>NW_028270160.1:8799595-10238860 GCF_037043375.1 Chiloscyllium plagiosum | reverse complement strand
CACCCCCAGTCACCCCCCCCCCACATCCCCCAGTCACCCCCACCCCACCCCCACATCCCCCAGTCACCCCCCACCCCACCCCCACATCCCCCAGTCACCCCCCCACCCCACCCCCACATCCCCCAGTCACCCCCCCACCCCACCCCCACATCCCCCAGTCACCCCCCCACCCCCACATCCCCCAGTCACCCCCCCACCCCACCCCCACATCCCCCAGTCACCCCCCCCACCCCACCCCCACATCCCCCAGTCACCCCCCCACCCCACCCCCACATCCCCCAGTCACCCCCCCACCCCACCCCCACATCCCCCAGTCACCCCCCCACCCCACCCCCACATCCCCCAGTCACCCCCCCACCCCACCCCCACATCCCCCAGTCACCCCCCCACCCCCACCCCCACATCCCCCAGTCACCCCCCACCCACCCCCACATCCCCCAGTCACCCCCCCACCCCACCCCACATCCCCCAGTCACCCCCCCACCCCACCCCCACATCCCCCAGTCACCCCCCCACCCCACCCCCACATCCCCCAGTCACCCCCCACCCCACCCCCACATCCCCCAGTCACCCCCCCCACCCACCCCCACATCCCCCAGTCACCCCCCCACCCCACCCCCACATCCCCCAGTCACCCCCCCACCCCACCCCCACATCCCCCAGTCACCCCCCCACCCCACCCCCACATCCCCCAGTCACCCCCCCACCCCACCCCCACATCCCCCAGTCACCCCCCACCCCACCCCCACATCCCCCAGTCACCCCCCCCACCCCCACATCCCCCAGTCACCCCCCACCCCCCCACATCCCCCAGTCACCCCCCCCACCCCCACATCCCCCAGTCACCCCCCCACCCCCCACATCCCCCAGTCACCCCCCACCCCCCCACATCCCCCAGTCACCCCCCCACCCCCCCACATCCCCCAGTCACCCCCCACCCCCACATCCCCCAGTCACCCCCCCACCCCCACATCCCCCAGTCACCCCCCACCCCCACATCCCCCAGTCACCCCCCACCCCCACATCCCCAGTCACCCCCCCACCCCCACATCCCCCAGTCACCCCCCACCCCCACATCCCCCAGTCACCCCCCCACCCCCCACATCCCCCAGTCACCCACCCCCACCCCACCCCCACATCCCCCAGTCACCCCCCACCCCCACATCCCCCAGTCACCCCCCACCCCCACATCCCCCAGTCACCCCCCCACCCCCACATCCCCCAGTCACCCCCCCACCCCCACATCCCCCAGTCACCCCCCACCCCCACATCCCCCAGTCACCCCCCACCCCCACATCCCCCAGTCACCCCCCCACCCCCCACATCCCCCAGTCACCCCCCACCCCCCACATCCCCCAGTCACCCCCCACCCCCACATCCCCCAGTCACCCCCCACCCCCACATCCCCCAGTCACCCCCCACCCCCCACATCCCCCAGTCACCCCCCACCCCACCCCCACATCCCCCAGTCACCCCCCACCCCACCCCCACATCCCCCAGTCACCCCCCACCCCACCCCCACATCCCCCAGTCACCCCCCACCCCACCCCCACATCCCCCAGTCACCCCCCCACACCCACATCCCCCAGTCACCCCCCACCCCCACATCCCCCAGTCACCCCCCACCCCACCCCCACATCCCCCAGTCACCCCCCCCACCCCACCCCCACATCCCCCAGTCACCCCCCACACCCACATCCCCCAGTCACCCCCCACACCCACATCCCCCAGTCACCCCCCACCCCACCCCCACATCCCCCAGTCACCCCCCCCCACCCCCACCCCCACATCCCCCAGTCACCCCCCACACCCACATCCCCCAGTCACCCCCCCACACCCACATCCCCCAGTCACCCCCCACACCCACATCCCCCAGTCACCCCCCCACCCCCACATCCCCCAGTCACCCCCCACACCCACATCCCCCAGTCACCCCCCACCCCCACATCCCCCAGTCACCCCCCACCCCACCCCCACATCCCCCAGTCACCCCCCCCACCCCAACCCCACATCCCCCAGTCACCCCCCCCACCCCAACCCCACATCCCCCAGTCACCCCCCACACCCACATCCCCCAGTCACCCCCCACCCCCACATCCCCCAGTCACCCCCCACACCCACCCACATCCCCAGTCACCCCCCACCCCCACATCCCCCAGTCACCCCCCACCCCACCCCCACATCCCCCAGTCACCCCCCCCACCCCACCCCCACATCCCCCAGTCACCCCCCCCCACCCCACCCCCACATCCCCCAGTCACCCCCCACCCCCACATCCCCCAGTCACCCCCCACCCCCACATCCCCCAGTCACCCCCCACCCCCACATCCCCCAGTCACCCCCCACACCCCACATCCCCCAGTCACCCCCCCCCACCCCCACATCCCCCAGTCACCCCCCCACCCCACCCCCACATCCCCCAGTCACCCCCCCCCCCCACCCCCCACCCCCACATCCCCCAGTCACCCCCCCCACCCCCACCCCCACATCCCCAGTCACCCCCCCCCCACCCCACCCCCACATCCCCCAGTCACCCCCCCCCACCCCACCCCCCACATCCCCCAGTCACCCCCCCCCACCCCACCCCCACATCCCACAGTCACCCCCCACCCCCACATCCCACAGTCACCCCCCACCCCACCCCCACATCCCCCAGTCACCCCCCCCACCCCCACATCCCCCAGTCACCCCCCCACCCCCACATCCCCCAGTCACCCCCCCACCCCCACATCCCCCAGTCACCCCCCCACCCCCACATCCCCCAGTCACCCCCCCACCCCCACATCCCCCAGTCACCCCCCACCCCCACATCCCCCAGTCACCCCCCCCACCCCCACCCCCACATCCCCCAGTCACCCCCCACCCCCACCCCCACATCCCCCAGTCACCCCCCCCCCCACCCCACCCCCACATCCCCCAGTCACCCCCCCCCCACCCCACCCCCACATCCCACAGTCACCCCCCCACCCCACCCCCACATCCCCCAGTCACCTCCCACCCCCACATCCCCCAGTCACCCCCCACCCCCACCTCCCCCAGTCACCCCCCCCACCCCACCCCCACATCCCCCAGTCACCCCCCCCACCCCACCCCCACATCCCCCAGTCACCCCCCCCCACCCCACCCCCACATCCCCCAGTCACCCCCCCACCCCACCCCCACATCCCCCAGTCACCCCCCCACCCCACCCCCACATCCCCCAGTCACCCCCCACCCCCACATCCCCCAGTCACCCCCCACCCCCACATCCCCCCCACCCCCACATCCCCCCCCACCCCCACATCCCCCAGTCACCCCCCACCCCCACATCCCCCCCCCACCCCCACATCCCCCAGTCACCCCCCCACCCCCACATCCCCCCCCACCCCCCACATCCCCCAGTCACCCCCCACCCCCACATCCCCCCCCACCCCCACATCCCCCAGTCACCCCCCCACCCCCACATCCCCCCCCCCACCCCCACATCCCCCAGTCACCCCCCACCCCCACATCCCCCCCCCCACCCCCCACATCCCCCAGTCACCCCCCCCCACCCCACCCCCACATCCCCCAGTCACCCCCCCACCCCCACATCCCCCAGTCACCCCCCCACCCCCACATCCCCCAGTCACCCCCCCACCCCACCCCCACATCCCCCAGTCACCCCCCCACCCCACCCCCACATCCCCCAGTCACCCCCCCCACCCCACCCCCACATCCCCCAGTCACCCCCCACCCCACCCCCACATCCCCCAGTCACCCCCCACCCCCACATCCCCCAGTCACCCCCCACCCCCACATCCCCCAGTCACCCCCCACCCCCACATCCCCCCCACCCCACATCCCCCAGTCACCCCCCACCCCCACATCCCCCCCACCCCACATCCCCCAGTCACCCCCCCACCCCACCCCCACATCCCCCAGTCACCCCCCACCCCCACATCCCCCAGTCACCCCCCACCCCCACATCCCCCAGTCACCCCCCACCCCCACATCCCCCAGTCACCCCCCACATCCCCCAGTCACCCCCCACATCCCCCAGTCACCCCCCACCCCCACATCCCCCAGTCACCCCCCCCACCCCACCCCCACATCCCCCAGTCACCCCCCCCACCCCACCCCCACATCCCCCAGTCACCCCCCCCCACCCCACCCCCACATCCCCCAGTCCCCCCCCCACCCCACCCCCACATCCCCCAGTCACCCCCCACACCACCCCCACATCCCCCAGTCACCCCCCACACCACCCCCACATCCCCCAGTCACCCCCCACACCACCCCCACATCCCCCAGTCAACCCCCACCCCACCCCCACATCCCCCAGTCAACCCCCACCCCACCCCCACATCCCCCAGTCAACCCCCACCCCACCCCCACATCCCCCAGTCACCCCCCACACCACCCCCACATCCCCCAGTCACCCCCCCCACCCCACCCCCACATCCCCCAGTCACCCCCACACCACCCCCACATCCCCCAGTCACCCCCCACACCACCCCCACATCCCCCAGTCACCCCCCACACCACCCCCACATCCCCCAGTCACCCCCCACACCACCCCCACATCCCCCAGTCACCCCCCACACCACCCCCACATCCCCCAGTCACCCCCCACACCACCCCCACATCCCCCAGTCACCCCCCACACCACCCCCACATCCCCCAGTCACCCCCCACCCCCACATCCCCCAGTCACCCCCCACCCCACACCACCCCCACATCCCCCAGTCACCCCCCACCCCCACATCCCCCAGTCACCCCCCACCCCACACCACCCCCACATCCCCCAGTCACCCCCCACCCCCACATCCCCCAGTCACCCCCCCCACCCCACACCACCCCCACATCCCCCAGTCACCCCCCACCCCCACATCCCCCAGTCACCCCCCACCCCCACATCCCCCAGTCACCCCCCCCACCCCACCCCCACATCCCGCAGTCACCCCCTCCACCCCACCCCCACATCCCCCAGTCACCCACCCCACCCCCACATCCCCCAGTCACCCCCCCCACCCCACCCCCACATCCCCCAGTCACCCCCCCCACTCCACCCCCACATCCCCCAGTCACCCCCCCCACCCCACCCCCACATCCCCCAGTCACCCCCCCCACCCCACCCCCACATCCCCCAGTCACCCCCCCCACCCCACCCCCACATCCCCCAGTCACCCCCCCCACCCCACCCCCACATCCCCCAGTCACCCCCCCCACCCCACCCCCACATCCCCCAGTCACCCCCCCCACCCCACCCCCACATCCCCCAGTCACCCCCCCCACCCCACCCCCACATCCCCCAGTCACCCCCCCACCCCACCCCCACATCCCCCAGTCACCCCCCCCCACCCCACCCCCACATCCCCCAGTCACCCCCCCACCCCACCCCCACATCCCACAGTCACCCCCCACCCCCACATCCCACAGTCACCCCCCACCCCCACATCCCACAGTCACCCCCCACCCCCACATCCCACAGTCACCCCCCACCCCCACATCCCCCAGTCACCCCCCACCCCCACATCCCCCAGTCACCCCCCACCCCACACCACCCCCACATCCCCCAGTCACCCCCCACCCCCACATCCCCCAGTCACCCCCCCCACCCCACCCCCACATCCCCCAGTCACCCCCCCCACCCCACCCCCACATCCCACAGTCACCCCCCCCACCCCACCCCCACATCCCCCAGTCACCCCCCACCCCCACATCCCCCAGTCACCCCCCACCCCACCCCCACATCCCCCAGTGACCCCCCCCCCACATCCCCCAGTGACCCCCCCCCACATCCCCCAGTGACCCCCCCCCACATCCCCCAGTGACCCCCCCCCACCCCACCCCCACATCCCGCAGTCACCCCCCCCACCCCACCCCCACATCCCGCAGTCACCCCCCCCACCCCACCCCCACATCCCCCAGTCACCCCCCCCCCACCCCACCCCCACATCCCACAGTCACCCCCTCCACCCCACCCCCACATCCCACAGTCACCCCCCACACCACCCCCACATCCCCCAGTCACCCCCCACACCACCCCCACATCCCCCAGTCACCCCCCACACCACCCCCACATCCCCCAGTCACCCCCCACACCACCCCCACATCCCCCAGTCACCCCCCACCCCCACATCCCCCAGTCACCCCCCACCCCCACATCCCCCAGTCACCCCCCACCCCACACCACCCCCACATCCCCCAGTCACCCCCCACCCCCACATCCCCCAGTCACCCCCCACCCCACACCACCCCCACATCCCCCAGTCACCCCCCACCCCCACATCCCCCAGTCACCCCCCACCCCCACATCCCCCAGTCACCCCCCCCACCCCACCCCCACATCCCGCAGTCACCCCCTCCACCCCACCCCCACATCCCCCAGTCACCCACCCCACCCCCACATCCCCCAGTCACCCCCCCACCCCACCCCCACATCCCCCAGTCACCCCCCCCACTCCACCCCCACATCCCCCAGTCACCCCCCCCACCCCACCCCCACATCCCCCAGTCACCCCCCCCACCCCACCCCCACATCCCCCAGTCACCCCCCCCACCCCACCCCCACATCCCCCAGTCACCCCCCCCACCCCACCCCCACATCCCCCAGTCACCCCCCCCACCCCACCCCCACATCCCCCAGTCACCCCCCCCACCCCACCCCCACATCCCCCAGTCACCCCCCCACCCCACCCCCACATCCCCCAGTCACCCCCCCCCACCCCACCCCCACATCCCCCAGTCACCCCCCCACCCCACCCCCACATCCCACAGTCACCCCCCACCCCCACATCCCACAGTCACCCCCCACCCCCACATCCCCCAGTCACCCCCCACCCCACACCACCCCCACATCCCCCAGTCACCCCCCACCCCCACATCCCCCAGTCACCCCCCCCACCCCACCCCCACATCCCCCAGTCACCCCCCCCACCCCACCCCCACATCCCACAGTCACCCCCCCCACCCCACCCCCACATCCCCCAGTCACCCCCCACCCCCACATCCCCCAGTCACCCCCCACCCCACCCCCACATCCCCCAGTGACCCCCCCCCACATCCCCCAGTGACCCCCCCCCACATCCCTCAGTGACCCCCCCCCACATCCCCCAGTGACCCCCCCCCACATCCCCCAGTGACCCCCCCCCACCCCACCCCCACATCCCGCAGTCACCCCCCCCACCCCACCCCCACATCCCGCAGTCACCCCCCCCACCCCACCCCCACATCCCCCAGTCACCCCCCCCACCCCACCCCCACATCCCACAGTCACCCCCTCCACCCCACCCCCACATCCCACAGTCACCCCACCCACCCCACCCCCACATCCCACAGTCACCCCCCCCACCCCACCCCCACATCCCACAGTCACCCCACCCACCCCACCCCCACATCCCACAGTCACCCCCCCCACCCCACCCCCACATCCCACAGTCACCCCCCCCACCCCACCCCCACATCCCACAGTCACCCCCCCCACCCCACCCCCACATCCCACAGTCACCCCCCCCACCCCACCCCCACATCCCACAGTCACCCCCCCCACCCCACCCCCACATCCCCCAGTCACCCCCCACCCCCACATCCCCCAGTCACCCCCCACCCCACCCCCACATCCCCCAGTGACCCCCCCCCACATCCCCCAGTGACCCCCCCCCACATCCCCCAGTGACCCCCCCCCACCCCACCCCCACATCCCGCAGTCACCCCCCCCACCCCACCCCCACATCCCGCAGTCACCCCCCCCCCACCCCACCCCCACATCCCCCAGTCACCCCCCCCACCCCACCCCCACATCCCACAGTCACCCCCTCCACCCCACCCCCACATCCCACAGTCACCCCCCCCACCCCACCCCCACATCCCACAGTCACCCCCCCCACCCCACCCCCACATCCCACAGTCACCCCCCCCACCCCACCCCCACATCCCACAGTCACCCCCCCCCACCCCACCCCCACATCCCCCAGTCACCCCCCCCACCCCACCCCCACATCCCCCAGTCACCCCCCACCCCCACATCCCCCAGTCACCCCCCACCCCACGCCCACATCCCCCAGTGACCCCCCCCCACATCCCCCAGTGACCCCCCCCACATCCCCCAGTGACCCCCCCACATCCCCCAGTGACCCCCCCACATCCCCCAGTGACCCCCCCCCACATCCCCCAGTGACCCCCCCCCACATCCCCCAGTGACCCCCCCCCACATCCCCCAGTGACCCCCCCCCACATCCCCCAGTGACCCCCCCCACATCCCCCAGTGACCCCCCCCACATCCCTCAGTGACCCCCCCCCCCACATCCCCCATCCCCCAGTGACCCCCCCCACATCCCCCATCCCCCAGTGACCCCCCCCCACATCCCCCATCCCCCAGTGACCCCCCCCCCACATCCCCCATCCCCCAGTGACCCCCCCCCCCACATCCCCCAGTGACCCCCCCCCCACATCCCCCAGTGACCCCCCCCCACATCCCCCAGTGACCCCCCCCCCACATCCCCAGTGACCCCCCCCAACATCCCCCAGTGACCCCCCCCAACATCCCCCAGTGACCCCCCCACCCCCACCCCCACATCCCCCAGTGACCCCCACCCCCACATCCCCCAGTGACCCCCACCCCCACATCCCCCAGTGACCCCCACCCCCCATCCCCATCCCCCAGTGACCCCCCCCCCACATCCCCCATCCCCCAGTGACGCCCCCCCCACATCCCCCATCCCCCAGTGACCCCCCCCACATCCCCCATCCCCCAGTGACCCCCCCCCCACATCCCCCATCCCCCAGTGACCCTCCCCCACATCCCCCAGTGACCCCCAACATCCCCCAGTGAATCCCTCCCCAGCCGTGACTGTCACTGACCCAGTGACCCCCCCCCACATCCCCCAGTGACCCCCCCCCACATCCCCCAGTGACCCCCCCCACATCCCCCAGTGACCCCCCCCACATCCCTCAGTGACCCCCCCCACATCCCTCAGTGACCCCCCCCCCACATCCCCCATCCCCCAGTGACCCCCCCCACATCCCCCATCCCCCAGTGACCCCCCCCCACATCCCCCATCCCCCAGTGACCCCCCCCCCACATCCCCCATCCCCCAGTGACCCCCCCCCCACATCCCCCAGTGACCCCCCCCCCACATCCCCCAGTGACCCCCCCCCCACATCCCCAGTGACCCCCCCCAACATCCCCCAGTGACCCCCCCCAACATCCCCCAGTGACCCCCCCACCCCCACCCCCACATCCCCCAGTGACCCCCACCCCCACATCCCCCAGTGACCCCCACCCCCACATCCCCCAGTGACCCCCACCCCCCATCCCCATCCCCCAGTGACCCCCCCCCCACATCCCCCATCCCCCAGTGACGCCCCCCCCACATCCCCCATCCCCCATCCCCCAGTGACCCCCCCCACATCCCCCATCCCCCAGTGACCCCCCCCCCACATCCCCCATCCCCCAGTGACCCTCCCCCACATCCCCCAGTGACCCCCAACATCCCCCAGTGAATCCCTCCCCAGCCGTGACTGTCACTGACCTAGGACCGAGAACAGCCCCAAGCCGCCGCCGTTGATCAGCTCCCGGGGCCTGTGCCCGTTGCTGTGGGACAGCAGGTCGAAGCCCGGCCGAACAGCCACCTTTCCCCCGCCCCCAGATTCACAGCCGGAAAGCGAAGGCCACGTCACCGTCACCGTCACCCCCAGGCCGCCGTAAAACGTCGCCCGCTGTGAGCAATCCAGTTTCCGGCAGCTGCGTTGCTATGGCCAGTTGTAGTTCAGGCCCAGGGGAAGCTGCTCTATTCTGTGTTCACCAAACCCAACAAGAGCTGGGGCATGTGCACTCATTTTTGACAATTTGAATTTCAGAGTTTTGCTTTGGTGATGGTTTTACAATACACCCATATCCCACCACAACCACCATCAAATTCCACAGTTTCATATCTTTCTTTGCATTGATGTAGCGCCTCTGACATAGCAAAGCATTCCCAAAGGATTATGTGGAGATATTCAGACAGGTGAGTGCCACAGAGGTAGTTTTTGTTTGTGTCGTTGCTGGGGGGGAATGGGAGGATCTGAAAGGAAGGAAGAGATTTAGGGAAGGATTTCGTGAGTTAAAAATCACTCAACCCCGGGTTAAAGTCCAATATGTTTATTTGGAAGTAGTAGCTTTGGAAGCACTGCTCCTTCATCAGGTAGCATAGATATAAGGGCAGAATTAGGCCATTCGCATTTGCTCTGCCATTTGATTGTGGCCAATATGCTCCTCACCCCCATTGTCTTGCCTTGTCTGCACATCCTTTCAACCCATTACCAATTAAAGAGGTGTCTAACTCCTTAAATTTACTCACTGTCCCAGCATCCACTGCACTTTGGCACAGCAAATTCCACAGATTCACAACACTTTGGGAGAAGTAGTTTCTCGTCAACTTTGTTTTAAATTTGCAATCCCTTATCCTAAGACTATGACCTCTTTCCATAGGCTGCACCACAAGAGGAAGCATTGACTCCGCAGGTATTTTATCCCCACGGTTTATCATCTTGAAAACATCAATTTGACCTCCCTTCATTCTTCTAAATTCCAGAGAGTACAAGTTTAAACTGTTGCATCTCTCTTCATATGACAAATCTCTCATCTTTGTGCTCAATTTTGTGAACCTCTACTGAACTGCTTCCAATGCCACTATATCCTTCCGCAAGGGGACCAAAACTGTGCACAATCCTACAGGTGCGATCTCACCAATACCTTGTATAGTTGCAACAGTACTTCCTTCCCTTTATATTCTATTCCTTTATCGATAAAAGCCAATATTCCATTAGCTTTCTTTATAATCTGCTGTACCTGTATGCTCGTTTTCTGTGAATGAGTCCACCTATATCCTTTGCACCAAAACACCCTAAAGTCTCTCCCCATTAAGATAATAGGTGACCTTCCCATTTCTTCAAACCAATTGCATGACCTCACACTTATCCACGTTAAACTCTATCTGCCACATTTTGGCCCACTCTCCTAACCTATCTATATCCATTTGTAAGGTTCTTAGTTTTTCGTTAAATTTACTGTCCCACCTATTTTTGTGTCATCAACAATTTGGCTGTAGAGCCTTCTAAACCTGTATCCAAATCATTAATGTAGATTGGAAATAGCTGGAGTCCAAGGGGCTTAGGGCCAGGCAGCTAAGATCACGGGAGCAATTCAACCCTTCAAGAATGCTCCACATTCTATATGATCATGGCTTTCCAGGTTTGACTGCGTTATTAGATTTTAATTTAAGAGACCAAATGTCTGTCAAACATTGACCCTTAAATGTATTCAACTATGCACAACCCCATAGCATTGTAGAATTCCAAAAATTCACAGTAGAGTAATTTCTCCTCACCACCTTTCTAAATGACCATTTCCTTATCCTGAGACTATGCTCATGTATCTTGGATTTCCAACTTAGCATCTACCTTTTTTTCTAAATTCCTATTTCTTCTAAAATCTAAACAATATAAATACAGTTTACTCTGTGGCTCATCATAGCTTAGCTCGCACATCCCAGGTAGAACCATTAGATATTAAGGGTTTAGAAGTAGTCAGAAGTAGGAAAATTAAACTATTTCATTTGTGAGATTGGAGGAGGTTTCTGAATTAGCAAGTCACAAGGCAATGGAAGGATGAGAATTGTAAAATTGATGCGTGGCCAGACTCTGGGCCCCTAGGGGGTCATTGAGCCCCATAGGGTCATAGGTGAATGATCTGGGCAGCAGAGGTTTGGATGAACTCAGATTTAGAGATGACGGAACATGTGATTCAAGCATCCTCCCATCCAAGTAGTTGAGTCTGGAGATAACAAAGACACAAGGCTAGCATTGTTGAACCAATTATTTGGTTTTCAATGTGAAAGTCGGAATGTAGAGACGACTTTTCCTGAATGGCCCACCTTCTGTGTTTGAGACCACCCTGTTTAGGTTCACTGAGAAAGTTTGAATAGAAGATGGATGGTGCATTGAAGGACTTTAACATGTTGATAGGAAAGGCCTTGGAGAAAAAACCTGACTGAATGACACTGAAGTGGGGCATCTTCCATTATATGGCAAGACTTAGAGAATCTAGACTTGTCCTTCTTAAGATGTTTAAGAGGAGGTTGACTGGCGGTGTTCAGCAGATGTGTTCAAATCTGTGAGGGGTTTGGATAGTGTAAATGCGGTAAAGAAAATTCCCTTCATGGAGAGTTGGTAACCAGAGGACACAGATTTAGAGTAATTAGCAAATGAAGCAGAGAGAAAATATTAAAATGTGTATTGTGATTTATTATGATCAAGAATGTGCTGCTTGAATCAACTATTCAAGCAATTATCAAAAAGAAATTGGATACATGCTTGAAAATCAAAATTTGCAGGGGTGTATAGAGAAACAGAATTTAAGTAAATAATAATACAGAATTTAAACATTGCTAAAAAGAGAATTTAAGTTAAAGTTTCATCTTATTTCCTTTTAGAAATTTTTAAAGCAAGATTGCGACTAATTATATACTTCTGAAATAATTGACACAGGCTTGATGGGCTGGATCGCCTCTTTATTGTTGTACGTGAATATTGTCAATTTCTCATCAAATAACCAAATCGTGAAGTACAATAAATGACAATGTAGATATTGTCAATTCAACATACAGTGAAGACTTTACTCAAGAAAGGTTATACATTGATTATATATGTTGTAAACTGCTTTTCACATCTTGTAGTTGTGAAAGACACTGTATAAATACAATTCTTTTTTGATCTGAGTTTTAAATAATTGACTGTGGCCTTTAATATTATTTCACCTAACCTTCCAGCGAGGAGAAATAAACTCCCAGCATCTACTCTGTCAAGCTCCTTAACTAGTTTGTATCTTCTAATCTTGTCTCAAAAAAAAATCTCTTATCTCAGGAATCAATCTAGTGGACCTTCAGATATGAGTCTATAGTGCAGTTACGTAGAAGGAAGCATATGTCTCATGCATGTAATAGGAAATAGTGTGACCTCGACATGTAAAAGCGAATGGCAGCCTGAATGTTAGCAAACTTCGGAGCTTTGAGAGTGAATAGCAGCCCCTTCTGTCTGCTACCAGAATAGCAGCCCTTCATTACCATCATGAGCACTGTGTATTACAAAGTACTGTCCCTTTATGCATTAGAGTGAACAGATCTGTATGCAGAATAATAAAATTTTATAGTTGAGAAATAAGCAATTTGGTCCTCTCCAATCTTTTCTTTTTGATAAATTATTCACAATTATATACTGGTTGTTCCTTTGACAAGCAACTAATAATAAATTTAAAAATAATTTCAATTTCCGATTTAGCACTTTGGTGGTATCTGATTCCTTGATCTAATCCCATGATATGAGGACATTTTAAATTGTACCCCTTCAATTCCCTTTGCGTCAGCCTTAAATTTGATATCCTTTCATTCCCTTCTCAGTAACCAATGCAAGTAATCTATTTCCAATTATCTGATCACCTTTTCTAATTTTGAAGCTTTGTGTCAATTGAATTCTTCACCTCCCAATTTTAACAAAAATACTGTAAATTTTCAGGTCTCTTTTTTTATATAACAGTAAATCTTCATCCCCTTGCAATTTTCTTATATCTTTCATGAAAAGACTGTGCTTACTAGCATGGTTGACTCTTAACCATGGTCCATGGCCCCTATGCCCTCCCCATGCAACTCACCTTTCCCAAATAACTCCAAACGTTTTCATAAAACGCCACTCCTCCCCATGTATCGTCCATAGTCTCTTGCCCGGCATTAACTATGGGAGGTCATCAGGATGTCTTTAAAATTGACTTTAAAACTTCTGAGAATTTAATACAATCGTATTCAAAGACACTAAGACTAAAATATGACTGCAATTTCTTAGCATTTTTCTTTTAACAGTTTTAGATTCATTATTCATAGTTTCTCCATTTGGAAAAGTACTTTAATGCATATGAATGCTCACAGCATAGAAATAGATGTAATGGTCAATTTATCTGGGCAAGATACATTTACCTTTGCCCTATAATGAATCATTGCAATAAAACACATCGAACATACAGTATGATTTTCACTCTGATGAATGAAAATCTGGGAACGAAGTATTACAGGATCAGGTAATTATTTTGATGGTTCCTCAATGGGAGTTATGTTTCTCCTGGATTTGTGGTTCTTCTGAGGTGCCGTTAACCACATCTATTAATAAAATTCTAGGAATTCTCATGCATGTCTCTGTTTGGCTTGTCCTCGGAAGGATGTGTTGTCCCAGGACAAGCCAAACAGAGACACGCACGAGAATTCCTAGAAGCTTGGCATTCCAACAAGCACATTGACTTGGACTTCATTTACCAGCCCCTGAGAAAAAGAACAGGAAATTACATCACCACAGGAAATGACATCACCAACCCAAGTAACCCCAAACTTATAAATAAAAAGCAGTAAACATCTGCAGTGCTTCATCCGGAGGCTCATTGAAGATATTACCTGGGGGATCTATGATGGCGGTGATCTGAGAAGATCACACTGCAGAGCTTCGCAACGCAGCAGGAGCAGGACGGTCCTTTAACCCGCCCAACCCAGGTCATCAGGATTTCTTGGGGCATTGGAAAGATTGTGGAGACCGAAGAAACATTCAAAAATTGCCTTACCTGTATTTTCAGCTGTCCAGAAATGCCTAAAAAGGGAGGAGGATCATCCGAGGCCGGGTCTGCAGCTCAGCCTGCAGCAGCCTCGGAGCCGATTAATCTCCAGGATCTGGTGAACCAGCTCTTGAAATCTCGCAAAATACTGGGGAAACAGATTGAAGAGAAGCTGACTCCAGTCTCTCTCATGCTGCAGAAGCATGAGCAGCAGCTGGGAGACCTGGAGAAGAGGACGGATGAGGTGGAGCACAGGGTCATAGTGGTGGAAGCTGATGCCAGTTCATTTAAGGCTGAGATCCAAGCCCTGAAGATGCAGGTTCGTAATTTGCATGACCAAGTGGATGATCTTGAAAAGATTTGGATCATCGGTCTGCCTGAGGGTAAGGAAGGCCTGCGGAACCTGTTGAAGATTGGCTTCTGAAATTCCTTGACTTGGAGGCTGGCATGAGAGGATTGAAGATAGAGAGGGCTCACCGGGTCACAGCGAGAAGGTCAGGTCTGGGTCAACGCCCTCATCCTTTCCTGGTGCGGTTCCATCATTACCGGGATAAGGAGAGAGTCATGGAGGCTTCCAGACTGCAGGGAAAGGATCCAAAGGCCCTAATTTACGAGGGGTCTAAGATCATGTTTTGTCAGGACTTTTCAGCTGTGGTGATCCAGAAACGAAAATCGCATGATGGTGTCAAGAGAAGACTGAGGGAGCTTGGGATTCAGTACTCCGAGATATCCGGGAGTGCTTCGGATCACCTTAGATGAATCCATGCATCTCTTTGACACATCGGAGAAAGCAAGAGACTTTGTGGACAAACTAACCTAATTTAAACAATTGTAGTATGTATAAATATGGTTGCTTGGGTATGCGTTTATCATTCTGTAAAAGAAATGGAGGAAATCCGGTTGAAGCTTTGTTTATCCCCTTTTTTTGCCTCTATTGATAGTAATTTGGTTCAAACAATGTCTGGACGTGGTTAAGATGTACATTTCAAATTTCTAAGTTAGGACATATCAAAGGATGAGTGGGGTATTTATTCCCCTTTTTTTTAATAAAAGAATTTTTTAAATTCATATTGATATTCTATGGGGTGTTTATTACTTTTAGCTTGTGCTTGCAATGCGACTTTAGCTGAGAGAAGTGAAGGTGGTTGAGATGGTTAGATGCCTATTTATGGGCAGTTCGGGATGGGTAGTTGCCACCTCCGTGCAGGGGGTGAGTTCCCCTACTCAGCGCTATTGGCGCTTTATATGTTGGTTTGTTTTCTGGTTTTTGTTGTTTTTTATTTTTAATAATTTTGTATGTTTGTGAAATGTAGTGGTTTTATGTAGTTTTTATATTTGGTGGACCATGCAACACTAAGGCTCAGCAACTTGTGGTTCGGGTTTCTCCTCTCTGGAATTTAAATATAATTGCAGAAGATTATGGCTAATGATTTGATTAAATGGTGTACCTGGAATATCAAGGGACGTCACTCGCCAATTAAGAGGAAGAAGGTACTCTTGAGTCTTAGAAAGGAGAAGGTGGATATTGCTTTGATACAGGAGACACATCTGGGTGACAAGGAGCATCTGAAATTACAGCAGAATGGCTTTGACTGAGTTTATTTTTCATCATTTAATACCAGAAGTAGGGGAGTGGCTATATTGGTTAGGAAAAGTTTCTCATTTAAATTGTTGAAATGTGTTAAAGACACATACGGGAGGTTTGTAATTCTTAAAGCCTTGATAAATGGGGAAGAATATGGTGTTTTAAATGTTTATTGTCCCCCAGCTCATCCTCTTAAATTCTTGGTAGATGCTTTTTTTAAACTGATAAGTCTCAAGTCTCAGCACATCATTATGGGGGAGATTTTAAATATCTCATGGACCCCACAGTAGGCAGGTTGCCAAAAGGTCCCTTGATACCCTCTGCACAAACTAAACAGTTATTGGGTCTGTGTGGGGAATTAGGGTTGGTGGACGTCTGGAGGTGTCTCTCTGGAGGGTCTGGGAACCTAACATGTGATTCTAAAAAAGATTAATGTGGCATTCCAGAGATTCTACTCTATATCAGTCTGAGAATTGTGAGGAGGGGCAGGCCAAAATGGAATCCTTTTTTAGAGATCTGAAGCTCCCGGGTGTGACTCCCGAACAACAGTCCTTTCTCAATGCCCCATTATCAGAGCAAGAAGTGCAGGAAGCTGTGAGGCAGCTTCAGAGTGGAAAGGTGCCCGGTCCTGATGGACTTCCCAGTGAACTCTATAAGGAATTTATAAGTATACTGTCAGGCTCGATGCTCTTGCGTTAAGGCTGGAGACTGTGTTACCTTCTATAATTAAAGAGGATCAGACGGGCTTCATAAAGGGTCACAGATCGTCCAATAATGTTAGGAGGCTGCTTAACCTAATTCAAGCATGCCAACAGCAGTCAATACAGGGATTTGTGATTTCTGTAGATGCAGAGAAGACATTTGACCGAGTTGAGTGGCCATACCTTTTCTATACTCTAGACCGGTTTGGTCTGGGCGAAGTTTTCATAAGATGGGTAAAGGTTCTCTACAGTGTACCTCTCGCTGCGGTCATTACCAACGAGGTACGATCAAGCAATTTTAATATTTTTAGGGGCAGCCGGCAGGGCTGTCCCCTTTCACTATTACTTTTTACGTTGGTGATTGAACCGTTGGCAGAGGCCATTCATGGAGATCTCAATATATCAGCTCCAGAAGTGGGGTCAAAATTACATAAGATCTCGCTGTATACAGAGGATGTTCTAATTTTCTTGACAAATCCAGCAGTTTCAGTGCCTTGCCTGATACAATGCATTCACGTGTTTGGCGCTTTTTCAGGATATAAGATTAATTTTGCTAAATCAGAGGCTATGCCTATGGGTGGTCTTACGAAAGAGTTGGCTCTTGAGAGTGACTATAGATTCCCATTTAGGTGGTCACAGGGGGGTTTTGTGTATTTGGGCATATCCATTACTCCAGTTCTGGATTGGCTGTTCAAAGTCAATTTTACTCAATTATTTGAAAAAAATTAAACAAGATCTCCAAGGATGGGAGGCACTTCCAGTCTCGTGGTTGGGTCGGATAGCGTTTATTAAGATGAATATTCTCCTTCGTTTGCAATACCCTATACGGATGCTCCCCATAATTTTCAATAAACAAACACTCAGGAGACTGAACGTTTGGTTCAGCTCCTTTATCTGGCACCGTAAACGGCCCCTCATTAAATTAGCCAAACTGCAGTTGCCTCACAGATTGGGAGGAGTAGACCTTTCGGACATTAAAAATTACCAATTAAGCTCGCTTTTGACCTACGTAAGTGATTGGGTTTGTGGGGACCCTCTTTCAATATGGCTAGATATCGAAGCCTCCCAGGCAGGGTGCCCCCTTACCAGTTTGCTGTTTTTGGACAAGGTGAGGACAGTGAGGGAATATTGCCATAACCCAATATTCATCAATACTGTTAAAGCATGGAGGCCAATTCGGCAAAAGGAAGGTAATATTGGCAAAACATCTTTGTTTACGCCTTTAGTGGGTATGCTGGGTTTTCAACCGGGTATGATAGATTCAGGGTTTAAACGTTGGGAAGCTAGGGGTGTATTTTGCATGGGTGATTTATTTGAGGGAGATGTAATGATGTCCTTTGATCAGTTAGTACGGAAGTCCGAGTTATCTAATAGAGACCTCTTTTCTTTTATTTCAAGTTAGGGATTTTATTCAAAAAAAGATCACACTTCTGATTGATCCCTACAAATCTGACATAGAAAGAGGGGTACTAAGGGCTAAGAGTATACTCTTTCCCAGTACTTTACATCACCAATTGGGGTGTGCCACCTCAGATGAGTCTGATCGACTCTGCAGGATGTGGGAAAGAGAGCTGGGTGTTGAAGTTTCTTCAGAGGCATGAGAGGATATTTGGGAGAATGCAAGGAAGATATCAATTTGCAATAGGACCCATGCTTTACAGTTGAAGATTCTCCACAGGGTCCACTTAGCCCCACACCATTTGTCAAAATTTAAACCAGGGGTATCTTCAGCATGTCCCAAGTGCAAGGTCTGCACGGGCACTCTTACCCATTGTCTTTGGTCTTGTGACAGGCTTCAAACATATTGGAGCACTGTGGCGGGTGCAATGGAGAGGATTTTAGGTGTACTGGTGGAGAAGAACCCTATTTCGCTCCTTTTGGGCCTACCCATTGTATTTCCTGCAGGCGCGCATAAGAAAAAACTTTTCAATATTCTTACATTCTGTGCAAGGAAGAATATCTTGCTAGGTTGGATATCCGAAAAAACCCCAGGCCTGCCGGGTTGGCGGAAGATTATTACGGAGCATATTCCCCTGGATTTTCTCACAATTATGGTACACCACAAAACTGAGAATTTTTACAAGACATGGCAATCCTTTTTGAAATACCTGGACACAGATTTATCTGCCACACTAACAAGGGCTTTTATATAGCCGTAACGATTGTGTTTCATGAGTCCAATATCCAGGGAGGAGGAACTGTGAATGTATGAGTATTTTGTTTGGCTGGGCTGAGTTATTACTATTTATTTATTTGTTGTTAGGTATTTATTTATTTAGTTAAATAGCTGGTTTAGGTTTTTTTAAATTTTATATTTCTCTATATATGTTTATACATTCATGTAGGAGGGTGGGTTGGGGAATTTTTTTATTATTTGGGTTTAGTTTTGTACTATATTTGTACTGTTTTGAATTGCATTGTTTTGTATTTGTTGTAATATTTAAAAATGTATTATAAAAAAAGAAGATATTACCTGGTATAGTGTCAAAACGTCTAAAAACGAACCTTCCAGCTCAGCGAGCAAACCTACATCCAGAACCTCAAATCTTTTCAAAACTTGCTAAGGATTAGCAAGTGCTGTCTGTTTAAATAGAATAAGGAAACTTTAATATATTAATAAAGAACAGAGCATATTTTTTGTATTCTGTTGGCAACAGTGAATCCTACATATTGAATGTTATAAAATCCTTGTGAAATGTTAAACTGTAATGATTTTGAATGTACTCATGACAGAACGTTTCAATCCAAATGTTAACTGAGTTTCTATTGATAAGTTCCTCAAATGAGCAGTTAGCTTTCTTCTAAATAATTTAGGGAACTTCTGTTTTGCCACCCTATGTTAAAGCTCGTCTTGTCATTCATTGTCATCACTTTCAATCAGGGAAACTTTGGCATGCAAAACTAACAAAATGAATTTTATTTTCAATTGTCTTATGAACAGCCAATTATATGAAAGATTAGACTTGCACGTGAACTTTGTAACACTCTCTGTAATTGATGGATAACAATTTTGGCAACAAACCCTGGATATACCACAATATAACACACACTCAATATCCTACAGTGAACAGCATGATTTGCACATATTACAAAGATAGCACCCTGTTTATATCTAAAAGACATTAGAATGCCTTTTCTATATGCTATACAGTTAATAATGCCAAGCTGCTTTCATATTGCGTCCTTAAAGTGGTAATACATCTAAAAGTGTTTCATTATAGTGTGACAAAAGAAAATGAATGCCAAACCAAAGAGAGGTCTATTAGACAGTGTGTAAAAAGGCTAAATCATAAATATATATTATAAGGAGGGTGTTAAAAAGAAAATGGTATTGGATTTCATGGTTTATGTAGACAATTTCAGACCATTGAGTCAGTTTGAAGATATGGCTGCCTGCAGTGAAATTAAAGTAGGTACAAGGGCAAGATAAAAGTGGAAAATGCTCAAGGCAGCATCTGAGAGAAAATAAAAGTTAATGCTAAGATTGATAATTTTACATTGGGGACAAAGTGTGTGAGAGGCCAGTTTCAGAGAAAAATGAGCTAGAAAGAGAGCTTTAGTGATGGAATAATCTACAAAAACAGGGAAAGGTCCTGGAAAACTGTTAGGGTATGAAGTTTAAACTTCAAGATTTTTGGCAGCAGTGAGTAAGAGCTAGCGTGATTCGGTGAGGACAGTGGTGATGCCTGCCTATCTTCTTTTCCACCTAACCACTCCACCCTCCTCCCTGACCTATTATCTTCATCCCCTCCCCCACTCACCTATTGTACTCGATGCTACTTTCTCCCCACCCCACACCCTCCTCTAGCTTATCTCTCCACCCTTCAGGCTCTCTGCCTTTATTCCTGATGAAAGGCTTTTGCCCGAAACGTCGATTTTACTGCTCCTCGGATGCCTGAACTGCAGTGCTCTTCCAGCACCACTAATCCAGAAGATGTATAGATTATAGTTCAGTATGATGATCAGATGGATTTAGACATTTGCCAACACTGGCTGACATAACTCTTCCATATATATAAATAATGTATAAAATATCTAAACCCTTCTCTATTTTTAGATGAATAGGTTTATTTTAGCTTTTCATTATATGAGACTGTCAGCAAATCCGGCAGGAAATGTCAGCGCACCAGCTTCAGAGATATACTGCAGACGGGGTTCCAATGTCAAAAGGTCCATTGGAGCCTGGGCCAGAGAATCCATTCCTGTTTGAAAGTAATCCAACTTTTCTTATGTTTTTGTGGGTTTGGACACTGATGTACTTTGAGCCCAGGGCGAGTGTACAGCATTTAAAAGGGGAGGACAGAGGAAGATCTGGCCCAATAAAGTAAAACTTCATTTTATAAGAGCACTCCCTGGATGTTTTACAGGATAAAAGTAAGTATAGTAAAATTAATATTGATTGGATCGATATGTTCTCAGGAGGGCTATTCATTTTTCTACTATTTGCACCTACCATAGTATCTATTCCATATATAAATGTATCCTGTATTACCATTAGCATGCTTTTTATCTTTTGTTCTGTGCACCCTCGCTGTTGTTTTATTTACCAGTCCTTCCACCTTTGTTAACAGCACTAATAGAAATTTCCAGGTCTTTTCAGTTCCAAAAAGGACTCATGCTGGATTCAAAATGTTGTCTGTTACTTTAGCCACAGATGCTGCCAGACCTGCTGAGTTTCTCCTGTAATCTATGGTTTGATTTCAGATCACTAACATCTGCAGTCATTTGCTTTTATTTTGAAAGAAAACTTGTATTTACAAAGGGGTTTTCACATAACCAGTTTTCAGCCAATGAAGTTCTTTGAAATGTTAACAGGAAACACTACAGCCAATTTGCACAGAGCAAGCTCCCAGAGACAGTGATGTGATAATGTTTTCAGTTGAGTGAGGGGTAAAATTTAAATTCTGCTTTTCTTAATTATGGGACAGTTGCACCCGAGAGGGAGATAGCACTTTAGCTTGGTATCTTATCTGAAAGATGGCTTCTCTGATAGTGCAGTGCAGTTCTATCAGAACAGAAAGACCATTATAGTTGTGCGTTGTAGGTGCCAATGTATGGGCATGTATGTGGAGGCTCAGATTCTACTGGCACCAGTACTTCCGATATGTTTATATTCCTCCTTCAATAAAATGACCTACAATGTATACTTTACTGTAGGTGTGGTCTCACCAACGCCCTGTATAATGAAGTATAACCTCCCCATTTTGTATTCAGTTCACCTTGCAATAAATTAAAGGATTCAATTAACTTTCCCAATTACTTGTTTTACCGTGTTAAAAATCAGACAACACTAGGTTATAGTCCAACAGGTTTAATTGGAAGCACTAGCTTTCGGAGTGCCACTCCTTCATCAGATTGCTTCCAATTAAACCTGTTGGACTGTAACCTGGTGTTGTGTGATTTTTAACTTTGTACACCCCAGTCCAACACCGGCATCTCCAAATCATTGTTTTACCGCAGCCATTTTGTGATTCATGCATTAGGACACCCAAATCAGTACTTGGGAATTGTTTCCAAAAAGTCCAGTAAAGTCTTTCTATTCAAGCAGATGGCAGATGTTGAATGATAACTGGGATCTCATGGAGTAAATCATCAGTATGCTATGGAGGTACTAGAGTTTGAGCTGGGTTTTGGACTGTGTTTTCTGTGAAAAAAGGAATCTGGCTATTGGTGGTACAGTATGAAGATTTTAAAGCTTCCCACCTCGATAGTATGCCTTTCTTTTGCTTTTTAAAAGTCAAGTTAACATCTTCTTGAGCAGCTTGTGGAAGTTGAGAGAATAACAAACTATGCAATAATTATTACTGCTTTTGTCTGAGTTAACTGGAAAGGTGGCCGTCATCGACACTCCTTAGAAAATCAACCAAGAAACCATCATCTACGTCTGTGGAACAATGCATTTAATAATCCCTTAACTGTGTTTGTTTGTCTGTGCCTTTTGTGTGAATAGGGCTGGAAACAGTTTTTGGGTTTACACTGTAAACCTATTAGATTGTTTGTTGTTTAAATTTACTGTCTTAGAGTTACTATATTGTTAATAAATTGCTAAGTCTTTTGTTTAAGTTGCAAATGGTGTCTAGAGTTTATTATTCACAGATTCTGGCATTGGTTATTGAAAAGTCTGGTTTGGGTCAATTTTGAGGGTCTTTGAAGGTTTTAATTTTACTATGTTACAAATACAGAAGTAGCACGGTTGATTTAGTGTAGCTGTCTGTCTCTATATCACAACACATACCAGTCATTTTGTCTTATCAACCTGAAAAAGACTCATTTACATTTGCTCTCTGCTTCCTTTTGGTTAAGTCGAACTTCTGTCTAAGCCGAATGCTACACCCTCAGCATGAGCTTTTACTTTTTGCAATAACTTAAGATGCATTACTTTCTCAAATGCCTTCTAGAAATCTAATTACAGTGCATAACTAGATAAATAGACTGAAGATACTGATCTAACTGAATGACAATAGAAAAGGATCAAGGAAATGAATGGCCTCTTTCTATACTTAAACTCCAGTCCACTTAATTGAACTGTGTTGAATGGACCACCCGATAATGTTAGTGCAACTGTATTGTCTTGATTCTGCATCTAACCCTACCCTAATACTGGCAGTTACAAGGTTTATAGCTTACATTTCAAAATTTCAAACTTTCAAAACTAAAATCCATATAAACTAATTAAACCGTGAGCTCAGTACCTAGTGTGTGTTTGTATGTATGTATGTCTATAGCTATGAATGTATATGTGCGTTGTTGGTCTGTATATCTATGTGTATGAGTACGTGAATGTATCTGAGTATGATGTGTTGTCACTCTGTATGTAAGCATATGTGTGTGCGCTAATGTGTGTGTGCACAGTGTGTCTGTATATGTGTGTGTACGTGTATCCGTGTGTGGTATGAGAGAGAGAGAGAGCGCGCGCGACCTGGCTTTTGGTTTTAGTGAATGACAAGATTCCAACAATCATAGGGGCCCTCTGCAAATTCTAGATGCAGGTATTTGACAACATGTTGAGTGACAAGCTTATCAAATCATTACTGAGTGCAATGAAATTGATACACATCTCTCTGTGAACCCTAAACAGCACCCTTAATGGCGAGACTGTTTTATTTAAATTGAAAATGCTTTACAAATCTGTCAATATTTATTAAACTTTTTTTTCTTTGATTACCAAGAATATAAAAAAAAGCTTTCAAAGTGATTGTAGACATCCTATCTGTCAACTTCAAAGGCATTTTATCACTGGCATGCCCAATTCGATATGTAATCACTAAAAACAGTATAAAGAATTCAGGATTGGAATTATGTTTATAAATAACACAGCTGACAGCAGCGATATAACAGTTATAATGGAGGTTTCTAGCACCAAGCAGTATTTTTACAACTTGGTACTGGTTTATATCTCATTGAGGTTGTTACTCATGTGACCTGTTTCCCAGAGATCACAAAACACATGTCAAAAATAATATGTCTCTGGAGTAGGACAGAATAATTAGCTGGTTATTGTATATTTACAACCAATAGAGGTTGCAAAATGTGTGAATAATACAAGAAGAAAGGTGCAGATTGATAGGTGGAGTGGCCTTTTCAGAGGTTGTATTTTTCTAAAAGGTCGTCTAGTTAAGTCTTATTCTCCTTTCTCCCCATAGCATGTGCAAATACTTCCTTTTCAAATATCAATCCAATTCTTTCGGAAATTAGAACTGAATCTGCTTCCACCACCATTTCAGGTAGTACATTCAGATCTCAAATGGACACTTGAATGGTAATGGTCTGATTTGGGATAATCCACATGGAATTTCAAATGGAAAATCATGATTGATAAACTTGGCATTTTTATGAGAACGTTATCAACAAAGTTGATGAAGGGAAGTCAAGGAATCCCTACAATGTGGGAGCAGGCCTTTCAGCCCAATAAGTTCACTGGAACTCAATCCTCTGAAGAGCATCCCTCCCAGACCCATACAGACAGTTGCCCAAGGTGGGAAATGAACCCAGTTCTCCAGCACTGTGAGGCAGCAGTGCTAACCACAGAGTCATTAGGCCACTCAAATCAATGAATGTAGTACTTCTGGATTTTTCAGAAGCTGTGGTCCCGCACAGGAAGTTGGTTAGCAAAATTAAAAAACATGGTATAGGAGATAATGCACTAGCATGGATTATGGGTTGGCTAACAGACCGAAAAAGGAGAGTTGGAAGGAATAGGTCATTCTCATGTTGGCAGATTTGTGGGCTACCACACAGATCAGGACCTGGGCTCTAGCTGTTTACAATACATATTAATGATTTGAACATGGAGACCAAATGTAATATTTGCAAATTTTCAGGTGACACAAAGCTCAGCAGGGATGTGTGTTGTGAGGAAGATGTAAAATGTTTAAAGGAGAATTTGGACAGGTTTATGATTGAGCAAGAATGTGGCAGTTGGAATATGACGTTAAAAATGTGAGGCTATCCACTTTGGTAGGAAAAACAGATGTGCAGAATATTTCTTAAATATTGAGAGATTGGAAAGTGTAGATGTACAAAGGGACTTGGGTGTCCTTGCTAATAAGTCAGTGAAGGCTAACATGCAGGTGCAGCAAGCTGTAAGGAAAGCTAATGGAATATTAGCCTTTTTTTGCAAGAGGATCTGTGTACAGGAGTGATGAAGTCTTGCTTCACTTGTGTCAGAACTAAGTTAGACCAAACCTGAAGCACTGTGTGCAGTTTGGTCTCCATATCTCTGGAAAGATATTATTGTCAGAAAGGGAGTGCAACAAAGGTTCTTCGACTTGATCCGGGGATGGCAGGACTGTCCTGTGACGAAGGATTGGGCAAACCAGGCCTTTTTTCTTTGGGGTTTCAAAGAAACCTACAAAATACGTAAAGGGATGGACAGGATAGATACAGGTAAGATATTTCCCCTGTTTGGAGAGTGTAGAACCAGGCAAATACAATTAAAAAATAAAGGGAATGCCATTTGGAAATGAGATGAGGAAAAATATTATTACTCAGAGTGGGGTAAATCTTAGAATTCTCAGCCCCAGAGGGCTATGGAAATTGTGTCTTTGAATCTGTTTTAAGCAAAGACTGATAGATTTCTGATTACTAATGCCATATAGGGTTATGGGGAGAGTGTGGGTAAAAGGCATTGAAGGATTCAATCAACCATCATAATCATAAGTGATGGAGCAGGCCAAATGGCCTACTCCTGTACCTATGTTCCTTTCTCATCAGCTCACTGTTTAAAAAAAGATTCTGTCAGTGTCCTCTGGATTTTCTTTCAATCAGTTATTTTATTGAGTGTTCATAGATTATTGACAACCCCATCACAGGAAACCATTTCTCCAGATCCTCTTGATAATTTTGAAGTGGAATGCCTGTCACTTGAATAATCCGATTATAAACTCTGAGCACTCACCTCAGATTATTTTTAAAAAGCCAGTTCTTAAAAATTAGAAACAAATTCTAAATTAACATTTTTCTCTTCACCTGTATACTTTTTTTGCCCCATTTTTAATGGTTTAGTCAGTTTTTATCACTTTTTTACTTCAATTCATTTCAGAAATTTTGCTGCTGTTACGCATGCTCCTGGGTGTCAACAAACAAAACCATTTTAAATACCTCCTCGACACTAGGGAGAAAGATTAAAGCTTAACAGGTCTCTCCTTAAAGCAGAAATCCCTCATTCCCGGTAGCATTCCAGTATATCTCTTTTTCTCATTCCACATCTTGACTATTCTTTCTATCCATGAGCCTTAATTAGTTTTGATTAAACCCCGACTGGATTGCATATAAAATGGTCTTTTAAGTCTTCTTGGATGTTTCCTGTCTGTTCCATGCTTCTTAATCCTCTGTAATGCTCCAGAGAAAATGGATTTTGTTCTTTTTTTTGTTGCACCAAACCTTTTTTGATTCTTGATATTAACTTTCTATACGCTATATACAGTCCAATATTTATTATCCATATCTATTGGAAAACAAGTGGCGAGTGCAAAACTCTTTGTTTGATGTTCTAGTAGCTCTCTCAATTCGGATGGTACTGTACTGAACACACTCACTTCCAGAAACCTCATTCAATATTTGAAACTTTGTGCACTCCACAGTGCTTTATTTTAGAGTACTGTGAAGGCAAGAAAGGTGGTTTCCCATCCCCCCCCCCCAACAGAAGCATCCTCTCCCAAGCCGACTTACCCAACGTTGAGGTGATAATTAAGTACCATCAGCTGGGATGGTGCGACATTTTGCTTGTGTGCCTGAAATAAGATTCCAAAAGTAACTGTTCAACTCGGAACTAGGTCACAGTAGAATATTGGTTTATGAAAATACTGAGGGCATCTTGCAAGATGACAGACATCATTGCTGACTCATGGGAATGTCACCTCAAAATTAGAGCAAGACCAGTTGGGAAGCATTATTTGTAAAGGATTGTGGAAATCTCTCCCCATCCCCTCTCTTGCTGTGGTTGCTGTAACAGGTAGTTATATATTTAGTGATTGGAACCAAGTGGACCTTCTTGACTTTTAGATCCTTGATTGGGGTTGCTAACCTGGGTCAATAAGGAAGCCCTGACTGACCAATATAAGCAGGGGATTTACTGTGGGCCTTTGCCTACTGTTTAACTTTTTATCTTGGGGCTGTTACGTTTCCTCTCATATACCTTAACTAGGTCACTTTTTTGTGAAAAAGAAAAAGTGACTTGTGTAACGATTTCATTCGGTTTGATGTCCTGCTATTGCTTAAAATAGGATTGGGGCGTCCTGTGTTGGCATTCCTAATTCTCTGTTGTGCTGTAATTGTTGATATGTCTTATACCTTTATGTAAACTTAAATTTAAAAAAATAAACAGGAGATTCCTATTTGCCACTGGAGGGTGGAGGTCCTCAGTGGAGGTCTCTCTATGCAGGGGTCCTCCCTCTTTCCCTCGGGCATCTGGGGTGGAGTGTGTTGCATGCAGCAGTCCCTTATAACCGCAGGTTGTGGTGGTTCTTGGACTCACAGCTAAACTGTTCTGTGGTGCTGTGGAGTCCGTGGACAATGTGAATGTTGGGTGTCGGAGCTTGCACTCCCTTTTTAATTACCTGAAGAACCTTCTTTTGTCTTTTTGGTTGTACTTCAGCCCCTGATCTTCGGGCACCTGAGGCAGAGGGGAACAGGCAGGTCAGAGGATCTCCTCATCAGTCTGCTCCTGGGGATAGCCAAGCCTGCTATAAACAAATCCAGGCAGCAGGTTTGTGAGGGGGTCATTATGGCCGACTGTAGGGGATTGGAATGAGGAGAGGCGGTTTTCAGTTTGTCATCCCACCACCTGGAACCACTTTAAAGAAGGCGTCAAACTAAACAAAACCTCAGTAACTGAGAGAATCTCTTCAGGACCCCACTTAGGAGGGCAGCATTGCCAGTGATGCTGTCTTTTGGTAAACCAAAGCCCTGCCAAGCAGATGTTAAAGATCTCACAGCAGTACTTTGAAGAAGAGCAGGGGAATTCTCCCTGATCTCTTGGCCAGTGATTATTGCTTGCCCAATATTGTGAAGCAGATCATTGTATTTCATTGTTATTTCTGTGACACTGCTTTGGCTAAATTGGCTGCTACGTTTGGGACATTGCAATAGTGATAATTTCTCACAAGATTTGCATTGACTATAAAGTACAACCATTGGATTCACAATAAGGCTGCCCACATTTCTGACAAAATGCCACTTTCACAAAATGTCAACTCTACTTCACTGTTCACAAGAGCAATCTCAAGACAATGACAATGACACATTGTGAATTTGTAAACTAATACACTGGAGTCATTCTAGGTTCCTTCACAAGATCAGACTGTGAATTGTATTGCTAATCAGTGGGATTCTTCTCCACTCATTGTATATTAATCCCTATCCATCAGTTTACAAAAAATTGAATGGCCCGCATGTTTCATTGCAGTTCGATATGAAACTCACTCAATGTAGGTCAAATGAATGAAGCTGGATGTAAATGGCAGACCCATCATGATCTTTAAGCAAAAGAAAAATTGAGGGCGAACTTGAGCAAAAATGCTGCAGATACTAGAAATCTGAGATGAAAAGACTGGAATCACTTGGCCCATCAGGCAGCATTTGTGGAAAGATTTAACATCGTAAACGTTGATTCGTGGTCATCATTTGGAACAGAGGAGTAAAAACAGGACATAACCAAATAAATGCAAAATTCTGCAGATGCTGAAGATTTGAAATAAAAACAAAATGCTAATAGAAATACTTAGTAGATCCAGCAGCATCTGTGGAGTGAGAAACAATTAACTTTTCAAATCCTTCATAACTTCTTCAGAACTGTGGCTTTTTTTTTGTGCTTTAGAAAAATGCAGGATGAGGATCAGGTGGAACAAATGCTAAAGATGCTCCACAGCGAAAGGCAAAGAGTGTTAATGGTAGCAGACAAGAGCTGTAGATGAGCAGCAGAAAACAGGTCAGCTTTGTTGACAGCAAACTCTAAATAAATAATAATGGATATAAACAAGCTCCTTTGTAACAGTGATTTGTACTTATACACACGTTTAACATGACACAATGTCTCAAGGGGCATTCATCAAATAAAAATTGATACTGAGGCATATAGAAAGATGTTAGGACTAGAGGACATCAGTGTTTGGCCTTGTCTTTAAGAAGCGAGGCAGGTAGGGAAGTGTAAAGGTTTAGCAATGGATTCCAGGATCTAGGGCATCAGCAGCTGAAGGCCCAGCCAAAGATGGAGTGACAGAATTCAGGGCCTGACGAAGAGTTTATGCCCAAAAGATCGATTTTCCTGCTCCTCAGATGCTGCCTGACCTGTTGTCCAGCAGATGAATGTTGGGTGTCGGAGCTGTTGAAGGCAGCATCACACTTTTCCAGCACCACACTGTCAACTCTGATCTCCAGCATCTGCAGTCGTCACTGTCTCCTGGTTGGTTTTAACCTTAGTGCGAAGTCTCTTCCAAGGATGCCTAACTTGAAGAAGTTCTCCTCCTCTCTTAACAACGATCTTAGTGAGTCCCTCTCCCTATCCACTCCACACTCTCTGACCTATCACCTTTTCCTTCAACTTCATTTAGCTATCGCATTCTCAGCTATCTTCCCCCCCCCCCCACCCCACCCTCCTACCACTTATCTCTCAGTTCCCCCGGCCCACAAGCTTCATTTCTGTTCTTGTACATCAGTCAATGAAAGCAAGCATGCAGGTACAGCAGGCAATGAAGAAGGCAAATGGCATGCTGGCCTTCACTGACTATAGGAGCAAAGAGATCCTACTGCAGCTTTACAGGGCTCCAATGAGACTGCACCTGGAGTATTGTGTTCGATTTTGGTCTCTAAATTTGGGGAAGGACATTCTGACTACTAAGGGAGTGCAGCATAAGTTCACGAGGTCAATTCCCAGAATGGTGGGAATATCATATGTTGAAAGATCGGAGCGACTGGGCTTGTATACAATTGAGTTTAGAAGGATGAGAGGAGGTCTGATTATTAAAGGATTGGACACTCTGGAGGCAGGAAGCTTGTTTCTGCTGATGGGTGAGTCCAGAACCAGAGGACACAGTTTAAAAATAAAGGGTAGGCCATTCAGAACAGCGTTGAGGAGAAACTTCTTCACCCAGAGAGTGGTGGATAAATGGAATGCTCTGCTTCAGAAGGCAGTGGAGGCCAAGTCTCTGGATACTTTCAAGAAAGAGATGGATAGAGCTCCACTAGAGATAGTGGAATCAAGGGTTATGGGGATAAGGCAGGAACAGGATCCTGATTGTGGATGATCAGCCATGATCATACTGAATGGTGGTGCTGGCTCAAAGGGCCGAATGGCCTACTCCTTTGGCTATTGTCTATTGTCTGATGAAGGGCTTATGCCCGAAATGTTGATTCTCCTCCTCGGATGCTGCCTGACCTATTGTGCTGTTTCCAGCACCACACTCTTGACAGAATTCAGGGATGGTCAAGAAGCCAGGCTTGGTGAAATATAGCTAACTTGATAGATATTCATAGGTTTAATCGTCTTCAATTTTTTGTTAGGAATACTTCAAAGTGGTGAAAAGGTGCTAGATGATATAAAAATTATTAATTCTCTGGCAGTAGAAAAGAACTGGAGCTCATGTAACCTGGCCTGGCAGGAAACTGAGTTTCCACTGGCTAAGTTCAGACAGTGATAAAAATATGATGGTCAATCTGATCCTTTCAGTTTCCCAGCAGTGTGGGTTGAAATATATCTCAATGATTTTACATGTGTTACTTATTGTTTGTACCAGCATTAGCCACCAGAGGACAGCATCATGCTGCTAAGTCTGTGCAATTCTGTTAGTCTGAAAACGCATGATCTCTTCTGATCTTGGAAGCTAAGCAGACTGAGGCCTGATTAGTACTTGGATGGGAGTACCAGGCTTTTCCCATCTTCTGTAGAGGTGTATGATAACATCTCTGAACTGTTTGTTTAGCAAAATAGGTTCAATTATTTTAAAATTTGCAAAATGGTCTCTATCTAACAGCTGAATGGGTGGAATATTGTATTATCATAGAATCATACAACATGGAAACAGACCCTTCGGTCTAACCAGTCCATGTCGAACATAATGCCAAACTAAACTAATTCTATCTGCCTTCTCCTGACCCATATCCGCCCAAACCTTTCCTAGTCATGTACTTATCAAAATGTCTTTTAAATGTTGTAATTGTACCCACATCCACCACTTCCTCAGGAAGTTCATTCCACACGTGAACCACCCTCTGTGTAAAGAAAATTGCTTCTCGTCTTTTTTAAATCTCTCTCCTCTTATCTTAAAATGTGCTGTCTTGTTTTGAAATTCCCCATCCTAGGGAAAAGATAACTAACGTAACTGTATCTATGCCCCTCATTATTTTATAAACTTCTATAAGGTCTCCTCACAATCTCCTATGCTCCAATGAAAAAGGTCTCGGCTTCCTATGCTTTCTTCATACTCAAACCTTCCACACCCGGCAACATCCTGGTAAACCTCTTCTGAACCATCTTCAGCTTAGTAATCTTCCTTCCTTCCTGGGTAGACAGAACTGGACACAGTATTTCAGAAGAGGCCTTGCCAATATCCTATACAACCTCAACTTCCCCCACTGCTGTACTCCAAGGACTGAACAATGAAGGAAAGCGTGCCTATCACCTTTTAACCACCCTGTCTGTATGTGATGCAAGCTTCAAAGAATTATGTATTTGAACCCCTAGGTCCCTCTGTTCTATAATCCTACCGTAGGCCCTACCATTAATTGTATAAGCCCTACCCTTGTATGTTGTGCCAAAATGTAATCTCACATTTACCCAGATTGAACTCCATCTGGCATTTTTCAGCCCATTGACCTATTTGATCAGGATCCCTTTGTAATCTGAGAAAACCTTCTTCACTGTCTACTATGCCACCAATTTTGATGTCATCTGCAAACCTACTAACCATGCCTTCCATATTCTCGTCCAAATCATTGATATAAAAGGTAAACAAAAGAGGACCCAGCACCAATCTCTGTACAACACTGCTGGTGACAGTCCATATAGCAACCCTCCACCACCACTCTCTGTCTTCTGTCATTAAACCAATTATGTATCCAATTGACAAGCTCACCCTGATCTTTTGTGACCTAATTTTACTAATTAGTCTATCATGCAGAACCTTGTTTTTTTTATAGATATTTTGATTAGAAATTTAACATTTTTACAAGTTTACAAAAATAAACAAAACTCTCAAATACAAACATTGATATACAATTAAATCAAATATACAATAGTCAAAATTTAACAAAAGAAAAATAAAAAATACCGAAAAAGAAAAAAAAACTCAACTGTCTACTAATCTAACCTACAACTAACCAGAGTGTATATTTAAGTCTCTTATATGCTCGGAATGTGTTAACATCAAATGTAATAAAACCCGTATTCGTGCGGGATTCCTCTCCTAAGGGGCCCCGGACCAGCCAGGTTTGTAATCTCAATTAAAAATTAAAAGCCCTTGTTAGGATAGCTGAAATATCTGTATTTATGTAATTCAAGAAGGGCTGCCATATTTTATAAAATAATTCGGTCTTTCGGTGCACCATATTTGTAAGGAAGTCAAGGGGAATACATTCCATAATTAATCTGTGTCAATTTGAAAGTCCGGGGAGCCCTCAGCCACCCAGTTCACCAAAATATTTTTCCTTGCACAGAAAGAGAGAATAGAAAATAGTCTCTTCCCGTACATGTCCAGGGAGGGAAAGTTCAAAAAGCCCAAAAGGAGAGATACAGGGTCCACTTTAATTTACGTTCCTAAAATTTCTGTCAGGGTATTTGCTACTTTAGTCCAATATCTACGGATCTTATAACAGGTACAAGAGTGCCCACCTCTATTTTGCATTTGGGACACATTGGAGATGCTCCTGCCTTAAATTTTGCCAATCGAACCGGTGCTATATGGGCCCTACGAAGTATCTTCAGCTGGATAGCCTGGGTTCTGTTACAGATAGTAATTCTTCTAGCGTTTTCCCAAATATCATTCCATGTTTCTATAGAGATTTCTAGTCCCAAATCCTGATCCCATGTTTTAAGCAGATTATCCATATCTCCCAATACTTCATCATGTAGTAAATGATAAATAGTACTGACGGAAGATACCCCCACTGGTCGTAGGACACTACATTCTCTATCTGATTTATAAAGACTATCTAATAACGTAGCCTTCTTCTGTTTATAGTCTCGAATTTGGAAGTATCGAAAGAGGTCTCCATTAGATAATCCGAATTTCTGACGCAGCTGTTCAAAAGACATCAGGACCCCATCTTTAAATAGGTCCCCTAGACATGAGATACCCCTGGATCTCCAGAGTTTAAAAGTGGCATCTGTAAACCCCGGTTGGAATCCCCATGCTCCCACTATCGGTGCATAGGGGGATGTTTTATGTGAATTACCCTCATTTTGCCGCATTATATTCCAAGCCTTAATTGTGTTTAGTATTACAGGGTTTTTACAGTGATCTGTAATGATTTTCCTCTTGTCTGAAAATAAAAGGTTAATAAGTGGGTATTTTACTTGAGAGGCCTCGATGTCTAACCAGATTGATTGTGGATCAGACAAGACCCAATCAGCTATGTAACTTAATAGGGAACTTAACTGATATTTCCTAAAATCTGGGAAGTCCAATCCTCCCCTTGTCTGTGGAAGCTGTAGCTTCTTCAGCTTAATGAGGGGCCGTCTGTGATTCCAGATAAAGGAACCCAGCCAGTCATATAATTTACGTAGAGCCATTCTCGGCAGCATCACCGGAAGCATTCTCATAGGATATAGGAGACGGGGCAGGACATTCATTTTAATTAGTGCTATTCTACCCAACCAGGAAATTGGAAGGTCTCCCCATCGCTGGATGTCCTGCCTTATCCTTTCCAGTAAATGCACAAAATTAGCCTTATACAACTGACCAAATACTGGAGTAATAAAAATACCTAAATATAAGAAGCCATCCAGGGACCAACGAAAGGGAAAAAGGGATCCGTCCACTAAGTGGGGTGTCATTAGCAAGGCCACCCATTGGCATAGCCTCCAATTTTGAAAAATTAATTTTATAGCCTGAGAATGCGCTAAATGTATTAATAACTTGGATTAGGCGAGGTACGGACATCAGAGGATTACTGAGGAATAGAAGAACATCATCTGCATAAAGGGTAATTTTATGGTTACCTGTACCAATCCTCGGGGCCGTTATATTAGGATCAGCTCGTATAGCTTCTGCTAGTGGTTCAATTATTAGCGTAAATAACAATGGCGAGAGAGAACATCCCTGACGGCAGCCCCTACCCACACTGAAGCTATCCGAACCTAATCCATTGGTAACCACAACTGCTTTGGGATCACTATACAATGTTGAGACCCATTTGGTAAACACCTGTCCAACGCCAAACCTTTCCAATGTGTAAAACAAATATGACCATTCGACCCTATCAAATGCCTTTTCCGCGTCTAATGAAAGTACTACTCCTGGTATCTTTCCCTGATGACAGGCTTGAATCATATTCAAAACCCTTCTAATATTATTGGATGATCTATGGCCCTTAATAAACGCTGTCTGATCCTCCTTTATAATATGTGGCAGTACCCTTTCTAGTCTCAGTGCTAACGTTTTAGAAAGGATTTTAAAATCTACATTTAGCAAGGATATTGGTCTGTATGACGTACAATCTTCTGGATCCTTTCCTTTTTTAAGGATAAGAGAGATATTTGCCTCTTTCAGCGAAGGCGGGAGACAGCCCTGACTATATGCATAGTTATACATGTCCATAAGTGGACCAGCCAATATTTCTGTAAATTCCTTATAGAATTCAGCTTGAAAACCATCTGGGCCCGGTGCCTTACCACTCTGAAGTTGCCTAATTGCATCAAGTATTTCTTGGACTGTGAGAGGAGCATTTAGGACCGATACCTGTTCCGGAGTTAGGCCCGGAAAGATCAAATTTTTTAAAACTGACTGCATCCTCCTAGACCTATCTTCACAATCCTGCGATTTATATAACTCAGAATAAAATTATCTAGAGATCGCATTAATCTTTTTATGATCATGAGTCAAAATACCCATACTTTCCTTGATAGACGTAATAGTCTGAGGGGCCTTTTTTCTCTTTGCAAGAAATGCTAAGTATCTACCCGGTTTGTCGCCATATTCATATAACCTTTGTTTTGCAAATAATCCTTCCCTCTTAGCCGTTTGAGTAAGCGTAGTGTTTAGAGCTGTCCTAAGAGCCGTAATCCTTTGCAATTTAATAATAGAAGGTCTATCAATGTATGCTGTTTCAGCTGCTTTTAAGCGAGCTTCAAGCAGACGCTGTTGTTCTCCCTTCAATTTTTTCTGGGTCGCTGAGTAGGAGATGATCAAACCTCGTGTGTAAGCTTTGATGGTCTCCCACATCATTGATGGGTTGCTAGCCGTACCTGAATTAATTTCTAAAAAAGTTTTAAATTCTTGAGAGAAGTACTTTACAAATTTACTATCTTTCATTAGGAAGGGGTCCATACGCCAATGCCAAGGGGATGTCCCCCATTGTTCCTCGCCTTAGTTTCCATATATACAGCAGCGTGGTCGGAAATTGTTATACTACCTATTTTACAGGATGATATGGAATTTCAAAAAAACGAGGGGGCAAAAAACATATCAATTCTGGTATGACATTTATGTGGATTGGAGTAGAAAGAAAAATCTCTGCCTTGTGGATAAAGACATCTCCATACATCTACTAATCCTAATTCTTTGTTCAAATCCACCAATTGTCTAGATCTGGGAAATACTCCTGCAGTACTCTTGGGAATCCTATCTATTTCCGGATCCATAATACAATTAAAGTCTCCCCCTATAATTGTATGACGGGCACCAAAAGCCATCAATTTTGAAAAGGCTTCCGTTATAAATTTAAAGGGATGTGCCGGGGGGCAGTACAAATTTAAAATCCCATATTCCTCTCTATTTATAAGGGCTTTAGTCAAAATATATCGTCCAGATTCATCTTTTATCTGATTTAGGATTTTGAAAGGGAAATTCTTCCGAACAAGAATAACAACTCCCCTGCTTTTTGAGCTAAAAGAAGAAAAAAAGGCCTGATCAAATCCACCCTGTCGTAATTTCAAGTGTTCTTTATCCGACAGGTGTGTCTCCTGTAGGGGAGCTATATCAACTCTTTCCTTCTTAAGATTTGATAATATTTTCTTCCTTTTGACTGGCGAATTACTCCCCCTGACATTCCAGGTGCACCACTTACCGACTGATCACCCATAATCATCTGGGCAAATCCGAGACCCCTCTATCCAGAACATCCCGAGCATAGAGCATATAAAATTTACAAAAATAAAGGCTCTCTAATACACTCACAACAGTATAATAAAAAACTATTTCTAAATAAAAAAAAATAAACGTATCTAACTGGAGATTTTCCCCCTTGTTCCCAGGGGGTGTCACTTCCTCTCCAAAAGTCTGTCATATCCTCTCCCAACCAATGCCCCACCCTTGACCTAGGCGCTCCTCAATAAATGAGGGGAATTCAGATATAATACAAAGCTAGAGTTAACAGTGAGCACCCTACCCCCACCCATACCAACACCTGGATATATTTGGTAATGTTAATACCATATATAAACATATAACTATAAAATTGCAACCTCAACAAATAATAATTAAATATAATAATACAAAATAACAAGGGAGAAACAACCCTGCTCCTAAAGACAGAGGTAAAATAGAATAAGGTAACCACCTCCTCCCACCAACATTAACCAAACGCCCCAGCTTATATATATATATATATATATATACATACATACATATATATATTTACACACATATACATACATACCCACATATATACATAAAATACTAAAGAAAACAACCCCAAGGGGGGGGGGGGGGGGTGAAAATCAAATCCCTCTCCCCACCCCCCATGATAATATTAAACAGTAAGGTAAGAAAAAAGAAAAAAAAAAGGGGGGAATATAAACCAAAGCGGGGAAAAAGGCAAACCAACATCCATTATCTCTTACAGTTTATCTAAGAGAGTCCAAGAATTCCTTAGCCTTTTCTGGCGATCCGAAGTTATACACGGATCCTTCATGGTTAAAGCGTAGCGTCGCTGGGTAGCGTAAGGAGTACTGAATATTTAAGTCCCTTAAACGCTTCTTCGCCTCGTCGAATGCCTTCCTCTTTTGGACCAGAACTGGGGAAAAGTCCTGGAATAACATGATCTTGGATCCTTTATAGATCATAGCTTGGGGGTCTTTTCCAAGATTTCTAGAAGCTTCTAGGAGTATCTGCCTCTCCCTATAGCTCTGCAGCCGGAACAGGACCGGGCGTGGGCGCTGGTTCGAGCCGGACCCGCGTATTGCTACCCGGTAGGCCCATTCTACCCTTACCTGGCCTGATCCAGCTTCCAGATTTAACAGCTGTGGCAGCCACTGCTCGAGGAATGCTGTAAGCTGGCCTTCCTCTTCCCGTTCGGGAAGGCCCAGCAAACGAATATTTTTTCGACGACCTCGATTATCGAGGTCGTCAATGTAATTCTCTTAGGTCCGGACTTGCTGTTTGAGAGTCTGGATCTGATCCACGGCCGATTGTGCTGTAGTTTCGGAGGTCACGGCCTTTAACTCCGCCCCTCCAACTCGGCGCTCGATTTCCTGGATGTCTCGGTCGTGCTTCTGCAGCGCGGCCAAGAGTGAGTCCCATCGATTTCGGGATTCTTCAATAAAAGCGTCGATCTTCGCATCCAGTTTGGAGATCATTTCTACAAGGCTTGTCACTGTAGGTAAGTCCCCCGTGGCGGCTGTGGACGCCTCAGCTGCAGCTGGAGAGAGTGGGGGAGGGGGTCCTGCTTGCTGAGAGCTGCGGGGTCCCTTCCCTTTGGTCATTTTTACTAAATATTAGATTGTTTAAATTTAATATTAAACAACTAATTAAATTAAACAGCTATTATAAATGATTTGGTGAGTGTGGTGGGGGTGGGTGACCCACTTTACCCAAGTCTTGGGAGGAGCACTATAGACTCTGACTTGCTGGGTCGCCGCCATCTTGGATCCCCATGCAGAACCTTGTTGAAGGCTTTACTGAAGTCCAAGTAAATAAAGTCCACTGCTCTGCCCTCATCAATCTTTTTGGTAACTTCCTCAAAAAACTCAGATAAATTTGTGAGACACGATTTTCCTTGCACAAACCATGCTGATTATCCCGAATCAATTTTTGCCCCTCTAAATGTCCATAAATCCTATCTTTTAAAATCACCTCCAACTATTTATCTACAACCGAGGTCAGACTTACAGGTCTATAGTTCCCCAGTTTCTCCTTACAACAGAGGTACAACATTAGCTACCCTCCAGTCATCAGGCGCCTTACCTAGAGTTATAGATGATGCAAATATTTCTGTAAGGGGCCTTGCAATTTCCTCCCTTCACTCTATGTTCTGGGTTGCTTTAGATCAGGCCCTGGAGATTTATCTACTTTTATATTCTCTAAGACCTCCCGAACTTTCTCTTCTGTAATGTGAACTGTTTTTAAAATCATCAATATTTATTTCTCAACATTCTCTAGCCTCCATTTCTTCCTCCACAGTAAAAACTCTTGCTCCTATTTGTGAAGCTGCAAAATTGAGAACTTTGAACCAGAAATTTCTACTCCTCTGTCTTAAGACATACGATCTCTGAGGAATTCAGAAGCTTAATGGAAGTTGAAAACACCCTTTACAACTTGTCCTTATTGTAGCGATAATTTCTCCATGTATAAATAAGGTGAGAACTGTTGGAAACATTTGAATGCTTAAAATAAATATAACATTTTAAATGAAAAAAAGCCCAGTAGTTTCAGAACTGAAAATCTTTTAGGAGTATAATTACAACATTTAAAAGGCATCTGGATGGGTATATGAACAGGAAGGATTTAGAGGGATATGAGCCAAATGCTGGCAAATGGCACTAGGTTTAATTAGGATATCTGGTTGGCATGGACGAGTTGGATTGAAGGGTCTGTTTCTGTGCTGTATATCTCTATGATTCTAACAGAGTGTTTAACTGAGAACCTAACAATGAGGTTAAGCTGTAACAAAGCATGTGGTTAACTGAGAGCTTTACACAAAGTGTAACAGAGTGCAGACATAAATGGTTAACAGAAGAAGACTTCACCACGTGTCGATTTCAAATCTACTCATTTTTTGAGAGAGAGAGAGTAACTTTATTTGTCGTTTCTACCATATACAGCTAGTACAATAAAAACCGAGACAGCATTCCTCCAGGACCAAGGTGCTGTATGAACACACAGACTGCATGGGAGTACAGTCATACGCAGGGCAGCATAGAGTGCATAGAAAAATGCGAAACATATAAGACAGCACAGTAATTCCTGACAAGACAAGACAATGGGCACAGTGGTGGACAAATTACAGTGTAACAATGAATGATCATTGATAAAACATTGTTTTAGCAGCAATTTAAAAAGTCATCCGAAAATTGTAAATGGAATAGAGTGTGATCATACAGTGTCAAAGAAATTATTGCACAGTCTGGCCGTGGAAGGTCGAATGTTCCGGTAACTTCTACCAGATGGCAGGAGGGAGAAAAATTTGAATGAAGAATGTGTGGGGTCATCAACAATGCTTTAAGCCTTGCGATGCAGCGTATGCTGTAAATGTCTGTAATGGAGGGAAGAGCATCCCCGATGATCAGTGATCCTCGCTATATGTTGTAGGGTTTTACGATCCGAGACGGTGCAATTCCCGAATGAGGCAGTGATGCAGCAGCTCAGGGTACTCTCAATGAACCCTCTGTAAAATGTGGTGAGGATGGGAGAAGGACTTTCTTCAACCTACGCAGAAACTAGAGACGCTGCTGAGCTTTCTAGACTATGGAGCTGGGGTTGAGGGACCAGGTGAGATTCTCCTCCAGGTGGATGCTGAGAGATTTGGTGCTCTTCACGATCTCCACGGGGGAGCTGTCGATGTCCAGCGGAGAATGATCATTCCCTGCCCTCTTGAAGTCAACAACCCCATCTCTCGTTTTGTCCACATTCAAAGACAGGTTGTTGGCTCTGCACCAGTCCGTTAGCCGCTGCATTTCCTCTCTGTATGCTGACTCATCATTCCTGCTAATGAGACCCACTACCGTCATGTCATCAGTGAACTTAATAATATGATATGAGCTGTGCATCGATGCACAGTCGTGTGTCAGCAGGGGTCCCCATGCTCAGTGTGATGGTGTTGGGGATGCTGTTCCCAATCCGGACTGACTGAGGTCTCCCAGTCAAGAAGTCTAGGTCCAGTTACAGAGGGATGTATTCATAGAACATAGAACAGTACAGCACAGAACAGGCCCTTCAGCCCATGATGTTGTGCCGACCATTGATTCTCATGTGAGGTAAACCTAATGTACGAACTCTCAAATTTCTGTGACCATATGCATGTCCAGCAGTCTCCTAAATATCCCCAATTATCTCGCTTCCACAACTGCTGCTGGCAACGCATTCCATGCTCTCTCAACTCTCTGCGTAAAGAACCCGCCTCTGACATCCCCTCTATACTTTCTGCCAAACAGCTTAAAACTATGACCCCTCGTGTTAACAATTTCTGCCCTGGGAAAATGTTTTTGGCTATCAACTCTACCTATGCCTCTCATTATCTTGTACACCTCAATTAGATCCCTTCTCTTCCTCCTTTTTTCCAATGAAAAAAGTCTGAGCTCAGTCAACCTCTCTTCGTAAGTAGTCATGATTTGGAGATGCCGGTGTTGGACTGGGATGTACAAAGTTAAAAATCACACAACACCAGGTTATAGTCCAACAGGTTTCATTGGAAGCACACTAGCTTTCGGAACGATGCTCCTTCATCAGGTGACAATCAGGTCTGCCCCTGACGACTTGTCAATCTTAATGTTTGTCAAAATTTTCAACACATCAGCTTCCTCAATCTCTATCTGTTCCAGCATGCTTACCTACTCCTCAATGGTTTCATTCACTACAAGGTCCTTTTCTTTAGTAAAGACAGAAGCCAAAAACTCATTTTGGGCTTCCCCTACCTCCTCAGACTCTATACACAAGTTCCCTATGCTATCTCTGATCAGCCCTACTTTTCTTTTTGATCGTTCTTTTATTCTTTACATACGTGTAAAATGCCTTTGGATTCTCCCTAATTCTTCCTGCCAAGCCTTTTTCGTGCCCCCTCCTAGCTCTCCTCAGACCATTTTTGAGCTCCTTCCTCGCCTACCTGTAATCCTCTAGAGCTGAGCAAGACCCTTGCTTCCTCCACCTTACGTAAGCTGCCTTCTTCCTTTTGACGAGAAGCTCCTCTGCTCTCGTCATCCAAGGTTCCTTTATCTTACTCCTTCTTGCCTGTCTCAGAGGAACACATTTGTGCATCACTCGCAACAACTGTTCCTTAAACAGTCTCCACATGTCTATAGTGCCCTTTCCATGGAACAATTGCTCCCAGTCCATGCTTTCCAACGCACGTCTGATAGTATCCTAGTTTCCTTTTCCCCAATTAAATATCCTCCCATTGTGCCTGCTTCTCTCCTTCTCCATAGCTATGTAGAATGTGAGGCAGTTGTGGTCACTATCACCAAAATGCTCTCCCACCGCAAGATCTGATACCTGCCCTGGCTCATTGCCGAGCACCAAATCCAAAATGGCCTCTCCCCTCGTCAGCCAGTCAATGTACTGAGTTAGGAAACCCTCCTGAATACACCTTACAAAAACAGCTCCTTCCAAACCATCTGCTCGAAGGAGGTTCCAATCAATATTGGGAAAGTTAAAGTCACCCATTACAACAACCCTACTACATTCACACTTTTCCAAATTCTGCCGACCTATGCTTTCTTCAGTCTCCCTGCTGCTATTGGGGAGCCTGTAGTAAACCCCTAATGAGGTGACTGCTCCCTTACTGTTCCTAATTTCCACCCATTCTGACTCAATAGGCAGACCCTCCTCGACAATGGTAACTTCTGTAGCTGTGATACCCTCTCTTTTTCCCCTCTCTCTATTCTTTTTAAATGTTCTAAACCCTGGAACATCCAGCAACCATTCCTGCCCCTGAGAAACCCACGTCTCTGTTATGGCCACAACATCATAACACCAGGTACTGATCCATGCTCTAAGCTCATCACTTTTATTCCTGATACTCCTTGCATTAAAGCAAACACACTTTAACCAATCCCTTGGTTCTTTCCCAGGAAATTCCTTCCTACTGGCTGTGCTACCTCTTGCTATTGCCTCATCTCCATCAACTCTCACTACTGGTATATAGCTCAGGTTCCCAACCCCTCCTGCCATACTAGTTTAAACCCTCCTGAACCACTCGAGCAAACCTTCCACCCAGGACATTGGTCCCTTTCCAGTTCAGGTGCAACCCATCCTTCATGTACAGGTCCCACCTTCCCCAGAAGGCATCCTAATTGTGTACATGTCTGAAGCCCTCCCTCCTACGCCAGCTGCGCTCAAGCCCAGCAGACTCAGCTTTCAAATCAGGTGCTGAGGAACGGTAGTGTTAAATGCAGAACTGAAATCTATGAACAGTAATCTGATGTAGGTGTAATATTTAAATACTTAATACTTTACCATGCAGGAAAAGACCATAAGACATAGGAGCAGAAATTAGGCCATTCAGCCAATCAAGTCTGCTCCGCTGTTCCATTATGGCTGATAAGTTTCTCAACTTCATTCTCCTGCCTTCTCCCTGCACCTCTTGATCCCCTTGGCAATCGAGAACCTACCTATCTCCGTCTTAAATATACTCAATGACCTGGCCTCCACAGCCTTCTGTGGCAGTGAATTCCAGATTCACCACCCTTTGGTTGAAGAGGTTTCTCCTTAACTCCCTTCTCAAAGATCTTCCCTTTACTCAAATATCTCCCAACATCCACTCTGTCCAGACCATTCAATATTCTGTAAGTTCAAATTAGATTCTCCCCTCCTCTTTCTAAACTCCATCGAGTATAGACCCAGAGTCTCAAACATTCCTCATATGTTAAGCTGTTCCTTCCTGGGACCATTCCTGTGAACCTCCTCTGAACACACTATAGGGCCAGTACATCCTTCCTGAGATATGGGGCCCAAAACTGTGCACAATACTCCAAATGTAGTCTGACCAGAGTCTTTATGAGTTGTAAGAAGTACATCCCTGCTTTTATATTCAAGTCCTCTCAAATTAAATGGTAATGCTGCATTTATCTTCCTAACTACTGACTCATTCCAGATGAAGGCTTTTGCCCGAAACGTCGATTTTCCTGTTCCTTGGACGCTGCCTGACCAGCTGTGCTTTTCCACTTTACTCTTGACTCTGATCTACAGCATCCGAAGTACCCATTTCCGCCTAACTACTGACTGAACTGACTCTAAAGTTTACCTTGAAAGAATCCTGGACTAGAACTCCCAAGTCTCTTTGTTCTTCAGACTTCTGGATTTTCTTTCCATTTAGAAAATAGTCCATGCTACTGTTCTTCTTACCAAAGTGCATGATCCTTCACTGTTGGACAGAGATCTCATTAAATGCTTATCCATGAGCGTGATAACTGGAGTTATGGCCCAGGTTTGGTTGGCTGGAAATCAGCTTTAAGCTGTTGTAGCCAGCTGTGAGAGACAGAGTTGAATGTGTGTTGCTGGAAAAACACAGCAGGTCAGGCAGCATCCGAGGAGCAGGAAAATCGACGTTTTGGGCTGGAGCCCTTCATCAGGAATGAGGCTGAGAGCGTCGGGGGTGGAGAGAGAAATGGGAGGGGGTGGGGTTGGGGGAGGGGGAAGAAGGTAGCTGAGAGTGCAATAGGTGGATGGAGGTGGGGATGAAGGTGATAGGTTAGAGAGGAGGGTGGAGTGGATAGGTGGGAAGGAAGATTGACAATTGGGACAGGTCATGAGGATGGTGCTGAGCTGGAAGGTTGGAACTGGGGTAAGGTGGGGGGAGGGGAAGTGAGGAAACTGGTGAAGTCCACATTGATACCATGGGGGTGAAGTGTTCCGAGGCGGAAATGAGGAGTTCTTCCACCAGACATCAGGTGGTGAGAGAGTGGCGATGGAGGAGGCCCAAGACCTGCATGTCCTCAGCAGAGTGGGAGGGGGAGTTGAAATGTTCGGCCACGGGGTGGTGGACTTGATTGGTGCGGGTGTCCTGGAGATGTTCTCTAAAGCGCTGTGCAAGAAGGCGTCCAGTCTACCCAATGTATAATAGACCACATCGGGAGCAATGGATACAATAAATGACGTGTGGAAGTGCAGGTGAAACTTTGATGGATGTGGAAGGCTTCTTTGGGGCCTTGGACGGAGGTGAGGGAGGAGGTGTGGGTGCAGGTTTTGGAATTCCTGCAGTGGTAGGGGAAGGTGCCAGGAGGGGAGGGTGGCTTATTAGGGGGCATGGACCTAACCAGGTAGTCGCGGAGGGAACGGTCTTTGCGGAAAGCAGATAGGGGTGAGGAGGGAAATATATCCTGGTGGTGGTGAGGTGCCTTTATAGGTGGCAGAAATGTCAGCGGATGATGCGATTTATGTGGAGGTTGGTTGGGTGGATGGTGAGGCCCAGGGGGTTCTATCGTTGTGGTTCGAGGGTGGAGGTGCGGGATGTGGATGAGATGCATTGGAAGGCATCTTGGGAGGGGAAATTTTGGTCTTTAAAGAAGAAGGCCATCTGGTGTGTTCTGTGGTTGAACCGATCCTCCTGGGAGCAGATGCGGTGGAGGTGGAGGAATTGGGAATACTGAGGTCTCGGAAGGGGAGGAAGCTGTCAGAGGTGGTCCATGTGAATTTAAGGTCGGGGTGGAATGTGTTGGTGAAGTTGATGAATTGTTCGACCTCCTCATGGGAGCACGAGGTGGCATAATGCAATCATCAATATAGTGAGGAAAAGGTGGAGAGTATTGCCAGTGTAACTCCGGAAAATGGACTATTCTACGTAGCCAACGAAGAGGATGAGGACATCCAGTCTCTCTACAACTGCATCCGCCATATCCAGTGTCTCAAAACCCTCAATTTCTTCCTCTCCCGACGTTCCCACGAGTACCCTTCCACTGACACTCTTATTCGTTTGGCTGAACTGGTCCTCACCCTCAACAATTTCTCCTTCCAATCCTCCCACTTTCTCCAGACGAAAGGGGTGCCATGGGCACCCTCATGGGCCCTAGCTCTGCCTGTCTCTTTGTCGGCTATGTAAACCCACCAACTTCCACAGCTACCTGGATTACACCTCTTCCCACCCTACTTCCTGTAAAAATGCCATGCCGTATTCCCAATTCCTCTGCCTCCGCCGCATCTGCTCACAGATGGCCTCCTTCTTTAAAGACCGTAATTTCCCCTCCCACGTTGTTGAAGATGCCCTCCAATGCATCTCATCCACATCCCACACATCCACCCTCAAACCCCACCCCTCCAACCGCAACAAGGATAGAACCCCCCGGACCTCACCTTCCACCCCACCAACCTCTGCATAAATTGCATCATCTGCCGACATTTCCACCACCGACAAATGGATCCCACTACCAGGATTTCCCTCCCCAACACTATCTGCTTTCCGCAAAGACCGTTCCCTCCGTGACTACCTGGTCACGCCCATGCCCCCTAACAAGCCACCCTCCCCTCCTGGCACTTTCCCCTGCCACCGCAGGAACTGTAAAACCTGCGCCCACACCTCCTCCCTCACCTCCATCCAAGGCCCCAAAGGAACCTTCCACATCCATCAAAGTTTCACCTGCATATCCACCAATGTCATTTATTGTATCCGTTTATAGAACATAGAACATAGAACATAGAAGAATACAGCGCAGTACAGGCCCTTGGGCCCTCGATGTTGCGCCGATCCAAGCCCACCTAAACTACACTAACCCACTATCCTCCATGTACCTATCCAATGCCCTCTTAAATGCCCATAAAGAGGGAGAGTCCACCACTGTTACTGGCAGGGCATTCCATGAACTAACGACTCGCTGAGTGAAGAACCTACCCCTAACATCAGTCCTATATCTACCCCCCCTTAATTTAAAGCTATGCCCCCTTGTAATACCCGACTCAATACGCGGGAAAAGGTTCATACTGTCGACCCTATCTAACCCCCTAATCATCTTGTACACCTCAATCAAGTCACCCCTAAACCTTCTTTTCTCTAGTGAAAACAGCCCCAAGTGCCTCAGTCTTTCCTCATACGATTTTCCTTTCATACCAGGCAACATCCTGGTAAACCTCCTCTGCACCCGTTCCAATGCCTCCACATCCTTCCTATAGTATGGCGACCAAAACTGCACACAATATTCCAGATGTGGCCGTACCAGAGTCTTATACAACTGCATCATGACCTCAGGACTCCGGAACTCAATTCCTCTACCAATAAAAGCCAGTACGCCATATGCCTTCCTCACCGCACTATTTACCTGGGTGGCAACTTTCAGAGATCTGTGTACATGGACACCAAGATCCCTCTGCTCATCCACACTACCAAGTATCCGACCATTAGCCCAGTACCCCATCTTTTTGTTATTCTTCCCAAAGTGAATCACCTCGCACTTAGCTACATTGAATTCCATCTGCCACCTTTCTGCCCAGCTCTGCAGCTTCTCTATATCCTGCTGTAACCTGCCACATGCTTCCTCACTGTCAACAACTCCTCCGACTTTCGTGTCATCCGCAAACTTGCTCACCCAACCTTCTAACCCCTCTTCCAGGTCATTTATAAAAATGACAAACAGCAATGGTCCCAAAACAGATCCTTGCGGAACACCGCTAGTGACGGCACTCCATGAAGAAACTTTGCCATCAACTACTACCCTCTGTCTTCTTCCATCCAGCCAATTCCTAATCCAAACCTCCAACTCACCCTCAATGCCATATCTCCGTATTTTCTGCAGTAGCCTACCATGGGGAACCTTATCGAACGCCTTACTAAAATCCATATATACCACATCTACCGCTTTCCCCTCATCAACCTCCTTCGTCACCTTTTCAAAGAATTCAATAAGGTTTGTGAGGCACGACTTGCCCTTCACAAAACCATGCTGACTATCCTTGATCACATTATTCCTATCTAGATGTGCATAAATCCTATCCCTTACAATTCTCTCTAAGACTTTGCCCACAACAGAAGTGAGACTCACCGGCCTATAGTTACTAGGGCTATCCCTACTCCCCTTTTTGAACAAGGGAACCACATTTGCTATCCTCCAGTCTTCTGGGACTACTCCTGTAGACAAAGAGGACATAAAAATCAAGGCCAATGGCTCTGCAATCTCCTCCCTTGCTTCCCAGAGAATCCTAGGATAAATGCCATCAGGCCCAGGGGACTTATCTATTTTCACATTTTCCAGGATTTCCAACACCTCTTCTCTACATACCTCAAAGCCATCCATTCTACTTATTTGTGCCTCAGTATTCTCATCAACAATGCCCTGTTCCTGAGTGAATACTGAAGAAAAGTATTCATTCAGTGTCTCCCCAATCTCTTCCGCCTCCACACGCAACTTCCCACTACTATCCTTGACTGGACCTATTCCTACCCTAGTCATTCTTTTATTCCTAACATACCTATAGAAAGCCTTAGGGTTTTCCCTAATCCTATCTACTAAGGACCTTTCGTGTCCCCTCCTTGCTGCTTTTAGCTCTCTCTTCAGGTCCTTCCTGGCTACCCTATAACTCTCAATCGCCCCAATTGAACCTTCACGTCTCATCTTGAGATAGGCCGCCCTCTTCCATTTAACAAGGGATTCCAATTCCTTATTAAACCACGGCTCCCTCGCACGACCCTTTCCTACCTGCCTGACAGGTACATAATTATCAAGGACACTCAATAGTTGCCCCTTGAACAAGTTCCACATATCATTTACACTCTTGCCTTGGAGTCTACTTTTCCAAGCCACACATCCTAAGTCATGCCTCACCGCATCATAATTTCCCTTACCCCAGCTATAATTCTTGCCCTGTAGTACACACTTATCCCTCTCCATCACGAGTGTAAAAATCACCGAATTATGGTCACTATCCCCAAAGTGCTCACCTACCTCTAATTCTAACACCTGGCCTGGTTCGTTACCCAGAACCAAATCCAGTATGGCCTCACCTCTTGTTGGCCTGTCTACATATTGTGTCAGGAAACTCTCCTGCACACATTGAACAAACACTGACCCATCTAACGAACTTGAGCTATAGCTTTCCCAATCAATATCAGGAAAGTTAAAGTCCCCCATAACAACCACCCTATTACTGTCACTCATCTCCTGAATCACCTTCCCAATCCTTTCTTCAATGATTCTAGGACTATTAGGAGGCCTGTAAAAGACTCCCAACAGGGTGACCTCACCTTTCCTATTCCTAACCTCAGCCCAAACTACCTCAGATGGCAAGTCCTCATCCATCGTCCTTTCCACCGCTGTAATACTGTCTTTGACAAGCAATGCCACACCTCCCCCTCTTTTACCCCCACCTCTAAACCTACTAAAACATTTAAATCCCGGAACCTGCAACAGCCAATCCTGTCCCTGTTCTAGCCATGTCTCCGTAATAGCCACAACATCGAAGTCCCAGGTACCAACCCACGCTGCAAGTTCACCTACCTTATTTCGTATACTTCTTGCATTGAAGTATACACACTTCAAACAATTTCCCTGTTTACAGGCACCCTCCTTGGAAATTGATGCCATGTTCCTCACCTCCCTACATTCCAGGCCCTGCACCCTGAAGCTACAATCTGGGTTCCCATGCCCCTGCCGAGTTAGTTTAAACCCCCCCCAAGAGCACTAGCAAACCTCCCCCCAAGGATACTGGTTCCCCTCAGGTTCAGGTGTAGACCATCCTGTTTATAGAGGTCCCACCGTCCCCAGAAAGAACCCCAGTTATCCAAAAACTGGAACCCCTCCCTCCTGCACCATCCCTGAAGCCACGCATTTAATTGTTCTCTCTCCCTATTCCTCGAATCTCTATCACGTGGCACGGGTAACAAACCAGAGACAACAACTCTGTTTGTTCTAACTCCAAGCTTCCAACCTAGCTCCCTGAAAGCCTGTCTAACATCCTCAGCACTCCTCCTACCTATGTCGTTGGTGCCAATGTGGACCACGACTTCGGGTTGCTCCCCCTCCCCCTCCAGGACCCGGAAAACACGATCAGAGACATCACGTACCCTTGCACCTGGGAGGCAACATACCAAACGTGAGTCTCTCTCGTTCCCACAAAACCGCCTATCTGTGCCACGAACTATCGAGTCCCCAATTACTACTGCTCTGCTCTTCTTCCCCCCTCCCTTCTGAGTAACGGGGACAGGCTCCGTGCCAGAGACCTGAGCCCCGTTACTTACCCCTGGTAAGTCATCCCCCCCACAAGTATCCAAAACGGTATACTTGTTCTTGAGGGGAATGGCCGCAGGAGGTCCCTGCACTGGCTGCTTCCTCCCAGTCCCCCTCACTGTAACCCATCTATCTGCCATCTTTGGAGTTACTACTTCCCTATAACTCTGATCTATGACCCCCTCTGCCTCCCGAATGATCCGAAGTTCATCCAACTCCAGCTCCAGTTCCCTAACACGGTCTTGGAGGAGCTGGAGATGGGTGCACTTCCTGCAAGTGTAATCGGCAGGGACGTCGATGGCATCCCTCACCTCATACATGTTGCAGGAGGAACATTGCACTGCCTTCACTGCCATCCCTCTAAAGCTAACTGTTTAAACAAAAACTGTATCTAAATAATACAAGCAAAATTCAGCACTTACCTGCTTGCCACAACAGATGTTATTAATAGGTTAGAGGAGGAGGGCGGGTGGGAGGCACTACCCGTGTAGTGCCTCGGGTTCCTCTCCTTCACGCTTTTAAAGGGGGAAAAAACTAACCCAGCTAAGCTTACACTAACTGCTTCCGGGTCTCGGCTGCCCCTCTGCTTGCCGTCACTTCCTCTGCTGCTCCCGCTCTTTCTGTGAAGGAGAGAGAAAACAAAACACCGATGCCCGCTACAGGTAAGTAATTTTGAAAAAAACTCTTACCTTAGCTGTAGTCTCCCGGGTTCACCTCAACTCGGCCGTTTCTCCCGATGCAGTCTCCTTTACATTGGGGAGACTGGATGCCTTCTCGCGGAGCGCTTTAGGAAACATCTCCAGGACACCGACACCAATCAACCCCGCCACCCAGTTTGAAAGAGATGCACAAAGCAGCTTTTTCACACAAAAGGTGGTGAATTCCTGGAATGTGCTGCCAGAGGAAGTAGTGGAAGCAGACCCAATAGCAACATTCAAGAAGCACCTGGACAAATAGATGAATAGGAAGGGAATACGGACCCTGTAAGTAAAGACAGTCTTGTATTTTTAAAAATTCATTCATGGGATGAGGGCATCGCTAGCTAGGCCAGTATTTATTGCCCATCCCTACATATGGAAGGGTAAAATGTGTTGGTGCAGACTTGGAGGGCCGAAGGACTTGTTCCTTTGATATATTGTTCTTAGGTGATTGTCTGGATGGAGTTTGTGCATTTTCCCTGCGTCTGCATGGGCTTCCTTCGGTGCTCCAGTTTCCTCCCACAGTCCAAAGATGTGTAGACTCAGAGGATTAGCCATGAGAAATGCAATGGTAATGGGGATAGAATGGGGGCAGGGTGAAGGAAGCAGTCAGGGTGGGGAAGCTCTTCAGAGAGTTTAGATTAGATTCCCTACAGTGTGGAACAGGCCCTTCGGGCCAACAAGTCCATACCGACCCGCCGTAGAGTAACCCACCCAGACCCCTACATTTACCCCTGACTAAGACACCTAACACTTTGGGCAATTTAACACTGCCGATTCACCTGGCCTGCACATCTTTGGATTGTGAGAGGAAACCGGAGCACCCGGAGGAAACCCATGCAGACACGGGGAGAATGCGCAAACTCCACACAGACAGTTGCCCGAAGTGGGAATTGAACCCAGGTCCCTGGCACTGTGAGGCAGCAGTGCTAACCACTGAGCTACTGTGCCGCCCCGTTAGTGTGGACTCGATGAACCAAATGGCCTGCTTCCACACAGTAAGGATTCTATCATTCTATGAGTCTGTTCCACCATGTGACCATTGAACTCTCCATACCCTTTGATCCATTTCAGACTAACATTTCCACTCAAAACTCCTCATCTTTTCTTATCCAAATTCAGTATCCCAAACATCCATTCCCTTCTCCCTGCTGCACTTATTGAAGTTTGCCCTGAAATGCCTCTCTGCTATGCACTTCATTCCCTGTGTTAGATTCTCACTGCTATTTGAGTGCAAACATTTCTTCTGAATTCCCAATTCGATTTCTTGGTGACTGTGTTCGATTAATGGCCTTTTGTTATACCCTTCCCTACAATAGAAAACATTCTCTCTGTATGGTATCAAAACCTATCATAATTTTGATTAGGTCGTTCCTAAGTCTCATTTTATTCAAGAGAAAGAAGATTCCAATCTCTTTCCAATCCTGATATCTATCCCCAAGTATTTCTGGTAATCTCTCTGTACTCTATGTAGGGCTTCTCTAATTTGATTATAAAATGATTCATACAGATGGTGCCCTGACTTCCCAAAAATATTCCAAGTGAAAATACTATTGATTACATAACTAGATGATTCTTGATTGCCAGATATTTCCAGTATTCAACATTCCTCTACCTAATAAATAGATATATTGTCAAAAAATGGAAAAAGAAATTATTTTAAAAACCAGATGAATTTTGTCCTGTCCTGGCAGTGTTTGATGGGGATGATGTTGAAGGAGATTACTCTGTATCTAAACCATGCTATTCCTATCCTGGGAGTGGTTGATCAGGACAGTGTAGACGAAGTTGTACTCTGTCTAACCAGATATGAACAAAATTAAGACTATAGATATTTTCTAATCAACATGTCCAGAGATGTTATGAGACTCCTCTGGAGTAGGTGGGACTTGAATCTAGGCCTCCTGGCTCACGGGGAGGAGACTGCCACTGCACCTCAAGAGCTCCTTACTAAGAGAACTATAAATTGGCATACCTTATCCCCTGTCCATTACTAATCTCAGGCGTCAAACCTCTGCTCTTTAACAAGGTTTGCAATCTCAGCATGAGATAATCTGACAAATTTTCAGTTGCCTGTATTTATATCCTTTAGATCTCCTTAAATCAACCCACTTCTCAGTCCATGCTGCCACTCGCTATGGTAATGTAGGAACCAATAGCAACATAGTTCAGACGGAAATCCACAAAAGGTCATTGGAAGAGAAATTATGTGGCTTCCTTATATGCTTGATAAATCAATTTTATGGGACAGTTACACAGTGCAGGTCTGAACTTTCACCCCATGGTTTTCTTTCTCTCATTGGACCCACTGCTGTTTTCACCTCAAGCTCTCTCACAACTTTGTAACCAGTCCCATTCTCTACATAACTAGAGACAGGAAACAGGGGGCCACACCCTCATAGGAGCTACCACTATCATCAGCCATTTCACATTGACCTTTGGGGATGCTTTCACAATCTTTCTGTCTGCGAGGAATGGAAGAAAATGTTTTTCTGTTGTTGGTGTCATTTATTTGGCAAGTTCAAACTGGATATACCTTTGATGCAGAACTGTAATCTACATTAAAACTCCCATGTTGTTCGTAAATGATAGTTATGCCGCTCCCTACCTCAACAAGCTCTCCCAGTCCTACAATCCTCTGAGATCTTGCTCCCCAAGTTCTGACCTACTTTCATTTTGCAAGCTGCCTGCTGAGGGCACCATTGCAACCTTTTGAGGCCAAGGTAGTTTGTATAAAAACAGACAACACAATTTTGGATTTGATTTTCACTACAAATCCACGTGGTCTGCCCTCTATATCAAACAGTGAAGGATTTCAACTCTGCCCCAGACAAGCCTTGGTGAGCACAGACTAGAATATGAGCTCGAAGTACAAAGCGCAAAGAAAATTTACATCCCAGGAACAGGCCCTTCGGCCCTCCAAGCCTGAGCCGTACCAAATCTACTGTCTAAACCTGTCGCCCAATTCCTAAGCATCTGTATCCATCTGCTCCCCACCTACTCATGCATCTGTCCAGACGCATCTTAAATGAATCTACCATGCCTGCCTCTACCACTTCTACTGGCAACGCGTTCCAGACACCCACCACCCTCTGTGTAAAGTACTTGCGCGTGTATCCCCCTTAAACTTTTCACCTCTCACCTTGAAAGCGTGACCTCTCGTTACTGAATCCTTCACCCTGGGAAAAGGTTATCTCTAGCCACCCTGTCTATACCCTTCATGATTTTGTAAACCTCAATCAGGTCCCCCCCAATCTCCTTTTTTCTAATGAAAACAATCCTAACCTACTCAACCTCTCTTCATAGCCAGCACCTTCCATACCAGGCAACATCCTCGTAAACCTTCTCTGCACCCTCCCAAAGCATCCACATCCTTTTGGTAATGTGGCGACCAGAACTGTACACAGTAGTAGGTTCACTCACCTCTGGACACAGTGACCATTGGTTCAACACTTTGTAAGTGGTTTGTCAGCTGTAAAGTACTTTGAGGCATCCTCAGATCATTTTTGATACTACAGACATTTAAGATCTTTTAAAAATAGTTATAAAATCAAATGAATAAATAGAAGCTGGTAGCTCATTGTTACATTCTTAATGTTTTTTTGTTCATGGGATGAGGGCATCGCTGTCTAGGCCAGCATTTAGAAAGATCATTGTAAATCTTTCTGGCAGAAAGATGGAAAGACAAAAAGATTGTTAGTAATGACTCACATTGCATGTTACTTTTCTCCCAAATCACTTTGTTTTATGTCATTAATTGTACTATTCATGCTGAAGACAAACCTGTAAAGAGCATTGGTTAACTGAGTAGCTTGACCAAATCATCTGCCGACATTTCCGCCACCTCCAAAAAGACCCCACCACCAGGGATATATTTCCCTCCCCACCCCTTTCCGCCTTCCGCAAAGACCGTTCCCTCCGTGACTACCTGGTCAGGTCCACGCCCCCCCACGACCCACCCTCCCATCCTGGCACTTTCCCCTGCCACCGCAGGAACTGTAAAACCTGTGCCCACACCTCCTCCCTCACCTCTATCCAAGGCCCTAAAGGAGCCTTCCACATCCATCAAAGTTTTACCTGCACATCCACCAATATCATTTATTGTATCCGTTGCTCCCGATGCGGTCTCCTCTACATTGGGGAGACTGGGCGCCTCCTAGCAGAGCGCTTTAGGGAACATCTCCGAGACACCCACACCAATCAACCAAACCGCCCCATGGCCCAACATTTCAACTCCCCCTCCCACTCTGCCGAGGACATGGAGGTCCTGGGCCTCCACTCGGAACACTACAACCCCAGGGCATCAATGTGGACTTCAACAGCTTCCTCATTTCCCCTTCCCCCCTCATCCTAGTTTCAAACTTCCAGCTCTGCACTGTCCCCTTGACTTGTCCGGACTTGTCCGACCTGCCTGGCTCCTTTTCCACCTATCCACCCCACCCTCTCCTCCCTGACCTATCACCTTCATCTCCTCCCCCACTCACCCATTGTACTCTATGCTACTCTCTCCCCACCCCCACCCTCCTCTAGCTTATCTCTCCACGCTTCAGGCTCTCTGCCTTTATTCCTGATGAAGGGCTTTTGCCCGAAACATCGATTTCGCTGTTCGTTGGATGCTGCCTGAATTGCTGTGCTCTTCCAGCACCACTGATCCACATATAAGGAAAGACTGCCTTCTTCAATCAGTGGACACCAGAATCTCCCTCTTCTCCTGCCCTCTCCTCATCCTTCTTTCCCCTCCTCCTCCTCTACCCTCATCATCAACCCATGACAACATTTTAATTAGGTTTTGTACGTACATTAATCTTTTCACTGACCTTTTAATTTCATTTAATTTGGTTCAATTGTTTTAATTTGAATTAATTTTTAAAAATTGTATAAAGAGGGACTGCCTTCCATGAATGGTAGGTGTTGCTGGGACTAAAATGTATTATTTTCCTGCAAAGTGGCATTTTAATTTAATGTTTGATACACAATGAATTAGTTTATTATGTGTATTTATTTTCAAGCTAATATGAAGAGGATTTTCACTGTCACAAACCCAGCATGTATTGATGTTTGGAGGGTATAAAATAGGACAAGAAAGCAGGTTTGAGAATGGAAACCTGTCAATGGCCCACCATCACCCCCTTAGGTCTGGAAGAAAGGTGCTGGGAGAGTTGAAGTGATGCCTGAAGTATTTTAAGTATTTCTGTTGGCACAAAGTGGAATGCCTTGGTTCAGATTGCTGGAAGTTGTAGGGGAAGTCACTACAACGAAAGGAACTCTGACTAAGTATGCAATATTCCAAGTTGCAGCTGTGATACCAAGTACAGACTTGGCTGTGAGTTCAGGTGATGTAAGAGTCACAGGGAATTCTTGTCAAAATGAAACATCAGTCTTTGTGTTGAACTTCAAGAGATGGGAGAGATATTAAATAAATATTTCATGTCAGTTTTTACTGTGGAGAAAGAAATAGAGGCTAGAGAATGCAGGGAAATAAATATTGATGTTTTGAAAACAGTTCACATTACAGAGAGGATGTGCTGGGGGTATTGGAAAACATAAAGCTAGATAAAATTCCAACACCCAATTGAGTGTATCCCAGGATTTGTGGGCAGTTCGGGAGAAAATTTCAGGACCCATATCATCTATAACTACGGGTGAGGTGCCGGAATCATGGAGAGTGGCTCGTGTGTGTTTCTTTAAGAACGGATTTAAGGAGAAGCCTGGGAACGATAGACCTGTGAGTCTGACTTTGGTAATGGGTAAGTTGTTGGAGGTGATTCTGATAGATAGGATTTATATGTATTTGGACAGGCAAGGAAGGATTAGGGATAGTCAGCATGGTTTTGTTAAGGGAAATCATGACTCTCAAACTTGATTCAGCTTTTTCAGGAAGTAACCAAAACGATCGATGAGAGCAGAGCAGTGGATGTTATTTGCTTGGACTATTGTAAAGCCTTTGACAAGGTTCTGCATGGTAGACTAATTAGTAAAGTTAGATCACATGGGATTCTGGGTGAACTTGGCAATCGGATACAAAATTGTTTTAATGGCAGGACATAGAAAGTGGTTGTGTAGAGTTGTTTTTCAGACTTGAGGCCTGTGACCAGAGGTGTTCAACTGGGATTAGTGTTGGGTCTGTTTTTGTTTGTCATTTATATAAATGATTTAGATGAGAATTTAGAAGGCATGGTTCGTAAGTTTGCAGACGACACCAGTGTTGGTGGCAGAGTAGACAGTGAAGATGGTTATCTAAGATTACAAAGAGATATATTGGGTCAATGGGCTGAGTAGCAGATGGAGTTTAATTTGGATAAATGCAAGGTATTGCATTTTGGTAAAGTAAACAATGACAGGATTTATACAATTAAAAGTAGGGTCTTGGGTAATGTAGAACAGAAAGGTTCAGGTACATAGTTCTTTGAAGTTTGCATCACATGTAGACAGGGTGGTTATGAAGGTGTTTAGCATGCTTGCCATCATTGCTCAGACCTTTGAATGTAGGAGTTGGGACATTGTATTGAGGCCACTTTTGGAGTACTACATCCAGTTCTGGTCGTCTTGTTGTAGGAAGGATATAACCAAGCTGGAGAGGGTTCAGAAAAGTTTTATCAGGATGTTGCTGGGAATGGAATGTTACAGGGAGAGACTGAAGAGGATGCAACATTTTTCACCGGAGCATAGAAGGTTGAAGGGTGACCTTAATGAGGTTTTATAATCATGAGGGGTATAGACCATGATCCCAAATTTTGATGAATGAGAGGTCTATTTTCCCTATTGTCGTGGATTTTAAGACTCCAGGCATATTTTTAGGGTGAGAAGAGAAAGATTTAAAAAGCACATGAGGGGCAACATTTTTTACGCAGAGTGGTTCCTGCGTGGAATGAACTTCCAGAGAAAGTGGTGAATGCAGGTGCATTTACAACATCAAAAAGACATTTGGATAATTACATGAATATGAGAGGTTAGGACGCATATATGCCAAGCACAGAAAGGTGGAACTTGTTTAGTTTGGGTTTATGACTGACATGGACTGATTAGGTTAGATTCCCTATAGTATGGAAATAGGCCCTTCAGCCCAACAGGTCCATATCAACCCTACAAAGAGTAATCCATCCAGACCCATTACCCTACATTTACCCCTGACTGATGCACCTAACACTGTGGGCAATTTAGAATGGCCAATTCACCTGGCCGACACATCTTTGGATTGTGGGAGGAAACCGGAGCACCCGGAGGAAACCCATGCAGTCACGGGGAAAAATGTGCTAACTCCACACGGAGAATCACCTGGAGATGGGAATCAAACCCAAGTCCCTGGCACTGTGAGGCAGCAGTGCTAACCACTGAGCCACTGTGCCACCCCTTGATTGGACCCAAGGGTCTGTATGACTCTACCCTCTTGTCCTTATTGCTCAAATTAAGCAGTTCAATCTGTTGCTTTATTAAGGGGTACAGGAAAAACTCAAACTCTTTTTCTGGGGTAAGACATAACTTTTCCACCAGAGAGCACACCAAGGATTGAGTAAATAGTATTGATGAGGTACCTTTGCATCAGGTATGTTGGAATGTGATTTTAATGTCTGGGCATTGGGGGTTGACCATTGTTTGCCAATAGCCAGACCCCTTCAGGGAATGATTTGGCCAAGGCAAAGATGGTAGGTTCTCCAGTTGAGACAGAAAGATAACAGGTGAAGGAAATTGAACAGTCATGGGAAAGGTTCCAGGATGTTTTCCTTCATGTGTTGTGAACTGAACAATGGCCAAGTAAAGTCTGTTGGTGGAGGTCAAATTGGCACTGGAGACAGATATTCAGTTATGTGAAACTTTGTTTGAGAATTTGGATAATCCAAAGGAAATGTCCAGTTAGTCTTCCTTTATTGAGGCTCAGCAAACTGATTCAGAGTTAAGTAATGTAACACAAATATCTCAAACTAAAGGTTGAAGCAGAGAGTGTCCCAGAATGTTACAAGATTGAAAATAGCATTCTGATGCTGAAGTGGAGACTTCCTCACTGGAGATCTGTGGAACAAGAGTGGACGGTGGTAAATCCAAAAACTGTTAAGGAATTATTAGACTTTTTTAGATTTTAGATTTAGATTTTATTGTCACATGTACTCAAGTACAGAAGTATAGGAGTACAGCAAAGTGTATAATGTTGCCATACATGATGCCATCTGAGGTACCAAGGTACTTGGGTTAAAAAAAAAAGCTTAGGCACAAAGTAGTAAGAGAAACGAGAGTTAAAAAGTTAAGCATTAGTTCATGGAATAGTAGTTTAAGCTAGGAATATAAAGGAATAAGTTAAAAGTTCAATAGTCTTTGATGAGGATAACACATCATATTCCAATGTCAGGACAGATAGGAATCTGGAAGATCCAAGTATGGATAAGTCAACATTTTTACTGGTTATGTCTCCACAGGGGCAGTGAGGCCATATTGTAAAGTTTTATTTTCATTGGCCTTATCTGTCGCTATAGAAATAAAGGGCCTATTTGTGCTAGAGTGTGGGAGAGTTACAACCCGTATAAAACTGCATCTCTAATTTCTATACCAGTTTCTGAGGAACCATTCAGGAAGGTATGAGTGGACTGTGTGGTGTCTTTATCGAAAACAAAGTTAAAAAATAACAGTCTATACTCATTAATATGGAAATAAGACCCCTTCCTTGGGAAAAAATACTACTAAGATAGTTGTAGAGAAAGCATCTCAGCTGTTCACTTGTTATGGATTATTGATTGAAATCCAGTTGGATTAAGGTTCTAATTTTTCAGGATGTTATGAAGTAGTTTAGGTCTAACACACTTTAGTAGGCTGCTCACAGAATTTAATAGAGTCTCTAGGATCAAACTAGGGCAGGGCTTCCCACAATGAACGTCAGAACCCCAGGTCATCAGCTGAGATTCTGGGTTTGCAAGCTCAGATGCAGAAGTATCCACCTTTTATCACTCTCTCTTAGAGGTTGTCTGTCCACCTTCTCCTGCTCCCACAGATCCTCCCACCCTGCTCTCACAATCCTCACAGAGGGGTTGTATCAAATTTTAAGCCTTCATTTGGAAATGGGAAGTGGGAAAATTTGAAGAACCACTGAACTGGAATGCACAAATTTAGTCATGCATCCTGAGAATGTAGAATTCTAACCTACAAAACAGCATCCTTATCACTTTGGTCCAGAGAAACAGACTCATCGAAAAAGTTGGAAATATATACATGTTGGAAAGTGACCTGATTGAACCCAGTCAAAGTATCTGGAGATCCATTACTGCGTTAGACTGAAACCTGATGGTTCAAACAGAATCTGCATCAGTGCCAGAAAGGTCAGTGCAGTAACAATGGCAGCCTTCTTGCCAATTCCTTGTTTTAAAAAAGAATGTATTGACAGAGTGCAGTTTCTGAACAAAATAGATCTGTTAAAGGGCAGGTTCCTTTAATATCCCAAGGATATAAGGAGCTTTCAGCTTTGGTCAAACCCAGGCAGTTTTCTCCAATGTTGGGTGATGCCATTCAGTTTAAAAAATGTCCCAGTCACTTTCCAGAGATTGATGTATCAAATGGTAGCTCTTGTTCTGAATTGTGCCTCCTACCCAGATGATGTACTGATATAGTTACTCTTGGAACAACTACTTGAAGCAATTGCAAACTCATTTATAAAGTTGTAATCAGCTGATATCATGATACACCTGGCTAGCAGTGAGTTTGCAAAAAGCACAGTAACCTAGCTACAATATATATAGTATCGCAAGTTCTGCCAAAGAACATTAAATTACAAACATTAGTAAAGTTCCCTGGCTTTAAAGCTAAGAATTTTGAGGGTGTGTTGTTTCAATCATAAGTTTATATCAAATTTCAGCACGATAGCTGCACCACTGACAGATTTATTGCAAAAGAGGGACAAGGTGTTTGGTCAGGGAAGTGCCATGCAGATTTTGAGAGACTGAAAACAATTTTGATCAATAAAGTAGTGTTGACTCCTCTTAATTTCACTGAATCCTTTGGAGTGGCAATGATGCCAGTGATTTGGGATAGATGGCATCCTGTTACTGGAAGCAAGGCATTGAGAAGCCAGTGGGATAATTTTCTAAAAAGCTAAATCAACACCAAAAAAGAACCTCTATGTGGGAAAAGAAACCATGGAATTGCTGGTAGCTCTTAAACATTTTGGAGTATATGCCCATCATGGCTAAGGGAATTAATTCACTCAAAGCATCAACAATCTTTGGAATTCACTATCCCAGAGGGCATTAGATGCTGGGATATGGAATAAATTTAAGGAGGAAATAGATTTTTAATTAGTATTGGGTTGAAACATTATGGCAAGCGGGCAGGAAAGTGGAGTCGAGGCTGAGATGAAATCAGTCATCATTGTGTAAAATAGTGGAGCAGGCTCAAGGGGCTAAATTGTCTACCCCTGCTTCTAGTTCTTATGGCTACTGGGAAACACTGATACTTGCTGTTCAAATGACCAAAATGCCATATCCATGATTATATTGAATGGCGGTGCAGGCTCAAAGGGCTGAATGGCCTACTCCTGCACCTATTGTCTATTGTCTATTATCTATTGTCTAATTTGTAATTTGGAGATGCCGATGTTGGACTGGGGTGTACAAAGTTAAAACTCACACACCAGGTTATAGTCCAACAGGTTTAATTGGAAGCACTAGTTTTCGGAGTGACGCTCCTTCATCAGATCGCACAACGACCTGATGAAGGAGCGCCACTCCGAAAGCTAGTGCTTCCAATGAATCCTGTTGGACTATAACCTGGTGTTGTGTGATTTTTAATGCCGTAGAATTTGTAATTGTCCCCTTATCACTTAGTGATTGTTCATGTTGCAGCGAAAAACAGTGTAATTGCTGATGCTTTGTCAAGAATAAAATTTTGTTTGCATTATCTAGGTTCTGGGGAGGTATCAGAGATAACTATATGGCTTACATGTGAAGAGTCTATGCGATCATGTGTCTTAATTTATTGTGTTTTGTTTTTGTTTAAATATTATAATGAAAATATTTCAAAATTAAGTTTCATTTTTTCCAAGGATGGAGATGTAATGAAGGCTTCATATTTCAATTTTTAAGGATCTAAGTTTTGGAAGATTGTAGCAAAATTGATTTATTTCAAATTCTCTGGAGATACCTAGTTGTTATTTTAAAAGATTACTTTGGACGTAGGAGCATTTTTTGAACAAGGCAGTTCTTAGAAACCACATGACTTTGGCTAATTGTATGGACTCACTTCTGGGAAAACCGATGACTTGAGTTTATGACTGGATTTTATGACTATCACGTTTGAATAGTGTTTTGCATCAGGATTGTTTGGTTTTCAATTGGGGGAAGGCCCTGATGAGGAAAGGCTGCAGCTCATCTCTTTCCTGTTTCTGAAATCACCCGTGTTCTGTGCCCAGTGTGAAACCCGATTGCCCTTATGAAAAAAAAACGTCTTCATACTGTGTTTCCAGAACTAGCTGCATCTGCCAAGAACCCGCCTCTCGTGATCTATCCCTGTGTGCCAGAATGCCAGATCAACAGTCATCTGAAAAATATTTTTTTCCTTCAAGAACAAATCATTGTAGGCCAAATGTTCATGTTTCCCCTAATGTCAAACTCTACAGACATAGATCAGGTTTTTTTTTCTCTTTACCTGGTTTGTACAAGTGTGTGCTCTGAGTTATTTAATGCTTTGAAAGCATTTGTCGGCAAGAGGAAGTACAGAAAAGGAACCGGAGAAAGGAATGACAACGATCTCAAGGTCAAAGTTCAGTTCCACCTCCTGGAAATGTGCCAAATTGTGGTCAGACATGCGGCTCTAGGATTCAGCTCATTGGCCTCACAAGGACCCACAGAACCCATGTACAGTGACACCGAATTTCCTCGGTGGACAATCGTACTTGTTAGCATTTGATTGCCAATGATGATGTTATAGGTTACTTAGAGAGAGATAAACAATTAAAATTTCATATTCAAAACTGTGTATTAACCAGTTTTGCATCTTCATTAAGCTAGTTTTATTTTATAATTTTTGTTTTGTTAAAGAAAGAAACCTGGTGAATGGATCTTGTTAGTCTATGTCATATATAGAGAAAGTTAAAATCACACAATATCAGATTATAGTCCAACAGGTTTATTTGAAAGCACTAGCTTTCAGAGCGCTGCTCCTTCATCAGGCAGTTGTGAAGTATAAGATCATAAGACACAGAATTTATTGCAAAATATTACATTAGATTATGATCTTATACTCCACAACCACCTGATGAAGGATCAGCGCTCCGAAAGCTAGTGCTTCCAAATAAAGCTGTTGGACTTTAACCTGGTGTTGTGTGATTTTTAACTTTGTCCACCCCAGTCCAATACCGGCTCCTCCACATCATTATATAGAGAAAGTCATATTGGGAACTAAGTGAAACAATTGATTTATGTTGGGACCTGTGGCATAGTGGAATTTGAGACAGGCAGTGCCTTCTCCCATTTTGGCCATAACAATACTGACAAGGATGTGTCTTCTCCATCATCTGGCTGGAATCCATGAGTCCCTCCAACCTAACTTGGTATCCTGACCAGGGTCTGCCTTGTTTTCAGAGCTGGCATGGCAGCTTTTGTGTCTGAAGAGTTAGGTTTGGTCTATAATATTTCTGAATATTAGATACACATGCAATGAGGGAACGTGTCTGGTACAATTACAATTTTTACAACATTTAAAAGGCGTCTGGATGGGTGTATAAACAGGACAGGTTTAGAGGGATATGGGCCAAGTGCTGGCAAATGGGACTAGATTAATATAGGATGTCTGGTCCGCATCGACGAGTTGGACCTAAGGGTCTGTTTCTGTGCTGTACACCTCTATGACTGTGTGACTCTATGTGTCAATGGCTAGAAGTGGCCACTTCCCCATCAAATTTAGTGTATTTGTGTGATGGTGACAGATGTGGCTCTTTTGAGTGTGCTTATTGCTGCATAAGAAGTTCGTGATTTCTCGGTCCCAACCCAAAGCTTTGAGTACATTATTCAGGCTGACAGTCCAGAGCAGTACTCAGGGACACTGCAGCATTAAAGGTGCTATTGTTTGAATAAGGCATTGAAACAAGGTCTGATCTGCCCTCTTAAAAAGACACAAACATTCTTGCATACTATTTTGAAGAATCTTGACTATTATGTAAAGGGTTTAGGACCCTGGAGCAATCTTCAGATGTGTCACAGAACTATATGTTACTGATTGTAAATTCTGCAGAGTGGGCAGAGCTAGAAAATTCTGGTTAAGTACACTAGAAAACACACTGGTATGTGCATCTGGAAGAAACACTGAAAGCACATGGACACAAATCCTTAAGGAAAACAGATTAGTATTTACCTAGTATAACTAAAAGAGCCCGATTCATGTCTACCATGTAAAGTAATAGTTAGTATGAATAGTTAATAAATAGCAGCACTTTGAAATATACGTCTGAAGCTTTTTGCCTTCATAACCAGTCATTAAAGAACCCAAAGCCATCATGTAGCTTCAAACGCATGGCACAACATAGTATTCCAGTTAGGAAAAACAACCTCTAAAAGACTGACCAATATTTATCCCTCGATCAACACCATGAAACAACAATTTGGAATTATAAAAAGGTGAGGTTGCCATTGTGTTACCAGACCACAGGACTCCTATCTCACTAGAGAGAGAAAACTGGTGGTGGTTTAACGGGAACATCACCACGCCTCAAGCGAGGGGAGGAGAGTACTTCATGGTAACCTCAGCCAGTAGGGGAATTACATCATAAATGACCCAGGCTTCATCATAGACACAATTTAACAGTAAACCACATAAGGAGGAAAATTGGGCAAAAGGGCTTGACAAAGAAGTAGGTTGAAGAAATATGTGAAGAGAGAGGCACAAAAGTTTAGAATTCCAAGCCTCATGGTACTACCCTAAGTATTGGTGCCTGATGACAGAAAGGGTAAAGTAGAAGATATGCTTCCTCAGAATGCCGGCAGCATCACAGTATTGGTAATATCACCAAGCAATAGGTCAGGCTGTTCAAGCAGGACATCATAGCCAAATGTTATTCTGTTTGACCTCACCCACGACCTAACCTCATTTATACACTCAAAGCCTCCCAGATGTACAGGTACATTTCTTCTCAAGAGAAGTCATCAATGGCAACAAGCAAAAGCATCTCATAAATCCCATTTGACCCCTGCCTCAACACAGAATGATTGAACAGTTACAACATGGATGGAGGCCATTCAGCTCACAGTGTCTTTGCAGAAGCCAGTGGCTTCACTTAGCATAGAGTCGCTTTGAAAATAACAGGAAACTCAAGGCATGAACCTTGGCCAGTGTAAATCTTCACAGAACTAGCCTCTGAAGTAGGATGAGTCAGAAGGATGAAATGGAATATCTTAGATTTCCCAGAACTGACTGGCATCCATCACCTGCTGCTGCTAACTCAATGATGTATGTGTAAATGTCAGTGCAAATTGTGTAGGTTCAGTGAAAAGATGCTGCAGGCATTAGTAGAAAACAGAATTTGGCCAGGTAGTGATACTCCGCTTTTGCCCCCCAACTTCCATGCCAACCCTCTAACCTCGCCTCCTCACCGTGATTATTTTCAAAGATACACCTGTGATCTCTGATGAAGAGTTATTTGGACTCGAAACATTAGCTTGCCATCTCTCTGTGGATGCTATCAGACCCACTGTGATCTCCAGCATTTGTTGTTTTCAGTACAGATTCCAGCATCTGCAGGAATTTGCAGAATCTATGGAGTTGTGCCCCTTACTGTGTCAGGAGTCTTGTTGATCAAAAAGGGGAACATCAGAGGCAAGTACAAACTTTATTTTCTCATAATGTTAAATCACAGTTTAACCTTGTCTGTGCAGCTGACAGAAATGTACACTGACCCTTCATTGTGGATGAGTAGAGAGGTTGAATGCTTTTTAATTGTTTCCCCCCTCCCCACCAAAAACAGAAAACTGGTCAGCCTTAAGTCATCCCAACCCAATTTCCAGCCACTGTTTCACTGTTCAATAACCTCTTAATAGAAAGTAAAACTGAAACATTAGAGTAATGATGAGTTAACAGAAAGTAAAATGCAGACATCAGAGTGTAATACGGGTTTTTCCAACAATATTAGTCACAGGAACAGAAAAGGACAATTTGGCTACTGGAGATTTAGATGAAAGGATCATTCTGGCCTGTCTGGGCTGGAAAGGATTAGGCAAATCAACCGTGGAAATATTAATCTTCAACCTTGTGTGTAAACAATGAATGGGACACTTTTGATGGGTTTATTGCAGATTAAAAGGGACAAGTTACTGATGTGCTTTCCGGTTAAAAGAATTGAGCACAGAAAGTGTAAATAGGAAGCAGCAATTACTGTTTGTAACTGGAATGCCAAATGTCATTATTTAAGCCATTGGTTCAGATTTCATTTAATTACTCTGTCCAATCTGATCCTTTCGCACAGTAGGTGATATTAAAATTTTGGAAAAGATTCAGAGGATTGATTCCCAGATAAAAGATCTTAGCCACTCCTATGGGTTTAAAGTGATATACTTTGGAGAAGTTTACATACTAACCCACAATCAACAAACAGCAGCAGACCACTCGGCCCTTCGAGCCTGCTCTGCCATTCAATAAGATCATGGCTGACCTGATTTTAACCTCAACTCTACATTCCTGCATATCTCCCAATAATCTTACATCCCTTTGGTAATCAAGAATCCAGCTACCTCTACATTAAAACCATTTAAAGATTCTGCATCCACTGCTTTTTGAGGAAGGAAATTCCAAAAGACTCACACCCCTCAGAGAAAAATACTTCCTCATCTCTGTTTGAAATGGGCAGCCTTTCTTTTTAAGCTATGACTCCTAGTTGTAGCTTCTCCCACAACAGGAAACATTCTTTCCACATCCAGCTGATCAGGTACCCTCAGGATCTCATATGATTCAATTAAGTCAATTCTGACTCTTCTAAATATCAAACTCAGCCTGTTTAAGACCATAAGACAAAGGAGCAGACATTAGGCCATTCAGCCCATTGAGTCTGCTCTGCCATTCAATCATGGTTGATAAGTTTCTTAACCCCAGTCTCTCACTTTCTACCTGTAACCCTTGATCCCCTTTACAATCAGGAACCTATCTATTTCCATCTTAAATATACTCAATGACCTGGCCTTCACAGCCTTCAGTGGCAGTGAATTCCATAGATTCGCTACTCTCTAGCTGAAGAAGTTTCTCCTTATCTCCATTCTACAAGGTTTCTCCTTTACTCTCGGCCTTTACTCTGCCCTCGGGTCCTAGTCTCCCCTACCAATGGAAACATCTTTCCAACATCCACTCTGTCCAGGCCATTCGGTTTTCTGTAAGTTTCAATTAGATCCCCCCTCATCCTTCTAAACTCTGAGTATAGACCCAGAGTCCTCAAACATTCCTCATAAGTTAAGCTGTTCATTCCTGGGACTATTCTCGTGAATCTTCTCTGAACATGCTCCAGGGCTGGTATATCCTTCCTGAGATATGGGGCCCAAAACTGCACCTAATACTTCAAATGTGGCCTGACCAGAGCCTTATAGAGCCTCAGACGTACATCCCTGCTTTTGTATTCAAGTCCTCTCAAAATAAATGCCATCATTGCATTTGCCTTCCCAACAACTGACTCATCCTGCAAGTTTATCTTGCAAGAATCCTGAACTAGAACTCTCAAGTCTTTTTTCACTTCAGACTTCTGAATTTTCTCCCAATTTAGAAAATAGTCCATGCCTCCGTTCTTCCTCGCACTTTCCCATGATCTCACACTTTCCCACGTTGGACTCCATCTGCATTTCTTTGCCCACTCCCCTAATCTGTCCAAATCCTTCTGCAGCCTCCCCTGTACCTCTACTTATCTTTGTATTATCTGCAAACGTAGCCAGACTGCTAGGTTAGCATTTCACCATTGGGCAATCTACTCATTCCAGGTATTAGTCAAGTAAGCCCTCTCTGAATTGCATCCAATGCATTAACATCCCAGTGTAGATTAAGTTGGGATTAGATAATGTGTCATGAGTATAAATTGCGCAAATGAAGAAATAACTTGCATGTTAAAGTCTATTGTTTTCTGAGAGGGTTTTAAAAAAGGCCTATGGAATAGGCTGTGAAGGCTGATATACTCATAGAATCATCAAATCTCAATAGTGTGAAAGCAGGCCATTCAGCCCATCAAGTCTACATTGACCCTTGGAAGAGTATCCCACCCAGACCGATCCCCTATCCCTATCCTTGTAACCCTGCATTTCCCATGGCTAATCCACCTAGCCTGCTCATCCCTGGACACAACAGGCAATCCAATAGGGGAGGTGATGGCATAGTAATATTAACGCTGGCCTGTCAACCTAGAGACCCAGGTAATGTCTGGGAATCTGGGTTTGAATACTATCACGGCAAAGGAGTCAATAAAAATAGGTGTTTAATGATGAATACGAATCCATTGTTGGAAAAACCCAATGGCCTGTTAGTGAAGGAAACTGCCATCCTTACCTGGTGCTATGAAGTTGAAGGTGTGTACTGTACCTTTAAGAGACACTGAATGCTGTTTTACACTGAGAGTTTACAAGCACCTTTCATATGACTAGCTAGCAGTCTCAGAGTGTACTGTAAAATTGAAAATATGTAATATTTGACTATGAAATAGATGCCTGAATTGTTTGCTGTTTTGACAACAATTCAAATTTAACCATTCAAATATGCCCCAAGATACTAAAACCCAATCGACTTTGAATTTATTGATTTTGCCAGCCTTGAACCAATGAGACGATCCGATGTTTGAGGTATTAAAAAAAGCAGGCAATTTGAAAGTCAGACAGACCTACTGCCATTGAGAAAGACTGCCATTCAAAAATACTCTTTATCAAAGGTACCTTTTTTCATATGAAACATTTTCACAGTAGAAGATAGAAGATGACCCGGTGAGATCTTCAGCTTGGGCGGCACTGTGGCACAGTGGTTAGCACTGCTGCCTCACAGCGCCTGAGACCTGGGTTCAATTCCCGCCTCAGGCGACTGTGTGGAGTTTGCACGTTCTCCCCGTGTCTGCGTGGGTTTCCTCTGGGTGCTCCGGTTTCCTCCCACAGTCCAAAGATGTGCAGGTCAGGTGAATTCGCCATGCTAAATTGTCCGTAGCCTTAGGTAAGGGGTAAATGCAGGGGTATGGGTGGGTTGCGCTTCGGCGGGTTGGTGTGGACTTGTTGGGCCGAAGGGCCTGTTTCCACACTGTAATGTAATCTAAAAAAAAATCTAATGTAATCTAATCTAAAAAAAAAGACAGACACCGACGACGACAGCCACTGTATGGTTTTGAAATCAAGTTGATGTCATTTTAATAACTTTTTATATTGGAACCGGTATATTGTTATAGAGTCAGAGGCAGATAATAAGCAGTTAAGACAAAGGAGGCCTAGAATTGTAAATAGTTGTTATTTAATGTTCACTTTTAGAGTTAAAGAATGACTTGATATTATTTTCTTTAAATAGTGGAATTTGGGAGTTCTCTGTCACCCACATTTTAATAGATCATGAGGTGAAGTGAGTCTTTTCCTGGGTGTTTGTTTTATTTAACAGAAGGGTCACTGCTGTGTTGTAACACCTGGTCTAGCCTACATGTGACTCCAGGCCCACAGTAACAGGGTTGACTCTTAACTGCCCCTTGGGCAATTAGGGATGAGCAATAAATGCTGCCTGACCAGTGATACCCTCATACCACGAATGAAAAAAATACTACCTTACATGCACATCTTTAGACTGTGGGAGAAAACTGGAGCACCCGGAGGAAACCCACACAGATACGGGGAGAATGTGCAAACTCTATACAGACAGTCGCCCAAGGATGGAATTGAACCTGGGCCTCTGGCGCTGTGAGGCAGCAGTGCTAACCACTGAGCCACCATGGCACCTGTAATGTACTGTTTACCTAAGAGAGTTGAAAAATGTGGTGCTGGAAAAACACAGCAGGCCAGGCAGCATCCGAGGAGCAGGAGAATCGACGTTTCGGGCACAAGCCCTTCTTCAGTAATGAGGCTGGTATGCCAAGCGGGCTGAGATAAAAGGTAGGGGAGAGGGAATTTAGGGGAGGGGTGCTGGGAATACGATAGGTGGAAGGAGGTGAGGGTGAGAGTGATAGGCCGGAGAGGGGTTGGGGGCGGAGAGGTCGGGAAGAAGATTGTAGGTCAAGAGGGCGGTGCTGAATCCGAGGGTTGGGACTGAGATAAGGTGTGGGGAGGGGAAATGAGGAAGCTGGAGAAATTCCACTACCGAACAATTCAAATGGCCTCCTTCTTCAAAGACTGCAATTACCCCTCCAATGTGGTCTACGACGCTCTCCACCGCATCTCCTCCACTTCCCGCACCTCCGCCCTTGAACCCTGCCTCTCCAATCGTCACCAGGACAGAACCCCACTGGTCCTCACCTTCCACCCCACCAACCTCCGGATACATCGTATCATCCTCCATCATTTCCACCAGACAGACCCCACCACCAGGGATGTATTTCCCTCTCCACCCCTATCTGCATTCAGGAGAGACCACTCCCTCCGCGACTCCCTCGTCAGGTCCACACCCCCCACCAACCCAACCTCCACTCCCGGCACCTTCCCCTGCAACCGCAAGAAGTGCAAAACCTGCGCCCACACCTCCCCCCTCACCTCCCTCCAAGGCCCCAATGGATCCATCTATATCCGTCGCAAATTCACCTGCACCTCCACACACATCATTTACTGTATCCGCTGCACCCGATGTGGTCTCTGCATTGGGGAGACAGGCCGCCTACTTGTGGAACGTTTCAGGGAACACCTCTGGGACACCCGCACCAACCAACCCAACCGCCCCGTGGCTGAACACTTTAGCTCCCCCTCCCACTCCGCCAATGATATGCAGGTCCTTGGCCTCCTCCGTCGCCAGACCCTGGCCACACAATGCCTGGAGGAAGAGCGCCTGATCTTCCGCCTAGGGACCCTCCAACCACAAGGGATGAATGTAGATTTCTCCAGCTTCCTCATCTCCCCTCTCCCCACCTTATCTCAGTCCCAACCCTCAGATTCAGCACCGCCCTCTTGACCTGCAATCTTCTTCCCGACCTCTCCGCCCCCACCCCCTCTCCTGCCTATCACCCTCACCCTCACCTCCTTCCACCTATCGTATTCCCAGCGCCCCTCCCCCAAATTCCCTCCCCCCTACCTTTTATCTCAGCCTGCTTGGCACACCAGCATCATTCCTGAAGAAGGGCTTGTGCCCGAAATGTCGATTTTCCTGCTCCTCGGATGCTGCCTGGCCTGCTGTGTTTTTCCAGCACCACATTTTTCAACTCTGGTACTCCAGCATCTGCAGTCCTCACTTTCTCCCTGTTTACCTAAGAGGGACAGTTGATCCGAGTGGAGGTTGCATTGTACAAAAGCAAGGTCTCGTTTATTACAAGCCAGAGTCAATGTGAGCCTCTGGATTCGTTAATGTCAAATGAAAGAATTGGAAAGAAATTTTCTTGATTTTCCCAAATTGATTTTGATCAAGAGTTTTAGCATCTCTCAGGAGGATACATAACAGTTAAAGCATAGAGAGTCTAAAACATCAATTCTCCAAGGAATGTCAGCTCAAGCTAGAAGAACAACAACTCAGAGCAGAATGTTCTGAATGAATTTGCCCAGGTGTCCCACACCCACAATACCAAGGCATTCAAACCAATATGAACACAAGCCAGTGCCAGTGTAAAACAGTTTCAACTTTATTAGGAAACAAGTAACAATAGCTTTTACTACAAAACAATGCTGTCTCTTAAACTTACAATATTTCCCGAGTCTCTTGTAGATTTATGCAGTTGCTCTCTCTCTGGGACCATGGGACTGTGAAGCTGCTTTCACTCTCTCCCCCCTTCTCTCGCCTGATGGTCAGCCTTTGGCCGTGCTTTTTTTTAATTTTCAAAAATGAAAATATACTTTATTCATTAAAAAAACTTTGTGTGTGTGTGTGTGTATATATATATATAGAGAGAGAGAGTCACAGATGCAGTTTGGTTCTGTACTGTAGCATATCAAGGAAACAAACACTGGTTTTTGACTCTATCCAACAAACCTCAGAAGGTCCAAGGGAGTGGTCTGCAGGTGAACCCTATTTGGATTTCTGGAACTTTTTATAGTTCTGGCCAATCAGGACGGCTCACTTAATAGTTTTAAATACCAAAAGAGAAAATGCTGGAAAATCTCAGCAAGTCTGGCAGCATCTGTAAGGAGAGAAAAGAGCGGACGTTTCGAGTCCAACTGACCCTTTGACAAAGGGTCAGTTAGACTCGAAACATCCGCTCTTTTCTCTCCTTACAGATGCTGCCAAACCTGCGGAGATTCTCCAGCATTCCAGCATCCGCAGTAATTTGCTTTTGTTTTAATAGTTTTAAATGTCTGTCATTTAGATGTGATGAGAAGGTGTTGATGTTGGACTGGGTGGATTTTTTTGTGTAGTTTTTGTGATTTTTAACTTTGTAATTTGGATGACATGTCATTGTTAGTTTCTTTGTGTAGCAGGACCTGGTGCCTTTCTGTCTGGACCCTCCTTTGTTTAGTGGATAATTTGTCGGGGATGTGTCTGTCCAGGATAACTGTTGTCTTTTGCGTTATGCTCATGTCATTAGCACCTGGCTACTGTGACTGGTGTGTGGGTTTTGTGACTTCAACCTTTTTACTTGGCTGATGTACCCAGCATCCCTTGCTATTTGGCCAAGTTCGAGACAAAAAAAACTGCAGATGTTGGAATCCAAGGTCGACAAGCAGAATGGAGGAAGAACACAGCAAGTCAGGCAGCATCAGGAGGTGGAGAAGTCAACATTTCATGTGTAATCCTTCTTCAGCAGATCCTGAGTTAGCCACCTATTTGTGTTTTAGCAGCCTGTATTTCCCCTCTTGAACAGAAAGAAGCTAATGCAAATGAAGTTCAGACTTAATTGTAAAAGTTGGTTATGTTTCTGGTCAGGGGAGCCGATATGTTTATGTGAAAGCCATTGTGTATATTGGTCAAGCCTCTTGTATAATTATAATTATGTGTGTAAAAGAGGGAAACATCTGTTGCAATAATCCATACAGGATTGAGGTGCATAGACAACATTCAGTAATCAGAACAAATGGAAGTGACAATAGTGATAACCCTGGGAATTTCATCTATCTTCTAGTCCCTGTGTGCATGTACAATTTTATTCAAAGTGAGCATGCTGACCTGTTTTTCCCAGCCTGCAATCTTAGTTGCCAGTATCCTGAGGCATATCAAGGTGAGTATAATTAGGACCAAGGCTGGATGTGAAAGGAGCCCAATTCATGGATGGCAGGTTATGGGCATATGATGGTACGGCCTGTATGTTTGCATTTACTTAAGAGTGGTCCCTCTCAATGTCCCTTGTCTCTCCACAGTAAATGGGAAAGTGCCATGATAACCCATTCAGTACCCCTTTTGATAATTACAACATTTTCGACTTCCAAGGTTCTCAACCCAGTTTTGACATTAGGACCAAATTGAATCCCTTGCCACTAGCCCAGCACCATGCCGAGTATGTCCTTGCAGCTGTCATTAAACCACACCTTGATAAGCTGCTGCAACTGACAGCAAGAGACGTTAGTGCGGGTTTTCTTCTGGAACAAGTGTTGAGGCTGTTCGTCACTGATCCATGTTGGGACTTTTCCTTTGCCTAGCCTGTCCAAGATCCTCTCTCAGTTGTTTAACCATCCAGTTACTGTAGATGCTGCACAGGGCATAGTTTTGTTGCTCACAGTGATCACTGATTTTGCCCTGGATGATCTGGTTAATTGCCTTGGTGTGACCCTAGAGTACGGTCACTAAGTGGTGGCTGGTTTAATTGCTATTAACTGATGGTCTGGGTGTGTTTTGTGACTTCAGAGTTTTACTTGGTCAATCTACCCAGCATCCCTTGCTGTATAGCCAAGTTAGCAATCTATCTTTGTTTTAGCAGCCAAGAAGCTGCTAGAGCCAGAAAGTGGCTCAGTTCAAGGGTAATTAGGGTGGACAACAAACGTTAGGCTGGCCAGTCACTCCCATATTTCATGGAAGAATAAAACAAATGCTGACATTTGTATTTTCGAGTGTATATGTGAACATATGAACAATGTACAAGACAAGCCACATGGTCGAAACTTTATTGCTGGAACAGCACAGCAGGTCAGGCAGCATCCAGGGAACAGGAGATTCGACGTTTCGGGCACAGGCCCTTCTCCTCGAAGATTTCAAGCCACATGGTCCTTTGAGTCTGTTCTGTCTTCGAGGTTAGGCTACTTTTGGAATATTGCGGGCAGTTCTGGTCTCCTTCCTATCGGAAGGATGTTGTAAAGCTTGAAAGGGTTCAGAAAAGATTTACAAGAATGTTGTTACGGTTGGAGCATTTGAGCTACAAGGAGAGGTTGATAGGCTAGGGCTGTTTTCCCTGGAGCGTCGGAGGATGAGGGGTGACCTTATAGAGGTTCATAAAATCATGAGGGGCATGGATAGGGTAAATAACCAAGGTCTTTTCCCCAGGATGGGGGAGTCCAGAACTAGAGGGCATGGGTTTAGGATGAGAGGGGAAAAATGTAAAAGAGACATAAGGGGCAACCTTTTCAGAGGGTTGTACACGTATGGAATGAGCTGCCAGAGGAAGTGGTGGAGGCTGGTACAATTAAAGCATTGAAAAGGCATCTGGATGGGTATATGAATAGGAAGGGTTTGGAGGGATATAGACCGGGTGCTCCACTCTCTCAGCGGAGCAGGTAAGGGCTGTTTGGCAGTGGCTGCTTGAAGGCTCGGTGACGTTTGTTTAACGGTTTAAATTTGAAAGTTTTTTTCTAAAAAAGCGCAGAGCGGACCCGGAAGCTGGTGTAGCGCAAGCTTACCTGGGTAGGTTTTTATTCCCTATAAAAACGAGCAGGAGAGGAACCCGAGGCACTACAGAGGTAGTGCCTCCCAGCCGCCCTCCTCCTCCTCTAACCTAATAATAAGACCCGTTGTGGTAAGTAGGCAAGTGCTGCATTTTGCTTGTTCTATTCTTGGACCGAGTTTTTTTTAAAAGGTTACTTTTAGAGGGATGGCAGTGAAGGCAGTGCAATGTTCCTCTTGCAACATGTTTGAGGTGAGGGATACCATGGTCGTCCCTGCTGATTACACTTGCAGGAAGTGCACCCATCTCCAGCTCCTCCAAGACTGTGTTAGGGAACTGGAGCTGGAGTTGGATGAACTTAGGATCATTCGGGAGGCAGAGGGGGTCATAGATCGGAGCTTTAGGGAAGTAGTAACTCCAAAGATTGCAGACAGATGGGTGACAGTGAGGGGGACTGGGAGGAAGCAGCCAGTGCAGGGACCCCCTGCGGCCGTTCCCTCAAGAACAAGTATACCATTTTGGATACTTGTGGGGGGGGGGGGACTTACCAGGGGTAAGCAATGGGGTTCAGGCCTCTGGCACGGAGCCTGTCCCCGTTGCTTAGAAGGGAAGGGTGGAGAAGAGCAGAGCAATAGTTATTGGGGACTCGATAGTTCGGGGCACAGATAGGCAGTTTTGTGGGGGCGAGAGAGACTCAAGTTTCGTATGTTGCCTCCCAGGTGCAAGGGTATGTGACGTCTCTGATCGGGTTTTCCGGGTCCTTAAGGGGGAGTGGGAGCAGCCCGAAGTCGTGGTCCACATTGGCACCAACAACATAGGTAGGAAGAGGCAGGCTTTCAGGGAGCTAGGTTGGAAGCTCAGAGTTAGAACAAACAGAGTTGTTGTCTCTAGTTTGTTACCCGTGCCACGTGATAGAGAGTCGAGGAATAGGGAGAGAGAACAGTTAAATGCGTGGCTACAGGATGGTGCAGGAGGGAGGGATTCCGGTATCTGGATAACTGGGGTTCTTTCTGGGGAAGGTGGGACCTCTGTAAACAGGATGGTCTACACCTGAACCTGAGGGGCACCAGTATCCTTGGGGGGAGGTTTGCTAGTGCTCTTTGGGGGGGTTTAAACTAACTCTGCAGGGGCATGGGTACCTAGACTGTAGCTTTAGGGTGTAGGGAGGTTAGGAACATGGCATCAATCTCAAAGGAGGGTGCCTGTAAACAGGAAAGTGGCTTGAAGTGTGTATACTTCAATGCAAGAAGTATACGAAATAAGGTAGGTGAACTTGCAGCGTGGGTTGGTACCTGGGATTTCGATGTTGTGGCTATTACGGAGACATGGGTAGAACAGGAACAGGATTGGCTGTTACAGGTTCCAGGGTTTAAATGTTTTAGTAGGGTCAGTGGTGGGGGTAAAAAAGGGGGAGGTGTGGCATTGCTTGTCAAAGATAGTATTACAGCGGTGGAAAGGACGATGGATGAAGACTCGCCATCTGAGATAGTTTGGGCTGAGGTTAGGAATAGGAAAAGTGAGGTAACCCTGTTAGAAGTTTTCTACAGGCCTCCTAATAGTCCTAGAGACGTAGAAGAAAGGATTGTGAGGATGATTCAGGAGAAGAGTGAAAGTAAAAGGGTGGTTGTTATGGGGGACTTTAACTTTCCAGATATTGACTGGGAAAGCTATAGCTCGAGTTCGTTAGATGGGTCGGTTTTTGTCCAATGTGTGCAGGAGGGTTTCCTGACACAATATGCAGACAGGCCAACAAGAGGTGAGGCCATACTGGATTTGGTTCTGGGTAGCGAACCAGGCCAGGTGTTAGAATTGGAGGTAGGTGAGCACTTTGGGGACAGTGACCACAATTCGGTGACTTTTACTCCAGTGATAGAGAGGGATAAGTGTACACTGCAGGGCAAGAGTTATAGCTGGGGGCAGGGAAATTATGATGTGGTGAGGCACGACTTAGGATGCGTGGCTTGGAAAAGTAGGCTTCAAGGGAAGGGTGCAATTGATATGTGGAGCTTGTTCAAGGAGCAACTATTGAGTGTCCTTGATAAGTATGTACCTGTCAGGCAGGGAGGAAAGGGTCGTGTGAGGGAGCCGTGGTTTAATAAGGAATTGGAATCCCTTGTTAAAGGGAAGAGGGCGGCCTATGTAAAGATGAGGCGTGAAGGTTCAATTGGGGCGATTGAGAGTTATAAGGTAGCCAGGAAGGATCTGAAGAGAGAGCTAAGAGCAGCAAGGAGGGGACATGAAAAGTCCTTAGTTGGTAGGATTAGGGAAAACCCAAAGGCTTTCTATAGGTATGTCAGGAATAAAAAAATGACTAGGGTAGGAATAGGTCCAGTCAAGGATAGTAATGAGAAGTTGCGTGTGGAGGCTGAAGAGATTGGGGAGACACTGAATACTTTTCATCAGTATTCACTCAGGAACAGGACATTGTTGCCGATGTGAATACTGAGTCACAATTAATTAGAATGGATGTCTTTGAGGTATGTAGGGAAGAGGTGTTGGAAATTCTGGAAAGGGTGAAAATAGATAAGTCCCCTAGGCCTGATGGCATTTATCCTAGGATTCTCTGGGAAACAAGGGAGGAGATTGCAGAGCCATTGGCCTTGATTTTTATGTCCTCGTTGTCTACAGGAATAGTGCCAGAAGACTGGAGGATAGCAAATGTGGTTTCCTTGTTCAAGAAGGGGAGTAGGGATAACCCTAGTAACTATAGGCCGGTGAGTCTCACTTCTGTTGTGGGCAAAGTCTTAGAGAGAAAGGTAAGGGATAGGATTTATGAACATCTGGATAGGAATAATGTGATCAAGGATAGTCAGCATGGTTTTGTGAAGGGCAGGTCGTGCCTCACAAACCTTATTGAATTCTTTGAGAAGGTGACTAAGGAGGTGGACGAGGGTAAAGCGGTAGATGTGGTGTATATGGATTTTAGTAAGGCCTTTGATAAGGTTCCCCATGGTAGGCTACTGCAAAAAAAACGGAGGTATGGCATTGAGGGTGAGTTGGAGATTTGGATTAGGAATTGGCTGGCTGGAAGAAGACAGAGGGTAGTAGTTGATGGTAAAGGTTCATCTTGGAGTGCAGTTACTAGCGGTGTTCCACAAGGATCTGTTTTGGGACCATTGTGTTTGTCATTTTTATAAATGATCTGGAGGAGGGGCTAGAAGGTTGAGTGTGCAAGTTTGCGGATGATACGAAAGTCGGTGGAGTTGTTGACAGTGAGGAAGGATGTGTCAGGTTACAGCGGGATATAGATAAGCTGCAGAGCTGGGCAGAAAGGTGGCAAATGGAGTTCAATGTAGGTAAGTGTGAAGTGATTCACTTTGGTAAGAGTAACAAGAAGATGGAGTACTTGGCTAATGGTCGGATACTTGGTAGTGTGGATGAGCAGAGGGATCTTGGTGTCCATGGACACAGATCTCTGAAAGTTGCCACCCAGGTAAATAGTGCTGTGAAGAAGGCATATGGCGTACTGGCTTTTATTGGTAGAGGAATTGAGTTCCGGATCCTGAGGTCATGTTGCAGTTGTATAAGACTCTGGTGCGGCCGCATCTGGAGTATTGTGTGCAGTTTTGGTCGCCATACTATAGGAAGGATGTGGATGCACTGGAATGGGTGCAGAGGAGGTTTACAAGGATGTTGCCTGATATGGTAGGAAGATCGTATGAGGAAAGGCTGAGGCACTTGGGGCTGTTTTCATTGGAGAAAAGAAGGTTTAGGGGTGACTTGATAGAGGTGTACAAGATGATTAGGGGTTTAGATAGGGTTGACCATGAGAACCTTTTTCCACTTATGGAGTCAGTTATTACGAGGGGGCATAGCTTTAAATTAAGGGATGGTAGGTATAGGACAGATGTTAGGGGTAGATTCTTTACTCAGCGAGTCGTGAGTTCATGGAATGCCCTGCCAGTAGCAGTGGTGGACTCTCCCTCTTTATGGGCATTTAAGAGGGCATTGGATAGGAATATGGAGGATAGTGGGCTAGTGTAGGTTAGGTGGGCTTGGATCGGCGCAACATTGAGGGCCAAAGGGCCTGTACTGCGCTGTATTTTTCTATGTTCTATGTTCTATGGGTGCTGGCAGGTGGGACTAGATTGGGTTGGGACATCTGGTCGGCATGGACGAGTTGGATTGAAGGGCCTGTTTCTGTGCTGTACATCTCTATGACTCTAAGATCGTAGTTGATCTGATTTCAACCTCAACTCTGCATTCCTACATATTCCCGCTAATCTTTCAACCCTTTGGTAATCAAGATTCAATCTGCCTCCACCTTAAAAATATTTTATGATTCTGTATCCAGCGCTTTTTGAGGAAGGGAATTCCAAACACTCTCAACCCACCAAGAGAAATTATTTTCCTCATCTCTGTCTTAATTTGGTGACCCATTAATTTAAACTTTGACACCCAGAACTGATCTTTACCAGTTACAAATTATCCTAGTGAGTCAGAAGCCCATCCAATAGTGAAAGCAATAAGTGGCAATGCACATCAGGCTACTAACTCATTCCAAGCTTGTTTTGCCATGAAGGGATTTAAAAACAGGGATAGTAATTTTCAATATCAAATGAAACACCAAGGACAGGGTCAATGAGTGAACAACATTTGATGTAAGAAAATGGGTATCAGGTTTACGGAAGATATAATGTGGCAGATTATAGAGACATCAAAGATAGGAACAGGAGTAGGCTATTTGACCCCTCACCTGCTCCACCATTCAATATAATCATGGGTGCCAGGAGTGCTTTGAAATTGTCAAGCCTGCAGGATAACAATGGCTTAGATTATTGTTTTGGCAGCTGATGAGCTCAGGTTGAGTTGGTTGATGTTCCAGAAGTGAAATCATTACTCTGGTATATCTGGATAGCAGCAATTTAAATATCTGGACCCCACTTTGTAGCATTGTCAACCTGCTTTTTCCCATGGAATACAAAATTATCCTAACAGTATTGTCACAGGTGGCTAAGATTTTGCTGTTTAGATACAGGCAAGTATTTTATGACTTCTTTTCTAAAATACCTTTCTTTAGCAAATTCAGTCGCTTTTAATCCATGCTGTGTGAAGTCATTTGAGATGGATGTCTTTTCAAGCCTAACGCTGTCAAGAGGGCCATGTAGGGAGGCATGGTGGCTCAGTGGCTAGCACTGCTGCCTCACAGCACTGAATACCCAGCCTTGGGTGACTGTGTGGAGTTTGCACATTCTACTGATATCTGCATGGGTTTCCATCCACATTCCTGCTGTGTCCAGGGATGTACAGGCTAGATGGATTAGCAATGGGAAATGGGGTGAGGGGGACGGTTGGGTCTGGGTGGGATGCCGTTTAGAGGGTCAGTGTGGAATCAATGGGCCCGATGATCTCTTTCTCTACTGTAGGGATTCTTTGTGAAATTAATTTTGCCAGTTTCAGTTCAGTTGAGGGCCCATAGCAATAAATCATTTCCAACCAAGTGGTCATGTGCTTCACAGGGGTCATGGGTCAGCTAATGAGGATGATAGTGTGTTACAATAAAAGGAGCATTTCCAAGGTTAGGGCCTCAATTGGGTCAGAATGGGAGGGAGTCTTAGTCTAACCATAAATTAAGTACTGCGGATGCTGGAGATCTGAAATAAAAACAGACAGGGCTAGAGAAACTCAGTAGATCTGATGGCATCTTTGTAAAGGGAAACTCCAAGTTATTGGAGAATGGAATTCCGAAGGAGATTCAGACTTGAAATGTTAACCATGTTTCCTGTCCACAGACACTGCCAGACCTTACTGAGTTTCTCCAGACGAGGGCACAGAATAGTCTAGATTTACAGAATAGTCTGTGCCCTAGCCTATTCAACGTCTCCCTCTAGCTCAAATCCTCCAACCCTGACAACATCCTTGTAAATCTAGTCTGTGTGTGCCTGGCTTTCGAAAGCTGCTTAATTTGGTTATTTCTGACTGCAAGCACCTCCTGGATGCACCAAAAAAAATGCAGGAAAAATACAAAATGCGAGCTTTTCACAAAATACTGATCTGTTAAAATGTGAAATCTAAATGGATGAGGCAATCTCTTGATTCTAGAAGGAATAAGACAAGATGCTGGCAACAGTTGTTCAATCTACTAAGAAATGGAATGTAAATAACTGAGGAAACTTATTCGAAAACTTGAATCAAGCTTGCATGGTTTAACGTTATGTTTGGATGCAGGATCCACTTGTGGTAAATAGGAAATGAACAGTTCACTGCAATAATAAACAAAACTTAATTATTAAATATTGAGTCTAAAGTCAACAAATCTCCAAATATTTTAGGTTTTAGGTTCAAAATAAGGTTGCTCATTCCTTTTCTGTCACTTCAGTTCCGGTATTGGAATGGTAGATTTCTTGCCCAGGCCCTGGTCAGGACAAGCATCCTGCTTCAGTGTTGGTCAGTCTGGCTTGCATCAATTATGGACAGTTTTGCCAGCTCTACTGCCTAGCTTCTTTGTTAAAGCAAAAGAGATCTCCCATCTCTGTGAACTGCAAGGAGAAAGGACAGAGAGAGAGGGATCGAATGCTATCTTGTCGCACTTCTGTCTAAGTTCATCATAGAAAGGTGATTGTGTCTCTAGTTCCCCCTTCCATGCCACCACTAGTTGCCTAAATGTGCACCCAAGATAAACTCCTCCAACTTGCACTGACCCTAAAAGGTCCTGAAAAGATGCCTGTTGTAAGATTTGAGAACTGAAAGAGGCTTTTGGTTTTTCAAGTGCCTTCCTTCTTTCCTTCCTCTCTCTCTTTTCTTTGTCTTCTCTCTCTATCTATCTCTTTCTTTCTCATAAAAATATGCACACAAAGAGCATGCATAGGCCGCTTGTCCATTCAAGCTTGTTCCACCAATAAGGTTATGGCTGATCTAATTTTAACCTTAACTACATTCCTGCATATCCCCAATAATCTTGCATCCCTTTTATAATCAAGAATCTATCTACCTCAGCCTTAAAAATTTTTAAAGATTCTATGTCCAATGCCTTTTGAGGAAGGAAATGCCACAAACGTAGAGCCCTCTGAGAGAGAAAAAAACGTTTCCTCATCTTTGTTTTAAATAGGTGCCCTTTTATTTTTAAATTATGACCCCTCTAGTTCTAGATTCTCCCACAAAAGGAAACATCCACCTGGTGAAGTCTCCTTGAAAGATCTTGCGTCTTTAAGTTAAGTCACCTCTGACTCTTCTAAACCCCAAAGGATACTGGCTCTACCAGTCTAGCTTTTACTCAAATGGCAATCTGCTCATTCCAGGTATAAGCCTACTAAACCTTCCAATGCTTCCAGTGCATTAACATCCTTCTGTTACTATGGTGACCTGATGTGGTTTCACTAGTGCCCTTGATAACTGCAGCATAACCTCCCTATGGTTGTATTCAATTCACCTCACAATAAAACATAACATTCTAATAGTTTTCCCAATTACTTGCTGGACCTTCACGCTAACCTTGTGTGATTTATACATTAGGACATCCAGATCTCTCAGCATCACAGAGCTCTGCAACTCCTCATCATTAAAGTAACGTACCTCTTTTGTATTCTTTATGCCAAAATGAACAATTTCCCACTTTCCCACATTTCCCATTTGTTATATCTTTGTCCGCTCATTAGCCTATCTATATCCCTGTGTAGGTTCCTTATATTCTCTTCACAACTCACTTTCCTGTCCACCTCTGTTTTTTCTCCCTCTGTTTTCCTTTTGTTTGTTTGTTCTTTTGTTAGTTCATTCTTTCTTTCATCCATTCTTTCTCTTTCCTTTTATTCCCTTTCTTTCTCTTGTGTGGCAGCTCTGAAGCAGTTACTCTGCAACCTCTGAAGGTAAATGTGACAATACAGCAGGTTGATAATGCCAACATGTTTTGCCATTGAGTGAAAGAATCCTGATTTGCAGTCAAAATGACGAATTTCCACCCTCAACCAACTGCGATAGGCAGCAAGTGACAGTTTGAATCATGGAATCATAGAATTGCTACAGTTTGGAAACAGGCCCTTTAGCCCAACAAGTCCATACTGACTTCTGAAGAGTATTCCACCCAGATTTATTTCTCTACCTTAATACTCTACATTACATTTCCCCTGACTAATGTACTTACATATCCCTGACAATTCCTGACAAGAAAAGGGAAAAGTGAGAAACTATTATTTCCCACTCTGCCTCCACTGTAAACCCATTTTGTTCACAATCAAAAGCACAAGGGCATCTGGGGGAACAGTTCTTTTGGTCACATTCAGGAACAGGGAGCTTTTCAGTCTTTCTTGGTGATTAGTTCCTTGCTCATTTCAGGCCAACAAGGTTCCTACGTGCAAATAGACTGTATTCAGTAAACAAAAAGAGAACATTTATTTCACAACCTTTCAGAATCTCAAACCTACGAGAGGCTTTCACAATCTCAGCATACCCAAACATACTTTACATCCAGTAAGATACCTTTGAAATGTAATTACAGTTATAATGTGTAATTTACATCAGCCAATTTGCACACAGTTAGCTCCTAGAAACAACAATGAGATGATGACAAGACAATAATGTTGGTTGAGGCACAAGTTTTGGACAGCCATTGTGGAAACCACCTACCAGCCCTGCTTTTCAAAACAATGCAGTGGGATCTCTTCCATTAATTTGACAGGATAGAGCTGTTACATTGCAGCACTCCCTTGGTTCTGCAGTGGGTATTGGATTAGATATTTTTGTGCTCAAGTCACTGGAGGTTGACCTGACCCTCTAGCTTCTGTTTTACAGGTGACAGACTCTTGCCTCTTGAGCCATGGTTGAAGGTCAAGCATCACATAGAGGTTAGGTATAATTGAATAAGATATTTCCCTCAAATTAGCCCAGGATTTCACCGCAGTGACTTTTGTTTGTTACGTCAGAAACCACTCTGAATGCCAGTTTAGCTCAAAGCTTTCTCAGTGTGAGACCAATCCTTGAAGGGAATTTTCATCCTATTACTTTGGGCTGAAATTAAAATGTGTGACTCATTGAGTAAAATTTTGCCAGCCCTGCAAAGGTGGAGAAATTCAGATCACTGACCATCTGGATGGCCCTATGACACTGTTTGGAATTTCCAACAATCCTACAATCTTTCGAGATGTCTGCACTCCTTAAATTCTGAACACATTTGAGCTTTTAGTCATAGATGCTCCACCATTGATCAGTGTGCCTTTAGTTATCTCAGTCCCAGCCTCTGGAATTCCCTCCCTACTCTTTATGCCTTCTTGAGACACTTTTAAACAAAAACAGGAAATGCTGGATAAACTCAGCAGGTATGGCAGCATCTGTGAATAGAAAACAGAGTTAACATTTCAGGTCCAGTGACCCTTCTTCAAAGCTTTTAGAATCTTACCTCTTTGAACAACTTTTTTGATATCTCACCAATATACCCCCACACGACTTAACGTTATGTTTTGTTGTAGAATGTTTCTGTGAATTACCTAGGGCTTTTTGATAGTTTAATGGTGCTATATAAATGTGAGTTGTTGTTGTTTGTGTTCCATAGGAACCAATGCATTCAAACCCAAAGCTATCTTGCCAATGCATGGACATGCGCACACACACATACACACATACTTGCACCAATACAATCAAAGACTCATAGGTATTCACACAGGTACACACAAACAAGCACACACAGATACATATAGACACGTGAACACACATAGACAATAAAAATTCAAACACACATACACCACCCAGCAAGCACACAGAGAAACAAAAACAGAAGTTGCTGGAAAAGCTGAGCAGGTCTGGCAGTATTTGTGAAGATAAAGTTACCGTTTTGGGTCTTCCCAGTTGGTGTGAGATATCCTTTCCACATGACACTTAACCAAAGGGGGGGATGTTAAACCTGCTTACAGTTTTTGCAGTGACAAGTAGCCAAGTACAGCAGCTCTCTGTGGAAGAATCTGAATAGTGTTTCTGACAAACACGTTTTTCATTCTTTTTGTTTCAGCTACAGGGAACAAAAGAAAAATGCAGATTCTGATTGCCCTTGGACAAACTAATTGCAAATTTTAGTTGAAACAGAGACACAGATCCAACTGATCTCAATGTGATTGTTTCCAATTTAGAAGTCTCTTTAGCTCTGGTGTTTACAAAGAGAAGAGGTGGTTGGTTGGGGGATGGGGAGGTTCGTGGTGGGAATGACTCTTAATCGGCAAAAGCTTTGGACAAGGGCTGACATCATTCTGTATTTCCATTGCTAACACAATACTTCCTTCACTGCTCCAGTTCATACAACTGTGTGTGTGTTATTATAAATCACTGCATTTCTTAACAGTACAGAGTGGGAAACCAAGATGGAAATTAAAATTAAAATTAAAATTTGAGTGTCTTTTTGTTAGTGTATATTTATCATGACAGGACTTTGTGTGTTTAATCTTTTATGAATCTTGACTCACATTCAGTTTTCCTGGAGCTGCCAGTATTCACAAACTGCCATTTAATCTGTGGCTTTGTGATTGTATACAACAGATTCCGTCCAAAGGCAATCATTTTCTAAAAATCATCCTGCGTGCTTTTACATGTGTTTTTTCTTCAGTGGATAGGCAGCTTGCTTTGTACATTTGTTTGGTACTCATTCTCGGGACATGGGCATCACTAGCTGGGCCTGCATTTTGTTTATTCACTGATGCGATATGGATTTTGCTGGCTGGCCAGCATTTATCGCCTGTCCCTAGTTGCCCTTGAGAAGATGGTGGTGTGCTGCCTTCTTGAACCTTCCCGATCTTCATGCTGTAAGTTGACCCACAATGCACTTAGGTTGGGAATTATTGCCCATCTCAGTGATGTGGAGGTTCTGGTATTGGACTGGGGTGGACAAAGTTAAAAATCACACAACACCAGGTTATAGTCCAACAGGTTTATTGGAAGCACTAGCTTTCGGAGTGCTGCTCTGTCATCAGCTAATTGTGGAGCAGGATCATAAGACACAGAATTTATAGGAAATGATTACAGTGTTATGTTTGGTTTATGGCTTGGAGGGGAATATGCAGGTTATGGCATTCCCTTATATCTGGTGAAAACCAGTAGTGCCACCAAGACTAATGGTCTCTGCTGGGACTTCATGCAGCCAGGAGCAGCATCATGGAACCTGCCCTGCCCCGTACGTGAGGTCAGGATCACTAGACCCAGTCTGGCAGACCCTTGCAAGGGATGTTGTGAGAAACATGTCAACAGTGATGGCAGCCGGCTGTTCCATTGGAGGCATGTTCTGCCTGCAGATGGAGCCTCTGTCAATAACAGCATTCCTAATAAAGAGTTGTTCTTTTCTGTCACCACACCCTTCCACAAGTCCCACAGGGAGTTTGCCAATGTTTATTAGGCATTGTCATCATGTGGAGTGGAGTGGAGGGATGGCAAAAAATGGCCCTTTAAATGCCCTTCAATGATCAGGGAAGGACCTCAACTGACGTCAGAAGGAAAGGTCATTCTCAACCATTCCTGAAACTGAGAACACTGCATGACTCATAGAAATCGTAGAAACCCCACAGTGTGGAAACAGGCCCTTCAGCCCAGCCAGTCCACACCAACCCTCCGAAGAGTAGCCCACCCAGGCCCATGCCCTACCTTAATACTCTACATTTCCCCTAACTAATGCATGTAACCTACACTATGGGCAATTTAACATGGCCAATTCACCTGACCTGCACATCTTTTGGACTGTGGAAGGAAACCGGAGTACTCAGAGGAAACCCACGCAGACACAGGGAGAACATGCAAACTCCACACAGTCGCCTGAGGCTGGAATCAAACCCGAGTCTCTGGTGCTGTGATGTAGTGGTGCTAATCACTGAGCCACTGTGCCACCCTTCTCAAACCCCGCCATTCCTCCCAATTCTGTGGTCCAACTCTCACCCTCACACCTCTCAACCTGTTCTGATAGGCTGTGAAATAAGTCCACAGAGGCCGGTATCCCATCAGCAGGTCACCCTTTATTTACAAATGAACATTCCTTGACTATAGTACTGCCTCATACAGAGTCAGGCCCCAGAGTATTAGTAATTCTGACAACTATGCCAGGAAGTCTGGAACAGGGGTCCTACAAAGTTTTGTCAAAGAGGTTGGTTGTATGGAGCACTTTAAAGTAGGAGAGATTGTTCGAGAGGCAGAGATTTAGGGAGAGACTTCCAGCGCTAAGGGTCTTGGAAGTTGCAGGAACAGACAGTGATGAAAATTGGAGATTTCCATCACTGTCTTTGGAAATTGGAGATGTGTAAGAAGAATGAGTTGGAGGAATACAAATATCTTGAATCATTCTCGGAAATCAGAGAAAGCCCAGGGACCTTCTTGAGCAGTAAAGCTGAGTTGAACCATCAATTGATCCATTCACTCACTGATCCATCCCAGGAGTCTGTGCACAATATTTTTATCCACAATTCAGACATCAATCCTCTTCTTCAACTACACACCACCAGAAGTAAAATTAATGTTTATTCATATGTTATCGTTTCTTGCATCTTGCTGTAGGCAAAATAAGAACTTAAGAACGAGGAATAGAGTAGACCATTCAGCCTCTCAAGCCTGCTCCATCATTCAATATGGTCATGGCTAATTTCATTTTGGCCTCAACTCCATTTCCTACCCGTTCTCTGTAACCCTTTAACCAGTTACTAATTAGAAATCTGTCTATCTCCTCCTTAAATTTATTCAGTGTCCTAATTTCCACTGCACTCTGGGGGAGTGAATTCCACAGATTCATGACTCTTTGAGAGAGAAGTAATTCCTCCTCATCCCTGTTTTAAATCTGCCATTGTGACCTCTAGATTGTCCGACACAGGAAACACCCGCTCTATGTCTACTTTGTCAATCCCCTTCAGCATCTTATACACCTCAATTAGATCTCATCTCATCTCTCTAAAATGTAGCAAGTATATGTCTAAACTGCTCAGTCCCTCTTCAACTGCCAACCATGTCTGCTACATAACATCAATCATCTCATTTCAGTAATTTTTGGTGTTGAATTGTACAACAGTTCAGACCTATAGGTTGAGGTGCTTGGATCTGTATTAGCAGTCTCTGGGGTTGTTGACCTAACAATCTATCGTCAGGCAATTCTGAGAGACATAATAGTGTCATTCATTTCTGTTTCTCATCTTTCCGATTTTCCCAAAATCTTTTGACAGCAGAAACTAACATTGTTTGACCCTAATAATCATTGACATTGGCTCGATCAATTCAATATTACTCCTATCAAAAGAATAATCAAACACTTTATGTGACTACAGAAAAATGATCACTTAGGCATTCAAAAGTTAACTATAGTTGATGCCAAAATCTCATTGCAAAACACCAAATCTAATTTTGAATCCATCTGCTTTTTCACTATAAAGAACCTTCGCTTAATGCCGGTGATTTAATGAGAAGTGACAGATGATTTTGTTATGAAAAAGTCTACTATCTCACAGTATGTCATAGATTTAGATTAAACTGTCATTAATTCTGGTCCACTGGGGATTATGAATGTAAGATCAGTTTACTGGCTTTCTTTGGTTGATAAAATGCCAGTCAGCCAGTGTTTTCAAGCTTTTTTTCATGTTTTGTTTGTGTTGCTATGTCAGATTCAACAGTAGTTTGTCCAGAACCCATTGAGGTGAAAGTTCTCTTCAATTAAATCCCCTCTGCTTGCCAGCCACAAGCATTACTAATCTTGGGCTCGGAAGGCTAGGACTGAATACCAGGAAGTCCCACCCAGAGTCCTAGACCAACTTACTTTTTGTCTTTTGTGTTCATTTTTCTTCTTTCTTCTCATTCTTGGACTCCCTGCCTCAGCATGGTCTCTGACTCTCAGCTTCAGACTCCAGGCCTCAGGGCTGACCCGGTTCAAAAATAACATCCTCTTGGCCTGGCGTGGAGGCCTTCTGGCCTAGTGTGGTGGTGTCCCCAAGCATTCTCTCAACCTGCTGAGGCATCCTCTCAGTCTGGCGGGGCAATCTCTAGGCTCGGTGTGGTAGTCTCCTGGCCTGGTGTGGTGGTCTTCTAGCCCAGCATGGTGTCCTCCCGTCCTGGTGTAACGGTCTCCCAGCCCAACATGGTGGTCACCCGGAACGGTGTGACCGTCTTCCAGTCCAGTCTGGCAGTCTCCCGGCCCGGTGCGGTGGTCTCCTGCCCTGTTATGGTGGTGTCCCAACCTGGTGTGGCAGTCTCCTTACCCAGTGAGACAGTCTCCCAGCCCGATGTGGTCTCCTGGCCCGGTGTGGTAGTCTCCTGCCCTGTTATGGTGGTGTCCCAGCCTGGTGTGGCGGTCTCCTGGCCCAGTGGGACAGGCTCCCAGCCCGATGTGGTCTCCTGGCCCGGTGTGGTGGTCTCCTGGCCCAGTGTGGTGGTCTCCTTGCCCAGTGGAACAGTCTCCCAGCTCAGTGTGGTGGTCTCCTAGCCTGATGTGGTAGTCTTCTAGCCCAGCATGGTGTCCTCCCGTCCTGGTGTAATGGTCTCCCGGCCTGACATGGTGGTCACCCGGAACGGTGTGACCGTCCAGTGTGGCAGTCTCCCAGCCCGGTGGTCTCCTGCCCTGTTATGGTGGTGTCCCAACCTGGTGTGGTGGTCTCCTGGCCCAGTGGAACAGTCTCCAAGCCTGATGTGGTGGTTTCCCGGCATGGAGTGGAGTTCGCCTGGTCTGTTATGGTGGTCTCCTGGCCCGGTGGAGGGATCTCCTGGCCCAGTGTGGCGGTCTCCTGGCCTGGTGTGGCGGTTTCCCAGCCTGGTGTGGTGGTCCACTGGCCTGGTGTGGCATCTCCTGACCTGGTGTGGCAGTTTCCCGGCCTGGTATGGCAGTCCCCTGGCCTGGTGTGGCGGTTTCCCGGCCTGGTATGGCGGTCCCCTGGCCTGGTGTGGTGGTCTCCTGGCCTGCTGTGGCGGTTTTCCAGCCCCGTGTGTTGGTCCACTTGGCCTGGTGTTACGGTCCCCTGGCCTGGTGTGGCGGTCCCCTGGCCTGGTGTGGCAGTTTTCCAGCCGGGTGTGGCGGTCCCCAGGCCCGGTGTGGCGGTCCCCTGGCCTGGTGTGGCGATCCCCTGGCCCGGTGTGGCGGTCTCCCTGCCCAGTGTGGCGGTCTCCCTGCCCTGTGTGGCGGTCTCCCGGTCTGGTGTGGTGTTCTTGTGGCCCGGTGTGGCGGTCTCGCGGCCCGGTGTGGCTGTCTCGCGGCCCGGTGTGGCGGTTTCCCGGCCCAGGTGGATGTCTCTTGGCTCAGCATGGCCTCAACTTGCACCTCTCATCTCAAGGTGATTCCAGAGCAGTCTCCCAGCCTCGGAAACCTAAAGATGCAGCTTGGCGCTGTCTGGAGTGAAGGTCTGGTGTGGACTGGAGGCTGGGTGCTGGCGTGGACTGGGTTGGAAGGACCATTGTTCTGAACTTTTTTATTTCTCTATTTTCTAATTTATTCCTACAATCAGCAATGTTTCTTTATTTTTCTAATTTTTTTCTTAAGAATGTGTACCAAAGAATCTGTACCTAGGTACCTTGTACCTGAGATGGTGCAGTAAGTGGCAACTTGTAAACTTTTCACTTTACTCATGTGAGTACATGTGATAAAGCTAAGTCATCATTTATACTTTGCACTTGGTGCCATAACAGTGCATTAATTCATCAGGTAATGGCATGTCATTGTGTTGATGCATACTGATATTCTGCCACAAGCTATAGGCACTCCACTTCCACAGAACCAAATATTGGGAGAATCAGTACACTCTGCCATGTATCTGCTCTGAATAATAATTTTACATAAATGTACAATCAGCAATTTGGCTGGACAGATCTTGAGTATTGCTGAAGAGAAACACATTTTGTTGAAGGGCCTTGCCTTGCAGAAATGCTGAACTTGCCAGTGATGTCCACATGCCATTAAAAAATCATTTTCCTATGTGTTTATCCATGTAGCTTTCTCTTACATGTATCTAGTATGTAAAAAACAGAAGTTGAGAGTATGAGAGGATAATACTGATTGGTTAATAAGTGAACCATGATTGGTAAAGTTGTTGCTATGGAGAATGTACCCAATGATGACGATTGGCAGTTAACCACTGCTGATCACTATCTTGTAACTTAGAGTGAAAATACACATGTCTGGATGTTGGTTGGAAGCCTCCTCTCCCAAGGGAGAGAGGAGGGAGACTGCTGAACTATGCGAGGATATACTATCGATAATGGCCTAAAGAAGTTGATCGTTGCTTGTGGGACTGTAACCCAGCAAAATGTTGGCACGTTCAGAACAGAAGTGAAGATCGGAGAATTGTCAAATAAAATATACTGAAAGCAAATGGAAAATGTGCAATTTTCTTGTTGCTTGGCAACCACATTCCTGACTGTTATGGGATGAAGCTGTTGGCTGCTGCTTGAATAATTAGCTGCTTTGGCTCTAGTACACTACAGTGAGGTAATATTATTATGTAGATAGTATACAGCTCAAAGTTGGCTAAATGATTTGTTTTTTATTGTGAAATTTGTACTCACTGAGATAGGGAGGGAGGCAATTGGCGCTGGAGACTGGAGAATTTGACAATTTGTGGGGACCATGTTAGCAGCGTTCTGAGATTACGTGTTCCTAGAAAACCAACCCCCTCCCAGCCAGTACAAATACCATCGGTTTCCCACACTAGCCTATTTGGAGACTTATCTGAGTGGAACTTGTCAATCCATTGACATTCTACTTTGAGACAGTGATGTACTGAAAATCAGTGCTGATTTCAAATCAGGAGTCAATTGGAAGAGCTTGAGCAAACGATTCTAAGGATTGCACTATGAGGTCGTCCGATGGCTTAGATTAGAATATTTATTCATAACTATCTTACTTTTTAATATCTATATTGATAGAATAACTATATTTATCATAAGTAACAGACTGTCACTATAAAGACCAATTAAGAATTCAGGAGATACCTCTTTACACAGAGAGTGGTTACAAAATGCAACAAGAAATATATCAAGTGACTATTAGATACATAATAAAAATTGAAAGAACTGTGGGTGCTGCAAAAGAGAAACAAAAACAGAAGTTGCTGGAAAAAGCTCAGCAGGTCTGGCAGCATCTGCAAAGAGAGTTAACGTTTTGGGTCCCAGTAACATTAACTCTGATTTCTCATCACAAATACTGCCAGACCTGCTCAGTTCCTCCAGCAACTTCTGTTTTTAAATACGAGAAACATGTAAGGGAAAGCTAGACAGATAAACACACATAAGAAAAATGATTTTTTAATAGCATATGGACACCACTGGCAAGTTCAGCATTTGTTGCCTGTCCCTAAATATCCTCAAGAAAGGGGGCTGAACCAGCCTCCAGAATTACTAATTCTGTAGAAAGAAAGTACAATCTCAGAGGACTTTTAAGACCATTTCAGAGATTTCGTTGCTGTGGGTCAAGACCTAACTCTAGACCAGATATGAGTTTTTAGAGCACTCAGTGATGGCATCCTGGTCATTGCCAATTCCAGCTCCATTCATTCATTCATTGTATTTAAATTCTGTATGGGGTAAGGGGATGTTTTGAATCCCCTGTTCCTGGACGATCAGCATTACCAGGCCGAGTGATATCATTAAGCCATCATTTCCCCCATACAGGAGAAGGTGAGATAAAAAGATATGCAGTGAGACTTGTGTGAAGCATAAGTAATAGTATGAACAAATTGCTCTGAATTGTCTATTTTTATATTCTAAATGTTATGTTAAAACACACACACTGAACAGTGGTGCAACCCTGGGTTGGTTTTCCTATTCCCTGCTGTTTGAATAGATTTGAACTACATCTCTAGATATATCAATGCAAGTAGACTCAAAGCCTATGGTTTATGGAAGAGATGATGGTGTGTTAAATTCCTGGTCATTATGAGGTGACTCCAGACTAAAATGGAAATATAATGAATCATGAGAGAAGATAGGATTGCACTTAGGTGAGCTGCTTTTCTCTGATGAAATTTTGACTGATTTTTCTCTCCCCTATACACTGTTGGCACTTGGTAGATGTACAAAGGGGATTGGTTAGACCAGCAGCAGGAGGACTCCATTGTAGGAACTGGGTGAGGGGAGGGTCATGGAAGAGATTAGACATATCACCAGTATCTTTAAGAGCAAGACTAGAAAATAAATGGAAGGAAGGTGGAGGGGCCACTCTTGATAATTAAGATCTTGGAGGACGTGGAGAGGATTTTCAGCTGTCCATCCCAAGGAAGACACAACTAATCTTTCCTAACAACCTATTCGGATGTAGCACTGAGGGCTGTCTGTTAATGTCTGTCTACTTTACTGGGATCTGAAATTGAAAGTATTCTGCTTTGCAATGTGTTTTGAGAGTGTCATGAAGTGACTTGAATTTCCTGTAAATGAGCACTTTCAAAAGCCATTGACTGATCCAGACCAGGATAGAACTGCCTGTGTTATGTAATCCTATTTATTACTGTAAAGCATGCCAAGTGCTGTTTGCCACATGCTGAGTAAATGTGTTGACACACTTCACCACTCAGTTACAGACTTTGAAGTATAAAGCCCTAATACACTGAGATTAATAATGGCTTGACCAATGTCTGAGGCAGTTGCCAAAGTTGTTGGCTTTAAGGGCTAGTGGAATGATAATATTGTTCCCTCTGAGATAGGAGGCATGTGTTCAAGTCCCATCTACTTCAGAGGTGTGTAGCATGTTTGAATTTTAAAACAAAACACGTGTAGTGCAGTTGGGACTTGAACCCAGGCCTCCTAATGCAGAGGCATGGACACTCCCGCACCACCATAATAATCCACCAGCTACAACAGAACATGTACATGTATAACCAACCCTTTACCTCTGGGCCAGAAGGTCTACGTTCAATTCCCACTATACCCCAGAAGTTGATAAATATAATACCAATTGCCTTCCAATCTGCGTGCATGCTTTCAGTGACTGCTGCACAAGGACACCATGTCCCTTTATGGAACAAAATTCCCAATCGACCAAGCTAGTTTCCCCACCTTTAGCTGAGGAGGCCTAGTTTCAATCCAATCTCCTCTTGCAGTGTGTAATAATATTTCTGAACAAGTTGATAAGAAAACATTTCAAAGCAGCAAGGCAAAAGAATCGTGTGTGTGCTTCTCCAGGGAGATCAGTCACATTTTTTAAATAAACTATTACAGAGCTCATAGTTATAAGTTACAATCATATCATTAATAGTGTTTCAAAACATTGCTGAAATGAATAGTTTTAACACTCCCCTGTTTGTTAAAGAATTTTAAAAGGGATTGGTCTTTGGCATGTTGTGCTAGCTTTCTGTCCTTTTACCTATAGGACTGCCTGACTTATTGCCCTGTCATTTCAATCAGGGTAGAGCTTTGTCTATATTCAAATGTGATGACCTTACCTGATAGTGCAAGCTTAACTTGGTTACATAACATCCATTAACCATTGGATAATGGGAGTGCCAGGCTTAGAAATTTGGGCAGGATCAGTCCTTTACCAGACAGTTTGCTGCTCATTGTGTAGAAGGCAACTTCTGACTTAGAAGCAGCAAAGAAGCACTGAACAGCTCTTCAGAAAAACCACCTTGGGTTAGCCCAAGGTTTTGACAGGTGCTATAGAAATGCAAGTTATTTGTTTATTTCATGGGCAAGTGGGAAGGAAGGACAAAAGGGATTCTCAGTACAGGAACTTCCTGCATTGAGAAGACCATGAGGTGAACCTAATGCATTGTGGGAAAATTTAGGTCCCAAACTTGCACATGCCAACAGTGGGTCCTGCTCATCGACGTCCTAACTGTTTACTTGTGTGCTCGCTAAGGATGGTGGACTAGTCCCTGTGTCGCCAGTGTCAATTACAGGAGCAGGTGGGACCTGAATCCAGACTTCTGACACAGAGGTGGGGACACTGTAACTGCAGACAGTGAGGACTGCAGATGCTGGAGATCAGAGGCAGCATCCGAGGAGCAGGAACATCAATGTTTTGGGCCGGAGCCCTTCATTAGGAATGAGGCCTAACCTGCTGTGCTTTTCCAGCAACACACTCTCGACTCTAACTGCACTTCATTCTCCCTCACAGGTCTATCATGACCCTTGTGCAGAATTTGATGCAAATGTGCTGAACCAACAATCCTTACCCAGGAGGAGATTCAAAGCTCATGAGGTCGACACTAGCCCTTAAAGCCAACAACTTTGGCAACTGCCTCAGACATTGGTCAAGCCATTATTAATCTCAGTGTATTAGGGCTTTATACTTCAAAGTCTGTAACTGAGTGGTGAAGTGTGTCAACACATTTACTCAGCATGTGGGAAACAGCACTTGGCATTCATGCTTTACAGTAATAAATAGGATTACATAACACAGGCAGTTCTATCCTGGCCTGGATCAGTCAATGGCTTTTGAAAGTGCTCATTTACAGGAAATTCAAGTCACTTCACGACACTCTCAAAACACATTGCAAAGCAGAATACTTTCAATTTCAGATCCCAGTAAAGTAGATAGACATTAACAGATTCTTCCAAACACAGTCATTCAAAAAGGGGTAACCTTACCGCAAACAACGATTCTCGTGAGCAAAGTGGATTTCTGTGTGACAATCTTTTGGATGAAGTCAGCTGATTGAACATGAGCCTTTCATTAAAGGAAGGAACAACAGACAAATTGCTGCCAAGTTAACTAGCTCTCAGCAAGTTCATGTGCGATAAGGATATGTTTAACTTTGTTTTTCCTAAATGTCCAGGGTTTCTCAAAACAGGGATCGGTGGATTGTGGGCAGCGAATTTGGGATCATGGGTCTAAAGTACTAACCTCTTGAAGCTCTCAACTGGGTGTAACATACCCATACTTCTTGTTTCTCCCCCCTCCTTGCTCTCACTGAGGTGTCATACAATTTTCAAACCTCAAAATGGGGTGACAGTGAAGGGAGAAACTTTTGGAAAGGAATGAACTTATCACAAAAGATAGTCATAAAACCATTCTAATAACTCGTTTTACTTGCTCAAAATGTTAGTTTTCCTACATGGGTTTATGTTCGTAGAATCATGGGTGGATTCGTTTTACTTAGAATTTACAGTACACAAACAAACTGTTCAGCCTAATCAGTCCTAACCAGTGGTTATGTTTCACACAATCCCTCTTAATGGTTCTTCAGCCAACACTATCAGCAAAAACCCTCCACCTATTCTCCTTTTAATGCTTATCTGAACTCCCCTTACTGTTCATCTCAACCACTCCCTGTGCAAGTGAGTTCCACATTCTCACTACTCACTCTCTACTGAACGTCCTTCTAAATTCTAATTGTTGTTTATAGGTGACTAACACATAAATGATGTCCTTTTCAAAACAAATGGAAACTTTTTTGGGCAGGATTTTATTGTAGGCTCCTGAATTCGGTCGAGAGGCTTAAACAGGATTCAACTACCTGGACCCGTCTGAGATACAATCACTCACTGGTCAATATGTGGCTGGCCACCCAGCGCAGAGTTTGTAAACAGGAGCAGGATGGCGTAACATCCAAAATAGAGACACACTATTTCCAACAGGTTCAAATTTAAAATTAAAAATAGACTCGGTCACCAGGCTACTATCACAGTTCTCTGGGACTGAATATAAGCAAGTATGTCAGCCCTTAAGTCTGCCTAGAGCACTGACTGCTCAATGCCTTAACTTACCCTCCACTCTCCCATCCCACCATCTGAACCAGCTGTTTCATGCTCTCAACCCTCCCCTGCTCTCAACCAGGCGCACCCCCAACCCCCACCCACCCACTGGAAAACCCAGTTCGCTTCTGATGACAAGTCTCAATATACATTTTATTATTTCAATTCCCTCTACTTGCAGGCCATTTTCCTGTCAGTGGATCTAATTGGGGAATCGGTAGGCAGTGTTAATTTTAGCTCTCACCTGCCTCTATACATGGCCACAGAAAGGCCTAAAATCCTTTCCCTTCCTCTCTGTGTCCACTGTGTGAACTAAAGCAGATCTGTATGGGGTCACCTTCCTGGACAGGGAGCACCAATGGCTCCGTAAGTCAAAACCCCATCTGACCTGTGCAAATCGCCAAGCTAAAAAGAGCAACTGAGGAAACAACAAAGATAAATTCCTCCAATAACCCAAGTTCTTGCAAACATTTCTGTACCTAAGACATTTATCCAAGGTTACAAAAATAACTAAACAACTGATTGTCTCCCTGCTTTGTTTTTACTGCTGCTATCTCTTGTCTATATTTGATAAGACTGCTTTTATTTCGTCTTGTATTCATTCATTTTTCTTGAAATCGTTCTCTTGCTCTCTACTGACTGCCTTTCCGCTTACACTTTTCTTTTCCTCCAGTGCTTTTCTTTTTATTTGTTCTGTCCTTCTCCCTCTTACACTGCTATCCAATGCTCAGCAAGGTGCTGTCTTTATATCTGGCTGCCAAGTCCATTCAGTGAAGTCTATGTCACTGTTGGGGGAAGATGGGATGCAGTTTCTCCCCAAGCCAATACTTAATCCTCAACCATCATCACATTATTGTTTATGGGAACTGGCTGTGCCCAAAATGGCTCTTGTCATAGAATCATACAGAAACAGACCCTTCAGTCCAACTTATCTGCATCAAACAGACAACCCTATCTGACCTAGTCCCATCTACCAGCACTTAATCCATATCCCTCTAAACTCTTCCTATTCATGTACCCATCCAGATGTCTTTTAAATGTTGCAATTGTACCAGTCTCCCTTACTTTCTCTGGCAGCTCATTCCATACACATACTACCCTCTGCGTGAAAGTTATCCCCTCAGGTCCTTTTTAAATCTTTCTCCTCTCATCTTAATCTATTCCCTCTAGTTTTGGACTCTCACCCCAGGAAAAAGACTTTGGTTATTCACCCTATCCATGCACCTCATGATTTTACAAACCTATAAAGTCTCTAAAGAGTTGGGGACATCCTAAGATTGCGAAATGTAAGCCCCTTCATTTTCTAACATCTCAAGGTCATTTTGAATTTACATAGAACCAATTTTAACTCACTCACTTGTCAAAAATTGGACTTAAGGATTGTTAAAAGTGCCCCTTGGACTAATGTGCCAAAGTTTTATTATCAGTTTGTCTATATATTGAAGAAGGGTCACTGGATTTAGATTCTTCTCTCTCTCTCTCTCTCTCTCTGCACAGATGCTGCCAAGCCTGCTGAGTTTTACCAGTAATTTTTGGTTTTGTTTCTGACTTCCAGCATCCACACTTCTTTTTTTATTTGTCCTATTATCTTATCCAGAATTCTACTCTGTTCCTGGTTTATCAAAAGACAGGCACTTGACATGAGACACTGGGGTGTTTCCATAAATATGGAGAAAGCAAGGACTGAGAATGCTGGAGATCAGAGTCAAAAGATGTGTGGCACTGGAAGTGCACAGCCAGTCAGGCAGCATCCAAGGAGCTTCTATAAATATGTAGATCGAGCTCTGATCACTATTCTGAAGAAAACCCTCAGCAGTATCCCGACAATGGATCAAAAACCCAAGATGCCATGAACATTATTAACTTTTAATTCCAAAATGTGTTTTCTAAACAAGTATGCCACAGCCAAAGGTAATGCCTGCTGACATATATTCAATAGCTGCCTGGAAGAGGTCTATTTTGGACACATTGAATGTTGCTCCTGTGGAGTGTCAGAAAAACTTAAATTGGTAGATGTATGTAATAAGGGGGAATGAATATCTCACCCTTCTCAGCAGAAAGCCACCTCTTGCAAAATGTTTACGTTTTGGTCTTCTAGGAATATAAGAAAAAAGTGACTGAAACATGAGTCTGCTTGTTAGTGAACTACCATCCTAGTGTGTGGATTAGTGAGCTGTGAGGATCACAGCTCTCAGAACAACCATTTAAATATCCCTGTGTTGCAGGTAAAAGAAAAAGGGAAGGCTGTCTCTCACTCTGAAGCCTACCAGTCAGCCACTGCAGAAAGGAATGAGGACAGATGTGTTTCAGTCGACCTGCAAAGCCAGGAATCTGGCTTTTAACTGTCAACTTCAAATGTAGCCTCCACTGCAATGGTGCAACATTTAACTATTCTGCATGAGCAGCTCAGAGACCCATTTACTTTAAGCATCTGTCTTTATGCACTCACATCTGATCTCTAATCTGTCTGTCTGTGACTTGTGTAACTACTTCTCCTTCTGTTTTGTAATTAATAAATTCACTTTTTGTAAAGTCAAATTCAATTGGCTCTTGTCAAAAAATAAGTTCATTTGGATCTGGGAGAAAGATATCTACAAAGGAAAGGACCCTTTCAAAAGTAACCTTGTTATGACCAACCAAGAGAGCATTTGATAACCCAGGGGAGATAGTTCATCCCTCTTTACCAGGAAGCTTAACAGTTTGAGGTATCCCATCCAAAATCATGACAAATTGGGGAACCTCATCCAGGGTATCATCATAACAAACTGGAAGTTTGTGCATTATTTCAACGCACATACAAAACAATGTGCGTAAATTATCACTTTGAAATTAATGTGCGTAAATTATCACTTTGAAAGCAGCTTTTTAAAAAGAAACAGCAAAAGACTTCCTTGAGTTTGCCTTGTTCCAGTATGGAGATATCAATGCCAGCACACTCCGAGCAGAATTAGGGGAAATTGCTTTTTAAGAATTAAAAGATCCATCTCTCACATGGTTAAAATATTTAGCAAGGCACTTAGGATTAGGATTTCACTTGAAAATCAGGAAACTCAAAAACTTATAGAGTAATAGAGTTTTGTAGCATGGAAATAGTCCATTTGATCCAACTTGTCCATGCCGATCAGATATTCTAAACTGATCCAATCCCATTTGCCAGCAGTTGGCCCATATCCTTCCAAACCCTTTCTATTCATATACCCATCCAGATGCCTTTTAAATGTTGCAACTGTACTAGCCTCCACCACTTCCTCTGGCAACTCATTCCATACACGCACCACCCTCTGCGTGAAAAAGTTGCCCTTCAGGTCCCTTTTAAATCTTTCCCCTCTCACCTTAAACCTATGCTGTCTAGTTTTAGACTTGCCTACCCTGGGAAAAAGATCTTAGTTATTAACCTTATCCATAATCCTCATGATTTTATAAACTTTTATAACGTCACTCCTCAGCCTCTGATGATCCAAGGTGCCATTACTTTTTAAATGGAAACTGTGAACGTAAAAAGTAGCAAGATAGATTGAACAAGGCTGCTCATAGGGCGTATATGGAGATAAGACAGGCTGCACCACTCTAGTTCAACATGATGAAGATATGGGAGAGGCCCCTCCAATAAGGCAATTTTCCTATCTGCTATGCCCAGAAAAGCTGGACCAAGTTTGAGACAGATTAACTACATGTTGGAACACTAAGTGATAGAGCCTAGCATCAGCAATTGCAGCTCTCTAGCTGTGCTCAAACTAAAATTGGACAGCTCCACACGTTTCTGCATTGAGTACCAAAAAATTAATGCAGTGACTTGAACCAACTCTTAACTGATAACGCAGCTGGAAGGTTGCATGGAGAGCCTAGGTAAAGCAACCGACATTACCAAGTTGGATTTACTCAAGGGGTTTTCTGTAAGCTGACAACCTGTTCATTAGATTGATGAAAGAGAACTATAGTTCATCCTTCTTCTGCTCTTTCTCTTTCAACTCACCATTCATCTTTTGTGAGCTCAGCACAAGGATTCTTTAAAGACTTCATCATCTCAAAGATGGTCTTCTCAAGTTTGGGTTCATCCTAAAGTAGTTGCTCTGCCTTTATCTCTTCACTTTTCTCCCCACAGCAGACAGCTGAAATTTCAACTCCACTTATTCGAAAGAGAGTACAGTGTTCCATTCTTCTTTCATACTCAGTTCCACAAGTGTTTCTTGAAATGTTTTCTCCAATTTCTGTTGTGTCTCTGATGTTTGACTGCTTCCTTGGATTGTGACCAGCACAAGGTCAGACATGCTGTTATACCAGCAACCACTGGTTCAGCAGTGTCCATGATGTAGAATGACCAAGCAGACTGATTGGAATTACAGTCCAGCACTCTTGATCCTGTACATGGAATATATGTGAACCTTGGAAACTGAAAGTTTTACATTTGTAGGTTTTGTCATGGCTTCTCATGTCTACGGGTACATGTATTTTGGAATTTGCAGAAATAGAATATTGACACTTGCCCTTGTATCAATTTTAGCTAATAACAAATCATCACCAATCTTCAGAAGATTTGAATACACTGTCAGTTTTCCCAGGGCTAACAGTGTGAGCCTTGTATTCAGCACTCTTTGTCTTAAGCTGTGCATCACCAGATTCTGGGTTGTCAATCACTTCATGGGTATGCCTTTGGTGGGATACCATATGGTCTTTATTGTAGCTGGACAGTACAACTTAAGTATGGTCTGTTTGGGTTGGTGCTCTTTGTAGTTGCATCAGGCTTTGCTCTACTGCACAACTTCAGTAGATGGCCTTTTCTGCAACTTGCCTTGACAGTATTGATTAAAAGCTGGGTATTTCCTTGATGCATGACAAAGGCCGCACTTTCCACATGTCTTGCTATGTTTGGAAGTTTGTGTGATTGGGCCAACCATTGCATTTTGTATTTAGGCCCTCTAAATCTTTGTCAATCCATGATGATCGCTTTGACAATCACATCCATCTTTTAAGAGGTCTTTAATGCTATAAGACTTCAGTTTGTCCTGAAGATCTTTCTGGAAAGCTTCCAAGGAGGTTGCAAAGTTAAAAATCACACAACACAAGGTTATAGTCCAACAGGTTTATTTGGAAGCACTCGGTTTCGGAGTGTTGCTCCTTCATCAGGTCGTTGTGATGAAGGAGCAGCGCTCCAAAAGTTAGTGCTTCCAGATAAACCTATTGGACTATAACCTGGTGTTGTGTGTTTTTTTTATATAGATTTTTTATTGAAGGGAAAGGAAATTTTTTAAACATTTTTTACAAACTTATAAAATAACACAAACAAATGTAAACACTAATATACCATTAAATATTCAATAAATAATAACCAAAACACAACAGACACAAAAAAGAAAGAGAAAAAAAGACCACTCAACTAAGAACTAATCTAACCTACCAATAACCAAAGCATATAATAGAATATCTTACGTTACTCAAAAAACAGAGATAACATAGTAAATAAATAATGAAGTACATGCTCAGAGTGAATTAACATCAAGACATAATAAAACCCGTATTCATACGGGATTTCTCCCCCCGGGGGCCCCTAGACCAGCCAGAACCACTACTACAACTAGATAAAAGCCCTTGACAATATGGCTGAAATATCTGTATCTATATAATTCAGGAAGGGCTGCCATATTTTATAGAATAATTCAGTTTTTGGTGCACTGTATTTGTAAGGAGGTCAAGGGGAATACATTCCATGATTAATCTGTGCCAATTCGAAAGTCCTGGAGGGTCCTCAGCTACCCAAGATACTAAGAAATTTTTCCTTGCACAAAAGGAGAGAATGGAAAATAATTTCCTCACATGTACGTCCAAGGAAGGCAGGTTCGGAAAGCCCAGGAGAAGAGATACTGTACAAAAGTTGGCTTTGTACAGCTGACCAAAAACTGAGATGATAAAAATTCCTAAATATAAAAAACCCTCCAGAGACCACCGAAAGGGAAAGCAAGACCCGTCCGATAAATTAGACATACTAGCGAAGCCAACCACCGGCATGGCCTCCGATTTTGTGAAATTGATTTTGTAGCCTGAGAACGCACTGAATAAATTAATTACTTGGATCAAGTGGGGTACTGATATCAAAGGATTACTAAGAAAAAGGAGAACATTGTCTGCATAAAGAGTAATTTTAGTTTACCTGAAGCAACCTTTGGAGCCATTATATCAGATTCCAGCATCTGCAGTCATTGTTTTTACCTTTTTGCCATTATATCAGAATCAGCCCGTAAGCTTCTGCTAGTGGTTCAATTATTAGCGTGAATAATAATGGTGAGAGAGGACAGCCCTTACCCACACTGAAGCTATCCGAGCCTACACCATTAGTAATTATGGCCGCTTTGGGATCATTGTACAGTATTGAGATCCATTTGGCGAATACCTCTCCGACACCGAACTTTTCCAGTGTAAAAAACAGATATGACCATTCAACCCGATCGAATGCCTTCTCCACATCTAAAGAGACTACTATCCTGGTATTCTTTCCTGATGACAGACTTGAATCACATTTAAAACCCTTCTAATATTATTAGATGATCTGTGGCCCTTGACAAACCCCGTCTGATCCTCTTTTATAATGTATGGTAGAACCCTCTCTAGCCTTAGAAAGAATTTTAAAATCTACATTTAGCAAAGATATTGACCTGTATGATGTGCAATCTTCTGGGGTCTTTCCTTTTTTAAGGATGAGAGAAATATTTGCTTCTCACATCGAAGGCAGGAGGCAGCCCTGACTATATGTATAATTGTACATGTCTATAAGTGGACCAGCCAGTACCCCTATAATCTCTTTGTAGAATTCAGCCTGGAATCCATCTGGGCCAGGTGCTTTACCACTCTGAAGCTGCCTAATTGCATCAAGTACTTCCTGGGTTGTCAGGGGAGCATTCAGGATCAAACCTGTTCCGGGCTTAAGTCTGGAAAGGCCAGGCTTTTAAAAAAGGACTCCATCTTCTTAGCTCTATCTTCACAATCCTGTGATTTATACAGATCAGCATAAAACTTTCTGAAGGCTGTATTGATCCTTTTTCAGTCATGAGTCAGAGTACCAGCACTTTCCCTAATGGATGTGATAGCTTGAGAGGCCTTTTTTCTCCTTGCGAGATATGCGAGGTATCCACCAGGCTTATCACCGTATTCATATCATCTTTGTTTTGCAAATAATATTTCCCTCTTTGCTGTTTGGGTAAGTGCAGTACTCAAAGCTGTAATCCTTTTTAATTTAGCAATAGAGGGCCTATCAACATACGCTATCTCAGCTGCCTTCAAGCGAGCCTCGAGTAGATGCTGCTGTTCTCCCTTTTGTTTTTTCTGTGTTGCCGAGTATGAAATAATGAGACCTCGCGCATAGGCCTTAATGCTCTCCCATATCATCGATGGGTTACTGGCCGTGCCTAAGTTAATTTCCAAAAGTGTTTTAAACTCTCGAGGGAAATATTTTACGAATTTATTATCCTTCATGGAGGAGGAGTCCATACGCCAATGTCGGTGGCTTATCTCATCGTCCCTAGTCTTAACTTCCGTATATACTGGAGCATGATCAGAGATTATTATATTACCTATTTTGCAGGATAATATGGAGTTCAAGAAGGTCGAGGGAGCAAAAAACATATCAATTCTAGTATGACACTTACGTGGCTTAGAGTCGAAAGTAAAGTCTCTGCCCTGCGAATGAAGGCACCTCCACACATTTACTAGCCCTAGCTCCTTATTCAAATCCGCCAATTGTCTGGATCTAGGAGATATATCCGCAGTACTCTTGGGTATCCTGTCTATCTCTGGGTCCATAGTACAATTAAAATCACCTCCTATAATTGTGTGACAAGCCCTAAAAGCCATAAATTTGGAGAAAGCTTCCATTATAAATTTGAAAGGTTGTGCCAGGGGACAATAAAGATTCAAAATTCCATACTCCTCTCCATTTATGAGGGCTTTGAATAGTATATACCATCCAGATTAATCTTTTATTTGATTTAAGATTTTGAAAGGAAGGTTCTTCCGAATGAAAATGACTACTCCCCTACTTTTGGAACTAAAAGATGAAAAGAAGGCCTGATCGAATCCTCCTTGTTGTAATTTTAAGTGTTGTTTATCCAGTAAGTGTGTCTCCTATAAGAGGTCTATATCAACCCTTTCTTTTTTGAGGTTTGATAGTATTTTCTTTGTTTTGATTGGAGAATTACTCCCCTTGACATTCCAGGTGCACCATCTAATCGAATGACTAACCATGATTGTCCAGGCAAGTCCAAAACCCCCCGGGAGTAAGAACCCCACCCAAAACACCTCGAGCACAGGCTGTAGAAAATTCACAAAAGTAGAAATTCTTTAATATATTAATGCCATTATAGTTAAAACCTATTCTAAATAAGAAAAGTATAAATACATTTAAAAGGAGATTTTCCCCCTTGTTCCCAGGGGCATCACTACCTATCAATAAACCCACCGTATCCTCTCCCAACCAGCACCTTGCCCTCGACCCAGGCACCACATAATAGAGTGAATAAATTCTTGTGTACTATAAAATCAAACACTTGAAAACGTTTAGTAAAGATAATACAAAGTATAAACATATAAAACTATAAAGTTACAATCCCAGCCATTAATAGATAACTAAGTATAATAACAGAAGAAGAAAAAAGAACCCCGCTCTGAAAAACAAATTTGAGGTAGGACAGAGCGAATGCTCTACCCGCGCCCCCGCACGAATCAACTAAGCTGCCCGGCCTGTAAACAATAAGAAAATCACATAGTAGGTAACAAATAAATAAGCCCCCCCCCCTCTCCCTGCTCCCCGGAGACGATATTAAACAATAAAGGGGATGAAAAAAGAGAAAAGGTAAACCGGGGGGAAGAAGGGGACAAAATAGCATCATTAGCCATACAGTTTAATTCTTACAGTCTATTTAAGAGAGTCCAAAAATTCCTTAGCCTCCCTTAGCCTTCTCTGGTGACCCCAAGTTATAAATGGATCCTTCATGGCTGAAGCACAGCGTTGCTGGATAACGCAAGGAATATTGGACATTTAAGTCTCCCAGACGCTTCTTCGCCTCATCAAATGCCCTCCTTTTGTGGACCACGGCTGGAGAAAAGTCCTGGAATAGCATAATCCTAAAGCCCTTGTACACCATGGCCTGGGGATCCTTCCCCAGGATTCTAGAGGCTTCCTGGAGCTTCTGTTTCTGTCTGTAGCATTAGAGCCGGAACAGGACCGGGTAGAGGCACTGGTCCGACCCGGGCCTGCGTATAGCAACCCGGTGGGCTCACTCTACCCGTAACTGGCCTGATCCGGACTCCAGCTTTAATATTTCAGGGAGCCATTGCTCCAAAAAAACTGCCAGCTGGCCTTCCTCTTCCCGTTCGGGAAGGCCCAGCAACCGAATATTTTTTCGACAACCTCGATTATCATTGATGCGCTCCTCCAAGGTCCGGACTCACTGCTCGAGAGCCCGGACCTGGCCCACGGCCGATTCAGCAGCTGTCTCCAAGGTCACGGCCTTCAGTTCTGCCCCTCCAATGCAATGTTCAAGCTTTTCAATTTCTCGGTCGCGCTTTTGCAGCGCGACCAAGAGTGACTCCCACCTGCTCCTGGTTCCTTTGATGAAGGTGTCAATCCTCTCCTGCAGCTTGTTAATCACGGAGACCAGGCTCGCCTCCGCAGGTAAGTCCCCTGAAGTGACCGTGGACGTCTCCGCTGCTGCGGGAGGGGGTGGGGAGGGGTCCCTGCCTGTTGCGAGATGCGGGCATTTTTTCCTTTAGTCATTTTAAGCACAGCACCAAACTGTTCAAGTTTGGTGCAAAATGACTAAATATGCTGGGTAAAAGTTAATTTAAATGTTTTAGAGGATGTGGTGGAGGTGGGCACCCCACTTTGCCTGAGTCTTGGGCAGAGCACTACAGACTCAGACTTGCTGGGTCGCCGCCATCTTGAATCTCCCCGTTGTGTGATTTTTAACTTTGCACATCCCAGTCCAACACCAGCACGTCCAAATCATTCCAAGGAGGCGAATGCAATCATCAACTCAACAATTCCATTTCCTCATTCCTCATCTGAAAAATCACATCATGAGCCCTTTTCTTGGCATCTGCTAACAAAGTGGTCAATGAATTCTGTATGCTTCACTCTAAATGAGGTGAATTTTAGTGGATGTATGTGGAAGTTTAATTTGTCTCTAAATTAGTCTTCAGAAGACCAATGGCATGTTGAGTACGTGTAGACCTGTGTTTTAAGCAAATCTTAATGCCTTTTTTCTGCCTCAGACACACCCAAAAATAGAATCCAGAGCTCTGAATGCTGTTTAAACACTTTAATTTTAATTAGGAGGTCTGCTGTGTCACAATTTAAACCAGGAAATTTTGAGGACATTCTAACAATAAGTCTTTTTGACCTTCTCTTTCTTGCTATTGACACAGCACACACCCTGATCACATGCCTTTCTCAAGTGAGTTAAACTGGTATCTCAATACAGTACAGATTTGCTTAGGTTAGATATCCTACAGTGTGGAAACAGGCCCTTCAGCCCAACAAGACCCTCCGAAGAGCAACCCACCCAGACCCATTCCCCTATATTTGCCCCTGACTAATGCCCCTAACACTCCAGGGAATTTAGCATGGCCAATTCACCTAAACTGCACATCTTTGGACTGTGGGAGGAAACCCACGCAGACACAGGGAGGATGTGCAAACTCCACACAGACAGTTGCCCGAGGTGGGAATTGAATCCGGGTCCCTAGCGCTGTGAGATAGCAATGCTAACCAATGAGCCACTGTGTTTCCAACACTTTCTGACACTTTAATGAACAAAGACATTGAGCGTGTCTCATGCATTTTAGCACTGTTTAAGACTGCCCACTTATGTTTTTGACCTGTAGATTAACTTGTTTACTGACTCTTTGAGCATGATCAGCCTCATCAATGCGATGTTTCCCAACACTATTCCACAGGACATATTAATGATAATGGTCTATGAATGAATCGCTCATCAAGAAGTGGTTAACTCCTTAGGTTAGTTTATTTAAAATAGTAAAGCACATTACAAGTTATGAAGCAGACATTACAGCAAGCCAAATTATTTCTGTGATCGTAGCTGGAAAACCCATTGCAGACAAACAACCAGGTGGAGTCACAGCATTGTATTCAGACATAGAGCTCTTAAAGGTGAATTTGTTTAAAGTTAACATAGGCCTGGGTCATTTCTCAGTCCTGGGACTCCGGTGAATACTGTTATGGCATCAGCCAAGACCTCAGAACAGCTTAGACTCAAAATTTCTCTGGGTGGGAGTACCTCACCTGGTCTTGCCACTGCCTGATTCGCTTGGCAGATCTTCCTAAAAACAGGCAACTGGCTCCAACAGGCAGACAAGACAACTGATCACCTCAGCAAGATTTTGTCCAGTATGTTCAATAGTCACAAGGTTTTTTACTACAAGGTTGAGGGAAATTTCTCACTGTATCTTAGGAAACACCTCACGAACTACATGCTGAGCCACTATGGTATCCCTCACACCTGATTGCAGCCTCAGTTTATCACAGGTAAACTCACCTCTCACCGGATGTCCATTGAAACATCAGCACCTATAGGACCCTCACTAACTTCGCGAGGCTGCCAAGACAGGTACTGACATTTCAAAGCTGTCCTGTTTGGTGATGGGTACGTTGTGAACATACCTGAGAAGAGGAAGATGGCACTCCGATTCTCCGACTGATACCTGAAGGTCCTGGTGGAAGGGGTGGTACTTAGGAGGGGCATCCTCTTCCTACATGATCAATGGAAGAGGCCATGACACTTAGATCTTTGCAGCCTGGCCTCAGAAGCTACCTAGGTCAGTGCCGTCTCCATGGCACAGATAAACAGTCAACAGTGTCATGAGAAGGTGTCAGCAATGTTGTAGGACCTTCTCCACTCCACCAGTGTAAGTGCCACTCTATTCTCTCTGTCACCTCACACTCACTCTATCTCTGTTACTGCACCTGCCTCCCTCAGGGCTCATGCTCTTCCACTCTCACTATCGCCTGCAATACCATCCCTCACTTTCACCCAACCCATGCCAATACTAATCCTGTATGTCCTCTGTGTTGCGTACTCACTACCTCAGATGACTTCAGCACCTTTTGACCACCTGCATCAGCACTAACAGCTGTGCCAACCCACCCCACCCCACCCCACCATCAGCTCACACAATGCCTCCCTTTCTTTTATTCCAATGGAAACAGCTCACAACAGGGGAGAAAAGACCTGGATCGATGGAGGCACTCCCAACATCAGACTCCTGATGTTCCTAGAGGCATGGATTCCTGAACATTGCAGGAGACGACCAGAAATGCTCTAGGGGAGATGCCAAGAGATCCATGTTCTTCCAGCTGAATAAGTCCCATTCTTCATTCCACTGATAATCTCTTCATTCTTCACCATATCCCCCCTCAAAAAGATAACCCTTGCCATTCACTTCATGATTGTAATGCCCCTTCCGCACCCATGCAACCCTCAATTCTGAAAAATAGGTTCCTGAGTCTCCTAGCTGTGGTGGCTTCCTGTCCCCCTTCTATGTCTCCCTCATCCTAGAATGACCTAAACCAGAGAGCCCGAGAATGTGAAGTGGCCAGATCCCTGACTGATGACTGTACATCTCCCCACCATAGGCCCTGCCCCCAGACTAACTACTATAGAGCCATAGGACTGACTGTTACCCACTCCCTGGACTGCACACCGATAAATCCCTAACCAGACACCTGACCGTGGCTAATTCTGTTGACTGTGCCAGGAACTCTTGACTGACAAGGCCCTCCATGGACAATGGTGAGGACTTTAAGACCTTCTGGACACACAGCATGTTTGCTACATGAGCTGCTGGTATGTGATGTAGGTGTGAGATTGCTGTGCAGCAAAATGTCCATCTCTTTGACTGGCGACTACTGAGCAGCAAAGCAATTTGCCTGGTTATGTGACTTTACTAATTGGCAAGGCAGCGATGCTGTAAAGATGCAGATAGGTGCTAAGTGAGCAAGCGAGCAACCCTAAGATGCAGCTGGTCCAATCCGTGAGCTGGGTCACTTGTGCAAGAGTGGACTTGCAACAGCCTTTCAACACGAATTGCTGGTGCGCCCTGCAGTGCAATCCTGTGCTTCTGAAACATCCTGGAAGTGAATCAGAGAGGTATCATGAGGTTTGTCAGGAATTGACAAATATCAAATGCCAATATCAAGGGCTGCATGGGGCTGGTGCCCACGGATTATTTGATGCTCAGCAGCGTGGAGGCTCCTTGCAGTCAGAGGTGAGCTGATATCATAGAGTCATAGAGACGTACAGCACGGAAACAGACCCTTCGGTCCAACTCGTCCATGCCGAACAGATATCCCAACCCAACCTAGTCCCCCTTGCCAGCACTGGCCCATGTCCCTCCAAACCCTTCCTATTCATATACCCATCCAGATGCCTTTCAAAAGTTGCAATTGTACCAGCCTCCAGGTTGCCAGGTACCCAGTTGAATGTCCATGCTGACAGTTCTCAATATCTAGCTTTTTTAGCACTTTTGATAAGCTAAGACACTGCATATTAATGAGGTGAATTGTGGCATAATTACGTTTTTGTAAATATCAAGTTATAACAAATCTTATAACAAGTCCTTTAATTAATAACCCACAAGAGCCTGGTGAGAATCTTGTCTTGAGACTCAGCAAATGCACAAAAGCTGCAGCAAGTTGCCTCTGACATTGAGGAGGACCTCGCCAGACCTTACACAACTCTGCCACAAATCTCACCATAGCCCACATCAGTCAGGCCCCTATAAGAGTCTACTCTATTACTTTTTGGAAAGCGTATTTAATTTTGGTCTCTGTGTATCCAAAGCATTTCATCAAAGAAATAGTTTTTCAGGATCAGATCTGGCAAACCCTTTTATAGCCACAAGGCATGAGTTAGATCATTTCAATGTCTCTCCCTTTTGCAACAAGAAATACCAAACCCCAGTCGCATATTGTGGAGTTGGCTAACTTATACTCATCATGTGATTCTGTCGCAAATGTTCTCTTTTATCACAAAGACTGATGTCATCCATCGCAGTCAATGATCTCCAAAACAAGAATCTGAGAATTCCAAAATTAAATTATGAACAACACGCACATGCATTAATAGACACACTTACAGAAAACAAAAATTTCTCCTTTTTTTAGCACCCTAAACAATAATACATTCCAAGGTGCTTCATAGGAGCACTGTAAAACAAAATTTGACACTAAGCTATTGTAAACTGATACTATGGCTGTTGGCCAAAAGCTTGGTCAAAGAGATTGGCTTTAAGCAGCATCCTGAAGGAGGGAAAGTGTGGTCAACAGGCAGTGAGGTTTAAAAGGGGAGGACCAGACCGTAGGCCACTAGCAGCTAAATGCACATCCACCATGCACCACAGCAGTTGCTCAAGAGGCTAGAATTGGAGTGCAGTGATCTCAGAGGGTGAGGGTTGTGGGACTGGAGCAGCTTACGGCAGGGGCGGGGGGGGGGGGAGTGATTTGGAAACAAGCATGAGTATTTTTAAATCTAGACATTGCTTGACTGGGAACTAAAGTAAGATGACGGCTCAACACGGGTGTGTAAAAATATCCGCAACAGGAGGACCGCACTCACAGACAGAGATATGTTTACATGCACAAACACACCCACAGATGCAGAGACACATATACTCTCGACCATCCATGCACAAATATACAACCATGTCTAAGAAACACATATACAGATCAAGACTGGAATTTGCTAATTAATTGAATAGGTAGCAAGGAGCTCAAGGTAGTAACACAATCTCAGGGTTCAGGTAACCTGTACAAGCCACTTGAACTGCAACTTCCACAACACATGAGGAAATTGAAAACCCTTAGCTGTATTATTGTCAATAGTGACATCTATCTCTTCCATTTTGCAGCATGTAACAAACATCCAGCTTCTATTATTCCGTTAATAATACATGGATAATTCAATTCCAACAATCAAATAGAAGCAGCCCAAAAGTCTTAAAGTAAATGATCACTCTCAAAGGGAATTTCCTTATAGTTCTCAATTTTGGAAAGGAAAGTAGTTTTTCTGAAATGACTTGTGTAGGCTAAATAGGGAATACAACAATGGACATACATGTGTAATTTAATTCTGCTGTAAGAAAATTAGAATTATTTTTGAGTGTGTTTACCTTTGCTTATTGCATGCTGTGGGATGTCTGATGAAACACATCCAGTCATTGTTGTTTGATTTCAACCAAAGTGTATTTATGATTCATAATTTCATCAAGCTTGGTATACAGCCCAGCAAACAATTAGGAAGGCAAATGGAATGTGGTCTAAACACAGAGAATGTTGGAGAAACTCAGCAGGTCTGGCATCATTTATGAAGACAGAAATAGAGTGAATGTTTCAAGTGTGGAATGACCCTTCTTCAGAACTTACCACTGAATGTGAGTAAGCATTAACTGTTTCTCTCTCCGCAGATGCTGCCAGACCTGCTGAATTTCTCCAACGCTCTGTGTTTCTCTTGCGTTCTTTGTGTTTGTTTCAGATTTCCAGTGTCTGCAGTATTTTGCTTTTGAATGGAATGTTGGCATCATTACAAAGGGGGATGGGTTGTGAATGTAGAGATATCTTGTTACAACTGTGCAGGGTCTTCATGAGTCCACATACAGTATTGGCCTCCTGACTGGAGGGATTATATTTACATTGGAGCCAGTTCAGACGGAATTCATGCTTCGACTCCTGGCATGAAAGGGTTTTCATTTGAGAAAAGTTGGAGGAAGAGTAACCAAAACTCATTGGAGTATAGAATTAGAATTGGGTTTTATTCTCACGTGTACTCAGGTACAGGAGTACAGCGAAAAGTTTATAATGTCACCATTCATAGTGCCATCTTAGGTACAAGGTACCTAAGTACAAAATCTTAGATTAAAAAGTAGAAAAAAGTTAAAAATTCAACATTGCAGTTCTTCTCAGTATAAAAAAGTAAATAAGAAATTAAGTTCCAAGTTCCAAGTTACAGTTCTTCTTCAGCCATGGGCCTGCAGTCATTCCATGCTGACCTTTCACCACAATCTCTCCCCCTACCGAGACTCAATCTTTTATTGTTCAGCCTCAGGAAACATTTTCACTGAATGAGGTGCTAAAAACCTGAACAGTAGAAGAGTGATCTTATTTAAACATAAGATTCTGAGGGGGCTTGGCAGAGTGGATACTGGTAGGATGTCTCCCTTAACGTGGAAGTCCAGAACAACAGTTCCAGAAGAAAGGGTCTCAGGTTTAGATGGAGATGAGAGGAAGTTTCTACTCTCAGGAAGTCATGAATCTTTAGAGTTCTTTTCCACATGAATTGTGAGGACTGGGTCATTGCATATATTCAAAGCTGAGATCAATTTTTGAACAATACAAACACAAATTTGCTGTAACGCAATTGATGAATTGGGGGCACTGTTTCTAAAGTGCGAACTTTTAAAACATGTGTTGGCTGTAATGCAATTACATCGCCAACACTTTAAGCACTGTTTCTAAAGCACAGTTTTTCAATAACATGGGATTGCACATGAACACAACCATCGAGTGATAGAAGAACGACCTGTTCTGGGTGCTGAAGTGTTCTGGGCAAAAGGCAGGAGAGTGAAATTAAAGCTATATTCAGATCAACCATGATGCTATTGAGTGGCAGGAAAGCTCCAAGGATCGAATGGCCAACCCCTGCACCTACTTTGTATGTTCTGATGCTGTAATCTGCATTTCTGGTTGAATAATAACCTTACTAGTGATCAACTGTTAGGAATGAGAGATATACATCCCATCGAACTCATGTGAGAGTTAAGTATGACATGGGACCGAACCTCATCAATTTTCCAACATGTGGGTTAACTTAAAATTGCATTGTCTTGCATTTCAGTTTTAACCAGTATTCCATCCAAACTTGATAACATAAATTTGGGCAAGGTTTTCCTCTTAATATGTTGAGCTGTAAGCCCACATGAAGTCTTTGTCGGGACTCTCTTTCCACAACAAGTGGTTGCTCAACAAGGATCAGTGCTGGGCCCACAATTTCTTAACAAATTGTGAATGACTTGGATGAGGAAAATGAATGTATTATTGCCAAGTCTGCGAATGACACAAAAGTAGGTGGGACGACGCGGTGAGGATGACACAAAGAGTCGACAGAGGGATATGGACAGGTTATGCAAGTGGGCTAAAACTTGACAGACTTTAAGCTCTGTTTCTAAAGCACAATTTTTCTATAACATGGGATTGCACATGAACACAACCATCGAGTGAAACAAGAACTGCCTATTCTGGGTGCTGAGGTTTCTGGGCAACGGGCAGGAGAATTGCGTTACCACGAATTCGCGTGTGTATTGTTCAACTTGAAGTACAATGTAAGGTTATGCACTTGGACAGGTAAATAAAAACAGATATTATTTAACTGGAGAAAGATGGCAGAAAGCTACAGTCCTCAAGCATGAATCACAAAAAGCAAACATCTGAGTTCAGTGGGTAAAAGGGAATATTGGCCTTTATTTCAAAAGGAGGGTAATGTAAAAGTTGGGAGATTTTGCTAAAACTATACAAGGCAGAGCTGGGATACTGTGAACAGTCTTGGCCCTCTTATCTAAGGGAGGCTTATCAGGTGTGGAGGGACTGACTTTTGAAGCGAGGTTGAGTAGATTTGGCTTTTTTTTTGGAATATAGAAGTATAAACCCTACTGTCACATATAAGATTCTTAGGTGTCTTGACAGAGTAGATACAGAGATGTTGTTTCCTCTTGTGAGGGAGTCTAGGACTACAGGACATAACCTCAGATTAAGGGGTCACCCACTTAAGACAGAGATGAGGAGGAATGACTCTGCAGGCAGCTGTGGAGTTTGGGTCATTAAGTATATTCAAGGCTGAGATAGATTTTTAATCAGTAAGGGAATCAAGAGTTGTGGGGGAAAGGCAGCAAAATGGATTGTGGCCCATGAGTTCCAGATTATGGAATACTTTGCTCATTAAGATCTGCTGTAAAAGGCATCTCATTTCCCCACTCGACATCTCAGGAGGCAATTGAAACAATGGACAAACTAGACGTCACATTATAACCTTTTTCTGTCACTTGAAAATAGTTATAGAACCAACTGGAATAAAGTAAGGCAACTCAATATGGACCAGACATTGTATCTTGGACCTCTCTCATCTTTGGTTTTAAACTGTTGCGACCCATTAGGCCAGCCACAGCAAGACATCTGCAAGGTCAAGGGCAACCAGGGCATGGTCATAAAAATTAAAATCAAATCTTATTAATTAAAGGGAAAAGAACAGAGGTGCTGTTGAAGTTGAGAGAGTTGGATTGAAGCCCAGCCTTGTTTTTCTTTAGGTGAGGAAGGAGAATGTAAAATGTTACATGAGCAGAAATCTCTGGCTTGTTAGTTAATTCCCCCAGTGGATGGGGTTTTAATGTCTAGGCTCAATGCAAAAGGAGTGATATACTACATTACTGTGGCCTGGATGCAAATGTAAAGTTTAACTGAAGTCAAATTACTTTTCTTGTAGCCAATTATGTAATGTAACTGACAGCAAATTACAAGCACAGACTTCTTCAGTTCAAAGAAGGACCTGAAAACCCGTGACATTGATCGGCATGGACTTGATAAATGGACTTGGCAAATGGTCCCTTTTCCTTTTCTGTGATTTCTGCCTTACTTGTTCCTGGGGCTGCATAATCACAGCTTGCCCCAGTCCTCCACTATTTCATTTAGGAGCTGTCTGAAGCATGTGAGCTATGGGAATATCAATGGGCAATATGACACTTTAGCTCATCACTTTAGAATTAAATCCCATCTACATTCATCCTCCAGATGCATTGACTGTCAAGCTGAAACCATTGAATAGTCTTCAGGAATAGGACCGCTATCTGATTTTGCATGACCAAATTATTCGCATAAAATTTGATTGTAACTCTGAGATCACCTGATTCGTTTGGATGCCTTACAGCAGCTCGCAAATATCCACTCCGTCCACCATAAAAACACAGTGGCAGCGATGCGCACCTTCTAGAAGATGCACTGCAGCCCGCCATGGCTGTGTCAATAGCATCTTCCAAACCCATAACACCTACCACCTAGTAGGGTAAGGCCAGAAGAGCATGAGAACACCACCACTTTGAAGTTTCCCTTTAAGTCATACTAATTTAGAACTTGCTGTCATTTCATTTCCCAAGGGATTGGGACCTTCAGCAGTAAGATGGAAACAGGAGCTAGTAATTCCACAGTGTAAATACTTTAATAGCACTCCTCAAAGATGCAGGAGCGTTCTCCCCATTGCTCCTTGTCCCCGCTGTGGTCCTGTAAGGAAATCTTTGTACTCCTCTACCAATCATATCCAGCCTCTTGGTCTTATTCTTCCCCTAAACCCCAGTTACAAATTTGTTGACCTCCTGTGCTAGATTTAACTCCTGGCTGATGGCCAGACTGACAATTTGGACAGCTTCCGGATTAGAAATGAAACATAAAGACGATAATAAGGAGCTGCGGTTAAGTTCAGCTTTCTGGGGTCCTTATCTCTTGTTAGCTCAGATGGGTACCAGCCAGACTGGGTCACTTTCTTAAATATGTATGCAGCATGCCCAAAACAAAATTGGCAGCTTACATAATGCACCGCAGGGCATTTCATTCTTGTGACTGCGTACATTAACATCGGGAGCATTTTCAGGTTAGGAAATAGTACAACAGTTCTTTTAAAGTTGTTGAATCAGAATTAATTCAGCAATCTGAGAGAGTAAACATTAGAAATGGGCAAGATCAACCCATTTGGGCATAGAGTCATAGAGATGTACAGCACGGAAACAGACCCTTCAGTCCAATTTGTCCATGCCGACCAGATATCTCAACCTAATCTAGTCCCACTTGCCAGCATTCGGCCCATATCCCTCCAAACCCTTCCTATTCATATACCCATCCAAATGTCTTTTAAACATTGCAATTGTACCAGCTTCCACCACTTCCTCTTGCAGCTCATTCCATACATGTATCACCCTCTAAGTGAAAAAGTTGCCTTTCAGGTCCCTTTTATATCTTTCCCCTCTCACCCTAAACCTACGCCATCGAGTTTTGGACTACCCAACCCAGGGAAAAGATTTTGTCTATTTATCCTATCCATGCCTCTCATGATTTTATAAACCTCTATAAGGTCACCCCTCAGCCTCTGAAATTCCAGGGAAAACAGCCCCAGCCTTTTCAACCTCTCCCGATAGCTCAAATCCTCCAACCCTGGCAACATCCTTGTGAAGTGGGAGATGGCACGGAGCAGGGTGACACCAGACACACGGACACACAAGATGGCCACTGAACCATAAATTGACCACTTGATGCACAAGATGACCGCCGGACCACAATATGGAGGGAGACAGCAGAGCAAACACAGACACTGCCTGGGGCCACCAGAATGCCAGCACAATGCACTCACAACCTAGTTGATTAGTTTAAGGTGGTTGGGGAGAGACTACACATGAGTAGTGTATACTGCTCGCCGAAGTGTCTGGGTCCAGCCAACACCTTTGATAGAAATGCTAACAATCTGATACAGACTGAATACAGAGTGATAATAGCCAGCACTGCAGTAATCATCCTGCTCAGAAAGAGCGATTAGCGCCCATTACTACAGCAATGCACTTCTGCGCAGACATTGAAACTGACAATGTCTGCGCTGAAACTTTACAATGACTGCACTGAAATTAACAAAAGCTGCACTGGAACTGACAATGACTGCATCGAAACTGTCAACGACTCTGCAATTTTACAATAAACAAACTCTGTTACAGAGACAATAACCTCATCACTGACTGATTATTACAAAATGTATAAAAGTTTCTGAATATGTGCTCCGGGTTGAGAGAAGATTCGCAGCTGACCACTGTGCTGTTGGTGTCTTTCTCTCCCCAGAGCTCCGGTATTTCCTTGTACAATAAACTCTCTCATTGAACCCCAACTCTGACTCCGAGGCTGTTGATTTTCTTCACAACACTTGTAAATCTTTTCTGAACCCTTTCAAGTTTCACAACATTCTTCTGATAAGAAGGAGACCAGAATTGCATGCACTATTCCAAAAGTGGCCTAACCAATGTCCTGTACAGCTGCAACATGACCACCCAACTCCTATACTCAATACTCTGTCCAATAAAGGAAAGCATACCAAACGCCTTCTTCACTATAATATCTACCTGCAACTCTACTTTCAAGGTGCTATGAACCTGCACTCCAAGGTCTCTTACCTTACCATTAAATGTATATGCCCTGCTAAGATTTACTTTTCCAAGATGCAGCACCTAGCATTTATCTAAATTAAACTCCATCTGCACTCCTCAGCCCATTAGCTCATCTGATCAAGATTCCATTGTAATCTGAGGTAATCTTCTTTGCTGTCCACTCCACCTCCAATTTTAGTGTCATCTACAAAATTACTAACTATACCTCTTATGCTCACATCCAAATCATTTATATAAAGATGAAAAATAGTGGACCCAGCACTGATTCTTGTGGCACTCCACTGGTCACAGACCTCCAGTCTGAAAAACAACCCTCCACCACCACCCTCTGTCTTCTACCTTTGAGCCAGTTCTGTATCCAAATGGCTAGTTCTTCCTGTATTCCGTGAGATCTAATCTTGGAACCAGTCTCCCATGGGGAACCAAGTCAAACGCCTTACTGAAGTCCATGTAGATCACGTCTACCACTCTGCTCTCATCAATCCTCTTTGTTACTTCTTCAAAAAACTCAATAAAGTTTGTGAGACATGATTTCCCAAGCACAAAGCCATGTTGACTGTCTCTAATTAGTCCTTGCCTTTCCAAATACATGTATATCCTATCCCGCAGGATTCCCTCCAACAACTTGTCCACTACTTACGTCAGGCTCACTGGTCTATAGTTCCCTGGCTTGTCCTTATCACCTTTCTTAAACAGTGGCACCACATTAGCCAACCTCCAGTCTCATCTGAGATACAAATATCTCAGCTTGGGGCCCAGCAATCAATTCCCTCGCTTCCCACAGAGTTCTAGGGTACACCTGATCAGGTGCTGAGGATTTATCCACTTTTATGCATTGCAAGACATCCAGCACTTCCTCCTCTGTAATATGGAAATTTTTCAAGATGTCATCATCTATTTCCCTACATTCTAGGTTAGATTACTTACAGTGTGGAAACAGGCCCTTCAGCCCAACAAGTCCACACCAACCCTACAAAGAGCAACCCACCCAGACCCATTCCCCTACACCTAACACTACAGGTAATTTAGCATGGCCAATTCACCAGAACCCAAAGGAAACCCATGCAGACACGGGGAGAATATGGAAACTCCACACAGACAGTGCCTGAGGTGGGAATTGAACCCGGGTCTCTGGTGCTGTGAGGCAGCAGTGCTAACCACTGTGCCACCATGTTCTTCTCCACAGTAAACACTGATGCAAAATACCCCTTTAGTATCTCCCCCATCTCCTGCAGTTCCACACAAAGGTTACCTTCCTGATCTTTGAGGGGCCGTATTCTTTCCCTAGTTACCCTTTGTCCTTAATGTATTTGTAATAACCCTTTGGATTCTCCTTCACTCTATCTGCCAAAGCATCATTAAGTAAAATAAGTTTCACATATCTCAGCTGATCTTTTAAAATGCAAATGTGGCACCAGATGCAGTACTAAATCAAAGATTTGAGGGTTAGGCTTATACATGTGTGACAACCCCTACGAGATCCATGGGGTATCATTAATTAATCTCCCTATGGAGCTCATTGATTATGAATTTCCTTGGTACCAGGTAATGCTCAGGAGTTCAAAAGTCCCACCTTCACCAGAGGGATTTAATAACATTGCGGAACCGATTGATTAGAAAATAGGTTAAATTTTTTAAAAACTAAAGCAGACTACCTCAGTGCAGAAGGGTGTGGGCAGGTCAGAGGAACTCCTCATAGGCCTGGCTAGGCTGGCTGTAAATAGGTCCAGGCAGCTGGTTGTGATGGAGTCATCTCTGCCAATTGTCTGCCTCTCTTCCGCGGTTACACTTGTACCCAGGTATCAAAGAACAACAAACAATACAGCACAGGAACAGGCCTTTGGCCCACTAAGCCTGTGCCAATTCCTAGTCCTTATTTAGACCCACTAACTCTTGCCTCTACAGAGGAACCTCGATTATCCAAATATCAATTATCTGAATTTTGGATTATCCAAAGAAAATCCCAAGGTCCCAATAGCAACACTACATTAAAGAGGTGTTTCAACACTGATAGTGTCTTTTGTTTACAATGATTAAAAACGAACTCGACTTACTGAAATGCTGTCGAAATCAGTCCTGGACATTGATGGGAGCCCAGGCACCGTCTCCAAATGACTGACCACCTGCTCTCTCTCTCTCTCCCCACATTTTCCATGGAGTTCTACACAAGGGTGTACCCTAAACCCCCCCCCCCCTTCCCCAGATAACCTTTCCAACATTGTCCTGTACTGTCAAAAGGTTGCAGTAAAGAGTTGTGCGTGCGTGCTATTTTGAGACTCACCCCCCCCCCCCCCCAAAGGCAGCAGTAGTCTTACTGTTGGTGTCTGGTCTGACTACCCCAGAGGGAGTGAGGTGGCGGACAGTGGATGGAGGTGGACTGGGGTGGGTAGCGATGTGGGATGGGGGGGCGGGGTTGGGGGGGGCAGGGTTGGGGGGCAGGATTGGGGGAGCAGACAGGAAGGGCAGGGGCGCATGCGTGGTGTGCTGCTGCCTAGTCTCCTGAATGGGGAGCAGACTTAGTAAGCGCTTGCTGTGTCAGTCCCATTGAACTGTTGAGGGGGTTAATGTGGGAGGCTTCAGTAATGGTGTAGGTCCGTTACACACAAGTGTGTGTCTGCTCAGAAACAAACCCTGAGACAGACAGAGGGAGCAAGGCAGGCAGAGCGAGGAAAAAGGAAACTTTAGAAAACTCCGAGCCCCAGAGGAGAGGTATTGAATCAATTAACCGAATAATCAATTATCTGAACAAAATAGTGCCCGTCCATCTCATTCGGATAATCAAGGATCCTCAGTATACAGTTTTTATTCCTCTGTTCACCTCCCATTCATATGTCGATCAAGATACGCCTTAATGTTGCTAATGTGCCTGCTTCCATCTCCTCCACTGGCAGTGCATTCCAGGCACCCACCACCCTCTGTGTGAAAACATTTTCCCCTCACTTCCCCATGGAGAGGGAGCATACAGTGTTCCCCAATGCTCTCAGTGCCTCTCTCCCTATCACCTCCTCAATTTTGATGGTTTACATTGCCCTTTGCCTGTAAATATTTAGTTGGCTACGCAGTGATTACTGGTGCGAGATAGAAAAGGAAAACAAAACACAAACAAAAGTCAGTCATTTTGGCAATGGGAAATTGCTCAGTTGTGTGTGTTGGCATTTCTAAATATAAAAAAAGAAAGAAAAAGGGGAAAAATTGAAGCAGTCCCTGACGGGGCTCTTGTGGTGCAGTGGTACTGTTCCTACCTCTGAGCTAGATGTCTTGGAATCAAGTCTCTGTCCATTCCAGAGGTGGGCAATAATATCCAGAAACAGATTGATTTGAAAATATAAAGTAGACCCAGAAGACTCTGGTAAGCGCAGCAGTAACATCCCTAACTCTCAGCCAGGAGACCTGTGTTCAAATCCCACCATCTGTATAATAACATCTCTGAACAGGTTAATTTAAAAAACACATAAAGCAGGCCCAGGGATAGATCTGCAAAACTGTCTATCCCAGTTTGGGACTGATGAAGAGCTTATGCTCAAAACGTCGACTCTCCTGCTCCTCGAATGCTGCCTGATCGCCTGTGCTTTTCCAGCACCACGCTTTTGACACTAGCTTATGTATGCCATGAGGAGTGGCTCTACTTTGGTGTTCAATCATCAACAATGTTCCTTTCCAGTCAGGCTTCCTGAGTTATTATATTATGGATCTATCTTTTGTAAACAGGACAATGATAGTGAACATAAAATGACAGTCCTCCATTAAAGTCCCATTCCTGCTTGGATCTTGGCAGCTGCCAATTAATTGGCTTTGGGCTTTTTTCTTGAAAGGGTGACATTTTAAGACAAAATGGTATCTAATAAGGAAAGTTTAAAGCACTGTTGGTTTTATGATAGATACCCTCACCCTATGAAACACATAAAGATCCGACACCAAAGCATTACCACATAGCAAAGTAGAGAATTGAATGAGCTGAGAATGATCTTTGTGAGGGCAGGAGCAGCAAGTCCCCTCATTATGGAGTTACAGTCAGTCATTATGCAAATATTTAAAAACGAGAACAACTTCAAGAGTCAGAAAGAAATTGAAATCTCTGGGCTTCCCTTAATTGCATCAGGCCTGCCAATTTCCTCAACGTTTTATTCATTGTAAGCCACAGGCTAGTCAGGATTGCTTCATCCTTCATTGCAGTTAATTCTCATAAACAAGTTTCATTATTCATTCCCTTTAAGTGACTCCTGTCACCACATCCTTTCTCGAGGTGCAATCTAGCCATCTCATCAGTAGGATTGCCAACCATTCATAGGATTGACCTGGAGTGTACCTCAGAGTTAAATACCTGGATACTGAGCAACTCCAGGAGAAAAATGTGTTTCCTTCCCTCAGAAACTTTTAATTCACTCATTCACAGGATGCTATCATATCAATGGCAAGGCCAACTTTTATTAGCCATCTTTGTGTAACTTAGTGGCCCACCAAGGATTTTCAGAGGACAATTATGAGTCAATCACATTGCTTTGGCTCTGGAATATAAAGGGCAAAATCACCATACTCCCGCTCTCCCATTAGAGAGAAATGACTGATGGTGGTTTAATCTGAGGGTCACCACACCTCAGACAAGGGAAGAGGTTGAGAAGTAAATTCCTTCATTGTAATCTCAGCCGGCACAGGAATTGAACCCATGCTCTGCATTTCAAGCCAGCTATTGAGCCAACTGCTCTAGGCTTTGTAGATCAGACCAGGCAAGGATGGCAAATATCCTTCCACAAAGGATCTTACTGAACCAGACAGGTTTTTGCAGCAAGCAGGTAGTTTTGTGGTCACTATCAGCGATGCTTGCTTCATTACTTTCACAATAATTAATTAACCGAATTCAAGCTTCCCAACCGTCATCGTGGAATTTAACCTAATGGATCTGGATGATTGATCTTGATCTGTGGATTCCTCTCACAGTGACATAAGACTATTGCTTATTTAGTAAAAACATTTTTGTTAGAAAGAAGGAAGATCATGACTGGGCAGCATGGATGGAGGGAGGAGATATGAAATCATTGGGAATACTTAGGATATCTTCTCTGTTTGGACGCGTTCGACCAAAGGGTCTGTTTTCGTGCTGTACATCCCTGTGTCTCTATGACATCAAACCAATACTAATAACCCAATTAGACTTTTCTGAAGAAGAATAGCCTGTCATTATACACTTCAGCACAATGCTGAGCATTTAACATACATTTGGATTTGCACTTGAAACAACAGCCTGCAATGCCACAATACAATCAGAAGCAGCATTTACAAGCTGGAATTGAGAGGGATGTTGCTCAGCATTTTAGGAAAGCTCTCAACTCTTCTTCAAAAAGTGGAATCTTTAAAGCAGCCCCAAGAAGTGGAAGATGCATCATATAAGAAGTGTTTTCATTTTCCATTGTCTCATAGAAACATAGAAAATAGAAACAGGAATGGACCATTCAGCCCTTTGAAACTGCTGTGCCATTCAATATGATCATGGCTCAGTCCCCTGCTCCTGTTTTCTCCACATACCCTTTGGTTACTTTAGCCCTATTAACTATATCTAACTCTTTCTTGAAAGCATTCAGTGTTATAGCCTCAAATACATTCTGTGGCTCACTACTCCCTGTGTGAAATAATGTCTCCTCATCTCATGTCATCTGAATACAGTATCTCTGAAAAGATATCATTGGGAGGGGACTTGAATGAACAACCCCAAAGTAACAATTTGCATGAAATTCTTTGAAGCGTTCCTAAAGGAGAGAAAGTAGTGGAGGCTGGTACAATTACAACATTTAAAAGGCATCTGGATGAGTATATGAATAGGAAGGAAGGGTTTGGAGGGATACGGGCCAAATGCTGGCAAATGTCACTAGGTTAATGTAGGATATCTGGTTCACATGGATGAGTTGAACCGAAGGGTCTGGTACCGTGCTGTACAGCTCTATGACTCTATGTCATTAAACAATAAATGAGCCTTTCCTCCCTTCATTGTTATTCTGCAGCCTGTAATGGTATAGCGTTTATTATTTTTGCGTAGGCAGCCTGGTGGATTGTGCCCCAGTGAAAGATTGTCAAAAGAATTTTTGCAAATGGCATATATCACAACAAAGTGCAGAAGAAATCTACAGGAACTAAGTTGGCAGTGAGACTGTAATACAGAACCAAGCCATTCAGTTTGTGCTGCTCCTTATGTTCCAAGAAAACCTATTCCCAACCTCCTTCATCTCTCACATCCGCATATCTTTCAATTTCTTATTCCCTTATCTAATTATGTAGCCTTCTCAGAAATGTCACCAATGTGATTCATTTCAACCCGGTGTCCATTTGCATATTCTACATTTTAAATATTCAGAATAAAGAATATTAGGCATGTTATTTTCCACGTTCTCAGATCTTCTAGATCGAACAACTATTTGACAGCATGTTTAAACCAGTTTCGGTCAGGTTGGGGAGAAAGTAAAAATGTGGGGATTAATTTCTGTGTGTGAGGCGTGTTTACTTTCATGGTAGATTTTAAACCAGCCTTGCTAGTCAGAGTCGGCAACCATTGAAGAGTTAATTGTTGGGTGTAGCAGGGTTCATCTGTGTCGTGGCTTCCCGGAATGTTATGCCTGCCTGAAGCACTTCCGCTTCCACTGAAAACTTTGATGGGTTTCACCGTGGGGCTTCAGGTAAATTGTTTGGAATCTTGCAGACCAACTTTTCCATCAGTTTGCAATACTGTCAATCTCTCAACCTACAGCAGGTTCTTCCCACCGCTTTAGAACTATCATGAGCATTGTTTTTCACAGTATCCTCCAAATCTGGCAGCTAGAAAGATTTTGTTTTATTCCAAATGCTAGGCCAGTATTTATTGCTCATCCAAAATTGCTGGGAGTGCAGCTAAGATTCAGTCACGTTGACGTGGGTCTGTATTCACATCTAGCCAAGAGTGTGGTGCTGGAAAAACACAGTAGGTCAAGACAGCATCCGAGGAGCAGGAGAATCAACATTTCGGGCATAAGCCCTCTATCAGGATTCACATGTAGGCAAGACCAAGTAAGGACAGCAGATTTCCTTCCCTGAATTAAGGGATCAGATGAGATTCTACAACAATCAATAGTGGTGACATATTCGCCACTGGGCCAATTATTTTAATCATACAAGATATTTGGTTTTAGTTTAAATTTTATCATCTGCCATGGTGGGTTTCAAATCCACAATCCCCAAACTTTACCTTGAGATTTTGAATTATTATCTTAATAATATTACCACTAGGCCACCACCTCTGTATTCAACAGCAGGTAATCCAACAGGAGCTTTCTCTACCAAGCCAACTTGACCAACATTGAAATGATAATCACTCAAAACCTACTCTGCGGGACAGCACACATTGTTCATGTGCCTGACGCAATGCCTGTAACCAGAAACTGGTCGAGGAGGACAGTAGATAAACATCCACAAAGCATTCCTCAAGAGGTCAAACATCATGGAAAACCACCTTATGTTCGACCAAAATGGAGAATGTTTATTTAAAAAGGAAGGACATACATCAGGAGATTTCATTAGGAATTTGCAGAGGCAAAGCTTTGGAGGGAACACATAACCTCCAAACATCTACTCAACCCTCCGAGAGTCATCTGCCCTGCATGTGGAAGAATCTGAAGATTGTGCATTGGACTGATCAGCCGCCTGAGAACCCATCGAACTGGAGTGGAAGCGAGTCACCCTCAGTCTTGAGAGACACCCTAAGAGTGGGGCTGACGATTGGTGTGTTCCTATACAGAGGGCAGCAGATGGAGGAATAACCTCATTGTCAACAGTCTGTGAAATTCTTTCATATAAAGGCACTCAATTCTGCTCAAAAACAGAAATTGCTAGAAAAGCTCAGCAAGTCTGGTAGCATTTGTGGAGAGAAATAGAATTAATGTTTCGGGTCCATTGATCCTTCCCCAGAACTGCCCCATTTTTCTGATTTGGGGGATAACAGCCCTATCCAATTCACCTGATGTCTACATGGAAGCTGTGTTTTTGCTGCATAAAGCTTTGCTAAAGTTTTCACTTGCAGTGGAACATTTTGTCATAGCACCCTGCACCTCAGGAAAGATATATGGGGTTTAGACGCGTTAAGTGCAGATTTATTGCAATGGTACTTGGGTTAAATGGGTTAAATAATGAGGACAGGTTGCATGGACTAGGCTTGGGTTTCCTTGAGTATAAAAGATAAAGGACTGATCTAATTGTGGCTGTTAAGATGATTAAAGGATTTGATAAGATAGATAGGGAGAAGCTATTTCCTTCGGAGGGGAATCCAGCACAACCTTACCATGACAGTGAGGACATTCATGGGGTGATATCAGAAAACACTTCCTTTGTGCAAAGTATCATGGGTATCTGGAACTCTTCCCAAAAACAATGCAGTGTCTGGAGATTGGTTTTATCTTTTGAAACAGCGATAAACAGAATTTTGTTTGACAAAGTTATTAAGAGTTATAGAACTGAGCTGCAGAGATCGGGTTAAGACAATGATCAGCCACGATCTAATTCAGAGTTGCCCAAAGTAGAGGTCAGGACTCCATGTTAGGTCACCAGCTGAAGATTTGGGGCCAGGATTTCTAAGGTAGTTATGGCTGCTGTTGAGCTCTGAATGGGTTATAAGTGCAATCCTCTAATAGGCTCCCGGTTCCTGGAACCCCCAACCCCCTATCCCCATTCTCAGAATTCTCAGTCAGAGGCGGCAGTAATTTTCAAGCCTCAAAATGGGGTCACAGTGGACAAACGTTTGGGAAGCAATGACAGAGCAGACTCAAGGAGCTGAATGACCTGTTCTTGCTTCCATGTAACATTCCTAACCTTTCAGTTGTAAATCTTTGGATAATAATCCTCTCTCTCTCTCTCTCTCTTCCCCCCACCCCTTTGGCCCAAGGATATTGAGAGCAGCATCAACATGCCAGCCTGGTCTGGATCTCTGACAATCCTTTGCTAAGACAGATTCCATGCTGGTTTCATAGAAAGAGACAACTTTATGTTATCTCATGTTCTTCTATACCTAATTTCCCACAGCCTGACATCCCTGAATCCTTCAATTAGAGAGCCATACAAGGACAGGTAACTTGAATGGCGGAACTCTAACTGGCAGTATTGATGCTTCCCACAATCCCTAACTCACTCCCTACCTCAGCAAGCTGGCTTTTCATGCTCAAAGCCTGAGCAGTACCCTGAAGGCTGTGATGTTAGACTAGCATCAAGGCGAATGGGTGTCAAGGAGTTTAAAGAAATTGAGAACTTCTTATGAACTTGTAAAATGTTTTTCACCACCTCAGGATGTCCCAAGGCACTTTCCAGCCTGTTGCAGTCACGGTTGTAAGGTAGATAACATGGCAGCCAATTTGTTCACAGCAAGCTCTCACAAACAGCAATGTGATAAAGGCCAGGTCATTTGTTTTCAGTGATTTTCATTTAGGGATACACTTTGCCCACAAAGGTCTGTTTCTTTCAGCATCTGAATGAGGACTTCAAATGCAAGGGCACAGTAACTTATGGATGAAATGCAGGTTAATGGGATTAGTATAGTTTGGTGTTCGTTGGTTAGCTTAGATATGGTGAGCATAGGGCCTATTTCTATGCTGTAAAAGCAAAATACTGTAGATTCTGGAAATGTGAAATAAACACAGAAAGTAGTGGAGAAACTCAGCAGGTCTGGCAGCATCTGTGGAGAGAAAACAGAGTTCACATTTTGAGTCCAACATAGCCCTGGAACATATTTATTATCTTATATATCACAGACGTTGAAATTATGCTGTACAGTTTAGTTATAAAACTATGAAATTTTATATGGTTGGCCTGGACGAGTTGGACTGAAGGGTCTGTTTTTGTGCTGGAGACCTCTAAGATTCTATGACTCTATGTAAACTGTAGACAGTGAAATTTCATTCAAATATCTGAAACAATTGTAGGCAAAAGGCATATGTATTTAAAAATTAAGTGTATGACATTGTGCCAGGTTGATAAAAAATGAATATGCCTTTGGCAAAACTACTATTTATAAATGGAGTGACTGGCACATGACATTTTCTTTCACAATGTCATTTCAATCTAATTTGCGTCATCAAGTCTTCTGCCAGTAAACTGAAAAGAAAGTGTGGCTGTATGAGGAACTTGTCCCTCCCTCCAGCTCAAACATTCCCTGGGGCCAACAGTGGGTCGGTACTATGGGCACTAATCTCTCATTGCCAAACTCTGATAATTGTGATTTGGAGGTGCCCAGTGTTGGACTGGGGTGGACAAAGTGCAGCAGAGCAAAAAGTGTTGGTTTACAGGTTTCCGAACTTTGTTACATTGCCAAAGAGGAAATGTCCCACTTGGCTGGTTGACATCAAAGAGCCTCTCAGATGAGTGAGAAGCGAGTGCCTTTCCCAATGTGTAACTGAGTCACAAAGGCTACGAATGTGTCAGGTTCTCCAGTCTATGCCAAGTCCAAAGTTGTGGTAAAGGATCTACAAATGGCCTTAGCAACATTTACCAAGAGTTCCACTGTTGAACAAAGAAAACAGCCCAATCACTTGAAGTTTTCAAAACCTATCTCTAGGCTATTAACATAGAAACATAGAAAAATACAGCGCAGTACAGGCCCTTTGGCCCTCGATGTTGCGCCAATCCAAGCCCACCTAACCTACGCTAGCCCACTATCCTCCATATGCCTATCCAATGCCCGTTTAAATGCCCATAAAGAGGGAGAGTCCACCACTGCTACTGGCAGGGCATTCCATGAACTCACGACTCGCTGAGTAAAGAACCTACCCCTAACATCTGTCCTATACCTACCACCCCTTAATTTAAAGCTATGCCCCCTCGTAATAGCTGACTCCATATGTGGAAAAAGGTTCTCATGGTCAACCCTATCTAAACCCTTAATCATCTTGTACACCTCTATCAAGTCACCCCTAAACCTTTTCTCCAATGAAAACAGCCCCAAGTGCCTCAGCCTTTCCTCATACGATCTTCCTACCATACCAGGCAACATCCTGGTAAACCTCCTCTGCACCCGTTCCAGTGCCTCCACATCCTTCCTATAGTATGGCGACCAAAACTGCACACAATACTCCAGATGCGGCCGCACCAGAGTCTTATACAACTGCAACATGACCTCAGGACTCTGGAACTCAATTCCTCTACCAATAAAAGCCAGTACGCCATATGCCTTCTTCACTGCACTATTTACCTGGGTGGCAACTTTCAGAGATCTGTGTACATGGACACCAAGATCCCTCTGCTCATCCACACTACCAAGTATCTGACCATTAGCCCAGTACCCCATCTTTTTGTTACTCTTACCAAAGTGAATCACCTTACACTTACCTACATTAAACTCCATTTGCCACCTTTCTGCCCAGCTCTGCAACTTATCTATATCCCGCTGTAACCTGACACATCCTTCCTCACTGTCAACAACTCCACCGACTTTCGTATCATCCGCAAACTTGCTCACCCAACCTTCTAGCCCCTCCTCCAGGTCATTTATAAAATTGACAAACAGCAGTGATCCCAAAACAGATCCTTGCGGAACACCGCTAGTAATTGCACTCCAAGATGAACCTTTACCATCAACTACTACCCTCTGTCTTCTTCCAGCCAGCCAATTCCTAATCCAAATCTCCAACTCACCCTCAATGCCATACTTGTGTATTTTTTGCAGTAGCCTTCCATGGGGAACCTTATCAAAATCCATATACACCACATCTACCGCTTTACCCTCGTCTACCTCCTTAGTCACCTTCTCAAAGAATTCAATAAGGTTTGTGAGGCATGACCTGCCCTTCACAAAACCATGCTGACTATCCTTGATCACATTATTCCTATCCAGATGTTCATAAATCCTATCCCTTACAATTCTCTCTAAGACTTTGCCCACAACAGAAGTGAGACTCACCGGCCTATAGTTACTAGGATTATCCCTACTCCCCTTCTTGAACAAGGGAACCACATTTGCTATCCTCCAGTCTTCTGGCACTATTCCTGTAGACAACGAGGACATAAAAATCAAGGCCAATGGCTCTGCAATCTCCTCCCTTGCTTCCCAGAGAATCCTAGATAAATACCATCAGGCTCAGGGGACTTATCTATTTTCACCCTTTCCAGAATTTCCAACACCTCTTCCCTACATACCTCAAAGCCGTCCATTCTAATTAATTGTGACTCAATATTCACATCGGCAACAATGTCCTGTTCCTGAGTGAATACTGACGAAAAGTATTCATCCAGTGTCTCCCCAATCTCTTCAGCCTCCACACGCAACTTACCACTACTATCCTTGACTGGACCTATTCCTACCCTCGTCATTCTTTTATTGTCTGGAGGGTTTATGTTATCAGGTCGACCATCGCATCAGATCATGTCTTGTTTATCCAGCACTACCCGTGGAAATGTTGGCAGAATATAAATGATAGTATTCAAAACTCAGACAAACAAAAACAGATTCCAGTGGTTTTGGTACAGAAAGTGCATACATGTAGGCATTAAGCTCTTTTATGATGCTCTGCTTGTTGAACAGCCTACTGGCAGTCACTGACTTGGGTCTATACATAACTTACACATTTGTATGTGGAGTTGCAAGGTAACCAGCCCCAGTAGAACTATACCTCAATGTAATTTACTAACTCCAGGAATAGACCAATGAGGGGACTGGAGAATTAAAGGCAGAATTGAGGACCATCAAGTGCTCACTCTGAAATGTAGGTGCTGGTATCTTGTTTAAATTATAAACACAGGATGGCCTGTCTGCTTCTCAAATTAGTTTCAAATCTATGGAGACTTTGACCAAGAAGATCCAGTTCTTACATTGCTCTTATTGATGGACTCTAAAACTCAATCCTAAAGGAATTCTTATATCTCCAAAACTCTACTACATACTTCCCATCCTGCTTCCCAGTCCATTCACCATTACCTGTTCTTGCTAACCTCCACCAGCTTCTTATCAATCAGTGCATGCATTTCAAAATCTTCCAAACTCTTTTACAAGTCCCTGCAAGGACTCTTCCCACATTCCTCAGCAAACACCTCCTTACAATCATCTATTTCTCACCCATTCTGCTCATTCTCGTATTTATTTCAACACCAATGTCAGTGCATCTCCGCATTGTAAAATTCTCCATATCAACACTCAGTAATTGCCTTCCTAGCTCTCAAACTTTTCCTCCAAACTGATCCCTTCAACTAGTCTACAGGTCACCATATCTAATCTCTTTCCCAATTCCCGCTCATTGCCTGTTTCCTCCTCCGCTCATTTTGCAGTTTGGATACTCTTTGCCCTGGAATTGGTGCCTTTCTATCATGCGTCTGGACTATATACTCTGGATTTTCCTCCTAAATCTCTCTTCCTTTCTGGCCTCCTTCAAGAGACTACATCTTCAGCTAAATAAGTTCTTACATGTCTCAGTATCAAAATTTGCACTTTTGTAGCTCCTTGGGATGTTTAACTACCTTAAGGTCACTTTGAAATTCCTCTGAACTTTTCGCAACATTGTGGGTGTGATGTTTAGTCATCCTCAAACATTGGATTTGCTCAGCCAATGGATCATACATAACGGAAAGGCAAATCTCGAATTCTTGGTGTATCCAATTCCCAGTTTCCTTGTGTGTCTTGAAGTAACCTCATTATGTATAGTCTACTTTCTTGGTATATAACATGGTTGTGGGACAAACAGTAGTGAATCAAATATTATGTCAAGAAAACATTGATGTCCTGGACTTTCACAGACGCACTATTCACCTCTTTGAAAAATGGAAGAGAAAAGTCAATAAGTGATAAAATGCTTGCCAACCCATTGTAGATTGCTTGTAAGATTCTTAATACTGTAGTCATTGTATTTGGAATCGAAGTTTAAATGTGATATTTCACGGAATTGTTACGGTGCAGAGGAAGACCATTCAGCCTTGAGGGAGAGTTCATTGAATGGAGGAGAGATTGTTTCTTGGAGCAATATGTTGTGGAAAGAATCAGGGAGCAGACTATCCTGAAATTGGTACTGTGTAATAAGATGAGATGAAATAAAGATTTCATGGTAAAGGATCCTCTCAAGAAGAGTGATCACATCATATTAGAATTTCAAATTCAATTGGAGGGTGAGAAACTGGAGTCCCACACTAGTGTTCTGGTGTTAAACAAAGATAATCACATAGGCATGAGGGCAGGTCTGGCCCTGGGAAGACTGAAAGTTGATGAGCAGTGGCAGATGTTTAAGGAAATACACAACTCCTTTTCGCTAAAATATATTGAAGAAAGGAAGAAAGATTGTAGGAGGATCAGCAAGGAAGTTAGATAATATAAAGACAAAAACTAAGGTATACCATATTGCAAAAGCAAGTGGCAGGCTGGAAGATTAGGAAACTTTTAAAGATCAATGACGGGTTACTAAAAATGGGTAATGAAAAGAACCAACATAAATAATAAATACTGTATATACTTCAGTAAAAGTCAATCTTGCAAAAATCCATACCCTATTTTTGGCCACCAAGTCTGGAATTTTCCATATATTTTGTGTAAAAGTCAATCCTAGTTCTTCACAGGTAACAGTTCAGCATTTGTGAATCAAGATATTATCCTGCACATAAATGTTGCTGTTGTCCCGTTTCCCTATCCCTGTATCTGTCAAAGCAAACAATGAATGACACAGTTTGGCTTTACCTCCTCTTGGAGGGAAAGAGGACAATCACCCACGTGTGCAGAGACATGAATTCTCAGTCTTCTCTCGAACAGCAGATTCTTAAGGAAGCAGCATCCAAATAATACAACATTTATATTGATTGGGTGACCGTTATAATCAGCGAGCATCAACAGTAAAGGTTAAACTATCTGCAATTATACAATGGATGTTCTTAACTTTGTTAACTGGCTTTACGTAATGGATGCTTTTCACCTTGTTAACCCACTGCCCTTGCCTCCAGCACCTCATTGTTTACTGCAAATTCTTATCTGGTCAAAGTCATGCCAGCTGAGCCTTTGTTAAACAACCCAAAACTTAAACTCTTTCTCTACCTGCTCATACCTTATACACTTTCTCATTCCCTCTTTTTATCATTTCATGATAACCACCTAGATGGCACTACCAGTTTTCATAAGACTCTGACATCCAGTATTTAAGCACATTATTAGCACACAGCATACAATGTTTATAACAACAAAAATTACTATTCCTTTACAGTAAATAGAATTTGAAGAATCCTCCCATGTGGAAAAAAATTCAAAAGTAAAGTTCTTAAATCCACAGTCCTTAGTGACCACTCCATCCCCTCCAAGTCGAGTGGAAATGAGCCAGTTCTCCAAAACATCCTTCATTAAAGTCCAACCTGAAAACAAAGTTCAGTCTATCCTTGCACACCACTCCACAGAGAAATCTGAATTCTTGGATAAGGGCAGTTAAATACTGAACAAAACAGACAAGACTTCCTTCCTTGCAGAGATGCTTCAGATGGAGGATATCAGCACATCTGAGCGTGCAGTGCAGCAGTTGCAGCAGCAGGCTAGGTGAATTCAGTATTCTTTGCTGCTTCTGCTCCCGCTTTAAACATAACAAAGCCAACTGGCTGTTGTGATGTTGGCTTGGTCAGTGAACCTTCATATCCCTTAAATGATCGCAAGACAAAGTAAAGCTCATGTGGTTTAATATCTGTAGGAAGGCCACTGACAAAAAGCGTACCGACCTCCTCTTCACTGTTGTTAGCTTCTTCACTTTTCATGCTCGTGACTGAGGAGCTGATTGAATCATTGGATCAGGTTGTGGAGAGGTGGGCAGTGGTCCGAAGGCGTGCTTTACCTGTGAATGGGGAAACTCTAGAGACGATGTTAGCTGCTGAAAGTATCGTTGCAATTCTTCTCTCATTCCTTCCTGGTCAGGATGGTTGTCAGTATGAGGATAGTCACACATTTAGCTACACTAAATTGTGTCTGTCTATTTCAATATTCTCAGTCATCTTGAAGTCTTGTTACTCTGTTCACTATTTATAACATTATCAAGTTTTATAGAATCCATAAACTTCTAAATTGTACTGCCTAAACAATTCAGTCAATTATAAACACCAATCAATGGTCCTAAAACCAAACCCTCATTCAGGTTATTCAAAAATTATTTTCCTTTAACAAATTGAGACTTGGCTTATGTGAAAATTGTCAGGAAAAGTATTTCAAAAGTCTGGAACAGCAAGAAACAAACAAAATGTTTCCTGTGCTTTAGCAACTGAAGAGGCAGTTTCAGTTCAGATTTAAATCTCAAATATTTGTGGGAAACAAATGCTAAATATATTAAAATATGTTCTCCAAATTGCCAAATAAAACAGTCGGAATTACAGTGGCAACTTTGGTAGAGATCAACATTCTTTGTTTTGTAATATGAAGTGGGGGGGGGGGGCAAAGAAGCCTGAACAATAAATGAAAGAATTCAAACAGCTCAGCCTCAAGTTCTCCACTCCCGGCACCTTCCCTTGCAACCGCAGGAGGTGCAACACTTGCGCCCACACCTCCTCCCTCACTTCTCTCCAAGGCCCCAAAGGAAACTTCCATATCCGCCACAGATTCACCTGCACCTCCACCCACATCATCTACTGCATCCGCTGCAGCCGGTGTGGCCTCCTCTATATTGGGGAGACAGGCCGCCTACTTGCGGAGCGATTCAGAGAGCACCTCTGGGCCACCCGGACGAACCAACCCAACCACCCTGTAGCACAGCATTTCAACTCCCCCTCCCACTCCACCGAGGATATGCAGGTCATTGGACTCATCCACCGCCAAACCACAACAACGCGACGGTCGGAGGAGGAGCGTCTTATCTTCCGACTGGGAACCCTCCAACCACAGGGGATGAACTTGGACTTCACCAGTTTCTTCATCCCCCCTCCCCCCACCTTGTCTCAGCCGAATCCCTCCAGCCCGGCACCGCCTTCCTGACCTGCAGTCTTCTTCTTGACCTCTCCGCCTCCACCCTACTCCGACCTATCACCCTCACCTTGACCTCTTTCCACCTATCCCATTTCCAACGCCCCTCCTCCAAGTCCCTCCTCCCTACCTTTTATCTTTTCCTGCTGAACACTCTCTGCTCATTCCTGAAGAAGGGCCTGTGCCCGAAACGTCGAATCTCCTGTTCCCTGGATGCTGCCTGACCTGCTGTGCTGTTCCAGCAATAAAGTTTCAACTTTGATCTCCAGCATCTGCAGACCTCACTTTCTCCAGCCTCAAGTTCTAACATTCTCTAAAATCTTAACAAAACATCAAACTAAAAATGCACTCTTCTTTTTGTGAACAGTATTAAAAACACAGCAGCAGCAAAGATATTATAATACAATACTCTCATTTGGCTGCAGCTTGACCAGTGATCCAACTGTTTTTTGAAACAGGCATTGTAGAATTTGAGACAAATCAGAGGCTCAACGCACTCAATCAATTTGTGTTAAGGTTCCAATTTTGATAATTTTAAAAAGGACATAATGTTATAATTTAAACATAGAACAAAATCTACCCCATTACATAGCCCACAAAACACACTGAATTGAGATCCTAATTCAAACAAGGCAAAACAGTTACTTAAAAGGATTTTCTGAACCAGGATTTTTAACAAACCAAAATATTTAAATATTAAACACTCTCAGCATGGCACAATTTAGACTGAAACTTCCTTTTTTGACCCAAGTATTGGTACAATCTTAATTTCAGCATTTCTCGTTTTATTTTAAGAGCCTTTGGTCAGAGATCTTCTCATTTTACCATGCGGGAGAAACACACACCTTTGAGACCCCACTCAGTTCACCTGGTAATGATCCATGAAATGGAAAAAGAGGAGTCGAAAAGATGGAGGAGGTGGCCCCAAAAGATCCACACCAGAGTCGACAAAAATAAATCATGTCCACAGACTCTGAATCAACCACCACAGCACAGGAAAAAAAAGCAAGCATTGGTCCAAGATTCCCAAAGCTCTGCGAACCCGACAGTGCGTAGCATGCACACACAGAAAGATCACTGAAACATCCTCACCTCAGTGGAAACCAGACTAAGGAGTGCCATCCCACTACTGGACAAGGCCGCGAAGGAAAGGAAGACCAGCCGTACCCTCACAATGAAATCACACACACACAAAAAGACTTGCAGCGGAGCACACAGCGCCATAGTCCAAGCCACTCTCTTCCCCCAGAAGAAAGATTCAGAGAGCCTCAAACTTCACCACTAAGAGACTTACACCCCTTTCTCACCTTACTTCTCACAGGGACTCAAACCCCTTTTCTTACTCGATATGTCCAGGGACTCTAACCCCAATTAAACCCAGGGACATCGAACCCCAATTAAAATCCAGGGGACTCGAAACCCAATCAAAACCAGGGGACTCGAACCCCAATTAAACACAGGGGACTTGAACCTCAATTAAAACTCAGGGGACATCGAACCCCAAATAAAGTGGGCGGCATGGTGGCACAGTGGTTAGCACTGCTGCCTCACAGCGCCAGAGACCCGGGTTCAATTCCCGCCTCAGGCAACTGTCTGTGTGGAGTTTGCACATTCTCCCCGTGTCTGCGTGGGTTTCTTCCGGGTGCTCCAGTTTCCTCCCACAGTCCAAAAATGTGCAGGTTAGATGAGTTGGCCATGTTAACTTGCCCGTAGTGATAGGTGAAGGGGTAAATGAATGGGTCTGGGTGCGTTGCTTTTCGGAAGGTCAGTGTGGACTTGTTGGGCCAAAGATCAGTAATCTAATCTAAACCCAGAGGACTCGAACCCCAATCGAAACCATGGGACTTGAACCCCAATTAAACCGAGGGCACTCGAACCCCAATCAAACACAGGGAACCTGAACCCCAATTAAACACAAGGGATGTGAATCCCAATTAAACGCAGGGAACTTGAACCCTGATTAAACACAGGGGACTTGAATCCCAATCAAACCCAGGGGACTCGAACCCCAATTAAACACAGGGGACTCCAACTCCAACCAAACACAGGGGACTCAAACCCCAATCAAACCCAGGGGACCCAAACCTCTATTAAACATAGGGGATGTGAACCCCAATTAAACACAGGTAACTCGAACCCTGATTAAACACAGGGGTCTCAAACCCCAATTATAGCTGGGGGACTCAAATCCCAATTAAACCTAGGGGACTTGAACCCCAATTCAGCTCAGGGGACCCAAACACCTGTTTGTCAGTGCGTTTACAAAACCGTCCCTCTCGACTGAACTAACTACTGTTCTAGAAGTCCCTAAAATATAAAGCAATTGAATGAAGGGACTGTTTCCGACACACAGGAATATCAAGAGGTTCCAAGGTTTAAAATCTTACGTTGTGGGCACGTCTGTCTTGAAATACCAGTGTTCCAGGCGAACACTGACACCGTCCGATCGTAACTATTCGTTTGGAATCCTGCTGACTACGCCATATTGTCATCCCATTTCCCTATCCCCGTATCAGTCGAAGCAAACTTTCAGAGACACAGTATGACTTTACCTCCTTCATCTTTTTCCGGGCCTTGGAGGGAGAGAGAACAATCACCCATGTGCACAGAGACATGAGTTATTGGTCTTCTCTCGAACAATAGATTCTTATGGAATTATATAGTCACTTACACGGAGCAGCATCCAAATAAGGCAACATCTGTAGTGATTGGGTGACCCTTACAATCAGCAACCGTCAACAGTAAAGATTAAGCCATCTGGCATGAAATAATGGATGTTCTTAACCTTGTTAACTGGCATTACATAATGGATGTTTTTCACCTCGTTAACCCAGTACCCTTGCCTCCAACACCTCACTGTTCATATCTGATGAAAGTCATGCTTGCTGAGCTTTTGTTACACAACCCAAAACTTAAACTCTTTCCCTACATGCTCATACCTTATACACTTTCTCATTACGATGAGGAAATGAATTTTGTTTTTCATGCTATTATGTGTTTTGGTGTACAATTAACACCAAAGCCTGAAGCGTGGAGAGATAAGCTAGAGGAGGGTTGAGGTGGGGAGAAAGTAAATGACCTGGGAGTTGCAGTGGGAGAAGGACTCCCTGAGATTCTTGTAGAGAGAGGAGGAAAACTTCTTCAAGGCAGGCATCCTTGATTTTAACCTTACTGCAAGGATGCCTGCCTTGAGGAAGTTTTCCTCCTACAAGAATCTCAGGAAGTCCCTCTCCTACTGCAACTCCCAGGTCATTTACTTTCTCCCCATCCCCACCCTCCTCTAGCTTATCTCTCCACGCTTCAGGCTCTCTGCCTTTATTCCTGATGAAGGGCTTTTGCCCGAAACGTCGATTTTACTGCTCCTCGGATGCTGCCTGAACTGCTGTGCTCTTCCAGCACCACTAATCCAGGATCTGGTTTCCAGCATCTGCAGGCATTCCTTTGTATGCAGCTCAGCTGAGCTCAGTTTCCCTGTAGCGCTCATGGAATGACTGTAACTTGTGTTTTTTTTTACTTTATTCATTTAGAAATCAATTGGGTTTTTGCTAATGATACGTTATTTTGGACTGTAGCATTCATTTCAGCCCCTCAAAAGTAGTATTCATGTAATAGTCAACCCCACTGATTTAATCTTAAAAAGTAGTCTAAATAATCTGACTTTTACATGAGTATATACTGTAGCAAATAGCACAAAATATAAAAATAAGAATCAGCAAAAGCCTCTATATCCATATGAAAGGGAAGAGAATAACTAAAGTGAATGGTGGTCCCTTGAAGGATGAGACTGGGGAATTAGGGACTGGGGAACACAGTTACTAAATTTTGTTTCAGTTTTCATAGTGAAAAACACTAGTTCTATCCCAATAGTACCAGGCAATGCTAAGGTTATAGAATGAGAGGAACTTAAATCAAAAATCATCACTAGTGAATAAGTACTGAGCAAACTAGTGAGATTGAGTGCGACAAATCCCAGGGCTTTATGCCCCAAATCCTAGGATCTTAAAGGAAGTTCTAATAGAGACAGTGGATTCATTGGTTTTAATATTCTAAAATTCTCTGGATGCAGTAAAGGTTCAAGTGGATTGGAAAAAGGTTAATGTGACACGCTTCTTCAACAAGGGAGGCAGAAAGTAGGAAATTACTAACCAGTTAGTTTAACATGTGTTTTTAGGAAATTGTTAGAATTCAATATTAAGGAAGTAATAACAGAACATTTGGAAAATGCAATCCACCAGAGTTAGTATCTTTTATAAAGGATAAATCACATTTGCCTAATTTGCTCGAGTTCTTTAAAGATATAAAAAGCAATATGGATAACGGGGATCCTGTAGATGTCATATATCTGAACTTCCAGAGGGCATTTGATAAGGTGCCACATGAAAGGTTAATACCTAAAATAAGATCAAATATGCTCGAGGTACTTTATTAGCTTAGATAGAGGATTGGCTAATCAATAGAAAGCTGAGAGTTGGGAAAATGGCTCTCTTTCTGGTTAGCGAGATGTAACTAATAGGGTGCCTTAGGCCCAAACTATTTACAAATTATATTCATGACCTGGATGTGGGGTAGAAAGTACGAATGCCAAAGTTGCAATGAAGAAAAAAGAAATATACAAATGGATATGGACAGGTTAGGTGAATGGATCAAGATTTGACAAGATTTGGATAAGTGTGAAGTTATTCATTTTCGTCAGTGGAATAGAAAAACAACTAATTGTCTAAATGTTGAGAGACTTCAGAATGCTTTTGGTGCTTTGGTACTTGGGTCATGTTGTGCATGGATCACAGAGAACTCTGTATAAATAGACAGATTTTTAATTAGTATGGGTTGAGGATTATAGAAAGCAGGCAGGAAAATGAATTTGAGGCTGAGATGAGATCAGCCATGATTGTATCAAACGGCTTGAACAGGCTTGAGGGACTGAATTGCCTATATTGCTCCTAGTTCTTATGTTCTTTCAAAAGGAAACCTAACAAATATCTGAAAGAAAAAGGTCCTGCAAAGATATGGGAAAAGAGTTGACAAAACAATATGGAATTTAAGAAATAGAAGGAGTAGGCCAATGGGCTCCTTGAATCTGCTCTGCAATTCAATTAGATTCTGAACTCAATTCCCCTTCCTATCTGTTCCCTATTGCTCTTGATTCTCCTATTGTTCAAAATATTTCTATCTCAGCCTTGAATATATTCAATGAGACAGTGTCCATACCTCTTTGGGGAAGAGAATTCCAAAGATCTATCACCCCCTGATACAACCTCCTCATCTTCAGTTTACATGGGCAATTCCTTATTCTGAAACTACACTCCTTAGTTCTTGATTCCCCTCGTGAGGGGTCATATTTTCTAAGCATCTACCCTGTTAATTTCCATTATAAGATGACCTCTCATTCTTCCAAATGCTAATGAGTGTAGGACAAATCTGTCAACCTTATAGGATAACCCCTTAATCTGAGCCAAGTGTGAATTGTCTTCAAATCAAGTCTATCCCTTCTTAAGTCAAGACTTATACTGAATATGTGTTCGAGATGCAGTGTCACCAATTGTACAATTCGAACAAGTATTTTTGTATTCCATCCTCCTTGAAATAAAGGCCAGCATTTTGTTTGCATTTTCAATTACTTGCTGTACCTGCATGTTCACATTTTGTGTTTCATATACCCAGAATCATCAGTGGTTTTGCATTCTACAGTCTCTCTTGCTCTCTATTAAAGTAAGTTAAAAATGTACACTTTCACCAAATTTAGGTTCAGTGGTACACAATTCCTATTTTTCTTAGGTAAAAACAAGGACTGCAGATGCTGGAAACCAGAGTCTAGATTAGAGTGGTGTTGGAAAAGCACAGCAGGTCAAACAGCATCCGAGGATCAGGAAAATCAACGTTTCGGGCAAAAGCCCTTCATCAGGAATAGATATGAAGGGCTTTTGCCCGAAACGTCGATTTTCCTGCTCCTCGGATGCTGCCTGACCTGTTGTGCTTTTCCAGCACCACTCTAATCTAGATTTCTATTTTTAGTCAGTTGCACTATCAGCTGGATAATTTTTCCAATTATTTTTAAAAATTGTGTTCAGTGAATTTTCCCTCGGTTTGTGACCTGTAGCTATCAAAATTTTGGAATCCTTTCCTTTGCCTATAAATTTGATTGTAAATTATTTCACCATTCATGACATTTTGTGGTTGCGATCATGGATGTTTTTCCATTCTCCACGCCAAAACTGGGGAGCGACTTCACGGATTACTCTTGAAAAGACCTGCACAATGAGTTGAATTACCTCCTTGTTGCAATATTAAATGATCCTATAACTTTAATTCTGTAAATATTATGGTTAAACGAAGAATTTTCATTGAAGAGGGTGGCGGCCTGGCTTGAGTACAGACATTTTAGTGGCCAACGTTAATGCCCCACAAGTGGACACAATAAAGAATACAAAGTAACTATTGACATTCTATATAATGAGTGTCGGCACATAGTATACTAAGTGTCTAATTTACACTTTTGAAATTGTAACCTCAGAGACAGTAACCCTTATCTGTTGTACTGTACTCTATTTTTAAACGATAACCAAATGGTACGCAATTGTGACATTCTCAAACAATCCTCTCATTTCGTCACCTGGCAAAAGATTATTGCATTTTATTTTAAAAGTGTTACATCGGAAATACATTCATTTAGATTTAGAAAATTGGAAAGGAAATCCGTTTTAGGTGATTTCAAAACGAGTTGCGTCATTGCAAATTGTTGCATATGTCTGAGATTTTTGCATTGATGAAGACGAGAAATACCGAGATATCAACATTCCTTCAAAAAAAGTGCAATGAATGACCTTTCCCCGTTGTCCTTGCTCGGAAGCGGCTTGGAGACTTATTGCAACACCAGCAGGCGGCAGGGAGTCATGTGACAGGCTTTCCCGCCACTGATTGGAATATCTGCCTCGTGAACCCATGCCGCCTTCGCAACCTCACCCGCTGACCTGAGTGACAGTCGAATAAGCCAATCCAAGCTGGAAAGATGACCGGAAGACGGTACAAGTGTCCAATCCCTGGCGCAGAGGTGTCGGAGTGGTGGAGGGAGGGAAGGCCATCAAGTTCGATAGAGAGCGCACGCGGGTTGGCGAGAGAAACCCTCCCACTCGACACGGTAGGTGAGGAGGCGGGGCTAAGGGAGATAATGGACGGAGGCCGTCGCCATTGGAAAAGGGGAAGTAGATGTCCATCAACGATCTGGCCCAACCGGAGTTGGGGAGGCGGGATAAGGGGCGGGTACGCGGTGTGGTGGGGTGGGGTTGAGAAATCGGAGGTACGTCACAGGGCCTCGGCCCCCATTTTACCTCCGTCCCGCTGCAAGTCCGGCCAAGGCGAGGATGGCGACCGTGAGGGAGGAGGATAGTGGTGGCTACTTATAAAAGGCCGGAGCGTCGAGTAAGTAAGTAAGTCGACGTGGGAAAGGTGAGGGAGCAACAAAAAAATTCCAAGAGAGAGGACGAAACATAAAGGCGAAAGAAAACAAAACGTCTTATTTTCTTTTATTTCCCGATGGAATTTGAAAATGATGGAGTGAGGATCGAAGTACCGGAGCGGCCTGAAGCGATCGCCAACGGTAACGGCAAGGCCAACAGCCCGAGCAGCATCGCGGCCGGCTCGCCAGCCCTCGCCTCCCCGCCAGCTCTCTTCCACATCTTGGTGAAGCCACCGTCCCCGCCCAGCCGTTTTTTAAATATTATGGACAATTTCTCGGATGAGAAGAATAATAATAGCAGCAGCAGTGAGGTAGAGTACGAGAGCCTTCCCGAGACCGCTTCCACCTCCACCCACATGATCGCCGGAGCGGTGGCCGGTGTCCTGGAGCACTGCGTGATGTACCCGATCGACTGCGTCAAGGTATCAGGCTCCCCCTTCCCTCTCCTCCTCCTCCTCACCATGCAGCCTGACCAAATGGGGTGGGGGTGGGGAGCAGAAAATATCGATTACAATTCCTTTGCATTTATTTCTCTGTATTTGTCAAGAAAGCCTAGAGTTGTGCACCTTGTGGAGCGACTTTCACCCTTCTTTATCTGTCTCTGTCTATTTGTAAAGCTTGCAGAGACAGCACCAACTTTTCACCAGGAAACTGCAAAACACCAGTATTTCCAGTTTTATCCCTTGGGTGAGATCAATTCCCGACAATTAGTTCCTCATTTTAACTCAAGTTCAAGGAAGGCATCAACATCTGTCTCGACGTATGTTTTATTTCTTTGAAAATCACGATCTGGAGTGTAACTTTTTTTTTAAAGTTGCAGAGTTGAGTGGGTTGAATATCACTGCCTGTAGCCAAGTTTTGTTTTAATGATGAGGTGGCTTGAACTTAAGTTTCCCTCTGAATGGAGTGTTCAATACATTTCACTGTATTTCTTTTCGTCTTCTCCGAAGCTGTCCTTGATAACTGAGTGAGGACACCAGATGCATTCTGTTCTGATTTTTGGATTGTACAGATTGAAGTAGTTTTATCTAAAAGTACAAATTGAAGGGAGGGAACAAGTTAGCCATAAGTGTGCATCAGTCTGTTTTGCTGTCTAATTTTGTGGTGAACTTCTAAATAAACTTGAGAGAACTGAAATGCTACATTTTTTATTTGTTTTTAGTAAATATTGTTGGAAAGATTAGAACTTAAAGTAAACTTAGCATTCTCTGTAAGTTTCGTGTGAAAAATGAAAGTAGAAATTTTTTTTGAACAGTTGAGACTTGGAGAATTGAGTTCTTCGAGGTGAGTTGCTGACTTGAGTTTTTTAATATCTTTAGAACAAGGAAAGTTGAAAGATATGAGAATCCTAGCAAATGTCATGTTATAAGCAAGGGGAAAACTAACTGAACAGCTGTACTAACTTTTAACTGATATGTAGGTTAAAGAAGTTTGGAGAAAGTTCCATTTACTGTCTGGTCATCAGCACACAAATCTCATCTCCTCATCTTTTGAAGTGTTGAAACCCTTAAAACCATGTAGAAACAACATTCTTCAGTTTGTGGTCTTTCTATTCACACTGGAGCTTAAATCTATCTTTAAAAAGTATTGAGGATTCTTTTGGTTTGGTCTAATTCTCATTACGTCAGTTCTGTATTTGAGATTTTGTTTTTAAATGGGATCTGTTTTAAATCTACCTATCGTTTTCCCAGCTATCTTTCCCCATCCCCATCCCCACCCTCCTATCTATCAGCGCCCCCGACATCAGTGAAGGGCTTAGACCCAAAAAGTCAATTCTCTTGCTCTTTGGGCACTGCCTTACCTGCTGTTCCTTTGAAGTGCTACACTTTAACTGTTTAAGTCTTCCTGATTGTAACTTCTCCCCCAATGAAACCTGTATTTAAGTCCTTGAGAAGGAGCTGATGTGGATTTATTTTCATTATACTGTTTTTTTTATTTTACCAATCTGCTTACTATCCAAAAGCCTACTTTAGTAAGAGGAATTATTCAGTCATCTTAATGTCGCGAAGCAGTTCTGTTAGTATAATACTGATAACTAACACAGACTTTCCTTGGTTTGTACAAGGAATGTTGATGTTACATGAACACTGTACTGTAGGTTTGTGTGAATATTTAATGGGTTTGCTCTGTTTGTTGACTGATGAGGAGATATGCTGAGTACATTCTGTCCTGACAGTGCCTTTTTATACTTCAAAAATATAGTAGTTGTATATGTAGCAGTGTTTTTAAGGTTATTTAGGCAAATATTGTCATATTTTAGAACTTAATTGGGCTTGTATACTTATTCACTTGCAAATTAACAACATGGTTTTGGGATACTTAGATAATGCTGTTGAGGTAGTGAATACTTTAACATTCTTCCACTTCAAACAGATCAAAGGTATTTGGCTGGCATTTCTGCATGAATGCTGAAGTATTAAGGCCCCATTAGGGTTTGAAGAGTGTCACAATTCAGGAGTGGATGACCCGCCCCCGCCCCAAAGATATTTGGCATTTAACTAGGACTTGAGTTTTTTCCAGTCTGTGGCTATTGTAAATCTTTATTGAGCAGTTGCTTTAAGTGGCTATGCAAACCTAGTAAGGCTGAGCATAAAAATAACAAATTGCGGGAGTACCTGACCCAAAAACAGTCTTGTAAAAACCATGCAGGAAGTGGCACACATTCAATTACCACCTGATAAAGGAGCAGTGCTCCGAAACCTAGTGCTTCTGTTTAAACCTGTTGGATTATAACCTGGTGGTGTGATTTTTAAAATTCAATTACATTTGTATTGTTCTGAGAGATTAGCTTGATTTGGAATTGATTGTATTGCCTGTGTGCATCTGATTTGTGGCGTTTGACATCCCCACCCCGGCCGTGGTTGTTTTTACAGGGGAGTGGGGTTCAATGGCAGCATGTTGGGCAAAAAAAGTGAATACTAAGCTTTCTGGCATGGAAAATAAGCAACCATGGGAGCATAACACTGTACTTACAGAAGCTGTTTACTCAATGAACTCTCTTGGCCTCCAATGTAAGGTTGGTGATCTAATGCACAAAATGATAGTCAGCTGAATTATGGTTGCAGTCCTGCTAGAAGTATTCACCTTTTCAAACTGGAGGTGTACATTATTTTGTCAGAATATGTTCAATCCATAGTGGTTGCATGTGCGATGCATATTCTGTTCCCCTATTTACAGACAGTTAACCAAAGGTGGAAAATCTGCTGTTGGGCAGATAGTGCTTGTTTGTGTACATCAACAGAAGTAAACTGTAACTCAAATGTGTCTGAGGTCCTGGAGCCAGAATTTTAATTACCATGTGGATTCCCTTCGGAACAGCTGAGTTTGGTAGACACCAATTTGTAAAATACTGGCAATAGGACAAGTTAACATGATTGGGGTTTATTTTGCTGGCTTGAATGATATTTTTTAAAATACTTAACAATTGTGTATTAATCCTCTGCATATTGGCTATTCTGTAACTTAGTAACCTGTTCATGCTTGAGCCTCAACTGCCATAATTAAAACAGACTATTTGATAGTTACTTGAGTCTTGCTGGACTCAATTGTCTGCCATATTTTATATCATCTTGCATTCCTTTACACCTGTGAGATGTCACTGCGATGTCTTGATGCATAGTGTGCTAATAACTGCAGTATACTTGGTCTTCAGGCTTGAATAAAAATGCCTTAGGATTCTGGTGCCACCACCACTTGCTGGATGTTAAATAGAGGAAGGAGAGGCCAAAATGGTTTAGTGTCTTTGGAACAGGGTGAGTTGCTGTTGTACTTGGTCTTGCATGTTAGCATTAGAAAATACTTATACTAGTCAGAATTGTTTTACTTGAGGCAAGATGGTTTGTACATTGTAATGTCTACAGGTGAAAGCTTGTTTGAAGCTTACATGTCTTCGGTGTGCAAAGTGTGTGCAATTGAATGTTCAGCTTGTACCATGAGATTCATCATGACTTGCAATTTTGATATCTTAGGGTGTTGACTGTTGTAGAAAATGTGGCAGTGCTGAGTTAGATAGCTAGTTTGGGCTTGTTGTTGCCAGTATAACCACTTATATGGGAGTGGGGATGGAATAACTGAAGTGCTGATCTGAATTGTATGAAAGCAGACATAGCCGGTTGCAGCAGTGCTTGGGAAGGGAAAATCTTCAGTTTGTTTTATATTGTGGCAATGCTGCCACTGATCGTCTCTCATTATAGTGAATTTAGCTGTGTGCAGTAGATGAACGAATTAAACCTGCTTTTAGAAGACAAGTAACTTGTAGTGTAAGTGTGAATAGGCTAGGAATAGTACTGTACCCTGCGGATAGCAGTCACTCGGCCTGTGTAGGCTCCAAAGAATAATCCAGGAGTTAATCATGTGCGCGTCTCTGGTTAGATTGCACTTATTGCACATGCCTAATTGGCCAGTAGGCAGGTAAGAGTCAACTACATTGTGTGGGTCCGGAGTCGCAAGTACCTTACCAAGTAGGGATGGCACTAAAGGCACTGTTGAATCCAATTCAACAATGGTTTCATAATCATCATTAGAATCTTCCAGATTTGTTTTTGAATTCAAAGTCCTCCATCTTCCGTAGAAGGATTTGAACCCAGGTCTTTTGAATATTAGTGGAGAGGTGCTGGAAAAGCACAGCAGGTCAGGAAACTCTGAGGAGCAGGATAATCGACATTACTGTAATTAGATTAGATTACTTAGTGTGGAAACAGGCCCTTCGGCCCAACAAGTCCACACCGACCCGCCGAAGCGTAACCCACCCATACCCCTACATTTACCCCTTTACCTAACACTACGGGCAATTTAGCATGGCCAATTCACCTGACTTGCACATCTTTGGACTGTGGGAGGAAACCGGAGCCCCCGGAGGAAACCCACGCAGACACGGGGAGAACGTGCAAACTCCACACAGTCAGTCGCCTGAGGCGGGAATTGAACCCGGGTCTCTGGCGCTGCGAGGCAGCAGTGCTAACCACTGTGCCACCGTGCCGCCCACTATGGTATAACTGTGGTATACTGAGGTATACTGTGGTTACTGTGGTATAACTATCTATCTAGCAATAATACCATTATGCCATGACTTCGGGTCAGCACTCCAGTTATTCCGTCCTTGCGCTCACTTGTGTATCGTACTGGCAATAACCAGCCCAAGCTAGCTATCTGAGTAACATTATCTAAAAGACAGTTACCATCCTGCAATATTGCACATCATGATGAACCTCTTGGTACAAGCTGCCATATCTGACTTTTGCATTCACTCATCCAACTCTTTTTTTCCTACTTCAGTAGTCTTCAAGAGGAAAGCTTTTGAATATAAGATTAAAAACTAATTCAGCAATTCCATGGTCTCATCTAGGGTCTGGTGTAGCAGAGATGGAAAGTGGGATAAGTCATTTTTTTGGCATATTTGCATTCTCATCAATTTCAGTGGTTTTCTCTTTTACAACTGATTTGAAGTACAAAAGGAAGATGAACACCTTTTTTTTTAGAAATCGCAAATTATGCATAGCAGTAACAGGAATAAGACCTAATGTTTGGATAAGGCCTTAGATTACACCTCAATAAGAGACTGATGTTTTGTCAGTCACAGCCATTTTATCTTTAAGGATTCAAAATCAATTATCTGAATTACAGAATGAGTTGAACCTTGTGTTCCTGATCAATAAAACACTAGCCAGGCCAGCTCATAAATTGGAATCTATTTATCCAATACAAACTGGACTTAAATTTTTTTTTTAAACCGTTTCACTCTATGTTCAGTAATTTTAGTGCTGCATTGCCCAAATCAGGAATTTGACCGATTTAAGTGAGTTTGCTGTTTAAATTTGCAAAATTGCACATGTGCAGTTACAGCCAGCCATGCCTGTTATGTCACCAAATTAATGTCTAATGGGTGGTTTAGAAATAAAAGGAAAGCACAAGACATAAATTTGTCTCACACCTAAATGAGAGAGCAGCAGAATGTTACTACAGGATTGCATTCACTCCTGAATTCATCAAAGAAATCCGGCTGCAGATCAAAAGTACTCTTGCTTTGGAAATGGAGTAAGATCTTCTAAAAGCAGCAAAAAGCTACAAAACAGACTCCACTTCATAATGTTGATTTTGCTATTTAACATTGTACAGGTACACATCAACTATAAGCATCTTGTGCGCCATTTTGCTAAATTTCTCTCATTCTCGAGTTGTGTATCTCATGAAGTGATCATTGTATCCACATGTTCATCCCTTCACTTTAACATAATGTTAATATAATTGGGGTATGAGGGATTCAGGTGAAAGATTTTAAATGTTTTCTTATTGCTGGCAAGAAGAATGACAATGCTTCAAGAAGCTGCCAATAGTATCATGCAAAATGATTTTGCTTTTCTTGTAGAATGAGAGCAAACTTTGATATATTCACAGGGTGAATGATATGAGTCAATTGATAATACTACTGGTGAACTGGCTGAAGGCCTAGCTGTTGACCTTTGCCATCTTTGTATGATTGTTGGAATTTGCTGTTCTGTATTGAATTGAATTATTTATTGTTGCAAGTACTTTTTAAAGTTAATTGCTGCCATGTTTCTGGCACCATTTTTAACTAAATACTGAAAGTTAATCTTTTTAATGTAATATCTTCTGTTCCTAATCTGCTCTGCTTGACATCAGCCAGGTTCTGTCTACCTGGGTTCCGGTTTCTTTACTGGGGTCTCTGGAATGGGCTCTGGGCCCACCAATGCTGCTGTCATTGCTGCGAATAGGAGCACTGTTCTGTGCCCACCACAGCCATTGATGCTGCTTTCCTCCATTGGTGCCGTCTAACAGAATGAAAAGGACAAAGAAGGATGTGACTGGCCTGGTGCTGGGAGCAGATGCAACCAGGAACCCAGATGCTGCTTACCTGCTGCTGCCATCTTGAAAATCAGTAACTTTTTAACTCACTTGGTAACTATGAATTAGGATGAGGTTACATACACAACTCTAGATTAGTGTTTTTACATTTTACATTGATTCAGATGTAGGTTTTATTGTTGCCTGTACTAAAGTACAGGAGTACGATGAAGTGTACAATATGGCACTTAGCCTTCCTGGTGCCATCTTAAGTACAAAGATACTTTAGATATAAAAATAGGAAAAAATTAAAGTTCAGCACTGCAGTTCTTAGTATAATAATGGAGTTAAAAGTTAAGCATTGCAGACCGACCTTGAGCCATAGGCCAGCACTCTGGGCTTGCTGCACAAGTCCTCCCAAGGTGTGTCAACTGTACAGCACTGACTGCTGCTTCACTTGTAAGCTGTTTCATACCTGATCGCACTAACCACCAGCTAGGCTTTCTTAACAATCAGCTGGGCTTGCCAGCCGTCTTCACTGCTGCTTTACCACTGGCTATCAGCTGGGCAGTTTGTTTATTTGCAGTTAAACATTTTCCTGTGTAGGAAAAGCGTTAAATTCCTGGTCTACAGATCAGTAATTGTGACCAAGTGATCATTCTCCTCTTGTAGTATAAGTTGATTCTTTTAGAAAGTAATCCTCAATTGCTACAGTTGGTAGGTGAGAGGAGCACAGTACACTATTGCCTCTTTAATTTTCTGAAATCTTTTTTATCCATTGTCTAAAAGACTTGCACTCCTAGAAGTTGCAACTGCTTTTCTTTCAGCTGAAGACATAATAGCAAACATTTTGTTAACTGGTACCGATTAGTCCACACTGAATTTAAAATTGCACAGCAAAAGAAACTTAATACAGGGGATACATACATCATTGTTATACTTTATTAAACTGCATTATACTATAAATAATGCAGCCTTGCTGTAAAACCTAACAGCAGAAAGCCTCCTTGCTCACGCCTTCAACTGACTATTCCAGACATTGTGGTAGATTGCAATATTTGAGGAGAAATTGACTCCAAATTGAATCAACTATTGATATTTAATGTGGCCATTTGATTAAGTATATTTATGTTGTATTATTCTATCCAATTAGTTTTTTTTTTCTAAAATTTCAGTAAAAACAATTCTTGTTGGTTTATCAAGTGTGCTGGTTCATGAGCTATTGGTTTAACAACATTTTTTCTGCAGTTCTTGGATTACTGGTAAATTATTTACTGCACAGATCAGTTGAAGTTTATCGCAATTTAAAGATAGAAATATTGTCTGTGGTCTGCAGTGATTTTAAGTTTACTTGATTTTTTTCCCTCTAAGTTGCATTGTCAGCTGTTTCTTTAATTTTTAATGCATGACTTCGCGAACTGCTATGAGCAAGCTACAGAAGACATTCATGGAAAATTGCAATTTAGAATTTGATTTTACTTGGCAATGACTTAATTGTATGTTAATTTTTCTCAATTTGCAAAGCTTATTTGTGAAAACAAACCAGTTTTAATCATGCTACACCAATGTATGTTAGTGACTGCCTATTTAATAGCCTTAATGTTTTGAAGACCTTGTTAAATCAAGATATTGGCTTGATGGGTGCATTTTTACCTAGTCCCTCCGACACAGCCCCATACCAAAAATTTTGGTTTCCCTGGTAACCATTGCCAGCAACAAATTGCTATCACTGTCTTACATTCTGGGAGCATTAGGTGGTGACAGAGGTGTACCCATCTGGAAACAAGTACTGTATGTAGTGCCCTTTGCTAAGAAGGTGGAAGCATTCAAAATTAACTGTTCTTTGCAATAATCCTTTGTTTGGAAACTGAAATTTCTTTTAAGTGGGCACCTTGTATGTACAATAAGTTGTACAATGTGCAGTATAGCTAATTTTCTGACCAGGCAAATGCTCAGATTCCCCCCTTTGTTTCATGGTCTTGTTTTGTAAATTTCTTATCTGGTGACTGCACACGGCTCTCCATCTATGAGCAATGCAACTTATTTTCTAAACTTAACTTTGAAGTATTTTAGACTTTGGTTGTATTGTCATAGAATCATCGATGTACAGCACACAGACCCTTTATTTATTGCAGCTCATCCATGCTGACCAAATATATCCTCATTTAATCGAGTCCCATTTAGCCAGCACTTGGCCCATATCAGTCTAAACCCTTTCGAGCAATGTACCCATTCAGATGCTTTTTTAATGCTGTAACTGTACCAGCCTCCATTTCTTCAGGCAGAGCATTCCATATGTGCACCAACCTCTGCCCGGAAAAAGTTTCCCCTTGGGTCCCTTTTATATATCTTCCCCTCTTGCCCTCAACCTAAAGCCTCTAGTTCTGGACACACCCTCCCAAGGAAACAATATTGTCTGTTTATCCTGTCCATGCCTGTTATGATTGTATAAAGTTCTATAAGGCATAAGTGGGTACTGCAGATGCTGGAAATCAGTCTAGATTAGAATGGTGCTGGAAAAGCACAGCAGGTCAGGCAGCATCAGAGGAGCAGGAAAATTGAAGTTTCGGGCAAAACCTCAAACCTGATGAGCTTTTACCCAAAATGTGGATTTAAATTTCTATAAGGTGACCCCTCAGCGCTCCAGGGAAACGAGCCCTAGCCTGTTCAACCTCCCTGTATAGCTCAAATGTTCCAACTCTGGCAGCATCCTTTCTAATTGTTTTCTAAACCCTTTCAAGTTTCACAACATCCTTCTAATAGGAAGACGACCAGAATTGCACGCAATATTCCAACAGTGGCTTAACCAACGTCCTGTACAGACTCAACATGACCTCCCAACTCCTGTACTCAATACTCTGACCAATAAAGGAAAGCATACCAAATACCACCTTCACTATCCTATCTATCTGCGACTCCACTTTCAAGGAGCTATGAACCTGCACTCCAAGGGTCTCTTTGTTCAGCAACATGCCGGAGTTCAGCGTTAAGTGTATACGTTCTAAGATTTGTTTTCCCAAAATGCAGCACCTTGCATTTATCCATTGTCTCTGAATTTTGTGGACAATAGGCTTAGGTTCTTAATAGTAAGGGATGTTAAAACTGGAATTTTTGTTTTCAGACAATTGAGTATTCTCCACTTTCATGAAGTTGAGTTGGAAGAGTACACTGAGTTTCAGAAAACATTTTGCACTGTGCCATCAGAATTTCTACTGGTATACATTCTAAACTGCATTGTGCTTTTGGGTTTAAATGTCTCAAGTAGCAATGCAGAGAAGGCTTAATGAAATGGTCTATATTTCATTGTGGTATTCTGTCGGGTTGAACCATTGTGATAGTGTTTTAAAGTGGATCTGGTCTTAACACTTGAACATTTCTTTGGCTAGTAGGCTTACAGGCATGTTGGAGTGTACAGCTACACCTAACAAAGAGATTTGGTTTTGACCCTTTGGTCTGTTGAATTAATTAGCTTGTCACTCTGGCAGCCTGCTTCCAGGCCTCTGCAAAATCCACTTCAAAAATTTTTGAAGTAACGTTTGGTGTTTTTTTTTGCAGGTGAAGCATTTGGTAGAACCACAGGTGGTGAAATCCCATAGTTTAATCAGAGATTTGCTTGGTATGGTCACTGTTAGAACACATGCTCGTTTTAATTTAGTTTCCTTTCCTAATCGTATTCCTGCATATCCTAATGCATGAATTCCCCAGCTGTTGGGCACTGGAGCAGATGAGGACAAGATATTTGTTGTTAATTGGGTCATTCCCCAAAGAGATTATCTTGAGCTTTTTTGGGGGGGATAAAGTATGCAGAGCTTGGTTCAGGATATGACCAAAGCTGGTAATGCAATCGTAGTCAAAACTGCTTTTGCAAATCTGATTTTTCAAATGACAACATTGCATAAATCAATTTAACATCCTGTATAATTTCAAGAATGTATTTGGAAGGTGAAATTTCTTAGTATCAATAGGTACTGCACTGTTGTTTGCAGACCTTGAATTATTTCCCATTTGAAAGGCAAGCTCGGGAAAAATTGGTGTACAAGTCGGTTTGTACACCAAAGGTGATTCAGTAGCTCAAACTTCAGAGCAAAATGTCTACCACTAATAATTTTTGGCCTGGAATGATGTATCTTGTATTTCAAAGGTGCCTAAGTTAAAGTGAACTATTTGTTTTGTAGGTAATAGGTGCAAATATGGAATAATTGGGGCCTGGTATGGTTCTAACGGTTCTAGATGCAGAAAAGGAATTTGACAAGTCTATTTGGAGATGAAAGGTTTGCTTTTCTAACTTGCAGTTGCCTCAGTCTTTATTACCCCAGGCATGTGCCTGAAAATTTCACCAATGTTGAAGAGAGCATAATCTGTGCTTACCTTTTTTTTTTGAAGATGCCATCTTTTAAAGGACTCTCGGGATTTTATGCCAGGACCGTTTCTGTCCAAGCAACAAACCAGCTTAAAATGAGTCCATTTCCATTAGCAGTTTTGAGATGTGTATCCCCCACATTTGGATGTAGCTTTGCTCGCTGAGCTGGAAGGTTCATTTCCAGACGTTTCATCACACTACTAGGTAACCCCTTCAGTGGGCCTCCAGTCCTTCCACTTTTTTTTTAAAACAAGGACTGTAACAAACCCTATATTAGTGAAAACTAGCCACCAGGATACATGAAAATCAACTAGCCACAAAATGACATGACCCTCTCTAACTAGTATCCTTACTTACAGATAAGGAAAGATACAACTTCCACTCAGGACAACACATCCATCCTAGGACAAGCCAAACAGATGCACGAGAATTCCTAGAAGCATGGCATTCCAACCGGAACTCTATCCTACTAGGTTGACGAAACGTCTGAAATGAACCATCCAGCTCAGCGAGCAAACCTCCATCCAGAAGCTCAATCTGAGCTCCAAATCTTTTCAAATTTGTTGGTTCCCCACATTTTAATTAGTTTCTAACAAATACACGCCTTTGGGTAAAACATGAAGTTAATTTTTCATATTTCCTAGTTTTCCCATCACTTGTTGTTGTCTCAGACTTATTTGTATTACTACTTAGCCACAGCAAAAGTGAAGGAACGGCAACATACATCCAAGCCATGCACCATTCTGTCTTGGAGAGGAATTGCAAGCCTCTGACCACCTATTATTGGTCCAGTACAAAACACCTTAAATGTGCCTGATGTTTGTGGACTGTTGAAAAGTGATCAAGTGCCACAGATGCAGAAAAAAATCAAAACTTGCCACATTAGTAAGTAGTCCAGGTGTGGTGCTGGAAAAGCACAGCCAGTCAAGCAGCATCTGAGGAGCAGGGGAGTCTGTTTCAGGTATAAGCTTCCCTCAGGAATGAGAAGGCCCCTGAGGGGTTTGGGGAAGGGGTGGGGCTGGGGGTGATAGGTAGCTGGGAATGCAACAGGCAGATGAAGGTGGGGGGGTGATGGTGATAGGTTGAGGAGGATGGAGTGCATAGGTGGGAGATACAGACAGGATCGTTCAAGAGGGCGATGCTGAGTTGGAGGATTGGATCTGGGATAAGATGGGGGCAGGGGAACTGTTGAAACTGCTGAAATCCACATTGATCCCATGTGATTGGGCAGTCCCATGGCAGAAGATGAGGCATTCTTCCTCCCAGGTGGCCGGAGTTCAGTGGTGGAGGAGGCCAAGAACTCGCATGTCCTTGGCAGAGTGGCAGGTAAGTTTAAGTGGTTGGCCACAGGGTGGTGCAGTTGGTGCGTGTGTCCCAGAGATGTTCTCTGAACTGTACAGCAAGTTGGTGTCCTGTCTACCCAGTGTAGAGTGCAATAGACATAAATGACGTGTGGAAGTACAAGTAAATTTCTGTGGAAGGATCCTTTTGGGGCCTTGGAGGTGACTTGGTTTTGCAGTGGTAGGGGAAGGTGCTGGGAGTGGAGGGTGGCGTGTGTGCATCTAAAGGGAATCTGAGGGAATGTCTCTTTAGAATGCAGATTGGGGAGGGCAATTGATGTGGTCTGTTTTGTAGGTGGCAGAAATGGCAGAGGATGAGGTGTTTGTATTTGGAGGTTGGAGTGGCAGATGAGGACCAGCAGGTTCTGTCCTTGTTGTGATTGGAGGTGTAGGGTTCAAGAGTGGTCGTGTGGGAATTGGAGGGTGGAAGAGGAAATTAAAGGAGGCCATCTAGGATGTTGTGGTGGAATCGGTCCTCTTGGGAGCAGATGAGGTGGACGAATTGGGAGTGAGGGATAGCGTTTTTTGCTGGAGGCAGGATGGGGTGAGGTGTAGTCCAAGTAGCTGTGGGAGCTGGTGGGTTTGAAGGATATGTCCATGTTGAGTCAGGCATTAGAAATGGAGATGGAGGTCCAGGAAGGGGCCTCCGCCACCACCAAACGCTAGCCACCTGATGCTTGGAGGAAGCATCATCTTCTGTCTTGGGACCCTCCAACCACATGGGATCAATGTGGCTTTCATCATTTCCCCCCCCCACCCCACCCACCGTATCCCAGATCCAAACTACCCTGCCTGTCCATCTCTCTTCACCTATCTGCTCCACACTCCTCTCTGACCTATCACCATCAACCCCCCACCTTTTTCATGTACCTATTGCAGTCCCAGCTACCTGTTGTCCCCACCACCACCTATTTCATTCTCTGCCCCCTTGCACCCCCTTCTCCTCTCCCCCCCCAAATTGCTGATGAAGGGCCTATGCCAGAAGTGTCAACTCTCCTTCCTCTGATTTTTGCCTGACCTGTGCTTTTTCCAGCACTACACTGAGCATTTGCAGTCCTCACTGTCCAAAATGGGCAGATGTCAGTAACAATGCAGTGCATAATCCTTTCTAAGGAAGAATATGGGCAGTTATGTATTAGTTTTGAATAGCCTGCAAAACCATTGAGGTACACATAGATAAACCTTTTGAAGATGACAGGAAAATCTTTTAAGAAAACGCTATTATAACTGCAAGTATAGAAGTTAACCTAAATATCTGTAAATCTCTGGTTAGCTCTTTACTAGAGAATTGTATTCAGTATTGTACCCATATGTTACCTGTGCAGTCTCTGAAGGAGTTCTCCACCTAATTCCAAAACTCTAAATTCCTTCTTTTATCCTTTTGCTGAGAAATAAGTAACCATGATGAATCTAGTTCTGTCACCTTTTTTGGGAGGTAGGCTGTTACCTTTTTTGTTTCCACCCTGTTTGTTTGCAAATTTAATGATTTGACCACCCAGACTTCTGAGGTAGTTCCTAGGATAGATTTCCTTTGTTTAGTTTATTAGGATCTTGATATCTAGTTGTGACTGCAGAACTATATATTTAGCATGTTGAACAAGTATATTCTAGTACCAATAATCCTTAGTCCTGTGCTAAAATGTCATTAGTATTCTGCTAATGAGCCTTATTTCTGTGATTTCTCAGGCATTTGCAAATAACTGCCATTGAGTCAAGACTGGCACATTTTAAAACTAAGGTTTTTTTCTGTTCATAGTATTCACTCCCTTGCATCTGAACGTTTTCTGGCTCAACAGGAGGTTAAGGAAAGTAATACAATAAGCAATGGGAGAAGCAGAGATGGTTTTTAAAGTGGTGGAAGTGCTCAAGTTTGGCAGTTCTTTTGGAAAGGGAAAATATTTATTTTTCAGTATGAAGATAGAGGGAAGGTCCTAAGATAGAGGACCGGGTGGGAGAGATCGACAGCATTTAAAAGGCATCTGGATGTGTGTATGAATAGCAAGGTTTTAGACGGATATGTGCCAAGCACTGGCAAATGCAACTAGATTAGGATATCTGGTCAGCATGTGAGTTGGACCAAAGGGTCTGTTTCTGTGCTATACATCTCTGGCTCTAAATGAAACCAAGTTATGGAGCGTAATGCAAAGGGAGTGGTGGTGATTGCAGTGAAGAAATTGCATAAAATACTATGTCAATGTCAAAAACCTGTCAAACTTGAAAAAAGTCTCAAACTAGCATCTTTTAGAAAGAGAAGCAAAATTGGGGACAAGATTAATTCTGAAATATTGCTTTTTGAAATTCCAGATCTAAGCACCTGATTGAGCTTAATGAAAGTGTTTTCCAATCGGTAAACCAAGCCGAGAACAATGAGAGCAAGACTGTGTATTTAAAATGGCAACCACAAAAAGCTTGATAACACACCCACAATGAGTTAGTGTTCTGCAAAGTCACCATCCAGCTTGTTCAGTAGCCCCAGTGTAGCAGATACTGCATAATGAATGGTGATGACTATGTTGAAGTGGGGAAAAAGCACAATTGACTTGCTACTTGATCAAAAGTATTTGGCACTATGGGTGGTGAAGTGAGAGAGGAGATAAATTGACCGGTTTTGCATTTTATTTTTAATCTTGCTGTTAAAAAGCTAAATTTTCTTCGGAGAAAGATGTCCTGCAGTAAACTTAGTATCATACATTGCTGTAGTAGTATAGAATGTAATGAATTGGACCAACAGAAGTCCTTTCCCAGGAGACCCAGTAGCAGTAGTTGTAAGTTTTTTTTTGTCATGATTGAGTTGCATATTTGTATTTTTAGATGTGGATAATCATTGGACCAGGGTTTGCTTTTTCCTTAATTTGGACATAAAATGGGTATTTTCTAAGACCGTTGTGCGGGATTCCTTTCAGTCCCTGTTTCAATCTTCGAGGTTTGTCCTTTTATTACATCCTTTGACTTTGGAACTACACAAACTTTCACTGACAACATGACCAATTAACCGTACTTGTTAAAAATAAGTCAATTTAAAAGTAATGGCAGTTGATTGACCTTATGCACTATATACTTAACCTGAAGAGTTGTCTAAAAGGGATGAATAACAATTACTGGCCTTAGTACTGCTATCGCATGAAAGACAATCAAAACAATGACTGAATAATTTGTTTTGGTTAAGTGCAAATTAGTGTTGAGGATATTACAATGTTATAACACTGAAGTCATTTCTTGTGTATGTTTAAACAATGGCATTGTAATGTTTTGATGAAGGAACAGTGTTCTCCTTGCAAACTTTTATATTTTTCAACAAAAGTGTAGTATTATTGTTTACTATTGATAATATTATCTCTAGAACTCCCACAGACAATTGTTTTAAAATTCATTGTGCAGATTCTACTGTAATAGTGCTTGATTAAAACTGCAAAGTGTACTTGTGTTCATCTGAGTTCTAATTGGGGTTTTAGTGCAAAACAACTAGTTTGGGGTAATTAGATCTTGCAGTATGTGTAGAGAGAGAATTAATGTGTAAAATCCAATATGACACTTCTAAACTCCTCTCCTCCAAAAGTGAGGGAACGCCAATGTAGTTCCAAGTCAGAATTGTGTGGGGTCTTGGTGTCTGACCATCCTTTTTCATTGGTTCACTGCAAAATCTGTTAAGATAGTTTGTGGATATGGACATACCAAAAGTATGGTCAAGTGCCATGGTAGATGCAGTAAAGTTGCAACATGCCAGATTACGGCGCACTTTGTGTGGATACAATATTGGTTGAGGCAAAGCAGGTAGGAATGGAAGAGATGTCTCCACTGATCTTCCTACAGATTTGTATCAGAGCATGATTTTTATTTTGTTTTCCACCGTTTAGTGTTTGGATGATGTGACTGTGGACTGTTAAACATGCTGTAACTAAATATGCATTGCACAGTATATAGCTCAAGAGTACTTCAGTGCCAGTTTAGAATATCCCAGTTAATATTTAGTAATTGTCGAAATTTTATTTGGGACTTGACATTAACTACATGTTTTCCTTAGCGCACATGCTGCTTGACCTGACTTCCTCCAGCATTCTGTGCTTGTTTTAGATTTCCATCAACCTCTATTTTAGCTATATTTGAACATTGTTCATGACTTGTAAAGGAAACAATGAGGACTCATATGTGCCTTTCATGACCCTGGGACAGCCAAAGCACTGTACAGCATATTGTGTAAATAGGCATTGAGGAACCACAATAGTCACTTAATACACAACAAGATCTCATGGACAGTTATACAGTATTGGATTATCTAGTTTGTTGGGATAAATAGTGGTATGAATGTTTGAACTCATTTGCATAGTGCCATTGGATATTTTAATTGAGAACAAATTGTCACCTTAGTTTAGCATCTCCTGTAACAGTCCACATTCCCTCCATCACAAATGACTTGTGCTCAAGTCTCTGGAACAGGTCTTGAGCGATTTTACCTTTTTGATTCAGACACGAGTGCTACCAACTGAACCACAATAGATAGATAGCTTAACTGTTTAGTGATGCAACTTGATTTGAGTGAAGTTATATGATGTCCTTTTTCTGTGACCTGTAATGCTTCCAAGTGTGCACATGTAATTGGGCGTATCTGATGCTTAAAACAATTCATTGAGTATACAATGAAGTTCGGTGTTATGTGCCTTTCTATAGTTCCATTCTTTGGAATTGTAAATCGCTTTTTGAATGCACGCTGCCTATGGATGCAAGAGGTATTTGCCAATTTTTAAAAATTGTCCCTTCAAATTTCATCCTTAGCTTTTGAGCCCATGAATACTGCTGGAGTATCTTTTTTTTCTTTTATGCTAATGTTTTGGATAAGAATATTCTCCCTTCCCTCTGTCTTGCAGATATTACCTGCATTCCCTAGGTTGCAAACAGGTTCTGCTTCAGAGTCCATTTTGAAGTCAATTTGTATGCAAGTTGGAACATGTGCAAGATGTAAAATAGCTATTAATCATTCGTCATAGAGATGTACAGCACAGAAACAGACAGACCCTCTGGCCCAACTTGTCCATGCTGACCAGATATCCCAACCCAATCTAGTCCCACCTGCCAGCACCCAGCCCAAATCTCTCCCAACCCTTCCTATTAATATACCTATCCAGATGCCTTTTTTAAATGTTGTAATTGTACCAGCCTCCACCACTTCCTCTGGCAGCCTATTCCACACACTCCTCACCCTCTGCATGAAAAAGTTGCCCTTTAGGTCCCTTTTGTCCCTTTCCCTGCTCACCCTATGCCCTCTAGTTCTGGACTCACCCAGCCCAGAGAGAAGACCATGTCTACTTGCCCTATCCATGCCCCTCATGATTTTATAAGGTCAGCCTCTGCTCCAGGGAAAACAGCCCTAGCTTATTCAACCTCTCCTTTATAGCTCAAATTCTCCAACCCTGGCAACATCCTTGTAAATCTTTTCTGAACCCTTTCAAGTTTCGCGACATCTTTACGAATGGAGGGAGACCTGAATAGTATGCAGTATTCTAAAAGTGGCCTAACCAGTGTTCTGTACAGCTGCAACATAACCTCCCAACTCTACTCCGTACTCTGCCCAATAAAGGAAAGCGTACCAAACGTCGTCTTCACTGTCTTATCTTCCTGTGACTCCCTTTTTAAGGAGCTATGAACCTGCACTCCAAGGTCTCTTTGTTCAGCAACACTCCCTAGGACCTTACCGTTAAGTGTACACATTCTGCTAAGATTTGTTTTCCCAAAATGCAGCAGCACCTATTTATCTGAATTAGACTCCATCTTCCACTCTTCTGCCCATTGGCCCATGTGATCAAGATCGCATTGTAATGAGGTAGCCTCCTTCTGGCCATTTGTGGCATTCCACTGGTCACAGGCCTCCAGTCTGAAAAACAACCCTCCGCCACCACCACCACCCTCTGTCTTCTACCTTTTTGAGCCAGTTCTGTGTTCAGTGAGATCTAACCCTGCTACCCAGTCTCCCTTGGGGAACCTTGTTGAACGCCTCAGTTTTGAAGGTGCATGGTTTGTCTAGTAATGAGCATTCACTAGTGGTTAGTTTAAAATGCTTTCACTTGGACTTAGCTTGAGTATTTTCTATTGGCAGAGCTGTCTTTACCTAGAAAGCTGACTGGATGCATGATATAAATTTTTGTTTTCCATGTTATCTCTCTTGCCAGCATAAATACGTGAGGCTCATTGTGCATTTGTCATGCAAAACGGAAGACAGTGGTGTGTGTATTGTTCTGTAATTAATGAACATCAACTACACTTTGGTTAGATTTTTGACATTGTATTACTGTACTCTGAATATATTAGTTAAATACTGACTGAACCTCTTGTCCTAAGCTTGTTGTCCCAAAACGCCAGGTCTACACAATCGAAGGTGCTGTTTAGGTTTTCATTTTTTGTAGCAGGTGATTTAACTTAATCCCTGCTAGTAGTTTTAAAATAAAACTCTTTCAAGCCATTAGAATCCTTAACCTATAAATTATTTAACAGAACAGCCATATCTCCCACAAAATCCAGCAGTACTCTTAGATGCAGTTCCACAATTATGCAGCTCTTGAATCCATAGATTACTTTGGCTGGCATTTTAGTCAGAGTACCACACCTGTCCAACTATTAAACAAGGTCTTTTTTTTGACAACCTTTTTTGTATTTCAATGCGTGTTTAAATGTAAAAATTTGTTTAAATTCAACCACCGGAATTACGTAATGATTTGCGAAGCTTGAATTTTGCAATCGGAAAATCTGTTCTGTGCTAATTAGATCTGTGGGAGAGTAATCATACAAGGTAATGCCACTGAAATAAAAACCTCTGCAATAGAAATTAGGCCCTTTTGGACTGAATAACTAGTTGGACGAGATATTGGATGAATGCTGGAAGCTATAGAGCAATCCATGATTAAGGTGTGGTGAAACTTCACCGTATAACCACCTTGCATGAAAATTCTGGTACGTTTGATGTTCCTTTTCAATCTTGGTTGGACAACAGTAAAGTTAACGTTGGGTTGTGGAAAGTGTTTTTTTTAAGCTTATGTTCCTCAATCTTGCAAAAACAAGGATTTTGATTGTAAAAATTCCCTGTACTGTTTAATTCAGTTAATTCTTCAGTATGTCCTCTGACCTACAACAATTTACCTTAATGTAAATTTTCAATGACTTGTAGCCCAAATTGTGTTAATTATTCCCAACTGTCGAATGCTGTCTTAACATTTAAGGGAGGCTTACTTCAAATTTAGAATGCAGTGTCAAAGGTACTCCTATTTCTATAAATTGTATATTTATCTTTTTTAAACAGTGTTGCAGATAGTGAAAGTTTTGATCCTTGCAGTCACTTGATTTTAGTGAAATAGTTCACTCTTGAAAGCATACAAAGTATGAACTAGCATTATTAGTTTAGGGGCACACTAATCTAGCAAGGTGGGGTGGGGGGGGGTGGTGGTGAGCAGAAGACAATGTGGCCTTGTGGCGTGGTTAGTCATACAGCATGGAAACAAACCCTTGTGCTCGCTGACCAGAATTCGCAATCTGACCTAGTCCTGTTTTGCCAGCATAGCCCTCTAAATTCCGCCTGTTTGTGTACGTATCAAGATGCCTTTTTTAAAATGTTGTAATCGTAAATACTACCTCCACTTTGTCCGGAAGCTTGTTCCTTACGCATGCCACCCTTTTTGTGAAAAAGACACCCATTGGGTCCTCATCTCACCCCCCTCACCTTTTTTAAACCTGTGTCCTCTCTCTACTTTTGGATGACTCTACCCTTGGGGGGGGGGGTGTGGATGGGAAGGGGGGGGGGGGGGTGTGGATGGGAAGGGGGGGGGGGGGTGTGGATGGGAAGGGGGGGGGGGGGGGTGGATGGGAAGGGGGGGGGGGGGGTGTGGATGGGAAGGGGGGGGGGGTGGATGGGAAGGGGGGGGGGTGTGGATGGGAAGGGGGGGGGGGGTGGATGGGAAGGGGGGGGGGGGGGGGTGTGGATGTGGATGTGGATGGGAAGGGGGGGGGGGGGGGTGTGGATGGGAATGGATGTCTGGTAGGAAGGCTTGGTGAGAGTTGCTTGCAGTGTCACTTCAGTAAATCTTGGGTAACTAGGGTTTGATTCTGTTTTGTCCTGGGTAACTGTAAGACTTTCGTAGAGGATCCTGGGTAGTGGGGAATTGCCCATTGCAAGTTGAAACTTTGAACATTCCCTTGGTAACTTTGGCTAACTTTGTGGAATCCTATTGAGTATCTTCAGTCATGCATCGCATGACTAACTCTTTATGCCCGATCAGCCCTAAGAATGTCTGCAATATGGTACTGTAAAGTTAAGATTAAATGGGAATATTTCTCTGGACATTAGGTAATAAAGGGTTAAACTGCACTGTCTTGGGTGCGGGTGACAATCATGAAAAAATGCCAATGACAATCCATTGTAATTTACACTTCATTTAGACAGTCATTAGCTACTACTCCCTCGTTCTTGTCAACTTAAACTATTATTCAATCTCTTCCATTCAGAAATGCATTCTTACCAGAGGTAAGTCACCCCTGCATTGACTTGGGGAATTAGTCAAGAAATTGTCTGCATAATGATTCCTAAGGACTAGGGCATTGGCATTTGCATGATCTCCAAGGGTGACCTCATCCTGCTGTTGGTGTGTGCGAATTGTATCTCGTGTGTGAGAAAAGAACCTTGCGGCACTGCAGATTGAGCGATTGTAACATCTATCCTGTAGTCACTTGGCCACGTGTAAAGGCCAACTGGGTCATCTTAGCTACACGTAAGACCTCGAATCTTTTTTCCCTGATGTCTACCACCAGCTCCCACCCCCCTTTGTCAGCTAACCATACTCCCCCAGCTGTTATCCCTGCAGACTTGGCTTACATCCGCTTTAAGGGCAAATGGTTATCCTAAAGCTATGAGAGAATAGTGCACATTTGATGACTGTGTGAGATTCAATATGGTGAGATTAATTGTCCTCAACTAATCTAGGTTTGAGGGAAATTTTCCTGATCTATCTTTGGGCATGTGTGCAAGTGTTTTTGGAAATGACCTCATATCACATGGTGTTGACTTAGTCTAAAAAGTTGCCAGCCTGGCATAACTGCTGAATTCCAGACAGATTTATCCAAGTTCTGGTAACAAAACTGAAACAAAACTGTTTCCAGGAATTGGAAGCAAAGAACTATTCTCCTTTGCTTGCTTCGTAGTTGTGGGATTGATTTTTTTTTTAAAAGCAGAAGTTCGTGAAATTTTAAGCGTGTAAAATATTTATATTTTCAATCTTTCCCACCAATAATGAATCTGACTTTTTTGCTCATTGTTGCTGCTCTGAAACAGATGCTTATTGATTTTGCCAAGTCACTCTACCCTTAAGTTTCTTGCCTCTACTTGAAAAGTGGCTATTTCTCAGTTACTGGTTTTTAATTGGTTTTAAGACAGCAGCTCAGTGGTTAGCACTGCTGTCTCTCAGCGCCAGGGACCCGGGTTCAATTTCAGTCTTGGGTGACTGTGTGCAAACTCCACACAGACGCATTCTCCTAGTGTTGTCATGGGTTTCTTCCAGGTGCTCTGGTTTCCCCTCACAGTCCAAAGATGTGCATTTTAAGTGAATTGGCCATGCTAAATTGCCCATAGTGCTCATAATGCATAATTGCTTATGTGTAGGCTAGGTGCATTAGTCAGGAGAAATGTAGGGGAATAGGTCTGGATTGGATATTCTTCGGAGGGTCCGTATGGACTTGGGCTGAAGGGCCTGTTTCCACACTGTAGGGACTGTATGAAAAACTGACATGCCACCAAAAGCATAGAAACCTGTTTTCTACTGCTTAAGTGAGACATTGTGCTAAGTGGATGGCAATCTTAATGCAAGGCCTTATCTTGGACAGGATAACCCACAACTGCATCTTTCAAGATGTGGTAACCACATTTGATGTATAAATGGAAGTAAAACTGTTTCCATATCTAATGCTTGCTTTATTCACTTCAAGCATTCCCCTTTCTCAAAAGGAGCAATGGCATCTGACTCTAGATTAAAAGAGCCACCTTGTTCAATTTGGCACATAACTATGGTTAAACTTTCAGATGTGTCTGGCGTATTGATGCTGAGCCTGCAATAAATGTCTGCATTTTTCATTGACCATCAAACTTATCTATTTTCTGTAGATGTTACAGCAAGCAAAGTTTTTGGTTTGACATTGTAGTCAGGTGATGTAGTGATGAGTTTTTCTCATTTGAAGAGAACTTTGGATTGGTCCTGCTGTTGCATTCTCAAGTGGGTGCCTGCCAAAATTCTAGGCAAGGCAATCTGATTTTAATTGTATGTCAGCCCTGTTTTCTGTTTCCTATCCTGTCTTTCCCTGTTCCTTTGCTCTTGCTGTCTGTCTGCTCGCCCATCTACTGACAGTGAATTAGTTCTAGCATTTGTCGTTTAAGGCTGTTTATTGACTTGATGAAATTGAGATTCCAAACTGTTTCTGGTCCTGTCTTTTGGGCTTCATTGCAGGATGAAAATTGCCAGCTTTGAAGTGGTCTGTGGCAGTTGGATTGCTAAACAGGATTGTGATGTACGGAGGAACCTTGATTATCCAAATGTCGATTTTTGTCTGAATTTAACTATCCAAACAAGGTCGCAAGGCCCTAATGATTGGCTAAACTGTTACCTGACATCCAATTATCCAAACAAACTACTCCCCGCCAGTGTCGTTTGGATAATCTGGGTTCTTCTGTAGTAAGTCTTTTTCATTACCTTAAGCTAGTGAGACCATCATACCAATGGCCAAAATAAAGGAGCAGCAGTCTGAGCATAGTTGGCTTTTTTAAAAGCTCCTATTCTTCTCTGAACCTCCAGTACTGTTGTTTCTGCCAACTCCACAACTGTGAACAATAGTCACATTTTGCAGTGAGAAGTGACACACCACACTAAATATGAACGCATGTTTTCCTAAAAAGCATTTGAACACCATGTGCAATGCTTTCATAATTAAATTGAGCTTGGGGACTGGTTGTGATTACTCATCCATTTGAAAAGGGTCCGTCAAAGTAAAATGGAGAACCACTCTGCGGAGGAGGGTGTAAATCCTCCTCCATGAAGCCTGCAAAAGCCACAACCACCTGATGAAGGAGCAGTCCTCAAAGCTAGTTCTTCTAATTAAACCTGTTGGACTATAACCTGGTGTTGTGATTTGTAACTTTGCAAAAGCATGGGCTTTCAATGAATGACCAGCATGGCCTATTTTCTTAGATGTGAAGTGCTGTAGATGTTTAAGTTCCATACACTAACCAAAATTAGTGTATTGAGGCTACATTAATGTAATTGACACTCTGCCAATTCACCACTTCAAACTATTCCCATTATCAGCACTTGAAACACTTATTTTTCCTCGTGGGATTGTATATCATAGCTGCACAGACCACTGCTACAGACCACATTTGGAAGGATAAAATCTCTAATTGGTACTGATAACTTTTTCCCCAGCTTGGATGAATTTTAGCATGAGCTTCATTTGCCAATTGCATGTTACTGAAGGCTGTAATTGAGTAGTTAAATTGGTTAGTACTGACCTTCCTGTAGGGAATTATGTGATAAATTTTAGAACTGCTTGGGTGAGTTGGATTTTTGTGCTATGGTGGGACAGTAAAAGTTAATATAAGATAGCAATGGGGTGGTCTTTTTAAAAAGAAAACATGCTTATTGCAGGTTCATGACATAATTCTTGCCCTTCAGGAATGCATGTCTGATTCTCCGGGAGCTTTTTTTTTGCACTTATCTGGGAATTATCTTGTTTACATGTGGCTAAAATTGTATCCCTTATCGGTCACAACAAATGCACGTGTGCGTGAAAAGTTTACTGGTATTGCTGAGATGAGCTGAGCCCAGATGTGAACTAAATCAAAAAATTACTTTTTGCATGTTTTGTAATAGAAATTTTGCAAATTTTTGAGACTTTCCCTTTTGAGCTCATGTGCTGATGAGAAAAGGTAGCTTGAGGCTAGAGTAGAGACTTTTGCTGTTAGACTTGCACACGTTTGTAGGCAGAACTATCTACCTAAAAAGATAGGTCTAAAGTCAGTACTAATCTCTAATTTGAAACAAGTTTTCCTTTCTAGTTATAACACGTTCCCTTTTGGTTTATGTAAATATTGTGGGTTGGGGGAGAAAACAAGAGACTGGGAATAGGGTAATAAGTTGGTATTCGGTAGTGAATTATTGCTGCAGTGACTGAGCATGTAATTGGCATAAAAAATTTGGTTGAAGCTTATTCAGCATTAGAGTTTGTATTGTGGTAATGTCATTTTGTAAAATTCTAACTTCAGTTGGAGGCCTCTTTGTGCCTGACCAAGTTTTTTTTAAATAAAGCAGTGATTCATCAGCTCATTAGGTAGGGAAAGTATGTTTTTGATTTTTGAGTAGACAGTTTTTAAAAGTTTTATAGTTGAAATCTAACTGTTCAGTGTGGGATAGAAACTTAGTTTGCAACTGATTGGAGAATACAAGGGGTTGATAGAATTGTTTGACTCGTGATTTTCATTTGCACTTGCATATCAAATGTGTAATCAAAAGCTTTGTTTCAAGTTCTAATGAGAAAAAGATTATCCTTGAACATAATTTGGAGAAACCTGCATTCATGGGAGCCGTAACTTTCAGAAATCACTAAATTTAGTGTGGACTAATTCCAAAAGCTTATCAGAGGCTTTCAGTGTAATTTCCCTTCCAGTGGGAGGATATGGCCTTTCAGACTCTTTTGTTTATGATGGATTTCCACAGTTGTTGTAAACAAAAATATTAAAAGTTTATTCATGTTTTTGTAAGGGCTTTGGACTGCAGCCTGTATAAACAGACTATCCAAAGATGATTGGGTTCTGCCTGTGTACGTCTCATAACCCGGCGCCACATTAATGTGCTACAGAGAGGTCATGATCTGAAATATGTGCAAGTGATTTAAAGGTTACCAATATTAAAGTACCTGTTGAAATGGGATACCACTGAACCAGTGATTGTACGGAACTCTGAAATGCGACTGTTTGTTTCAGAAGGTACAACTTGTACATCAGGTTTAAACAATCATGTTTTAAATCTAGTGCTATTGAGTGTTTGTCAGTTGATTCTGCAGTTTTCCCTATAACTCTTTTGTCTTGCTACCTCATTTGATTTCAAAAACGTGATCAAAACCTATCTCATTGATCTTTCAGCCAATGAACATTTCAATTCTTGGCACAACCCCTCTTGCGTTCCTACGTGTAATTTGTGTACTTATGAATGCAACTCAGTGCTTCAGAACACTTCCCAAGGAAAAATCAGGTACTTCTGATGCAGTTACTGTTGGATGCATAAGTGCACAGTCAGAAAACTGTTAAGGTATTGCAGCAGATGACTAACTTTTCATGTAAATAAAAGCATAATACTGCAACTGCTAAAGTCTGAAATTTAAAAATAAAAATTAGAGTTAGCCACTGTTTTTGTACGTGTTCATTCCTTCATTCTACTCCGTTGCCAAACATTTCAGTCCATTTGTATTTATTGCAGCATTGCTGCTTCAAGCGTCATGAAAAGATTTCTGTGGAACTAATAATTCCTCTTCAGATAGTAGTACCATGGCTTCTTGCAAATCTATTTCAGCAGGTGGAGAATAAGCTTTGTTTTTACACCTTGCCTGAAAGACAGCACCCCTGAAATATTAGCCTGATCATGTACTCTGGACCAGGAATGCTACTTAAGTGATTGTGCTGTTGGCTCAGTCAGACTAATACTTCTGTGTTTGGGAAAACAACCATAAAGTTTAAAATTTTAAAAAACTTCAGAAGCACTGGGTAAGCATCATTCATTGTAACATTTACATTTGGGTCTTCATTCCATACAACGGAGGTGTTTGTATTTTCAGATTTCTAACTGTTAAGTCTTGCTAGTATATAGTACTTTGCATACTTTTCAAACTGCCAGTTATAGCTTGTAGGTTCATTTCCTAGTGCTCAGGATTGAACTGTACACCCTCCAGCTTGTTCCACCGTTTCATACAAACATGGCTAATGGTCTGCCTCAATTCCCCTTTCCCATTCACTGTGTCTTGTGCTTCCTTAAGACACCAAGAATCAGTGTCTCAGTTTTAATCATGCTCAAGGAATGGAGCATGTATAACCCCTAATATTGGAAGTAGTGGAGAATTGCACCCCTTGGATTTGTGAGGAAATTCTCATCTTGGTTGTAAATGATCAAGCCTTTATTTTTGGGCTATGCCTTTGTTTCCTCTGAAAGCAGAAGAAATCACTTTGCTGTCAAGCCACTTCAAATTTAAGACATTGCCTTCAGTTTAGGAAAGGAGTCAAGGTTTTCTTTGTGCTTTCAGGAGAAGTGGGCTTTCAAAGCTGTGGCACAAGCTTATACTTTCAGCTGGTTAGGTGTTATAGGTAACACCAAACCGTTACAGTATCAAACCTTGCCCTAAACTGAATGCAGTTTCTTATTCTTCTATCATTCATTCTGACTACATAACTATAAAAAGTAAGATGGGCCTTAAAGGGGCACAGTCTATTTCATAAATTTTTGCGTTGTGCTCATTGCTGTCTGTTGAGTTGATTTGATTTTTGTACAACAGGATTAATTTAAAGTGACTTCTTTGAAATAAAGAGCTGTTAATTTGTAAAGTGTATCCTTTGTCCTTTAGCCGAGCGTGTTGCTGGGAGAAAACAGCAGGTCAGGCAGTACGTGAGAAGCAGAAGAATCTGTTTTGGGCGTAAGCCTTTCATCAGCAATGAGGCTTGTGGACCAAGGCTGAGGGATAAATGAGTAGGGTTGGTGGGAAAGTAGCTGAGAAAGCGATAGATGGATGAAGGTGAGGGAGAAAGTGGGGTGGGGGGGAGGAAAGAGAGAAAGGGGTGCGGAATAGTGGTGGACAGTTCTGGAGGGCTGTGCTGAATTAGAGGCTTGGGACTGGGGTAATGTGGGGGAGGGAAAATGAGGAAGCTGTTGAAATCTACATTTATACGTGTGGTTGCAGGGTTCTGAGGTGGAATATGCAGCTTTCTTCTTCCAGGTGTCAGCTGGTAACGGTGGAGGAGTCCCAGGACCTGCACGGCCTTGACTGAGTGGGAGGAGGAATTAGTGTTCAGCCAAGGGGCAATAGGGTTGGTGGGTGTGGGTGTCCCAGAGATGTTCTCTGACACCATCCGCTCGAAGGCGTCCTGACTGCTGTGGAAGGGTCCCTTTTGGGGCCTTGGACGGAGGTGAGGGGAGTAGTGGTGCAGGTTTTACACTTCCTGTGGTGGCAGGGAATTGAAAGGAGTGGGTTGTGGTGGTGGGGTGGACCTGTCGGGGGTCTGAGGCCATGGTCTTTCTGGAATGCTGATAGGGTGGGGAGGGAAATATATCTTGTGGTGAGGTCTGTTTCGAGGTGGTGGAGGATGATACAATGTATGCGGAGGTTGGGGTGGAAGGTGAAGACTGGGATTGGGTGGGGATTTTGGTCCTTGTTGCATTGGGAGGGGTGGGATTAAAAGGGCAGTGGTGTGTGAAGTGGAGATGTGCTGGAGGCACCATTAGCCAAATGGGAAGGGAAGCTGTAATCATGGAAAAAGGAGGACTTCTGGGACTTTAAGGTGGAATTGGTCACCCTGGGAGTAGATGTGGCTGAGGAATTGGGAATAAGGAATGGCATTTTTACAGGTTAGATGGGAGGTTGTTTAGGTAGTTCTGGGAGTTGGTGGGCTTCTATGTCTATGGTGATTTTCCCCAGTTGATTCAGCAACTCATTAAGTTGCATAGAGTTATCATTTATATAGACTCAGTTCTCCTGATTTGTTTTGTTAATATTCTTGTCTTTCCTCATTCAATTACTTTGTATTACTAACTCGATGACTTGCCTACAATTTATTCTGCAACTAAAGCTACAGATAGCAAAATCATAGATGTGAAATCCTTTGTGAACAGAAAAATGGACAGTGATGCAGGAAGAAAATATGATCTTGGCACAGCTTAAATTAAGAAACAAGCTTTAAGCCCTGGCTTTTCAAAATTAATTCAGTCAGGTTTATTTGTATTGTTGACTCTTTGCATTTATTGTAGGTTGAATCTAGTGTAGTCTGAAGTTGCATTAATTAAGTTAGAAAATACTTTGCCACAGTTTGGGCAAAAGATTCATAGATTTTATTTTAAAAAATCTCCTAATGGTTTTTATTTCCAGAGGTAGTCGGAGTTGATTTGCCAACTAGGAGAAAGTGAGGACTGCAGATGCTGGAGATCAGAGCTGAAAAATGTTTTGCTGGAAAAGCGCAGCAGGTCAGGCAGCATCCAAGGAGCAGGAGAATCGACGTTTGGGCATACTCTGCTTCTTGGATGCTGCCTTGATTTGCCAACTATTCTGCAGGCTTTTATTTGTACTGTTGCATTCTTGTCTAGACTGAGTACAAGGTGATAGGCTTTGACATGCCTGTCTTTTTCCTACAATATTCAAGTTTTAGCTGTATTAGCTGATTTAGAAAGTTATCACTAACCTTGCTAAATATTTGTGGCAAGAAAACACATCTTGAGTTTGAGTTTCGGTGATCAAAAAACAAAAGCTCAAGGCAGGAAAGTAGCCATTAGCAGCCGAGGGCTCTTGTACCCCTGTGGACTATTGGATTCTGTTTTTTTTTAACAAAACCATGAACTACTGTTGTGTAGACAATGTAGTTTTAGTAATAGGGACAAAGGTTGCATGTTCTGTCAAAATTGATACAGGTTGTTCTGCTATAACATGCATTTCATTGATGTGAATATGCTATAACAATAAATTGGGAACAATGTTTCTATAGTGTAGGGTGGTGTAGGTTTGCTCGCTGAGCTGTAGGTTTCTATAGTATGAACTTTTAAAGTGTGTGTTAGTTAGAACATGATTCCAGCCCCATTCGTTTAAATGGTGTTGCTATTATGCGATTTTTCTGAACACTGGTTTGCATGGGAACGCAACTACCATGTTATAGCAGAACTGATTGTATTAGCTTATTGTTTCTGTAAGTGTGGGTATTGCCTTAAACCACAAAAATAAAATAAGTTTAAACTGGTTATTAATTATATTGTTTTACATGCTTTTAGAATGTCATTGCTGTCCTGCAGTTCATGGTTTTTCTTTGTGTATTCTCATTGACTACCACCTTTCCTGATGAAGGGCTTTTGCCCGCAACGTCGTTTTTTTTCTTTCCTGCTCTGCGGATGCTGCCTGACCTGTGCTTTTCCTGCACCACTAATCTTGACTCTAATTTCCAGTATCTACATTACCCACTTTTGCCTACCACCTTGTGTTATCTACCTTGACTTTCATTTTTCTTTGCCCTATCACTTCACTCAAAGCCAACACTCTTCTTTTTTGGTTGGGATGTTTATTTTTTTGCTGTCTGAGCGCAACAGAAACAGATCTTGTGACTTTAATCAAACTATAATTGAAATGGAGATTCCTTGGATGGCACAGTGGTTAGCACTGCTGCCTCACAGCGCCAGAGACCCGGCTTCAATTCCCGCCTCAGGCAACTGACTGTCTGGAGTTTGCATGTTCTCCCCATGTCTGTGTGGGTTTCCTCCCACAGTCCAAAGATGTGCAGGTCAGGTGAATTGGCCATTCCAAATTGCCCGTAGTGTTAGGTAAGGGGTAAATGTAGGGGTATGGGTGGGTTATGCTTCTGTGGGTCGGTGTGGACTTGTTGGGCCGAAGGGCCTGTTTCCACACTAATGTAATGTAATCTAATCTGATCAAAAACTGCATACCTTTTTAATGATTTAGGTTCTATTGTCTTCAAAAACCTGCATGATTCTTAAAAGAACCAGTTCCATTGCATTAATGTTCTGGAAGTGTCATGGGGTAGCATGATTGTTTTGTGAATTGAGAATATTACTTGCATATACTCGAATATGGAGTTAAGATAAGATGAAGCCAAGTATGTTCAATGATTTTTTTTTTATTATTGCCACTTAAAATGCAGTTTGAGCCAAGTAATTAGGTTTGGATTTGGGGCCACCAAGTTGGAATAAATTGTGTAGTGATGGAAAAGATAGCAATGTGAAAGATTTAATTGCTACACTAATACAATTCTTAAATCATTTCCCAAATAAGTAGGAACTGTATTTTGTCACCTAATGTTGTGATTTTTCTGTTAAGGGTGTGTGATGAATAGTTTGCAAAGAATTTAACAAAACTTTTCATTTGTAAGTGTGACTTGTGCACATTAGTATTATATTTTGAAGGTGCTTAATTGAAAAAAGCTGAGGCAGTGTGGTATTATGCAGTCTATAGAGACTTGGGCTTCAACTAATCACTGAAGCCAAAAATCATCTGAGCAACAGCCAGGGAGCTAGATTTCATGCTTTGTTTGAAGATGAATTGACCATTGTTGTCACTTCTGCTTGCTTTTTGCTTGCAAAGCCATAGCTGGAACATTATGTCAATGGATCTTTTTCCTTTATTTACACACACCTAGCTTTATTGGTGCATGCTTTTTTTTGACTAATGTTGCCACATTTGCCTGTTAGGATTACATGGAAAGTGATGGCTCAGGTAAGACAATTCACGTGGAGAACAGACATGTTGCAAATCATACCTGTGTAGTCAAGATTAACCAAGTGTCTACAGATCCAGTATAGCAAACTAGTATGTTGATTGTTATGTACATGACTGTTTAAAGCGAGAGTAATTATTACTTGGTCGGCTCAAAGCACTTGTTTTTAATTTCTCCTATGGCAAGTACTGCCTTTCCAGTCTGAGTATTGATGTAGGGCAAGAGCCTAACAAGCTCCTTCCATTGCCATTGGAATTTTTTTACACTTCAAAAAAAATACTCAGTCTGTATTACAGCAGTGAATACAGGACAATCCACGTACCTTTTCCAGCTCTGGTTAACCACATGTGCACGTATCAGTAGAATATTCCTCTATCCACTCAACAGTTTGCATAGATTTAAATATGCTTGGCAAGATACTCTGTAATCTTTTGAACTGGGAGTTTCTTTATTTTCTGGTGAGCAGGAAACAAAGAATTTGCGTTCAAAACTTCTCTTTGGGGAACTGAAATATGTAACTAGACTCTATTACTCTAAATCTCAACAGTTAATACTGGAAATACTCAGTAGCTCAAGCACTCTCTATGAAGTGTTTCAAATCTGATCTTTAACCAGTTCTAATACTCTGTATCTATCTCCATGGCTACTACATGTCCTGAGTATTTCATGTTTTTTTTTTACGACAAATATCTGGCCTCTGAAGTGTTTTAATTTTGTTTTAGGCTAAATTTCTGTTAACGCTGATGTATGCAATTTGTTTCTCTACTGCCAGTGGAGAACATGGGAAAATTTGCAAAATGTAATTTAAAAAAAAACTTATGAATATGTAGGCTCTGTCTGAGCACCAGATTGGTGAACATCAAATTTATTTTGTTGAAAAGTTTTTTTTGTATTCTTTCAAAGTCTGAATAGTTCTAAATATTGTCAAAACTTGTGTTTATTCCATCAGATCAATAGCTAATGCTGAGTTGTTTCTGCTTTATTTTAAGACATTTCTGCTGTAGTTCAGACATGTTTGGTTTTGCAGTTGCTTTAAACATTTTATTCTTTTTGATTTCAGACACGAATGCAGAGCCTACAGCCAGATCCTGCTGCCCGGTATAGGAATGTAATGGATGCGTTGAAGAGGATTGTCCGCACTGAAGGATTTTGGAGGCCAATGAGGGGATTAAATGTGACTGCCACTGGTGCAGGGCCAGCACATGCCCTCTACTTTGCGTGCTATGAAAAAATTAAAAAGACACTGAGTGATACCATCCATCCAGGTGGCAATAGTCACATAGCTAATGGTATTAATTACTACTTCAGTGATTCTTCTACAGTTAAGCATCCTTGTGCCCCTTCTTCCCATTTGTTTCTTTCATGTAATCTCTTAATGCTCTGTGCAGGTGCCTTGACCAGAATGTTCACCTAATGCTGAAAACTACTTGTGCTGTCCTGGTTTTAAATCTACTAATCTGCTTTCCTGTAAGCATGTTAGTCTTTTTCTAGCCTTGCTTTAAGTTCATTGCTGTGATGTAACTTAGTTTAACACTTGTCTCTGAACAGGGAATAAGTGTTGGGACCCAATTAGACTAAGTGAATTCAGCCAAACATAGTGCACTACTTGATGTTGTGCTATTTGTGATTCTAGTTTAGCTCTACAATATCTTTTGTTCACTATGCTATATATTAGAGAACTTGTGTCCATGATATGTTTCCTGCCAACAGCCCAAATGATTTATTTGGATATTTTCAAGTCTTGAGTAATGGCCCAAAGTGTAAAGTTTTTGAAAAGAAAAATGTGACCATGTGTCATGTGAAACTCGCTTCTGCTTGGCAGTGAGATAGATACAATGTAGGGGACTGCTTAACTCCATGAGGGAGTATGAAGTGTACATGTTGGGGTGAGATTAATCAAGGTGGTTGGAGGCTCAATAAGTGAACGACCATTTGGCCTAAGTTTAGGAAATTGAGGTTAAAGCAAAATTGAATCTACGTAGTTTAAAAACCTCTGTGCTGTAGTTCATATTTTATATTCATGGTAGTGACTGCGTTCATAATCTTGTATTGCTTTTGACACTTCACAATATTCACTATCCTCTTGGTAAAAAATCAAGTGTTCATAATTTGGGTACAGTAGCAATCTAAACACTTTAGTTTACGAATGAACTTTATATTTCAGATTTTAAAGTTTTTTTTACTAACTCATGACTTAAGTACACAGTAGAAAAGGTGAAGTTGAATAAATTATTGGAGTGGAAACTCCATGTTTTTTCCATTTATAGAGCAGATTTGACTTGTCAAGAAAAATGTTAGTCTGAGGATGAGATCACTTGTGCTATTCTGTGCTCTTACCCCATCTGTTTTAATTCTTAAGTCATTAAATTCTGGTCAAACAATAATTTGGCTTTACTATCTACTTTTACCAACTTAAATGCTACCCTTTTATTTGTCTCTAACCTTTTTTTGGCTATGGAGGCAGTACATGTCTCTTTGTATTAATTATTTGAATTCCAATTGACACATAGGTGATCTCTCTAACTTTTCCCTTGCCCCCATTTCCCTTCAGTTTTCTTTCCTCCTTGTCTCTCTCCTTTTTTTCTTTGATATCCCAAGCATGCTTTCTCCAGAGCAGAACATTATAAGTAAATTTAAGACTTGTAGAATAAGCTATGCTCCCATCTAGTGGTGCATCCTTTCTTTTAAAGTCCTTCCTTTGTGAAAGTTGTCTTGAGCAATGAAGTTTTAGAATGGTGTTTGGCATGCTGTCTTGAGTTTCTGCATTGCTCATTAACTGGCTGTGTTCCCTGCAGTTCAGTACCCCATGAGTCAAGTGTGATGTTGCCCTATGTAACATGACCCCTCGTATGTAGATCTTCATTCCACCCACTCATCCATCTGTCCAAAAATAACACTTTTCCATGTTTTTTATCATTGTTTCCCTCAATACTCTGGCTGACTTAAGTTTCTAAATTTTCAACCTCCCATAATATTATAATTCTCTGCATCCTACACTGTTATCTTGTCTTTGCTTCCTAACATAATCTGCAATAATTAGAAATTTTCTAAATGGGAGGAGCAAATAAACCTTGCATATTAATATTTCACAATGTAGTCTGGTCCTTGCATAAATTTATATTTTAGTGTTTTGCTATAGTGTTTAGCATTTCATATTGAGTTGCTCTTACTCCCCCATCCCTCCTTGTCCATATTTAATTTTTCAGGTTATATTGTTTGGTAAGTAAAGCACTGATGTTTGTCTGGTTTGATTTTTTTTTTCCCCAAGTTGACCAGTGGATTTAAGTGGAGAATCGTCTTCAGAGCCCTAACTTTGAGGGGCTGCTTTGAATATTTGAATGTAGCTCTATTGGACATGTAATCATGTCATGTAATTTTTAGGTGTGTATTTTCTTGCTGGTCTATGGGAAAGCTAATTTAATACAATGATATTTTAAACTGGGACAGCAAGATCTTTAAGCTCCTCATATCAGATGTTTCGGACTCCTGAAGTTCTGGTATTTGGAGTTCTTTTTACAAACCACTGGTTAACTGGGAGCTGCTGATAACTACCAGAACGCATTTGCACTTGTGAACCACTGACAACTATTGGAGAATGAACCATGGCTACTTTCAGCTTTGGACCAAGATTCTAAAGTTGAGCCTGATGCATTACATTGAATAGTTCTCATGCTTTGCTAATGTTGTAATGTAAATTTTAAAAGAATGTAGCAAATATCTAATAACAAGATTCCTAATGTTATGCAGAAGTGAGTGTTTTGCTCGTCTCAGTTAAATCTGCCTTGATGCAAAGTGAGTTCTGGCTGTCATTGGGCAGACTCTCCAATGGCTATTTATTTGACACATGTCCTCATTCTCTCAAACATTCAGCAGGTTAATGATAAAGGTCCAGAGAGCTCGTCTTTCCCTCCTCTCCTCTCCATCCCATTTGCATGTGCATGTCTGCACACGCAACTCAGACATAACTATTCATCTACCTGGTGGTGTTGATCTCTATTTTAGAGCATCAGCTGCTGTCACTTTATTTGGAAATTGCTACCAGTCAGTTGATGAAACTGATGCTTTACAAGTTCATTACCTCGTAACTTGAGGTTACCCAGTTCTTGGATTCAGAAATCCAACTGGCGCAATGGGAACTGCAGTATGTTCCTCTTCACAGGGTACTTTATAGAAATTGGATGCATGGTATTAAAAATTGGCATGTTTGAATTGCTGTTTGAGTGATGTTGACAGCTCATGCAAGTTCACTGACCAGTGTTGCAGGTCAAGAGAAAAGGTTAACTGAGTTATTCATCAGTATTTAAATTTTTAATTGGGAGTTTTGTAGATGTAGTTACTAAAATTAAACTTAACCAAATATTTCTCCCCTATCCTGTTTCTCTCTACTAGGATGGATCTATGGGTGAGGTTACTGCTCAGTTGTGAACAGTTTCCTAATGTATGGATATCAGAAAGGAAATGCTTGGATTTAATGCACCCAAACTGATCAAAATAGTAACATTTCTTGTCGCCTGTGTTAAAATCTGGTGTGCACTCAACATGTTTGCACCTGGTTGAAGTTGCTGTAATCTTATTTTGCACTCTTGACTTTTAGGGTGCAGTTTTCCCCGGTAGTCTCATTAGCTCTGGGTGACCTTCACCCATACTCACGTGTGGAGTTTCTTTTGCAGGTGCAGCAGGATGTGTGGCGACTTTGTTTCATGATGCGGCCATGAACCCTGCTGAAGGTAATGTTAACAAGGTTAAAAAGTCTAACTGTAAGGTTTTCTACTATTGCTTTTGACTTAAATATGACGCAGGTACGTTGAATGTAAAACCAACTTGTACTTCTGCATATTTCAGAATTTACCAAGACCGCTTGCAATTAATTGGCTGACATTGCAGTGTGTTCCTGGCTAATTGCCTTTTTGGAACAAGAAATATGGGTGATTTTCTAGTAACATTGCATGGGTGCAATTCTTGATTTGAAAAGTGTAATGAAGCTAATTTTTTTATATACTGGAGCTATTTTCATGCCCTTTTTTCTTGCCCCTTTGCCATTATCAACCATGGCTCATTTGGTCGGATTCCTGCTTTTGTTAGGTTGTGGTTTCAAGCCAGACTTAAGATTGGAGTGCAAAAAAATCAAGACTGACCTTACAGTTAAGTACCGAGGGAATATTCATGACAGAGGTCCATCTTTTGCACAAAGTAATAAATCTAACTGTATGGCCCCTTTGGTCAGCATAAGATCTTGTAATCATTCAAAGAATTGGAGTGTTCTGACCAAGTTTTACATCCTACAACCTAACTTAATCTGTAGGAGCTTGTGTGCACAAATTGAAGCTGAGTTTTCTGTACTTCAGTGACTTGCACTTTATATGCTGGACTGGCTGTAAGTTGTTTTGGGATGTTGTGAAAGGCTCTTATTCAATCACTTAAATTGCTCCCTGAAGTTTGATTTAACCTTTTCATGGAATTAAGTATCACTGGCAAGTCAGCAAGTGTAGAGTGCGAGTACATGTAGAATGTAGGAGGCTTGGTTACTAAGTTTGCAGGTGACACCAAAATTGGTGATTTATAGTGGAGGATGAAGTTGGTTATCAAGATTACAAAGAGATCTTGATTGGGTCAGTGGGCTGAGGAGTGGCATTCTGAGTTTAGTTTGGATAAATGTGAGGTATTAAAGTTTGATAAAACAAACAAGGGCAGGACTTGTACAATTAATGGTAGGGCCCTGTGGGTTTAGGTACACAATGTGAAATATGTATTACAGGCAGACAGGGTAGTTAAAGCATTTGGCGCTGTCTGTATTGCTCTGACATTTGTAAATATCGCAGTTGAGTTGTCTTGTTCAGCTTATGCAGGACATTGCGGGCGGCACGGTGGCACAGTGGTTAGCACTGCTGCCTCGCAGCGTCAGAGACCCGGGTTCAATTCCCGCCTCAGGCGACTGACTGTGTGGAGTTTGCACGTTCTCCCCGTGTCTGCGTGGGTTTCCTCCGGGTGCTCCGGTTTCCTCCCACAGTCCAAAGATGTGCAGGTCGGGTGAATTGGCCATGCTAAATTGCCCGTAGTGTTAGGTAAGGGGTAAATGTAGGGGTATGGGTGGGTTGTGCTTCGGCGGGTCGGTGTGGACTTGTTGGGCCGAAGGGCCTGTTTCCACACTGTAAGTAATCTAATCTAATCTAAACATTGGGAGGCCTTTTCTGCAGTACTGCATGCAGTTCTAGTTGCCCTGTTATAGGAAGGATGGTATTAAAGTGTTTAGGTAAGATTTCCCTGGATGTTGGGAACGGAGGGTTTCGGGAGGTTTGGGAGGTTCTCCCTGCTCCCCAGGATTAGGAGGTTGAGATGTGACCTTTGGAGGCTTATAAAATCAAAGGGGCATAGGGAAAAGACTTTGCTATTCACCTTAAGATGGGAAGTTGAAAACTAGGGGGCATAATTAAAAGTGAGAGAAGTGCAACTTTTTAGTGGCTCATGTGGAATGAACTGTCAAGGGAAGTGATGGATACAATTAGTTATGGCGTTGGATAAATGGATGAATGCATGAATAGTCAAGATTTGGAGGGATATTGGCCAAGCTCAGGCAAGTGGCAGTAGTTTGTGAATATGGTCAGTGTGGACTAGTTGGACATGTCAGTTTCCATGCTGTATGACTGACTCTATTTCAGAGGACAGTTTTGGGCCAACCACATTGCTGTTGGTCTGGAGTCTGGTGTAGGCCATACTTTAAAGATGGCAGATTTCATTGCCGTAAGGACTTCAGTGAACAAGATTCATTTCATGGCAGTTGCTTAGTTTTTGATCTCCATTACTGAGGAACTTTCAATTGTACAATTAATTGAATTTAAACTCCATGAGTTGCTCTGCTGAGATTGCAACACTTGTCCCACAGCATTATTTTGGGCCTCTGGATTAGTCATCTTGTGACATGACTGCTACTGTTTCTGGTTCACTTACTGATAAATGGGCTACTTCAAACTTTAAATGTGGAATGTCTTCAGTTCAATACACTTTGTGCAAAACTATGACCTAAAGAGACATTGGTAATCTGTGGCAATCATCTAAATTCAGATGTTTTGGTCCACAAAACCAATTCAGATCTGTACCTCTGTCATGTGCTCACTATTTAAAACAAACTTCTGAAAAGAGGAAATTGATGTGTCCTTTTTCAGGATTTGTAACTAAAGTTTCTAGATTGAGGTCCCTTTTTTTTCTTAAGAGTTTTCAAAATCATTCAAGGGGTACCTGTGCATTGGGCTTCGTCAGGCATTAGAAGCAATAAGGTAAATTCCATTTTTCTGACTTGCCATCTAAGCTAAAAATGTGTTTTGCATCTGCATTCTACTGCCTCTTTCTTTTACTCCACTTCCTACAATTTGCAGTTGGTTTTAGGGAATCTAATATTAGTTGATGCGCTGTTTAATCTGTGCTCTCCCCTTTCCATCAGAGCAGTAGATTTTGATTCACTTGTTCCTGTGCTTTCTCCAGTTCTATTCCAAAGTGGCTCATGTGCAATGTATATCCTTCAGTCCTATCCAAAGTGATTTATTTTTTTCTTTCTGATTTAACATTGTTCTAGTTTGGCAATTCATGCCATTTAAGCATTTATTCACCAAAAATAAAACTACTTAAAAATGGGACTGAGACTTTGGTATTTTGAATTTACATTTGATTGTTAGGATAGGATTATTGAATTATTTATGCCCTCTGGTTTTCTGCAGGCAACTTGAAGTTGCAAGAGCATGTCTTGTATGACTTAATTGTATTTGCAGCATTCTGTTAGTTGAATTTTAGTTTTACATGACAGTATAGAAATTGTTGAAGTAATTGACAATTTTGTAGTGTTTTTTAACCTCCAACTCCCTTAACTTGTACTAAGCAGGTTTGTTGCCACAAAGCTATTGTATTTGTGGTTAGTTATTTTCTTCCCAGCTGTCATGGGTTAATAGATCTTGTCAAATTGCAACTTGCAGCCTAGTTGATATTCATAGGAAAGGTTTTAACTAGTTTTTAAAAATTCTATCAACTTTACTTCAATGTATTTTGAAGCTCTTGGATATTGGCATTTCTGTCTCTGCCAAGAAATTATCCTAATGGGTAGCCTTTTCTGTTTGACGATTGTAAATGTACAAAGTTAATTGCCTTTGTACAATGCAGCACAATCAAATGTGCATTCGTTCAGGAACAGAGTTAACATGGGTATCTCTGCCAATGTAGGGAGTACACGTAAAGGCTTAAGAACAAGTTAGCTGTCAGACTGAACTGTGCATGGGAATGAAATTGTAACTTTTTTTTGTGGGTGAGGCAGATGAATTGTTGTAATTTGCCTGTCTGCCAAGTTGTTTCCTTTGTAATTTTAAATGTTAAGCTGACTTAGCTAAAACTGAATGGTTCACACCAGGTCAGTAGATTAAATGAATTTTTGACTTCAGCTTGTCTCTGGCTTGCTGCTACTGTTGAGTTCAGTCTGTAAATCAGTGCTCCATCTAGAGGCAGAACATAAACTGGCACTTTGCAGTGTTGGCAGGTACATTCCACTGACCAACACTTTGTTCACCTTTAATTTTACCAAGATTTCAGCATAAGTGGCTTGCTGGATTGCAATCTTGAGTTTGTGTTCCCTTATTTGCCTGGAATGACAATATAAAAGTAAACGTTCAAGGTAATGACCAGGTGCTCAAATGAATGGAAATTGGTGTTAAGTTGCAGAAGGTTTCAGAAAGCAAGCTTTTTAAAGAAAAGATCACTTCTTAAATAGTTTAGTGTTACCTGGTGAAGGGAATGTGCAGCTGGTAAAAGCAAGATCCTTTGTGTGAAGGCACTTCAACCTCCTGGGTGCAGCTTTGGGGAAGGGCAGGTTTTTGGGATATTTTGCAACTGCTCTTGAAAATTTAGATCAAGTTGAGCTATATTTTGTTAACATTCACTACTCATCTTGAAGAAAACAACAGCCTTTTCTGCTTTAGTATGTAAACAGCACTTTGCTGTCCTAATTTCAAATGACTTGGCTGCATGCATGCTTTTGGTGTATCTGCTGATTTTTACCTTTACGTAGGTGCCTAAGTGTACATGCTAATAGGCTGATCAGCTGTGAAGGGCAAAATAATTGCTCTGCTCCAGTATCTATTCAAGTATTTGTCAGCTGAGGTAAATAAACTATGATTTAGAGGGGGCTCCCTTATTACTTTTTTTCCCCCTGAAATTTCAGTTGTGAAAATGTTCTCATTCAAGTAAATGAATTGTATTTTACTGGATGGGATCAAATTTCCTCCGGTACAAACTTCAATAGTGTCTGCAATTTAATTCTGGCCACTTCTTGGTTCTCCTTCCTAATGTTACTGGATTAAATTGTCTTTTTCTCAAATTAAAATGTCAATGCATGAGTATCTGCTATAACTGACATGTTTCACTGATTTGACTTTGAATGCTTTCTATTCTAATATTTGAGTCTTATTGTCTTGGAAGTTTGTTCTTAATGTTTCACAAACATATAGACTTGTGGAAGTTGGTATACAAGTCCAACCACTGAATGTGGCCATGGTCTTATGCACCTATGTTGTATCATTCGCAACCTTAAATGATTTGGAGTGGGAATTTTGTTTGAAAATTCTTTTGATCACTGACCCAGTTATCAGCCATTTCGGTACTTGAAACAAAAATGTGCGTAAGCTGAAGCAAAATACCTAATGTTGGCATTCAATAGCAATCTTATTATCAGGAACTGAGTGACAGCGTTGGATATTATGGTTTGAGATTCTCGTTTGTAAGAGGCAGGTGTTGTGTGTCTAGTTTGTAAGTGAACTGTACAGTCTTAAATTTATGCAACACACTTGAAACAATATTTTAAGCTGACAAACCTAAAGTGACTCCTCTCATCAATTCTAATGGGCATGCCCCAAGTCACATGTTCACAAATTCTGACGTGTTTTCAGAATTTTGTTTAGCTTTCAAAATAGTGAATTTTTTAATAAACTGGAAATTGCCTGCATTTTGAAGTATCATGCAACATGTTTAGGCCTAACACATCAGGCCTTATAAAAGAAACTATGTAGTGGTTGCTGCATTTAGCATGCTAATCGTTAAGAGCTTGTGTACATTAAGATGAATAAAGATGTGTGGTTTACTCTGAAAGATTTGAGGTAAATCATTTAAAGCCTTAGAACATCACATGGAGAGTTTCTGAAGATTAGCGTGAAACTTGGCTCAAATTTGACTGTCTTTACAGGCAAAGTCCCTCAGTTATTTTGAAAACAAATGTTTTAAGAATTTACTGAATGTGTTGTCTCTGCAAACAAAACCTCTTGATCATTCCAAAGTTTTCTTAAAAAGAGCATGAGACTTATTGCAGTTGACTGAATGTGCTTCATGTTTTGTAGACACAAGTGTAATTGGCTGTCCTTCAAGTCATTGTAACACAGCCAAGAGGGTCATGGGCAGGCATGCTCCTATCTGCAGATTGCAGGAGCCATTCAAATACTACCCAAGTAATTTAACAGAAAAGTAAATCTACCATGAACAATCATGCATACAGCTAATGTAACCACTATCATTCCCTCCTTTATGTTTCTTGGTCTCGCTCCCATTCTTCAAAAGAATTCTTTAAAAAGCAATTTCTTTTACAAACTCATGACTTAATATCTCCCTATTTGGCTTGTCAAATTTTAGTTCCATAATTGTCTAGTGTTTTAGGATTTTTATTTCCACGAAAGCAAATCTGTCATAAATTATTTTGAAAGGTATTTGCAGCTTTCAAAATACTGCAAGCTAGAATAACTATTTTAAAACAAAAAGCCCTCTTATGACTTAGTGGGGGAAACACATTGGCTTGGTAGTACAGATTATACAGCTAATCAGGAGCCTTTCCAGCTTTGATAAGTCTGAGGTGTTAATCAATTTTATGTAAGGGCAATACAAATAATAGCACTGGATCAGTTTGTAGGAACAAGATTGCAGAAAGAACACTCTGCTTTGTGCTGGAAGTCTGTCCACCAATGCTGGGCAATTCCAAGGATTGAGGTTGGTATGCCTGGAATTTCAAATTGATGAGTTGCCCTTTGGAAGAAGTACTGGTAACTAGGGAACTAAATTGCAAAGTCCATCATACATTGTGACATGTAGCAGCAGCATCTCTGCTACACATTCGTTATTAAACTTAAATTCTTAATTGTATTTTTAAAATCTGTCACTGGATAATCTACTTTTGCATTGGCCGTTGACCAGACTATGAATGGGCAAACTCATACCAGTTGAGCAAAAGAGCCTTCTGCAAATAAAGTTTGTCATTTTATAAAAGTTTTTAAGTTAGGATTTCTGCAGGGCTTTGAACTTTTGCCATGAGCATTACTGTCTTTCTCTAGCAAATCTTGCCCCATCCTTTGACGTTAATAGTTGCTGAACTTTGTATCCCCTCCATAACAGGTATAACATCTTACTGTATTTGAGATCAGCTGCTAAAGGCATAAAAAGCCAGGTTGGGTTTAAAATGTTACGTGCAGCTATAGACTTTTTACCAGTTACTGGTAGATTTTGTATCTGTATCATGCTGCTGTGTTAATTACAGAAATATTTGAACACATTTTCTTTTTTTTGATTTGTTTTCTCCTATTTTAAAATTCATTGCTTTGGATTTGTCCTCTTCTCCAAAAGAGACTGGAGTGTTTGGCATTATCCTATAGCATGTCATTAACAGCACTTCTGTTGACATTTTTAAATTTGCCCAAAGTTTGCCAACTCCTGTAGTCAATTTAAATCATTTTTAAAATTGATTTAAGCTTGACCACTACCTCCATTGTTTAAAAACTCTAGACTAGCAGCTGAATTAACTGTTTTCTCCTCTTCCTTTCCCTGGTACTGTCGTATTCCTGTTGAAATAGGAGCTTCTGTTGGCAGCTTCATCTGTTAACATTTGTAACTTGAAATGCTTGCACCAGAAGCTTTTATCTGAAGTCTAAGATGAAAATTCAAAGTGCAGTATTTTGGGTATATCAAAGTTAAGTGCAACAGTGGGGCAAATTAGAGTTTTTGATTGGATTTAAACGTGGAGAGGAGGCAAAGTGAATAAGGTAGAGTATTTGGAGCTTGGAAGTAAATGAGCAAATCTGTCATGGTACCAACAGATGAAGCCAATTTCAGGGTAGTGCATGTATTAACTCCTTAGAGGTTCGTGTGGCATGGTGGTAGTGTCCTACTTCTGGGCAGGAGACCCAGATTCAAGTTCCCACCTGCTCCACAGGTATGTATCTCCAAACTGGTTGTTTCTAAAATATCTCTCTTGTATTAACTTTTTTTAAAAACACTTTATTTAATCAACTTCTCTGCTTCTACCCAACTGATGGGAAATTATGCTTACAGTTGAGGCTGAGGACTGCCAAGTATGGCTTGTTCATGTACTTTCAGAATTCAAATTATGATTTGTGCTAGACCAGTAAAGCATTTTTGGTTAGCTAAGCTATTGAAGGATGTTGGTAAAGGCATGAATTTTATCATAGGTCAGACAAGATTTTATTAAACTAAATAGGTTGAAGGAACTAAATTACTTATGCTCCTTCATTTCTAATTTGAATTTTTATCGTACATTGCTTTTGCACACCAACGGTTTTGGCTAAAAGTAATAAACTACACTAATCTGAAAAAAGATGAGAAACTTTGCATTTGGAAACCAAAGAAATTGTTCAGTTTTTGAGCTGGCTGGTGGGTAGGGGAAAGAAATTGCTGAAATGTGTTTCACTAACTTGTTTTCCATTTTCTCCCTTTGTTTTAATGTTCTGCTTTTGTTGCTCTAACCCATCTCTCTTTGACATGGCCTGCACATGACCTGGGATGCCATGGAAACCCTGTCTCCACTCCCATTGTCTTCAAACTGGAACCTTTATACATAAACCTGTTGAACTGCGTAGTGGTGAAGCAAAGGATGCAAATGTACAACTCTCCCTACAAACGAGTCTTGGACTGCATGAGGACAGTGTGGAAAACTGAAGGGGCTGGAGCATTCTATCGGAGCTACACCACCCAACTGACTATGAACATCCCCTTCCAAGCTGTTCATTTCATGACTTATGAGTTCCTGCAGGAGAAATTGAACCCGCACAGACAATACAACCCCTCCTCACATGTTCTCTCTGGGGCTATGGCCGGGGCTGTCTCAGCAGCGGTAACAACACCACTGGACGTTTGCAAAACACTACTAAACACGCAGGAATCCCTGGCTCTAAACTCCCTCAACATCAGTGGACATCTTTCTGGCATGGCAAATGCCTTCAGGACGGTTTACCGGCTGGGTGGTATCCCAGCATATTTTAAGGGAGTTCAGGCCAGAGTTATCTATCAGATGCCATCCACAGCTATTGCCTGGTCTGTGTATGAGTTCTTCAAGTACTTCATTAGCAAACACCACCGTGAGAGGAGGTCAACTTACTGAAATTCAATAAGCCAGCACTGATGCCATAGAAACTTATTTGAACTGCAATACTCCTATATTTCCGTTGCATCCTTTTTTAATAGAATCTGGTAGTAGTTCTGATCCACTCTGCACTCAGTTGAATAAAATTATCACCATGTCTCCTGACTACATTAGGTCAAACCAAAGTTTGTGTATTTACTGTAACATCTAAAATGACAGGTAGACTTGGCCGTTGTCGACAAGGAAAACGCACAGGTATTTGCTGGCACAACATGTGTTGGGCACTTTTGGAAGCCTAACCTTTGTTTTAAGATTTTTCCTTTTGGATACTTTTTTTCCTCCCCATTCTCTTCAGTTTGCTGGGCTGGTTTAAATGTTTTTAAAAAGCACATACAGGTTTACATGTTTAGCAAAAGTGTCAGCTATTGCATTAATGTATGTGTACTGTATCATCAGTAGTTGAGAATACTTAAACCACTGCCAAGGTAGGCATCAAATTGCTTCGCACAGAAGGCAAATACTGTTTGATTTTAAAACTGTATTTCTCTGCACCCTTTGTATTGCATCAAGCTTTTTCATGCCTACATTTGCATCAGCAATGTACTTAAAGAACTGAATTGTAGCCCTTTATATTCACTGGAATATTATTCTGGAATTATTTTATCCAGCTAAGTTCTTTGATGTAGAAAAAAGGGTTTTCACAAGGAAGATGATTAAACAAAAAGACAAGAAATCTTGTGTTGTCATTTCTTGATCGGTTTTGAAATTCTTTTCTCTTTTAGTTGGGACACAGGTTTTTAGAGTTACCATTTTGGTTTTTGTATGCTCAGCCATCGAATACAGTGAACATTTCTGAATGCTTTGATGATTGACAGCCATGAGATATGGCTTAATGGAGTTCCCTGCATTAATCCTGCAGAACAGATTTAAAATGTTCACCTGTTTAGTTGGATTTTCTGATATGCAGTGATTTAGCCATACAAGATCCAGTGCTGAGATTGACTTTTTGACCTCTGCACCATAAATCCTGAAGCTAACCACACTGTAGGTTTTTAATTTTTATTCAACAGATGCTATTCACTTTTTCAAATGAAACCCAGAAGAAGAACCACCGTGATCATACTTCTTTTGAAAAATCTCAAGATTTCATTGAGTTGGAGCCATATGGAGTTTTCAAAATCTCAACCTGTTGAATGAATTTGGATGAGTTGATACAACATTGTATTCCAATTGGAGCCATTTACTTAGGTTTCAATCATATCTGGTCTTGACTAATTTTAAGATTTGCGGCTAGGGGTTTGGCACGGTGAAAGTGGTAAACCTGGGACATGGAAAGCTACCTTTACTCCAGTCATATCTGCATTATTGATTTCATTATTGGGTAGCTGAATCTGTTTTAAAATTCTTAATTGTTACACCTCCCTAGAAAATCATGCTAGAAATTGAGTCCAGTTTCCTAGAGTCACCACCTTTTTTTAACCCCCCCCCCCCCCAAAAAAGCAATTCCCCTATTTCTGTTTTGATCCAAATTTACAGCATGGACCAGGTTTCTGTACTTGACAAATGGCTTTATTACAAGAAATGATTATGTATAGGTAAACGACTATAAGCAATTAGTATATAATGCCACCAATATGACACATGCACAGCACAAACACTGAAGGTAAGGAAAACTTGATAGGAATGGAGGGGAAAGGTTGGGAAGGCAGTTAGTGGTTCCTGAGATCATTGCTGGTCAGAACACTGTTCTGTCCTTCTGTAGAGGCTGTAAGCCAGCTTAGTGACTATATGGGGTGAAAAATGGTTTTCGTCCATTTGAAATGGCTCCTCTGGCAATTTTGGGTGTTTTTTTTGGTATCGTAGTCATAGCCCCAAGATGTCCTATCTGTTAACCAGTTTCACAGTTGGCAGGTAGAAGGCCTTTATCATTGGTAACTGGTCACAAGTCCACAGGCCAGTCAGTTACTTGTGCCAACCATCTGAACACAACCCTTCAGCTCTAGATTGGCTGCAGTAAAGCTTTAATGATTGCTTGGAAAAGCAATTGTGTAAGTAATTGGACACATTGAGCACTACTTGCTTTTAAAAGTAATCCTTTATTTTCTATAAGCTATTTTTCCATTTCAGTCATTTAAAAATAACGACTTGCTTTACTGTTGTAAACAGGGAAACCATCTATCTGCTCTGGTTTTTCCTGCTGGGGAACTCTAGCTTCCAATCTGTGTGGTTGACTTGATGTCAATGAAGTGCTCTAACAGGCTGAACAGCTATAACTAGTGAAAGCCCACCATCACTTTAACTTATTTTGGTAGTGTTTGAGCCAATCAAATCTTGAAATTATTTTAATTTTGCACCTTGAACTCTGTATATCCTTAAGTAAATTGTGCAAGGGCTAGACTTGGGATGTTGAGTTTTAGCAAGGGGCTTGAAGCCTCCAGCTTATTGATATCTGAATGCTGTCTTATTTAGGTGGCATTAATGTACACAAAGTTGAGGGTTTGAGGCATGCAAAATTTTTCAATGAAAGGCAGGAATCCGCAGACTAAACTGAGTGCATAGACTTTGTATTATTTTTGATCCTTAAGGCTTAATGGAACACTGCAATTGAAACTCTATACTAAAATACAAGCAGAGATATGGGTAGATCATTCAACCCCTCGAGACTGCTCTGCTCTGTTAGTACATTAATGACTAGTTTCTACTGCCCTCTTGATACTGTTTGCCTGACAATCCCAGAGTTCAATACAGCAAAGACCATTGATTTTCAAAAGGCTTTTAAACAATGTATTTGCCACCTAGGATACCAACATCTCCCTGTTGTGCATTCCTTGAACATAACTAGCTTTTCTGCAAGCGGTGTTGTCATTCTTGGCCTTTTGTGTATTGAGTTGATCATTCAATGTCTTAGAAAACCTGATGGAAAGGATCACTATCAGTGATTTTTTTAAGATTAAATTTGTTTGAATATAAATGTTCAAGGTGACACAGGTGATTTGTCATGGCGTTAGATTATGGACCCTCCTGGATGGAAGTGTAATGCAGGACAGACACAGCTATTGTCATTGTTTACAGTTTGAGTAACTGGGTCAGTTTGAGTTGGGCCCTGAAATGCAATTGTTGTGACTGCATAAGACAGCAGTTTCTTAGATGTTTTATACCAGAAGGTTAGGACCTTTTTATTAAGGTGTGGTCAGGGAAAGCGTATGACTGCTAGTGATGCAGGTAAGGGGATTCAGCCAGAAATGAAGGAGCAACAAACTTTTTCTAGTTGTTCGACAAATTTGAAGTTCTTTTGTATTGTTTTAATGAGAACAATTACCAGGGCAATGGAACTGAGGAAGTAGAGCAGATGTGACTAGCATTGCCACCAGGAAACCCAGATGTCTGAACACTCCTGCTGTAGAGAGCACTGTAACAACCTTCCAACCATTTTACTGTTGTCCTTACTCTCACTATGTTCCTTCACGTTCCCCAACACGTGGCAGGATTGGTTTCTCATGCTGCCAGCAAACTTGTCCATCTGCAGTTCATTCATTTCATCCAAACCAGCTGAAAACTGCCTGGAATCTGGGTGCTCACACAGTACATCTTGGAGCATCACTTGTCTTGCCATCCTCTTCCTGTTCAATTGTAACTTTCATTTTAGATATTTTATAGATTTTTGTCTGGCTTATTACCGGAGCCAAATACACCAGGTAGGAGTTGACCGGAGTTGTTTAGGAGGAGAGCGAGCAAGGAAGACAATAGAGCAGCTATGGCAGCAGTTTCTGGGGGTAATTTGGGAGGCATAGCAGAAAACCAAGAGGAGCAACATTCTCAAGGAAAGAGGGCTTGACCATAGCTGACTAAAAATCAAGGACAAGATAAAAGCAGGATGAATGGCAAGCCTTTTAAATAAACTAGAGGACAACTAATAAAAGCAGTGTGAGGAGGTTGCGATGTCAGAGTAAGCTAGCTAATATTTTTTAAAATTGCAGAGGCTTTTTTAGATTACATATGGTAAGAGAGGCAAGGGTGGACTTTAGACTGCTGGAAAAATGAGTCTGCAGAGGTAGTGATTGGGATCTAAAAATAACAGAACTGAATAGCTACTTTGCATCACTGTTCACAGTGGAAGATACTATAGGCATACCAGAACTTTGAGAGAATGAGTGCAGTGGACATTGCAGAAAACACCAGTCAGGGAATACTCCAGAGGACTGGAAAATGAATAATGCAATGCTTCTGACTAAGAAGGGAGACAAATGATAGGCTGGTTATCCTGAGTGCTCATTGGTAAAATTTTAGAATCTCTTGATGTGATTGTGGGCTGAGTCAGCACAGGTTTGTCAATGGGAGGTAATATCTGACTAACCTTCAAATTCCTAAAAGCAGTAACGAGCATGTTACAGACTAAGGAGGGCTACTGGATGTGATCCATTGCACTTTCAGAAGCACTTGAACACTGTGCAACACGAGTTTGCTAAATAAGACAAACTCATGGTGTGAGAGGCAAGTTACTGGCATGGTTAGAGGATTAGCTGGGTGGGAGAAGGCAGAGTGGAAATTCAAGGTTATTCTACAGGATGGCATCTGGTGAATAGTGAAGACCTGCAGTGGTCAGTGTTGGGACCACAATTATACTAGCATTTATACATTAATGATCTGGATGAAGGAACTGATGGCATTATTGCAACATATGCAGGTGACACAAAGATAGGTGGAAGGGTAGGTACTGTTGAGGAAATGAGACTACCGGGGAATGGATGAACTCGGAGAATAAAGAAATGGCTGATGGGATGCAATGTGGCTGTGAGCCTAATACTCTGGTAGGAAGAATAGAGGTGTAGACTATTTTCTACATGGGGAAAATTCAGAAATCTGAAACACAAAGGGACGTTGGAATCCTACTTCAGATTCTCAAGGTTAACATGCAAATTCATTTGGCAGCTAGGAAGGCAAACACAATGTTAGTGTTCATTTTGAAAGGGCTAAGTACAAGAGCATGATATATTGCTGGTTAAGTCTGGAGATACTGCATTTGGAATATTAAGCAATTTTGGGCCCCATATCTAAGGAAAGATATGTTGGCTTTGTGGATTCAAAGGGGTTTTAAAAGAATGATCGCTGGGTTGAAAGACTTGTATGAGCAGGGTTCAGTACTCTAGGTTCATGGACATTTTTAGTGGAGGGGGGCTCATGAATCTGAAACTTTCAGAATACTGAGGCCTTGATAAAGTGGAGCATGGAGATCATATTTCCATGACTAGCAGAGAAAAGGACCCAAGGGCACAGACTCCAGAGTGTAGGACCACCCTTTAGAACTGGGATGAGGAATTTTTTCAGCCAGAGGGTGTTGAATCTGTGGAACTCATTGTTGCCGAAGGCCATGGAAACCAAGTCTTTGGGTGTATTTAAGGCAGTTATGCACTTGTTTGGTATAGGGATCAAGAATTATAGGGAGAAGGCAGGAGGATGGGGTTGAGAAACATTTTGGCCATGATTGAAAGGCAGAGTGGACTGTCTATCAGAAATAGCCATTTTACCCATCTGTTATGGTGTTGAGGGCAGATAGGATCACTGAATAAGTATGTGGCTCAAAGAAGTGTTTTGATTCATGGAAAATTCGTATCAGTATTAGGAAGTGGGGGGCTATATTGTTGGGATGATCTGCACCTGCATTGGGACCCATGTTTTCTCAAACTATAACTAGGGAAGTAGAGTTTTAACTAAACAATAGGTGAGGGAAGCTAAAGTAAATTATGAACTCATGGTCCAGGCTACTCTTAGAAAGATAAGAGCATTTAATTTTGTTTTATTATTCATAGCATGTGTTACAAAGTAAATTGCATGTTTTGAAGTAAATGATCAGTTGGCCATTACGGAGATATGGCTACAAGATGACAACAATTGCCTCTTAAATATTGAGGCATATGATATTTTAGAAGCTAAGTGGAGATGTAGTACTGTTAATCACAGATGGTATTGCTGCAACAGTTGTAAGTGATCTTGTGCAGGAAATAAGGGTGTTGAATGTTTAATGAAAGTAACTGGTAGGGTGGGCCTACAGATCCACTGTCAATGCATGATGAGATATAGGAAAAAATTCTGCACTAATGATAGGGCAGTAAATAATGGGTAATTTTTAATAATGGGAGAAATTGGGTTTGTAATGGTATCCCAGAATAGGGTTCATAGACTGCCTAAGAGAATTTCTTAGTGGCATATTGTGGAATCAACTATTCAACACTATGCAATACTAGAACATTAGTAATGTAACTGGCTTAATGACCTCCAATTAAAGGCATCCCCAAATAGCAGTACCTGTGATATTTGAATTTTACATCCAGTTGAAAGGGAAAAGAATGAACCTAAGCTTAGTATTTTAGACTACTTTAAAGAGGATCATGCGGATGTGAAAGCTGAGCTAACTGAAGTCAAGTGAAATCAAATACTAGGAATAGATCATTTGAGAAGCAGTGGCAGATATTTAAAGGGGAATCTTAATGCTTGGGATGTATGTATAATGTGTATAAAGCATTAGCCGTCTGGACAGTGCAGTTGAGGAACTGATATGCAAACTTTATTATCTATGAAATGAACAAATTTTACTTCACAATAGTGGATGTGAACAGTATTCCAGAAATAACTAAATTGTGGAAGGAAGTAAGGAACTTGGTGAAATTACTTTCATGAGAAAAGTAGTACTGAGCTAGCTGGTGGAGATTTAGAATGAGAAATCTCTGGGATCTGAGATTTCATCTAAGGGTCTCTGAAGTGGGGACTGAGGTAGTAGATGTGTTAGTATTAATTAATAAAACCTCTGAACAAGTTGTTTAGAACATATCTATAGTTGCACACTTAAAATCTTGAATTGGGAGGAGTCAGCATGGTTTTGTGAAAGGAAAATCAGTTATTTGAAGGAGTGTAGTGTTCATAAAAGATGTATAGATGTGAAGTGCTTTTGGAAATCCAAGTAGCATAAGTGTATTATTGCATAAAGTACACATCATGGTCTATGGGGTAACATATGGGCATGAATGGAAGACAAGCTGGCTGGTAGAAAGCGATAAATTGGTCTTTCTCTGATTGGCAGGGTGAGTGGAATCTGAGGGATCTGTGCATGAGCCTAGGCATTTCAAAATGTATAAGAGGTAAAGTTGCCATAGTCCGATCAAACCACACAGTTGCTCTCAATGGACAAAGAAATGACTGGCTTAACATGAGGCTCAGGCAGGAGGAGAGATTAGGGAGGGGAGTCCTTCATAGTAACCTCCATGTGGGAGTTGAACCCCCACGGTTGACATCTCACAGCCTTCCTTAGTAATTGTGTAATAGTCTTGCAAATTCCTTTTGCTTCTCCTAGGCTATCACTGATTAAACACTCTTGATTTACCTTAAACTGTAGGGAATCAAATCTAAATGATCTCAATTCCTCACTCCCACTAATTTCTAAAACATTTTAAGAACCTGGATTTTCATACTTCCTTGACTCAATTACATTAAATTCAAGACTTGGACCTATTCCTGAACTCTTTTTTTTCAGTCTTTGTCCTACTCTTTTCCCCCACCCAGATGGTGAGAGTTTAATGGGATGTTAATCAGTTCTTGTTCTGAGGGCTGTTGTGGTAGTGTCCCTCACCCAAGCCTGGAGACCTGAGTTTAAGTCCCACTTGCACCAGAGTTGTGCAATAGGATCTCAGAACAGGTTGATAAGAAAAATAGGTTAAATAAATTAATAAAGCAAACTCAGCTTTCCTGTTGTGGAACAGTGGTAGTGTTCCTACCCTTGGAAGGAAGCAAAAGAAAAATCAGCTCTTGTTCCAAGGGCTTTTGTGGTGCAATGGTGGTCTCTATCTCTGAACTGGGAGACTCTGGTTTAAGTTCCACCTTGTCCAGAAGTGTGTACAGTAATAGCACTTTTGAACAAGCTGATTAGGAGAACAGATCTGATTGATCTTTCAGGCCCAGAAGCAGGGATACTGCCAAGAATAAAGTCCTTACATTCTGAATCAACCTGCTTGGACATATTATTACATACCTTCAGCTGGTATCAGTTATGGTTCCTGCTTTCTCCATACCTTAGTAACTCTAATGAAGCGCTGCTGCCCAGTTTGTAATGCCCTACCTGCCAGATTAAAGACTTGCATTTTTAATATTTTACTGAGGAATAAATAGATTTTTTTAATATTACAAGTCCAAAACAATGCAATTCAAAACAGTACAAAAAACCCAAATAATAATAAAATCCCCAACCCTCCCTCATGTACAACTGTATAAATATATATAGATAAAAAATATAAAATTTAAACAAAAACCTAAACTAGCAATTTAACTTGGTAAATAAATAAATAACCAACAACAAACAAATAAATAGTAATAACTCAGCCCAGCCACACAAAACGCTCATATGTTCGCAGTTCTTCCTCCTCTGTGCTTCACGAGTCCAACAGTCAATCGTTACGGCTATATAAAAGTCCTTGTTAGTGTGGCAGATAAATCTGTAAAAAGGTATTGCAAAAAGGGCTGCCATGTCTTGTAAAAATTCTCACTTTTATGGTGTACCATATTTGTCTGAAAATCCAGAGGAATATGCTCCATAACTATCTTCTGCCAACCCCTCAAGCCTGGGTTTTTTTCGGATATCCAACCTAGCAAGATATTCTTTCTTGCACAGAACGTGAGACTATTGAAAAGTTTTTTTTCTTATGCATGTCTGCAGGAAATACAGTGGGTAGGCCCAAAAGGAGAGAGAGAGAGAGAGAGAGAGAGGGTCCTTCTCCATCCTTACACCCAAAACCCTGTCCATTGCGCCCGTCACAGCTCAAAAATGTTTGAAGCCTATTGCAAGACCAAAGAAAATGGGTAAGAGTGCCCGTGCAGATCTAGCACTTGGGACGTGCTGAAGATACCCCTGGTTTAAATTCTGACAAACTGTCTGGAGCCGAGAAGATTTGCATTTTGAGATGCCACAAATGCTTTAAAGTTATTGTCTTAACGTGATAGATATGGCCTCTGCATTAGCAAGGTCCCACGACAGCCATGTGCGAATGACCCGATCTTACTAATTTTGGTTCAGAATAAATAGTAGGATGATGTGATATAGTGATCTCTGCTAATGATCTTTGAAACAGTGTAATGAGTTGTGATTTTTAACTTCATCCAAAAGATGGCACTCCCTCCCTGGGAAGCAGATGTAGCCATCAGACAGGAGATGGCGCTTACATATCAGATATCTTTCAGTTGTGACATGGGTGGCGGTAATGAGAGCAGCCTTAAGAATGTATGTAAGGTTGTTGAAGAAACAAAGCTCGGCAGCTATTTGTCGGGTGTTGGGAAAGGTGAAACTCTAAGCCAGCTGGCTAGCCTGATGAAGAATGATTTCAAAAGGAATATTTTTGTGTTCAATGCTGCAAGCAAAGAGCTTTAAACCATGTTTAGAGGCATTTGGCCTTGTTGTCGAGTGCATGACTTTCAACTTGTTTGATCCCTATTGACAGCAACGTGTTGTTTGGTCTCTGATATACAGGTGCATGTGTGAACTCTGGCCTCAGTCCAAAAAAAAATTAGGGGGTGAATACTGCTCATTATTAACCATTGACAGCTCCACCAATACAGGGAATACAGCAAACACTCTGGAAAACGTTTTACTCCATGTGTGCACTTTGATTTAAATTTGTTTTGCTTATTCCTTTGTAGCTTGTATCACAGTCCATGTGAAGTTAATGTGCATTTCATGTTTTACTTCTCAGGAACATTGTAGATCCTTTTGCTGACAGTGTATCATATGCAAATAATATAGCTGTTCCTACACATAAATGTAGCATCCCTTACATAGAAGTTATGTAAATTGCTGTCAGGTTGCAGATGTCATATTAGCCACCCATTGTACAAACCACTTTATTTTCGTTTATCAGTATTGAGAACTCAGAATTGCTCAATTCAGCCAGTATTATCTTCCATGTCAATTATCCTAATCCCACATTCTTCAAATGAATCATGCCATGTTGAATTGTCTTGTTGGTGTATACTGTTTCCTCCTCCCCAACCACCACCACCACTGAAACCAATTTGTTTTTATGTACCCCACTGTTTCAGAATTTTTAAAACTTCTGCCAAGTAACTCCTGCTTAATCTCTAGATAAAAGCAAAATGCAGTACTGATGGAGAGAAATTAGGTCAATATTGCAAATTGTGAATTGAAAGATGTAATTAAGGACAGGGAAAAGTGGAAGGTAGTGCAAGAACAAAAAGGGAGACCGAGATTAAATGACACCAGATGATGAACAGGATGTTAATAGGGAAACAGTAAAGAAGTTAAAAACAAAAGTCTCAAAGTAGTGCTAATGGTAATTATAGGAATCATTCCTGTTTTGCTTGGAAGAAACTGTAGATAACAAGTTCAGTTCCTACTTCTGTTAAACTGTCAAATTGTAAATGTCTTAATTGGAAGATGATATGCTAGCCTGCAAGATTCTGTTAAGCTGCTGCTTAAGCTAGGAGATAGGACAGTTAGATGGGAGTAGGGTGAAGAATTAAAATAACACAAACTAAGTTGTATCCCTTTGGTCCACAGACATGTTCCACCAATTTGCATGTAGCCTACCTAGGCTAGAGGAGATGAATGTAGTGTACTAAATCAAAATATGTAGAAGTAAATTTTTCTTTCAGCTGGAAAGGAGTAATTAGGGATCATGAATACTGGAAACAGAAGTTCAAAAGTGTAACTTGTGAATTTCTGGTGTTTTCATGAGCTGGTGCTATACAATGGTGATGGAAGAATGGACTAGGATGTCTGCGAGGAGATCTTTTAAGATTTGTAGGGGAAGGAAGCGATCTTTGAACTGCTCTGGTCTAATTAGAAGAGTAATACCTTTTCAGTTTCATTTCAAAGTTACATCTTCTCATTCTAGGTGCCATCCCAATAAGAGGGGCATAGTGAATCTGTGGTACCTCAGTTGTTTCATACAGTCTTAAAACTGTGTATGCAGTCTTCAATTTGGCCTGAAGATTTTGTAGATTTTCCATTAGGTCTCAGTTTTTATACTTTATGCCTCTTACTATTAAATATGATATTTTCTTATATTGAAGTTAATATATTAGACTCAACGCAACTTGGTTTCTCTCTCCATGCCTGTGGAGTTTGTCCAACATTCTACTTGTTTCTAATATTCAAATAGATTTTTCTCAGTCTTATGTTCTTGAGGTGTTGCTTTAAAGAATTTAATGTCTTGTGAACTTGTGCTACTCTTCAATAAAGGAGAAAGTGAGGGCTGGAGATCAGAGCTGAAAATGTGTTGCTGGAAAAGCGCAGCAGGTCAGGCAGCATCCAAGCAACAGGAGAATCGATGTTTCGGGCATAAGCCCTTCTTCAGGAAAGGGCTTATGCCCGAAACGTCGATTCTACTGTTCCTTGGATGCTGCCTGACCTGCTGTGCTTTTCCAGCAACACATTTTCAGCTCTACTCTTCAATATAATTGAAATCCACAATCCTTGATAAAATCAATGAGCAAATCCCAAAATTGAATTCCACTGCCACTTTTTTCATCCAGTTTCACAATCTAAACAAGCCCCTACCCAGATGGGGCATTAACCAGAAGGCAGGTCAGCCACCTGATAGATATATGTCCATGGCACTAATTTGTGCCTAAATGGGGTGCTGTGCTTCCTCCATGGGAATAGTAGCTATAGTTCTAGTTTGGATGGTTGGATGCCACTAATTCTCCTCTTTCATGTTGTGTCTAGGGCCTGACTATCAGTGGTGGAGAATAGATTTCTGGTGACTTTAAACAGAGGAGGTGCTTCCCTTACACCTAGTGATAGGTGATGTTTACTGCATACTAGCAATAGGTACAGTTTACATTAACTTGCTGGGTATATTACTAGAGAGCCTATGGCAGCTGCATAGAACCTTTTGTGTGGGAAGAGTTGAGCTCTTCAATGGTACCCAAATAGTGACATCAGAAAGTAACTTCAGCATTAACTCTTGTGTAGGAGTTGGGAGGTCATGTTGTGGCTGTACAGGATACTGGTTAGGCCACTTTTTGGAATACTGCGTGCAATTCTGGTCTCCCTCCTATAGGAAGGATGTTGTGAAACTTGAAAGGGTTCAGAAAAGATTTACAAGGATGTTGCCAGGGTTGGAGGATTTGAGCTATAAGGAGAGGCTGAATAGGCTGGGGCTATTTTCTCTGGAACCTGAGGGGTGACTTTTTATAGACTTTTATAAAATTGACAGGAGTATGGATAGCATTAAGTCTTTTCCCCAGCGTGGGGGAAATCCAGAACTAGAGGGTAAAGATTTAAGGTGGGGGGGAAGATTCAAAAAGGGACCTAAGGGGAAACTTGTTCACGGAGGGTGGTGTGTGGAATGAATTACCACAGAGGTGATAGAGGCTTGTACAATTACAGCATTTAAAAGGCATCTGGATGGATATACGAATAGGAAAGGTTTAGAGGTATATGGGCTAAATGCTGGCAAATGGAACGAGTTGGACCGAAGGATCTGTTTCAGTGCTGTACATCAGTGACTCTAATTGGCTGCAGTGTACTCTGCGATAAGTGGTCATTGACCGACATCATTTAAATGTGAGTCTGTCAAATTATTGATTGCGGTGAACTAAAACAGTTGCAGAACTGTACCCTGTGGGACATTGCTAGTTCCATCCAGCAATAGAAGGAGCCTTTACGTTCTCCCATTTTCCCCTCCCATTTGACTTATTTAGTCTAACTTGCTACCTCTCCACTAGTTGCATATCCCTTGATTATCTTCACTATTCTACATGACCAGCTCTGATCGAACTGAATGGAGAAGCCTATTCCTAACTCTTCCGATACCTCTGTTAAATGTTTTCTAATGGAAGTTACACCACTTGCACAGTATGGTCGCATTTCTACCTCTCTTCCAATAACTCTTCACAAGGTACAAGTTCTATACCCACCCATTTGCACTTGATTCTTGCGCCAGCGTGGTAGCGCAGAACCTGGGAGGTTTTAGGACCGTCCACGATTGGTCTTCGCTCCCGTTCCTCTTCACTTTAGCGAGCTGGAGACCCCTCAATGCAGCTCACCTCCTGGGGTCTTGTTTTGACAGGCTTTACCACAGGCGCGCAATTCAGAAGTGATGGGACAGAATGAAATGAGTCGAAGCTCCGCCTCGTCGTCTCATTCCGAAATCTGGCCTCTTTGCAAGGAGTTGCTGGAAAAAGTCTTTGAAGAAGTGAGCAGTTGCCCGAACACCGTTGCAGATCTCTGTTAAAATGGTTAGCATTGCTCCTATTTCATGCCTGTAGTTGCCGTGTGCAACTATTTCAAATGTACGGTTTTAACTGACTCCTCAAAGAGCAAGTTAGGCAAATGACCAGTTATTCTAGTACAGTTTTAGAGAAAAGTACTTCCTGTTAATTTGAATAATGAAAATCTGCTTCTACTATTCTAACAGAAGCGATAGGCTTTCAGTTTAATATCATCCCAAATATGGCGTGGAAATTCACTTTAAAAACGTTGTAAGCCAAAAAACAGTGAAATACTATAAAATCCTCAATCTCAGCCAAATAAAACATTACTGCCCGTTCCAAAGAGAGTATCTTATAGCAGAAGTTTTCTTTTTAAGACACCCATTGACTCAATTAATAAATGCACCATTGATTTGTTATATTCGCCCACCAAAAACGTGAAAGCCAGCTAACCGGTTTGATCCCCAGTCTTCGCTGTGTTGATAAATCTGAGCTCCAGGTGGCAGTAGCGGCGTTGCAGTTGGTATTAGTATACAGGAGAGAGGGGTTCCCTGTGCTGATCACTAATCAGTGACCCCTGCTGGAAAGGAAATATGCTGGGAATCCGCAGGTGAGGGCAAGGTTGACTTGCCACTGTTCAATGACCTCTTTTACTAAAAGTTAAAATTTGCAGGGAATTAGAGCTAACTTGTGGCTAATGTTAGAATTTAATACTATTTTGAACCATAGAATCCCTACTGTGTGAAAGCAGGCCATTCAGCCCACACCTATCCCGCAAAGAACATACCACTCAGACCTACCCCATCACCCCACTTTTCCCATGGCTAAGTCACCCTCCTAGGGCATCCTAGATACTATGTGCAATTTATCATGGCTAATCCACCTAACCTTTGGATTGTGAGGAGCACCTGGAGAAAGCCCACACAGACACGGAGAATGTGCAAACTCTGCATAGACTGTCTTCTGAGGATGAATTTGAACCCTGGGGCTGAGGTAGTAGTGCTAATCACTGAACCACGATGCTGCTCCAGAGAATTAATATGACCTGAGAATTCTACTTTCCTTCTCCAGAGTATGAGGAGCAGCCTATTATATATGAGGGGGCCAGAGGTGAAAGGGGAAATGGTGGACAGTGGTGAACACTTTGGTTGTACTTTAAACAGCTACTTAACTACTGTTTCACCAGCAGTTAAACTGCTGGAATTGCTGAAAGACTGAAGGTTGGCTAACGTGGTTACAATGCTTCAGAAAGATGGCAAGGACAAGCCAGGGAACTATAGACCAGTGAACCTGATATCACTGGTGGGCAAGGTGTTGGAGGGAACCCTGAGGGACAGGAGGTACATGTATTTGGAAAGGCAAGGATTGATCAGGGATAGTCAACATGGCTTTGTGCATGGGAAATCATGTCTCATAAACTTGATTGAGTTTTTTGAAGAAGTAACAAAGAGGATTGATGAGGGCAGAGCGGTAGATGTGATCTATATGGACTTCAGTAAGGCGTTCCACAAGGTTCCCTGTGGGAGACTGGTTAGCAAGGTTAGATCTCATGGAATACAGGGAACTAGCCATTTGGATACATAACTGGCTGAAAAGTAGAAGACAGAGGGTGGTGGTGGTGGAGGGTTATTTTTCAGACTGGAAGCCTGTGACTAGTGGAATGCCACAAGTGGACAGTGAAGGAGGCTACATCTGATTACAACAGGATCTTGATCAGATGGGCCAATGGGCTGAGGAGTGGCCGATGGAGTTTAATTTATATAAATGATTTGAATTTGAGTATAAGAGGTGTAGTTAGTAAAGTTGCAAATGACACCAAAATTGGAGGAGTAGAGGACTGTGAAGAAGGTTATCTCAGATTACAATGGGATCTTGACCAGATGGACCAGTGGGCTGAGAAGTGGCAGATGGATTTTAATTCCGATAATTGCAAGGTGCTGCATTTTGGGAAAGCAAATCTTAGCTGGATTTATACACTTAATCATAAGGTCCTAGGGAGTGTTGCTGAACAAAGAGACCTTGGAGTGCAGATTCATAGATCCTTGAAAGTGGAGTCACAGGTAGATAGGATAGTGAAGGAGGTATTTGGTATGCTTTCCTTTTATTGGTCAGAGTATTGAGTACAGGAGTTGGGAGGTTGTGTTGCGGGACATTGGTTATACAACTTTTGGAATATTGCGTGCAATTCTGGTCTCCTTCCTATCGGAAAGATGTTGTGAAACTTGAAAGGGTTCAGAAACAATTTACAAGGATGTTGCCAGGGTTGGAGGATTTGAGCTATAGGGAGAGGCTGAACATGCTGCGGCTGTTATTCCTGGAGCGTCAGAAGCTGAGGGGTGGCCTTATAGAGGTTTACACAATCATGAAGGGCATGGATAGGATAAATAGTCAGTCTTTTCCATGGGGTGGGGGAGACCAGAACTAGAGGGTATAGGTTTAGGATGAGAGGGGAAAGATATAAAAGAGACCTAAGGGGCAACTTTTTTTCACGCAGAGGGTGGTCCGTCCTGTATATCTGTATGACTCCATGCTCGGTAACAGTGTGGAAAATTTCATTTGAGCCAGTGCCAATGCACAGAATCATAGTCACAGCATAGAAGGAGGCAATTTGGCCCGTTGTACTTGTGGAGGCTCACTGCAAAAGCAACTCATCTATTCCCATTTCATTCTACATTGTTGGTAGTCAAGTCAAAATCTAATGGACTAACAGTCACGAAAAACATAAGTTCATATGCCACTTTGAGAGTTTGAACTAGTTCGAAACTGGAAAAAGTGCTGCTATCTATTAAATTGGCCATGAAGTTGTCAGATTAATATAAAACTAACTGTAGTTCTGAATAGGTTGATTACAAAATATCTAAAGATGCAACTGGTTTACTAATATCCTTTGGGGAAAGAAAACTGTTGTTCTTCGAGATGTGATTTGATTTGATTTGATTTGATTTATTGTAGTCATGTGTACCTAAGTACAGTGAAAAGCTTTGTTTGTGAGAAGAACAGGCAGATCATAGTAAGCAAAGATGTACAGATCATAGGGTGCTCATTTATTCCTACTCTTATAAACTTTTACCAAATCCCTGCCATTTTTCACCTACAAATGCTTTTGAATCCAATTCCTTTCTGAAAGCCAGTGTTGAATCTGCCTCCGCCTCCATTGCCTTTTCTGACAATGCATTCCAGGCTCTAACCACATACTGCGTTTTTTTAAAAATGATTTTTTCATGCTATCTCAGTGGTTGTTTATCAAACATTTTAACTCACATCTTGAGAATTTATTTGAAAAGAAACCTGTAGGGCAATTTCCACATGGAATTAGTGATGTATGCAAGTGGGTGGCCATTAGTGATGGAAATCAAGTAGGTCTATTGAGTCACAAACACCACTGATCTTCACCAGTTTGAATGGTTCCAAATCCAATTCCATGTCAGGATTAAAGATCAATCTGTCAGCTTCGTTATTGGGTCTGTTGAGTACGTCTTTTTTTCTCATTTGTGAATGGGATGTGGGTGTAACTGGCAAGGGCAACATTTGTTGACTAGCCCCAATTGCCCTTGAACTGACTGGTTTTCTTGCCATTTCAGAGGGCAGCTAAGAGTCGACCTTCTAGCTGCAGGTTTGGAGTCACTTGTAGACCAGAGCAGTTGAGAATGAAATATTTCCTTCCCTAAACACTTTAGTGAACCAAACATCTTTACCTGACAATCAACAGAGTTATCATTGGGCCAGCTATTAACTCCTGCTTTTCTTGAATTCAAATCTCACTGTCTGTCATCAGGATTGATGATGATTGGTTAACACACAGCAGGCAGAGTTGTAATTAATGTCAACAGAAGTGAATATCTAAACACTGCTGAAATATTACAAGACTTTCTGATTCAACCACTCTTTTAGGAAGCCAGTTCTGCACACCCATCACACTCGGGGGGGGGGGGGGGGGGGAGGTATCCTCTTCTCTCCTCTTAGATTCAAGGTGAGAGGTAGAAGGCTATGATCCCTAGTTGTTGACCCTTTACTAATTAAATAGTGGTTTCCCATCCAGCCCCCTCAAGAACTTCCATACCTCTATCAGCTACCTACTTTTCAAAGAGATTAGCCCCAGCCTCATAAAAGGAGGCCATTTGATCCATCGTGTCTGTGTTGTAACTCTAAGCATTTTTACTTCGTGTCATACTCCTGTCTTTCCACTGCACATTCTTGTGTGCCTCTCTAATCTTTCCTCAAAGCTCAGACCACAGCAACCTCTCCCGCACCAAAAGCCCACATCTTGCTAAATTTCCTCTGCACCTTCATTAGACCAATCACCTCTTTCCCAAATTGTGGTCATCAGAACTACACATAGTACTCCAGCTGTGGCTTAACCAGCATTTTATACAGTTCCATCACTACCTCCTTGCACTGTATTCAATGACTTGCCTAATAAAGCAAATATTCCATTTGCCTAGCATTTGGCCCATCTCCCTCTAAACCCTTTCTATTCATGTATCCAGACAGATGCCTTTTAAATGTTGTAATTGTACCAGCCTCCACCACTTCCTCTGGCAGCTCATTCCAAACATACACCATTCTGTGTGAAACAATTGCCCCTTAGATCCTTTTTATATCTTTCAACCTCTTACCTTAAACCTATGCCCTCTAGTTTTGTACTCCACCACCCCAGGCAAAAGACCTTGCCTATTTACCTACCCATGCCTTTCATTATTTTACAACCACATTTTATAAGGTCACCCCTGCCCCCCCCCCCCCCCCCCCCCCCAGCCATTCAGCCTCTTCCTATAGCTCAAACCCTCCAAACCTGGCAACATCCTTTCCTGAACTCTTTCAAGTTTCACAACATCCTTCCGATTGGAGGGAGACCAGGATTGAACGCAATACTCCAAAAGTGGCCAAACCAAAGTCCTATACAGCCGCAACATCATGTCTCAACTCCTATGCTCAGTGAACTGACCAATAAGGGCAAGCATACCAAACATCACCTTCACTATCCTATCCATATGCAACTCCACTTTCAAGGAACTATGAACCTGCATTCTCTTTCTTCAACAATACTCCCCAGGACCTTACCATTCAGTTAATAAGTCCTGTCCTGATTTGCCTTTCCAAAATGCAGCACTTCACGTTTATCTAAATTAAACTCCATCTGCCACTCTTCGGCCCATTGGCCCATATGATCAAGATCCTGTTATACTCTGAGATAACCTTCTCCACTGTCCACTACACCTCTGACTTTAGTGTCATTTGCAAACCTACAAACCATACATCTGGTGTTCACATCCAAATCACATATAAATGACAGAAAGCAGAGAATCCAGCACTGATCCTTGTGACACACTGATGGTCACAGGCCTCCAGTGTGAAAAGCAACCCTCCACCACCACCCTCTGTCTTCTACCTTCAAGCCAGTTCTCCCTGTATTCAATGTGATCTAATCTTGCTAACCAGTCTACCATGAGAAACCTTGTCGAACGCCTTACTGAAGTCCATATAGGTCACATCCACTGCTCTGCCCTCAACAATCCTCTTTGTTACTTCTTCAAAAAACTCAATCAAGACAGTGAGATACAACTCTCCACTCATAAAGTCATGTTGACTACCCCTGATCGGTTCTTGCCTTTCCAAATACATGTAAATCCTGTCCCAGTATCAGGCTCACCGGTCTATCGTTTTCCTGCTTTTCCTTACTGCCTTTCTTAAATAGAAGCTCAATGTTAGCCAACCTCCAGTCTTCCTGCACCTCACTTGTGACTATTGATGATACAAATATCTCAGCAAGGGGCCCAGCAATCACTTCCCTAGCTTCCCACAGAATTCTAGGGTACACCAGTTCAGGTCCTGAGGTTTTACCTATCTTTGTGTTTTAAGATATCCAGCACCTCCTTTTCTGTCATATGGACATCTTTTTCAAGATTTCACTATTTATTTCCCCACATTCTATTGTGGATACACACAGCTCTCTGATCTTCAACTATCCTTTCCCAGGGTTCAACCATTTGTGTGTAATCCCTTGTTAGACATTAGTAAATACATTACCTCATACTTATCCAGGTTCAATTGTTAGACATTAGTAAATACATTACCTCACACTAATCCTGTTTCTTGCATTCCTATGTTATAATTTGACTTGAACCTATACCCTATAGGACGTTAACTGTGGTTCTGCATTACTAGACCAGTGACATTACTGCTACGCCACCACCTCCTTAACATATAAGTGAGTTAGAGTTGAATCTCAGATTGAGATTCAAAATGCTGGAATGTTTAGAGAACAAGGAAGTAAAACTATCCTGTAGAATAGAGTGCTGTTTACTATCAGGAGGTAACTGCGCCTGTTTTCTGAAAGAGCTATTTCCGACTTGACATCCCAATTTGACCTAGCCCCGTTTGCCAGCATTTGAGCAATATCCCTCTAAACCTTTCCTGTTCATATACCCATCCAGATGCCTTATAAATGTTGTAATTGTACCTGATTCCACCATTTCCTCTGGTAGCTCGTTCCATACATGCACCATCCTCTGCATGAAGAATTTACCCCTCACATCCTTTTTAAAACTTTTCCCTCTCACTTAAACCTATGCCCTCTAATTTTGGACTCCACCACCCTAGCAAAAAGACTTTAGCTATTTACCCTTTCCATGCGCCTCATAATTTATAAACCTCTACAAGGTCACCCCATAACCTCTGAAGCTCCAGAGAAAAAAGCCTCAGCCTCTTCAGCCTCACTTTATAGCTCAAACCCTCCAGTCACAGTAACATCCTTCCTACAGAAGGACAACCAGAATTGTATGCGGTACTCTAAAGGTGACCTCACCAATGTCCTGCACAGCTGCAACATGAAGTCCCAGCTCTTATACTCCATGTTCTGACCAATGAAAGCAAGTGTTCCAAATGCATTCTTCACCATCCTATCTACCTGGAGATTAGAGTAGAGAGTGTGGTTCTGGAAAAGCACAGCAGGTCAGGCAGCATCCGAGGAGCAGGAGGATCGATGTTTCTGGCAAAAGCCCTTCATCAGGATGGGCTTTTGCCTGAAAGTTTGATTTTCCTGCTCCTTGGATGCTGCCTGACCTGCTGTGCTTTTCTAGTACCACACTCTCGACAGGCATTATTTGCAGTCCAAAAGGTCTATGCCCATTTTGACAATGCGACAGGGCATCAAATTAATGCAAGCACTACTATCTTTAAATTATAGCTGAACAATTTACAAGCTGGTGCATATACGTAATAGATAATTAAAATACCTGAGGCAAAACTCCAATCGTAAATGGATTATTCTATGTATTGTTAAGTGTAGCTTAAACCAATTAACAGAAGAATGTGCATTGAGATGACATGAACTTTGAATAAAACATGTCCTGGATACCAGTTTACCCACATCTCTCTCATAGCACTGCAAATGGTCAGCACTGAACCTGAACCTGAATGTTTCAGCATAGCTTGTCAACAATTGATCTTGCCCCAAAGTCTAGTCAGGGCATGGAGTAGTGAGCTTTGCTTTATTATTTTTATTTTTGTCTTTCCCGATCAAAGGTTTAAATTGGCTCATCATCCAATTCAATCCCCTGCTCATGCTTTCTCCCCATACCTATTGATGCCTTTAGCCCTAAGAACTATATCTAACTCCTTCTTGAAAACAATCAGTGTTTTGGCCTCAACTGCTTTCCATGGCAGAGTGTTTTCCTGGTTCACACTCTCCTTAGACTGTGACCCCCATGTTCTGGAATCCCTGGTTATTGGGAACGTCCCATGTTTCCCCAGTCTCAGCCTGTTGGAATTTTATATGTTGGAATGAGACCCTCCCTCAATCTTCTCAACTCCAGTGATATAGTGCTGAACTGATCCAGTTCATACAGCACTCCTGCCATCCCAGGAATCAACCTGGTAAACCTTTGTTGTACTTCCTCCAAAATGAGAAAATTCCTCCCTCAGATAAGGAAACCAAAACTGCACACAGTACTCCAAGTGTGGTCTCACCAAGACCCTGTATATTTGCAGCAAGACATCCCTTCTCCTGTATTCAAATTCTGTTGCTATGAAAGCCAACACATCATTTGCCAACTTCACTGCCAGCTACATTTGTACGCTTACTAGTGCACAAGGACACCCAGCTCTCATTGTACCTCCCCCTTTTCCGACGTCTTGCCATTTAGATAATAATGTGCCTTCCTGTTTAAAATACTTAAGCAGATAACCTCATTATACTTCCATTTGTCATGCATTTGCCCACTCAACCTGTCCAAATCAATGAAGTATCTGTGCACCCTTTTCATAGTTCACCCCCTTCACCCCACCCCCACACTGAAATTTAAAGAAACCATGATACTGGGGAATAACCTGACCAATATTTATTCCCCAACCAATATCACACAAACAGGATAGCTAGTCATTTTCACACTGCTTATGCAGTACCATTCCGATGAAGAGTTACTGGACTCAAAACGTTAACTCTGCTTTCTTCCCACAGGTGCTGCCTGGCCTACTTAGTTTTTAGATTAGATTACCTACAGTGTGGAAACAGGCCCTTTGGCCCAACAAGTCCACACCAGACCTCTGAAAGAGTAACCCACCCAGACCCATTTCCCCTCTGACTAATGCACCTGGCACTATGGGTGATTTAGCATGGCCAATTCACCTGACCTGCACATCTTTGGAGTGTGGGAGGAAACCCATGCAGAAACGGGGAGAATGTGCAAACTCCATGCAGACAGTCGCCCAAAGCTGGAATCCCTGGTGCTGTGAGGCAGCAGTGCTAACCACTGAGACACTGTGCCACCCGCTCCAGCAATTTCTTTTTCTGTTTCAGATGGCCAGCAACCGCAGTTCTTTGTTTTATTATCACAGTGCTCGTTGTCGGACCTTGCTGTGTGTCAATTGACTGCCTTGTATACTCAATTGCAACAGTACTTACACTTCAGGTGTACTTCATTGGTTACGCTGGGTGAGAGGGGATGAAAATTCAATTGCTGTCTAAGAACCTCCCAATGCAGTTTTCAGGCAGAAAAAGGGAGGAACCCACCCTGCTTCAGTGTGGGAGGCCACTATCTTGATGCTTCTAATGTGCACAATATGTGCCACCAATTTGTCTCCTTAAAGGGATATTTCCTTTGTGACCTGAAATGAAGTCAGTTCCACCTTCAAATGAGAAGCGAGTCAAATATTTCCCACCTGCCTCCTCTCTCCACACTCTCCCCGTCTCTGCCAAAAGGCACCAACAAAGACTGTGCTACCTTTCCACTGATGCCAAGAACCCTCTTAATTCTTGTGAGTAGTCACCGTGGGTGAGTTTGCAGTGAGAGTCAGCATGTGAGATATTTAAAGTAAAAGTGATGCTCTGAAGTAGCTCAGCCAGAAATGGACAATGTATGTGATGATGCTGTCACCTTGAGAGGTTATTTTGTCCTGGATGTAAGGCAGAGGTAGCAAGCTGTCTCCAGAAAAGTAAACAACTTGTGAGGCCTTGGGGACTTTTTAAAAAGTTGGATCAATGGAAGCAACCTGGGTGTGGCCAGCTCTCACAGACCAGGCTTTCCAGATTTTTTAGTTTTTGGGTTTCGTTTTAAGCCGAAGCCTTTGGGGTCTCAAAAGAGTTGGAAACTTCAGTGAATGTCTCCTAACTGCTACTTTCTCTGAATTTTTTATCAGTTTTTTTTCCTGGATTGGAGAACTGCATGTGAGAATCTGAGTATGAATTTGCCTTTTTGCCAAGGGGTGTGTTTTTGGGATGTTACTATATTGGAACAATTAATTAGTGGTGGGTACTGTATCTATTATTCTAAATTCCTCTTTCTTTTGTTTGTATTCTAACTCTTGTGTTTAAATAAATTGTGTTTTGTTTAATGTTGAGTAGTTTGACCAGTTGCATTGCATCTGGAACACAGCACTTCACGTCTACCTTTAAAATAAGAAAAGTTAGGCTATCTTCTTAAAATATGTTGAGGGGGGTTTGGTCTGGTCTGGTCCATACCATGTCTCTGTGACTTCATTGTGATGTTGCAACACTACCCCAGTGGATTTGTGCACAGGCAGTTTATTCTTGGTCCTTGACTTTACCATTCTGTGCTGTTGTACTGGAATTCCTCGCCTAAATCTCGCTCTTCAGTCATATTAGGTCTACAGTACACAAATGGATTGTCTCATTTCCTGACCTACAACAGTGATTACACTTGCAAAGTATTTTATTGTATGTAAAGCACTATGGCATGTCCTGAGATTATGAAAAGCACTGTATTCATTTAAATCTTTCTTTCTTTGCAACCTTTCTCCTTTGTTGAGTCTTTTGCTTGCCTGCCCTAATATCTCCTTACGGAAGTAAAATATTGCGGATTCTGGAAATCTAAACTAAATGTAGAAACTCAGAATCTGTGAAAAGAGAGAGAAACCGTATTAATGTTTCAAACCCTATATGACTCACCTTTACAACCCCAGCATTTTCTATTTACTAAAGTCTCCTTACAAACCTGAGTGTCCATTTTTGTCACATTACACTCCGAAAGAATACTTTGGGATTTTTTCCATTTTTGTTAAGGGTACTATACAAATGCAAGTTATTGAACTGTTATTGCCAGACCATGTATCTAGCCTGCCAGTGTAAAAGGGACAGGGGCAGCTGGATTGCAATGAGTAGAGTCCTACAATGCATTATGAGGAGCACAGATAGTGAGATGTTTTCCCCAATATTAGAGGGCCCAATAACCAGGGGGTACAGTTTTAAGGTAAGGTGATTTGAGGAAATACCCAGACGGGTGATATGTATCTGGAAGTCACTGCATAAAAAAACTGGTGGAGACAGAAACTCTCCAGACCTTTCAGAAGTATTTAAATGAATGCTTGAAATGTCATAGTGCACAGGCTACATTGGAATATAGTATTAGGATAAATGTATAGATACAATGGGCCGAAGGACCTTTCCTCCGTGCTGTAAAATCTCTATAACTCTAATATAAAGAGGGTGCTAGGAAGACCTTACCTGAATTTTTATTTGTGTACGACTGCTATTTTTGACACTTTGCTAGCCCTACCCTCAATACGTCAAAACCAACAGAGAAGCAGCTTTTTTTATACAAACCGCGCTGGGTACACTGTGACCATGGACATCTTTTTGCGAGGCAGTAGCTAGCTTTGTATATCCCATCTCTGCACACTGTTAGCAGGGGCCTAATGAAGTGATTGATCTGTTTGTAATCTCATTAACAGACTATTCTTTTCAAGGTCCTTGTTTGCTCAGGCTCTCTCCTGCTTGTACTGAGATACATTGCACACACAGGGCTGATTGGAAAGAAGTTGCCTTTCTGTCTTAAAGTGAGCAATTAATTCAGTAAAATTTTGCAAAAAAACCATCAAGCAGATATGAATTTGCCTCTTCTTCCTCTGAAATAATTGGCCGCTTTTGACTTCATGAAGAAAATGGAAGGATTTGAGACTGAGCCACCTATAGTTTAGTGGGTATCTGTAGGTAGAAAGCTAACGGTGGGGGGTGGAGGGGTGCAGTAGGGTGTGGAGGAGGCGGGATAGTCTCTGCACCTGTTTAAACAAACTCGGGGGAAAGAAGAGACGGCTTTGTATTCTGCAGCCGCACTGTACAAAAAAGTATATGTTAGACTTCAAGTCCAGCAGGAGCTCAGCACAAAACTACATCTTGAAGTCGATTATTTGTGTTTCTCTAGAAGAGTTTTTGTGGGGTCTACTAGATCCACAAAGCCACGAGCCAAGAAAAGCACACCCAGCCTGGCCACCCCCATCGAGCAATGTTTAGGGCAGATGAGAGTCAATATTACTTCCTTGTGAAAATGACATGCTTTCAATTTATTTACACTGAGGAGAGTACATGTCTAATAGGCACTTTTCTGTACTCGACAGTGAAAGACAAGAGTAATAGCCATTGCGCTGTGCAGCTGTTGGTCGGTGTTCCTCACCGTTTGCTTGACGTTGAATGATTTTTGCTGAACAATGTTTGATTACCTTTGGGGAGACAGTATCGCGCTTTGTGGCCCTGTGCTGCTGATACCGGGATATGTCAATGGGGCAGAGCGGCTCCAAACAGGAAGAGTCTTCCCCCTCCAACCCCCAACCTCAAATCACAGCCCTCGACTCCCACTCCCTCCTTTGCCCTCACCAGCCTTCACCTGACCACACCTGGCTGTGGGTGGTAATGCTGAGTGGCTGCCATTGTGGGAGCAAGTTGGCTTCACCACCTGAAAGGGAAAATGTGACTCGGGCTGAGCCCAACTCACACTGCTTGCCCAGCCAAATCCCATCCCCACATCGTTGGTGGTCCCTTTGAGGAGAGGCTCAAGGCATGAGTTGCCCAGGCTCTTCCTAACCAAGCGGAATGTGCGGTTGGAAGAAATAGAGCAAAAATGAAGAAATTGATTTACAGCGCCACACACACCCACCTCAGCTTAGCTCTCCTCAGTTCTCAGAGAATCCACTTGATGTGTCTCATACCACAAAATGCTGCAGTGTCTTTACCTTAGGAAAATATTTTTTGAATGTTATACTCGCTGTACCTTGCTCTGGTTGTGCATTTTTCTTTTGTGTGACTTGCAGCAATTTATAGGTCTGGAAATCGATGGGGCTGGCCCTTTCTTTTAAGCTAGCAACTGATCCTCCATTACAAACACAGAATGCTGGAGAAACTCAGCAGGTCTGGTGGCATCCAAGAGAAATAGAGTTAACGTCTTGAGTTGGGTGTGACTCTTCTTCAGAACTGGACAGGAGATGTTAACTGTGTTTCTCTCTGCACAGATGCTGCCAGGCCTTGCTTAATTTCTCTAGTATTCTCTATGTTTGTTTGAGATTTCCAGCATCTCCAGTATTTTACCTTTAATCTTCCATTACAGCAATCGGGAAACAAATGCTCATTCTATGCTGTGTTGGCTTCAGGGCCCACTCCCGCAAGTTGCCTTAGCTCCTTTGTACATTTTAATAAGAAGTTGAACTCCCACTCTGTAATATTGGATTGCCTTCTGCAGCCAGTGCTGTTACTGCCTTGGCTTGCAGCTGCCCTTCGGTCTTCATTCTAGGCTTACCCGAAAGCTGCTGAAGCAATGGTTCAATTTTTCAGTCTCCTCTTCAGCACACAGGGGGAACCTTATTCAGTTTCTTTGGGTCAGTGGTCCAATAATGACAAAGCTGTGGCTCCATATCATGAGCATCTGTGTGGACTAAGCACGACCTGAGTGCGCACAATATCTCAGCCATTTTGTTGTCAGTAGCTTGGTTTCAGTAGCAACCTGTGTTCATAGCTCACCTGCGCTTTTGCTTTAGACTCTGGTTAGGACACCTCCATTCGAAAGTGTTGAAGATGCTGCCAATTAGATGAGAATCCTTTTAAAAATATTTGAATGGACGCTTTTAGAATCACAAAATCCCTACTGTGTGGATGCAGGCCATTTGGCCCATCAAGTTTGAACCAACCCGAAGACTGCCCACCGAGACCCACTATCCTATCCCTGTAACCCCGTGTTTCCTGTGGTCAATCCACCCAACCTGCACATCTTTGGACTGTGAAAGGAAACCGGAGCACATGGAGGAAACCCAGGCAGACATAGCGCGAAAGTGCAAACTCTACACCGACAGGGTGGATTTGAACCTCTGCGGAAAAAGTTATCCCTCAGATCCTTTTTAAACTTTTCTCTTCTCGCCCTAAACCTGTCCCTCTAGTTTTGGACTCCCCCATCTTAGGGTAAAGACCTTGACTATTCACCCTATCCATGCCTCTCATGATTTTATACATCTCTGTAAGGTCACCCCCTCAGCCTCCAATGCTCCAGGGAAGAAAGCCTCAGCCCATCCAGCCTCTTCCTATAGCTGAAACCCTTCAACCCTGACAACATTGTAAATCTTTTATGCACCTTTTCAGGTTTAACAAGGTATAGAAGGGCAAATAGAATTTCATGCTAGCACGTGGGACTAGGTCGGATTGGGATGACTGGTCAGTATGGACGGGTTGGAGTAAAGAATCTTTTTCCAGGCTCTATGACTCTATGAATCTATAAATCAGAATGATGCATTGCTTGCAGAGGAACTTGCAAGTTGATGGTGGTCCAATTCTACCTGCCCCTCCGTTTGAATCTCCGAGTTCCATGCAAGGCAGTGGATCAGTATTCCAAAAGTGGCCTTACTAATATCCTGTACACAGCTGTAATGTGATATCCCAACTCCTATACTCAATGTTATGACCAATGAAGGCAAGTGTGCCAAACACCTTCCTCACCATCCTGCCTGCCTGTAACTCCACTTTCAAGGAACTATGCACCTGCACCCCTAGGTTTCTTTGTTCAGGCAACACTCCCCAGAGCCCTACCATTGACTGTATAAGTCCTGCCCTGGTTTGCCTTACCAAAATTCAACACCTCACATTAATCTAAATTAAACTCCTTCTGCCACTCATCTGCCCATTGTCTCATCTGATCATGGTCCTGTTGTATTTGGAGATAATCTTTTTCACTATCCACTACATCACCAATTTTGGAATGATCTGCAGCTAACCAGCCATACATCCTATGTACACATTCAAATCATTATATTGCTATTCCTTCCCTGTTGCTAGGTTAAAATCTTGAAACTTCCTTTCTAACAGCACTGTCAATATACCTACACCACAGGGACAGCAGCAGTCAATGAATACTCAACTCCACCTTCTCAAGGGCAACTAGAGATGGGCAATAACAGCTGGCCCAGTGGTGATGCCCATATCCCATGAAAGTAATAAAATAAAATAGGGGTCCCTGACAGAGAGAGAGAGAGGTGCTCCTGCTTTAATAGGGGTCTTTGACAAAGAGAGAGGGAGAGAGAATGAGAATGTATGGCAAAAAGTCATCTTAATTTCACCTTAACTTTAAGACTGCACCTTCTCATTCTTGATATCCCCCAGTTTCAGGGACATGGCAAAATTATGGTACTTGATTTTGTTAAATCCATGATGGGAGGAACACTTTGTATGTAAACACACTATTCCATTTGTTTCACAATTAGTATAAAAACGTTCATCCAATCATCAAAATAATAAAAAAAAAGAGCTGCGGATGCTGGAGATCAGAAACAAAAACCAAAATAGTTGGAGAAACTCAACAGGTCTGGCAGCATCTGTGGAGAGAAAGCAGAGTTAACATTTCATACCTAGTGATCCATTTTCAGAATCAAAACGGTCAATTGATTCCCTTTTATCCTACAATCCAGAATAAAAGGGAATTTCACCATTTCCTTTAATTCACTTCAAAATAATCCACTTGCTGTAACAAAAAACTTATTCTTAAAACAAGTGGCAAACACTGGTTAACATCAAACCTATAATCCAGAATTATAACTATATCCCCATAACTTCAAACAGATACGTTCACGTGACACTAACTCTCCAGGGTGGTACAGTTGGTGAAGGGTCTGAAAAAAAATAATTTGATGATTTCTCATAGTCCACAGATATCTTGTTGATGAAATTGAATTGCTGACAAGCCATAAGCCGATGGATGATCTTCAGTTCAGGTCGAAATCAAGCTGGATCCTTGTCTTTGAAGGTGATGACAGTTTATATTTTCAGGGTTTGTAAGTTAGTCAAAAATGCTGATATTTGAAAACTTTATCAGTTTCCCAAAAACTTCTATTGATAGAGGGAAAGAAATAGACTTGCAGCTTCCGAGGTTTCCTTCCTTACTGACCACCTAATTCTTTGAAAACAAAAATCAAGTCCAATAAACATTGCTGGACTCGCATAATTTTTTCTACAGCTTGGTTTTCCGCGTTAGGGGCCATAAACCCCATCTCTTATCTCCCTAAAAGATTTGCTTGCCTTTTTCTCCAAAGTCATTTATCTTTCTGTTTAAATTATCACACGCATTAAGCTGTTGACCTCACTTTTCAAGAAACCATATGATTAACATTCTTTTCAATCCAGAAAATGTCCAAGCATTTCCATATCTTCTAGTTTTTAGCATAAAAATAAAATCATGATCTTCTGTGGGCTGTGTCCCAACTGTTGGCATGATTGGAAGAAAGACCATTTTAGGCAATGTTTGTGTTTTATCCTTCTGGCAATACACAGGAAAGGAGGTTAGGAACCAACTACATCTCTGGTGTTAGTGTGTTAGTGTTTGAGAGAGCAGGCATGCTAGGTTGTTAGTATTCTAGCTTGTGGTTCCATTGTGATAGAGTGTACTGAGATTGGACCATCAGACATTGTTGCATGTGCAGGTAAAAGGAATAAAATCTTTCTGATTGTTGAAAACAGCTCATTAGCAAAGATGCTTTTGAGGGAAACTGGACAGACTCCTTTCTCTATAGTCCCAGATTAATGAGTTCGACACATGCTGCGATCTTGAATGTTTCTTCCTGCGACTCCTTGCCCACATTTTCAACCAAGACATCTGCCCACCTACCGAGGATCCCTTCTCCCGCCTTCAACATGCACCAATAATCTGGACACCCCATGCCGGCCTGTTATCCGGCCTTGACCTCTTCATTTCAAACTGCCGCCGTGACATTGACCGCCTCAACCACTCCAACCTCCCATCCTCACAACGCACAGCCCTCCACTCCAACCCCAACCTCACCATCAAACCCACACACACGAAAGGGAGCAGTAGTAGTGTGGCTCACCGATCTCTACACAGCTGAAGCTAGACACCAACTCACAGGCACCTCCTCCTACTGCCCCCTCGATCACGATCTCACCTCCCATCACCAAACCATCGTCTCCTAGACCATCTACAACCTCATCATCTCTGGGGATCTCCCATGCAGAACCTCCAACCTCATTGTCCTTGACCCTGCACTGCCTGATTCTACCTCCTTCCTAAGATTCAAAAACCTGGTCGACCCATTGTCTCAGCCTGCACCTGTTCTACCGAACTCATCTCTTCCTACCACGACACTGTCCTGTCCTCCTTAGTCCAGGAACTCTCCACCTACATTCATGACAGCATCTATGCCCTTCACCTCCTCAAACATTTTCATTTCACTGGCCCCCAATGCCTCATCTTCACTATAAACATCCAGTTGCTGTACACATCGATCCATCACGACAAAGCTCTCTGTTTCTTGCTCTCACGCCATCCCAACCAATACCCTTACACTGATACCCTCATCCACCTGGCTGAAGTGGTCCTCACACTCAACAACTTCTCCTTCCAATTCTCCCACTTCCTCCAAACTAAAGGGGTAGCCATGGGCACCCGTATGGGACCCAGCTATGCCTGACAGTTTTTCGGATATGTGGAACAGTCCAGCTTCCGCTGTTTCACTGGCACCACACCCCCACCTCTCCCTCCGCTACATCGATGACTGTATCAGTGCCGCCTCGTGCTCCCACGAAGAGGTTGAACAGTTCATCAACTTTACCAACACCTTCCACCCTGACCTCAAATTCACCTGGACCATCTCGGAAACCACCCTCATCTTCCCGGACCTCTCCATCACCATCTCTGGTGACTGACGAACCACAGATATATACTATAAGCCCACTAACTCCCAGAGCTACCTAGACTACACCCCCTCCCACCCTACCTCCTGTAAAAATGCCATCCCTTATTCCCCATTCCTCTGCCTTCGCCGCATCTGTTCCCAGGGTGACCAATTCCATCTCAGAAAGTTCCAGATGACCTCCTCCTTCTGTGATCACAACTTCCCTTCCCACATGGTTGACGATGCCCTCCACTTCACACATCACCACCCTTGAAGCCCAACCCTCTAACGCAACAAGGACAGAACCCACCTAGTCCTCACCTTCCACCCCACCAACCTCCTCATATAATGCATCATCCTCCGCCACTTCTGCCACCTCCAAACGGACCCCACCACCTAAAAGACCATTCCCTCTGTGGCTCCCTCATCAGGTCCACACCCCCACCAGCCCACACCCTACTCCTGGCATCTCTCCCTGCCACCACGGGAAGTGCAAAACCTGCACCCACACCACTTCCCTTACCTCCATCCAAGGCCCCAAGGGATCCTTCCACATCCATCAGAAATTTACCTGTATCTCTACTAATGAGATCTACTGCATCCATTGCACCTAGTGTGGTCTCCTCTACATCAGGATCTTGCAAATCATTTCAGAGAACATCTTTGGGACACCCACACCCACCAACCCCACTGCCCTGTGGCTGAGCACTTCAAGTCCCCCCCTCACTCCATCAAGGACATACAGGTCCTGGGCCTCTTCCACCACCAAACCATTATCATCTGATGCCTGGAGGAGGAACACCTCATATTCTGCCTTGGGACCTTGCAACCACACGGAATAAATGTGAATTTCAACAGCTTCCTCATTTCCACTCCCCCCACATTATCCCAGTCCCAAGCCTCCAACTCGGCACCGCCCTCCAGACCCATCCATCACTGTCCCTCTGACCTATAAGACCATAAGACATAGGAGCGGAAGTAAGGCCATTCAGCCCATCGAGTCCACTCCGCCATTCAATCATGGCTGATGGACATTTCAACTCCACTTATCCGCATTCTCCCCGTAGCCCTTAATTCCTTGTGACATCAAGAATTTATCAATTTCTGCCTTGAAGACATTTAACGTCCCAGCCTCCATTGCACTCTGTGGCAATGAATTCCACAGGCCCACCACTCTCTGGCTGAAGAAATGTCTTCGCATTTCTGTTCTGAATTTACCCCCTCTAATTCTAAGGCTGTGTCCACGGGTCTTAGTCTCCTCACCTAACGGAAACAATTTCCTAGCGTCCACCCTCTCCAAGCCATGTATTATCTTGTAAGTTTCTATTAGATCTCCCCTTAATCTTCTAAACTCCAATGAATACAATAAACTCCAATGAATACTTATCACCTCCCTCACCTTCATTCACCTATCACTTTCTAGAACATAGAACATTACAGCGCAGTACAGGCCCTTCGGCCCTCGATGTTGCGCCGACCTGTCATACCAATCTGAAGTCCATCTAACCTACACTATTCCATGTACGTCCATGTTCTCAGCTACCTTCCCCCCCACCCCTCCTCCATTTATCTCTCATCCCTGACCCACAAGCCTCATTCCTGATGATGGACTTATGACCGAAATGTCGACTCTCCTGCCCCTCGGATGCTGCCTGACCTGCTGTGCTTTTCCAGCACCTCACTCTCGACTCTGATCTCCAGCATCTGCAGCCCTCACTTTCTCCTGGACTCCTTTCAGTTCATTGCAGAACCAAGGTTCTTCAAACAACTACTCAACTTCCAAGATCAGCACCACCTTAAAAGCCAGAATGTTTCACAACTACGCAGCACGGAGAAGTCATAAATTGATTGGTGTTTTGTTTTTACTTTTTCCACTTAATTTTCACTTCTAATTTGTATGTACGTGTTGGATTTTCTTTTTCTTTTCTTATATTTTGGTTGCTAATATACTCTTTCTTAACTGAAGCTTCAGTCCTGATGAAGGGTCTTTCCCCGAAACGTCGATTTTCCTGCTCCTTAGATGCTGCCTGACCTGCTGTGCTTTTCCAGCACTATTCTAATCTTAACTGAACAAAGTCTGGTTATATTGACTCACCTTAAAATATTTGGAATTGGGAAAAATATCCACAGGGGAAAGATCCTTTTGAAAAAATCTTCATGTGACTAACTAAGGGGGAAGGGTTATGTAAGTGGGGCAGGGACGGTGTTCATACATCTACCATGGGAATATGTGATGGTGCTGTCACTTTCAGAGGTTATTTTGTCCTTTCTCCTTTTGAAGAAAGGTTGTAAGGCGGCAGTAGTGAGCTGTCTCTAAGAAAGTAAACAATTGATAAGGCTTTGGAGACTTCTTTAAAGTTGGAACAATGGAAGCAGACTGGGTGTGGCCAGCTCTCTCAAACCAGGCTTCCTAGTCTTTTTTTAGTTTTTAGGTTTTTATTGGAGTCTCAAAAGAGTTGGGAGCTTCAGTGAATGTCTCCTAGCGGCTACTTTCTCTGAATTTTCTCTCAACGTTTTTTTCCTCCTTAATTGGAAAACTGCATGTGAGAATCTGTGTCTGAATTTGCCTTTTTGCCAAGGGGTATGTTTATGGGATGTTACCATATTGGAACAGTTAATTAGTAATGGGTACTGTATCTATTATCGGTTAAGTTTTCCAATACTTAAGTTATTCTAAGTTCCTCTTTCTTTAGTTTGTATTTTAACTGTAGTTTTTTTAATTAATTGTGTTTTGTTTAATGTCGAGTAGTTTGACCAGTTGCATTGCATCTGGAAATGCCATTTCACATCTACCTTTTAAAATAAGAAAAATTAGAGTCTGGACTACCTTCTTAAAATATTTTGAGGGGGTTTGGACTGGTGCTTAAGAAAGTATAATCGTTTGGGGTTCCCCATGTGAAATTGTAATGAAAATTGTCATGACTGTGACTCAAGGATTTTGCCCTTGAGTCGGATTTGAGCCTGTAATCTTATGATTTTGAGGGTAGAGTTTACCAACTGAGTCTCAGGCTGACATGCACTGTAAGTACGACTAGTCTGTGACCTAACTCTGCATAGAACAAAGTGAGGACTGCAGATGCTGGAGACCAGAGTTGAGACTGTGGTGCTGGAAAAGCACAACAGGTCAGGCAGCGTCCAAAGAGCAGGAGGATCGACATTTCGTGCATAAGCTGTTCCTCAGGAATGGCTCCGCATACTGCTTTCAGCCCACATTCCTGCAAAAGAAAACAATATTTTTTTTTAAAAAGTCTGTCTTAATTTGGGCTTTAAAATGTTCAGTTGAATGAGGTTCAGTGTGTGATGAAGCAGGGAAGTTTTCCCACTCTGACATTAAGGTTGGTTGAATGATTAAATTAAATGTATGTTGCTGTGGTCCAATGATAACAGCTGCTTGGAGACAGTTTTAATCTCTGTCCTGTTGATGTGGGTCAGCCTGAGGAAATACAGAAGGCCTGCATTTAATAAACCTGCAATCGATAATACTGCAATTGCAAATGCAAGCATTTGTTTTATTTTTCAATATGTTGGCTCCCAATGGTCTTTAAGACAGAGGCAGGGCTGAGGGAGTAAAATAGTTATCAATATAGAAAAGATGAGTTTCAATTTTCCGAGAGTCTTTTGGGTGGTTTTCTGCAGTGATGCCCATTTCTTTGCTTAGTGTTTTATCCAGACACTTGATACAGAGCTTATTGTCAGCGTCCTTGGCACTGCTTGGTCCCATCTGTAAACAATTTAGTCTTCTGAGGTTTCTTTTCAGATCTGTATGGTGACCACATGGATTATGGGCTGGCCTTAAGAATGCAAGGCTTGCAACAGGTGCATTTAAACGTCGTATAGTGCCACTGTTCCAAGTATCTCTCACGTTGTAATTTGCCCACCTTGACTGATACCGTACGTAACAGTGGCCTATATGCAGTAGAAAATCCTAAAGTTCACTCACAGGGGTTTTGTCAAACATTTGACACAGAGCCACCTAAAGTATGAAAGATAAGTTATAAAGCACCCTTTGTAGAAAGAGAGATAGACCGTTTTAGAGAGGGAATTCAAGAGCTTATGGCATGTACCTGAAAGCAGAGCTTTCCAATAAAATTTAAAGATGCACAGAATAGAAGGGCAGATATAAACAGGAGTGTCAGATGCCTTGTTTTCAGATAAACTGCTTAATTTGAATTGTTTATTGATTTTCCCAGACCTGGATGCAAGGGTGAAATAGCATCGGTAACACCAATGCTAGACATGAGACTCTGCTAAGCGAGAGAGACAGTTTACCTCAGGGGATGAAGTTTGATGTAGGAACCATGGGAATGGTCCTGTGTGGGGAAGAGGCTTGATTCATGTGAGGTCAGGTCCAGTGACACACAAAGTTCAGGTAGTCACGATGGTCCTGAGCAAACACTTGGAACATATGAAAGCCGCAAACTTGCAAACGGTGTATGAGCAAAATGTGCCTGGCTCCTCAACTGCCTTTCCAACTGTTTTGGAACCCGTAGGTTCTCTCTGTCAAGCGTTGAAAATATTTCAGAATCCAAGATGGACACAGCAGATGTCACTGCCTTAATGGCTGAACAAGAAAATGAATTTCTTCTGAGACACTCTGGAGACAAGAGGCGAGTTACTGTCCATTACACGCTGCCTGACAGATATAAACAGGAGTGTCAGAGGTTCTGTTTACTCTGAGAACTAGATCTGAGGAAGGTGGATTAGTGTCAAGGTCTCTCCACATGTGAATAAAGAGTGACATGGTGACAGGACATCAGCCTCTGTGGAACTTTTTCAGCAATGAGCATGGTTTTCTTAATATATAATTGAAAGAATATCTGTTCAACCTATGCTTAGAAATGGATGCAGAAACAGCAAGTAATATAATATGGATTTAAATTTTTAGTGCAGCCATGTGGTCGTTTTTATCATTTGGACAAATACAATTAATGTATCTGTCTCACAATTTCTACCTTCTCATTCGATGTCCCTGGTGTCTCAGTTGTTAACATTACCACCTCTGAGACATGTGGACTACACTCAGTGCAATACTGAGGAAATGATTCACTCTCAGAAGTGTCAATTTCCAAATATAATGTTAGGCTCTTGGACAGCATGCTTTCTCAGATGGATGCAGAAGATGCAATTGTCACTGTTTGAAAAAAGAGCATTGGAGATCACCCTGCTAACCTGGTCAACATTTGTTCTCAAGTGACATCACTAAACGAAAGATTTGCATCTGCTATATGCAAATTGGATCCTGGATTCCAATTCTTCAAGTTCTTATGCATTTTTAAATGTCCTGATGTCATGAAAGACACCATCATTTTCTCTCTCCTCTTTATTACACACTGGGTGTAGACCTTGCCAAAGTCCTGGAGTTATGTTTGGGATCCTGGCAGACGAAAATCAACTCTATATTTAAGTACTTCATTTTCATTCTTTTGTATGTCAAAATGGCGCTAGAATGTGGCGACAGAGCACTTTTTACTGTATCTCTCCAGATATAAGTGACAATCGATCATTCATTCAAATGTGACTGGGCTAGCAATCTAGAACCACAGGTTAATGTTGTGGGGACATGGGTCTGAATCCCACCAAGGTAGTCGGTGAATTTGAATTCAGTAAAAACTTGGAATAAAAAGCTAGTCGAATGGTAAACTTTCTGTCTGCTGTCAATTGTCATCAAAACCTATCTGGTTCACTCAGTCCTTTGGGAGAAGGAAACCTTTATCCTTATGTGGTCTGACCTACATGTGATTCCAGATCCATGGTAATGTGGTTGACTTCTGATTTGTCCTCTGGGTAGTGAATGCTGCATATCTCCTGATTCAATTTTATATTTTAAAAAATCTTCCTGAACTTGAGATTGCTATGTTGCCAGCAGCTGCAGGAACCCCCATTATGTTTCACTTAGTTCACTCACCGATTCCTCCTACTAAAGGAGGAGAGGAGCACAAGGCTTAAGCATTGAAAAGTGAGACTCAATCTCTGATCTTTTGGCAGTAGGATGATAAAATACATGGGTTTCATCATGTGTCTGAAGTTTCAGGACACCAGCATGATGACTTCAAATGGGAGTTGACAACACTGTGGTTTACTGAATGACTGCAGAATATAGCAAACTGAAAATCGTCACAGTGGAAAGTCAAGGTTCATGCATTTTATCTGGAAATCTTATCCCACATTGTTCGATTACACTTACCTCACACTAACTGACAAAACTACCGATAAGAGAATCCTGGAGAAAGCAACCTCCGGTATTAAAGCATTAATTCATTTCATTCCAACTTTACCTTTATATCTGGATGTCAGTTGCAACTGAATGATCTTTGTTTCTGCCAGCGCTATCTAAGAACGAAACTGGCCAATAGTGCACTGAAGGTTACCATTGGCCAGAAATGGAACCATCCATCTAACTACCAGGGCTCTAAAGGCAAGTCAGAAATTCTGTGTTGAGTAGCTCACCTCCTGACTCTCCAAAGGCAGGAGTGTGATGGAACACCTGCCACATGGATGGGGGAAGCAATGTCTGTCACCCTCAAGATGCTCTGCAGCCAAACTTGCACTTCATTAGCATCCTGCAAACCAACAGTTTCTAACATCTAAATGAACAAGGGTAGCACAAGAAAAGGAACACCACTCACACACTTATTCTCCTTCAAGTCACACACAATCAGTATTCAAAACAAATTCACCATTAATGGGTTAAAGCTCTCTTTCTAACAACATGATGGGTATCTCTACACTACTTGGGACTGTCCAAGAAAACAGTTACATTCACCTTCTCAAGGACAATTGGAGACTAATAATTCATGCTGAACTTGTCTCTGATGCTTAGATACAGTCATACAGCATGGAAACAGACCTTTGGCCTAACTCGTCCAGGTTTCCCAAACTAAACTAAGGAAGAAACTGACACAAACACGCATTTCTGGACGTCACAGTAGAAAGAAAGGATAAGGGAGAATTACAAACCTGCGTATACAGAAAACCGACAAACACTGACCAAATACTCAACTACACCAGCAACCATCCCAACACACACAAACGAAGCTCTATCAGAACACTATTCCAACGAGCCACCACACACTGCAGCACAGACACAGCCTTAGAATTAGAGGGGGTCATTTCAGAACAGAAATGCGGAGACATTTCTTCAGCCAGAGAGTGGTGGGCCTGTGGAATTCATTGCCACGGAGTGCAGTGGAAGCCGGGACGCTAAATGTCTTCAAGGCCGAGATTGATAGATTCTTGTTGTCTAGAGGAATTAAGGGCTACGGGGAGAACGCTGGTAAGTGGAGCTGAAATGCGCATCAGCCATGATTGAATGGCGGAGTGGACTCGATGGGCCGAATGGCCTTACTTCCACTCCTATGTCTTATGGTCTTATAGACGAACTTCGAAAAACAGAGGAGAACCACCTATACAACGTATTCAAGAAGAACGGATACTCAAAAAACAGTGCGCAGATTCCTCAAGAACAAACCACGACAAGCAGACCAAACACAGCCAGAACCCCTAACCACCTTACCATATATCAAAGAAGTTTCAGAAATGACAGCCAGACTACTGAGACCCCTTGGAATCCTAGTAGCACACAAACCCACCAACACTCTCAAACAAAAACTAACAAACTTAAAAGACCCAGTACAACCCATGGACAAAACCAACGTCATCTACAAAATTCCATGCAAGGACTGCCTCAAATACTACGTAGGACAAACAGGAAGAAAGTTAGCCACCAGGATTCATGAACACCAGCTAGCCACAAAAAGACACGACCCTCTCTCCCTTGTAGCCCCACACACGGATGAAAAAAACCACCATTTCAACTGGGACAACACATCAATCCTGGGACAGGCTAAGCAAAGACATGCCAGAGAATTCCTAGAGGCCTGGCACTCCAACCACAACGCCATAAACAAGCACATAGATCTAGATGCCATCTATCAACCCCTCAGAACACGAACAGGAAATGACATCACCAAAAACCCCAGGAACCCCATCCAGGAGAAAGATATAAATAGAAAGCAGGAGACAACAGCTTTGCTTCACTTGGAGGTCGCCACTGATGATGTTACCTAGCCAGGTAATGAAAGGTCTAGATATCAAACCTACAGCTCAGCGAGCAAACCTACACCCTAAACCTTAACCTGAGCTACAAACCTTCACAAACCTTGCGTAAACTAATCCTATTTGCCCGCATTTGGCCCATATCCCTCTGAACCTTTACTATCCATGTACCTGTCTAAATGTCTTTAAAATATTGTGATTGTACCCACCTCTACTACTTCCACTAGCAGTTTGTTCCATACATGCACCACATTTTATATGAAAATGTTGCTCCTCAGGTCCCTTTTAAATCTTTCCCCTCTCACCTTTCCCCCCTCTCCCCTCTCTCCCTCTGGTTTTGGACTCTGCTACCCCAGGAAAAAGACTTTGACTAATCACTTTATCTATGGCCCTCATGATTTTATAAACCTCTGTAAGATGACCCCTCATCCTCCTATTCTCCAGGGAAAAAGTTGCAACCTATTCAGCCTTTCCTCATAACTCAAACCCTCCAGTCTCAATAACGTCTTGTAAATCTATTTTGCATTCTTTCCAGTTTCATAACATCCTTCCTATAGCTGGGTGACCAGAAATGTATGCAGTACTCCAAATGTGGCCTTATTGTCTTGTACAGCTGTAACACAACATTTTAACTCCTGTACTCAAAGCTCTGACACATTCTTGATGAAGGGCTTATGCCCAAAAAGTTAATTCTCCTGCTCCTCGGATGCTGCCTGACTTGCTGTGCTTTTCCAGCACCATACTTTTCAGCTCTGACTGATGAAGGCAAGCGTACCAATGTCTTCTTCACTACCCTGTGTAACTCTGGAAGAATGAATTTAAACTGAAGGGTCTGTTTCTATGCTGTATATCTCTATGACTCTATGCTTAATGCATTCACCATGCTCACATTTTCTTATATGAATAACGGTTTTAAATTTGGTTTCCTCCTCAAACTTCATGCTCTTTTGTACTTTATTATTCCTTCACACCTGTGCTGTTTGGTTCCTAGATGTTAGCATTTCCATTTTAAAATTACATTCCTGTGAACAAGAGAAAAATAATCAGTCAAGCAAAATTAACATTGATTTTCAAAGGCAATATTAGATAAAAGCTGGGACAAGAAAGTAGGTTTTAAGGAGGAGAAAGCAGTAAAGAGGCAAATAGGTTTTGGAAGGGATAGCCACCAGTGTCCATGAGTGAAGGAGACTGAGATAGATAATCAGCCAGAATCGGAGGCATTCGGCCAAAGGAGATTACAGAGAAAGAGAGTGGGACATGGGGCATTTGTATACTAGAATTAGATTTCTACATTTGAGGCATTAATGGACCTGGAGCTAACATAGGCTATGTAGCGCAGGGCTAATGGGTGAACTGAACTCAGTATGGGTTAGGATAAGGACATAGGAGTTGGGATGAGATCAGATTTAGGGAGGGTACAAGATGGGGGTGGGATTGGGTTGGGGGAGCAGGGGGTGAGTAGCACGTGATGAGTTGCAAAACTATCAGAAAGTTGCTATAAATCATTGAATTGTCTATATTAAGTAACTGACAACACTAACCTTCAAAATCAACAGCACCCCTTTATGGTCTTGATGCATCTGAGCATCCTGATCTTGAACACTCCCCACCCTCGCTAATCAATCCTGCAACTGCTGAGAGAAGCATAAATCAGGGAAAACATCTCCTGGCCAATTTACAGAGGAGGAAATAATTGGCAAATCCCTTACCCATAAAGATGATCAAACAAGGTCAATTGAACCATAGCAAACTTGAGGCACATTGCCCCAGAATCCTTTTATAGTGTGATATTAGTCATATTTGCAAACCTTTTTGAGTTTTTGTTTGTACATTTGTAGCAAATGCATATCCTATGAATGAACTGATTGTCCTGTAAAAAGTTAGGACCCTGGAGGAACATTGTGATGGTGTCACAGAGCTGCACATCACTGAATATAAATATCACAATATGCGCAGAGTTAGAACACTGTAAGAAGACTGCAACACTGCAATAATAGAATACTGTACTGTGACTAGAAGGATCTGTTTGATAAGGAGGTAAAGTTAGTCTCACTCGAAGAAACAGACAGCACATGGACAAGCACATAAGGGAGATTAATCCTAATGCAATTATAATTCAGAACCTGATATGTCAGTCGCTATCGCAGCATTAAGCCTTAGTGGAAAGTACATAGCATTACTTTGAAGCCTAAGCCTGAAAACAGTGAATCTAGCTTCTCCTTGACCAGTCTGTAAAGAACCCAAACACAGAGTGTGGCATCAAACCAAATGATATCATACTGATGAATGATGCCAAAGATCGATGATCTTCCAACAAAAGAAATGTTTTCTAATATGTAACCAAGTCCTGTGCACACCTGACCTATGTGCACTCTCCTGGTTCTTACTAACAGTGGATTCAATTAGTTTATCCATAAGGATAAGGATAGACTGGGTGATTGCTTTGCAGAACACCTATGCTCTGTCTGCAAAAAAGATCCTGAGCTTCCAGTTGCCTGCCACTTCAACACCCCACCCTGTTCCCTGGCCAACATCTCTGTCTCAGGCTTGCTGCAGTGCTCCAGCGAAGCTCAGCTTAAGCTGGAGAAACAGCACCTCATTTTCCACTTGGGGACCCTCCAGCCTTCTGGACTCCATATCGAATTCAGCAACTTAAAGCTTAGATTAAAGTTTAGATTAGATTACTTACAGTGTGGAAACAGGCCCTTCGGCCCAACAAGTCCACACCAACCCGCCGAAGCGCAACCCACCCATTCCCCTACATTTACCCCTTCACCTAACACTATGGGCAATTTAGCATAGCCAATTCACCTGACCTGCACATCTTTGGACTGTGGGAGGAAACCCGAGCACTCGGAAGAAACCCACGCAGACACGGGGAGAATGTACAAACTCCACACAGTCAGTCGCCTGAGTCGTTCTGGCCTTGATCTTTCCCATGTCCTTACCCCAACTCCCACACATCAGGTAGTCTGCTATTACACACAATCCATTGTTAGCCACTAACAATCCCCAATAACAGCCATTCACCCTCCTAACCTGATCGTTACGCACTTCTTTGTCTGTCCAACTGTTTCTCTCTCCCTCTCAGGGCTCTATTCCCACCTATCGTTTACTCCTTATGCCCTATCTTCTGCTACACTTTCCTAGCTATAATCACTTCTGAGGAAGGGACACTGGGCCCAAGATGTTAACTCTGATTTCTCTCCACAGACACTGCCAGATCTGTTGAGCTTTTCCAGTAATTTCTGTTCCTGTTTCTGCTTTACATCATCCGCAGTTCTTTCAGGTTTTATTCATCCGTGAGGTTACAGTCTAATTCCCCCTTCATTATGTTAAAGATCTCAATCAAATATTCCAGTTCTATCATCTGAAACAAAATGGCTCTCTGACTGGGTGTGGGAATGAAAGCACTTTAAGTTCCAGTAAGATTGCGATAAGTTGAATCATGGGGGCCTTCCACAAACCTGTGTTACGTGGAGCTTTAGGATAGCCACGGAGTTGCCTATGTGACATGATTCACCTACAAACACACACCATCTCATAGTAAAAACAAATACAAACACAGAGACACAGTAAATAGAGCCATCGAGCACAAAAAAAGGCCCTTCAGCCCATCAAGTCTGCACCAAGCAAAAAAAGCCATTTAACTATTCTAATCCTGTCTTCCAGCATTTGGCCTTATAGCCCTGTATACCTTGGCATTGCAAGGGGACACCTAAATATTTAAATAATATGAGAGTTTCTGCCTCCATCATCCTTATGGGAAATGAGTTCCAGATTTCCAAATCCCCAGGAAAAAATTTTGTCCTCACATTTACCCCCTAAACATCCCACCCCTTACCCTCATAATTTATGCCCCTCATAATTTTATACATCTTTATACATCTTAATCTTGTCCCCTCTCAGTCTCCTCTGCTCTAAGGAAAACAACCCCAGTGTGTCCAATCTCTCTTCATAATGGCAGTGGTTGGCACTGCTGCCTAACAGCACCAGGAACCCAAGGTTCGATTCCAGCCTCGGGCAACTGTCTGTGTGGAGTTTACACATTCTCCCCGTGTCTGCGTGGGTTTCCTCCAGTTTCCTTCCACAGTCCAAAGATGTACAGGTCAGGTGAACTGGCCATGCTAAATTGCACATAGTGTTAGGTGCAGTAGTCAGAGGGAAATGGTTCTAGGTGTGTTAGTCTTCGGAGGGTCGGTGTGAACTGGTTGGGCCGAAGGGCCTGTTTCCACACTGTAGGGAATCTGATCTAATAACGGAAACTCTCCAGTCCAGGTAACATCCTGTAAATTGTTTCTGCACGCTCTCCAATGCTACCACATCCCTCCTGTAAAGTGGATTCCAGAACTGCACGCAATACTCTAGTTGTGGCCTAAGCGATGGTTTGTACCTTTCCAGCAAAAATATGTGAAAATGTCTTTTTTTTATTAATTTCTTCACACATTATAATGGCCTAATCTTGTACTGTAAGACATCAGAGTTAGATCCGAAACTCTGTAATCTTTCTCCACTGAGAACACTGTCTTTCAACAAGAGGGTTATGGCCTACCAGATCATCAAAGTATTGAGACATCTTCTCCCTGTCTTCATGCTGCAGTGAAATCCTGGAGCATCTGTACAATCTTTGCAACTTCAGCTGGGGAAGAAGGTGCGTGAGCAGCAGCTATTGATCAGAGCTTCCAGGGTCATCAGCTTCCTTGGGCTCCTCAGTTGAGGAATGCAGCACATCTCCTTTTGTCTGGTCTGTCAGATCCTTGGTGCCATTCTGTTGTGCATTTAGCCCACGTCTCTGCATCATTCTGTCGGTGAACTGCCTGTGGGCCAGCATCTTTGGCAGGGCAACTCCCGTTTCCTGCAGATTTGGACCAAAGACGGGGTCATTCTCTGCTTGAACTGCAGAGTTTTGGAATGGGTTGGAATGTCCTTTCACAGCAAAATCTCAATGTCAAATGATGGCTTGCCCATGATTTTATGTTCGACCACAGCCTAATTCTGCTCAACGGGTAGTATGGTCAAATGACAAGTATAAATAAGTTAGATTACCCTGGTGTTAGCAATGTGGAACTATGATTTATCAGGGGCATCCTATTTTTGGATTTCCCTTTCTGATGGCAAACAGAAACTTTATCACAACAAGAGTTTGGAGTTATCTGAATTTGACTCATTGCAATTTCGCTGTAATTATCAATCGAGCACCCCCCTCTAATCTACCACTAAACTTTTTCCTGGGCCTTATGCGGAGGGAACCAAGACTGAATGCAGTTTATCAAAAATTGAGGTAATGTTTTATTTGATCTATTTTACTGAACCCTCCTTAGAACACATCCTAATGAGTATTATACCCTTGTAGCATTCTACATGAAGTTCAGAGATCTCTGTTTCACAACAAACCTTTTCCCGCTTAACAGTCTTTATTGCATGCAATAGTTTGTTTTGTTAAAGGTGATATATAAATGGAAGTTGTTGTTGTGGTATAACCACACCTGCACCTGAGAGTTACCCCTGTGTATCACACCATGTTCATCCAGGAGAGAAGGAAATCATTTTGCACAACCTTTATACTTCAGGTGTTACACCTGAGTACTTTCTTTTAGACTAACGTCACAAAGGGAATGACTAAATCATGGCAGCTGAACATAGGATTGGTAACGTCGAGGGTCTCAGGAGTGTTATAATCCTCCCAGTGTTCATTCATATACACACATTGTGTAAATATGAATGAAAGTTTCAAACAGATTCTGCCGAAATACCTCATACATCTGATGCTCTGGGATGCGATTAATGTTTGACAGTTGACTCAAAGCCAGTCCCAACTCTTCCAGCCAGCTGTCTGGTAAAGAAAAATACATAAATATGAGGTAATAGAGAGAAAGAAAGAAAATAAAAATGTGAGGAATGTTTCTGGAATCAACATTTTCTACAATCGGTTTATTATAACAGCTCTTCTGGTTAATGATGTTTTACTAGGTTGTCCCTGCTGTTGATCAGAGTACAGAGGAAAATGAACAGCTTGATAAGACAGGATGAAGACTTCCAGTCAGTCAGTTCCTTACACTTTTAATCAAATGTAGCAGTAATTCAAGGACATGCAACCAGGATATATATTTCAAGCATTGTTTCTGGTGGATTACATCTGTAGTCAGGAGGAGGACGTTTAGAGATCACAGAGTCGAGGTGTGGTCTCAGCAAGGCCCTGTACAATTGCAACAAGACACCCCGGCTCCTTAATCCTCTTGCTATGAAGACCAACATGCCATTTACCTTCTCTACCACCTGCATGCTTACTTTCAGCGACTGTTGTACAGGAGCACTCAGGTATCATTGCATATCCTCCTCTTTCAATTTATAACCACTCAGATAATACTCCTTCTTCCTGCTTTTTGCTCCCAGTGTGGATAACCTCACATTTATCCACATTATACTGCATCAGCCATGCATTTGCCCACTCATTCAGCCTGTCCAATGGACAGTAGATGGGATAAACCATTTAGGACTGAGATGAGGAGAAATGTCTTCACCCAGAGAGTGGTGACCTGTGGTATTTGTTACCACAAAAAGTAGTCAAGTGCAAAACACTGTACAATTTTAAGAAGGAGTTGGACATAGCACTCGGGGCTAAAAGAACCACAAAGGATATGAGAGAAAAGCAGGAACAGGCTATTGAGTTGGATGATCAGCAACGATTATAATGAGTGGTGGAACAGCTTTTAAAGGGCCAAACGGCCTACTCCTGCTCATATTTTCTAGGTTTCTATGAAAAGTCACTGCAGTTACAGCAGAGCAATAGGCCACTTTTGCCTCACTGTATCTGTCAAAGCTGGAGATATCCATTTCAATCCAATTCCCTGCTCAAACTGCTCATGGCCAAAAGAATCCATTAAAGGGAACATGTTGATCATGTAGAAAATGGGAAGAGGTATGTTTGAACAGTATTGCTCATTTTTAACACAATTCTACAGGATCTTCATCACATTTGATTCCACGGTAAGAGTATTTTCCACCCTTCTTTAAATGAATTCTCACTATCTGGGTCACACTGGTGAGGTTGGCATTTTACTGGCCATCCCCACCTGTGTTCAGAAATTGGCAGGAGTGAACTTTTTTTAGGCTCTGCTAGTTTGTTAAGGGGGGTACAGTGCAGCTGATGGGTCACATCAGGAGACAGCGGGAGTGAACCTTTCAGTGCAAGATGCAATTATTTAGATGCAGGATTCAGGAAAACATATTTTTACATCCAGCCAGCTCAATTTCCCTATACATATCTCATGCTGTGTGATCCTTCCCCCAGACACTGAATAATATTCCCATATAATTCCCTCTCTAGCTGATGTGTCTTGGTTTTATAAACGAACTAGTAATCCTGGCATCTTGTTGGAGTGTCTACATTCAGCCTGGAATAGAACATTGTTCAAGATCCCCCAGTAACTGAAACGTTCTGAGATGAGTCATTCTTTTCCATTCATTAAAACGCTGACTTATGCTCCAATGATGGTTCCACAAAAAACAGTCATCCTCCTGTGCATTATCCTCCAGGTCAGTCTTCACTCCTGAGATCACACCAAGAGAAGCCAACCCTGGTTACTAGGTCTAAAACATAATTAGCAGTCATTCAATAGTGATTTCTCCCAGTATCCCATCCTAAGTTCCCTATGAGATCACAGGATACCACCAGTGAAACGGGGCGAATGGCAATCACAAGCCATTTACCAGCTGCCTGCCAATCAGCAGCAACCCACCAATAATCCGGCCATTGGTAACCACACCAAAAAGCTTTTAACTTGGGAAATGGGCAGTCGGTAATCATTTTTGAAGTACAGTCATTGTCGTAATGTAGGAAAAGCAACAACCAATTCACTCAAAGCAAGATCTCACAAAAAAAAATGCAGTAATGATGTTAGCTAGTATGGGGGATACATATTGACCATTAAACTGTAAAATAAGATGATAAGGAGCAGATTTAGGCCATTCAGCCCCTCGTGTCTGCTCTGCCATTCAATCATGGCTGATATGTTTCTCTACTTCATTCTCCCTGTAACCCCTAATCCCCTTAATAGGACACTGGGTAGAACTCTTGTCTTCTTTGTTCAAATAGTGCCTTCTTATGTTCAACTAAGATGGAAGGCAGGGCCTCAGTTTAATATCTCATCCAAACAGCAGCACTTTCCAGAAATGCAGCATCCAATAGTGCGTTGTAATTCAAATGTAGAATTTGTGATCGAGTCGCTGGAATGTGTCTTGCAGCCACAACCTACTGACTCAAAGCATTACCCACTGCTCAAGGCTACCTGAAGACCCCTTACTTACAGCGAAGACATCACAAACCTGACTCAAGAGTCAAGTCGAGTTAAGAGTAGCTTTATTTGTCATTTCTACCATATACAACTGAGACATATGTAAAACGAGACAGCATTCCTCCAGGACCAAGGTGCTACATGGATAGCACAAACTACATGAGCATACGAAGTGCGGCATGAAATGCATAAGAAGTTCAAATCACACAAGACAGCTCAGTAATTCCTGACACATCTAGGCAATAGGCACAGAGGTGTACAAATGACAGTGTAATAAAGGAATCATAATTAATAAAACATTAGTCTAACAGCAATTCAAAGTCATGCAAAGAGTTTCAGATGGAATATAGTTTGATCGTACAGTGCTAAGGAGCCTGATGGCCAGAGGGAAAAAACTGTTGCACAGTCTGGCCGTGAGAGACTGAACGATTTGGTATCTTCTGCCAGTTGGCGGGAGGGAGAAAAGTTTGAGTGAGGGGTGTGTGGGGTCTTCCACAATGATCTCAGTCTTTCAGATACAGCGTGTGGAGTAAATGTCTGTAATGAGGGAAGAGAGACCCCGATGATCCCCTGATGATCAGTGGTCCTCAGTATCTGTTGTCGGGTCTGACGATCTGAGACAATGCAATTCCTGAACCAGGCAGTGATGCAGCAACTCAGGGTACTCTCAACGAAACCTCTGTGGAATGTGGTAAGGATGGGGGGTGGAAGGTGGGCTTTCCTCAACCTACACAGAAAATAGAAATGCTGCTGGGCTTTCTTGGCGATGGAGCTGGTGTTGAGGGACCAGGTGAGACTTAAACAAAATCAAGATTCCCTTCCCCAGCATTAACATTCTCATTTCCCCTGAATCCCAATGCGAAATCGCTATTATTTTACCTACAGCACCCAAAGAGTTAAGTTGCTGTCAGTCTGCTGACAATTTCTAGAGTGTGCGTCTATTTATGAAGTGCCTGTTCTGGTGTTTACAGTGGGAGATGCTATCGCCTGTGGAAGGCGGAACAAGTAGTGGGTGATGTTGAAAGGGTTATTGATTATTAACATACCGTGACCCAGCCAGGATAGACTGCAGGCAAATGGAACAGATGAGGAGGCGGCAGCATAGACAGAATGTGATTATCAGCAAGAAATCTGAAAGAAGCTTACTGATGGATTGAAAAAAACAACATGCCTGTCCAAGAGGAGAGCTATGTACTCAACACTGTGTGACAGCGTTGCTACAAAGGTGAATGATAATAGTTCATAAAGAGTTAGATCTGGACCCCCTTCCCAATTTATGACCTGCGAAGTTGGTTTAACTAAATAAAAGGGGCTTCTTCTAGATTCTTCACCTCCCACATAAATAATGGTATATGGGATAGAGTTTAATTGGGCCTTCCAACAGTATCTCGGCTAATGTAGCCAGTTTTGGTTGAAGGCATTCCTGGACATTTCGCCATATGACTTCCTGTCTTCAATCCAAGGAGTCCCAGGATTTTGACCCAGCAACAGCAAAGGAACGGTGACATATTTCCAAGTCAGGATGGTGAGTGGTTTGCAGGGGAAATTACAAGTGGTGGTCTTCCCATGTATCTGCTTCCCTTGTCCTTCTAGATGGAAGTAGTCATGGGTTTGGAAGGTGCTGTCTAAGGAGGCTTGATGAATTTTGCAGTCCAACTCATAGGCATTACAGAATGCTGCTACTGAGGGTCTGTGATGAAAGGAGTGGATGTTTGTGGATGTGGTGCCAGTTAAGTGGGCTGCTTGCCCTGGATGGTGTCACTCACTTCTTGCTCAGATGGATGTGGGATATTGACGACTGAGGACAGTGCTTTCCTTCCCCCCATTAAAGCTTCCATTACAGAAATTATAGGATAGAATAAGATGTTGGATATTTCATCATTGTTTAGGAGGAGAAAGGTGGACAAAGAAAGAAATGGTTTTGACATGAACCGAATTACGTATTACTACATTCAGTTTATCTCTAAGGCTGGCTTTGTCACCAACCTTAACCCCAGCAACACTAAAACTCTCAAAATAGCAGAAATACTTACCTAACACACTTGGGCTATTCTCTACAGAGAGAAACACCAATAGTGTGGGTTCAATTCCCACACTGGCTGAGGTAACCACAATGGATTCTCCTTCTCAAACTCTCCCCTTGCCTGAGGCATGGTAGTCCTCAGATTAAACAACCAACAGTCATCTCTCTCTCTCTAATGAGAGACCAGCCCTATGGTCTGGTGGGACTGTAGTGACTACTTTTTTCGTTTGAACTCCACGTCTTGCAGTACTTTGCAATCGGGAATGGTTGCATTCTAAGCATTTTCCATCATCCTTGTCCTCAGTGTCATTTGCCAGCAACTGCCAATCCCACAACTCACTCCCTTCACTCCCCCCTCCCCTTTTATATTAATTCTGGCAGATTTATTACATTAGAAACACTCTGTAAGTAATAAAACTATAAAGTCAATGTTGGCTATATTTTGGGATGAATTATGTACCAGCAATTACGGGTCTGATCAGCTTGGTGGATGCCTACAGCAGAAGTCGAGGAAATGACAGGAAGCTGTAATGCATTCCGCTCCTGTGACTGCCCTAAACTATAAACTATATGGAGAGGTGATGAAGGCACAAGGACCCTCAGTTAATTGACTCCCCAGGGAGATTTAAAGGTGTCAAATGCTTTGATCCCAGGTCACCAACAAATATTGTTTGCAAGGTGGAAAACACAGAGGGGAGCAGGGGTCTTGACACGTGGGAATAGGAGTGCAGTCGACAGGTGTAACAAGAGGAGAGCAACAGAGAGAGGATGAGCTTGGTGGTGCACACAGCTGCTTGGAGATTTTATTAACAAAACTACAACACAAGGGTGTCTGAACTGCAGGCCCATGACCTAACAAGCTGGCCTTCAAAGCCAGGCAACATAATCCTATTTGTGCTCATGGGCTTGGGTATTTGGGAATTGTTGCCATTTAGCATTTGTACCTGATCAAAATCTATACGGCTGAAGGAAAACTTACAAATTTGCAGGCACATTAATTTTAACTGCTTAGCACAAAATTTACTAGTATGCATTTCCCCGTGGTGTTGAAACCCAAATCGAGAATCCAACTATACAGTCCTTTGACCTCATCACTATTTATAATATTTACTGACATTTGAGGCTTTATATTGGGTGAGTGTATTTGTGAAAAATAGCATTACATGTGAGTGCTGAGTCTTTTGTCTCTGTGCCTACATAGCCCTCAAAAACAAAGGCCTGGAACTGCCCCCTGTAAATTATCAACATTGTACAACTTTCTGATGTAAAATTACACATAATCCTAACTGTCGATTTAATAGTCAGTAAAACTGCTGTTGAAAGACAAGTAAAATAAAGCTGAAAACTGTTCTTAAATATCCCACAATGGAAGGTTAAATCGACAGGGTAACATGATATAAAGGAGCTCACGTGGGGCAGGTACAAATGACATGGATCTGACCAGAGAGTGCTCTGTTGTTGGAGAGGGAGAATGGGTGGTGAGTTTAACCTAAGGGTCAGCACACCACAGGCAATGGGTGAGACTGAGAAGTCAGAGTCTTCATGGTGACCTCAACTGAATCTGTACTGGTGGTATCACTGTGAATTACAAACCACCCAGCCAACTGTGCTCACTGAATTATGAAGCAACACTAGACAGGGCTAGCATGCTATTCAATTGTCAGAGGCATCACAATGGGTTTTCTTCGTATTGCATTATCACACCCACACAATTTCACTTCAGTCAGAACATTGGACACTGACAGATAGCAAACAAGACCATTCATGTCCCCCTCCCAGAATTATACATGCCCTAGCAAAAGACAGGATTTCGATCTGGGACACTCTGCTCTGAGTGGCTTATCACCAGGGACTTGCCTTAGGCCAGAGAACACTCTTAAAGATGAAGCAAATTCTAAACGTACACAGCATGGCAACACTTCTAAAATATGAATAGATTTTTTTGTATTGCTTGTGGGTAGTTTGGGATGTATGGTATGGGTTTGATGTTTAGCCTATATGGGGCAGCTGTCTTTTCTCTTTGAGGCCACTGTGCAGCTTACCCCTTTGGTGCAATGATCTGAATAGTCATAACCTGCAGCCAATTAGAAGCAGCTGCTTTAAAATCCTTGATCTTTGCCCTTGGATAGAGCCCAAGTCATCATGGTCAGCAAAAAAAAGAAGGAAATAACTGACTTTGTTTTTATTCCTTTCCAGTTCTTTTGACTATTTGGAGTGTAGTGCCTTGGGTTGGACAGTTAAGTATAAGACACAACCATCTCTGACATTTCACATGAGGAGTGATCTGTACGGGTTGCTGAAACAGAGATCAGGTGTTGGGAGGTAATTAGATAAGGTGTGCAGTGGTAATGTAGTCCCTATTTCAAAGTCATAGCTTCTGTCCTTTTTTGTGATAATAACTTTACTCTTATTATAATTTGCTATTCTTGAGAAAAATATTCAGAAGCAGAGGTGCAAAACTGCTCAGAGCAAAGGTATTTCTCTACAGACCACGGAACAGGATGATGGGCAAATGAGTATACAATGTCACCATTGCCAGAAAATAGTAATGTTTATATGGTGGCAGCTCCCATTTTTAAATGTGATTTCAGAACTTGCAACAAATTTGCTGAGTTTCTCCATCATTCTCTGTATTTGCTTCTAAAGTGATGATGTTCTTTCTTTACTAAGGAAAGCAAAACTGTATTTATTCTAATTTATCTCTTTCTTAATCCCATCTTCTTTTCTCATTGCATTCTTTTTCTCTGCTTGATTTGCCATTGAATTAAGTATTCCAATTCATACCTCTGAATTTAATCCGTGCAGGGCTCAGTGAGGATTCTTAAAACCCCTGCTTGACTTCACATTTGACCATTTTATGTCCAGAGGAGATAGCAGAAAGAGTCTTGTTTAAAGTCTCATCTGAAATACGAACTTTTCAACATTGCAGCCTTTCTGTCCACACCCACCAACCTCCACATTACATCATAGTGTAGGCTCAATTTTGTGCTCAAGTTTCTAGTGTTTTCTGACAAGGAGATAGGAATGCTACCATTGAGTAAAGTCTAGTACAATGGGCAGAAACACAAACTGTGAAAAGAATTGTGCGTCAATTTTTTAAAATCACTTTATAATGTCATTACAACGGATTAGTTAAATGCAGTTAGGTTTGCAGTGAAATCTGCAACATAATTACAGGTCTGAATAAAATGCCAATTCCAAGCTATGCCTGAAAGAAATAAAGGTATGCATTTATATCAAACATTCATAAAATCACTGAGTTCCAAAATGCCTTGCAGTCAATTAAGAACTTTTGAAGTTGTTGCAATGTTGGAGAAATGACAAGCAATTCGAACAAAAGCTCCCACAGGCAATAATGTGATTTGAACAGAGAATCTGTTTCTCAATGATATCTGTGTTGCGATATTGGGCAAGACACCAGCAAGAATTTCCTGTTTTTCTACCACATTGGGCCGTGAAATCCTTAATGTCCACCTGAGGGGGCAGATGGAACCTGAGTTTAACTTCTTAGTCTTGGCGATGCTAAAAATGACCTGCACTCAGCTTGGGGTAGAACTGCAACAAAGGGAACTAATCAAAATCTAGAAAGGCGGTTCTACTTGTCATGGCAAATGAGGGCAGGTTCCAGGATGAAGTAAGACCCCCGAAGGCACTCCCATCTAATTAATGAACAGAGGAGGATCCAAATCTTTCAAGGAATCAACAGTCTTAAGGGAACAAGTTCCTTCGATGTGCAAATGATGATGCATCTGCCTTACAAAATGTCCTCTGGCCATCAAAAAGACAGCTCATGGAGTAAGCTGAAAAGATGGCCCATGTTTGGAAATAATAGAGTCATCGAGATGTACAGCACAAACTCTTCAGTCCAACTCGTCCATGCCAAGCTTCAATATATAATCTGCAAACTGCAGGGGCTAACTGTCTCCCTGTGTGCTATTATGTTTATAGATCTATAGAAAAATGGTTTTCAGTCTAATTCAAGATCTGGTCAATGGGCTGAACAGCTGACTTCTGCCTTGAGTGTCATTTTCATCTTTCCATGAACATTGAAAGGTTCAAATCTCTAGAAATGTTTTTATAGCTGTAAGGAGAAGCATTTCTAATAAACTTTAAATATTACAAAAAAGGCCTGCTGAATCACTCAGTCGTCTCTTCTCACCGATTACTCCCACTCTCTCTTTTATCTCTCTCCCACACATTCGATGGGCAATTGGTCCACTCATGCTCCTGGTGTCTCTGTACTGGAGGATTGAGTTACTTTAGTCCAACCCAATGATTTACTTTCCAGTAGGTCCTGACATTTAACTGTCACAAGGCTTAACAGCCCTTATGGGTAAATGGGAATGCAGACTGGATAATGGGGTGCAGATGTTAGTACATGTTATAGCGCCCCTCTCAAATTCTCACTTATTAATGCCATTGACTGGAGACCTGCAGATCACAATAACTTTACATGGTTAACTCTCTGCCAATGCACTGGTCATTGTGTTAAGGGTGTAGTGTCCTTACCCCTAGGCTGGGAGGCCCGGGTTCAAGTCTCACCTGCTCCAGAAGTGTGTGATAGTAACTCTGAACAGGTTGATTTTAAAAATGCTTTTTCTTTTGTCTCATATGTCTCGTGTTAACACTTTGACAGCCGTTGCTATGATCCCGGCTGATGGTAATACTGGACAAGTTGATCTCAGACCTGCCTATATTGCTGCCAGGTCTTGCTGCATTTGGACATGGATTGCTTCAGTAGCTGAGGAATCATGAACAGCGCTGATCATTGTGTAATCGTCGGTGAACATCCTCACTTCTGATCTTATGATAGGGGGCAGATCATTGATGAAGCAGCTGAAATTACTACTATTAAGGACATCTCTCTGACTGAAACTTGCACACTGTCTGCTTCCTTCTGGATGGTTCTGATTTTCTATATCCCTATGTCATTAACATCTTGTTGCTAGTAGTAACCATTTTCTTTCCCTCTTCCATTCTTTAGTTCCAAAGCACTGAACTATCCTCAAGAGCTTTAAAGAGTGCTTTTATATTATTAACCTTCAACAAACCATTGAACTATTTTTATTAAAATAACATCGGAAAGAATGCGGTGCAAATACATATTGCCAGGAAAAATTGAAACTCGTATCTCAGTGTAATAAAAGCAAAGTCCTTTGGATGCTAGAAATCTGGAGTAAACATAGAAAATGCTGGCCACAATGCTGTAGATAATGCACAGGGTTTAAGAAACAGGATGTGAGTTATTTGCCACAGAATTCCGAACCTCTGACCTACTTCATAAATGAGTTGGACCGGAGGGTCTGTTTCCGTGCTGTACAACTCTATGACTCAACACTTGACACCATGGTATTTATGTGGTTGGTGCAGTTCAGGTCCTGGTCAGTAGAAACCTCATGATGTTGACATTGAGACCATTTTCAAATCAAGGAGACAAATATCAGGCAGCTCACATACCAAACTCTGCAAGGCTATTGCTACGTTGGTGAAATTAACTATCACCCTCATAGACATGACGGTCAAGAAAACACAACAATGCCTCTTCTTCCTCAGGAGACTAAGGAGATTCAGCATGTTCACAAGGACACTCACCAACCTTTTCAGATGCACCATAGAAAGCATTCTAATTGGATGCATGACGGCTTAGTACAGCAACTGCTCTGCCCAGGACCGTACAAAACTACAGAGAGTAGTGGACACAGCCCAGACTGTCGCATCAGCCAACCTTCCATCCATTGACTCCGTCTGTACTTCTTGTTGCTGTGGAAAGCAGCCAACATCATCAAAGACCCCTCCTGCCCTGGTTATAGTCTCTTCCACCCTCTCCCATCAGGCAAAAGATGCAAAAGCTTAAACACATGTTCCAACAGGTTCAAGAACAGCTTCTTCCCCGCTGTTATTAGACTGCTGAATGGACCTCTCAAATTTCAAGTCTAATGCTGATCTTGCTTTTGTGCATCTCCTATGCAACTCTAACTTTGTATACCTTGCTCTGTTCACCCTATGATCTGTCTGTCTTTGTAGGTAGGACCTGTCTATACCGCATGCAAAACAAAACTTTTCGCTGTACTTAGATACATGTAACAAGAATAAATCAAATCAAATATCTGATCATTGCCACATTATCATCTGTGGAATATAGTTGCACACAAATTGGCTGTGGCGTTTTCCACATTACTGAGGTGTCAGCACTTCGGAAAGTGGTTATGTGTTGCCTTATGATGTGAAAGGCTCTATATGAATGCACATTCTTTTATTTTTTTCTTTCTGTGCCTCACATCGACTACTCACAATTTTGTTTTGATTGCACATGTCTACCTCCGTGTCTGCCCTGTATACGAGCTGGGAAAAGGGAGAGAGGACAATAGCTCACACTTTTAATCCAATTTTAAAGTTACTTCACTGTAATCAAAAACCCAATGCTAGATCAATGGGAGAATGACAGTTTTATACACCTCAATATGTTTGTGTGATTTTTCGCTTGCTCTCTCTCTCTCTCTCTCTCTCTTTTTCTCTGTCCTTAATCATTTAACTTCTAGGCATCATGAGCATTGAAAATGTAAAGAGATGGTGAAAGGTACGCTAGGGGCAATAGTTTAGTTTTAGTTTCTACCAGGTTAAAAAAACCCTGTAGAAATGTGTGGTGTTGATAACATGAAGATAATTCTTGACTTCGCACCCAAGAATGTCAACTTGAAGATTAGAGTCTGGAGAGGGAGCATTGAAGGAGTCGAGTTATTGTCTGTATGTAGCCTGATGCTGAAACCTCTGAGAGATTTTAATCCCTTTGTACCCCCTTAAGACAAAACCATTATGATTTGACAGTTACTGCCAGCAAGCTCATGTTTCTTAAATGACAGCCTCTTTGGGGAGAAAAATACAAGCCAAGAAATTTTTCTGTGACATTGCTAGGTGAGAAAAAGCCTCAGTCTAGTCTCAGTGATCTGATGTCTTTTATAAGCTGTTAGCCTGGAGCGCAAGTTAAAAGCCTTTGATAAACCTTTATTCTCTCCCTCTCCTATCATTTTATTTTACAAATATGAAAGAAATGCTTATGCACCTTCAGCGCTCTGTCTAACAAGAGAAAAGTCCATGCCTCTAAAGAACTCTTTTGCTTTGACACTTGGTTAATTCTTCTCACCTGCAATCTTTCTTCTGAATTTTATTCTGAGATAATTATTGAATCCATTTAGATGGAAAATGTGGTTAGGATTTTATGCTGACTGCCTTTTGAGCTTTAGTTCAATAAAATCTGCTCACAAAAGCAGATTGGGCAATGGGCAAAACTAATAGAGTCATACAGACTCTTCGGTCCAACCAGTGCATGCCGAACATAATCCCAAACTAAACTAATCCCACCTGCCTGCTCCTGGCCCAGATTTTTCCAGACATTTCTTATTCATGTACTTTTTTAAATGCTGTAACTGTACCCACATTTGCCACTTCCTTTGGACGTTCATTCCACATGCAAACTGTTGTCTCTCTGTAAAAAGGTTGCCCCTCATGGTTTTTTTAAATCTTTCTCCTCTAAACTAAAAATATACCCACTAGTCTTGAAATCCTCCACCCAAGGGAAAAGACATTTGCCATGAGACAGTGAGGTTCTGCAGATGCTGGAGTTCAGAGTTGAGAGTGTGTTGCTAGAAAAGCACAGTTGGTCAGGCAGCATCTGAGGAGCAGGAGAGGCCGGAGCCATTCATCAGACTTAAAAGACATCTACCATTTCCTTATCTATCCCCCTCATTATCTTTCAAATCTCTATAAGGGTCACCCCTCAACCTCCTACGCTCCAGTGAAAAAAGCCCCAGCCGATCCAGCCTCTCCTTATAACTCAAACCCTCCATTCCTGGCAACATCCTGGTAAATTTCTTTATAAAACAGCTTTAAAATTATGAAAGCAGAGGACCTTACAGAGGAAGGCCAGTCTGTTCTATTGTGCCTGCAGTGAATCTTCGAAAGAGCAGCCAATTAGTCCCACTCCATTGGCCTTTTCATTTTTATATATAAATCCAATTTGCTATAATGTGTAATCCTTCTGCTCGTTCCTATTTAATCTGCCTCCACCATCGATTCAGGCAGTTCACAAAAACCTGTTGCATTAAAAAAAATCTCCTTATTTGCCATCTGGATGGCAACAATGGTGACACTTCATTGGAACATGAACAAGAGAAGGCCATTCAGCCCTTTACACCTGTGTCTCCACTGAATGAGATTGGGGTTATTCTGCGACCAATTTTAATATAACTTTAAACCTGTTGATAATGTATATCTGATTTTATGTGTTTTTGTAACAAAGTAGCTACTTTGCTGAAAGATAGTGCTAGTTTTTGGTCTTCCATCTGATCTTTCCATATGTCAGCATGAGGGTTCTTTCCTTCAGGCTAAACATGTACAGATCAGATTAAGAAGACTGTGAGTTAGTATTTTTTGAGTGTTAGTAAAGATGTGTAGACAGGAAGAAAATCCATGACTGTGCTCTGGCCTCAGAATGGAATATAGAATACAAGTCATTGCAACACACTTTGTAATACCTTTAGAATTGCTTCATTCTCATTGACACTGGACAGAATGCAGTGGAAATGGTCCCATGAGATTTTGCTCTGGCCAAGTTGGCTGCCCTGTTACCTACATAACAACAACGATCGCACTTCAGAAAGTATTATATTGCTGTAATGTTCATTCAACCATTCTCATTCATTTAACTCCTGTTTCATCAGCCACCAGTTGTCAACGTTGCTTTTCTGAACAGCAGACAGACAAGAGTGATTCTAGTTTACTCTAAATAAATTGCCTTTGCATTCCATAGAATTTAAGCTTCCAATAAACACTTCAACGTGGCAGTCTTCGTTTCTTAAAATAAAAGGGAATGAAGTGGCCTGGATCATTTTCACTCCACATTTTATTTATTCATTCATGGGATGTGGCCATCGCTGGTGAGGCCAAAAGTTGATTGTCTATCTCTATTTGCCCTTGACAAGGTAATGCTAATGTAGAGGGTGGCACAGTGGTCAGTGGTTAGCACTGTTGCCTCACAGTGGCTAGGAACTGCATTCGATTCCAGCCTTAGTTGACTGTCTATGTGAAGTTTGCATGTTTTCCCTGTGTCTGTGTGGATTTCCACCTGGTGCTCTGGTTTCCTCCCACAGTCCAAAGATGTACAGGTTAGGTGGATTGACCATGCTAAATTGTTAGTAGTGTCCAGGCTTAGCAAGTTTGCCATGATTAAAAACCACATGTGAGTTGGGACTGGTGGGATGGTGTTGGTGGGATGATCTTCAGAGGGTTGGTACAGACTCAATAGGCTAAATGGCCTCTTTTTGCCTGCCAAGATTCTAGGTACACCCCAGTTCTGTAACCTTCTCCAGCCTCACCACCCTGTGAAAACATCAGTTCTTCCAATTCCAGCGTCTTCATCATCCAGATTTTATTTGTACCATCATTGCTGGCTACACTGTCCGATGTCTATGGTCCTAAGATCTGGAATTGCCTTGTTAAACCTCTCTGCTTTTGTATCTTTAACAAAGGAAAACATACCGAGCCACTTCACAAAAATGTTATCCAAACAATGACCCTGAGCCACACTGGAAATGCTACGAGAGATGCCAAAAGACTTTGTCAAAGCAATAGGTTTTAATGAGTGTCTTAAAGGAGCGAGGTGGAGAAATTTATGACATAACTCTCAACTCCCTTGTCAATCAACAATCTGACTAACTCAGCCTTGAATGCATTCACCAGCCCAACCTCTATTGCTCTTTGAGAAAGCAAATTCCGTCAGTTAATAGCCCTCACCACCAACCCAAATAGGTCACTTAAAACAGTGTACCTTCATTCTAGTCACATCCATTGATGGAAACAAGCTTCTGGCACCCACATTGTCAAGTCCCCTTAGGATCTGGTATGATTCAATAGGATTTAATAATCTCATTCTTCTTCCCAATCGGTACAGGTACAATCTGCTCAACTTTTCACCATAAAATAAACCTTTTATCTCTGGGATCAGATGAGTTAACCTTCCCTGAATGTGCAGACATGATAGACTGAGTGGCCCTCTTCTGTAGTGTAACAATTCTGTGATTCTGTCAATGACTTCTGATATAATTTCTTCACTTCTTAAATAAGAAGACCCAAACAGTACACTATTTTGATCCAGTTTTGTTTTGTCTCAATAAAGCCCTGTATAGCTGCAGTGAAATGCCCTCTCATTTTATTCCATTCCCCTTGCAATAAATGACACAATCTGTTTGTCTTCCTAATCATTTGCTGCACAGGCATCCATAACTTTCTCTCATTCACGTATCAGAACACTCAGATCCCCGTGTCCCATAGAGTTCTGCAGGTTCTCCCATTACAATAGTAAACTGCTTTTCTTTTCTTCCTCGTGTTTTCCTGAGGTATATTCCATCTCACCAACGTTGTCACACACTGAGTAAGGAGTTTCTCTACACCTTCGTGGGAAATGTGAATTGATAATGGGCACAATGAGAGCAGATTAGAGTCAGAGAGTCACACAACATGGAAACAGACCCTTTGATCCAACCAGTCCATGCCGACCATGATCTCAAACTAAACTAGTCCCACTTGCCTGCTCATGGCCCATATCCCTCTAAGGGGATATCCTCCCAGGGATTCCTCCATCTCCATTAATGACGACCAACTTGACACCGACATTTTTTACAAACTCACAAACTCCCACAACTACCTGGATTACACCTCTTCCCACCCTACCTCCTGCAAAAATGCCATCCCGTATTCCCAATTCCTCTGCCTCTGCCGTATCTGCTCCCAGGAGGACTAGTTCCACCACAGAACACACCAGATGGCCTCCTTCTTTAGAGACTGCAATTTCCCTTCCCAAGTGGTTGAAAATGCCCTCCAATGCATCTCATCCACATCCCGCACCTCCGCCCTCAGATCCCACCCCTCTAACTGTAACAAGGACAGAACCCACCCACCCGCCCAGTCCTCACCTTCCACCTTACCAACCTTTGCATAAACCAAATCATCCGCCGACATTTCCGTCACCTCCAAACGGACTCCACTACCAGATTTCCCTCCCCACCCCTTTCCACTTTCCACAAAGACCGTTCCCTCCGTGACTACCTGGTCAGGCCCACGCCCCCCAACAACCCACCCTCCCATCCTGGCACCTTCTCCTGCCACCTCCTCCCTCACCTCCATCCAAGGCCCCAAAGGAGCCTTCCACATCCATCAAAGTTTCACCTGCACATCCACCAATATCATTTATTGCATCCCGTTGCTCTCAATGCGGTCTCCTCTACATTGTGGAGACTGGACGCCCCCTCGCAGAGCGCTTCAGTGAACATCTCCAGGACACCCGCACCAATCAACCCCACCGCCCTGTAGCCCAACATTTCAGCTCCCCCTCCCACTCTGCCGAGGACATGGAGGTCCTGGGCCTTCTCCACTGCCACTCCCTTACCACCTGACGCCTGGAGGAAAAACGCCTCATTTTCCACCTTGGAACACTTCAACCTCAGGGCCTCAATGTGGACTTCACCAGTTTCCTCATTTCCCCTCCCCCCATCTTACCCCAGTTCCAAACTTCCAGCTCAGCACCGTCCTCATGACCTGTCCTACCTGCCAATCTCCCTTCACACCTATCCGTTCCACCCTCCCCTCTGACCTATCACCTCCATCCCCACCCCCATTCACCTATTGTACTCTTTGCTACCTTCTCCCCAGCTCCCCCCCCCCCCCCATTGATCTCTCCCTGCCTCCATTCCTGATGAAGAGCTTTTGCCCGAAATGTCGATTTTCCTCCTCCTTGGATGCTGCCTGACCTGCTGTGCTTTTCCAGCACCGTGCTAATCTAGACTCATATCCCTCCAAACCTTTCCTATTCATGTATCTTTTAAAGTTATAATTGTACCCACTTCCTCAGGAAGTTCATTCCACACACACACACCACCCTCTGTGTAAAAGAATTGCCTCTTATGTCTTTTTTAAATCTCTCTCCTCTCACCTTAAAAATGTGCCGCATAGTCTTGAAATTCCCCATCTTAAAGAAAAGACAACTACCATCAACTGTGTCTATATCTCTCATTATTTTACAAACTTCTATCAGATTGCCACTCAACCTCCTACGCTCCAGTGAAAAAGGTCCCAGCGTGTCCAGCCTTTCTTTATAACTCAAACCCTCCATACCCAGCAACATCCTGGTAAAACTCTTCTGAACTCTCTCTAGCTTGATAATCTCTTTCCTATAACTGGGTGACCTGAACTGGACGCAGTACTCCAGAAGAGGCCTCACCAATGTGTATAACCTCAACATAACGTCCAACTCCTATACTGAAGGTATAAGCAATGAACGCAAAATGGATATATATCCAGAGAAAAACTGTAGAAGAGGGGGAATTTGAGGGTACACCGAATTCATTGTCAAATTACATACAGAATGAGAAACAGAAAGAGGAGAAGAATGATTAGAATGGAGATAAAAAGAAAGATGGAAATGGAATTTTTTTGAGTATAAAATTGAAATTTATCAAATTTCCATCTACAATCCACAACTTGAAAGTTTGGGACTCCTCGCTTTGATTTATTAAATCCTAATTGAACAGCTGCAGTGTGTGTATATTGAGAGGTCTGGGTTTGAGGCTTCCACCAGTGTTGGGTGTTTGGGGATCAAATGAAACTACAAATGTCAGGTATGAGCCATGACTGACAGAATGAAAACCGAAAGAACTGCAGATGCAGAAAAGAAAAAAGAGCTCAGAAAATCTGTGGAGAGAAAGCAGAGTTAATGTTTCAGGTGACCCTTCCTCAGAACTGACAGATTGTTTGCCGATGAGTGAGGAAGGGTTGGTGCACTCAGCAGTGTGTGAGGCCAGTAGTGCAGTGTTGCATCTGAGGATTCCTTTGCTCCTTGTCTGAGCTCAGTGAAGACCGTGCAGTGCTGCAGCTAGATTCTAGGATTCTGGTCACCATGGCTATCGGGCCCAACTGCCTTTGCAAAGTTTGTTGGAAAGGCCACTTTCTGTCTTGTGAGTGGATGACATCTCTCCTCCTCTCCATCTCCTGCACCAGGGCTTCAACTGCAGCACTGAGAAGTTTATGGAGCTCTGTCATCATCACTTTTTTGCCGTTCCTGTATCTTTGCTGTGTCAGGCTCATTTTTAGAATGGCTTCCAGCTCCTCTTCCAGCCGTAGTGAACTTCCTCTGTAAGGAGTACAGACACTCTTGAAGGACTGTAGGCTAAACTTCAACTTAGGTTCACTTCCCACTAAAAATCTATTTCAAATAAAAATCAAGAGAACTGCAGATGCTGCAAATCAGAAGCAAAAGCAGAAGTTGCTGGAAAAGCTCAGCAGGTCTGGCAGCATATGTGAAGACAAATCAGAGTTAATTTGATCCTGAAACGTTAATTCTGCTTTGTCTTCACAGATGCTGCTAGACCTGCTGAGCTTTTCTGGCGATTTCAGTTTATGTGTGAGTGTAAATGTTTATGTTCAGTGGCTTAATGCTATGATCACTTCAGTTAGCAGGTAGTACGATGTTTCCATTGTGCCTTTAGGGTAATCCCACATCACGATCCTTTTGTCCATTCTTGGGTACTTATTGAATTTCACAGTAAATGTCCCTTAAGTTGGTCATACACACAATAACCAACACAAGTTTGTCACCTTTTGCAGACAATTAATAATTAATATTTGCAGCGAGATCTGAATTGGAGGCTAAACAAATCACTAAACCATTGCATTAGCAGCAACATTAGTGTTGAAGTTAATGCTTGGGTAAACTACATGTCAAAACAGCAGATAAACAGCAGCTGAAATAGATGTTCAGTGGTACATTACATTAGCAATCAGCCTCACTTATCACAGCAAATTGCGTGAAAACTGTAGACTAAACAAGCCCTAGGGGCATGAAATTGGGACAAACGTAATAATGGCTTCTTGAAAATGCACAAAACATTTATCTCCAAGTGCACTCAGTCTCCATTCTCATCTGAGCTGGGGCTCTTTCAGAGCTTCTGTTGATCTCCTGACAAAGAAAGTAATCTCAAGGAACAGACCTAGCAACTTGTTAGAGGAGCTGTTCTCAACTGGTAAAACAGGGTCGAGGTAATGAAGCAGAATGCAAGGGTGTAACAGCACACCACAGTCCTTCCTGGAACTTGCAAATCCTAATCCTATACAAAGAAGCGCTCATATATTTTATAGTTTTCCAACAACCACAGGAACGTAATTTAGGAATATGAAATCGGCATCATGTAGCATTGCCCAGCTCTGCTCCCATTCAGCACAGGAAGGACATAACACATCAGTCCACTGTTGGAAGGCACACAACTGATGATGGACAGACACAACATGTTAAGATAGAGATAAATTGATGATGAATGAATTGCAAAGAGAATTCCCAGAGAAGACTGTACTTAAGGTATTTAATAATGTAAGGGAGGCGACAGTAATCCAAGTGAATGTTTTACAGTATGGCAGGACAATAGGATACAAGTCCTGAAGGCCAAACTAGGTCTGACAATGAGAAGTATTTCTTCACCTAGAAGTGGGTTAGAGTTGAGTTTGGTAGTCATCTTGATAAGGGCCAAAAGCTGCACTTACACAGAAGAGACTGACAGATGTGCTCAGTGGTTTAACACTGCTGTCTCATAGTGCCAGGAGCCTCAGTTTGATTCCAGCCTCGGGTGATTGGCCATGTGGAGTTTGTATGTACTCCCTGTGTCTGTCTGGGTTTCCTCTGGGTGTTCCGGTTTCCTCCCAGAGTCCAAAGATGAGCAGGGTAGGTGGCTTGACCATGCTAAATTGCTCCACAGTGTCCAGGGATGCACAGTTTGGGTGGATTAGCCATGGTAAATGCAGAGTAGTGGGGATTTGGGTGGGAAGCTCTTTGGAGGGTCAGTACGGATTGATGGGTTGAATGACCACTTTCTGCATTGTCGGGGTTCTATGACTCTAGGTGCTAGAAGGGGAGGGTTTTGTATTCTGCATGTTGGATCTTCATGATTTGAGCTGATCATATTTTTTGATCTGTCTTTTTGCTCTACAGATGCTGACTGACATGACTAGCTATGATTTTGCAAAGTCTGTAGTCTTGATTTTTCAAACATTAGCTGTGATGCTTTTTCCAACTGTGACTGAGATTTTGTGAAATCTCACAGGGCACTGCACAGTTTATAGACTGAGGGATATGAAATTGTCACCATGTAGCATTGTCTGACTCTGCTCCCACACAGCACAGCTGGGACACCAGGACAACATGGTGCAGATGTGGTTAGAGGCCTCCTTCACTGATCCATCCAGGCCTTGACTTTAGATGGGAGCCCTATGAAGTCTGCATCCCTGTTCCTTGCACAAACCGATTGACCCTCCTTCCTTTACCTGAGCCCCATCCCAGCCTCAGTCCTCCACTAATCCTGACTCAGTGACTCTCTGAGTATAAGCAGCATAGGATACCTATTGGCAGGAAAATGCAAGTGACAGGGATCCAGAGTCAGGAGAGAGAGAAGCATAGACAAAGGAAGAAAAAGAGAAATCGAGGGGGGCTCAAAGGGATTGGAGTGAAGTCAGTGAAAGGTAAAGAAATAGAAAAGGGAGAATAAAAGGGAGAAATTACATTAACAATGATCCAAAAGCCACATTCCACATCTATGGCTTGTTGCTTAGTTTGTGGTCAATTCTCACTCGCAAATCTTTAGTCTGTCTCCTCTGCCTGACTTTAAAGTTAACAATATCTTGGTGAAGCAGGGGTCACTATCGTGGACAATGCAGTAGACTCTGTTCCTTGTAGTTAAGGTTAAAGCTAATTTTCTTCGTGTCAGCTTTCAGTGACCTCTTGAGATGTTTCTGCCGGCTGCCCTGTGATTTTTGACCACTCATAAGTTGAGGGTAGAGAGCATAGTCTGGAAAGCGAATGTTTGGCATTCGGGTGCAATGGCCTGTCCAGGGCAGATGGCCCGTGGCTGTAGTCTCCCTATCCCTAATTCCACATGATCATACCTAATGCATTGATTTCAGGAAAAGTAATGAGCTTGGACTAGAGGACTTACAGAAAGGACTCACAGCTGTCCCTTTCCTAGACGGGGTGTCACATTGAATTGTCATTGTGTAGTCTGTGAACTTGGCTTGAGGTGGCATGAACTCATGGTCTGGGAGATCCTAGGTGACTGGTGAGCTAATCTCTTGCACCAGCTGTTGTCCACCGTCACAGCGTTTGAGAATTATAAATTCCTCTTCTGTCTGATATCATTGTTGAGGATTTGGTTTCTTCTGGATTATGTTTAATCTGGAGTCTCTTCACAAGCGTGTTTGTCATAAGTGACCCTACCAAGAGCAATGGTCCCCAGGTGGCATAGTTGACTGATCCATTTGAGTCCCTCCATCAGGACAAGCTCACCATCCATGGGCGTGATCACAGGAACAGTTCAAGATCAGTCATAATCTCATTGAATGGTGTAAAAGACTTGATGGGCCGAGTGGACTAGTTCTGCTCCTATGCCTTACGGTTTAATGGTCTAATGACCCACTTGACTCACTTTCTCCCATGCCAGTTGCTAAATGATATGTTATTAGACTTGTTGAATGAACAGTGCCTGAGGAAAGAGTGGGGCTCTGAAAGCTTGCAGCTTCACATAAACCTGTTGGACTATAACCCAGTATGGTGTGATTTTTGATTTACTGAATTGAGAAAGAGGTCTAGTTTGATCAAGGCCAATGGGAAGAATGCAAACAATTTTGAGAAATTAGCAGTCAATGTGTTGTGAGGGAACACTTTACTACGTGCATTCTATGCAAGACAGAGAAGTTGCATTTGTACAGTCCCCCATTACTCCCTCAAGGTCTTCCAAAATGTTGTCACTGTGTTATGTAGCCAAGTATGACAGCTTACCTATGTTTAACAAGACCTCATCAAATGAAGGAATACAGCGCTCTAAGTGGCAGCAGTTGAGGCATGACTGTTTGCTGGGGTCTCAGGAGAAATCTCTGTTCTTTTTCAAACTGTGCCTGACTGAACAGACAGAAAGACTGTTTCATTTTAATGCTTTGTCCTAGAGAGATGCCCCCTGTGAAAATGCAGCAGACCTCAGCTCTGCACTTGTGTGGGACTTGGATCTCTTTGTTCTCGGGCAGGACATGCCATGACACCTCCACAGCCTGATCTTTGCAGATCAATGTAACAAGATAATCCACAGCAGGAACAACAACTGTGACAATTAAGCTCAGATACTGTAATGATAGTCACCAAAGTCCCAGAGACTCTGGTCTCATCTGGGAGATGAGGTGAGGTGGTGAGGTTCACCTGAGGGTCACCACATCCCAGGTGAGCAGAGAGATCAAGAAAGTCAGATATTCATCCTAAGCTCAGACAGTGTGGCAATTGAACCTATGCTGTTGCCATCAGTCTCAGCGAAAACCAGCCAACTCAGCCAACTGATTCCCAATTACCATAGTAGGCAGTAAATATCAACATTAGAGATGACCCATAAACCTCAGTGTCTAAACTTTGTCCTTAAATCCTGTTCCCCTTTTCCTTCTTAATGTACTCCTTTCACACGAACGTACAAAGGAGGAGCAGCAACAGGCCATTCGGCTCCTCGAGCCTCCTCTGCCATTCAATAAGATCATGGCTGGCTTGATGGGGTCCTCTACTCTACTGTCTACCCTCAACCATGTTCTACTCTTCTGTTTGTCAAAAATCTATCCGCCTCTTTTTAGTATTTTTTCAACTTTTGGCCTTATCTGCTGATGAACTCTTAAATTGATACACTCTGTCCCTTTCTGCCATGCTCTGATAATAATTTTCTTGACTGTTATCTTGCTTTCTTGCTTTGTCTTCTTGTTTAATTCATCACATCATGCAACACTTGATCCCTCACCTTCACTATTTAGTTTAAAGCCCTCTCTGCTGCCCTGATTGTATGGCTTACTGGTCGCAGCACGATTTAGACCAGACTGGTACTGGTACCAAAGTGTTTTAGGGACTTAGATGGCTATCATCTGGTCTTTCCAAGATTGGAGCCTGGAGGCAGTAGTCCTGTCCCCCACCCCTGAGCTGGCAGCCCTCCACTGAAGGTGCCACCAAGAGCAGTGTGGACAGCAGTGAAGAGATAGTGACGCAGGCACGGCGATGAGCTGGCTCAGAACTGATAGAGTCTTTAAGCTATATCTTTCCATTTTTCTATTTTTCTCCTTATTTTTAAATTATTCAAAATGGGCACTGTTTGAGGTAACAAACAAAAGCTTTACACTGTATTTTATATATTCTGACAATAAAATACGCATGACAATAAATCAAAATCAAACAATATCTCCTTCCAATATTCAGTGATCATTTGTGTCATTCACTGAAGCACCTTGGACCATCTTGTTATTTTAAAGTCACTATATAAATACAACTGGTTGTTGTTACAATGGCGGTTTAGTCAACTTAAGTTATTAAAAACAAGACCTGGCTTCTTTCAGAGTATCAACTGATATCACTTAAGGGGAGAAGTTCTTATGGTGCAGTGGTAGTGTCCCTACCTCTAAGTCAGGAGGCCGGGGTCAAGTTCCACCTGCCTCAGAGGTGTGCCTGAACTGATTGATTTAAAAACAATCTATTGTTATCACATTGTTCACCAATGAGTTGGAAGCAGGACTCACAGCTGATCAACTGCACTGGTACAAACACATTCTCTTACCATGCAAATAACAACCCAAACACAACGACTCTCCCTAAACTACAACAAAGAGAATGTATGGCTGAAAATACAGCAAAGCCTCCTGATCAAAGCTGGGCAAACAGTTGTATTATATATGTTTTAAGAATCTAGAAAAAAATGCAGTGAGCAGAGGATAGCCGATACTGCAAATTCTGTGTGTAAGATCTATTCCTATCACCCACAGCTGATGGAGAACTATTTAACCATCCTTCTAACTAGGAAGAGTAATGTTCCCAGTTACAGCAATTTTCTGCTTGTTGAAGTTTGGATATGAAAGCTGTTTGAACTATATTCCTACTCGTGGTGCTTTAAGGCAGGAATTAGAATGAAGCTTATTTTAGTAACACAGGGAGGAATTTTAAAACCATGAACACAAGTTTTCCATAAGAAGTAAGAGCAGAAGTAGGCCATTCTGTCCATTGAGTCTGCTGCACCATTCAAAGAGATCATGGCTGATCATGGCTGATCTATCACTTGATGAAGGAGCGTTGCTCCGAAAACTAGTGTGCTCCCAATTAAACCTGTTGGACTATAATCTGGTGTTGTGTGATTTTTAACTTTGTACACCCCAGTCCAACACCAGCATCTCCAAGTCAACTTGCCTGCCTTTTCTTCATAACACTCAATTCTCTTACTGATTAAAAACTCTGGCATCAGGCATAAGTGAGGACTGCAGATGCTGGAGATCAGAGTCTAGATTAGAGTGATGCTGGAAAAACACAGCAGGTCAGGCAGCATCCGAGGAGCAGGAAAATCGACGTTTCAGGCAAAAGCCTTTCATCAGGAATGACGTTGTCTGTCTCAGCCTTGTGTATGCTCAATGATCCAGCCTCGCCAACCCTCTGCGGTAAAGAATTCCACAGATTCATTCCCCTCTGAGAGCAGAAATTCCTCCTGATCTCTGTCTTCAATGTGTGACGGGTTTATTTTGATATTTTTATGCCCTCTGGTCCCAGACTGTCCCACAAGGGGAAACAACCACTCCATATCTACTGCACTTTGCCAATTGTGGTTCAGAATGCCGAGAAAATTGGGAATAACCAAACTGGGAATGGGCAAGAAAACCCAGTGCCCAAAAATAAAAGTCCAAACACTTTGAACTGCCCTGTTAACGCTCGACTGGTGGATTCACTGTAACTTCCAAGGTTGTAGTATCATTCTACAGGAATGTCTACTGGAAAAAATATAAAGAGGAGCTGTGAAAGAAGAGCATTCAACTGATTGCAAAGAGGGTGTAGGGAGGGGGGGGAGCTGACTGTCGGAATTTCTAAACATCGGACAGATACGGTCATCAATTGCACACCTGTTGGGTCAAACTCTCTATTTTTTTGAAAGCAAAACTTTTCTCCTCCGACGCCGTTGTGAATAGAAATGAAGAACTCCACTGAAGGCTGTCAGAGTTTAAAATTGAACCTTAATTTTCCTTTATTGCAGGCATTTGGATGGGAGGCTGTTTAGAATGAGGATTCCAAGCATTGTGGAGCTGCAAATGTTATTATGTAAATGCCCTTTCTTGCAAAAGAGAGAAAAAAAAACATCTTTTCGACGCTGCAGGTTAAACGCTTTATACAGGCACCCTCCAAACAAATGGGTGGCAGCTGTGCTCCCAGCTCCTGTGCTAATGCCTTGTTTAGAATTCCAGTAACTTTAACTGGCATGTTATGACCCCAGGAGTTGCACCTGTGGCTGTGGCAAAAGATTAACCTTTTCTTCTGAGTCAAGGGGACATGAGCTTTCAAAATGATTGTGTTGGCGTATAGCTTCACGTTGTACTTCATTGAAAGTGTTCAGAAAAGATTTACACGGATGTTGCTGGGATTGGAGGGTGTGAGCTATAAGGAGAAGCTGAATTGGCTGGAGCGTCGGAGGCTGAGGTGTGACCTTATAGAGGTTGACAGAATCATGAGGGACATGGATAGGGTGAACAGCCGAGGTCTTTTTCTCCAGAGTGAGCAAGTCCAAAACTTGAGGGCATAGGTTTAAGGTGAGAGGGGAAAGATTCAAAAGGGACCTCAGGGGTAACATTTTCATGCAAAGGGTGGTGCGTGTACAGAATGAGCTTCCAGAGGAAATGGTGGAGACTGGTACAATTCCAACAGTTAAAAGGCATCTGAATGAGTATATGACTAGGAAGGGTTTAGAGAGTATTGGGCCAAATGATGGTAAATGGGACTAGATTAATTTAGGATTTCTGGTTAGTGCGGATGAGTTGGACCGAAGGGTCTGTTTCCGTCCTGTATGACTCTATGACTACGTATTTTGCTGGTTACACTCTCGGGGATCTTCTGGTGTGGTCACTGGAGACCACCTTCAGCACAAAAGACTATCTCAAGTTAATGGTTAGCACTGAAGAGGATTGTGGAAAATTACAACAATATGCCAACAAATGTGCAGGATGGGCAACTAAGTGCACTTTAATGCAGATAATTGTAAAGTAAAACATTTTGGCAAGAGGAATAAGACATATTCCTTGGATAACAAAAGTCAAAACAGTGGAGAAGAGCAAAAGGGGTTAAATATTCAAAATTAACAGTGAAATTTAGCCTTTGTGAGCTTCTATCTCCTAAAATGATGGTTTGTACTGTTACAGTCAACTCTGCATGTATGGCTAAAGAGGCCCACCCTGGCATGTCAGTCCCTGTCACACCCATTGCAGAGGAAGCCAGATGTTTGGGGAGGGCTCTGTTTACTCTGGTTAACAAAGTCATAAAAATGCAATGTTCCAGGCTTCAAAGATGGGACTTTAGTTAAACCACAAAGACCTTCCTGCTTGGTTCTAGTTTTAGCATTGCAAAACAATACAGAAGTTGCAAAAAGAGTTTATAAGGATCATATAGAATTGAGAAGTTATCATTCCCAGCAACAGGCTGGAACAATTCCCTCCTGAAAATAGGAGAATGAGCCATGACACAGTACTTAGACCAACAGTAGGCCATTCAACTCTGGAGCCTGGAGAGATAAATTAGAGGAGGGTCTCCACTCATTTATCTCTCCACCCTTCAGGCACTCTGTCTGTATTCCTGATGAAGGGCTTTTGCCCGAAACGTCAATTTTCCTGCTCCTTGAATGCTGCCTGAACTGCTGTGCTTTTCCAGCACCACTCTACTCCAGAATCTGGTTTCCAGCATCCGCAGTCATTGTTTTTACCTAACCCTGGAGCCTGTTCTATCACTCCATTAGATCATGGTGGATCTAGATCTTAAATCTATCTGCATGCTTTTGGTATCCTGATAAAGAGGCTGTTAAAATAATGAAGACATGCAATAGGGTAGATATGAAGAAGATGTTTCCACTTGTGAAGAATTCCAAAACTATGGACCAGAAATACAATAAGAAATTTCAAGGAAACTTCAGCTGAGATGGATTTCAGAAGAAACTAGTACATGTGGAGAAAGGAATAGAGAGATATGTTGATTGAGTTTGATGATGTAAGCTGAGAGGAAACCAAAGGAGAATAAACATACCAAAATAGGTTGGTTTAGATTGTTTTGTGGTGTCAATACTAAGTACTGCATTGCAATTTATGAGATTCCTTTCTTTCTGTCAGCCTATCTATCAGTGTCTCTCATTGAAATTACTGAGGAGCATCAAGGTGTTATCTTGCAGATTTGATTATTGGTCAATGGTAAGTTATTAAGCTCATTTGGATGGTTGCTGAAGTGTTAGTAACTACTATCAGGGATATCCTGCACCTATTCTCTCTTACTTAGTTAAGTTACATCATCTCCACCTGTATTGATCTTGACGGTTCCTTGAGGTCTTTCAGAACAACAGAAGGTTCACCAGGTCTTTGTGGGGGATGTAGATTTGTGGGAGGTAAATAATTTAGCTATCTTAGAGCACACCTTGATGTTCTAATCCAAGTTAGAACATCATTCATGCTTTTCTCCATCCAAAACTGTGGCCCCATTTTCCCTCTCACCCACAAATTTAGTAGATGATGATGTTTCTCTTCGAACTCCTCATTTCGCTCTCCTCCTACATTCCGGATTTGTTCACTTCCATCCTATCCAAGTAGCCACTCTGACTTGTCAGCTGTTGTCTTTGTTAAGCATTCTCTGAATTTATGGAAGGGTAAAATTTGGATGCATCATCAAAAGAGCTTGAGTAAAAAGCATATAGAGAATGTGTCAGAGGACAGAAAGAAGAATGTAGAAAGTGGATCATTAAACGTGAACTGATACTGCAATGACAATAACGGATAATGTGTGGAATTATAGTGAGATGGGGAAATGCTTAAGAAAATGCCCTGTTTTTATTACAATATGCCCTGTACATAACAGACAAATATGGTTGAATGAACATGTTTTTATCAATGTGTTTAAAGTCCTCTATCCCCATAAACCTATCCAATTTTACAATTCTAACCTGAAATCCCAGCCATCCTGCCCCTGTAGTGCAGCTCTAAGACTTATTGTGTGATCGGCAGCAAATGGGAATGTGTCTGTTTTAGTTTTGAGGGGACTGTGCACTTGTAATTGTGCGGAAATATAAATCTTCATTTCTACCTTGCTGGGGAAGTCTAACTGAGAGTGTTTTGTTTGCAGACCCTGTTAATAGTCACATTGTTCTCAGTTTATTGCTTGCAGGGGGTTGATTAAATGAAACCTTGAAAGTTTCTGTGGCACTTGCAAAGAAATATGTGGGGAGTAATCACTAGCCAAAACTGCTACACTTTGTGTGTGCAGTTCTAAAACAGACAAGTTTTTGACTACAAGATGCTTAATCAGAGATTGTCCCATTACAGTGTGCAGATTAGATAAAAAGGAAGCTATTCAGTGCGGTTTACCTTGTCTATCAATAGCAGCAAATAAAGAGAAAGAGGTGCATTTATATAGGACCTTTCACAGCCCCAGTGAAGTACTTTGGAAGTCTAATCACTTTTGTAATGTGTTAGAATGCAACACCCAATTTGTGTACAGCAAACTCCCATGACAGCAATGTAGTATTGACCAGATTTTTTAAAAATGTTGATTGAAACATTATTATTGGCCATATTATCAGGGACACTTTCCATGCAGTTTTGTGTAAGGACTGCTTATATTTTATTGAAATATAAACTGGGAAATGGAAGTTTGGATTGCTTTTTTGCAGAGAATAAACCCAGTTGCTTTTTTCTCATTACTACTCAAAGGAAAAGTGAAACTTGGTGGCTATTTACTGGTTACACAACGATACGTTTGGTTTAAGAAGCTGATTTGATAGTGGATAGTTTAGACTGACACGCAAGCACTTTCTTTGAGTTGAAAAAAAATCTTCCCAGCAACAGTTTCTGAATTGGTTTTAAGTACAGTAGTGTTTTGTCACATAACAAAGGAGAGATAAAGCAGTTGGTCTCTCAGATCTTCAAAAGCCTTCAAGCAAATCAAATCCTTCTCTCTCCTGCAAAGATTGAAAATTTCTAACTCAAGTTAAGGGTATATGTAGTGATTATAACGAGGTCAGCCAACTGGACATCAGAGAATATGAGTTTCCTGATTGGGGCTGGTAATTTGGTCCAATCAGGGAGCCCTGGCTGACATAAAAAGGTGCGTATCAGAGAGACTGACAGTCTGGTGTCTGACCCTGTGTGAGGCAGTACTATAATCAAGGATTACTCATTTGTAAATAAAGGATGACTTGGTGTCAGGATACCAGCTTCAGGGGTTATGTCAGTATAGTTAAATATTTGCACAAGTAATTAATAATCCAGGTTGTTACATATTAAAGGATAATTTTGTCCAAACAAATACATTTTTTTCCTCTCACTTATTGGTGAAATCTGGTATAAGTTTATTTTATCTGAGACAGTGGTCACAGTCAGGAACTAACCATTCTAGTGGTTAAGTTGGTCTTAGGTCTCATCTGTGATGACTTGCGGAATAGTGGGGTATAATTTAAGTTATCTTTTCCCATCAGGGCCATGGTATTCACGATGGCATCACAGGATCCTTTGTGTTCACTTCAAAGGGTTGATTTAACATTTTATCTGGTAGATGGATTCTTCACTGTCATATTCCGAATCCTGTTTTTCAATACCTAATATGCTCTCGAATCTGTGTTTGTAATGTTGGCTAGCCTCACCATTGAACTTCACAGCCATCGGGTATAATGCTACAGAAATCACCTGGACTTGGAGTGAGATTTCATTTGATCAGGTTTGCTCTATGGAGCTGTATTAAGACATCTTTGTATCCAAACCACTGGTAAACAGTATGGGTGCCATATCCTCAATACAGAAATAAACAACTTGCTGCTACATAATAATTTTCACAACCCTCAGAGAGTTCCAGAGATCTTCAGATATGGTTAATTACTTTGAACTGGCTAGCTTGTAGAGCTCAATATTATTTTCTTTCATTTGATGGTGGAGAGGCTATGAAGTGTCAGAAGTTTGGCTATTCATCAATATCAACTTCTGCTGCCAAATTGTTAATATAATTGGTTCTGACCAGCCTCTAGCCAGTGGTCCCTCAAGATATATGAGGGGCATGGATAGGGTAAATAGACAAAGTTTTTTCCCTGCGGTGGGGGAGTCCAGAACTAGAGGGCATAGATTTAGGGTGAGAGGGGAAAGATATAAAAGGGACCTAAGGGGCAACCTTTTTACACAAGGGTAGTACGTATATGGAATGAGCTGCCAGAGAAAGTGGTGGAGGTTGGTACAATTGCAACATTTAAAAGTAATCTGGATGGGTATATGATTAGGAAGGGTTTAGAGGGATATGGGCCAAGTGCTTGCAAATGGGTCTAGATTAGGTTAGGATATCTGGTCGGCATGGACGAGTTGGACTGAAGGGTCTGTTTCTGTGCTATACATCTCTATGACTCTATATTGGCAGTCAAGGATTCAGTAATAATTTTTCTTTTTGAAAATCGCCATTACATCACACTCATGAAAAGTACATAGAAATTATCATGGAGGTATGGGCCTATCATCATAACTGGTCTCTGCTTATATTGACACTTCACATAAATCTGTTTACTCATCATCCCATCTCACCATATTGCCATATCTTCCTATATGTTTGTTCCTCCTGTACTTATCCAGCTTTCCCTTAAATTAGTTTACGGTATTTTCCTCAACCTTTTCCGAACTATATAGAACTAAAGTGACATCCATCTGCATTCTATGGTTCTAATCTTTCATCTGAGTCATATTTCTATCAGGGGGATAGTTTCAGTCATGGCATTATTCATACATTTTTTTGCATTTCTCCAGATACTCTATAACCTTCCTGAAATATGGTGACTAAAATTGTGCACATCCTCTATGAAGTCTAACCTAAGTGTTTTACAAGTTTAACATATCTTTCAGCTTTTCACGAATAACGTTTGGCACAATACTGTCAGTCCAAGCCTAGAGTAGGAGCAGGAGAAAGTGAGGGCTGCAGATGCTGGAGATCAGAGCTGAAAATGTGTTGCTGGAAAAACGCAGCAGGTCAGGCAGCATCCAAGGAACAGGAGAATCGACGTTTCGAGCATAAGCCCTTCTTCAGGAATGAGGAAAGGGTAGGAGCAGACAATCTTGGTCGTCAAGCCTCCTCTGCCATACAATATGATCATAGGATGATAAAAATATAAGCAGGATTCAGCCCCTCTAGCCTGATCCACCATTTAATACAATCATGGCTGATCTCATCTTGGCCTCAATTGCACTTTCATGCCCACCCCTCATTACCTTTTAACCTGTTACTAATTAAAAATCTGTCTATCTCCTCCTTAAATTTACTTAATGACCCAACATTCACCGCACTCTGAGGCAGTGAACTCCACAGATTCACAATCCTTGAGAGGAATAGCCTTGGTGCGTTTTGGACGTCACTTTTCTGCCTGGTTCCCATACCCTTGGTTCTCTGAAAAACCAAAACGCTGTCTAAGAAGGAGAAAAACACAGAGAGTGCTAGAGAAACTCAACAGGTCTGGCAGCATCTGTGGAGAAAGAAACAGAGTTAATGTTTTGAGTCTGGTATTAGCTGTTTAGAAGAGTTATACTGGACTCAAAGTGTTTACACTGTTCCCCTCTCCACAGATGCTTCCATTCCTGCTGAGTTTCTCCAGCATTCCCAGAGTTTGTTTCGGATTTCCAGCATCCACAGTATTTTCTTTGACGAGAAAGTGGACAGTGACTGTAGGTTGGAATGGGCTGCTTCATTGACCAAGGGGCCCTGTGAAAGAGCATCCACTTGAAAATAGAAAGTAATTCCTTTGTTTTAATTTTTTATCAGAAGGACAACTGATTTCATCCCCCTGCCTGAAGCTGAATCAGACCGATTGGAGCCATTTGTCTGAGATGGACCTCCAACCACATCTCAGCTCCATTATCCAGACTGTCAGCTTCTACCTTTGTGACAGTGCCTAACCTGACCCTTGTCCCCATTTAGCTGCTTCTGCAATTCTTATCCTTGTCTTTGTTACCTCTAGATCTGATTATTCCAATAATCTCCTACTTGGCCCTCAGCTTCTATCTCTCATAACCCTGTATGCTTCCTGCTCTTGACTTCTTAACTCATAAAACGTTGCAATCACTATTTCCCTAATGTGCTGACAGACCTACACTGTGTCACAATTTGACAATGCCTCACTTTTAAAACCCTCATCCTTGCTTCACATTGCTTGTGGACTCTTCCGTCCCTGTCTTTGTAACTTGCTCCAATTCTAAAGGGCTCAGATTTCCATGCTCCTGTGATTCTGATCTTGTGCATACCTCCGATTTTAACTGCTTCACTGTTGTCAGCATGATTTCAGTTGGCTAACCCCCTATGCTCTGGAAAATCCTCTCTAATATTCTCCAACTCTCTACTCTTTCCCCCTCCTTTCAGATGATCCTAAAAATCTACCTCTTTGACCAAAAGGGTGGCTTAGTGGTTAGCACTGCTACCTCACAGCACCAGGGTCTGAGGTTCAATTCCAGCTTTGGGTAATTGTCTGTGTGGAGTTTGCACGTTCTCCCTGTGTCTGTGTGGGTTTCCTCCCACAGTCTAAAGGTGTGCAAGTCAGGTGAATTGGTCATGGTAAATTGCCTATAGTGTTAGGTGCATTAGTCCGAGGGGAAATGGGTCAGGTTGGGCCGAAGGGCCTGTTTCCACACTGTAGGTAATCTAATCAACCTTTTTTTAAATCAATTAATTGCCTTGATATCTCTTTCTTTCAGCTCAATTTTGACATTTTTAGTGGCAGCATGCCTGCAAAGTGCCTTAGGACATTTTGCTAAGTTAAAGGACAATTGCTGTTGTCCTCTTTTTTAATAAACAACATGTGTGGTGATGATGCATTTGCATAGGATCAGAGAACAGTGGATTGTTAAAATGTGGGTTTTGTGATGGCTGGAGAAGAGATGGAGAGAGGTAAGGGTTGCAGCAAGGATTGGTAGTGGAATTCCCATTTGTGGTGGGGTTCCAGAAATTTCTGATTCTGATGCAGAGTTCAGCCAGGGTAACAGAGGAGGAGAGATGCAGAAGACAGGTGGAATGAGGTCTGTGAGGAATTTTATTGAAGGTTTCCAAGCTCCAACATAGGTCCATGATTGAGATGGGACATGCATTTTACTTGTGATTGAATGTCCAATTTTAATAGTTTAACAAGTTACATTTATTCTCATTGGAGGTAAGTATAAATTGTTCAATTATGCATCAAACATATATTTCTACTGCGTATTCCTATACCCAAAATAATAGTGCAAGAAACCGCTTTTAATTGTTAAATATATATTGTAGTGGGCATGGTATGAAATATGGTCCATTACTGTGTGAGTACACAGGAAAATGTAGCTTATTCACAGCATGAGAGCCTCACTACCTAGACCAGTATTTATTGTCCATCCCTTTTTGCCCAGAGGACAGTTAAGAGTCAACCACACGAGGGGATTTAAGATGGCAGTGACCCAGTAGGCCTACCCTTCTGAGCTCTGCACCAGAACCCAGACAAAGTGGTGCACTCACCCCCCCTTTACTATCCAATGTGGTAGAAATAGCTATTTTTTGACCTCCAGAATTGTTCAGTGTTAGTTTAAAATAGTTAGGAAAATGACCAAAGGGAAGGGACTGTGAGGATTGTAGCAAGCAGGGACCACCCCCTGCCCCCCCCCTCAAGAATAGACACGCCCATGACTGCGGCGTTGGCCTCTGTGATCGACGCAGGAGACTTACCTGTGGAGAAATTGAGGACTGCAGATGCTGGAGATTAGAGTCACATTCCTGATGAAAGGCTCCTCGGATGCTGCCTGACCTGCTGTGCTTTTCTAGCACCACTCTAATCTTGACTTAACTGCGGAGCAGAGCCTGGTCTCAGAGTTTGTGAAACTCCAAGAGAAGATCAATTCTGTGATGGAGGAGACCCAGGCCAGAATAGAATCAATCTTAGTCATGCTACAGGAGCATGACGAGGAGATCCAGTGTCTTGGGCAGCAAGTCATGGAGGTGGAGCAACAGGCTGCAGCCTCCAAACCTGTGGCTGAATCCTCAGTGGGTTGGGTCCAGGCCCTGGAACGGCAGGTACAGGCCTTGGAGGAGCAGGTCAACAATCTCGAAAATCGAGGTTGTAGGAAGAACATCCGTCTGCTGGGGCTTCTGAACGGGAAGAAGAAGGGCAGCTCATCAGTTTCTTGGAGCAATGGCTCCTGCAATTTTTTGAAGCTGGAAGTCGAGATAGGACGAGAGCAGGTTGAGCAGGCCCACTGGGTTGCAGAGCGCAGGCCCAGGTCGGACCAGCACCCCCGCCCAGTCTTAGTGCGACTCCAGCACTATAGAGATAAACAAATCGTGCTGGATGCCTCTAGGTCAGAGGGGAAGGATCCTCAGGCTCTGATATATAAAGGATCATGAATTATCAAGACTTCTCTGCGGTCGTGATTCATAAGAGGAAGGCCTTTGATGAGGTAAAAAGGTGGCTGGGGGACTTGAATATCCAGTATTCCATAAGATATCCAGCAACGGGTAGATTAGATTAGATTAGATTACTTACAGTGTGGAAACAGGCCCTTCGGCCCAACAAGTCCACACCGACCCGCCGAAGCGTAACCCACCCATACCCCTACATTTACCCCTATACCTAACACTACGGGCAATTTAGCATGGCCAATTCACCTGACTTGCACATCTTTGGACTGTGGGAGGAAACCGGAGCCCCCGGAGGAAACCCACGCAGACACGGGGAGAACGTGCAAACTCCACACAGTCAGTCGCCTGAGTCGGGAATTGAACCCGGGTCTCTGGCGCTGCGAGGCAGCAGTGCTAACCACTGTGCCACCGTGCCACCCTCACAGTGTCAGGGACCCAGGTTCAATTCCTGCCTTGGGCAACTGTCTGTGTGGAGTTTGCACATTCTCCCCGTATCTGTATGGGTTTCCTCTGGGTGTTCTGGTTTCCTCCCACAGTCCAAAGATGTGCAGGTCAGGTGAATTGCCTGTAGTATTAGGTGCATTAGTCAGGGTAAGTGTGGGGGAGTGGGTCTGGGTGGGTGGCTCTTCAGCGGGTTGGTGTGGACTTGTTGGGCTGAAGGGCCTGTTTCCATACTGTAGGGAATCTAATCAATATTAAGTTTCAGCTACGGAGGGTCCGTTTTCAATTTTGACTCACCAGAAAAGGAAAAGGACTTCCTGGATGCTTTAAAATAGACTGGCTGGCTTGAATAATATGGACAATAATGTTTATTTTGTTTTTCTCTGTAATTTGCCTGGTTTACTTGGTTGTCGGGGGAATTTTTTTTAATATATGTGGGGGTCATAATTTTTTTTTCTTTTTCTCTCTCTACTCCTTTCTCTCTCCCCTCCCGTCATCCTTTGTTCTTTTTTTCTTATCATTTCCTTATGTTTTGTCTTCTGGTATGGGATGGGGGTGTGCGGTTGGGGAGGCAGATGGGGTTATATATTTCTATTCTACCGAGAGTGCCTAGGGTTACAGTATGGATGAGATGGATTGAGTGCCCACTTTTAACTTTCTTGTTGTAAAATGTGTGTATTTTTTCTTACTTTGTGTTGTCTGGGGGCAGGGGCATGGCTTCAGCTAGAAGGAGCCATGGAGAGGTTAGTAGGTAGTATGAGCGCCCCCTGTGGGCAAGGGGGAACGTCTCCTTTTCATTTGTGTTATATGTTGGTATGTTGTAGAGGCAACTTTTGAAGTTTTGATTTGGTAGTTTTGGAAGTGGTATACAAACTGTTTACCGTTTTCATTTGGAGGAGAAAGTGAGGACTGCAGATGCTGGAGATCAGAGCTGAAAATGTGTTGCTGGAAAAGCGCAGCACGTCAGGCAGCATCCAAGGAACAGGAGAATCGACGTTTCGGGCATAAGCCTGAAGAAGGGCTTATGCCCGAAACGTCGATTCTCCTGTTCCTTGGATGCTGCCTGACCTGCTGCGCGTTTCCAGTAACACATTTTCAACTACCGTTTTCATTTGGCGTGGTATGAATGGGGTTCTTCCTCCCGGGGGGTCACGGACTGTTTCAGACAGCTATGGCTAGCCATTCGTTTAAATGGTGCACCTAGACTGTTAAGGGGAGTCATTCACCAATTAAGAGAAAAAAGATACTTTCAAGCCATAGAAAAGAGAGGGTCAATGTAGCCTTGCTGCAAGAAACACATTTAACCGATAAGGAGCACTGATGCGCTTTCCAGGTTGATGGCCCTTGGGGCACATCATACAATTATAGGGGGACACTTTAATCGACTTATTGTCCCTGAAGTGGACAGGATGCCAAGGGGCCTTGGGGATATGTCCCCGCAATCCAGGCAGTTGGTGGACTTGAGCAGGGAGCTGGGGTTGGTGGATGTGTGGAGATGTCTTCACCCTGAAGGTAGGGATTTCACCTTTTTCTCTAATCCACATAACTGCTATGCCAGAATTGACATGTTTTTTGTCCCATCGAAATTTTTTGAATTTGGTGCTGTCTTGCAGAACAGGGAACATAGCCTTTCTGATCATGCAGCAGTGTACATGGAGATCAAGGCCAGTGGTAACAGGATAGATTCACGGCACTGTTCATGGATCCTTCCTCTTAAAAGATAGCAAGTTTATAGAGTATTTTTCGTGGGAATTTAAAATCTTTTGGGACATTAATTTGGGTGCAGCCAGTATCCATTGGTGCTCTGGGAGACTGCCAAGGCCTACGCACGGGGTTTGATTATTTCTTACTCAGCGACTCAGAAGCGACAGTGGGGAAAGCAGCAGCATTTGCTCGAGGCTCGCCTGAAGGCAGCTGAGTTAGCAGACTTTGGCAGACCGTCTGTAACCAAATTGCAGCGGACTACAGCCCTCAGGGCTACTTTCAATGCTGCACTCACCCAAACAGCAAAAAGGGAAATCTCTTTTGCGAAACCTAGGTCATTTGAGTATGGTGATAAACCGGGTAGATATCTAGCGTACCTGGCCAGAAAGAAAAATGCCCCCAATCTATCACATCCACCAGAGAGAGTGCTGCTACTCTTACTTGCAATGCCAAAAAGATTAATGCAGCATTTAGGAAGTTCTACTCTGAGCTGTACCAGTCAGAGGGCTGTGAGGACAGATTGGCAAAGATGGAATCCTTTTTCAAGACCCTGGACCTTCCAAGGTGTAACTTCAGAGCAGGAGTCTCTTCTGAATGTCCCTCTGACAATCCAGAAGTACAGGAGGGGGTGAGGCAGCTCCAGAGTGGCAAATCCGTCTGGCCCAGAAGGATTTCAAAGTGAGTTTTATAAGAATTTTATAGGCATGCTGGCTGGGCCACTGTTGGATATGTACAACTACTCGTATAGTCAGGATTGCCTCCCATCCTCTCTGAGAGAAGCAAATATTTTTCCTATCCTTAAGAAAGGGAAAGCCCCAGAGGATTGTACTTCGTCCAGGTCCATATCGTTACTGAACATGGATTTCAAAATTCTATCGAAAATGCTGGCGTTAAGGTTGGAGAGAGTTTTGCCCTTCATCGTAAAGGAGAACCAGACATGTTTTATTAAGGGTCGTCCGTCTACTAATAATATTGAAAGAGTATTAAACATGGTCCAGGTATGCCAGCAAGGTTCGATTCCCGGTTCGGTGGTCTCCCTGGATGCAGAGAAATCGTTTGACCGGGTGGAATGGCCATACCTCTTTTATGTACTGGAGCGGTTTGGTCTTGGAGGGGTTTTTTCCAGGTGGGTGGCAATGTTATATAGTGACCCGAAAGCAGCGGTTCTTATCAACGGTAGACAGTCGGGCAAGTTTAATATTGGCAGAGGCAGCAGATAGGGTGCCCTCTCTCACCGCTACTATTTACATTAGGAATTGAACTGCTGGCAGAGACCATCCGGAGGTACCCCAACATAATTGCCCCGGAAAGTAGGGTCAGGCTTTACGTGGATGACATTCTTCTCTTTTTAACTGATCCAATGATATCTATGCCCCATTTAATACAAGTGATTAATCTATTAGGTTTGTTATCAGGATATAAAATTAATTTTATGAAGTCGGACGCCATGCCTGTGGGGGGGGCCTTACGAGAATATCCGACCTTGGGGATGGAACCCGTTTCTCTTTCAGGTGGTCACAGGGAGGTTTCCTGTATTTAGGCATTTTTATCAGTCCAGCCTTCGATCAATTATATAAAGCTAACTTTGTGCACTTGCTAGAGAAGATAAGGCAGGACCTTCGGTGCTGGGAGGATCTTCCGATACCTTGGTTGGGTACAATAGCTCTGGTTAAAATGAATGTTCTTGCTTGCTTATTATATCCCATGCGAATGCACCCTTTGATGCTGCCGAGGCAAGCACTATGGAGGCTTTACAGTTGGCTTGGATCTTTTGTCTGGCATTATAGACAGCCTCTTATTAAGCTGGCCAAATTTCAGCTCCACAGGGGGTGGGAGGTTTGAATTTCCCAGATTTTAAGAAATATCAATTGAATTCCTTACTATCCTATGTGGCTGACTGGGCTTAAGAAGTTATGGAGCACATCCCCCTGGACTTCCTTACGAGTATGGTGCACCATAAAACAGAGCTGTTTCATAGAATATGGCAGCCCTTTCTGAATTATATAGATGCAAAAAATATTTGAGACAGGAAGAGAAAGGCTATTGGTTCAATGGGATTGCTGAAGGCATTAAATCATGTGAATATGGACCTACTAGAGTTGGTAGCTTTATATATGGTCATGATTTTATTTGCATCATGATAATACACTCTGCACACACTCATAGGGACAGCAGTAGGCCATTCATCCCCGAGAGTCTGTTCCGCCACTCAATGATATCTCGCCTGATCTGTGACTTAACTCCATATACCTGCCTTTGGCCCAATTTCCTTAATACCTTTCCTTAACAAGCAATCATCTATCTCAGATTTAAAATTAACAACAGATCCAGCCATTTGTGGGAAAGAATTCCAAATCTCTCCCATCCTTTGTGTGTAGAAGTGCTTCCTAACATCTCTCCTGAACGGTCTGGCCCTCATTCTCAGACTATGTCCCCTAGTTCTAGAATCCCCAACCAGTGGGAAATATTTATCTATACTAGCTTTTCATGTTATTATCTTGAAGACTCTGATCAGATCACTCTTTAATGATCTAAATTCCAGAAAAAAAAAGGCCTGATTTAAATAATGTGTCATAACGTAACCCCTTATGTTCAGGTTTCATTCTCGTAAACCGACACTGTATCCCTCCAAGCCTCCCTCTCACAATGCAGAGAGCAAAATAATTTTAATATTAATAATAAAAATCAACCACTGAACCTTGCATTTACATAGCACCCACAGTGACACAGGACTTTCTTCACAACCCAATGTGTAGTCACTGGTGTTATGTGACAGATTCATCTTCCAAATTGCACACAGCAAGGTCCCAACAAACAGCAATGAGATAAATGAAAAGAAGATTTATGCTACAAAGTACCTCTCATATTAAAAACCACAAATACAAACAGAAAATGCTGGGAATACTCAACAGCTCAGGCTGCATCTGTGAAGAGATACAGATTTGTGTTTCAGGTCTGTGACCTTTCTACTGATGAAATGCTTTTGCATTCTGCAATTTTCCAGGAGAGCTTTATCTTTTAGATTAGATTCCATACAGTATGGAAACAGGCCCTTCAACCGAACAAGTCCACACTGACCCTCCAAAGAGCAACTCACACAGAGCCATTCCCCTACATTTAACCCTGAGACTATGAGCAATTTAGCATGGTCAATTCACCTGACCTACATATCTTTGGACTGTGGGAGGAAACCAGAGGAAACCCACACAGACACGGGGAGAACGTGCAACTCCACACAGACAGTCACCCAAGGCAGGGATCGAACACAGATCTCTGGCACTGTGAGGCAGCAGTGCTAACCACTGAGCAACCATGCCACCCCAATTCCCAGGTTCTATTTAAATAGTTTCATCCTTGTCTTATTTCTCCTTTACCTCCCTATCTCTTCTACCCTCTCTTCTTTTCTCTCTTTTTTATTGCCCCTTTCTTTTCTCTGTTTCTCCCTTTCTACTTTTCCTTTTATTTGGCTCATCTCCACTGTCAGTCACAAGTATTATCGAGTCAAGCATTTATGTGACTTCACTGTCTCACTGCTGCCGCTGGCTCTGTAAGCAGCAAGATGAGATTAAGCCTAAACAGTCTGCCTTATTAAGCTGATGGTTACTGGATCCCTGAAGCTCACCTGTGGAAAGCACTGATCACTCAGCTTTTGCATTGACAGGTTTCTTTGGTCCCAGGGCATTCATTAGCCTAGCCTAAAGATGATCCTAGTATAAATTGAGCAGATCTGAGCATAGTTGCAGGGGGACTGGTAAAAGATCAGTAAATGTTATCAGGGTAAGACTTACCAAAAGAATATTTCAACCTGGAAAAACCTTCCATGTCCAAACATGGCCCATTAAGGATTAGGTTTGACTCTGTCTCAAAACACAATATACTAATTGCAGAGCGAGCCAAGCTTTAGAAAATGGAACAAGTAACTCTGAAGAGCCTCAATTACTGGAGATTACTTGAGTGAGTCCTTTATTCAATAACTTGACAATTTGATGTGACAACAAAAGCAGGATAATAAGCTAATTGTTCAATGGAAGCCTGACATAACTAGCACAGCAAGTATAAAATGTCGACCAAGTGTCAGAAGGTTATGGGTTTGAGTCCCACTCTGGTGAGCATGTAATTTAGGCGGGTATTGAGGGAGATGCTGCCCTTCAGATTAATTTTTAAACCAAGGTATCTATCTTCTGCTGAGTTCGATGGGAAAAGATCCAACAGCACTTTTCAAAAGAGGGGGGAGTTTACCTAAAACCCTGGGCAATATTTACTTCCCAACCATCATCACTGAAACAAATGATTTGATCAGTATCACGTTGGTGTCTGTGGGAGCTTTCAATGAACAAATTGGTTGCTGTGCTTGCTACCTTACAATCATGGCTCCACTTTAACCTGACTAAATGATTGTAAAATGTTTTAGAAATCACAGGTACTGTGAAAATACAAGATATTTCTTTTTACGCTGGTTATGTAACGAATTGACATAGAATTAGGCCAACAATCACAGCCATGAAGTTACATGAACTGAAAATATAAGTTATATTGGTTGGTATGACCTAAGGATCAGATTTTCCTTTCCCATTACTGGATTGCTTTTTGGGAGCAGGAGATCAAGAGGAGTTTCAGAATTCACTGCCCTTCAGTATATTACAGCAGGTAACTCTCATGTCCCTCATTGCGTTAAAAGCTTTGGGCAGAGTTCGCAATTAGGCAATCGAACATTCATTTGAGGAGCATTGTTTGCCAGTGACTCCATTCTGTGAAGATACAGATACACTCTGAGGAACAGTGTATCCATCAAATTAATTTGACCATAAAAATGTAAATGTTTAATTTGAAAGTAAAATTTGAATGAGCCTTCAAAATATTAACAGGAAACGATATGGTAGATAAACTATTTCCATTGGTTGAAGATTCTAGGAGTAGGGGCAGAATCTGAGAATTAGAGCCAGATGGTTCAAGAAAGATTAGATTAGATTCCCTACAGTGTGGAAACAGGTCCTTCAGTCCAATAAACAGGCCCTTCAGCCTATTCTGAAGCACTTCTGCACACAAGGTTGGTAGAGGTTTGGAGCTGTTTTCCACAAATGGCAGTGAGTGCTGTATCAGTTATTAATTTAAATTCTACTATAGATGCTTACTTCTTAAGCAAAGGTATTAGGGATATGGACCAAAGCAAGTACATAGAGTTAGGCAACATATTCTCATTGAACAGCGGAACAGCTTCAAGGGACTGAATGGTCTACTCCTGTTCCTATCTTCCCATATTCCTACACAGCTACCAATTTATAACACCACAAGTGGAAATAATTTTACATGAACCAAACGTTAGAACTCAGATCTCATGACATTTGATGATATCAACAAAAATAACAAACAACTGGATCAGTATATGCTCATGGTAACAACTGAAATGAAATATTTTAGTTTCATTAGGAGTCATATTAATAGCTACTAGGTATTGGATCCACATGACAGTCATAACTATAGATCACAAACACATGAAGTAATATGCCCGACAGTAAAACCACACATCGTTATTATAGAATCCCTACAGTGTGGAAGCAGGCCATTCAGCCTACTGAGTCCACACTAACCGGTCTGAAGAACATCTCACCCAGACCTAACCCGTATCCTAACACGTACCATTCCCTGTGGCTAACCCACCTAACCTGCACATCTCTGGACAGTATAGGACAATTTAGCATGGCCAATCCACCTAACCTATACATCTTTGGACTGTGGGAGTAAACCAGAGCAAGCCCACACAGACAGGAAGAGAATGTGCAAAGTCTACACAGACAGTCACTTGAGCTGAAATCTCACTTGGGTCCCTGGCACAAACCATTGAGCCACTATGCTACTGCAAAGTCACACTAATTGCCACATAATGGTTACTTTTGACTGGAATCAATTCAACAAGAAAACTTTGTAATTCTTTTTTTAATGGGTATCTGTGGAATTTCTTTTAAGAAATTGTGGAAAGGATCTTTTAATTGATTATCAAGGGATCAATTACAATTTTCTTGGAAGAAGAAATATTGGTGGGTTGGTGATTCTTGACCTGGAAGCAGTACCAACAGCAAAGAAGTGAATACTAGATGCTGTGTGGGATAAGATTGTGAAGTGCTTGGAAATACATAGTAAAATAAGCCTGAATGAACACAGCTTTGTCAAAGGAGGTTATGCATGACAAATCTGTTCAAATTGTTTGAGAAGTTAACAAGCAAATTAGACAAATAAGAGCCAGTGGACATAATCTATTTGGATTTCCAGAAGGCTTTTGACAAGGTTCTGTATAGGAGGCTGATACATAAGATTAGGGGATAGGGACTGGCATGAATAGAAGATTTGCTGACTGCAGAGATTGAGATAAAGTGGCCTTTATCAGGGCGGCAGCCGGTGATTAATGGAGTTCTACAGGGGTCAGAGTTGGGACCACAGCTACTCATGATATACATTAAAGATCTGGATGAAGGAACTGAGGTCATTGTTGCTAAGTTCGCAGATGACACAAAAATAGGTGGAGGAACAGGTAGAGGTAAGGAAATTGGGGCACTATAGAAGGATTTGGACAGGCTAGGAGAGTGGACAAAGAAGTAGCAGATGGAATACAATGTAAAAAGTGTGCATTTATATATCTTGGCAGGAAGAAGTCATAGACTTCAAAGTTTGTGAGAAGATTTGTAGCTCGGGTGCTCGTTGTTGTGGTTCTGTTCGCCGAGCTGGAAATTTGTGTTGCAGACGTTTCATCCCCTATCTAGGTGACATCCTCAGTACTTGGGAGCCTCCTGTGAAGCGCTTCTGTAGTGTTTCCTCCGGCATTTATAGTGATTTGTATCTGCCACTTCTGGTTGTCAGTACAAATGTAGTGTACAAAATCCCATGCAAGGACTGCACAAAACACTACATAGGACAAACAGGAAGACAGCTAATGATCCGCATCCATAAATACCAACTAGCCACGAAATGACATGACCAGCTATCCTTAGTAGCCACACACTCAGATGACAAGCAACATGAGTTCAACTGGGACAACACTACTATTATAGGACAAGCCAAACAGAGAACAGCCAGGGAATTCCTAGAGGCATGGCACTCATCCACAGATTCAATCAATAAGCACATCGACCTGGACCCAATATATGGGCCACTGCAGCGGACAGCTGGAACTGACAACCAGAAGCGGCAGATACAAATCACTATAAATGCCAGAGGAAACATCACAGAAGCGCTTCACAGGAGGCTCCCAAGCACTGAGGATGTCACCTAGGCAGGGGACGAAACGTCTGCAACACAAATTTCCAGCTCGGCGAACAGAACCACAACAAGTCATAGACTATCTTCTAAATGGGGAAAGGTTTCAGAGTTGTGTAATGAACTGCTGGAGGGAGTGGTGAACAGTAGTACAATTACAGCATTTAAAAGGATGGATATATGAATAGGGAGGGTTTAGAGGGATATGGGCCAAGTGCTGGCAAATGAGACTAGATTAATTTAGGATATCTGGTCAGCATGGATGAGTTGGACCAAAAGATCTGTTTCTGGCTGTCTCTATGACTCTGTATCTGAAACACAAAGGGACTTGGGAATCCTAGTTCAGAATTTGCTTAAGGTTAACATGCAGGGTACGTTGGCAGTTAGGGAGGTAAATGCAATGTTAGCATTCATTCTTAGAGTGCTAGAATACAAGTGCAGGTATGTAATGCTGAGCTGTACAATGCTCTGGTTGGACCACATTCGGAAACTGTGAGCAGTTTTGTGCCTTGTATCTAAAGAAGGATGTGCTGGTGTTAAAGGGGGTCCAGAGGTTAAAATCTGGGCTCATCAGTAGGAAGGAGCTGTGCCGTGATAGTGCAATGACGTTAACATGTGTGCGATGCCAACATCGTGAATTGTGAGTCACTGACCATGGAGTGTCCCCTGAGATTTTGAGGACTCCTATCCATGTTAGAGGTTCAGCGGACCAAGCAATGAGCTGATGTCATTTGGTATCCTGACTTTTATGTCAGGAATTGTCAGAGTAGGTTTCTACACAGTGGGTGGGAACATTTCACATCAGTGAGGTCAGATTAACTCATAAAGCAATGCCATTATGTGTTAATGTATGCGAGTAGGCCTCTCACAAACATTATTGTCTTAATGTTCAACACTTGGTTGGAAATTGGAACATTTTGCTCTCCACATTGAGAATCTCTTCACTGGGTGTCTCACACTATTTTCCCAACTTTCTCATCAATGCTCATGTTATTCAAGGACCGGGAATCAGCTGTTGATCCTCAGTCATAGTTGTGATTGACTAAGGCTCTAAGCTGTGCGCTCGGTTCCAGGGAAAGTCTGCAAATTTTGCTGACAGTGGTCAGCTGGGCATTAGAGATCTGGATGGCAAGTCCAGCCTTTCCTTGTGGGAAGGAGGCAACTGCTTTTCAGGAACAATGTCAGGGTTACCTAGGCTCCTCCATAATGCTCTCCATCGAATATAGAACACTTGAAAGGCATCTGGATGGATACATGAATAGGAAAGATCTGGAGGGATATGGGCCAAATGCTGTCAAATGGGGACTAGATTAATTTAGGATATCTGGTTGGCATGGACAAGTTGAACCGAAGGGTCTGTTTCCATGCTGTACATCTTTATGACTCTAGGTCATTTCAAAACTACACACTTACGCAGAATAAGGTGTCACCCATTTAGTGATGTGGAGGTACCAGTGTTGGATTGGAGTGGAAAAAGTCAAAAATCACACAATACCAAGTTATAGTGCAACAGGCTTATTTGAAATCACAAGCTTTTGGAGTGCTCCGAAAGCTTGTGGTTTCAAATAAACCTGTTGGACCATAACTTGGTGTAGTGTGACTTCTGACTCACCCATCCAAGGCAGAGTTGGAGAGGAATTCGTTTTTTTTAACCTCAGGTGGGGGTAATCTGTGGAATGCTTCATCACAGAGAATTGTTGAGGCTAGGTCATTGAAGAATATTATAGGCTGAGATGAACAGCTTTTTAATCAGTAAGGAAATAAAGATTATTGGGAAAAGGCTGGAAAGTGTTGTTGAGATTTATCAGATCAGCCGTGACCTCATTGAATGGCAGAGCAGATGCAATGAGCCAAATGATCTACTTCGGATCTTAAATTTTACGGGTTTTTAGGATGTGCCAACAACTCTAGTTCCTGCGCCCTATCTCCATCAGTTCAGATAATGAAAACCACAGTGTGTATGCTAGTTTAATTACATGAGGAGTACATTCTGGGGAGCATATCACTACCATGTGTCCACAGCTGGTCAAGGTAAAAAAGTCCCAGGTCATCGGCATTCAGGCAACAGCAGGAGGAGAGCACCTAATGCTGTTGACAGTGACTAACTTTGTAAAAATGCGCAGGCAGACATAAAAGCAGCGGTAGGTTGTTAGAAACACTCAGGGAAACTGGTGGTTGGAGAAGGTCATTAAGGCCATCTGTACCATTAACTCTGGCATTTGTACATCTTTACTGTCTCCATGGGTAGGGTTGGCAGCTGCCGTGGAGACCCAGGTCCAGCAGATCGCTCATTAATTGCTAGAGATGCACCTGACCTGATCCCCATCATGGCGGCTGTTTGTTGTGATCGCCAATGGCGTGACAACAGGGGGATGAGGGACCTTTCTGCAGGTGTCCATTGCTCAAAAAGAAACAGGATGGCATCAGCAGGCACTTAGCCAGAGGAGAATGCACATACAAATCCACAAGATGTTGCTTCTCAGGACCCTCCACCTCCATTCCTGCCTCTGGTCCTCAATCCTTTGGAAGTTCAAACTGAGGAGGCTGAGCCTGCACATGGCCAGGACACCCTCAGTAGTTTGAGCTGTCTTACCACAACTATCCCTACGGTCATTCACCCAAAGGCCCAAGGTCAACACAATTCTCTTCCTTCACCCCAACTCAAGAACCCACGACTGCACCTGAATGTAATGGGAGACTCAAGAAAAATAAATCCTTCTGAGGTCACACGGTTGGCAAGGTGGACTCCTCAGGTAACTAGAATCTCATGTTTGTAAATATAATGTCACTCTATATCATCGCCAGTCTAATTGACTGTCATTTTAGCTGCAGCTATAAGAATGAAGTTTGAAAGGCTGCCCTTAGCACCACACAATCTTGGAACCCTGTCTGAAGGAGTGCTAGTTTTTTCCTGTCCCTAGTGTAGCATTAATTTTTTTTAATGGTTGAATCATAGAAAACCTACAGTGCAGAAAGCCCAGTGGTTCAGTAGTTAGCACTGCTGCCTCACAGTGCGAGGGACCCTCGGGCAACTGTCGGTGTGGAGTTTGCACATTCTCCTTATGTCGGTGTGGGTTTCCTCCGGGTGCCCTGGTTTCCTCCCACAATTCAAAGACATGCAGGTTAGGTAGATTGGCCATGGGAATGCTGAGCCACAGGGATGGGTGGGTTTGGGTGGGTTGGTGAGGACTGAATGGGCCAAATGGTCTGCTTCCACACTGTAGGTATTCCATGATTCGTTTGGCTCTTTGGGTCCATACCCACCCTCTGAAGAGTATCCCACCCTGGCATTTTTACCACAGCTGACCCACCTAGCCTATACTTCCCTGTGTACTAGCAGATAATCTATCATGGCCAATCCACTAAACTTGCACATCTTTGGAAACCGGAGCACCCAGAGGAAGACACATGGTGAACATGCAGACTCCACACAGACAGACGCCCGAGGCTGGAATAAAACCTGGGTCCCTAGTGCTGTGAGGCAGCAGTGTTAACTACTGAGCCACCACATGTTGAACATCTCTGATCGTGTTTTTGGATGTCTCTGATCATGTTTTTGGGATTCTTAAGGGGGAAGGGGAGCACCCCAAGTCATGGTCCACATAGGCACCAACGACATCAGTAGGAAGAGAGATGGTGATTTAAGGCAGAAATTCAGGGAGCTAGGATGGAAGCTTAGAGCTAGGACGAACAGAGCTGTTGTCTCTGGTTTGTTGCCCTTGCCACGTGCTAGTGAGGCAAGGAGTAGGGAGATAGAGAAGTTTAACACGTGGCTACAAGGATGGTGCAGGAGGGAGGGTTTTAGATTCTTGGATAATTGGGGCTCTTTCTGGTGTAGGTGGGACCTCTACAAGCAGGATGGTCTTCATCTGAACCAGAGGGGTACCAATACCCTGGGGGGGAAATTTGCTAAGGCTATTGGGGTGGGTTTAAACTAATCCAGCAGTGGGATGGGAACCAAAATTGTAGTTCGAATATCGAAAAGGTTGAAAGTAGGGAGGTCCTAAATTAAGTTTCAGGGATGCAAGATGGCACCGGCAAGCAAGAAGTTGGTCTGAAGTGTGCCTACTTCAACACCAGGAGCATCCGGAATAAGGTGGGTGAACTTGCAGCATGGGTTGGTACCTGGGACTTCGATGTTGTGGCCATTTTGGAGACATGGTTAGAGCAGGGACAGGAATGGTTGTTGCAGGTTCCAGGATTTAGATGTTTCAGTAAGAACAGAGAAGATGGTAAAAGAGATGTGGCATTGTTGGTCAAGAACAGTATTACAGTTGCAAAAAGGATGTTTGGGGATTCGTCAACTGAGGTAGTATGGGCTGAAGTTAGAAACAGGAAAGGAGAGGTCACAATGTTGGGAGTTTTCTATAGGCCTTCGAATAGTTCCAGAGATGTAGAGGAAAGGATAGCAAAGGTGATTCTCTATAGGAGTGAGAGAGACAGGGTAGTTGTCACTGGGGGACTTCAACTTTCCAAATATTGACTGGGAACACTATAGTGCGAGTACTACAGATGGGTTAGTTTTTGTCCAGTGTGTGCAGGAGGGCTTCCTGACACAGTATGTAGACAGGCCAACAAGGGGCGAGGCCACACTAGATTCGGTACTGGGTAATGAACCCGGCCAGATGTTAGACTTGGAAGTAAGTGAACACTTTGATGATAGCGATCACAATTCTGTTATATTTACTTTAGTGATAGAAAGGGATAGGTGTATACCACTGGGCAAGAGTTACAGCTGGGGGAAAGGCAATTATGATGCGATTAGGCAAGATTTAGGAAGCATGGGATGGGGAAGGAAACTGCAGGGGATTGGCACATTGGAAATGTGGAGCTTATTCAAGGAAAAGCTACTGTGTGCCCTAGATAAGTATGTACCTGTCAGGCAGGGAGGAAGCCGTGGTTTACGAAGGAAGTGGAATCTCTGGTCAAGAGGAAGAGGAAGGCTTATGTTAGGATGAGATGTGAAGGCTCAGTTAGGGCACTTGAGGGTTACAAGGTAGCCAGGAAAGACCTAAAGAGAGAGCTCAGAAGAGCCAGGAGGAGACATGAGAAGTTGTTGGCGGATAGGATCAGGGTAAACCCTAAGGCTTTCTATAGGTATTTAAGGAATAAAAGAATGACAAGAGTAAGATTAGGGCCAATCAAGGATAGTAGTGGGAAGTTGTGTGTGGAGTCAGAGGAGATAGAGGAAGCACTAAATGAATACTTTTCAACAGTATTCACTCTAGAAAACGACAATGTTGTCAAGGAGATTACTGAGATATAGGCTACTAGACTAGGTGTGATTGAGGTTCACAAGGAAGAGGTATTAGAAATCCTGCAGAGTGTGAAAATAGATAAGTGCCTGGACCAGATGGGATTTATCCTAGGATCCTCTGGGAAGCCAGGGAGGAGATTGCCGAGCCTTTGGCATTGATCTTTAAATCGTCATTGTCTACAGGAATAGTGCCAGAAGACTGGAGGATAGCAAATGTGGTTCCCCTGTTCAAGAAGGGGAGTAGAGACAATCCTGGTAATTATAGACCAGTGAGCCTTACTTCAGTTGTTGGTAAAGTGTTGGAAAAGGTTATAAGAGATAGGATTTATAAACATCTAGAAAAGAATAATTTGAGTAGGGATGGTCAGCATGGTTTTGTAAAGGGTAGGTCGTGCCTCACAAACCTTATTGAGTTCTTTGAGAAGGTGACCAAACAGGTAGATGAGAGTAAACTAATTGATGTGGTGTATATGGATTTCAGCAAGGCGTTCAATAAGGTTCCCCATAGTAGGCTATTGTACAAAATGCAGAGGAATGGGATTGTGAGAGATATAGCAGCTTGGATCAGTAATTGGCTTGCTGAAAGAAGACAGAGGGTGGTGGTTGATGGGAAATGTTCATCCTGGAGTCCAGTTACCAGTGGTGTACCGCAAGAGTTGGTGTTGGGTCCACTGCTGTCGTCATTTTTATAAACGACCTGGATGAGGGTGTAGAAGGGTGGGTTAGTAAATTTGCAGACGACACTAAGGTTGGTGGAGTTGAGGATAGTGAGAAAGGATGCTGTAGGTTACAGAGAGACATAGATAAGCTGCAGAGCTGGGCTGAGAGGTGGCAAATGGAGTTTAATGCGGACAAGTGTGAGGTGATTCACTTTGGTCGGAGTAACCCGAATGTAAAGTACTGGGCTAATGGTAAGATTCTTGGTAGTGTAGATGAGCAGAGAGATCTCGGAGTCCAGGTACACAGATCCTTGAAAGTTGCCACCCAGGTGGACAGGGTTATTAAGAAGGCATACAGTGTTTTAGCTTTTATTAATAGGGGGATCGAGTTCCGGAACCATGAGGTTATGCTACAGCTGTATAAAACTCTAGTGCGGCTGCACTTGGAGTATTGTGTACAGTTCTGGTCACTGCATTATAAGAAGATGTGGAAGCTTTGGAAAGGGTGCAAAGGAGATTTACTAGGATGTTGCCTGGTAAGTAGGGAAGGTCTTATGAGGAAAGGCTGAGGGACTTGAGGTTGTTTTCGTTAGAGAGGAAAAGGTTGAGAGGTGACTTAATAGAGACATATAAGATAATCAGAGGGTTAGATAGGGTGGACAGGGAGAGCCTTTTTCCAAGAATAGTGACGGCGAGCACGAGGGGGTATAGCTTTAAATTGAGGGGCGATAGATATAGGACAGAGTCAGAGGTAGTTTCTTTACTCAGAGAGTAGTAAGGGTATGGAATGTTTTGCCTGCAATATTTGTAGATTCACCAACTTTAAGTACAGTTAAGTCATCATTGGACAAGCATATGGACGTACATGGAATAGTGTAGGTTAGATGGGCTTCAGATTGGTATGACAGGTCGGCGCAACATCGAGGGCCGAAGGGCCTGTACTGCGCTGTAATGTTCTATGTTCTATGTTCTATGAATGTGGGAGCATCAGCTGTTGTGAAGTTTTCCAACAGTTTGTAACATTAACTTTTATTGTACAATAGAAGGTATAAGACCATAAGTCCATAAGACATGGGAGCGGAAGTAAAGCCATTCAGCCCATCGAGTCCACTCCGCCATTCAATCACGGCTAATGGGCATTTCAACGCCACTTACCCACACTCTTCCCGTATCCCTTATAGACAAAACACAGAGGAAAACCACATTTATCTTTGGGGGAGAAAGAAACATAGGCTACTTGCTGTTCCACAGTCAATGAACGATGACTCCACCCAACTCCATTCTTTTGGAAGTGGGTGTGAATTAAGTCCCATCTGGCTTGTTGCAGCCAACGTTTCTGCATTGTATCCTGGTAAAAGTGATGTTCGTCCTGATTAACATCCTCCTCTTCTACCACAGAAAAACGCTATCTGTTTCATAGCTCTTCATTGCCCATCAGTTGTACTCTTTACCTCCTTTAGTTGGCCAGTGCACAACATGCAAGGATTATGTGGTGCACTCTGTCTGTAGTGTACGAATGTGAACCCCCAGAACTGGTACCAACATGGGAACCTCATCATGAGGAGGCCTATCACCTGGCCTTCAATGGTCCTGTTGGAAGAACAGAGTGTCAGTGAGAGTATCAGTGAGTTTTGAGAAGATTTGTAGCTCAGGTTGAGGTTCTGGATGTAGGTTTGCTCTGGACATCCAGAGGCTCACTGAAGATGTTACCTAGTATGGTGATGAAACGTCTGACAATGAACCTTCCAGCTCAGCGAGCAAACCTACATCCAACGTGAGAGAGTGTTACGTTGTATCAACACTCAACCTCAGTGAAAGAGTTGTGTAATGGAGTCGTCAGCCATGGTTGGAGAATAGCAAGGGAATCAAGGGTTATAGGGAAAAGGGAGTGGAGCTGAGGATTATCAGATCAAACATGATCTCATTGAGAGATGGGTCAGAACCAATGGACCGAATGGCCTACTTCTGCTCCTATGTCTTATGGTCTTATTATGGTAGTGGCTCGAAATTTCCATTCAGGTTAATATGATAGTACAAATTGGCAGAATTATGCAATCTCTATGACTCTATAAGTGGGCTAGCACCTGACTTTTACACTATCATACATGATCAGAATCTATCCCTTTCCTTCAGAGATAGCCAAATTCTGGCCTGTGTACGGCTGAACAGCCAACAAACTATAGGGTTGACAATAAATGTTGCTGTAGTTCTCAATGTGACCCTGAGAATGATGCTGAACCAATAATATAACTGCATCTTGGGGAGACTATTACTGTGCAATAGTAGTGCTCCCTACCTCTGGGTCAGGGAAATCCTAGGTTTACATCCTACTTGCTCCAGAGCTGTGTTGTAACATGTCTGAACAAGTTGATTAAAAATATATAAAACTCCATATCTGGGCCCTGCTGAAAATAGATACTGGGATGAAACAACAGAACTTTGGCAGTTTTTCAGATGCTCAGCAGGAGAAGAAAGAGTTAATTCCAGCCAGCAGCCTTTTCTGTGGGGTATGTGTTAAAGAGGGATCGACTGTACTTTCTAAGGCCTGAACCAAGGTCATTTCAGAGTTCATCATTACAGAGTTGGTGCTGACACACTGTCCTTTTCCCACAACACTGTCTGACAGTGTGCTGCCTCCCAATAATTCTTTAGACGCTGACAGGCCAAGATGTGAGGAGTAATCCTCCTCTTGTCCTTTGGGAATGGGCTGGAGATGATGCCTCACAGCTGCATTTAGCTGACAATGATTTATTCACAAAGCAATTAGCAATATTTAGCATAGCGGAACTCAAGAGTTTGAGAAATCTCTGGTAAGGAATTTATCCAGCGTGTCTTTTTCCCTAAATCTGAACTAACGTAGACTGTGATTAAAATGTCCCACTCCCAATAGACACACACTCACAGACCAAGCACTTGGACTCAAGTACATAACAAACAGATGCACGGATACATACACATAGACATAAGCACATACAGACACACAACTTTTTTATACGGAGAGTGGTTTGTGTGTGGAATGAACTTGCAGGGGAAGTGGTGGATGTAGGTACAGTTACAATACTTAAAAGACATTTGGATAGGTTCATGAATAAGAAAGGTTTTGAGGGATATGGGCAGGAGCTGGCAAGTGGGACTCGTTTAGTTTTGGAACATGATCAGCATGGACTGGTTGGACCTAAGGGTCTGTTTCCGTGCTATATCACTCAATGACTCTATGTCATTCATTAACATACATAGACACATAAATGCACATGCTAACACAAACACACATGCACACACAAACACAAACACACACACTAACACACACAGATACACATGTTAGCCGAGCTGCATGAATGATAGAGTATTAATCCAGAGATCCAGGTAATGTTTTGGTCACCCAGGTTTGAATTTTGGAAATTGAATTCAATAAAAATAACCTGGAGTTAAGAGTCTAGTGGTGACCATGAAACCACTGTTGATTGTCATTAAATACCCATCTGGTTGACTAATACTCCTTTAGGCAAGGAAACTGTTCATCCTTATCTACATGTGACTCCAGACTCACAGCAATGTAGTTTACTTTTGCTGGAAATTGCTGGAAAAGCTTAGCAGGTCTGGCGGCAGCTGGGAAGAGAAATCCTCAGAACTCTTAAGTCTTGATGGGAAATAAATGTTGGCATGGCCCGTGACATCTACCTACTATGGAAAAAACAGAGGTACTGGAATCTCTGGAGCCCCGCATCAACTTTTAAAGATGTCCTGATGAATAAAGCACTTTATTGGACAGAGATGCACCTTCCCCAGGAGAAAAGATCCTGGGCACTATTGGTTAATCAGTCTGGCAGTGCCTGCTCTCAGTATTGCCCCCAGCCAAAGCCTGGGCCCCACCCCCACCAATACTCTTTTAGACCATAAGACCATACGATATAGGAGCAGAAATTAGACTGTTCAGCTCCTTGAGTCTGCTTCGCCATTCAGTCATGGCTGATAAATTTCTCAATCCCACTCTCGCCTTTCTCCCTGTAACCCTTGATCCTCTTTGCAATCAAGAACCCATCTATCTCCATCTTAAATAGATCTGGTCTCCACAGCCTTCTGTGCCAGTGAATTCCATAGATTTGCCACTCTCTGGCTGAAGAAGTTTCTCCTTATCTCCATTCTAAAAGGGTCTTCCCTTTACTCTAAGGCTTTGTCCTCGGGTCCTCATCTCTCCAGCCAATGGAACCAAATTCCCAACATCCACTCTGTTTAGGCCATTCAGTATTCTGTAAGTTTCAATTAGATCCCTCTGGAACAATACCAATGATGTTGCCTTTAAATAACAAGTAAAGTCACCCTAGTCTTACCAGATCATAGACAGACATAACTGTTGAGTTTCTATAACAATCCAGCAAGGTCACTTGAACCCAATGCCAGCTTACTACTTCCAGATTTTAAATAATTCAAGTTATCAGAGAACCATAATAGGATTTGAACTTGTGATACCTGGATTACTGCATTAGTTCACCAGCAATACATTTTCCCTGACTTCCAGGCATGTGTATATAGATCTTAGTAAAGTTATCTACTCCTTAGCTCTGGGTCATGACCCCTATCCATTTGCAGCCTCAGTGGCCATTGGTTCAATTCCCACTTCTGAGCAGAAAAGCCAGAAAACCCAGGGTGTGCTGCACTGTCATAGTCACTGTCTTTCAGGTAAAGCTGACCGAGGTCCATTTGCCCTTGCAAGTGGTCATAAAAGATTCCAAACATGCCCTATTTCAGTGGAGTACACAGACAGGAGGCTGGAAGAACACAGCAAGCCAGGTGGTACAGAAGTCAACTGAAGACTGAAGAAGGGTTACACCCGAAATGTTGAAATCGCCACCTCCTGATGCTGCCTGGCTTACTGTGTTCCTCCAGCCTCCTGCCTGTCCCTCCTGATGCTGCCTGGCTTACTGTGTTCTTCCAGCCTCCTGCCTGTCCCTCCTGATGCTGCCGGGCTTACTGTGTTCTTCCAGCCTCCTGCCTGTCCCTCCTGATGCTGTCTGGCTTACTGTGTTCTTCCAGCCTCCTGCCTGTCCCTCCTGATGCTGCCTGGCCTACTGTGTTCTTCCAGCCTCCTGCCTGTCTATTTTGGATTCCAGCATCTGCAGTTTTTTTGTTCCTATTTCAGTGAGGAGCAGGGGAATGCTCCCCAGTACCATGACCAAACCTTCCCTGGAGCTAAAAGAGATCTTTGTCTAATCATTACCGTATGGCAGTTTGGGGGAGTTTGCTGTGTGCAAGTTGGTTGCAGTTTCTTCTTCCGTGATGTCAGTGACCACATTTCAAATGTGCTTCCGTTAAGAGCTTTGAGATGTACTGAATTCTTGAAAGGAGCTATATAAATGCAGTTGTTTTTCTCAAAAATATAAACAGCAGGTGCCATTATATACAGTGTCTGTATTGGTTATGAACATTTCTGTCCTCAGGAAAGATTTATGAAAATTTGAACAAACTGTAAATGTAAATCTGCTTTAATTAATAATCATCGAAATTCAAATATACTGTAAGGAATAGTAGAACATAATTATTGAGCTAAATGGCCAGTCCCACATTTGGATTCAATGTAACTAGAAGGAGGAGGTCAATTCACAAATCAAAGATGGCTGGTACCGACAAGATGGGTCGAATAGCCTCCTTCCACACCAAAACAATTCTGTGAAGTCAATCAAAATGCCTACTGTTTCATAAATGGTCTGACAAAGAAAGCCTGAGCTCTTGACAGACGGAGGTTACTGCAATGCGTAATACCAATTACACAGTCTACAGTGAAAGAAGCTCCTTCTTAAAGAGATTGACACAACTCGCATTGCACACTGTCCCCGACTTGCTACACACTGACAATGCCTATGACACCACCCTTGTATTCCACAATGAAGTTAGTTACAGGTGAATGCTGGTTGTGCTGGAGCTGTGAGGCTGCCTGGAGGCTTGTAAAATGAGGCCTTACACCTGTTCCTTTCAAAAGGTCATGTAAGTGGAGACAGAATCTGTGCTGAATTGACATGGAAGCAAGAGGTGTTTGCTTTAAAATATTGGAAATGTGCACAAATTATTTAACTTATTTGTTGTTTGAGGCTCCTAAAAAAGCTGGGGACATTTGAAGATTGTGCCTCCGAGGTGGGTAAAAGATACCTCCCAATATCTCCTTTCCCAATATGTTGAGCGCTAGCCTGTTTTATGGCAATGCTGTGAGCTATTTTGTCTGCCATGCTTTTCAAAACTCCAGAAGTTACTGACTGGATCCTAACCACTTTGGGACATGCTGAGAGAACATGCTAAATTGTTGACACTCTGATGTCTGCCCCGAACCTGACATTCACAATTTAATGTCAATTTTTCTTTGCTAGATAGAACATAGAACATAGAACATAGAAGAATACAGCGCAGTACAGGCGCTTTGGCCCTCGATGTTGCGCCGATCCAAGCCCACCTAACCTATACTAACCCACTATCCTCCATATACCTATCCAATGCCCGCTTAAATGCCCATAAAGAGGGAGAGTCCACCACTGCTACTGGCAGGGCATTCCATGAACTTACGACTCGCTGAGTGAAGAACCTACCCCTAACTTCAGTCCTATATCTACCCCCCCTTAATTTAAAGCTATGCCCCCTTGTAATACCCGACTCCATACGCGGGAAAAGGTTCACACTGTCAACCCTATCTAACCCCCTAATCATCTTGTACACCTCAATCAAGTCACCCCTAAACCTTCTTTTCTCTAATGAAAACAGCCCCAAGTGTCTCAGTCTTTCCTCATACGATCTTCCTTCCATACCAGGCAACATCCTGGTAAACCTCCTCTGCACCCGTTCCAGTGCCTCCACATCCTTCCTATAGTATGGCGACCAAAACTGCACACAATATTCCAGATGCGGTCGCACCAGAGTCTTATACAACTGCATCATGACCTCAGGACTCCGGAACTCAATTCCTCTACCAATAAAAGCCAGTACGCCATATGCCTTCCTCACCGCACTATGGGTGTCCTGCAATGCACACTCCAAGTCTGTAATTCTTATAACTATTGTATTATAGGCCACACTGTCACTTTTGAAAACTAGTGATGAAAAATGAAATGTGAAGAGACTACCATCCTGTTTAAACCTTCCTAAGCGATGTCCTGAAATCTTGAAAGGAGTTACATAATAGAGTCATAGAGATGTACAGCATGGAAACAGACTCTTCGGTCCAACCCGTCCGTGCCGACCAGGTATCCCAACCCAATCTAGTCCCACCTGCCAGCACCCAGTCCATATCTCTCCAAACCCTTCCTATTCATATACCCATCCAAATGCCTCTTAAATGTTGTAATTGTACCAGCCTCTACCACTTCCTCTGGCAGCTCATTCCATACACGTACCACCCTCTGCGTGAAAAAGTTGCCCCTTAGGTCTCTTTTATATCTTTCCCCTCTCACCCTAAACCTCTGCCTTCTAGTTCTGGACTCCCTGACCCCAGGGAAAAGACTTTGCCTATTTATCCTATCCTTGCCCCTCATAATTTGTAAATCTGTATAAGGTCACCCCTCAGCCTCCGACGCTCCAGGGAAAACAGCCCCAGCCTATTCAGCCTCTCCCTATAGCTCAAATCCTCCAACCCTGGCAACATCCTTGTAAATCTTTTCTGAACCCTTTCAAGTTTCACAACATCTTTCCGATAGGAAGGAGACTAAATGCAGTTGTTTTCCTCAAAATAAACAGCAGGTGCCATTATATGTAGTCTCTGCCTTGGCAGCCACAGTGGTGCTATAAGCAACTGAGTCGAGAGTGTGTTGCTGGAAAAGCACAGCAGGTCAGGCAGCATCCGAGGAGCAGGAAAATCGACGTTTCGGGCATAGGCCCTTCATCAGGAATCATCAGCATACTCTCGACTCTGATCTCCATCATCTGCAGACCTCACTTTCTCCGAGTATAAGCAGCTCAGACAATGGATTATGTTCTGCTGATTGATGTTAGGACTATTCAGGATGATGGAGTTTCACAGTATCACAGTATCACAGTATTGCAGTGCAGAAAAAGGCCATTCAGCCCACTGTGTCTGCACTGACTCTGGACATTTTAACTCAGTTCCACTCCAGCTTTTTTTTGCAATAACCCTGTACATTGTTTATGTTTAAATAATCATCCAATGCTCCCTTGAATACTTCAGTTGAACCTTCCCTCCACCATATTTCCAGAAAAGCATCCAAAATCATAACTGCTCACTGTATGAAAAATGTTGCTCTTATCTCAGATTTACTTGCTTTGCAAAAGCATGTTAAGATGTTGCCCTTAGATTCTTCATCCATTTATAAGTGGGAACAGATTTTCCCTAACCACTCTGTCTAAAACTTCTATTGAAATTTTGTGGCTTTCAAGGAAATCTTTTGCACATTTCAGTTTATTCCTGACTGCTCAAAACCTATACAGCCACAACAATTGTACTTTTTAAAAATTCATTCACAGGATGAATGGCAGCGTTTATTGCTAATCCCTAAATGCCCAGAGGGCAGTTAAGGGATGCTGTTCAAAGGATGGGTGTGGACTTGATGGGCCGAATGGCCTGCTTCCATTCTGGAGGGGATTCTAGACTTTCAATAAGATCTTCTCCCATTCTTCTAAATTGCAATGAATACAGGTCCAACCTCTCCTCATAGAGGGTGTGTCCTTTTTTGGTTAGGCCACAACTGGAGTACTGGGTGCAGTTCTGGTCACCGCATTCCAGGATGAATGTGATTGTGCTGAAGGAGATTCACCAGGATGTTGCCTGGGATGGAGCAGTTTAGCGATGAAGAGAGGCTGGATAAGCTCAAGTTGTTTTCTTTGGAGCAGAGTAGGTTGAGGAGGTGTATAAGATTATGAGGGGCATGGACAGGGCTGATAGGAAGCAGCTGTTCCCCTTAGCTTTCTGAGAAGGATGTGGAGATGTGTGGGGACATGGAGATTATGATGATGGCATCGTCACTATAGTGGAGCAATAGAAACAGGGGATGCTTGAACAGTCAGAATTGATTTTTTTTCATTTATGGGACTTGGGCGTTGCTGGCTGGCCAGCATTGATAGCCCATCCCAAGTTGCCCTTCGGAAGGTGATGGTGAGCTGCCTTCTTGAATCACTGCAGTCCACCTGCTGTGGGTTGACCCACTATGCCCTTAGGGAGGGAATTCCAGGATTTTGATCCAGCAACCATCAAGGAACAGCAATATATTTCCAAGTCAGGATGGTGAGTGGCTTAGAGAGGAACTTAAAGATAGTGGTATTCCCATATATTTGCTGCACTTGTTCTTCTAGCTGGAAGTGGTTGTGGATTTGGGAGGTGTTGATCATTGGTGAATTTCTTCTGGATAGTACACACTGCTGCTACTGAGTGTCGGTGGTGAAGGGAGTGGATGCTTGTGGATGTAGTGCCAATCAAGCGGGCTGCTTTGAGGATGGTGGAGTTGTTTGTATTGGTGGAGGAGGATAGTGAAATAGAGAAGGATGATGTGCTGAAGGGAATTGGAATTCTACAGTTGGAGTTTTAAAATTGAAGCATTGCTAAACTATTAGGTCAGTGAGTGGGGGGTGCTCAGTGGAGTAGGACATCACGTGGAGGTTGAATTAGCTTCATTGCCACATGTCCTCACACGAGTACAGCGAAAAGTTTACAAGTTGCCACTTATGGTGCTAGCTTAGGTACCTCGATACCTAGGTACAGATTCGTAGGTAAAAGTAACAGAAAAATAAAAGAAATACAATGTCCAGCAATAAATTAGAAAAACAGAGAAAGTTAAAAATCACACAACACCAAGTTACAGTCCAACAAGTTTATTTGGAAGCACTAGCTTTCGAGGTGCTGCCTCTTCATTGGGTGGTTGTGGAATATGACCATAAGACGCAGAATTTACAGCAAAAGTATTACAGTGTCATGGAATTGTAGTGATATATTAAACAACATTAGTTAGAGTTCAGAATAACTCAGGTATCAGATATGAATGCAGACAGAGGTATACATGTTTATGTACACGGCATGGGCACGCAGACACACAATGGATATTTATAGATCAGGACATTCCCATTCACAGACGCTACACCCTCACGTACACAAGTCTTTTGGACACCCAGATCTGGCCCATGCAGGTGCATTCAAGTTTCAAGCATCCATTCTGGGTGGAGAAGACAGACAAGCCCTGAATTGTGAAACAAATTATATTTTGCTTTTGCTCCGTGGGGGCATTGTATCTGTTCATTTTTTTGTGAATGGTTTGAATTCTGCTCCCCTGTAGGTAGCATTCCTGTCATGTGACCTATCACAGTATGTAAGGGTCCAGCTTTACAACTAAGAAAGATCAGGTGTACACAGGTGTGAAAGTCTTTTAGAAATGTTTTGATTCTTTCCACCAACTAGGATGACTTGAATTCCAAAAGGATTATCAATCTTTCAAATATACAAACTTCTCTATGTTACGTACAGACAAAAAAAAGTGACCGGGCACCAAGCTTAATGCCTTGATCACAGCTGCTGCTTCTTGCAAAGTGCAGACAGACAAATAGAAGGCAGAATTTAGAGAATATTTGGCAATGTTAAATTACGGTAGAGCTATTGGCTTTCACTCTGCTTTGTTATTGTAATTAAGGTTATCAGTATTCAAAGTTTTGTGGGTCATGGATTGATCTGAGTTCTATAACTACTGTACAGAAAGGAGAGGTGATGAAGGCACAGTAATATCTCTGACTCAGTAACCCAGATGCCTGGAGTAATGTATTGGGAGCAAGGGTTTGCATCCTATCACAGCAGAAGGTGAAATTTTAATTCAACTAATATATTCTGGACTAAAAAAACAGCTGAATTTTCCTGTCCCACTAGCTTTTCCTTCAGGCAGAAGTTACAGAAACTTGAACACATGCACCAACTGGTTCAAGAACATCACCTCCCCTGCTGTTATTAGACGACAAATAGACTCTCTAACTTCAAATATGATTTGGAGATGCTGGTGTTGGACTGGGGTGTACAAAGATAAAAATCACACAACACCAGGTTATAATCCAACAGTGCACCTAGTGAAGGAGCAGCGCTCCAAAAGCTAGTGCTTCCAAATAAACCTGTTGGACTATAACCTGGTGTTTTGTGATTTTTAACTAACTTCAAATAGTGTTGATCTTGTTAATGTTGATCTTGCTTCATGCACCTCATGTGCAGTGTAACCTGGATGCTCATTCTGTCTATGTCCTTGCTTGCTCTGATCTGTCCCAACTGCTCGCTAACAAAGCTTTTCACTGTACTTAGGTACACACAACTGCAACAAATTAAATCAAATTAAAATTTGGGAAGAAAATTTACCTTCCTTGCCCATCTGGCCTTTATGTGATTAGTGCTTAAGTGCCCTCTGAAATCGCCTAGCTACTCACCCACAGATGTATTAAAGCCACTACAAGGAAAAAGGAATGAAACTATATCCACCATCAAGCAACATAGTTACAGAATCTCACTGGAGACTCAATGTCCCCAAGACACCATCATCATCCCTGAGTAAATGCTGTGTCCATGGCAGACGTACACAGTACAATGCAGTCAGGCAGAAGTTGCCTTGGGAGTCCTCCCTATTGACTCCAAACCCCCATGAAATCTCACGACATCAAGTCAAAAATGGACAAGGAAATCTCCTGCTGATTATCATCTACTGCCCCTCCCCTCCTTGACTGAGTGTTCCTCCATGTTGAGCACCACTTTATGGACTACTGAGTGTGGCAAAAGCACAGAAGGTTCTCTGGGTGGGGGACGTCAGTGCTCACCGTCAAGAGTGGCTTAGTATCACCACTACTGACTGAGTTGGTTGAGTCCTAAAGGATAGAGCTGCTTGACTGAATCTGCAGCAGTTGGTGCAGGAGACAACAAGAGGGAAACAACTTACCAGTCCTCATCCCCACTCATCCACCTGTCACAGATGCATGTGTTCATGACTGTATCGATAGGAATGACCACTGCTCCATTCTTAGGGAGACAAAATCCCAGCTTCACATGGAGAATACTCCCCACTCTGCTGTGTGGGACAAAGGCCTTGAACAGACCTAGTAAATTGTAACCAGAAGTCCATGTGTGCCTGTGGGCCATCAGCAGCAGAATTCTATTCAACCACAACTGTGACCTGGGCATCTTTACTATTACCTACACACTGGGTGAACAACCCTGTTTCAATGAACAGTGTGAGAGGGCATGCCAGGACCAGCACTAAACATACCTAAAATGAGGTGTCAACCTGGAAGTGACTGAGGGTTTGAAAGTGCTGTCTGCTGTCTTGGTACATTTTTGCAGAGAATCTTATAACTTTTATACACTGCTACTACTGAGCATCGGTGGTGGAGGGAGTGAATTTTGGATGTGATGCAAACATGCGGGCTGCTTTGTTCTGAGTGGTATCATGCTTCTTGAGTGTTGCTGGAGCTGCACTCGTCCAGGCAAATGAGAGTATTCCATCACATTCCTGACTTGTGCCTGTAGATGATGGACAAGATTTGGGGAGTTAAGAGGTGAGTTATTTGCTGCAGGCTTTCAAGCCTCTGATCTGCTCTTGTAACCACTGTATTGAAATGGCTAGTCTAGTTCGATTTCTGTTCAATGGTAACCCCCAGAACTCTAAGAGGGAGGGATTCAGTGATGGTAATGCCCTCAAATGTAAAGAAATATTAGGACTATACTCATTGGAATTTAGAAAAATGAGGGGCGATCTTACAGAAACATATAAAATTATGAAGGGAATAGATAAGATATGGCAGGAAGGTTGTTTACACTGGCAGGTGAAACTAGAACTAGAGGTCATAGCCTCAAAATAAGGGAGAGCAGATTTAGGACTGAGTTGAATTGGGAGAACGGAATGGAGTTTATGCAGGATATTGGGTGGGAGAAAGTGTAGTCCAGGTAGTTTTGGGAGTCTGAGAGTTTGCAGTAAATGTCCGTCTGGAGACTGTTGCCAGAGATGGAAATGGAGAGGTCAACAGAGGGGAGGAAGATATCCGAGAAGGATCAAGTGACTTCGAGGATGGGGTGGAAGTTGTGGACGAAGTTGATGAACTGCCCCAGTTCAGCCTGGTTGCGGAATGCTGCACCAAGGAAGTTATTGACATAACGGTGGAAGAGTTGGGGTACAGTGCCTGTGTAGGTACTGAAGAGGGACTGTTCAACATGGCCAATGAAGAGGCAGGCGTAGCTACAGCCCACCCGAATGTCCATGGCCAACCCCTAGATTTGGAGGAAATGGGAGGAGTTAAAGGAAAAGTTATGAAGGGTGAGGACCAGTTCAGCGAGGTAGAGGAGGGTATTGCTGGAGGGGGACTGGATGGGCCTGTTGGAGAGGAAGAAGCGGACTGCCTGGAGGCCATCCTTGTGAGGTATGGACTTGTATAAGGACTGCACGTCCATAGTGAAGAGAAAGCACTGAGGGCTGAGGAACTGGAAGCTACTGAAGTAATGGATGGCGTGGTTGGTGTCGCGGATGTAGGTGGGAAGTGCTTGAACTAAGAGGGAGAGGATGGAGTTGAGGTAGGACAAGGTGAACTCTGTAGGGCTGGAGCATGGCGAGAAGATGGGTTGGCCAAGGTAGTTGGGTTTGTGGATCTTGGGGAGCAGGTAGAACCTGGCAGTGCGGGGCTGGGGGACTATAAGTTTGGAGGTTGAGGAGGGGAGATCACTGGAGGCAATGAGGGCACGGACAGTGCGGGTGATCTGGGCCTGATGGGTTGTGGTGGTGTCGTAGGCAAGGGGGCAGTAGGACGTGGTATTGGAGAGTTGGCGTTCGGCCTCTGTGACATAGAGATCCGTCTTCCAGACTGAGGGCAATTACAAAGTCATCCACATTGCTGTGGGTCTGGAGTTACATGTGGACCAAACCAGGTAAGGAAAGCAGATTTCTTTCTGTAAAAGACATTAATAAACCAGATGGATTTTTACAAGAAAATGTGATAGTTATCATGAACACTATTACTGAGACTAACTTTAGATTTCAGTTGTGATAGTTAACTTTGAATTCATCCATTGCCATGATGGGATTCAATCCCATGTTCCCAAGGCATTAATCTGAGCATCTGGATTACTAGGCCAGTAACATTGCCAGTTTGCACCATCTTACCTGATGTGCTAACACCTAAACAGCATTAACTCACAACCTAAAAAAACCACCTTGTGTGATCAGTGTCTTTCTGTGTGTAAGTGGTACATTGTACTTCCCACAGGGATTGCAGAAAAGGAAAATACGGTGAAGAAATGGCTTGAAGCATCTCCATTTCATAGGTTACAAAGTCTGAAGTGTCTAACTAATAGACGCAGACTGTGTGAGCATCTAATTCATTGGTTTCATTTATTTATTTGGCTTTCATGTCCATATGACTATGGTGCAACATGCTTTATTTGTTCAATAAGGTGCCGACATATTTGCCATTTTCTTTTCCAACAAAAATATACTTAATTGAAGATGATTGCACTACTTAATAAATCCTTAAATTGCTTTTGGTTCAAATACTGCCAGTTTTAGAATTAGACATCATCCCTTGTTTCTGTGAATCTATAGACAGACATTAAGCAAATAACATATCCTCCTTTACAATTCTTTACAGATGATCTTCATCTTAGGTTACAAGCTGAGTTTCACACCCAGTTCTGTAGTCATTGGCAGGACATCATCCTGTCCGTTTCAGTTTGTGTTTACAGATTTATGTACAAGACATTCATTACTATGCTGTGTTTACATCACAGCACGAGCCCGTTCAAAACCAACTGGTCCACTTGAGCCTCCAATTGCCTTATGTCATTTAACTCTATTGGAATACCTTTCTGTTCCTTTCTGTCTCATATATAATGTGTCTATGCTACCAACCTCAACTACCCCTTGTGATAACAAGTTCCATATTCTCTGTTGGTAAAGAAGTTCTCCTGAATTCTTGGTGGTTATTTTCTCTTAATCACCCCTAGTTTCAGACTCACAGAATGAAAATAAACATCTTTTTCTACATCTACACTATCAAATCCCTACACCATTTGAAAGATTTCAATTATGTCACCCCTCAGCTTTCGCTTTTCCAAAGTAAACAATCTCAGTCTGTTTTCTGAGACTTAGCTGTACATGAAAATATATCAGCAGATATGTATCTTAAATAACATGATAAAAAAGGGACGTTCTGTGAAAGAATCATACTGGACATAAACTCCGTTTCTCTCTTTGCAGATGCTGCCAGTTCTGCTGTGTTTCTCCAAAATTTTCTATGTTTGTGCCAAAGTAGATGTTGTGATTTTCTAATGAGTGACAGGGAATGACTGTCTGATATCAGTGCCATTAAGTATATTCCTTCCATATGCAACCCACATTGTTGAGAACATACTCAATGCACTTATCCTCCTGAAGACATCCTGAAAGAGTCTCTCAGCCTACAAAGGTAGCATGAGCAAAAGGCTGCAATCCTTGTCCAAGCTAATGATCCCATTTTTGAGAAGATTGGGCAGTAATTCAATTTTGGTAATATCACATAGCCTGCAATACACCCTGCCCAATATGGAAACCATGAGTATTGGGCAGAGCATATAACAGGTGTGCACTGCTGCCCCACAACGCCAGGAACCTGGGTTCAATTCCATCCTTGGGTGACTGTGTGGAGTTTGCACATTGTCCCATGTTTCCACGGGTGCTCCAGTTTCCTCCCACAGTCCAAAAACATGCAGGTTTGGGTGGATTGACCATGGAAAATATACACCTCAGAGGGGGTTGGTTCACTGGATAGCTGGTTTGTGGTGGGTTTAATTCCTACACTGGCTGAGTTAACCATGAAGGACTTGCATTCTTAACTTCCCTGTCACTCATTGGAAAATCAAAGTATCAACTTTGGCACAAACATAGAAAATATTGGAGAAATTCAGCAGAAGGTCAGTATGGACCAGTTGGGGCCAAATGGTCTGTTTCCAAGCTGTTGAGATTCTAGGTGCTCACGCAACACCTAAACTAAAAGCAAAACTCTGCAAATGTGGAAATCTGAAATAAAGAATAAAAATGCTGGAAATACGCGGCAGATCTTTCTGTACCTCATGTTTATGCAACTTTTTGAGAGGTTGCTGCCTGGTTATCTCACTTGATATGTTTCCATGGTCCTATCAACTTGACAGCCACGAGGGTAAATCTGCTTTTACTTCACATTCAACAAATTCAGTTACACCTCAGAGGGGGTTGATTCGCTGGATAGCTGGTTTGTGGTGGGTTTAATTCCTGCACTGGCTGAGTTAACCATGAAGGACTTGCATTCTTAACTTCCCACATTGCCTGAGCTGTGGTGATCCTCAGGTTAACCACCAACAGTCATTTCTCTCTAAAGGGAGAGCAGTCCCATGGTCTGGTAAGATGGCGGTGACAATACATTTACACCTTAGATCTTGTTACTAAACCCCAATCAATATTTATCGAGTAAGGTGATCATGCTTTAACAGAGGGCAATTGCCTCAGGATACCATGTTTCAACCATGATGTTATGACAGGATTCTGCTTTCTGCCTGAAACAGATCATCTCTGGCTCAGTTGGGTCTCCTCACTGAGTCACATATTAGATGCGCACTTTCCACTCCAGAGATCTGGACACAAAGTCGAGGCTTAACACCTCAGTGCTACAGTATTAAAACTGTTGTGTTTTTTTCAGATGAGGCATTAAACTGAGGCTGTAATATTTGCCTTCTCAGGTGGATGTTCTTAAACATTCCATGGCGCTATTTTGAAGAAGGGCAGGGGAGGTTTGCCCTCACGTCCTTGTCAATATTTATTCTTTAACCAACATCGCATTGCCGCACGACTTTTTTTTTAAGAACTTATTCATTCATAGGATGTGGGCATCACTGGCAAGGTCAGTATTTATTGCCAATTCCTAATTACCCTTGAAAAGATAGTGGTGAACCACCTTCTTTAACAGTTGCGGTCCGTGTGTGGCATAGTCACATCTACAATGCTGTTGGATGGGAAATTCTATTTGACCCAGAGAGGTTGAAGGAAAAAAACGATGTATTTCCAAGTTAGGATGGTATCTGACTTGGAGTAGAACTCTGAGTGGTTTGCCATCACTGAGAAACTTTTGAAATGTAATCACCATTGTAATGTAGGAAGCATGGCAGACAATTTGCGGTGATGTTTTGATTCACTTGCTGACCCGTTCTCTAGGTGGGTAGAAGTCATTGGATTGTGGGAGCTTGCTGTGTATAAATTGTCTGCCATGTTTCCTGCGTTATAACAGAGACTACACTTCAAAAGTACTTCACTGACAGTAAACCTCTTTGGGACAGGCTGAGGTCATGAATGATGCTGTTTAAAAGAAATACTTCTTTTTTTTTCCTATTCTAAATTAGTCATTCATCTCATCCAGGTTGGAACATTGCTGGCATGGAATGGATTCTGAATTGGCCTAAACTACATAACTCACTGCAATCCAAGGGTAATTTATTCTGTCTGAAAGACTTTGAGATGTTTTGACATTAAAAGCTACTGTATAAGAAGGGGCTTTCATTGACGTCAAGTTTCTCACACCATTGGATCAGCCAAAAGTATTTTACAGCCAATGAATTGCTTTTGAAGTGCAGTGACTGCTTGTTTTGCAGAAACCTTACAGCCAACCTCAGTAAAGGCTCAACAATCAGCTGCATGATGGATGATCTGAAAATCTGCTGTTTGGTTGCATGATAAACATTGGCCACGACACCAAGAAAACTCCTGAGCCTTCAAATAGTGCCATGGGATATTTCCATCCACCTGAAGAGGACACGGATCTTCAGAAAAAATACCCCATTTGGGAGACACTGCTTCTAGTAATGCAGGTATTCCTTCACTACTGCACTGGGAAGGATACAGACTCTCCTTCAGTCATGCACTTCAGTGGAAACCTGCATTGAGGTGTGTAATGTACAACATTCTAACTCTAACCTCAGAGTATTCACACAACTGCCATCCTCCAACCACGAGTATTATTTGTCGGCTTCATTATCTCAATGATTAGTTTGAATATAAATTGACACAAATTTATCAAGCTGCAGAAAAACAAACTGGGTGGACCCCAACACTTGGACCGGGGGAAGGTGTGTCATCACTGGATCAGGCATGGCTGTAACATCCTCCAGAGTTACATGGTCTGCTGACACTCACTGCCACTGTCTATAATTGATGAATGACTGTTAATGCAAAGCCCAAGGACTCGTTTCTGATCCCCATCCTGACCTAACACATTCAGAAGGGCAAAGGAGCCCATTGGGGTGTGGGGGTGGATGAGTGCAGGATGAGAAATTGTCAACAGCAATTATGTTGCTGCATAGTGACTGGGTTTCTACAATAAGGTCAATTGAAGCCAGCTGGAGACCTTGGACGAGGGAGGAAGAAGAATTTCATTGCCACCACAAGTACCTACCACCAGTGTGGTTTGCTGCCTTGGCAGATAGGAAGGTTCCAAGTCATTTATTTTTATTTTTTTATCTTTGTACTTTCAAATTCAAACAGAAGTGTGCTTTGTGCATTCATCAGTCTCAGAGCCAGAGAATGCAAGAATCAGAGATTATAACAGTCCCACTGACTGGATCAATCTGGCTCGAAGCTTCTCTTTACAATGAACCAAGTTTTCTGTCTTAGGTAAATTAAGATGCTTCTCTGATTAAAAGTAATAGAAAATTAAATATTTTATGATTGTCAATCTTCTTTTGATGTGATAACAGGAATAAAGTTCCACAATGTTACATGGAAAGAAATATTTCGAGCAGTAAAGGTCTTTAGGTATAAACTTTCTGTGAGCACTTCCCCGAATATGCAGACTCTGCCTTCTGGAAAGGCAAGGGCAGCAGATGCATGGAGAGCCATTACCTCTAAGTTCCCTTCATACATCAACCTATCTGGGACATGCATCAGTCCTTTGTTTATTGTTGCTGGTTCTAAACCCTGGGACTCCCATCCCATGAGCACATTGACACCACCAATAACGCTATCCAAAAACACAACCACTTCCATCTGGAAGGGCAAGGGCAGCAAATACACAGAAACACCACCACCTGCAAGTTCTCCTCCAAGCCACTCACCCATCCTGACTTGGAAATATATCGCCGTTCCTTCACAGTCGCTGGGTCAAAATCCTGGAATTCCCTTCCTAAAGGCATTGTGGTCTACCAACAGCATGTGGCCTGCAGTGGTTCAAGAAGGCAACTCACCTTTTCAAGGGCAGCTAGGGACAGGGAAGAAATGCTGGCCCAGCCAGTGATGCCCAGGTCCCACGAGTGAATAATAAAAACAGATTGCAGAGACTGAAGAGAAAGGCCCAATGTTGCCTTCTCAAGAGCAACTAGTAATAAATAATAAATATTGTCCTAGTCAGCAATACTCACAACTGAGAATCAAGTGCAAAAGGACTTATTATCTCCAACAGGGATTGGGATTGTCCATCAGGAACTTCCACATGGGAACGCTGGAGTGGACAATCTGAGTTGATCCCTTTTTTGATAAATGAATTTCCAGTTGACCTTCCTGCTCCAGGAGAGGAGTGTCTCTCTCAGTTCCATGAAGTGAATCTGCAACTGATTATTTTTATAAAAAGCTCACTTTTTTTTAAGCAGGGTAATTTTCCAAATTTACACCATTGCAGGAAAGCCCACCTGCCAACCAACCTCTTGGTAATCATGGACACACTGTTTACTAATTCTTGATATCTGCTGCCAACAAAACAGACTCCAAAAGCACAATGATAGGTTCCTTCTTTCTTTCATCCCAAATATCAAGAGGACATGAATTTCTACCCTGAGATGGCTAAACCATAGGTTTTCAAACTTGGTCCATTTTAAGAAGGGTGTAAAAGAGGATGAATGGAGATAGTGAAATTTAGGCAGAAAATTTCAAACCATAAAACTTTGTTGGCTGAAAGCACAGCAGACAATGGTGAGGCAAACAAAGTTGGAAAGGTACACAAAAGGATCACAAATTCTGGATAGTGTAGAGCAGAGGGGAGCTTACAGAGATAGGGAGAGGCAGCATTGTGAAACTCAAGGAAATTTAAACTAGGAGCATAGGGATTACAGAGTTGAGAGTGTGGTGCTGGGAAAGCACAGCGGGTCAGGCAGCATCCGAGGAGCAGAAGAATCGACACTTTGGGCATAACCCCACATTCCTGATGAAGGACTAATGCCTGAAACATCGACTCTCCTACTCCTCGGATGCTGCCTGACCTGATGCGCTTTTCCAGCACCACACTCTTGACTCTAATCTCCAGCATTTGCTGTCCTCACTTTCTCCGAATAGGGAGTATAGCAGACACAAATGGTATCAATCTTGGTGACTGTCACAAGCGTAATTTTAATATTATAGGTTTTGTAACAAACTGCAAACTCCTTTTAAAAACTGACATGAAGAGGTTTTTCAAACTTAGCTCCCAAAAGTCACTTTGCTTCCCTTGTGGATTCAACTGCAATCATCCAATTGAAGGCACCAAACTATACTTATTTCAAAAGACATTTGGAATTTAGTGAGCCTCAGTCAACTGAACTGAATCTTCTAAAGATTGAAAAAAATTATACATATTCTGATAACGGCAAGGAGTCAGGAAGATAGTTCAAAGGGAGTCCAGCTTGATTAACCGCCTTGTCTTTTCTTTGGATCAATGACTCGTTGGAGTAATTTAGATTAGATTAGATTAGATTACAGTGTGGAAACAGGCCCTTCGGCCCAACAAGTCCACACCGACCCGCCGAAGCGAAACCCACCCATACCCCTACATTTACCCCTTACCTAACACTACAGGCAATTTAGTATGGCCAACTCACCTGACCCTGCACATCTTTTGGATGGTGGGAGGAAACCGGAGCACCCGGAGGAAACCCACGCAGACACGGGGAGAACGTGCAAACTCCACACAGTCAGTCGCCTGAGGCGGGAATTGAACCCGGGTCTCTGGCGCTGTGAGGCAGCAGTGCTAACCACTGTGCCACCGTGCCGCCCTAAATATAGCATACATTCTCAGTTTTGACTGTATAAATTATGGCCAGCAATCTTGAGGGGAGACCTCAGGAGATCCTGTGAAGGCAATTCTAGACCATAGTTCTCAGCTGAAATAACTATGAACAGCACATGAGAGTGAAGTTTTCTCTCTGACACCAAGAGTTATAGAGGAAGGAGCCCAGAATTCATTCCTACGTGCCACTCCAGCAGAATCGGTAAGGAGAAGGGCTCTTTTACTTTATCCACTGAGTCCATCTACAAAAGCAAACTCAGACTATTCAGCTACAGAAGCCATCACAGCTGCTGAACACAATACTTCAACCTCACACCTTCCCTCCAGGCAACCACACTTAACTGAAACCTCCAATATTGTGATGAACCAATCTGAAATTCAACTTTATAAGTGCTTTTTAAAATCCTTACCTGTGTTTTACCCTTGTATATATCTAATTCATATCTTTATTACTTTTACTAAGGTGATAAATAGCAATATTTTGTAAACAACTAATCTTTATGTTGTTTAAGGTTAAAGCTTTGCTGCTAGTTATTTTTGAATTAACTCACTTCTAATGAAATAATCAATGGGAGCTATGTGCACACATGCACAAATTCTCAGCTCATGAACCATACTGTAGAAAACCCTTGATACATGGTGGTGATCATGACAAAGCAGCTCAGGAATTCTTCACATCAGTTGGAGGTGACTGTAAACTTCCAGACGAAGAAGTTTAAAAGCCTCTACTACGAGGTGGCAGAGTTATGTCTCCCACAAAGGCAGCAGAGGCAGCAGAATTGCTTCTCAGTCAAAAAGTGAGTTCAAACCCCATGCATGAGACCATTAAATAATCACAGCTGACCACTACGTATGGTGTAATTCATAGAATCTGTACAGTTTGGAAGCAGGCCATTCAGCATTGAGTCTACACCAACCCTCCAAAGAGCATCCCATCCCTATAACCCTGCATTTCCCATGGCTAACCCACCTAGCCTGCACATCCAATGTGCAATTTAGCATGGCCAATCCACCTAACCTACACATCCTTGGACTGTGGAAGGAAACCAGAGTACCTGGAGGAAACCCATGCAAACATGAGGAGAATGTGCAAACTCTACACAGATAGTCACCTGAGGGTGGATTTGAACCCAATCCCTGGTGCTGTGAGGCAGCAGTGCTAACTGCTGAGCCATCGCGCCACCCAAGGAGAGTTTAAACTATGATCAGACCTCTGGAGTGGGTATAAAAATACTAAGAATATACAAGTAAAATGATATCTTGCTTGAATCGGAAGAAAATGGAGGCTCATGTGAAGCATTTCAACCAGACCTGCTGCATCTAATGGTCTGTTTCTGTGTTGTAAATTCTGTGTGATTTTTGGAGAACAATGTACCTTTATGACAAGCATTTTTCACACAATTACCACTGTAGGAAATCTTTTTTTTCAAAAGATAAAGTAAAAAATAGCACATTGAGAGCAAACCTCCCAGCATTTCTTTCCACCCCTTAATGTTATCTATGAATGATAGGCCCAGCACTTAAGCCTCTTTGGAGAGACTACAGGAGCTGATTGGCACTCATTGTCTAGCACTTACCCTGCTCGCTTTGCCTGAGCTGTTGTCCTTGTCCATTTGGAACATTTAGTACTGAATGCCGAGAGGAATGTCACTCCCTTTTGTGAAGTGTGTGGTTGATTCCCTACAACCCCACTCAGCTTGGTGGGAACTAGCAGGTACAATGTGGCACTTTCATTGTTGTCAAGGCCATGGCATGATCGGACAGTTGAGGGCTGGGTGGGGGGAGGGAGAGAGGAGAATTTTCAGCGTACATTCCACGATAAGCAGTCAAGCTCTGTCAGCGGAACCACTTTGACATGTTGTTCATTGGAGTTTCCCTCAGAGTCATGGTACATGACTCCAAACTGGGACAGAAGAGAAGAGAAATAAAAAGGTCATTTGCCTGAATTCATCTCTGTATCAAGTGTGATAACAATGAATGTTGATGCTGGCTTCAAGCCGATAGAGCCATCTGGTTTTTACAGCATTGAAAAAGGCTCTTCGGCCCATCATGTCAGTATCGGTCATCAAGTGCCCATCTATTCCATTTTCCACTTGGCTTGTAGCCTTGCATGCTTTGGCATTTCAAGTCTTGATTTCATTTCTTGAGGTTTCCTGCATTTTAGGCAGTGAGTTCCAGACATCCAACATTCTGTGGGTGAAAAGACTTTTTCTCTAAGCCTCCTGCTCCTTACCTTAAAACTGTGGTTTGGTAAAAGCTTGAGCATAATCAGTGAAACAGTGAATAATCCCAATGGGTTAACAACTAGAACAGTCATAGCTTCTTTATCTTCACCAGTTCCTTTCTCTTCTGAAAGAGACAAAGCATCAGTGATACAGATCCACAAAAGAAATCCACTACTGTTTCCTTTGTGATCACTAACAACAAAGCCTAGATTTCCTCCAGGCAGTATGTTAACACCAGATTCAAATAAAAACCACATCCAAACTCTAGGCCTGATGTTGGATGTTAATTGATTGTGGTGAAATTGTAACTAGGCCTAATCTTAAATCCCTTTCAACCACTCACTCAGATCCCAGGAGAAATGACTGGACAGTAATGTGCAGCTGGAAATACTGTCCGCAAAAAAGCCCCCGAGCTTTCAGTTGCCTGCCACACCACTGTGTTCCCTGGCCAACATCTCTGTCTCAGGCTTGCTGCAGTGCTCCAGTGAAACTCAGCGCAAGCTGGAAGAACAGCACCTCATTTTCCACTTGGGGGCCCTCCAGTCTTCTGAACTCAATATCAAGTTCAACAATAGGGTTGCAATATTTGGGGATTTTAATTTTCCAAACATAGACTGGGACTGCCATAGTATTAAGGACTTGGTTAGGGAGGAATTTGTTAAGTGTGCTCAAGAAAAGCTTTCTCAATCAATTTATAGATGGCCCCACTACGGAAGGGGCAAAATTTAATCTCCTCTTGGGAAATAAGGCAGGGCAAGTGGCTGAGGTGTTAGTGGGGGAGCACTTTGAGACCAGTGACCATAATTCTATTAGTTTTAAAATGATTATGGAAAAGGATAGGTCTGGTCTACAAGTTAAAGTCCTAAATTTGGGCAAGGCCAATTTTGGAGGTATTAGACAGGAATTTTCAAAAGTTGATTGGGGGAGGCTGTTCTCAGGTAAAGGGATGTCTAGAACAAGGGAGGCTTTCAAAAGTGAGGTAAAGAGACTTCAGAGGCAGCACGTTTCTACTTTTGCAAAGGGCAAGGCTAGCAAGAGCAGTGAACACTAGGTGGCTAAAGATATTCAGACTCTGGTCAAGGAAAAGAAAGAGGCATATATCAGGTATAGACAGCTGGAATTAAGTGAATCCCTTGAGAAGTAAAAGGGATGTAAGAGTATATTTAATACAGAAATCAGAAAGGCAAAAGGGGGACATGAGATAACTTTGGCAGATAAGGTTAAGAAGGATCCAAAGAGATTCTACAAGTATATTAAGGGCAAAAGAGTAGCTAGAGACTCAATAGGGGCACCCAAAGATCAAAGAGGTCAACTATGTGCGGAATCATAGGAAATGGGTGAGATCCTAAACCTATTTTTCACCTTAGTATTTACTGTGGAGAAAGACATGGGAGCTAAGGAACTTGGGGAAATACATAGTGTTGGCTTGAAAAGACTCCACATTACAGAAGAGGAGGTGCTGGAGTGCTTGAAATGCATAAAGGCAGCTAGATCACTGGGTCCTGATCAAGTGTATCACCAGACATTGTGGGAAGCTAGGGAAGAAATTGCTCGGCCCCTAGCAGAGATAACATGACAATAAAGGATATTCTATTATATTCTATTTGTATTATCGAGCGTCACATGTAAGGTGTCAGAAGACTGGAGATTGGCTAATGTTGTGCCATTATTTAAGAAAGGCTGCAAGAAAAGGCCAAGGAACTACAGACCAGTGAGCCTAACATCAGTGATGGGTAAATTATTGGAGGTCATTCTGAGAGACAGGATGTACATGCATTTGGAAAGGTAAGGAGTAATTAGGGATAGTCAGCATGGCTTTGTGTGTTGGAAATCATGTCTCACTAACTTGATTGAGCCTTTTGGAGAGGGGACCAAGAAGCTAGATGAAGGCAGAGTGGTAGACGTTGTTGACATGGACTTTAGCAAGGCCTTTGACAAGGTTCCACATGGTAGACTGGTTTATAAGGTTAGATCACATGGAATCCAGGGGGACCTTGCCAATTGGATACAAAATTGACTTGCTGATAAGAGACAGAGGTGGTAGTGGCAGAAGGTTGTTGTTCATACTTGAGGCCTGTGACCAATGGTATGCCATAAGGATTAGTTCTGGGTCCACTGTTGTTTGTCATTTATATCAACAATTTGGATGAGAACACAGGAAGTATGGTTGGTAAGTTGGGGATGACACCAAAATTAGTGGTATAGTGGGCAGTGAAGAAGGTTATCTAAGAGTCCAATATGATCTTGGTCAACTGGGCCAGTGGGCCAAGGATTTCCAGCTGGAATTTAATTTAGATAAATGCAAGACAAACCAGACAGGACTTACACGGTTAATGGTAGGGCCCCAGGGTGTGTTGTCAAACAGAGACCTAATATTGCAGATACATAGTTCCTTGAAAGTGGGGTCACAGATATACATGGTGGTGAAGAAGGCATTTGGCACACTTTCCTTCACTGGCCAGAGCACTGAGTCCAGGAGTTGAGACATCATGTCACAGCTGTGTATGACATTGGTAAGGCCACTTTGGAGTACTGCGTACAATTCTGGTTGCCCTGCTATTGGAAGGATGTCATTAAATTGGAAGAAGTGCGAAAAAGATTTAGAAGGTTGTTACCAAGACTGTAGGGTTTGAGTTATTAGGAGAGGATGCATAGGCTGGGACATTTTTCCTTGGAGTGTCAGAGGTTGAGGAGCGTCCTTACAAAGGTTTGTAAAATCATGAAGGGAACAGATAAGGTGAATAGCCAAGGTCTGTTCCCCAGGGTAGAGGATTCTAAAACTAGAGGGCGTAGGTTTAAGATGAGCGGGAAAATTTTAAAGGCACCTGAGGGACAACTTTTTCATGCAGAGGCTGGAGTGTATATGGAATGAGTTGCCAGAGGAAGTGGTAGAGGCAAGTACAATTACAACATTTAATAGACATTTGGACAGGTCCATGGATAGGAAAGGTTCAGAGGGAAATGGGTCAAATGTAGGCAAATGGGACTAGTTCAGTTTAGGAAACCCAGTCGGCATGGACAAGTTGGGCTGAAAGGTATGTTTCTGTGCTAAATGATTCTAGGACATAATGACTCTATAATAGGGTTGCTTACAAACAGCTGGGTGGTATGTTAGCTTTGAAATGGACCTAGTTGACCATTGCCCCCTGTCTAGCACCATGGACAACTATAGGGATATTCACAAATGCCTCCAAACCCAGGCCAACAATTAACTGATAGTCAAATCTTGCCAGTTTCTATGACTCACTATGAAGTACTTCATCATTAAGCTACTAGCGGACAGTCACCATGATTTATTGAATATATTGCATTTATATAGTGACTTTGGGACATCTCAAAGAATTTCACAACCAGTTAGGTCCTAATAATGTAGAGTCAGTATTGTACTCATCATTACTATCGGTGGAAGGGCACTTCTTGTACGTGATACCATTTACTTTAACAATTAAATTACTCTTTGTCAAAAGCTGTCTATGAATGGCTCATCATTGATGTATCAATCTTGAAGGTATTAACAATTTTCAGCAGGTTTTAGCTCACTCTGTGAAATGCTTTGAGACACTTAACTGCTGTCATAAGGCACTGGATTAATTTCCTTTCATACCCAATGTTTTGGGACTGTACCCAGTCTGATACCCAACTGATTGGTGCTGAATCAGAGTAGCAGTAAAGAAGCTCTCATTAATCAGGGTGCCACTAGGGTAGGGCTGAAAGGAGATGGAAATGAAACAGGATTTCCACTAACTTACATTTCAGGAAGTGTGCACACTTAAAACCATGAAATTACACAGCGCCAAGGAGCCCATTCAGTTCATATTGCCCAGGCCAGCTCTTTGAAAGAGCTGTTCAATTTGTCTCAGGCCTCTACCACTTCTCCACAACCTTGCGAATTATTCCTTTTCAAGAATATATCCAAATCACTCTTGAAAGTTCCTGTTGAATCTATGTCCACTGGCCTTTAACACAAAGTATTCCACATCAAAACAACTCGCTGTGATTCAAAACATCATTTTCATCTCCTTTTTGGCCCTTTTGTTAATTAAATAAGCATTCTGTAGTTATCGACCTGGTTTCTCCCCATCTATTTTATTAAAACCCCTCATGATTTTGAAAACTTCAACCTAATCCCTTTGTAATTTCCTCTCCTCTCAATGCATTCCAAGGTGAAAATTAAATAATACAATACTGTCCAATAGCTCAATAATGCACCCTATGATTGAATGAAAAGCTGTTCATTCTCACACATAAAGGACAATCACAGTGTTCCTTGGAACCACATTCCTGTCCTCAGGAATAGGCCACAGATAATTGGGAGGAATTTAAGACAGGAGGCTGTGAGGGGCTCACTTGCACAGGTTTATTTTTTAACCATTAACAGCAATTATAGAAGCCCTATAGTGTGGAGGTAGACTATTTGGCACATTGAACAGAAATAGGGTCAAAGACGCTTCTCAGATGCTTCACAGCCCAGTGCCCAAGAAATATTTAGCTATAAAATGAGTTTTAAACTGTCCAAGAGGTAGATGCTCAGCAATTTCCTTCTCTGTCTTTCATTGCATGATACAAGCAGACATTTATAGAATGCAGAGATGTGCTCAAGCACAGAAATGTTTGCTGCAATCTGTGCATTCTGCTCAGTTTTGTCATGGGAAATGATCTTTGGCTTGTGACTGCCAGCTGGATTAATTGCACGTGTACAGTATTGCTGTAAATCACTCTAATTGGTGACTAATAGCACCGTCCAGAAAAATGGGAAAACAATTCCTGCAGCTTATCAACAGGGACCAGTAAACTATTTCTTGAAAAATGAAGTGAGATTTGCCTTGAATAAGTCAAAGTCCGACACAAGCAGCAAACTGATTATGTTCATTCAACAAAGACAGAAGCAGCAGCAGCAATAGCACTGTCTTAGAGCACTGATGCGTCAAACATAGTAGCCGCGAAATTGGAAGGTCAGCACTAACAGGACGCATTGATTTAAATAGACTTTGAGCTTCATTTACAATAACCTAGCAGGCTTTAGATAACTGCTGCACATCTCAAGGCAGTTTGCTGCTGAGGAATAAGATGGGGATGGGAGGGGGGTGGGGTGTGTGGGGGGGAGGGGTCAGGTTGGGGTGTGGTGTGTGAGGGGGGGAGGGTTCAGGTGTGGGATATGGGATGTTGAGGATCAATTGGTTGGGGGAAGCTGTGAAATCCAATAGGTAGCCTATACATTAGATCCAAGTGCCATACCGGATGCATAGGTGTTCACTTTGAACCTGGAAAACCAGCATGGCATCAGATTTCCAGACCAGCTCTTATTGAAGGATCGCTGCACCCGTAACATTAACTCTGACTTCACTGCACAGATACTGCCAGACCTGCTGAGCAGTTTCTGTTTTTGCAACCCTTGTTGAATCTTTGAATGTGTTGTTGCCTCTCACAGCCATGCTTGTCTTCCTCGGAGCTTCATGTTTGAATTGAATTGCTCCAATTTGGTTTCGGATGCTAATATTCCAAATGCTGTCAATTGAGTGTGTACAAGTCAATGCTCTAGTTATGAATAAGAGCAGCTGGCACAAGTGGGTAAAGATTATATATAGAAGCAGGTACGGTATTCTTGGAGAAGGAGCACATGGTGTCCACCAATACTCTCACCTTCAAAGAGAGGTCAGCAAAGAGAGTGCTTTATATCCCCCTTTAACTCCCTTTTGTTTCAGCACTCCCTACCTCTCCCTAACCTTTGATGATCTGCACTGTCAGTAACAGGCTTTGCACATTATTTAATCAATTGGCAACGCAAGTGCTTTACTGGTGGTATTTAATAGATAAAAATACCACCAATGACTTGGTAATACGAAAGAAAATCATTTATGTGTAAGATCGCTTCATAGGATGCCTACAGCATGGAAACAGGCTATTCGACCCAAGTCCATACCAACCCTCCAAAGAGCATCACATACTGATCCATCCCCTACCCTATCTTTTCCCATAGCTGACACATCTAACCTACACCTCCCTGAACACTATGGGGCAATTTAGCATGGCCAATCCACCTAACTTGACACCTTTGGACTGTGGAGGAAACCAAAGCACCCAAAGGAAACCCATGCAGCCACGGGAGAATGTACAACAAACTCCACACAGTCACCTAAGGGTGGAATTGAACCCAGGTCCCTGATACTGTGAGCCACTGTGCTGTCACTTTTAGATGTAAAACAAAAAAAAAGGTTGAGGTTCTTGTGATGGTGTCCCTACTTTTGAGCCAGGAGGCATGGGTTCAAGTTCCACCTACTCCAGAGGTGTGAGATAACATCTCTGAACAGACTTCAATAGTATTAAAAATGGCTTTCTCCCTACCCTGCCTTTTTATTTATTACTGTTGCACTGTGAGTAGTGCTTGTTAATTGCTCTTTTACTTGGTAACATGGGTGATTTGTTGGTGATAAAAGGAAACTGTGCAGAGGTGTGTAATAGCACCTTGAGCAGAGAAATGGAGGTAGGGGAAAGCCACCTATATGTATGTTAAGGTGAGTAGGCATTTCCTAATCAACCTGCTCAGAGGCATTATTGCACAGTTCCGGAGCAGATGGGACTTGAACCTAGGTTGACTGGCTCAGAGGTAGGGATATTACCACTGTACCACAACAGTCCATGCTTGCTATTTTAGTTACTTTAAATAAACCTATGTTGAATATTAGATTAGATTAGATTAGATTACTTACAGTGTGAAAACAGGCCCTTCGGCCCAACAAGTCCACACCGACCCGCCGAAGCGCAACCCACCCATACCCCTACATTTACTCCTTACCTAACACTACGGGCAATTTAGCATGGCCAATTCACCTGACCTGCACATCTTTGGACTGTGGGAGGAAACCGGAGCACCCGGAGCAAACCCACGCAGACACGGGGAGAACGTGCAAACTCCACACAGTCAGTCGCCTGAGTCAGGAATTGAACCCGGGTCTCTAGCGCTGTGAGGCAGCAGTGCTAACCACTGTGCCACCGTGCCACCCTTGTTTCTTTCTTTATCAAATAGCTGTTTACCAGATTAACATCCCCTTTGCCGTCGTATCAGATTTTATTTGGAGATGCCGGTGTTGGACTGGGGTGTTCAAAGTTAAAAATCACACAACACCAGGTTGTAGTCCAACAGGTTTAATTGGAAGCACTAGCTTTCTGAGCACTGCTCCTTCACAACCACCTGATGAAGGAGCTTTCCTAACCTTAAATATTAGGAAAAGTAAAGACCCTCATAGGAACAGGTAAGGGGAGTGTAATGAAATGACTAGTTCCTTCAGAGGGCTTGCACGGTCCCAAAGGGCTGAATAGGGACAGTAGATAACAGTGAAGGCAAAACAACATTGGTCTTTATTTCAATAGGAATGGACTACAAAAATAAGGAAGTCTTGTCAAAAATATGCAAAGCATTAATATTGTCACACTCGAATACTGTGAACAGTTTTGGTCTAACAGTACACAGAACATTCCAGCACAGTACAGGCCCTTCGGCCCTCAATATTGCAGCAACCTGTGAAACCAGTCTAAAGCCCATCTAACCTACACTAGTCCATTGTCATCCATATGTTTGTCGAGTGACCATATAAATACCCTTAATGTTGGTGAATCCATTACTGTTGCAAGCAGGGCATTCCATGCCCTTACTACTCTCTGAGTAAAGAACTTATCTCCGACCCGGGTGTAGGACCATTCGGCGCAGCCACTTTGGTGTGAGCGATTCGGCGCGGCTGGTTTGGCGAGACCCATTTTGGCGCAGACCTATTTCGGCGCGAGCGATTCAGCACAGCTCTTATTTATTCCTTTTCAGGCTTACTTACAAGCATTATTGAAAGCAATAAAAGGAAAAATAATGTTTATCCTCTTCAGTAAAAATGTTAAAAAGAAAATAAAAATGAAAGAAATAAGGCAAATACAAAATTGTTGATGGCATTTTAACGGGTTTTATTTTATTTTAATAATTTGTATATTAATATGTTTTATTTTAATATATTTTAATAATTTTAATAATAGTAGTTTAATAACTACTGCTGATTAGCTACAAAACAGTTCTGCGCCAAATAGGTCTGCGCCAAAATATATTTTATTTTAATATATTTTAATCATTTAAATCATTTTAATAATAGTAGTTTCATAACTACTACTGAATAGCTACAAAACAGTTGTGCACCGAAATGGGTCTGCGCCGAAATATGACCCGCCAAACCAGCCGTGCCGAATCGCTCACACCAAAGTGGCTGCGCCAAGTGGTCCCACTCCGCTCCGACCCTTGTCAAAAGAAAAGTAGACTAGCGTTGGAGGCAGTCCAGAGAAGGTTCGCTAAATTGATCCCAGGTGTGGAAGGACTTCCTTATGACGAAAGGTTAACTAGTTTGGCCTTATATTGGTTACAGTTTAGAAGAATGAGAGGGAGTCTTATTGAAAAATATAAAATTATTAGTGTGGGCACAACAAAATAGATGCTGGGAGGTTGTTTCCTATTGTGGGAAAGTCTTAAACTGGGCAGCATAGTATCAGAGCAAGGGATCTCCTATTTGAAACAGGGAATAGTGAATCTGTTGAATTCTTTACGGGAAAGTTGAGATTGAGCAATTAAGTATATTCAAGGCTGAGAGAGACAAAGTTTTAATCAGTAAGGGAATCAAGGGGAATGAGGGAAAAGCAGGAAAGAGGAGTTGAAGATTATCAGATCAGCCATGATCTCATTGAATAGTGGTGCAGATTTGATGGGCCAAATGGCCTACATTTGCTCTAGTAGCTCATGGCTTTATGATCTTGATGGACACCTTCTGAGTCATAACAATTTTGTATGTTATATAATTACTGATCTTCTTTTCAATTCCTTCTACCCTGTCTTAGCTCCATATCCCTTGGTACACTAGTCCAACATTAACATGAGAACACCTTAGGTCTAATCACTTACAAAGGTGTGATGGAACCTCGGGGGAGCTACTAGTTGAGCAGAGATCTGGAAAAATGACTGAGACCCAATATGTCTTGTCATGCAGTAACAAGAAGAACCAATGTGGAAAGATACAGCAGCCCTTGGAATGGAGCTTGAAGCTAAAACTTGAAGTAACAAAGCAGCTAAGTCAAAGAGATTTCATTACCCTGGCAGATGTAGCTGTTTGAAAGAAGAGATTGCCTATTGCAGGGATGAGCTGGAATTTGCTATAGATATTCATATATTCTGGACCACCCAAAGCTGTTCTAATGTTGTTTAAAATTTATGAGGCGGTAGCCAGGCAGAGAAGGCTGCAGATAGCATACGGAGCTTATAAATCTCTGATAAATAATGGAGATTCCCTCAGAAAGCAAAAGGTAAAATACTGAGCTCTTTGTTACCACTGTAAACAATGAGATAAAATGACATGGGTTCTCTGGGTCAAATATCTCTGGCCTGATTGAAGATAATGTACAGTAACTGGCAATCTGTGTAGGTGGTTGAAATAATCCATTCAGAATCTGCACAAATGGATGACATTGTGTCAGTGTCAGCACTTTTTAAAATGTTTTTATTTTACAGGACCTGAATTGTTCAGAATTCACCTGCATTGCACCCAGTTTCAGAAGTGAAATTGGTTCATTGGTGTTGAGGTATTCTATTTATAGTCCAGTTGTTTCTCATTGCAGCGGTAAACCTGGGTATGGTCTAATGGTGGTTATGTAGCCCAGACTTCAGTCTGCATCATAGCATTACAGATTCTGAAAGGTTGCCACAGACAAGAGGAAAGAAGGGTCAGGAAAACTGCTGGCCTGTTTCAGCCCAGTCAGATATGAATCTCCACAATTCTCTGCCCAGCTGCGCTGTGGAAGCTGTCTCTATGATTATGTACATATTTGAGATTGACAAATTGTTGAAAGCTAAGGGAATCAATGCATAATTAAGGAAGAAGATCTGTTGTCATCTTATTGAATGACAGGCCGGGCTCAAGGGACCAGATAGCCTACTTTTGCTCCTATTTTGTCTTATGTTCTAAACCTAACTGTTTTCACTAGTTCCCCACCTGACTTATACCACCTGGACTGGGCCAGCCTTGTTTAAATGATGGTGCGCTTACCTCTGAATCAGAAGATTATGAAATTAAGACCCCACTCCAAAGATTTGGGCACAAAATTTAGGCTGAAGCTTCAGTGCAGTGTTGAGGGAGTGATGTTTTACCAGAAGCACAGTCTTTTAGATGGAGCATAAAGCCAAGGTTCCATTTTCCTTCTCGAGTGAATGTAAAATAGTCCATAACATTATTTCAAAGAATAGCAGGAGAGGTTCTGCCTGGTATCATGGCCAGCATATATCCCTCAATCACTGTCAACATTAGCTGTCAAGCTGGCCATTACTTTATAGAATCCCTACTGTGTGGAAGCAGGCCATTCAGCCCATCAAATCCACACTGACCCTCCAAAGAGCATCCCACCCAGACCCATCCCCTTACACTATAATCCTGCATTTCCTATGGCTAACCCTGAAGAAGGGCCTGTGCCCGAAACGTCGAATCTCCTGTTCCCTGGATGCTGCCTGACCTGCTGTGCTGTTCCAGCAATAAAGTTTCAACTATGGCTAACCCACCTAGCTAGCACATCTCTGGACACTATGGGCAATTTAGCATGGCCAATTCACATAACCTGCACATTTTTGGGCTGTGGGAGGAAACTAGAGCAAGTCCACATAGACACAGCAAAAATATGCAAACTACATACAGGCAGTCAGCCAAAAGTGTAATCGAACCAGGCTGCCTGATGCTGTGAGGCAGCAGCACTAACCACTGAGCCACTATGCTGCCCCTTATTTGCTGCTACTCACTTACCTGCTACCCACTTTCTGCTTGCAGGAACGGTCTATGAGCAAATTGGCTGCCAATGTTCTTACATTCTGACAGAGGCTGACTTCAAAAGTCTTTCATTTGTTGTAAACTGCTATTGTGAATCTTGATGATGTGAAGGGTGTCATAATAAGGTCACATATTTCTTTCTTGACTGTAACTGCCTTCTAGGAGAAAGTGAGGACTGCAGATGCTGGAGTACCAGAGTTGAAAAATGTGGTGCTGGAAAAACACAGCAGGCCAGGCAGCATCCGAGGAGCAGGAGAATCGACATTTCGGGCATAAGCCCTTCTTCAATGCCTTCTGAGGTGCCCAATTTCTTCTAACAGCAATCACTATGCTGTTGTATTAGTCACCATCATCTTCTCAGAATGATGGTCAGTGACATCTTGCTAACAAGCCCTGGAATCTACGTGAAGCCACAACCTTTGAAGCTTGAGGTGAGAATGCCACCAACTGAGTCAAGCTGTTCAATTTCCCAGCCAGAATCAACACTCAGAGAGAGGGGAGAAACTAGTGCCTAATTTCAGTCCAAACTGCCCCAGATTTATACATCCCTGTTACTTCCTCTGGAGATCCTGGAAGTGGGAACCAGTGGGACAGTTCCAAGTTGGATTTTGAGCCAACATTGTGGAGTCATGCTGTGAAACCAGCATGAGGGTTCGTGCCCTTAAGCTGTCAGTGATGAACTGAAGGTGTCGACAGTTGACAAGGTAAAGCACTATTATGTAATTGAAAAGTTGCAGTGCCAAAGCTGCCCTGTCATCACCCTCATTGCTCTAATCAGTGAGCATCTATCTCTTGTTTTCACTTAAACATATACTAACACCTTTCTACATTATTTTCACCCGCGGCAACTAGCAAGTAGCTTTTATCAGATGCTAAAAATTGAAATGAATGCAGAGTGTCAATGTTGGAAGGGGTGCTAGGCAGCATGTAGAGGTGGGGGTGTGGGGGGAAGGGTACATGATCGATGCCCTGGTTTCAGATATCATATTGCCAAATGAATAAGCTCGTGGCATTATCTCTAGCAATAGAAAGCTATGACTCAATCACCATTTATTTCTTCAGACAGCTACAAATAAAATCAACTTACGTTTAAATAGTCCCTTTTACAACCACATGAAACACTTCACAGTGAATGAAGGACCAATGGAAGTGAAAACACTGCAACCAGATTGCACACTGTAAGCTCCCACAAGCCCCTCTGATAATAGCCACATAATTATATCGCAGCAATGTTGACTGATAGACAAGTATTGACCAGGGTTTTCAGAAGAGCTGTATGTCCTGAAGAAGGGCATGTGCCCGAAACGTCGAATCTTCTGTTCCCTAGATGCTGCCTGACCTGCTGTGCTGTTCCAGCAATAAAGTTTCAACTGTAATACCACAGACTTTGTCATCAAACCTGATTTGGCCTCAGTTTAACACCTCATCCAAAAGGTTGCTCCTCTCAGCCTTCACCGTCTTCTTGTAAACATAAGTCTTGATTTTGAGTTTAAGTCATTGGAGGGGGACTTGACCTCAGAACCTTCCAGCAGCGAGGGCGATTCACTCAACCACAGCACACAAGGGGAGGAAAGGGATACCATCGAACCAATATCACATCAGTCCATAAAATTCAAGCATAAAGTGGATTAGACACATTCCATTGGCACCAGTTAGGCCTGATTGTCATCAAATCCCCTTTTGTGTGAATTTAATGAAAATTCCTATCTTCTGAGAATACTTCACATAAAGTACAAAGTCTGTTTCTGTGCTGTATATCTCTATGACTCTAATGACAGTATGGTTATTCTAAATAACTTTTCTCTTCACAATAAAAAGACCTTGAATTTATCACACACTTTTTGCATTTGAAGGAATCTCAAGGTGCATCATCACTGACGTAGGCCTTCATTTGGTTAAGTGAGCACTAAGCATGATTGGTCACAACTCTTCTGCTTCAAACTAGATTCCCTACAGTGTGGAAACAGGCCCTTTGGCTCAACAAGTCCACAGTGACCCTCTGAAGAGTAACCCATCCAGACCCATTTCCCTCTGACTAATGAACCTAACAGTATGGGCAATTTAGCATGGCCAATTCACCTGATCTGCATATCTTTGGATTGTGGGAGCAAACCTACACAGACACAGGGAGAACATGCAAACTCCACACAGACAGTTACCCAAGGTAGGAATCGAACCCGGATCCCTGGTGCTTTGAGGCAACAGTGCTAACCACTGAGCCACTGTGTTACCAAATAGCAGCATGGACAGTCACTCACATACACCTGTTTATAGATGCTTGGTTTAATATAGCATTTGAATGATACCTATTCTGGCAGTGCAACATTTACTCAGTGTTGCACTATACCATCAGTGTATGCTTCATAAACCTGCAGCTATATAACTCACAACTTAATTATCCAGTGTTTAGAGGAACTGATTATGATATCCCTTAATCAGGGGGCCAGAACTACCAATGGCAAAGGAAGAGGAACCAGAGGCCACCAGATATACAAATCACTGTGGGAGAATGATATGTTGGTTTTCAATGAGGCCAGGTCAGGGACCTGCCTTCAAAGGATGCCTTCAACTGTAGTAGTGAGGCCTTCCATTCTCACTGGCAGGCCAACGCGTCGTACAATACTGGAGGTCTCCCTAGACCAGGAGGGTGGGTGCAAAGCCAAAGTGCTTTAAATCCTCCACTGTGACAATCCAGTGGAGGTGGTCACTTTGATTTCCAAATCATTTGGGAATGTTGAGGGGAGTGCATTGGTTTTGAGAGTCCCTTCCCTCTCTTCCCAATGTTGGAAGACCTCTTGTTGGCTCTCCCGGCATTGGAAGCCAGCTGTCAGTCTTTAATTGGATGGTGAGCGCGCCTGCCAGTTGACAATCGACCAATTATGTTAGATGGCTATTTCGCATGTCGGTGATCCAACCCCAAAATGAAACAAGGTTCTCTAATGAAAGCGACTAGAACTAAGGGACACAGCTTAAAAATAAGGAATAGACAATAGACAATAGGTGCAGGAGTAGGCCATTCTGCCCTTTGAGCCAGCACCACCATTCATTATGATCATGGCTGATCATTCTCAATCAGTATCCTGTTCCTGCCTTATCCCCAAAACCCTTGATTCCACTATCCTTAAGAGCTCTATCCAACTCTTTCTTGAAAGTATCCAGAGACTTGGCCTCCACAGCCTTCTGGGGCAGAGCATTCCACATACCCACCACTCTCTGAGTGAAGAAGTTTCTCCTCAACTCTGTTCTATATGGCCTACCCCTTATTTTTAAACTGTGTCCTCTGGTTCGGGACTCACCCATCAGTGGAATCATGCTTCCTGCCTCCAGAGTGTCCAATCCTTTAATAATCTTATACGTCTCAATCAGATCCCCTCTCAGCCTTCTAAACTCCCATTTAAGATGGAGATGAGGAGAAGTTTTCTTCCCCTCAGAGGAATATAGGAACATGTGAAGTGGAGTAGACAATTCATCCCATCAAGCCTTTTCTGCCATTTAATATGATCACAGCTGAACAAATACTTCAATATCTTTTACACACACTATCCCTATAACCATTACACCATTGATAATCAAAGGTGTAGCAGCCTCTACATTAAATATACTCAAGGATTGAGCTTCCACAGTCCTCTGGGGTATGGAATTGCAAAGATTCATGACCCTTGGACCAGTAAAAATCTCTCTTCATTTCAGTCTTGAATGGAATTTACCTTATTTATAAATAAGGTTCCAGATTCTCCCAACCAGAGGAGGCATCTTACCTGCATCTACATTGTCTCTCTCTTTGAATATTCTGTAGGTTTCAATGAGATCACCTGTTATTCATCAAAATTCTAGAGAGCAGAAGCCAGGTTTTCCCAACGCCCCTTCATAGCATAATCGCGTCTTCCTGAGAACAAGTCTGGCAAACCTTGGTTGCACTCCGTGCATTAATATCACAAATAAAACAATGAACTGCAGATGCTCAAAATCTAAAATAGCAATAATATCTTTCCTGAGATAGGGAGACCAAAAGCGCACAGTACTCCAGGTGTGATCCAACTAAGCTTCTGTCCAAGTGAAGGAAGACTTCATTGCTCCTGCACTCTCTCAATAATTTTCTTTATTAGCTTGCTGCACCTGCATGTCAGCTTTCAGTAATTTATTGACAAGGACACCCAAGTCCCTTTGGACATCTAAACTTTCCAACCTCTCAAATATTCTACACATCTGCTTTTCCTGCCAAAGAGGATAACCTCACATTTTTTCACATTATATTCCAACTGCCATGTTCTTTCTCAATCATAAGCCTGTCCAAATTCTCCTGAAAACATTTTTCATCTTCCTCATGACACACATTCTTGCTCAATTTTGTATCGTCTGAAAATTTGGAAATATTCCATTTGGCCTCCATGTTCAAATTATAAATATATATTGTAAACAGCTGAGGTCCAAGTACTGATCTTGTGGCATTTCACTAGTCACTGTCTGCCAATGTGAGAATGATCCATTTATTTTTACTCTCTGTTTTCTGTCCATTAGCTGATACTTAACACACAACAATATATTACATCCTATACCTCATTCCTTCCATGGGTGACTTTACTAAACGCCGTCTGAAAATCCAAATATACTGCATCCATCAACTCATCTTTACCAATTTTATTACTAACATCCTCAAAAAAACTCCAACAATCTCATCAAACATGATTTTTTCAGTCATAAATCCATACTGACTGTGCTCAAACAGAACATTTTCATCCATTTATCACATTTTTTATCATAGATTTTAGTATTTTCCCTACTACTGAACAAGATGGTGTTGGAGTAGAACTCTTGAGCCACAGCTCATCTGCTCCAATCGCTTTCCTTTTTTCTTTTTTTCTCTCTCAGGATTGGCAACTCCGATGTTGGTTGAGTCTGGTGTAGGCAGCAGCAAAGCAGTGGAGGGCTGGCAGCACAGGTATTGTTGATGGTGCTAAGCTGGCTCAGGAATGATGGACTACTCTCTTGAAGCTACATCTTCCTTCTTTTTCCCTTATTCTAAATTTATTCAAAATGGTGCTGAATTGTGGCGACAAATGAAAGCTTTTGACTGTATTTTATTACATTCTTACTGTAACATACAAGCAGCAATAAAATCATTCATTCATACTGATGTATGGCTGATGGGTCTGCAGGGCCCTGTGTTTTTTCCCTTGCTACTTTCTAAACTAAAGCAGTGACATTTGCAATCTTCCAATCAAAATCTATGAAATTTTGTAAGGTGATTTCCAATGCATTGATTATCTCTATAGCCACCGCCTTCAACATTCTGGGGTATAAAACATCAGGTCCTGAGGACTTAATAACTTTCTGACCTATTAATTCCTCCATTACAAGCTTCTTGCTAATACTAATCTCTTTCAACTCCTCATTCTCCCTAATCACTTGGATCTCTACTTCTAGGAGATTTATTAGATCTTCCTCAGTAAAAACAGTAACAAAGTAATCATTTAGCTTCTCTGCCATTTCTCTATTCCCCATTATAAATTCCCCTGACTTTGTCTCAGCCAAACATTTCCATATTATGTACCTTTAGAAGCTTTTACAGTCCATTTTTATGTTTGTTAGCTTGTATTTGTATTCAATTCTTCATTTCCTTATCCTTGGTCCTCCTTTGCTCTACAGGCAGTCCCCAAGTTTTGAATAGGTTCCGTTCTTGAATCTGGTCATAAGTTGATTTGTACACAAGTTGGAACACAATGCAGGACAATATAAAGTTGCCATTCATAAGTACAGAAAATGTTTGCATGTTGGACCTTCAAAATTACATCTCTGTGTGGGATTGCATTCATAAGCATGAGCATTCATGAGTCAAATGTTCATAAATTGGGGAACCCCTGTACTCTAAACACTTCCCAAACTTCAGAGTTATCACTATTCCTGGCCACTTAATGCACCTTTTTAAAAAATTTTATACAATTCTTAATTTCCTTTGTCCATCATAATTCATCTAACATCATGTGATTCTAGGCATGCATGACATCTCATGAAGAACATATTGACCTTGAAGATGATTCAGTAGAAATGTTGAATGCTATGAGGATAGACAAACTTGGTTTGTCTTGCCTGAAGTACGGGAAGTTAAGGGGTAACCTGATCAATTTGTTTAACGAGATAAAAGGATTTGGTTGGGTAGTTATGGGGTAACTATCTCGTTTAACAAAGGAGACAGAGGGGATAATATTTTAATATTAAAACCAGGTAATTTAGAAGGGAAATCTGGAATGCTTCCCAGAGAATGTGTATATCATAGATTGTTCAAGAGAGAGCCAGAATGTCCTACTCCTGTTACTCAGAAAATACATCATGGGCACTTTTCTTGGCTCACTCTTATTTGGAGTTGGAATGTAGCACTGTTCCTTCCAAGACACAGAAACACTGGTATTTGCTGTTGTGGCAACTGAAATCTCTACGCCTTCTTACAATCCTTGTGCTTGGATCTAAATGGCTGAGTCCTGGGGGTTAAAGATCAGGAAAATCAGCACGAACACTCCATTTTGGCTCAGAAATATAATATACTTTCAAAATTCACATACGTTAACCATTGAAAGAGTATATTATTAGGAAAGAAAAAACATTTAGTTATATAAAATGTTTGATTTTGTAATTTCAGGATTTAATCATAAAGCTGCCATTTTAAAGAAATGCCTTGTTAGGGTCTACAAACAGATGGTAGCTCTGTCTGTGTTTTAAACTTGGGGCCTCCAATGCAGGGGAATGTTATTGCTGATGTGTATTTAGAATTGTTTTATGGTTTACACCGCAGTATTAATAGCACAATTTCTAGAGAAATGCATAGATTTTTGCACTACTCCAGATTATGATAACCTATCCTTGATTAATTTCTGATGTCAAATAGTATAAACAGCAGACACCATTTTTCAACTTCTCAATATAGCTCCTGTTGATGAGAATCTGGTCGACAAAATCTAAATTGCTTCCCTTCACTCTGCCTCCCTCCCCCACATACTCCTTTACAGTTTAATCAAATGGATAAGCATTCATAAACTGACCTCTGGCTTCTGACCCATCGAGTTCCCATCAAGCACTAAAGGCAACCTTGTCTTCACAAAGCCAGGCCGATAGATTGTGCGTGCAGGCCATAGATGACATCTCCCTATCTTTCCCAGTCTCTGTTGCTTCAATCTGTGTGCTGGCTAACATCAGATCAATTATCAGATTAATCTGTACTGTGTTTAATCCTTGTTAAATATCTGACTAACTGTAGGCCTCAGGCTTCTGCCCTATATCAAGTAGCTGTACGTGATAAGGCTTCACCTGGGCGGATTCTTATACTGGTAGGGATGTAGAGACTATGTTGTGAGCGTATACCCCTTGTTAGTCACACCAAATTCAATATAATCAGCTGATAATCTTATCTCTTCAACATTGTTTACAGCTTGCTTGGGAAAAATATGTGCAGGCAAAAATACTTCATGACATCATGGAACAAAGAAAGCAGACACTGAAACTAGGAAGACTTTTTTTTTCTAATCAACATATTGCTCACAAATCCTGAGGACTTGATTTCACACTAGTTATGCTAGCAGCCTCCACATGCCCCACATCAAAGGAATGATAAGATTTTGCAAGTACAGATATATTGCCAGAAGGTTTCTAAGGCAAGGATGCCCTACTAGGAACATTGATGACTTCAGTGCTCACAGTGTTTATTTGTAACAAGGAGAGAGGAATCTATTTTTGATGAAGGGATAGCTGGGTAGTTCGTAAGCTGGCATGGGGTCAATGGGACTAATTGCTTTCTGCTATACTAGAAAGGTCTTCATTTTGGGTGCAGTTAGTAAATATCAGCAAACTAATTACTCTTGGGGTGAATAACAATTAGGCTTGATGTTGCTTCTTTCACATGATACACTATTGACTAATCAAAGGTAAGAATTTAGGCTTATTTTTCTCTCTGTCTAGCCTGGAGGTTTAAGGTTTGAACTTACACAGGGTTTCTGCTGGTTGTCTCCCTGAACTCTGCCAGCTAGAGATCTGGAACATAGTCATTTTTCCTGGGCTTTCTATTGCAGTCACACTGCCATCCCCAAAACCCAAAGAAATTCAACCTCAACAAGTCCAATTTTGCAGATCCCACCCCTGTCAGATTAAGCTATTCCAGCACAGGCCAGGCAATCAAACCAGGGTGCAGAATGTAGTGCTACATAGAGTCATAGAATTGTACAGCACGGAAACAGACCAGGGGAGTTGTGACCAATCATGCTTAATGCTCACTTAACAAAATGAAGATTTACATTGGTAGTGATGCATCTTGGGATGTTCTTCAAATGCAAAAAATGTGTGATACATTCAAAGTCTTTTTATGGTGAAGAGAAAATGTCTAAAAGTTATTTAGAATAATCATATTGTCATAGCGTCGTAGAGTTGTACAGCACAGAAACAGACCCTTTGGTCCAACTCATCCATCCCAACCAGATATGCTAAATCAATCTAATCCCATTTGCCAGCATTTGGCCGACATCCCTCTATACCTTTCCTACTAATATACCAATCCTGATTTGGAGCAGCACTCCGAAAGCTAGTGCTTCCAAATAAACCTGTTGGACTATAGCCTGGTGTTGTGTGATTTTTAACTATATGCCATTCCAGATGTCTTTTAAATTTATAATTGTACCAGCCTCCACCACTTCCTCTGGCAGTTCATTCCATACACACATCACCCTCTGCATGAAAAATCTGTCCCTTAGGTCCCTTTTAAATTTTTCCCCTCTCACCTTAAACCTATGCCCCCTACTTTTGGACTCCCCTACCCTGGGAAAAAGACCCTGACTATTCACCGTATCCATGTCCCTCAAGATTTTATAAACCTCTATAAGGTCACCCCTCAGCCTCCGGTGCTCCAGGGAAAACAGCCCCAGCCTATTCAGCCTCTACCCAGCATCTCATGGATGCCCAGTTCTGACCTCTGAGTCTGTTCTGAATCTTTCAGCACATTACTGGCATGACATAACAAGATGGAGGTTGATCCTTGTCTCAATAAGGAGTGGACAGTTACCATTCCAGCCAATGCCTGGACAGATGCCTCTGCAACAATTACATTGGTGAGAGTATGAGGTTAGGTAGGATTTTTCCTCTTATTCGTTCCTTCCTGCCTCAAGCTCAACTTGCAACTATGTACTTTAAGGCACGGCCATCTCAGTCAGTCTTAGTCCTGCAAAGTCATTGTGATGAAAATTAAAGGCCCACACTCAATGGATTCTGTGCACCTCAGTGCTTCTTGCAAATAGTGTTTAACATGAACGAGTACTGATTCATCAGTTAGTCAAATGGATTGTTGGAACTGCTGCTGTGAGACTTCACGGAGTCCAAAGTCAATATTTAAGAGTCCCAGGGTCGTATGCTTTAGAGTGTGCCATCTCTGATAGGTCTATCCTGCTGATGGGTTGGAACATTCCCAGAAACAGTGATGGAGGAATCTGAGATGTTAGTTGGATTGTTTTGTTCCATCAGTACAACTATGCCAGGCTGTGGCTTGACTCAGCTAAAGTGCAGGTCTCCCTATTTTGTCACAAGTCCTTAGATCTTAGTTGAGTAGATGCTGCACGATTGACTGGAATTAATATTTCTCTCATTGGGTCCAGTGCATAGTTTGTTATCAGGTAGGCAGTCTGGGTTTATCACATTGTCTTTGTTTTTCCATATATATCCAGAAGTGCATTTACACATAACATAACGTTTTTTTCTCCCCAACACCAAATCATCTGTGGTTTCTTTCTCATCTATTATCGTCAATAAATCACCTGTACTTCCAATTGAATAATGCACATAAGTTTGTGCAAGGCCTGTTTAGGGCAATGTAAACCATTGGAAGATGAGGGGGGCATAGGGAGAAAGGCTAAATCAAAATGGAGTTGGACGGGAAAATAAAGCACTCTACTTCCTGAGGTGCCCGCCTCTCTAACAGGAGTTTAGATCAGAGTGGTGCTGGAAAAGCACAGCAGGTCAGGCAGCATCCACAGAGCAGGAAGATCGACGCTTCGGGCAAAAGCCCTTCATCAGGAACTCCAGAGAGTATTGGTGGACACCACGTGCTCTCTTTCCAAGGATACCCAGTCACGAAGGTAACCAAGGAAGAGGGGCAGACAGGCAGCAGCAAGAAACCCCTCCACAGCCCACTGCCTGCACCTGTTCATAACCAATTTGGCCAGGCCCCGGAGCAGACACACAACACAGTTCTCTGATTTGCACTAGATGCTCAAAGATCTGGACGTGGGGCTGAAGTGCAACCAAAGCACAACAAAAGATTGTTCAAGTAGCTAAAAAGGGGATGCAATTGCCCACAACCTAAAATATACTTGGTCCAAGGATTCCACAGCACTGCAAAATAAATAGATGGGTTAGGAATCCGTGAATCACAGCAACCTGCAGTTAGGTGGGACTGCTGCGGGCAACACCCTCCACCTCAGATCCCTGATGGAAAGTGGAAGGATTCCCACATAGAGAGCCCTCCCATTACTGTCTTTGTAGTGGATTGATACAAATGAATGGATTGCTGGGCCAATTGAGAGAGCTATTAGAGTCAGCTAGATTGCTGTGGGTCTGAATTCATATATGGATCAGTCCAGGTATGGACAGATTTATTTCCCCGAAGGACGTTAGTGAATTGTGAATCTATCACTCGTCAATTACAAGCAATTCATTAAACGCTGCACTGTAAGATGAACAAATCACAATCCTATGTTTTCCAGACAGAGCTGAATTCAGGCATTTCAATTGCAAGCTGCTGCAAGCTACTGACTATTTGAGAGCTATTGCCCGTGAAAACATACAATTGTCTATTCAGCTCTGGATGCCAAGGTGTTTGTTTGCTTGACTAATATTGATTAGGTTGTATTTTCCATTTCAAAGCTGTGATTATTCCTCTCTTGCCTCACTGAAGGGCCAGAATGAAAGGTGAACAATAGCCCTAATTAAAATCACTCACCACTAGTTAACTAAATGGACAAACCTCACCTGCTCAGCACTTTAATAATCTGTCATACACTCTTCAATCATAACCTCCTTTGTGTAATATCCAACATAAAGCACAGAAGAATATTTAATCCAGCATTTCCTGTGTTAGTAATAGACAGATGGGACTTCAATGGCAGAACTGTGTATGTAGGTGAGGAATCAAACTGCCTCATCAGGAGCCTGGAACCTGGTGATGTTATGATAAGGCAATGGATTTGGATCAATGGTGAACACATTGCTTTCTGAGTCAAAGGGTCAGGGATTCAAGCTGCACCCCAGAATCCTTAAGAATAAATCTAAGCTGATGCTCCATTGAGATGAGAGTGTGGTGCTGGAAAAGCACAGCAGGTCAGGCAGCATCCGAGGAGCAGGAAAATCGACGTTTCGGGCAAAAGCCTTTCATCAGAACTCCATTGAGACCTAGAGAGAGTGCTCCTCTGTAGGAGGTACTGCTTTTCGAACTGCACTTTTAGGTGGAATAATTCTCAAGAAAAGTATGAACATTTTGTTTAATGTCCTGACCCAATATTTCAACGCCTGTCCCTTGATTAGAGGATGGATGTTGCCTAGTCGGCTTTCTGTGTCTCTGCCGTGGATCTTCATATGAGTGAACACGCCGATTTTTGTCCTGCAGATCTTTGGACAGATGGGGCAGGGCATCCCATGATCCAGACTGCAGAATTTGCTTCTTTAGTTTGTTTCTTCTCTGCCGTTGCTCTACTTAATCCTTAGGTGTTGTGACTTGAAGAGCGGTACAGGTTGATGGTCAAGTTGTCACCATTTTGATCAACTGGTAGCAATATCCTCCGAGTCATTAATGTCAATGCTGCTGAGCTTCAGGCAGAGCTTGAGACAATCTTTACAGAATTTATTTTGTCCTCCTCTGGAATGCTGGCCAGTTAAGAGTTCAGAAAAGAGGACCTGGCAGGGAGATGCCTGCTTAGGTGTACCAGGGATCAAAACCTATGCACGAAAGCAGGGAAAGTTTACGCAGTTGGATGATCAGCCATGTGAAACTTGAAAGGGTTCAGAAAAGATTTACAAGGATGTTGCCAGGGTTGGACGATTTGAGCTACAGGGAGAGGCTAAACAGGCTGGGGCTGTTTTCCCTGGAGCGTCAGAGGCTGAGGGGTGACCTTATAGAGGTTTACAAAATTATGAGGGGCATGGATAGGGTAAATAGACAAAGTCTTTTCCCTGGGGTCGGGGAGTCGAGAACTAGAGGGCATAGGTTTAGGGTGAGAGGGGAAAGATATAAAAGAGACCGAAGGGGCAACTTTTTCACGCAGAGGGTGGAATGTGTATTGAATGAGCTGCCAGAGGAAGTGGCGGAGGCTGGTACAATTGCAACATTTAAAAGGCATTTGGATGGGTATATGAATAGGAAGGGTTTGGAGGGATATGGGCTGGGTGCTGGCAGGTGGGACTAGATTGGGTTGGGATATCTGGTCAGCATGGACGGGTTGGACCGAAGGGTCTGTTTCCATGCTGTACATCTCTATGACTCTATGGCTCTATGATCATTTTGAATGTGGAGCAAGCTCAAAGACCTCTTTTCCTATTCTCTATTTTTTTATGTTTTAGATTTCCAGACACAGTGTCCACTTCACTGTAATTGTTTTTATTGGAGACTTGCCTGAATGCCTGGATAGCTGACTTCAAGGAGGTCACTAGCGTTTATTCTATTTGAATCTGGAGAATGCAGTAGAGGCATGTCTGGTGGAGTTTCTCCAGTATTCTTACATGTTACTACAGTCCGGATCTCACTACATTGTAAGAATGTGGTGACAAGAACTGGGACTAGGAAAGATACAATATTTTTCTGTCCACCAACATCACCAAAAAATAGATACCCTGGTCACTGAACGCAAGTTGCCTATTGCATTTCCTATATTCCAACCGTGATTATAGTTCAGCAGTGCTTCATTGGCAGTATAGCACTTTGGGATGTCCTGAATATTTTAAAAGGTGCTACAAAAATGAAATTTCTTCCTTTGATTCTGGTGGTTGCTATTTTATATTGTCTGAAGTTTCTGTTGATGGATTATGCTTGGAAACAATCTGGGCCACAAGTGAAACTGGAATTGTGTCTTTCAAAAGTCTCTTCCTTTCCTCACCTTATACATATCAGTTTGTATCCGCCCAATTCTTTGTCTGAAGCCATTGATGCATTTGGAATATAAGCAAGAGCTGCTGAGACTAAGTCAGAAACATAACGTCATCTACTCCACGGCTGAAGGAAAGCTGCTAACCCATGAAGAATGAAGCCTCCTGCATGTAGACTGCAGGCAGAATTCCAGATGCTCCCTGGAGCCATATTCCCTTTCAATTGCAAGCAAAAACATTGACAGAAGTTGCAATGAACATTTCACACAGATTGAAGCCCAGTGGAGCATAAATTAAGGAAGATAGTCAATTCAATCCAATCTGAACCCACCCCTTCCTGCAAGTGATGTTTTAAAATTGGGGCTAAAGGCCTCAACTTCTCTCATTTTTAAATTTGTTTGTAGGATATGGGCATTGCTGGCTAGGCCAGCATTTATTGTCTGTCCCTAGTTGCCCTGAAGCGGTGAGCTGTCATCTTGAACTTCTCCAGTTCACATGGTGTAGGGACTACTGTGATGCCGTTAGGGAGGGAATTCCAGGATTTTGATCCAGTGACATTAAAGGAACAGTGATACATTTCCAAGTCAGGCTGGTGAGTGGCTTGGAGGGGAACTTGTAGATGGTGATTTTCCATGTATCTGCTACCCTTGTCCTTCCAGATGGTAGAAGCCAGTTTTATGAATATAACCAAAGTTCTGGACCAGAGGTTTTGTTGAGTGGAAGCCAGAGAGGAACTAACACCAGACACTTGTTAGCTTATTGATTGTAGCTTGAATAATTAGTTAACCATGAGACAGATACAGACAAGGGCATCCACTGTGGGGATCAGTTAGCCCAGTTGGTCTGCAATGCAGAGTGATGCCGAAAGCGTAGATTCAATTCCAGTGAAGACCCTGCCTTTTCAACTTTGACCCTCACCTGAGGCAATGGTGATCCTTAGGTTAAGCTCACCACCCCGGTGTGTCCAGTGAGAGAGCATTCCCAAGGAATCATGGCCACTTACAGAGAAGGGAAGGACTAAAGGAGGGGTTCTTACTGTACATTGGGAGAGGTGGCCCCAACTGTACCCTCTAAGGACAAGTTAATTGAGTTTTTGACCGAGATGCCAAAGGTGAATGGACACCCCAACAGATCAGTCAGCCCTTGCTGAGAGCCAGCTATTACACTGCAAGCTGATCTACTCGGTATGTGTGGAATTCTCATGATGACTGTTAATCCAGTGACATGATTTATAGCGCCTAGGCTCCAGTATCAAAACAGCGCGCTGCTCCCAGCTGGTGGCTTCACTCGGAATGGGAAGCAGCCCTGCAAACTTGAGTTTGTGATCTGATTAGCAGCAATTACACATCAGAATATCGGAGAAAAATTAACTGCCGAAGTCAGTCTGCTTCCATCACCTCCTCAACCTCTGAACGCAGGAGAAGCTCATGTTTCTTCATACAACGTAGAACAAAGACGTTTTTATTCTGAATAACAGTTGCCACAATTCAATGGCCTAATTATTTTTACACAACCTTCATGTAAAAGGGCACCGAAGTGAAGCTGTGGGCAAGCACCTCCCAGTCATGTAATGCACTCTTAATGAAACAGTCTGGAGCAGAGTGTTTCTTATTGTACAGCTGTAGAGTTAGTTCTGTTACTGCAAAATCATTGCTGTCATGTGTAAATGGCCTCTTTTCACCCCAATCTGCAATTAATCGGAGAGTCACCACACCTCAGGCCAACAGCAATGTTGAGAAGGAGAGTACTCCATGGAAGCCTATAAAACTCACACAAACTCACACAGATATTTACAATTAACTTCACTTCCTCTTGGATTTCTTGTGGCACAATGGTAGTGTCCCTACCTCTGAGTTAGGAGGCCCATGTTCAAGTCCCACCTGCTCCAGAGGTGCGTAATAGCAGGTTGATATTGAAAAAAATCCAGAAGGGTGTTTGAAATGCAGTGATAGTGGCACCTTATCTCTGGGCCAGGTGGCCTGGGTTCAAGTGCCACCTGCTCCAGAGGTATGTCGTAACCAATCTGAACAGGTTGATTAGGAAAATATATAAACTTTACCTCTCACTGATCTAACCTCAGCACCATGGCCTCAATCCTATCAAACATTTATGTGACAGCTTCTCAACCTGCTCAGCAATACTATGCCATGAGAGTAAAATCTCACGGATCATCTATACAATGTGTCAGGTGCCAATGTCTCTGATTTTGCCATGTGCTCCTCAGTTTTCATTTAAGCAACATCACATAAGAACATAAGAATCAGGAGCAGGAGTAGGCCATCTGGCATGTTGAGTCTGCTCCACCATTTAATAAGATCATGACTGATGTTTTCGTGGACTCATTTCCACTTACCTGCCTGCTCACCATAACCCTTAATTCCTTCACTGTTCAAAAATCTATCGAAATTCACCTTAAAAACATTCAACGAGGTAGCCTCAACTACTTCACTGGGCAGGGATTTCCACAGATTCACAACCCTCTGGGTGAAGAAGTTCCTCCTCAACTCAGTTCTAAATCTGTTTCCCCTTATTTTGAGGCTATACTCCTGAGTTCTAGTTTCAGTGGAAACAACCTTCCCCCCACTTTTATCTTATCTATTCTCTTCATAATTATGTATATTTCTGTAAGATCCTCCTCATTCTTCTAAATTCCAATGTGTATAGTCCCAGTCTACTCAGTCTCTCCTCATAAGCCAATATATAATCAGATTCTACATAAATGCTTTATAAACAATTTTATTCCTTTCAGCTACAAAGTTAATCATAACCAACATGGGATCTGGTGATTGAAGAGTGGGATGCTTCTTATCCACCCTCTTCTGATGTTGTAATTGAGCTGAAAGGCTGGTCACTGGAAGCATTTTGCAATGCTAGCATACTCTCATTGAATGAAGCTCCAGCCTTGGAGATCCACCTGCTTTCATCTGTAGGGTGAGAGAAAGAAATATAAACAGAATCAAGTGTCAGGTAAGCTGAGCTAACTTTAAGGCAAATGGTGGTGTAATGGAAATAGTGTTTGCCAGATAATCCAAAGAATCAATCTAATGGTATGGTGACTGGGTTCAAAGCTCAACATTGTAACTGTGGTGAATTTGAATGTGGTTACATTAATTTGGAAAATAAAGCCAGTCAGTAGTAATGATGACCATCACAGCTATCATTGTTGTTAAAAAGTCCATCTGGTTTGCTAATGCTATCCTCTAGGAAAGCTAGCTTAAATATGACTCTCAACTGTTCAAGGGCAATTAGTGATGGATAACCCATGCCAACAATTCAAGTATCTCATGAATTTTTTTTTCAAAACCCCAAAGTGATAAACAACTCTGAAATACTGACTTCCAGTTATTGGTTTTCATGTTGAAAGTACTGACGAGTTTGGAACTGCAGAATTAATGAGGGGAAAGGTTCCTATCAGGTAATTGGTTTGAATGTGATAAGTAATGGGTGGCTGACTGAGTAATAGTCATGGTCAAAGTTATCCCTCTAGTGTGCTCTATACATCCATTTCACTTGTGAATAATTAAACAAATAAGCCTACTTGAGATAATCAAATGCTGTTAGTATTTGGTATGCGGTGTAAAATTTGCAACATGTTGCACCCTCTGAAAATGGACTTATATCTGTCAACAGAAATTTCCTCAGCCATTTTTGAGATGATAGATGAGTTCAGAGGCATTAAGAATTGCAATTTACCAGGGCAAAAAATTATCTCATACAATCATTGAATATAGCACAGAGGAGGTAGCCTATATGGTCAGCCAGCTTTTACTCAGCATAATCCAACCATCCTACTCCCCTATTCTTTTCCCAAATCTTGTGACTTTTTCTATTTTCATTATTTACCTAAGTTCCTTTGTAGGCTACTATTAAATATATTTGTGTCAAAGTCCTTGAGCTCACTCCCAAACAGTTCTATGAGTGTACCAATGCCACGTTGACTGTAATGGTTTAAGAAGGTAACTAATTGCCACCTTCTTCAGAGCAGTTAGGGATGGACAACAAAAGCTGGCCTAGCTAACTAACCCCATATCATGAGAAAGCATTTAAAACATGCTTCCACAGCTAGGTGACATGGTGGCTCAGTGGTTAAGACCAGTGCCTTGTAGTGCCAGGGACCTGAGTTTGATTCTACGTTGATTCTCCTACTTCTTGGATGCTACCTGACCTGCTGCGCTTTTCCAGCAACACATTTTTCAGCTCTGCTCTCCAGCATCTGCAGTCCTCACTTTCTTCTATCTTTGGGTGACAATCTGTGTGGGGTTTACACATTCTCCCCATTCCTGTGTGGGTTTCCTCATACAGTCCAAAAGTGTGCTGGATTAGCCATGCTAATTTATCCATGGTGTCTCAGAATGTTCAGGTTAGGTGGGTTGGCCATGGGAATTGCAGGGTTACAGAAATGGAGTGGGATGCTGTTTGGAGGATTGGTATGGATTTGATAGGCCGGATAGCTGTCTTCCACATTGTAGAGATTCTAGCCCAGCAGCCATTGCACTGTAAATCCTCACCACATGTTACATAAATAATACGTCCCTCATCTGCCTTTTCAGATGCTGATAAATTCACTGTGCATTTTTACCAGTTGGAGTCTTTCAGATTCATAGATACTTTTATTGAGACTTTTAGTGTTGAGTGTTTCTGAAAGAATAAGCACATTTTGTCAAAACGTTTTGTTCTGCACCCATCAGGTCAATTCACCAGTGTAAAAAGAAAATATTTATGTTGGAAGAGAAAGGAGCGTTGATAGGTTAGCAAATGAAATTTGACTATTACAAGCATTGGAGGCAGTCTAGAGAAGATTCACAAGGTTGATCCTGGGTGTGGAGGGATGGGTGAATAGGTTGGGCTTGTACTGATTTGAATTTAGAAGGATGAGAGGTGATGTTATTGAAGCATACAATATTATTCAGAGGCTTGATAGAGTAGGTGCAGAGAGGTTGTTTTCCCTTGTGGTAGAGTCTAGGACCAGAGAACATAATCTCAGAGTAAGTGGTTGCTAATTTATGACAAAGATGAGGAGGAGATTTGTTTTCTCTCAAAGGGAAGTGAATCTGCAGAATTCTTTACTGCAGAAGGCTACTGAGGTTGGATGTTAAGGCTGAGGTGGATTTGTAATCAGTAAGACAATATCAAGTGTATAGGAAAAAGGCAGGAAAGTAGAGTTGAGGATTATCAATGGCCTGCTTCTGCTTTTATGTCTTGTTACATTGGTATTTCTTGTGAATTGACCTGATGAGTGAAAGATAAAAAGCTTCAACAAAATCTGACTTTATTCAGCAATACTCAAGTTTTGTATTTCTGAACAACTACTTTCAATTCTTTTTGTGTTTGATTAACATTTAGTTCCTAAATTGTAAATTGTCTAGATCAGCAGTCAACATTGTAAAAGGGAAATGTTTATGGAAAACTATATTTCGCATCCATTGCTCAATAGGTTAATATATTTCCCAATATGGAATCATAAGCCTGAAAAATAGAGTCTTCCTGTTTCAGTCTTCATCCTTGATGAATGAGCCAACCACAATTATTGTGTGCTAATAGGCTGCCTCAGATTCCTGTGCCCCTTTCCTCTTCAGTGATCTCTGTTGAAAGTGCAATTGTACAGATATCAGATGAGGAAAAATTCAGTCCTGGCTGAACACTTCAGTGATCTAATAACTCATGGGCAAAACCTGCACATGGAGGATGGTTATTTGGCCAATGTTGATGAAACTGGTAAAATTAGAATGTAGTTGGACGGTAGACATGGTATGTAATGTGAAGAGGGAAATAATAACTTTCGACATGGCAGCTGTGGCTCAGGAGGTTGCACCCTCACTTTTGATTCAGAAGATTGAGAGTTCCAAATCTACTCCAGAGTCTTGAGCACAAAACTTAGACTGACACTCAAGTGCAGCACAAAGGGAGTATGAGACAGTCAGAGATGTTGTCTCTCAGTTGTGACATTAAATTAAGCCCCTATTTGCCCTCTCAGATAGATGTAATTGATGGGGGAATAAAGCCTCTCAACTAACATCAATAGAACAGATTATATGCTTTTTATTGTAATGCTGTTTCTGCAACTTGTTGCGTAAATTGGTAGGATTGGCTAACTCCTCACAGGTTTGGGGATTGAGCCTTCTGATGTGCTCATGCCAACATTAGTTGTTCTGGTGGCAGGTACAAGAACAAAAAGCTCCAAGAAAGAAGAAAAATGATAACTTACTTATGATTTTCAGAAACTGTTCACTTTCTTGGACTTGCCTATCAACAGGATGAGATGATGCTATGACATTGTCTGTTTCATTGTGTGGTGACTGGGGTTTTTCCAGTGAGTTGGAGCCCGCGCTTTCATTCAGGTTTGTCTCTAAGTATGACATTGCAGTTCCTTCTGCTGGCTCTGAAACAGTGATGTTGCTATCTGCGACTTGAGTCTGACAAGGAGATTCCTTGCATTCTTCCTGGGTCAGCAAACTTGGACAGGTCTCCCCATCATTGGCAGGGTGCTGTATTATGAACCGTGTCCTTTCTCGGATGCCAATCCCACAGCTGTTGCTGCACAGACCCCAGGGAGACCAGGCAGAGACTTCGCAGTCCAGAGGTGTCCTAGTTAATTTCTTTTCCTGGGAGTCTGAAGAGTAACAAAAACAAAAACCTTGCTACTGCTACATTACAACATGATTATATTCAGTCATTACTGCTTAGTGCACGAGTGAGCATTTTGACTTCACCTCCCTGTCAGGTGCTAATTTGTTGCCATTGAATGTTGAAATATTACCATGCTGTGTAGAATCATCTCTTAAATACGCAATCCACATAGCACAGTTTAATCCAGGTTGTTAAATATGTTGGCCATAAGTACATGTGCTCAATTGGGAATCCAAATAGGCTAACTGGATTTCAGATTAACAAATAAAAAACAAGTAATAGACACTTCAGTCAGGTATTTAATCTCAGTATTCATTTGTATGTCATTTGCATGTAAATTTTAACCTTTTTTGCATATGTAGAAAGATTAAAAATTCTGGTACTTTTTTGAATTGTTGTGGATGTTTTATATCCTTGGTCACTGAATAATACAAGTGCTAATGTGAAGTTCATTTATCTATGTTGTTCAAAAGCATCTAATTTTCTCTAAGAGTGTGCTTAAAATGTTGCATGATGCTAAAAGAGAGTCACGGCAGCTTTACATGCCTTTTTATATCGGACAGCAAGGGTTGCGTCTTGATTTAATACCAGTATATAAATTTTAATCCAAGGAAGAAATGGAATCCAATGCATTGGCTGTACTCTTGCAAGTTTTGATTAATGCTGGATGTCATTTTTGGGTATTATCCAACAACTGGACTGTGTCCAGTACAGTATGCATGGAATAATTGAGTTGATTTTCTTTATTCAGGTATATCATGAATACAGTGCACAAATGTCACAGTTCTGGGTCAAATTGCCTGCTACATTGAAACAAAAATACAAATATGTGGTAAAACTGTCCAAAAACTGGAATTGTATATTATATTACACTAGCTGATCACCAGTGGTATTGCTCATGCTTAATATGGGATGTGAGGAACATATAACAATTATCCCATTTCCTTAAGTTCCAATATTTGTACAGACTGCTGGTCTGACTAGGTCTTGAATTCAATCAGAGGTTAATTATTATTGTTGTTGGATAATTCTCTACATCATCAACAGACCTGCCTCTTCACCTCCTCCCTGCTCAACATCCAAGGGCCTAAACAGCCTTTCCAGGTGAAGTAGCACTTCACCTGTACCTCCTACAATCTGATCTATTGCATTCTCTGCATCCATTGTGGCCTACTCTACACTGGGGAAACCAAACACAGACTGGGTGACCACATGTGGTCCATGCATAAGTATGACCCCTACCTTCCCGTAGCTGATCATTTTAACACAGTGTCCTGCTTGCATGCCCACGTGCCTATCCTCGGCATGCTGCAATGCTCCAGTGAATCACAACGCAATCTGAAGGAACAATATCTCATCTTCAGAATAGGCACTTTACAACTTTAGAGTCATAGAGTCATAGAGATGTACAACATGGAAACAGACCCTTCGGTCCAACTCATCCATGCTGACCAGATATCCCAACCCAATCTATTGACTGGGACAACACTACCATTATAGGGCAAGCGAAACAAAGAACAGCCAAGGAATTCCTAGAAGCTTGGCGCTCATCCACAAACTCCATCAACAAACATATAGACCTTGATCCAATATACCGGCCACTACAGCGGACAGCTGAAACTGACAACCGGAAGCAGCAGGGACAGGCCACTATAAATGCCGGAGGAAACACCACAGAAGTGTTTCACAGGAGGCTCCCAAGCACTGAGGATGTCACCTAGACAGGGGACGAAACATTTGCAACAAAAACTTCCAGCTCGGCGAACAGAACCACAGCAATCTATTCCCAACTTCAGATATTGTACCCACTCCCACTCCCTCCCTTTTAGCTTCACTTGTTGGATTCTCTATCATCATGTCCTCTTTCCCATCTCCCCATTCCAATGGGAGTTTCTGTTCTTTCCTATTCGGTAGTTAGACACATCATTGTTCTGCCATTCTTACATTCCAATCACTTAATCTGCACTATGAGCAGTTTCTCTCCCCCAGCACTCAACCCCTGAGGCCCCCTGCCCCTTGCTCCCCCACTGTTGCATAAATGCTGCCCCCTCCACATCTCATGTCAGCACTGATGAAGAGTAATCTGGACTAAAAACGTTGGCTTGCTATTTCTCCATGGATGCTGCCTGACCCACTGTGACTTCCAGCAGTTTTTGTCTTCAGTCACCTCAACATTAGTTCCACAATATAAAGGTGTAAGTGGAAATCAGGTTGGGTGGGATCAGAGAGCTTAGGATCTGGGAATAGAGTTGAGAAGAGAACAGATTATCCATCTTAATCAGGCAGATTAAAATTGATTTATACTTGTGTGGCATTATTAGAATTGTTACTGATTTTATGTTGAAAGGTTAAAGTACAGTGGCATAGCAACATATAGGGCCAAGGTGGGGTGGGGGGTTGTGGGAGGGGGGGGGGGGGGAGGGGGGGGAGGGGGGGGGAGCGTGAATATTTACTCCTAGCTGTGACTTCCCAAAAAGGTCAAATGTGTGCTCCGGTTTCCTCCCACATTCCAAAGATGTGCAGGTCAGGTGAATTGGCCATGCTAAATTGCCTGTAGTGTTAGGTAAGGGGTAAATGTAGGGGTATGGGTGGGTTGCGCTTCGGCGGGTCGGTGTGGACTTGTTGGGCCGAAGGGCCTGTTTCCACACTGTAAGTAATCTAATCTAATCTAATCTAATCTAATCCAGTCTCCAAGGGATAAAGCCTAACTATTAGAGCAGGACTTCAGAGAATAGTTTGCAAATCTTCCAGAAAAAAGAATAGTGGATGCATTTGGAACTCTATTCCATGAACATCAGTTAATGCTAGGTCAGATGTTAATTCCCTACGTCCCTAAATTTGAAATTGATGGATTTTTGTTAACCACCATTATTGGGGATATTGAGTAAAGATTGGTGTGTTGAGTTAGGTCACAAATCAATTATGATCTTACTGAATGCGGCAGTAACAGGCTATTACAGTTAAATGGGCCACTCCTGTTCCTATGCTCCTATGTCAAGACTGTGTGTGAGCAGGAGATTGATAAAACACTTGCCCATCCGTTTCTCACGGGATGCTTAAGGTGGAGAACCTAATATAAATCAGAGAATGGGGACTTAAAAAAGAAATCGTTTGGTTCTCCTGGAGGTTGTTGCTGGTGGATTAATTGCCTGCTGCGGCTGTTTGCTGATAACCTTGTGTTAATGTATTGGTTTATGCATGTTGTCTGATAATCCCTGGGTTTAGACAGCCCACCATTAGTGGTGCAGTACAAATACTAGTACAACAGAAAGCATGTAAGGCTGCCCAACATCAAGGAAGAGATAAGAGTTGTCAGTGGGAATAAGTGCTTGTTTTTTGGTGATTTTTTTTTGTACTCATCATTTTTCAGACGTTAAGAATGAAAAGACAATTGCACTCCTTTTTGCACTGTGTGGAATGGGACATGGTCAGGCATTAGAATTAGTGACCTTTTCATAAATATACCTAATAGACAGTGTCTCATACATCACCGTAACCATCCCTGACTCAGCAGAGGTGTGGCACGGTGGTATACAGTCAGGATAGAATTTCCCTTAGAGTCCTCAAACATTGACTTTAGATCTCAAATAGAAATGGAAGGTAGAAGGAAGAGTAGGCCATTTGACTCCTTGACCCAATATGATTATGGCTGATCATCGCTTACTACCCAAATCCTGCCCTCCCCCCAAATCCCTTCATCCCTTTAGCCACAAGAGCTGTATCTACTTCCTTGTTTTAAATACATAATGTTTTGGCCTCAATGTTTCTGTGATAGCGAATTCCACAGGCATTATTGATGCTGAATATTTCTCTACATTGGCAACTGCTGACCTTCTCCCATTGCCACTAGTTCCTCAGCATAAGGAAGTAAATGGGGATTCAACAGACACAAAGTCTCAAGCCAAACATGAGAAAGGAAACCACCTGCTGATTATGACCTATTGCCCCTCTTAGGTTAGGAATCACTATCCGTGCATGCCTCTTAACTGTAATCTGGGCAATTAGGGATGAGCAATAAATGCTAGCCTAGCCAGCAGTGCCCTCTTCCAATGAACTTTTTAAAAATTGTATAAAGCATTGAGGATAGCAAATACAGAATGTATTCTGGGTGGGGAACTTCAGAGTCCATTGCCAAGAGTGACTCAGTGGTGCCACTCATTGAATGAGTTGGCTAAGTCCTAAAGGACATAATTACTAAACCTGATTTGTGGCAGATGATGAGGGAGCCCACATGAGGTAAAAGCTTTCTTTGATTTCATCCTGATAAATCTATATATGTCATCAGTGCATTCACGTGGTCGGATTCTATGATTCTATGACTGACTATCACGCAATCCTTTTGGAGACAAGTTTCATCTTCATATTGAGGGTACCATTCTCCATGTAGTGTGGCACCACCGCTATGCTTTTTCAAGTAGATTCCAAGTAGATCTAGTAACGTAAAACTGGGTATCAAGTGGGTTCAACAACAGCAGAATTGTACTCAATCATAACCCGTAACCTCAATCTACTCTTAATCATTATGAAAGTGATGGAAGTTGAGTGATAGGGATGTCGAACAACAATTACTCAGCAATAACATGCCCAGTTTGGGTTCTGCCAGAGCCACTCAGCTCCTGACCTCATTACAGCCTTGGTCCAGACATGAACAAAAGAGTGGAATTCCACAGGTCAGGTGTAAGTTACAGCTCTTGACATCAAGAACGGATTTGACCACTAAGGAGCCCGAGCAAAACTAAAGCCAACGGGAATTGGAGGAAAACTGCACTGGCTGAAGTCATACCTGGCACAAAGGAAGATAGTCATGATTGTTGGAGGTCAGTTTTCTCAGTCCCATGACATCACTCAGGAGTTCAACAGGGAAGTGTCTTAAGCCCAACTAGTTAGGTTTCAACTGCTTCAAAGTGAGATGTGGGGACGTCATAGCATCCAGAGATGTACAGGCTAGGTGGATTAGCCATGGAAAATGTAGGGTTACGGGAATGGAGAGAGGAGTCGGTTGGGGTGGAATGCTCTTCAGAGAGTTAGCATGGACTCAATGGGCTGAATGGCCTGCATCCACCATGTAGGAATTCTATGATTCATATGTGGGGATCATGGTTTATGTAAAGATTTGTAGCTCAGGTGCCAGTTGCCGTGGTTATGGGTATGTTCACCAAAGTGGGAAGTTGGTTTGCAGATGTTTTCTAGGAGACATCTCAGTGCTGTGGATCCTCCTGTGAAGCACTGCTGTGCTATGTCTTCTGGAATTTATTTGGCTTCATTCCTGCTGCTTCCGGTCGCTGGTTCTAGTTGTTTGTTGCGGTGGTCAGTATATTGGGTCTAGGTCAATGTGTTTATTGATGGATCCGCGGATTAGTGCCATGCTTCTAGAAATTCTCTGGTTGTCCTCTGTTTGGATTGTCCTATTATTGTTGTGTTGTCCAATCAATAAACATATTGCAATAGGGTCTAGGCCAATCAACAACTGGAACTGGCAACTGGAAGCAGTGGAACGAAACCAAATAAATTCCAACTGACTCACGAGAGCAGTGCTTCACAGGAGGCTCCACAGCACTGAGGATGTGACCTAGAAAGGGGACAAAACATCTGCAAACCAACTTCCCAGCTCGGCGAACATACTCACAATATATGTGGGGATGTTTACTGATGATCTTTCTGCACAATTTGTAAATCCTCAGATATCGAAGCAACCTGAATCCTAATGCAGAACTCAGCTGATCAGTGTCAATCAACATTTACACCATGCTAGTTTCAGGTCGTGGCTATCTCCACCAAGAGAGAGAGAATCTAACCATCTCCCATTTTCATTCAATAGTGTTACCATTGCTAAATCTCCAACTACCAACATTCTGGGGACTACCACTAACCAGAAACTGAACTGGATCACCACATCAATACTGTGACTGCAAGGGAGGGTCAGAGACTGAGAAACTTGCAGCAAGTAATTCATCTTCTGAATCCCCAAATCTGTCCACCAACTACATTTCCAACACAGCTCTGACCTGTGCTAGCCTGGATGAGTTCAACTCCAACAACCTTCTAGAGACCAGACACCATTCAGCTCAAAGTAGCTTGCTTGATTAGCACCCTATAGACCACCTTAAACATTCACTCCCTCCACCAATGACACACATCATCATCATTGGGGTCCCTCACAAACGAGGATGACTCTCAGGGTGAGTTTGCTGGAGGTTACACAGACCGATGGGGCTACCCCAGGCTCTGTTACACTGGGGGGGCAGGTGGTGGTCACGGAAAGGGGATGGGTGGGGCAAGGATGTGACAGCACCTTCCTTTCCCTGTTTTCCCCCAGCTCCTGCTTTTTCCCAACAATTACTCTCTGGGTGCTGCACGCCTTCCCGAATGCACCTCCCCGACTTTGGACGGTCTTGGTCCAGTGATACCTAGATGTCTGTGGGAATGCTGCACTTCCCCCGTGAGGCCCTGAGGTAGCATTGAAGCACTTCCTCTATTCACTTGGGGCTCACCTGGTGTTTCACAGCTGGGAGTAGAGACAGTGGCAACAGTGAATCAATCACATAACTGTTATGACACAGGAGAAGAGTGTGGTGCTGGAAAAGCACAGCTGATCAGGCAGCATCCGAGAAACAGGAGAATCAATGTTTCAGGCATAAGCCTTTCATCAGGAGTCAGCGTCGATTCTCCTGCTCCTCGGATGCTGCCTGACCGGCGGTGCTTTTCCAGCTTCACACTCTTCAACTCTAATCTCCAGCATCTGCAGTCCTCACTTTCTCCTAGATGACACAGCAGGAGACTACTTGATCCATTTTGTCCATGCTGGATGAGACAGTGCATACCATCCACAAGATACATTACAACTCACAAAGACTCCTTCAATATCAGATTCGAAACAACCTAGAGGGACAGAGGCAGCAGACTAATGGGAACAATGGGACCTGCAAGTTCTCCCCAGGTGACACTCCATGCTGACTGGAACTATATCACAGATCCTTAACACTCACTGGGTGAAAATTCTGAAATTCCCTTCCTTTCATCACTGTGGCTACCCTTACACCCTAAGCACTGCAGCTCGCCATCTCCAGGGCAATTAAGAATGGTCAATAAATGCTGACCTAGCATCTATATCCTCTTAACAAATATTTTTTTAAATTCTTAATGATTGCCCTGAAATCTCTAGGAATTAAAGATTAGAGGAGATTACAGCATAGTGGTTCAATCACTACACTTTTAATCCAGAAACTCAACAAATGTTCTGGGACCCAGGTTTGAATCCTGCCATAGCAGATGGTGGAAATTGTATTCAATTAAAAGAAATCTGGATTTAAAATCTACTGGTGACCTTGGAACTATTGCCATTTGTTGAGAAAACTCATCTGATTCACTAATGTCCTTCAGAGACGGAAGTCTGCCATCCTCAGCTGGTCTGGCCTACATGTGTCTCCAGACCCACAGCAATGCAGTTGACTCTCAACAGGCTTCTGAAATGGCGCAGCAAATCATTCAGTTGTATCAATAGCTACAAAGTCTCAACAAAGAAATGAAACCATATGGATCACGTGGCATCGACCTAGGCATCTAAAATGACAATGGCAGAAACAGCCCTGTCAACTCTGCAGGATCCTCCTCACTAACATCTGGGGGCAAGTGCCAAAACTCACACTCCCTCCGTTTCAACCCCAACCTCACCATCAAACCAGCAGACAAGGGAGGCGCTGTGATAGTTTGGCGCACCGACCTCTACACCCCTGAAGCCAGACATCAACTCACGGACAACTCCTCCGACTGCCCCCTCGATGATGACCTCACCACCCATCACCAAACTATTATCTCCCAGACCATCCACAACGTCATCACCTCAGGTGATCTCCCACTAACAGCCTCCAACCTCATAGTCCGGGAATCCTGCACCGCCTGGTTCTACCTCTTACCCAAAATTCACAAGCCTGACTGCCCTGGTTGACCCATCGTCTCAGCCTGCTCCTGCCCCACCGAACGTATCGCCGCATACCTTGACACCGTACTGTCCCCCTTGGTCAAGGATCTCTCCACATCCATTCGAGATACCACCCACGCCCTCCACCTCCCCTGACTCCCAATGTCTCATCTTAACCGTGGACATCCAACCCTGTACACATCCATCCGCCATGATGAAGGCCACCAAGCCCACCGTTTCTTCCACTCCTGCCAACCCAATCAGTATCCTTCCACCAACACACTCATTCAATTGGGTTGAACAATTTTTCCTTTGAATCCTCCCACTTTCTCCAGACCACAAGGGTAGCCATTGGCACCCACATGGGCCCCAGCTATGCTTGCCCCTTCATCAGGTACATGGAACAGTCCATCTTCCACAGCTACAATGGCACCATTCCCTGCCTTTTCCTCGCTGACTGAATTGGCACCACCTCATGCTTCCATGAGGAGGTTGAACAGTTCATCAACTTCATGAACACCTTTCACCCTGACCTCAAGTTCAGCTGCACCATCCCGGGCACCATCCTCCCCTTCCTGGACTTCCCCATCTCCATTTCTGGCGACCGACTCAACATGAACATCTACTTCAAATCCAACAACTCCCACAGCTACCTGGGCTACACGTCCTCCCACCCTACCTCTTGTAAAAATACTATCCCTTACTCCCAATTCCTCCACCTCCACTGCATCTGCTCCCAGGGGGACCAATTCCACAATAGTACATCCCAGATGGCCTCCTTCATCAAGTACTGCAATTTCCCCTCCCACATGGTCAACGATGCCCTCCAGCACATGTCCTCCACTTCATGCACCTCTGCCCTTGAACCCCACCCCTTCAATTGCAACAAGGACAGAACCCCTCTAGTCGTCACCTGCTACCACACCAACCTCCGGATACAATGCATCATCCTCTGCCATTTCCGCCACCTACAAACAGACCCCACCACCAGAGATATATTTCCCTCCCCACCCCTATCAGTGTTCTGGAGAGATCATTCCCTGCACGACTCCCTTGTTAGGTACATGCCCCCCATCAACCTACTCTCCACTCCCGGCACTTTCCCCTGCCACCACAAGAAGTGCAAAACCTCTGCCCACACATCCCTCCTCACCACCATTCAAGGCCCCAAAGGATCCTTCCATATCCAACAGAGATTTACCTGTACCTCCACACACATCATCTACTGTGTCTGTTGCTCTCGATATGGCCTCCTCGACACTGGGGAGACAGGGCGCCAACTTGCAAAATTGCAAAATGTTTCAGAGAACATCTCTGGCACACACGCACTAAACAACCCAATCTCCCTGTGGCCGAACACTTCAACTCCCCCTCCCACTCCCCCAAGGACATTTAAGTCCTGGGCTTCCTCCTCACCAGATTCTAGCCACCCGACGCCTGGAGGAAGAACGCTTCATCTTACATCTTAGGACCCTCCGACCACATGGGATCAATGTCAATTTCACCAATTTCCTGATCTCCCCTTCCCCCACCTTATCCCAGATCCAACCCTCCAACTCGGCATTGCCCTCTTGAACTGTCCTACCTGTCCTACCTGTCCATTTTCCTTCCCACCTATCAGCTCCACCCTCCTCTCCGACCTACCACCATCACCCCCAACCTTCATCCACCTATCGCATTCCCAGCTGCCTTTCCCCTAACCCCACTCCCCGATTTATCTCTCAGCCCCCGTTGGCCTCCCCCAGAATCCTAATGAAGAGCTTAAGCTCGAAATGTTGATTCTCCAGTCCTCGGATGCTGCCTGACTGGCTGTGCTTTTCCAGCACCACACATTTTCCAGCATCTGATCTCCAGCATCTGCAGTCCTCACTTTCTCCCTGTCTCACAGACTTGCCAAGCAATAGCGTGACATAGTTATACTCACAGAATCATACCTGACAGACTATACCGCAGACACATCCTCACTATCTCTGAATATGCCCTGTCCCACTGGTTGGGTAGACCCAGCAGAGGTGGCAGCACATGGGATACAGTCATAGGGAGTTGCCCTGTGAGTCCTCCATATTGACTCCGGACCCCATGAATTCTTATGGCTTCAGGTTAAACACGGACAAGGAAAGCTCCTACTGATTACCTTACACCATCCTCACTCGGCTGATGAATCAGTACTCCTCCACGTTGACCAACATTTGGAGGATCACTGAGGATAGCAAGGGCAATAAATGTATTCTGGGTGGGGGATTTCAATGTCCACCACCAAAAGTGGTTCGACAGCAACACTACTGACCGAGCTGGTCATGTCCTAAAGGATATAACTGCAAATCTGGGTCTGCGGCAGATTGAGTTAATCAACAAGAGGGAGAGGCATACTTGACTTCATCCCCATCAATCTGCCAGCTGCAGATGCATCTACCCTTGACAGTATAGATAAGAGTCACTACTGTGCAGTCATGCAAGTAGTGGAGCTGAAGTCCAGCCTTCACATCGAGAATATCCTACATGATGTCATGTAGCACAATCACCATGTTAAATGGGACAGACTTCAACCAGAATCAAGACTGGGCATCTAGGCACTGCAAGCCATCAACTGCAGCAGAATTGGACTCCAGAACAATCTGCAATCTCATGGCTAGGCATACACCCCACTCAACCATTACCATCAAGCCAAGGGATCATCCCTGGTTCAATGGAGATTGCAGGTGGATATTATTTCTTTTTATTCATTGACAGGATGAGGGCATCAATGGCTGGGCCAGCATTTATTGCCCATCCCAAAGATTAGTTAAAGGTCAACCACATTGGGTCTGGAGTCACATGTGGGCCAGACCAGGTAAGGATGGCAGTTTCCTTCCTAAAGGCCATGAGTGAACCAGATGGGTTTTTCCCAACAATCAAAAATGGATTCATGGTTATCATTTGACTCTTATTTCAGATTTTTATTGAATTAATTTGCCTCAGCGGGATCTCCAGAACATTACCTAGGTCTCTGGATTAACAGTCCAGTGATAATACCACTCGGCCATCACCTCCCCCGGCCAGGAGCAGCACCAGACAAACCTGAAAATGAGGTGTCAACCTAGTGAAGTTACCAAACAGGACTACTTGCATGTCAAACAGCATAAGCAGCCGCATGGCCTCTTTCTGCTCTGTAGGGACTCTTTAATTCTATGATTCAAGTGATAGACAGAGCTAAGCAATCCCACAATCAATGGATCAGATCTAAGCTCTGCAGTCCTGCTACATCCAGTCGTGAATGATGGTGGGCAATTGAATGACTCAGTGGAGGAGGAGGCTCCACAAATATTCCCATCATCAATGATGGAGGAGGCCAACACATCAGTGCAAAAAATAAGACTGAAGCGTTCATGGCAATCTTCAGCTAGAAGTGCCAAGTAGATGATCCATCTCGACCTCTTCCAATGGTGCCTGGCATGACAGATACCAGTCATCAGCTAATTCCACATGATATCAAGAAATAGTTGGAGACACTGGATACTGCAAAGAGTTTGGACCCTGACAACATTCATTTAATAGTACTGAAGGTTTGTGGTCCAGAACATGCCCTAGCCAAGCTGTTCCAGTACAGTTACAACACTGGCATCTATCTAACAATGTGGAAAATTGTCCAGGTATGTCCCGTGCACAAAAAACAGACAAACCCAATAATATTGTTGTAATCACCAGAGGCCTCTCCAGGGCCCAACATGGTGTCTCAGTTGTTAGCACTGCTGCCTCATAGTGCTAGGAGCCTGGGTTTGACTCCAACCTGTTTGGAATTTGCATGCTCAGCATATCTGTCTGGGATTCTTAAATTGAATTTATTGTCATGTGTACTGAGGCATAGTGAAAAGCTTTGTCTTGTGAGCAATACAGGCAGATCACAGAGTTAAATCGCATAGATAGTGAATAATAGGTAAACAGCAGCAAAAACAAAAACACAGGTACAGGCGAATGCTAAGTAAGCTGGCTTTGAGGATCAGAGGAGCTTCAAACCTGTGAGTTTAGATAAAATGTAGTCATTAGTGATTTTTAAAAGTATGCTATTAAGTTTAAAGAGTGTAGAACGATTGTAGGAAATAGGAAACTTAGATCTGCATGCAGGAGCTCGCAAGGAGTCGATCATATGCGGCGCCATCTTGCGACCAAGCTGCCAGGTACTCTGGTTTCCTCCCACAATCCAAAGATGTGCAGGTTTGTCTGTAGTGCCCATGGATGTTTAGGATAGGTGGTACTTATGGAGATAGGATTGGGACTGGTTGGGATGCTCTTCAGAGGGTCACTGCAGATGTGATGGGCCGAATGGCCTCGTTTCTCACTGTGAGGATTCTATTATGATTCAAACAAATAATTCAACAGCAGCAGGCCCTCTTCTCCTCAGTGCCCATTGAACAAGTTGCAAATGTGGGTGTTGTAGACTGACCGAAATGGCATTTGGGGACCTATTTGTGTCATATAGCATTGATTGACATCTTAAAAAGAAATTAGGGCCAGAATCAGATGGGCAGTTCTCACAAACAGATTTAAATCTTTCTTTCAATAATGGGGACAGGGACCTCACAAGTGTTAACAGAACAGTAAGGCAACTGACCCCAAATTAAGGACTTTGCTGCCAAATAAACACCAGGTGAAGGGAACCAAATTTGAGCCCAGAGTCACTTATCAAATTTCTAGTCATGTAACTCTTCCTAATGGCCCCTGCTCATCCTGATAAAAATGGAAGAGTCAAATTTGAGTTCCTGGCCCACTTGCCACAGAAATTTACTTTGTGGGAGTCTGCTACAGGAAGTAGTCATGACTGTCTCCCGTGGAAGGTACAAGCCTGGATTTCTGAGGTCAGCCCCTTGGTTTATATAATTGTCAACCAGGGCAGGGCTTATACACTTAATGATAAGGTCCTAGGAGTAGTTGCTGAAAGAAGAGATCTTGGAGTGCAGGTTCATAGTTCCTTGGAACTGGAGTCGCAGGTAGATAGGATAGTGAAGAAGGCATTTGCTATGCTTTCCTTTATTGATCAGAGCATCGAGTATAGGATTTGGGAGGTCATGTTACAGCTGTACAAGACATTTGTTAGGCCACTGTTGGAATAATGTGTGCAATTCTGGTCTCCCTCCTATAAAAAGGATGAAAGGGTTCAGAAAAGATTTACAAGGATGTTGCTAAGGTTGGAAGGGTTGAGCTATAGGGAGAGGCTGAAAAGGCTGGGGCTGTTTTCCTTGGAGCATCAGAAAATCATGAGGGGCGTAGATAGGGTAAATAGACAAGGTCTTTTCCCTGGGGTGGGGGAGTCCAAAACTAGAGGGCATAGGTTTAGGATGAGAGGGGAAAGATATAAAAGGGACCTAAGGGGCAACTTTTTCACACAGAAGCACCAGACATTACAACATTTAAAAGGCATCTGGATGGTAATATGAATAGGAAGGGTTGAGAGGGATATGGGCCGGGTGCTGGCAAATGGGACTAGATTAATTTAGGATATCTGGTTGGCATGGATGAGTTGGCCCGAATGGTCTGTTGCCATGCTGCACATCTCTTTGACTATGAAACTGACAATCTAAGCTGAAGAAAGAGAGAGAGAAAGTGCTGCTCTTGTCAGCAGGAGCCACTAAATCTCTGTTTTGTATTACCTCTAGAAATTAACAGTGGGACTTGCGGAGGAATTTTGCTTTGGCACCGGCAGATCTTCTGTGTTCAAAGTTGCAGATTTAGAATTCAGTCCAGCATCAGTGCTATATGCATTGGAATGTACAGCACTGGGAAAAAACGAAATCCAGTGAAGTTTATTTTTATAGATCCCCAGTAGCTTTCCATCATTTCACAGTCTTCCCAGCTGTGAAAATTCAATCTTAGTTTCATCAAGTACAACTAGCCAATTTACCTTTTACCTCCTCATTTTATTGTTTATGTCCTGAATGGTATCCTACACAATGTACCTTGGCCCCTCACTTTGGTGATTTCTCCAATGCTATGTTTGCTGTCATAGTAAAAACAGGATGTACATAACCTTGGTTATCCACAGAAAAATTGATGAATGTCAGTTTTTGACACAATGAGTATTTAGCTAGGAGACACCCCAGGGGTTAGGATGGTGCATTGACACCTGAACATTGCAAGGAAGTTCTTGGATATGCCTGAGCATAGCAGTAAAAGGAGGAACACAAAGGAAATAAAATAAAACGAGAAACTGTGGATGCTGGAGATTTGAAACAAAAACAGAAATTGCTGGAGAAACTCAGTAGGTCTGACAGCATCTGGGAAGAAAGCAGAGTTAACATCTCAAGTTCAGTGACTCTTCATCTGACCTGTTAGCAGCGAGGAAATTGTGGTATTTATGCTGGAGATGAAGTAGGAGTGGGGTTGGGAGGGATAATGTGTGAAGGGGAGAGGTGATCAGGGAGGTAAAGATGGAGGCCAGAGAGAGAGATAGGAAAGGCCAGGACAAAAGAAAAGCCAGGAAAGTGATAATCAGAAACAGAAGCAGAAATTGCTGGAAAGACTCAGCAGGTTGGGCAGCATCAGTGGAGAGAAAGCAGAGTTAACGTTTCAGGTCAAGTGACCCTTCTTTAGAATATCCAAAGTGATGATAAGAGTGAAAAGTAGGAGAAAATGGGTGAGCTTTATTGAATGCAACCCATATAATGTGACCATGGACCGAGGTGTACTGGAGAATGAGTGACAGTGCTAACAGCAAACCATGCCATAACAGGTCCGGGTGTGGGGTGTATATAAGACATGGAAGAATGGAATCAGGCTGTAAAGGTATTGAACTCAATGTTCAGTCCTGGAGGCTGCAGGGGCTCCAAGTGGAAAAGGAGATGTTTTTGGCCTCATATCTCAGAAGAGATGTACCAGCCTTGGAGGGGTTCACGAAAATGATCCCAGGAATGAAAGGCTTAAAATATGAAGAAAGTTTGAGGACTCTGAGTATACTTGATGGAGTTTAGAAGGATGAGGGGGGATCGTAAAGAATACTGGACAGAGTAGACATTAGGAAGATGTTTCCATTAGCAGGAGAAACTAGGACTAATGGCAGGGAAAGATCCAAGGAATTTCCTAGCCAATAACCACAAATAGAGAAAATTGAAGTACTTCCGTGGCCTGGATGGTAAATTATAAGGACTGGTTGTACCAGGTTGTCTTGTACTTCCACATTGACAGGGTGATCTGTTTGAAATATTCAATGAATTCAATGGGGTAGATGTGGAGAAACTATTTTGGATTAAGAGTTGAGGAAAAAATAATCCTTAAATTAGAACCAGCTGTTCAGCAGCAAAATTGGGAAGATGCTTTTCACAGAGAGGAGCACAAATTTGGTGATTCTCTCTGCACACCCCCCCCCCCCCCCCCCCCCCCCCTCGCTGTCAGTTTACTCTTTCCACTTACTTCCAGGTTCCTTTCCCAATGGCTTTTCAAATACGTCATTGAAGACATCATCAGCCTTGAAGAGTTCAACTTCCATCTTCGTCCCATTCTCTGCGTACGTGCTATTGATTTGTGAAAGTTCTGTCCCATTTTGGGTTGTTCCTGGGGTTGATTCTGTTGGCTCAGGTCCTTTGTCTGGTACCTGATTGGGTAATACTGCAGGGAGCAGAGTGAACTCTGAGTAGCCCATTCTGGGCAATGTTTCCAGACGTGGATAATAGAAAGAATTGGCAGGATGGGATGGATGCTTTGCGGTTATTTGTGATATTGTCTCCTGAGGGATGGTTGCAAAGTTTGGAGATGAAAATGTAAATCCGCTGTCTGTCCCAGCATCCCAAGGAAATAGATCCAAGTTGTAGGATTCCTTCCAGTCATTATTCTCACATAAGTTGATGCTGTTAGCTCCAAGGAACCAATCTGGACTGGGAATTATACGCACCAGAAATGACACCTGGACAACAAAGTAAAAACCCAGTTAGATCCTCAGAATTTGTATAAATCTAGAAAGAAAATGTTTGACTCACAAGGGTAAAGAAGTGGAAAATCTCAACCCAACAATATGAAAAATTCCTTGGGATTAAATTTGCCCTGAGGGCAGTGCAAAGTGGATGATATCCACCAAAAGAAAAACAAAATTGGCAAAGCCCAATAGGAGTTGCTGAGTCACTAATACCAATTTTGTAAATGTTACAGTTTTCTGACCTCTACCCTCAGTTCTCCACCCTCCCTGTTTTCCTCCACCTTATTGCAAAGGATCTGCCAGATTACAGTAGTTTACCTATTTTACTCTGTAATGGGTTTTATCATTGGCTTTAACGGAATGGACAGAGTTGTAAAACTGACAATCTAGTTCAACTTTGAGGTTTCCTGCTTGCGGGTTAGTTTAAAGTTACCCCTATAAAACATAATACATCGCAGAAGGCTGTTTAGTTCATTGTCCTATGCCAATGTCAAACTTCCCTGGCCTTTCCCTGAAATCTCTTCTTATATACTTCTTTCGTCAGTATTTTTTAAAATTTCCCTTTCTAAATTGTTATATAGACACATTTACTAGAACTGCCATTTGAGATGATGGGAAGCTATTAATTGGCCAGCTCTGCGAAGTGCTATTGACACTGCATAATCTAAAGCTAGGAACTAGGATTTATGACTAGAATTTAGAGAAGAATTGTAGAAAGCTGTTTGGCCCATCATGACCTTGTCAACTCTGTGAAAAAAACTGTCCAGTTTGTCTCACACCTCCCTCCCCATAATCCTGCCCACTTTGAATATATCTCAGTACTGTTTGCAAAGTACTATGGAATCCGATTCTATTACGTTATCATGTATTAACTACCCTCAGTGGGGGTGTTAGTAGTAGAAACTATTTCTTCATTTTCCCTAATTTAACAATAATTTAAAACTTATGACCTCAGCTTACTGACCATGCAATGAAGATGAAAATGTTTTTCCCTACAAAGCCCATCATAATTTTTAAATATCTTGACTGGGTCTCCTTTTGGGGTTATCATATAGAATTATTGATTTGTTATAGTGTAGCCTGTTAAGTTTGAACCAGTTCTTTGCAAGAGCAACTCGGTTACTCCCTCTGAGCTCCTGTTATTTCTGTGCTGCTCTGGAACCTGCCCTCTGCAGATGCTTATTCAACAGCTTTTCATCAGCCCAACTTGTATCTGTCTCCACCATACTCTCAGGCAGTGCATTCCTGATCCTAACAACTTGCTGTGTGAAGAGGTTTTCCTCATGTTGCCATTGATTCTTTTGTCAATTGTTTTATATCAATGTTCTGTGGTTCTTGACACCACTACCAAGGAGAAAAGCTTTTTGTTTCTCTACCCTGTCGAGACCCTCTTCATTTTACCAGCTCTATTAAAGCTGTTCTTACCTTCTGAAGGAGAACAATCCTTGTTTCTCTAACATACCTTTGTAACTGAAGTTGTGTCTATTTGAAACCAATCTCCTAACTTTTGTACCCTTTCGAAAGCCTTCCTAAAATGCAATGCTCAGAATTGCCCACAGTACTCGAACTGAGGCTGACTCCGAGTTTATGAAAGTGCATCATGGCTTCTTTGCTTTTACTCCATGTCTTTATTTCTAAAGCCCAGGAATTTTTATATCTTTTTAAGCACTTTCTCAATCTGCTCTGTCACCTTCAATGTTTTGAGAAGACAGATTGAGAAAAAGAAAATTTGCATTTATATTATACTTCTCATGACCACTGGATATCTCACTGTATTTCTGGAATGTAGTCACTGTTGTAATGTATAGGTTGTACGACTACGACATGTACTCCCAGTCCCTCCATTTCTGCACCTACTTTAGAAGTGCTCCCTTTACTTTGTATTTCCTCATTCTTCCTCCCAAAATGTACCACTTCACACGTCTCATTGTTAAATTTCATCTGCAATGAGTATGTGCATTCCACCAGTCCCTCTGTGTTCTGTTGAAGTCATTCACTGTATGACTGACAGTTCACAATACTAAGAAGCCTTATGCTATCAATACATTCACAATTCTATCCCATACGCTCAAGTCTATCTTATTAATATAGACCATAAAAAGCAGTGATCCTAATATTGATCTCTGGGGAACTCTGCTTTATAACCCCACTCCAGTCCAATAAACAACAGTTCATCACCACTCTCTGTTTCCTGTCATTCCGCCAACTTTATATCCTTGCTACGACTGTCGCTTTTATTCCACCGGCTTCACTTTTGCTGGCAAGCCTATTATGTGGCATTTCATCAAATGCCGTTTGAAATGCCACATAAACAATAGCAACTGCATTACCCTCATTGGCTTTCCTTATTAAAAAGATTAAACCTTCAGAGCTTGTGTGGGATCAGAAATAGCAAGAGTTGTTACCTCAGGCCGCTACAAACATCCTCCAACCTATTGCCGATTTGATCTTGCCCCTGCTCACCCCAGCACCTGTCCTATCTGACTGTAAAAGTGGTTCAGCTCTCCTTCCATAATAGTTGGGGGAATGTGTGTGTGTGTGTATCACTTTACAGATAGTTGCAGGATCAAGTATGATGGGGCATAATTTTAATGTCAAGGGCTGAAGATTTAGAGTGGATTTAAAAAGAACTTTTTCTCTCAGGGGATGGTGGGAATCTGGAAAGTGCTGCCTGAGAGGGTAGCAGAAATGGGAAACCTCACAAAATTTTATAGTCCCTGGATCAGCATTTGAAATGTCATAACATTCAAGGCTGGATCCAAGTGCTGGAAGGTGGGATGAGTGTAGATATGTTGGCGCAGACTTAATGGGCTGAAGGGTCTCTTCTATGACTGTGTAAACAAGAGTAGACAAGATAGTCTGCTGAGTCTGTTCCATCATTCAATATGGGGTCTTCAATTCCATTTATACAAAAGTCCAAAGATTGACAATGTACAAATAATAGGCTTGCTAATAAAGCAGATTTTATAATTAAAGTTTTTAAGCATTTACTTTAGTTATAAAATTTAAATAATTGTAAATGATGGTAACAACCTGGGCCAGTTGATATGATTCTAAATTGCTGTGTAAGATTTTGACTGTAGTTTCTAAATTGACATGGCAGAACAGTATTGAAGGACTGCTGCAAAGTCACAAGAGCAATTTGGATTATCTGATTATTTAGGGGATTGACCAGATAGAAAACATAGAAACATAGAAAATAGCAGCAGGAATAAGCCATTCAAACCTTTCAAGCCCACTCCACCATTCAATATGATCATGGCTGATCATCAAATTTGTCCCCTGTTCCTACTTTCTCCCCATACTCTGAGATCCCTTAACCCTAAGAACTATTATCTAACTTCTTCCGGAAAACATTCAATGTTTTGACTTCAACCACCTTCTGTGGCAGAGAATTCCATGTGCTCACCACTCTCTGGATGAAGAAATTTCTCCTTATCTCAATCCTAAATAGTTTACCGTGTATCCTGAGACTGCGATCCCTGCTTCTGGACTATTCAGTCATCGGGAATATCCTTCCTGCACTTAACCCTCTTTAAAATGTTACAAGATTCTTTGAGATTCTCTTTCATTCTTCTAAATTCCAATAAAAATAGTCTTAACCTATGCAGTCTTTCTTCATTTGTCAGGCCTTCCATCCCAGGAATCAGACTGGTAAATCTTTGTTACACTCCCTCCATGGCCAGCACATTCCTCAGATAAGGAAACCAAAACTGCACACAATGCTCCAGATGTGATTTTACAAAGGACCTGTAAGTTGCAGCAAGACATCCCTGCTCATGTACTCAAATCCTCTCACTATGAAGCAGGCATACCATTTGCCTTTTTCACCTGCATTCTTACCCTCAGCAATTTGAGCAAGGACACCTAGATTTCGTTGCACCTCCCCCTTTCCCAATCTATCACCATTCAGGTAATAATCTGCCTTCCTGTTTTTGCTACCAAAGTGAATAACCTCGCATTTATGAAGATTTTAAGGCACTAAAGTAGTGGTTTCTGTGGTATCTTGGCCAATGTTTCCTCAGCTAACCAACACCATTAAAAACAACTTCATTGGCCATTGATTTCAATGTTGATTTGGGGATGATATTGTTGTCAATGATTGCTGTGTTTGCATTCCATGGAAGAATAATTTTGTGAAATTTTGTATATTATAATAAGTGCAAACGATGTGTGGTTTTAAGGTAACATGTTTTCATTTGCTCTTGACAACCACTGTATCAGTAGAGGTTCCATCATGCCTTTATCCTCTTAGTGGAATGTCACTGTTGGGCATGCATGACTACTGTCAAAATATGTAATCTTAAAAGTAAAAATAAGATTCATGTCTGATACTTGGAATGCACGGTTCTGATTGACTGGGCTTGACATCAGTATTTATGTCTGAATTTCAAAGGAGATGGGGAGATTAACCAGCTAACTTTCCTTTTTTCATTAAAATAAAACAGAATTCAAGAAATTTCTGAACAAGTGGGAACAATCAATAGAAAAACCTGGCCTGGATAACAGAATGAATGGGACAGTTTAAAGGGACTGGCTTTTGGCAGTTGGCTAGTTTCATATTTGATCTCAATAATTCTGCTCCCTAAATGTATTCTGATATTTGATTGATGTTGAAGATTAGAAGAAATTAGTAAAAATGTTAAATCTTGGTGCAGCTTTCTCTCTCTCTCACTCTCTCTCACTCTCTCTCTGCCTCTTTCTCTCATTCTCTCTTTCTGTCCCTCTCTCACTCTCTCTCTTTCTCAATGGGCCAAATGCTGACAAATGGGACTAGATCTGTTTCGGATATCTGGTCAGCATGGACGAGTTGGATCGGTGGGTCAGTTTCCATGCTGTATAACTCTATGACTCTATTTGAAGTTCCCACAGGAGTGATAAACTAAAGAACTTCATATAAACTGAACAGCATTTTCTCTATCACAGTAGTGACGATTCTTTCAAAGTACTTACGTTAGATTCCTTACAGTGTGGAAATAGGCCCTTCAGCCCAACCAGTCCACACTGACCCTCCAAAGATTAACCCACCTAGACCCATTTTCCCTCTGAGTAATGCATCTAACACTACAGGCAATTTAGCATGGCCAATTCACCTGACCTGCACATTTTTGGACTGTGGGAGGAAACCGAAGCACCCGGAGGAAACCCACACAGACACAGGGAGAATGTGCAAACTCCACACGGACAGTTACCCAAGGCTGGAATTGAACCTAGGACCCTGATGCTGTGAGGCAGCAGTGCTAACCACTGAGCCACCATGCCACCCTGAACCACTGTGCCACCCTACGTTCCTCGCTATAAAGCTGTTGGGGATATCTTGGGTTTGTGAAAGAGGCTATTTAAATGCAGTTTTCTTTCCACAACCATAACTATGTTTTTAAGGTTAAAAACTTGCACAGATCAGTGAGTGTGACTCACCTCTGAATCAGAAGGTTATGGATTCAGCCTTGTTCCAAAGACTCAAGCACAGATTACAGGTTGACCCTTCAGTACAGTTCTGAGGGAGTGCCATCTTTTGGATGAGAATTTAAACGGGAGCCCTGCCTACCCTCTCAGCTTGATGTAAGCGATGCCAAAGGCATTCTTTCAAAGAAGAACTGACTGCCCTTGGGTTCCAGCCAAGATTTATTCCTCAACCAGCATCACTGTGAGCAGATTTAGGGAGGCAGTTGCAGAGCTTAAAAACCTAGGCAGGAATTGCAATCCGTAGCATAAGCTCTGCATTGCCTGGGTAAACCATTCAACCTCTCCCACCCTCTCTTCTTACAGCTTATTTCTTTAACAGCTGTCTAATATCTACTTATGTGGTTCAGAATTAAATATTGTTTGATAGCAGTCTGGAAAGTGTATTAGCATGTTAAGAGTGCCATAAAAATACAAGTTGTTGAAGTAGAGGTTGGTTTGAACACTTATTGTTGGTCCCCTTTATTCACCATCTGAATTGTTAAGGGAGATTCTGGGCAACTTCTGTTGGCTGATGCATTTAGAATACTATCAGGCAAGCCTTTTCAGCAACATCTGTGGTCTATCTGTATCTTCCTGTTTTTCTGTTTCCCACTGCTTCAAACATCCTTCTGTTTACATTGTAAAGTGAGATGTTAGTTAGGCAAAAAAAAATTTTGAATTGGTCTGAAAAAATAAGCTTGTAGGCATTGAACTGCACAAAACAGCAATGTTTCTTTTAAGTAGTGCCTATTGCTGATGGTACAAGTAAATCGTTAGCGCTGTTTGCCCAATATAGATAGCTAAGTATGGAGATAACCTAGGACAATGAAATTTGCAGGGAACTGCATTGAGTTTCTCTGTTTTATTCTCCACAGGCAGAACCCCACAGCCACTAAGAAATTAAAAAATAAATGCATTAGCAGCTAAAGATAGTGAGGCTGCCCTTTGAGCCTTACACACTTTCTGTAACTTTCCAGCCAGCTAGAACGTTACAAGACTGACACGCGTGGGTCCTTATCAGTGGCATCAGACCTGACAAAATTTACCTTTGTGTGCATGTCAAGTGCTGGTCAAAACTATGTCATGTCTGTGACAAAAATATGCTTACTAGTGATCCTAGATGCAAAATGTGGGAAGTGTTCACTTCAAATACTGACATATTTCTTACCTTGAATAACAGAAAAATATCAAGGACAAGAACAAGACCACAGTTGACTTGAAGCTTCTTATCAGATGATGTTTGTGGTAAGTACTCCTGAGTTATGTGACCTCACCTCAATCTTATGATAAAACCATAACCTTTGAACCAGGTCATTCATCTCATAAATACCCTTCCTAATTCCACAGCAGACTCATGAGAAAATGCAGACACAGTGCATCTATGGAGTTCATTGTCTTTCGACTTTTGCTAAATTGGCACATTTTTCTGACATTTCAAACATGCCAGTGAAGGTAAAAAAATTATTATTGGTTCTTTCTCCCGTTTTATCTCCTTGTTTGTAGAAAGTGTAAGACCACATTCAACATGGCCGACTGCCACATCAGAGAGACTAAACTTACAGCTCCACCCCCACTCAAGATGTTAGTCTAAGAGCATTTGATTCTGTGTTTATCTTTCAAGTAAAGTATAACAACAAGTCCACATTTGTGCTATGTGGAAGGTTTAACATTCAATATGATGAGCAGCTTCTCAGATACTGAAGCAATCTGCATCTATGCAAAGCAAAGCTTGGACAACATTGTGCGTGGGGCTAATAAGTGGCATAGGTCATTCATGCCACACACGTGCCTGGCCATAAGCATCACTAACAAAAGAGAATCTTTCTTTGACATTCAATAACATTTGGCAAAGCAGAATCAATGGATTGACAATCCTAGGCCTGCTCCTATGTCTAATAATCTTACCATCACTGAATTTCTTTCACTATCAACATCCTACCATTGAACAGAAATTCAAGAGACCAACCATATAAATATTGCAAAATTGGAGTGAATAACTCATCTTTTATATTTCAAAAGCTACCCGTCAGCTGTGAGGTAGAACCCAGGGGTGTAATCAAATATTCTTGTCTTTCCTGGATGAGAATAGCCCCAACTATACTCATGATGCTCAACAACGTCCAGGCTAAATGCTGGCTCAAACCCCAACCACTGACCGAAGTATTTACTCCCTCTACCGCAAACAAATAATGGCAGCAGTGTGTGTAACAAGATGCACTACAGTAACTTACCAAGGTTCCTTCAACATCACTTTCCAAACCTGCAACCTCTGAAGTGAAGTCTTCAGAGTTCTACTCTCCAATTAGAGAGAGATGACTGGTGGTACTTTAGCCTAAGAGTCACCACACCTCAGGTGAGGATGGGAGGTTAAGAAGGAGAGTCCTGCATGGTAATCTCAGCCAGTGCAGAAACTGAATCCATGCGGCTAGTGCTATTCAACATGGCAAACCAGCCCTCCAAGGTAACTGCAGCCTTTACCACCAAAGAGAACACACACAGAAGGAGCATGGGAGTAGCACTAACTGCAAGTTCTCTCTAAGCCCCACACCAACTGTTTTCCACACTTTCACTGTTCTTTCACTGTCAAAATGGTCCATCAAAGCTGTGGGTGTACCTACACCACTTGGACTGCAGCAGTTTGAGAAGTTGGGTCACCACCATATAGGACATGTAGGGATGGGCAAAAAATATTGACCTTGCCCATGATGCTAATGTCGCAATAAAGAATAAGACTGAATATAGAATTCTGGAATGATCTGAGCACAGAAAGGAAGCCATTCAGTCCATTGTATCCCACTGGCTCTCTGCAAGAATACTTGCAAGTTTGATCTACTCCAAGTGCTTTCCCTGTAACTTTGAACAATTACTTGTTTCAGTTGGTTGTCTAATTCTCTTTTAAAAGTTCCCTTGAACCCATCTCCATCATGATCTCAAGCTGTGCTCTCCAAAACCTAACCTAACTTCTCCCTGAGGCAAATTATATCGCTTTCCCCTCCTCTTTTTGTAGAATTCACATCCAATGGGTGACTGTCTGATTCTCAACCTTTCTACCAATCGAAACAATTTCTCTCTATTTACCCTGCCTGAACATCTTATGATTTCAGACAATCTGATCAAATCTCCACTCACTCTGGTCTTCCTTAGGAAGAACGATACCAGTTTCTCCAATCCATCATTTAGCTGAAGTCCTCACCCCTGAAACCATTCTTGTAAATCTTTTTTGGGCTCTCTCCAAGACATTCACTTCTTCCTGAAATGTGGTGTCCATAATTGGACGCAAAATTCTATTTGAGGATGAACAAATAAATTCAACAAACAAATAATAAACTTTATAAATGTTCATCCAATTTTCTTGCTTCAGTATTCTTATGCCTCCATTTATGAAGCCAATGATCCTTATTGCTTTTCAAGCAATTTTTCAATATACTCTGCCATCTTTGACAATTTGCTAATCACACTTTAATAATCTAACTGATCTCCTGTGGCATCATCACAGGTTGGCCGTTTGGAGGATAATTGTAATACTTAAAAGCTGAGACATAAATCTAATTTAATCACATTTGCCCTATGCTGGCCTTGGTTTGGGGAATTCTTGTGGGGAACTAGCCTAAGTAAGGATATCCCAAGGTCATTTAGAGGTTGGTTCCAGAGGGAAGTTTCTTGGGAATGGCAGCTGCTTATAAAATCCAAGTTCCTCACCTAGGGAGAGATCGGGTTATTGAGGGCAAAAAGGCAACAGGAAGTTATTCAATCACGCAGCTGTCATTGCTGTAATGTTGAAAATAGTGAAGGCATAAGAGGCCAGAGGAGGACTTGCATAGAGATCTCAGAGGGTTGGACAACATTACAGAGACAGTGAGATGCAAGACAATGGAGACTTTGAAAACAAGCATGAATATATTTTAAAGGAGGTATTGTTGGACAGGGCTATTGCTGCTCATGGAAGTGATGGTGTGGGGTGAGACAGGGCAGCAAAGGTTGTGAATGATTCTAAACGTTGATTTGTCCTAACCTACAGGTCTGGTGAATTGGCCATGCTAAATTGCTCACAGTGTTAGGTGTGTTAGTCAGGGGTAAATATAGGGTAGGGGAATGGGTTTGGGTGGGTTTCTCAGTGTGGGCTGAAGGGCCTGTTTCCACACTGTAGACAATCTAATCTAATCTAATCTATGCCCGTGTTTTCTGGGTTTAGGTAAGTGCAGTGTATCCTCCCAGACATGCTTCCATGTCAATCAAACACAAAGTCCACTTGCAGGGAGTTAGAATTTTCACTCATTTCGGCATCAACATTGACGTTGCAGTTCCCAGAGTTGTGGGGCTCCTTGAGGATCAGAATACCTTGCAGAAACCCTGAAACTGTGCTTGAGACTCCAATTTGATCAGAAGATGAACTCTTCATGAAGTAGTTTTTTTGTTTTGTTTTTTGAAACTATTGGCTGTGGAGTTCTTGAGTGCCTTACAATCAAGCCTCATGGATGAGGACTGGCCCACCACATGTTGCTAATGATATTGCATCCATTGGCCAAACACCAGCAAGACTTACTTCTTTAAAAACTGTAGGAGAATTGTTGAAAAGTGAAGAGGGGCTAAACTGTACACCATCTCCCTAAAGAGATATGAAAATGTGTGACAAGTGAAAAAAAAACAGCTTTGTAACTTACAAGAGGGTGTGAGGGAGTGATAGTGAAAGTGGTGGTGGAATTCCCTTCTCCTGCTGTGATAGGATTACTGTGAAAGCAGCTCTGCACAGACCCCTGTGTAGCGTTCACTTCTTCCAGCAGGAGACCGTGCTTTCCATCCTCTGCAAACATTTTAATGCCAGAGGATGCCATGGCCCCTTCGGCCCACAGGATGAAGTCATAGTTATGGACACAACCTGCAAGAACAAAATGTCAAGAATGAAGCAACATGGGAGAGTTTGTAGATTTGGCATCATGCATTCAAAAGGCCTCTCATTATGATTCTTCAGTTTTTACTGCTTGACATCAACCACAGTGGAGCTCAGCATCAGCACCTCAAACTGTCACCATACCTATAAAATCAAAACAATTAGCTAGCATTTCTTCATGTTATTTAATCCTGAGAACGGTATCTGTTTCCATCCCGTCTCATGATGCCATTCTTTTCAAATCCCACTAATACAATGCATTCCTTTATTTAATTGGGTGACTTAGCAACAATTCAGAATAAAGGATGACTAACATTTTTTTTGCAGTACAATTTCCTATTCTCTTTTTCTAAATAAATTGTCACGGCAGAGTTTCCCAAAGTGTAAACAGTTTGATTTGAGTCATTTAATTCTCAGAACCACTGAGGCTTGAGAGTACCACAGACACAAACAGTAAAGACTTTGAAACATTATGGTGTTATCAAAGAAGAATGTATACTTGTAGTTATTAAATTCAAGGTGGCATTACACTGCACAACCATGTTTCTAGTTTGCCATGATGCAGTATTTATATCATTGCACTCAGTGCTTTTTAATTACAATGTTCCTTTTTTTTAAACAATCCTTTTTAGAAAGTGGGTATTCCTGAAAGGGCCAGCTTTTTAATGCCCACCCCTCATTGCACATGGAGGTATAGAGCCTTGTTCATCAGCCACTGTTATTGGTCTTGTTTAACTGAGTGGTTTGCTAGTACACTTCAGAGAGCAGTATCAGTATGAGACTGGAGTGCGTATTGTTGAGGACAACATTTTGGTTCCCAGCAAAACATTTGTGAATCATTGAGACTGATCCAACAGCTTCGTGGTCATTTTACTGACAACAGGGTTTTACTTCATAGCATCCCTACAGCGTGGAAGCAGGCCATTCAGTCCATCAAGTCCACGCCGATCCTCCGAAGACTCGCGCAGACTCAGCCCACCACCGTAATCCTGTATTTCCCATGGCTAACCCACCCAGCCTGTACATCCTGGACACTAGGGGCAACTTAGCGTGGCCAATCCACCTAACTTGCACATCTTTGGACTGTGGGAGGAAACTGGAGCACCCAGAGGAATCCCACGCAGACACGGGAAGAACGTGCAAACTCCACACAAACAGTCGCCTAAGGGTGGGATCGAACCGATGTCCCTGGCGCTGTGAGGCAGCAGGACTAACCACTGAGGCACTGTGCCGCCCCGAGTTAAACTCAAATTGAATTAATACAATTTGAACTCATGTTCCAACATGTCGGTCCCTTTGGAATGGGGAGCCAGGTTTTCCAGATGCCACTGTTTGCTTTCAGGGAATCTCAAATTTTCAGAGAGGCTTCAACAGGTATTAGGGAGGGCAGCCATACCCGTGTCTGGTGTATGCAAAGGCTTTGGGCACCTCCCTTTTAGCCTGAATGAATACAGCAGACAGCCATACTATGGAGTGCAGTGAGGTGATTCATCCAAACCTTGCCATTGTAAAGGCAGACACTCACCTTGTACTCGAAAAACGTCCAGTGGATTCAGAGAAAATATGGTTCTCTCTTCAAGTCCTTTTCATTCATCATTGACTGATTGGATTGACACAACTCACTTGGTTTCTGCAGTAAGAGTTTCATTGTCCAAGCAAACTGAGGGATGTTTAGATCAAGAATACAACAAAAAAACCAGGACTCACCGAAAAGCATTGACCACTGGGCTGGAGGTCTGTACATTGGATATTGCTTTGGAAAAGAGAAGCTGTTCCACTCTGCCAGGAAATGGAGAGTGTAGCGTGCTGGTTTCTGAGTTTGGCAGTGGATTACATTGCCGGTGGTGGCTGGAGAGATGAAGAAGAGCCAGAGGAGAAGAATAGGACTCATAATACTAACACTGGGGACTGAAAGCTAGAGATCAATTCAGAGTGAATTCCCCATGGTGACATAGAATCTGGACTCCACAGTTTTCTGAATAAACAAACCCTTTGACCTCCTGTGGTAGACAATTCTCAACTTGGGTTAATATTTAATAAAGTCAATCTGTTGCAAAATAAATCCTCTCCTACCTTCCATTTAATGCACTTTGGAAGGTGCAGATCAGAAATTATTTCTTGAATGAGGAACTACGATTCGCTCTCAGCTGGAGTATTGAGTTCCATTCTGGGCACCACCCTTTAGGAAGGATGTCAAGGCCTTGGAGAAGTAGAAACGATTTACTAGAATGGTCCCACGGATGAGAAAACTCAGTTCTATGTGGAGAATGGATTTTTTTTTTTAGTGGGCGGCACGGTGGCACAGTGGTTAGCACTGCTGCCTCACAGCGCCTGAGACCCGGGTTCAATTCCCGCCTCAGGCGACTGACTGTGTGGAGTTTGCACGTTCTCCCCGTGTCTGCGTGGGTTTCCTCCGGGTGCTCCGGTTTCCTCCCACAGTCACAAAAGATGTGCAGGGTCAGGTGAATTGGCCATGCTAAATTGCCCGTAGTGTTAGGTAAGGGGTAAATGTAGGGGTATGGGTGCGTTTCGCTTCGGCGGGTCGGTGTGGACTTGTTGGGCTGAAGGGCCTGTTTCCACACTGTAATGTAATCTAAAATCTAAAAAGTTTTGAAATTGAAGGGGAGGTATAATAAAGATATGAGAGATTTTGATAGTGTAAATAAAACAAAACAATTTCCATTGGGAGCTGTCTCAGGGGTAATGCTTTGATGCTCACAAGGACAAGCAACATTTCTTAAATACTTTCAGTGTTGCTGTCGGTTGTTCTTTGTCCCTTGTGACCAGTGTTGCTATTGCGAAAGAGCGCCTCACTCTACCAGTCATGTGTTCATCAGGTAGCACTCTTGCCTTGGAACCTAGTAGGTCATGGGTTCAAATCATACTCCAGAATCTAGAGTGCAAAATCAAGGCTGACATTCCCGTGAAGAACTGAGTGAATGCTGTACTATCAGATGCACTGTCTTTTGGAAATACCAGTCCTTGTCTCTGAAGATCCCATGGCACTATTTTGAAGAAGATCAGGAAGCTCTCCCTGGAGCCTGGACAAATATCTATCTTTAATCAACATCACTAATTTTGGCTATTTATTTCACTATTTATTATCTGTTTACCTATTACCATTATTTATTTCATTGCTCTTTTTGGGAAATTTGTGTGCAAATTAACTACTGCATTTTTTATGCATTATAATAGCAACAACACTTCAAACATTCATTGCTTATAAAATGTTCTGGGAGGTCCAAAGACTATACTTGGTGCTATATGAATGAAAATTCAATCCTTGATCTTTTACCAGATTGAGGCAAAACTAACTTAATTTGAAGGAGATTGTTGATGTGGGGAGAGTACAGTGATGGAACGTACTAGCACTGGGGGTCTGTGACATAACTGAACCTTTACTCTCGCAGATTCTTTTAACCTCATCACCTGATGCAATTCTTCTGCAATCTCTCTGTTTCTTTTCCCTCAAGTTTCAACAAGATATGTCTGATAAGGTTTTGATGTGTTCAAAAAAATGTACCTTTATAAATGTCTTCTTGTTTGGAATCAAGGCCTGTGCAAGCAATCTTGTTTCTTCACAAGTTGCGATATTTGTGTAAATGCTGGTGTAATCTATATGTGATTACTCACTGCACTATAGAGCTCTTAATCCTAGATTCTTTTAAATATTGCATCTTGCTGGAAGTCAACAATGTAACAGTTAGCTTGATGTATCTCTTTCGGTCACGGTTTAATTCCAAACAAAAGATTAGTTTTATATCGAGCTTCTAGATAATTCTCCAACAAAGGCGAGCACTGTATTAAATGTTTATTTGAGTTGCTGAAAAACATGCCAAGTTTGTAGATAATGAACATAAAAATGGAGAGTGCTGCACTGCTAAATGTTTCATTATGGAATTATTTCACCAAAAAAATGGGTGTGTAAAAGCATCATTGTGAGATCAGTCTTATTTTAACCCTCTCCCCAGTTGAAGAGATTGTTCTTGCGGCGTTGGCATCTCTTCTGCTTACACCTCCACTAAAATCCACTCTTCATGTACAAACCTAAAAACAATTTGACGATGGAACCCTCCATAGGCATCAGTAGGGGGGTCAGTTAGGTGGATGCTGGTTTGTGATAAGGAATAGTACCAGCAGTGTGGGTTCAATTCCTGCACCAGCTGAGGTTACCATGAAGGGACTCTCCTTCTCAACCTCTTCCCTCGCCTGAGACATGGTAACCCTCAGGTTAACCACCACCAATCAGCTCTTTCTAATGAGAGAGCAGCCCTGTTGTCCAATAGGACTCTTAAATGTGCTCAACATTTGCATTTTCCTGCATTTTCCTGCAAAGATCTCAAAGCTATGGTGTGCTTTCTGTTAGAGACAAGTCATTGTATAGGTGAGGGACACTGCTCCACATCAAACATAGGATAGTGTGAAGAAGCAGCCCTCCATGAATGGCTATACAGTACCTAACAAGAATTGAACCCGCACTTTGGTTTCCTTCTGCACCAGGTTCTAGCCAATTAACTAAACAACCCAACAAGGTCCTAAAGCTCTATTTGGAATTTGAATCTATATTATGCACTTCCAAGACCACGAATTTCCCAAATTGCTTTGCAACCAATGAGATGTTATGGAAGGTACTGTTGCATTATAGGGAGATGTACCAGCTCATCTCCTTCCTATGGGAAGGATGTTGTGAAACGTGAAAGGGTTCAGAAATTACAAGGATGTTTCCAGGGTTGGAGGGTTTGAGCTATAGGGAGAGGCTGTAACTATTTTCCCTGGAGCGTTGGAGGCTGAGGGGTGACCTTATAGATGTTTATAAAATCATGAGGGGCATGGATAGGGTGAATATACAAGGTCTTTTCCCCAGGGTAGAGGAGTCCAAAACTAGAGGGCATATGTTAAAGTGAGAGGGGAAAGATTTAAAAGGGACCTGAGGAACAACGTTTTCACACAGAAGGTGGTTCATGTATGGAATGAGCTGCAAGAGGAAGTAGTGGAGGCTGTTACAATTACAACATTTAAAAAGTATCTGGATGGGTATAGAATGGGAAGGGTTTAGAGGGATATGAACCAACTGCTGGTAAATGGGACTAGATTAACTTAGGATATCTGGTCGGTGTGGACAAGTTGGACTGGCGGGTCTGTTTCCATGTTATACATCTCTATGACTCTATGATTCTAATATGTGCAGAGTAAACTCCCATAGACAGCAATTTGATAAGCTACCAGTTTATCTGTTCCAGAGTTGTTGACTGAGGCATAAATATCTGCCAAGACACAAAGGACAACTCTCTTATTCTCCTTCAAACCTGATCTTATTGCCACCTTCATCTAGTGACCCATTAGAAAGGTGACAACTCTGGCATTGCAGCAATTCTTTAGCATGAGGCTTGGAATGTCAGATCAGATAAGAACACAAAAATACATCTAATTTTCCTGTTTTCATTTGTAACTTTCAGCTTATGCTAAATTATGTCCACCATATTTGCAGCTTGCTGAACCTGTCTGTAACTTTGGGCTGGAATCTTCCTTCTCCTCTGAGGATGGTGAAATTGTAGCTTTCTTAACCTTGTTGCTAGAGCCCCAATCATTACAAAAGCTTTTTGTAGTCATTCCTATTTGGGAGGGGGGAATGGTGTGGGTGCACATTGGTAGCAAGGAGGAAAACAATTGCAAAACAGCCCTACAATTTAATAGAGCTCGGATTTAATGATTGCAATGTTCCCATAAACTAATACAAACTCACGAAAGAGATATACAGACACTTCACAGATCACAACATTATTATTTCACACCTCAAACAACTGCTGGGATTCAGATGAGAATAGCATTTGACTTCACTGTGATGACTCCTCCAGTCAAATAGTTGCCAGCTGCTGCCTGGTCAGACTCGCAGATGATGGATTGCAACTTGGATGAGATAGCAAAAGAGACTGTCAAGGCCAGCAGAAGTCAACACCTTTAGGTGTGATCAGGAGAAAATTGAGAGCACAATGAAATTCTAACAGGATCTCAATTTTTGATTTTGTGAAAGGTAGCTACTCTGTCTCACCACAATCGATGTGATCACCATTGAACAATGAGCCCCAGCTGATTCCTGCAAGGCAACACGTCATTATCTCTGTAAATATACAGTTAGATGTTTTAGTTTTAATGAAAAAAAAACCAAGTGTGATTACAGAAATATAATTTAAAGAACTCTTCAAAAGCTTTGAGAAAGAAGATTGCGGGGATTAATGCAGCTAGCTAGGAGAACAAGTTGGCTCCTTAAATTGCAGTTAACAGCATGAATGCGTTATAATTACAGCGTCACTAGGCAGGCCAGTACAAGAATGTTATAATCAATGCAGAGACAGTAAAGGTTTACAATTTCATTCTTTGAGGGTGGTGTACTGCCTGCACACAGACTATAAAATGAAAATTAAAAAAAAGGAAAAACAGTCAGTCCAAAATTATCACCTTAGTGAATAATCTGCATGGCTACTTTTGTTTTGAAAGGGCATTGTGTGTCTTTGACGGGGCATGTTACTGGTGGAATATCTGGTATAGCAAGTCTGCTACTGATTAGGATTTTTTTTAAAAACAATCTCAAGGCTTTCTATTCCAGAGAACATTGAAAGGATTGCCACTGAATGTCTAAATGATCACCTCATTTCTGAGCTAGAAAGCTTTGCAGTCAAGCCCTAGTTCAGTATTTAGTATACAGAGAAGATGATATGTCTTTATACAGCTCCTTACACCATCTCAGGATATCACAAAACCCTTCACAGGCTAGTGAAGTATCTTTTTAAAATCTTAATCACAACTGCAATGCAGGATAAGTGGCAATTTGTAAGGTACCACATACAGAAATAATTGATTTTGGATGAGGAGGCATTTTTTAATGGAACGGCGATGGCCTAATAGTATTATCACTAGATTATTAATCCAGAAACTCAGTTAATGTTCTGTGGACCTGAGTTCAAATTCTGCTGTAGCAGTTGGTGGATTTTGAATTCAATAAAAAGAATTTGGAATTAGGGGTCAAATGGTGACCATGAAACCATTGGCAATTGTCAGAAAAACCTGTCTGGTTAACGAACATCCTTTAGGGACCAAAATAGGTCATCCTTACCTGGTATGGCCTACATGTGATTCCAGACCCATAACAAAGTGGTTGACTCTCAACTGCCCTCTGGGCATCAATGAATGAGCAATAAATAGTGACCCAGCCAGAGATGCCCAGGTTCCATGAGTGAATACAAAAAAGAGAAATAACTATTGTTTAGGTCACAAGGAAAACACACCTATTATTCAAACAGTGTACAACAAGCAAGGCACAGTTAGATCCTCAATTTAATGTATCTTCCAATATGGCTGTTGTGTTTTTCCACTATACAAAGGAGGCTGTATTTCAAAAATGTCCATTGGCTACAAAGTACTTACCTCGAGAGTGCCATGTAATGAATTAAACAAATTTTGATCAACATTTGATTGGAAGTATTGTTCACCAGGTGACCTTCCTGCTCTTCAAGTCAAACCTTGAGATGGTCTCCAGAAACAGTTGGATGGGGCCTCAGTTTAGCATTTCATTTGAAGGACAACACTACCAGTCATCCAGCATTATGTGACAAATGTGCTCAAGTGCTAGACTGTGGCTTAAACCCATAACCTTGTGACCTAAAGGTGACAAAATTTCCAACTTTCCACTATGATGTGCAGGAATATTGAGGAGTGTGGCATGAATTATAACTTTCATTGCTTAGACTACTGTGTTCGCAGTCTGATGCCTTGAGCACAGATTGAAGACTGTTCATTGTTTCCATGGGTAAGCAATGGAAATTGACCAGGAAACACAAATCAGCAGTAGGATCTTCATATGAGTGTATGAAAGGGAAGCAAGCGCAGGTCAAATGGCTATAACATATCACCAGGTGGCATAGTAGCTCAGTGGTTAGTACTGCTGTGTCATAGTGATTCGATTCCAGCCTCGGGTGACATTCTGTGTGGAGTTTGCTCATTCTCCCCGTGTCTGTGTGGGTTTCCTCTGGGTGCTCCTGTTTTCACCCACAATCCAAAAGTGTGCAGTTTAGGTGAATTGGCTATGCTAAATTGCCCTTGGTGTTCAGGGATGTGTAGGTTAAGTGCATTAGTCAGAGGAAATGTACAGTGGTAGAGTTGGGGAATTGGTCTGGGTGGGTTACTCTTCAGAGGGTCGGTGTGGACTTGTTGGGCCGAATGGCCTGTTTGCATACTGTAGGGATTCTATGATTTAACAAGTTAATAGTTTATCTTCATACTCAACAAGTTCATATCTGTTCTTCACAAGCTGAGGATTACATTAGTGTAAAAGCATCCTTAGTCTTGAATATATTCAATAACTGGACAGGATGACAGACTTCTAAAGACTTGAACCCTCTAAATGCAGGCATTTTTCCTTACTTCAGTCAGAAATTTCTGATTCTTTAACGTGAGTCAAGCGTGTGGTGCTGGAAAAGCACAGCAGGTCAGGCAGCATCTGAGGATCAGGAGAACCTGCCCCTCGGATGCTGCCTGACCTGCTGTGCTTTTCTAGCACCACACTCTCGACTCTGATCTCCAGCATCTGCAGACCTCACTCTCTCCTTTAATGTGAGACAATTCCCCTTAGTTCTGGAAGAGTCTCTGCCCAGGGGAAACAATCTCTCAGCATCCACCCTGACAAGCCTTCTAAGATTGACATAAGTTTCAATGAAATCATTTCTGATTCTTCTAAATGTCAGAGACTATTAGTCCATTCTGGTCAGTCCCTCCTTCTCAGAACACAATTCTCTCATTCCAGGATTTAATCTAGTGAACTTTTGTTTGACCTCATCTCAGCATATTAGACTTTCAATTGTTATGAGGAAAATACTCTCCAAGATGGGCAAAGATGAGTGATTTTATTTTTAATGACATTGTTTATCTGTGGGAGGCATGAGAAACTAATGGAGGGCAGGCACCTTCCCAAATAAATGATGGAAATAAAGGAGAGTTGTCGTTGGGCATACCCTCATTGTTTCAAACTTATTATTGATACAGGGAGAAGACTGGACAGCCTATCTTCCTATGAGCATGATGCAGGACAAACAAGAAATGCTTTCATATAAAGGAGACCCAACATTTAGAGTGTCTAATCCCCATCCTGGTGATAAACTACACTGTTCACCAAAGCTCGATCATTTACATTGTAACATTGTCTGTAGGAAAATAGACAAATCTTATTTGTTTTTAGCTAAGGGAGAGTTGCTTTGGGTTTCTTGGAGGTCTTTCCAGCATTCCAGTGAGATTTCTTGGCATACCTTTCCAAATTCACCTCATTAACTATCTCTTGTCCAAGTCTAAGCCATCTTACCAGACATCATTCCTTTAACCACTTGCCACTGAAAGACTAGTCTCACCTTGCGGCTGTGCTATGTTTTGAAGCCCAATGTACTGGGACAAGCACTGGCAATCCAGATTGCACTGCACCATTCCTGGCATTTTCCCCAGATGTGGCATTCAGAGAAATCAGTGCCCTGTTTTCTGGGCAGGCACCTGGTGGTTCTGGCGGATATAGTAATGCATGGACAGGACATCATCTTGCCCAGGATCAGCATTAATGACCGATGCTGCCCCCATGACAGCTCTCTCATTCGCTTCTATCCTGAATTTACCACATTCCATTATCAGAACAACTTGCCAATCTGTGGACATCCATTGAAAGATCACCATCAATCACCTGATGAAGGAGCGACGCTCCGAAGCTAGTGTGCTTCCAATTAAACCTGTTGGACTATAACCTGGTGTTGTGTGATTTTTAACTTCGTACACCCCAGTTCAACACCGGCATCGCCAAATCATGACCATTAATTCTGACTGTGCCATCTTTGAATGGCAGCTGTGCACCCAGAAAAGTGTTGGCAATCCAGTGTTGGCCCTCGCTGGCAATATCATGGCATTGTCACCACAGCAGCCACAAAGCCACACTGCCCACGGCACGTAGCCAACATGGCTGACACTCCCTCACAAATACAACCCCATTCTCTCACATCCGTCACTGTGAAATCACTGGGCCACAGAGTTTAACCTTTTCTGTAGCGACAGCCTATCATGGTATAATCACTAAGTAACCATTACTCTTCCCCTAGTTCCCATTGGACAATCCTTGTCCTGTAAAGGTAATCACATAAAGGCAAGCTTTTGGACAATTCCAAGCAAGAGCTTTTACTTGCAGCCATCAAAATGGAGCTTAAATAAAACAAATAGAGGCTGCAGTTCACCCTGACAATGCAAACCAAATTTTGGCACCATGACCAAAGGCGATTTAACATTCAGTGACATCTGCTATCATTGACTGGAACTGAGTGTCAATCAGGTCCTGTCTGCTTTGTAGTGCTCAACACAGATGAGCTCCATCACAAACAACGAGAGTTTCCTCCTCATCTTCCTCAGTGTCCACATCCTCCTCCTCTAAAGACTGATCCTGAAGATCCTCAGTATCGGCCACACCACCTTGTTGCCTGTTCCATTTGGGTAGACCACAGGGATGCTGCAGCACATGGTGTCCGGATTGGAGGTCCCTTCCCCAGACCAGTCTATATCTTCACCAGGCCTTTCTTATGCTCCACCACAGCCATGGTCAAGGCTTGGACAGCACTGTATCTGTGATCTGCACTAATTAAGGGATTATGCAGTGGAGTCATGAGCCATGGTCACAGTGGGCAGCCCTTGTACCCCAGTAACCAGCCTTGTAAGGCACCTGGACCTTCAAACATAACAGGTACACAAGAATACTCCTGGACATAGGAGGTATCGCTGCTGCTAAGGTAGCGGGTGCACACCTTGAGGAAGTGGTAACAGTGACGTCAGATCATGTGCACAATAACCGAACGGAATCCTTACTGTTAACAAATCCCGCAATGATGTGCCATGGCCCTCTCAGTGCTCATTCATCTGTGGGTTTATGACTGAGAGATCCCACACAGGTCACCCATCACTCCCTGGAAGGAGTCAGAAGAGATTCAGAACAACTGTCACCTCCACAGCCACTGGGAGAGGATGGCCTCCCACTCTTACAGACTCCACATCCTCCTCCAGCATCTACCACAGTTCCATCACACTGTCCCAGGATGCACGGAGTCTATGTCAACATTGAAGCTTCCTGATCCAGAATTGGGGATGAGAAGCTCTGGTCCTACTGTGGATCCTCAGGGGCCATATTACTGTGCCAACTCTCTCAGCTGGGTGGTCCTTCGCGGTCTGCTGCTGCTCCTGGGCTTGCTGATGGACCAGATTCTCCTACATCTGGAGGAAAGCAGCCACAATGACCAACATCCCACACCTCCCCCCTCCCCCTCCCCCGTCACCCCCACCCCACCCCCGTCACCCCCACCACGTCTGTGTGCAAGACTCCCAGCTGGAAATGACCTCTGTTGGGAACATGAGGAGAGCAGAAGCGGCGGATCAGTCAGAGGTGGCATCGCCTACTGATGGGGACTGCACACGTTCCTCCACACAGTGTGACATGCTGTGCTCCAATAACAGGAGCCATGTCTTCTCATTCATTTGGCTTCAGCCTCAGCATGGGCACTAACTTGATGAAGGAGCTGCATTGGTGGAGAGGCCAGCTCATTCCATTAAGATCAGAGTATCTGCTATGCACCAAATCCCTTCCTACCTCAAACACACATCATTCAATTCTTTGTTGCATTCAGAACAGACCATCAATGACAGATGATGATCTCCATTTCCTACAACACCCGTGGAAGTTGCATTAAGTAATGAGTCACTTCTGGCCAATATTGTCCTCATTGTGCGTCATTACTGCTAACTTCAGCATCATTGAGATGCCAGTGTTCAATTTGCAAGCCCCAGTGGTGTAGTGAAAATTTCCTTTGACCAGCATTTGAATCTTAAGCATGTTTATTCTCCCTGCATTACAAGTAGCTGATGAAATGGTTACAAATAAAATGGAGCTAGAGTCTGCTTCAGGTACTTTGCCCCTTTCCCCTCAATGTGCCAGAGAGATGTGGATCCCACTCATTCACCCATCAATGTGACACTGACCCTGCTCAGCCTTTGCACTGTCCCTGTCATTTCCCAGACATATTTCACTTTTAGACAATAGGAAGTGATGCAAGGAATGAAACTCATGGTATACGTTTTCAGTGCTAGTCCCTGCCTGGTTGCCATGTAACACCCCCGCTTCTGGGCATCCTCATACAACTCCTGTGGACCATTTGCACCCATTCTCCTCCATTCAGAGACTCACCTCATTGATCCTCACCTCCTTCTGTCCTCACTGCCCCCTGAACTCCCACATTATACCTTAATAATACCCAGCTTGCTCCTCCATGTTCTCCTTGTTGGGATCACCGCTGTGGTCACTGCCAATAGCATCCCCTGCTGAAGCCTAGCATTGCTGTTCCTCCTGCCCCACACTCTCTAGAATTTTCCTCATCACCGTGCTTGACACCACCTCTACAAATGTCTCTATTTTGACCCCTAGCTTTCACTCCTCTCAACACATTTGGCCCTGAATCACCTGCTGCCTATAAAGCAGCCCTTTACACCTTCTTGAACAATTAACAGACACAGTGTACTTGTCACCAGCTCTCTGATTGAGTTCGACAAGCAGCCCTCACACATGATGGACCAGACCGCTGTGTTTGCAGCTCCCTCACTGATGACACATCACTCCCTGGATTGCCAACACTGGCCATACAGGACTGACCGCTGCCCTGACTGTGCTCGGACAGATCCCCTGGCTGTAAATGGTCCAAGTGGACAACATGGCCCAGCCCCTGGACTGTGTATGGATTGTGCCTGTGACTGATGGCATCGGGACCCCCTTACAGACAGCAGCACCTCCTCTCTTGAGTGGACTGAGGACTGGCTCCCATCCACTTTCCGACAGGGCCTTGTGTTTGAATACATGTGTTCGGTGTGTTTGCCGCACAGCCAGCTGGCACATGCTGTAGGTGTTAAATCGATGTCTCGGAGTGCTGATCATAAAAACAGCTCCTTCCAATCATTCCCCCAGCCCCAGCCAAATCCCTAATGACAAATAACCTCTCTGTGTGGCTGCAATAAAGAGCATGGCCATATGTCAATACTGACAGCCTTTGCCTTTGAATAACAGGCGTGGGATGGGATGGCAAGGCCAGCTGGCAGTTGGTGCAAAGAGAGAGCGCTAAGGGAGTCAGCAAGCAGCCCTGAGTTGCAGCCTGGTCCAGTCCATGAACAGGGGGCCTGTCCCTGTATGGAGTGGCCATGTAGCTGGTGACTGATGCATCCTGCAGTGTAGGTCTGTACTTCCTCAGCATGCTGATGGGGGGTGACGGTGCTCAGAGAGGCATTATCATGAGGATTGTGAGGAGTTGGCAAATGTCTGATGCCAGTGCCCATGGATGAGGAGTACGTGTGGCTGGTGCCCATGGACCGTGCCCTGAGATGCTGTTTGCAACATGGGGGGCTCCTCACAACCCATGATGAGCTGACCTCATTAGGAATCTGCTGCCACTTTCAGGTGGAGAATTCTCCATGTCTTACTTGTTCAGTGCGTTCAGTAAGATAGACATTTAACATCAATAATCCCCTTTAATTGACAATTCCCCACTGCCCACAGGAAACCTGCCTCACATTCAGCAAGAACAGAACAGTGAGTTATTCCCTACATTGGGATAGGCCTTGCCAAGCATCTCACCCAACATTGCTACTCAGCTCACTAACGCCCACATATTCCTATCATATCCTAATCTCTATAAACTGTGAATGAATTGCTTGATGTGAGATTGTGCTCTCTGAAGTTCAGTGCTGTTTCTGAGTTGTTCAGACGAGGGAGGTTGCAGTTTTGATGCCTATTATATGTTCGGTAGCTCAACACAGTCAGAGCAATACAACTGGATTCGACATTCTTTGGTTAAGAAAGAAGAAATTGAGCCAGTATTCCTTTCTCCTGCAGTGTGTGTGTGTGTGTGCGTGCGTGCATGTGTGTGTGTGGACTGTGGTGCTGGAAAAGCACAGCAGGTCAGGCAGCATCCGAACAGCAGGAGAATCGATGTTTCCTGATGAAGGGCTCATGCCCGAGGCGTTGATTCTCCTGATCCTCAGAAGCTGCCTGACCTGCTGTGCCTTTCCAGCACTGCACTCTCAACTCTGACCTCCGGCATCTGCAGTCCTCACTTTCTACTGTGTGTGTGTCTGTGTATGTGTCCGTGTCTATGTGGTGTATGTATGTGTGTACACATCTGTATTTTTAAACCCCTCCATCATCTTGCCTTCATGTTTCTCTGTAATTCACCCACAGTCATCTGAAATGTTTACACTCCTGACTTCTTGAGCAGCTCATATTTTAATCACTTCACATTTGAGGGGTGCACCACCTGTGGTTCTGGAATTCTGTCCTTAAATCCCTTTGCCCTTACTTCTCTTCCTTTATTTAAGACAGTCCGTAAAACCTCCCTCTTCGACAACGTTTTTGGTTAAGTGTGCCACTATCTCCTTTTGTGATTTGGTGTCACATTATGATTTATGAAGTGTAGTGCAATGCTTTATTCGATTAAAGGTGTGATATAAATCCAAGTTTTTGTTGTTGGTCTCTGATGCTCATTGAGTAGTTTCTTGGACCTCACTCCAGAGCTCCCATATATAGGATCGCCATTAGAGTGTTTTATGTAAGAGGATCTGAGCATGAATGGAACATGTGTCAATCTCTTTCAGAATGGAAGGAAGAGTAAAGATTGTAGGCGGGATCGTCCTCTTTTCGTAGAGTTTGGAGGAGGGAAACCCAAGGCCAATGAAGATGGAAAATCCAACTAGATCTTCTAGCAATCAGGCAACTGATTGGCTGCCACCAGGCTTTCTACTGGAATCAGGACCAGACGCAAAATAAACCTGGCTGCCAAGAGGTATCAGCCAATCAGAAATCTTGCAGCTTCAGAGCTCAGCAGTGCCGCAGTGAAGTTGTGGCTACTGCCAGTACAACACCCTCCAGACTCCCAGCTTGAAGGATTGTCCACAGGAAAGGTAAATGTCACTTAGGAGAGATTCAGGTGGGTGGCTGTTTCTGGGGTTGGGTGTTGAGTGGAGTGGGAGTTGAAAACGTGAACTCTCAGTGGCTACTCTCCTGTACCATGTCCAATTCCTCAATCGTGCACTCCTGAGTGTCACCCTATCCAAACCCAACTGATACCTTTCCCACATTAGTTAACCAAATAGGTTGGCTTCCATAGTTTGAAGTGATTGCAGTTAAGGTGGGATAAAACCCTTAAGTGGTCATTCATCAACTACTTAAAGGCTTTAATTGGCAGTAGGGCAGGGAGACAGAGTTTGAGCCTTCACGCCCAGAACTTAATTAAGACAAAGTTGGTACCGTGCCAAAGTTGTTAGCTGCCAAATCCCACACAATCCTGCCTCCAGGTCCAACATGTCTATGGTTCTATAACTCTATTTCACCTGGTGAAGTTACTCAGTAAATGACTCAATTTGTTAATCACATGGTTGTCCTGTGACTAACATAGAAGATGACTCCTCCACCTCCATTCCAAATATAAATGCTGCTGGATCAAATAGAGCAATGCAATAAATGATGGTTGAAGATAGGTATGCCAATTGCACTTGTGATGAATGCTGTGAGGGATCTATACCTTCTATGTGAAACTTTACAAAACATTGGTTAGGCCACAGCTGGAATACTGTGTGCTGTTCTGGTCCCCACACTTTCGGAAGGTTGTGATTGCACTGGATCGGGTGCAGAAGAGATTCACCAGGATGTTGTCTGGGATGAAAAATTGCAGTTACAAGAAGAGACTGGGTTTGTTTTCCTTGGAGCAGAGGAGGCAGAGGGGGGATCTGATTGAGATATACGTAGACAGGATACATAGAACATAGAACGTTACAGCGCAGTACAGGCCCTTTGGCCCTCGATGTTGCGCCGACCTGTGAAGTTAATCTGATGCCCATCTAACCTACACTGTTCCATTATTATCCATATGTGTGTCCAATGTCCATGTAAATGCCCTTGACATCGGTGAGCAAGCAGGCCGCTCCATGCCCCTACTACTCTCTGAGTAAAGAAACTACCCCTAATATTTGTCCTAAATCTACCACCCCTCAATTTAAAGCTATGTCCCCTCGTATATAGCCATCACCATCTGAGGCAAAAGGCCTCAGAATACTGGGCTAATGGTAAAATTCCTGGCAGTGTAGATGAACAGAGAGATCTTGGTGTCCAGGTGCATCCCTGAAAGTTGCCACCCAGGTTGATAGGGTTGTTAAGAAGGCATATAGTGTGTTGGTGTTTATTGTCCACCCTATACTGTCCACCCTATCTAATCCTCTGATTATCTTATACGTCTCGATTAAGCTGCCTCTCAACCTTCTTCTCTCCAACGAAAACAGCCTCAGTTCCCTCAGCCTTTCCTTGTAAGACCTTCCTTCCATACCAGGCAACATCCTAGTAAATCTCCTCTGAACCCTTTCCAAAGCTTCCACATCCTTCCTATAATGCGGTAACCAGAACTGTATGCAATACTCCAGGTGTGGCCTTACCAGTGTCTTATAACAGCTGAAGCATGACCTCGTGGCTCTAAAACTCAATCCCCCTAGCAATAAACACCAACACACTATATGCCTTCTTAACAACCCTATCAACCTGGGTGGCAATTTTCAGGGATGCACCTGGACACCAAGATCTCTCTGTTCATCTACACTGCCAGGAATTTTACCATTAGCCCAGTATTCTGCATTCCTGTTATTTCTTCCAAAGTGGACTATCTCACACTTTTCCGCATTCAGCTCCATTTGCCACTTCTCAGCCCAGCTCTGCATCTTATCTATGTCCCTCTGTAACCCACAACATCCTTTGGCACTATCCACAACTCTGCCTACCTTAGTGCCATCCGCAAATTTACTAACCTATCCTTCTACTCCCACATCCAGATCATTTATAAAAATGACAAACAACAGTGGCCCTAAAACAGCGGCACACCGCTGGTAATTTAGCTCTAGGAAGAACATTTCCCATCAACCACCACCCTCTGTCTTCTTTCAGCGAGAAAATTTCTGATCCAAATCGCTAAATCACCTTCAATCCCGAAACGCTGTACTTTGTGCAATGGCCTACTGTGTGGAACCTGATCAAACGCCTTACTGAAGCCCATATACACCACATCAACCACTTTACCCTCATCCACCTGTTTCGTCACCTTCTCGAAGAATTCAATAAGGTTAGTTAGGCATGACCTATCCATCACAAAACTGTGTTGACTATCTCTAATCAAATTATTTCTTTCCAGATGATTATAAATCCTATCTCTTATAACCTTTTTCAACACCTTACCCACAATCGAAGTAAGGCTCACTGGTCTATAATTACCAGGGTTGTCCCGACTCCCCTTCTTAAACAAGGGAACAACATTTGCTATCCTCCAGTCTTCTGGCATTACTCCTGTCGACAATGATGGCATAAAGGTCAAAGCCAAAAGCTCTGGGAAGTTAAAGTCCCCCATAACAACTACCCTATTACTCTCGCTCCTATTGAGAATTATCTTTGCTATCCTTTCCTCTACATCCCTGGAATAATTCAGAGGCCTAGAGAAAGCTCCCAATAGGATGACCTCTCCTTTCCTGTTTCTAACCTCAGCCCAAACGACATCAGTAGATGAGTCCTCAAACATTATCTCAGCTGCTGTAATACTACCTTGATTAACAATGCCACCTCCCCCCCCCCCCCCCCCCCCCCCCCCCACCCACCCCCTTTACCATCTTCTCTGTTCTTACTGAAACATCAAAATCCTGGAATTTGCAACAACCATTCCTGTCCCTCCTCCAGCCATGTCTCTAAAATGGCCACAACATCAAAATCTCAGGTACAAACCCATGATGCAAGTTCACCCACATTATTCTGGATGCTCCTGGCATTGAAGTACACACATTTCAAACCAAAATCCTGTTGCTGGTGCCCTCTCGCGACCTTGTAAATATATTCCTGATCTCACTACCCTCAACCGCCTGTATACTGGAACTACAATTCAGGTTCCCATCCCCCTGCTGCATTAATTTAAACCCCCTTGGAGAGCAATAGCAAATTTCCCCTCCTCAGGATATTGGTAGCCCTCTGGTTCAGGTGAAGACCATCCTGTTTGTAGAGGTCCCACCTTCCCCAGAAAGAGCTCCAATTACCCAAGAATCCAAAACCCTCCCTCCTGCACCATCCCTGCAGCCACGTGTTCAGGTCCGCTCTCTTCCTGTTCCTCACTTCACTAGCACCTGGCACGGGCAACAAACCAGAGATATCAACTCTGTATGTTCTAGCTCTAAGCTTCCACCCTAGCTCCCTGAATTTCCACCTTAAATCCCCACCTTTCTTCCTACCTATGTCGTTGGTGCTTATGTGGACCACGGCTTGGGGCTGCTCTCCCTCCCCTTCAAGGCTCCCAAAAACACGATCAGAGACATCACAAACCCTGGCACCTGGGAGGCAACACACCAATCATGAATCTCTCTCGTTCTCACAAGATCTCCTGTCTGTCCCCCTTACTATGCAGTCCCCAGTGACTAAAGCTCTACTCCTCTTCCCCCTTCCCCTCTGAGCGACAGGGACAGACTCTGCGCCAGAGACCTGTGCCCCATTGCTTACCCCTGGTAAGTCATTCCCCCCAACAGTATCCAAAACGCTTTACTTGATGTTGAGGGGAACCACCACAGGAGATCCCTGCACTGCCTGCTGGTTCCCTTTCCTACCCTGATGGTAACCTACCTTCTTTACGTGGCTGTGGAGTAACTACCTCCCTGTAACTCCTCTCAATAGCCCCCTCCGCCTCCCGAATGATCCAAAGTTTATCCAGCTCCAGCTCCAGTTCCCTAACACAGTTCTCGAGGAGCTGGAGTTGGGTGCACTTCCCACAAATTAGGTCAGCAGGGACACTAGAGGTGACCCTTACCTCCCACACACTGCAAGAGGAACATTCAACTGCCCTGACCTCCATTCACACTATTCTAAAGTCGCAAATAGACTGCCAGAAAAAATGAAACACAAAAGAAAACACTTGTCACTTACTGACTGAGTCACAGAACTTTTTTTTTGGTAAGAGGAGGAGGATGGGTGGGAGACATTACCTGAGTAGTGTTTTGGGTAAAGCAACCACTCAAATATGTCACGTCGTGACCTCTCCGACTGCCTCCAAGACCTGAACAAAGCCTAAACTGAAAGTAAGTAATTTAAATTGTGAGAATCTCCTCCCCATGGCAGACATGTCTAAGACGAGAGTTTTAAGATGAGGAATAAGTGGTTCATAGGAGATCTGAGTTGTTGGTGGAAATATGAAATGTGTTGCCTGAGACGGTGGTGGAGGCAAGTATGTACGTAACACTTAAGAAGTATCTGGATGATCACGTAAAATTCAAGGGAATTGTAGGCTGTGGACCAAGTCCAGGTAAATGGGATTAGTTTAGTTCGGTGTTTGTTGGTTGGCATAGACATGGTGAGCTGTTTCTATGCTGGATGTAAGGTGACTGGCTTACATTATGTTGCCCAAATCATGGGATAATTACTGTTTACTAGTAGCACCCTGAACTTCCATTAGGAAGGTTGCAGGTTCAAGAATTCGAATTTGTATTTGTGGCATTGCTAAAGTCAGCAGGAGTCCTGCCAGCAAACATCATTTTGGTACAACAAACAAAGGTAGGGCTTACCCAATTAATGGTCGGGCCTTGGGTGATGTTGTAAAAAGAGAGACCTAGGGGTGCTGGAACATAATTCTTTATAGTTTGCCTTACACGTAGAAAGGGCGGTTAAAAAGGCATTTAGCACGCTTGCCTTCATTGCTTAGTCCTTTGAGTATAGGAGTTGGGAAGTCATATTGAAGTTGTACAGGACATTGGTAAGGCCTTTTCTGGAATACTGTATCCAGTTTAAGTCACCCAGTTATAGAAAGGATATTATTAAGCTGGAGAGGGTACAGAAGAGTTTAACCAGGATGTTGCCGGATATGGAGGGTTTGAGTTATAAAGAAAGACTGGACAGGCTGGGACTTTTTTCACTAGAGCGTAGGAGGTTGAGAGGCGACCTGATAGAAGTTTATAAAATAATGAGAGGTGTCGGTATAGTTGATGGTAGTTGTCTTTTCCCTAAGATAGGGAACTTCAAGACTGGGAGCACATATTTAAGGTGAGAGGAGGGAGATTTTAAAAAAAAATAAGAGGCAAATTTGCTACTCAGAGGGTGATTCACGTGTTGAATGAACTTCCTGAGGAAGTGGTGGATGTGATTACAATTACAACATTAAAAAGACATTTGGATGGATACATGAATAGGAAAGGTTGGGAGGGATATGGGCCAGGAGCAGGCTGGTGGGAATAATTTTTGTGAGATTATGTTCAGCATGGACTGGTTGAACTGAAGAGTCTGTTTCCATGCCATATGACTCTATGACTCTATCTCCAGAATACATGATTATTAGATCAGATGAACTGGCTATTTAACACTTCTTTATGGGATCTTGCTCTGTATTTTGCAGGTTAGTAATTGACAGTGAAATATTTTGGGCCGTCTGAAGGGCATGAAAGGTGATATATCACTGCAAGTCCATTCTTATTTCATTTGTTTCCCTGATTGAGAGGGCTAAAACACTAGATTTCAGTATCAGAGCATGGGGCAAGCCATTTAGAATTGAGATGCAGAGAAATACATTTGCTCAAAGTATGTGAATCTTTGGAATCTTCTATCGCAAACTGTTGGGAATGTGAAGTCAGTGAATATATGCAAGATAGAGGGAGATACATATTTGGATTCTGAGTGGATTAAATAATATGATGATAGTGCAAGAAGGTATAGCTGAATATCAGCCTTGATCTTACTGTGTGGCAGAACAAGGGGCCAAATACCCTGCTCTTCTTCCTATTTCTTATATATTGTGAAAAGACTTAACTTTATATGTGAGTACTATGGTACAATCTAAGTGATATTAAATTACAGTATGCACTTAAATGTTGAGTAGTGTGGGTGTTAGTAGTCATTTGAAGAGCCAAATTACAGTGTGATTGACACTTTTTTCTTTTCTATTGTTCATGCAAAAATCCCAAGCAATCAGGCATTTAGCAAGACGCCTTTATCAAGCCTCTGGCATGTAATGTTCCCGGGAACTAGGAGAGATTCTTCTGGGTCCTATTAACTGAGAGTGCCGAACAATGTTACAAAAATTGTGCAATGAGTCAGCGTGAAACTCGGCACAAATTCTCTACACAGTTGCAAAGTGTGAGCACTAATCCTTTACTTAGACCTTGAAAATGTTTCAGTTTTCTTTTGGGTTTCATTTTATCATATTTCAAAAAAAAACTAAACGACTGTTTGTTGCATTTCTGTTTTGAAACAGTAATGTCTCTTCCCATCCTCTAAAACTTCACAAAACTATAGACATTTGTGTCAATATTTGTGGATGTAAAATCATTGGCAGTGTTTGAACTCGCAAATATCTTTCTTAATTTACATTCCACAACAGAACCATTAAAAGCACCACTTCCTCTTGCTGAATGGGATACAATTATCACGTTCATGCTCCCTGTTAAAACAAACAAGATAAAATGCAGAAGCAAAATACTGTGGCTTCTGGAAATCCAAAGAAAAAAACAAGAAATAAAATTGGAAATAGTCAGCAGGCGAGACAGCATCTATAGAGAAAGAAACAGAGTTATCATTGCAGCTCAATGACCTTTTGGGGGAAAATTATGAGTTTTAAAAAATTCATTCATGGGATGTGGCATCGCTGGCTGGACAAACATTCATTGCCCATCCCTTATTGCCCAGAGGACAGTTGAGAGTCAAGACATCATTGTGGGTCTGGAGTCACATGTAGGCCAGACCAGGTAAGGATGGCAGTTTCCTTCCCTAAAGAAGTTTAGTGAACTAAGATGGATTTTTCCCCAACAATCAACAGTGAATTCATGGTTAGACTCATAATTCCAGATGCTTTTGTATTGAATTCAAATTACACTACCTGCCATGGTGGAATTCAAACTCAGGTCCCCAGAACACTACCTGGGTCACTGAATTAACATTCCAGCGATAATGCCACTGGGCCATCACAACATATATGATAAGGCACCCTGATTCATCAAGTTGGGTTGCTGTGCTGAATGGATGTAGTGTCTTCCCAGGAACTGTCAGCTCATGATGGACAAGACTTCACTGACAGGATTGTCAAGCCCGCATCTTCTTCCAGCCGAATAAAAGCAAAATACTACAGATGCTGGCGATCTGAAACAAATGCACAGAATGCTGGAGAAACTCAGCAGGTCTGGCAACATCTGTGGAGAGAGAAACAGAGTTAACTCTTTAAATCTTCTGCCAGTTCTGAAGAACAGTCAAACATGATTCAAAATGTTTGTGTCTATTTATATCCTCAAACCATTGCACAATCTCTCCAGAGACCACACACATATAGTAACAGCTACCGGGCAAGCAGATACATTTTTTTGTCCCATTTGGCTCCTTTTAGCTGGGCAAATCATGGCCCAATCAACCAACAACACAGTCATAGAGTCATAGAAATGTACTGCACAGAAACAGACCCTTCGGTCCAACTCATCTATGCCGACCAGATATCCTAACCCAATCTAGTCCCACTTGTCAGTACCCGACCCATATTCCTCCAAACCCTTCCTATTCATATACCCATCCAAATGCCTTCTATATGTTGCAATCGTACTAACCTCCAACTCTTACTCTGGCAGCTCATTCCATACCCATACCATCCTCTGCATGAAAAGGTTGCCCCTTAGTCCACTTTTATATCTTTCCCTTCTCACCCTAAACCTATGCCCTGGACTCTCCCACCCCAGGGAAGAGACTTTGTCTATTTATCCCATCCATGCCCCTCAAGATTTTATAAATCTCTATAAGGTCACCCCTCAGCCTCCGGCACTCCAGGGGAAACAGCCCTAGCCTATTCAACCTCTCCCTATACCTCAAATCCTCCAACCCTGGCACCATCCTTGTAAATCTTTTCTGAACCTTTTCAAGTTTCACAATATCCTTTCGATAGGAAGGAGACCAGAATTGCACGCAATATTCCAAAAGTGGCCGAACCAATGTCCTGTACAGCCGCAACATGTCCTCCCAACTCCTGTACTCAATACTCTGACCAATAAAGGAAAGCATACCAAACGCCTTTTTCACTATCCTATTTACCTGCAACTCCACTTTCCAGGAGCTATGAACCTGCACTCCAAGGTCTCTTTGTTCAGCAGTACTCCCTAGGAACTTATCATTAAATGTATAAGTCCTGCTAAGATTTGCTTTCCAAAAATGCAGCACCTCGCATATATCTAAATTAAACTCCATCTGCAGCCAAGGCTCCAGTTCACAAACTTATCTCTTCGATGTAGAATACTCTTTTCCAGGTGAGATCTACCCTGCTGCAAGCCGGGAAGTTGGTGAGAAGTCAGTTTGCAAACCAACATGGATTATCTGGGAGTATAATGGAATTGGGATTGAGATGAGATTTGAAATGAAAATGGAACATCAAATCACAATCAATGCCTGTGATACCCAAGACAAATTTATGTCCCATCAGGTCTAATGGAAATTGACTTTATGGTTAGTCCTTCCATGTAGATGCTAGATGTACTTGCAGTGGTGTCTAGATAGTGTAGAGATGGCTATAATCTTTATTTGGCTCTGGGAAAAGTGCTTGTTTTCTGGGTTTTCTCTGCCTGGGCTATATTCACCAAATCCTACACTTCAATGAGAAATTGTGTTTGATAGGCACATTGGTCAGAAATAGAGATTTAATATAGGAGCACCAATATTGTCAACTGAGGTCCCTTTAGTGCAGCTCAAAATTCAGAGTGTGGAGTTGATTCATTTGTCCTGGGTGAGGTAGAATTCCAAAGGAGTTGTGCAGTACTTTGAAATCTTGCCTACCTGGCCAAAGATTTATCCAAAACCATTGACTGAGAAGCAAAGGGTGCTCACTCCAATCTACTTCCCACCTTAGCTCTGGACTCTGGTGAGGAAGTGTTCAGGGTGATAGCCCTGTTGTACTTCAAAACAGAATTGAGTGAAACAACTGACCAATGGTTCACATTGCCAATCTTGCATTTGTGTTGCACAATAAAAGGTGTGATAAATAGAAGCAATTACAGAGGCAAGAAAAAACAGGACAAGAAAGAAAGAGGGTGTAAGAAAAGATCTTTGATACGATGGTACAGAGGAGAGAGCAAGTAAGAGAAGAAGTGATGGTACAAGAGAAAATGGATGGTTTTGGGACAAGTAAATACACAATGGATATGTCTGGAGAGGTGTACATTATAATATTAGAATCTTTAATAGTATGTGAACTGTGGGAAGAATTGGAAGCTCTGAAATCCGTGTTGAGTCTAGAAGGCTATGAAGTGCCTGATTACTGTCTGCCACTTTCCAATGGTAGTACAATCCTGAAGATTGCTATCATTGTCCTAAATGCTCCTTGGCAAAGACTTGGGTAGACGGAAATCTAAACAGATCCCATCCAAAATACTCTTCTCAGTTTTGGACACCACGCCTCAGGAAGAATACAGTAGAGAGGATGCAGTGCAGGTTTAATATAACACTACCAAGGTTTAACAGGCTGAATTACAAGAACAAGTTGCAGAGACTTGGCTTGTTTATATTTGTTCTCAAATTATAATGTTCTTTCTTAGTGTTTTAAGTATAGATTGTTGCCAGCAGATCTGATCAAGGTGTTTGAGATGTTAGAATTATTTGGCAGAGTTGATAAACTGAACCTATTTCCTCAGGTGAAGTAGTGAAGGATCAGATGCAGTAGTTATTTAAAAATTAGAATTAACCATTCAAGAGCAAAATCAGGAAGCACTTGTTCACAAAAAAGGTAATAAAAATCTAGCACTGACTCTCTCAAAGGCTGTGTACACTAGGACAATTGGAACTTTCAAGATTGAGGTGAATAAATCTTTATCACATGAAGGTGTCAAGGGACGTAGGGCAAAGGTGAGAAAAGTGAGTTGGTACACCAAGCAATTTATTAAACATTAGGCCAATGGTGTGTTGCTGCTATAATTGGCCATTAATATCAATAATTTGTAAGCTATTACCCAAATTAATGTAACAAAACAAAGAACTGTGGATGCTAAGGATCAGAAGCAAAAACAGAAATTGCTGGATAAACTCAGCAGATCTGGTAGCATCTCTATTCTGAAGGAGGGTCACTGGACTCGAAATGTTGACTCTGCTTTCTCTCCCCCAATGCTGCCAGACCTGCTGAGTTTCTCTAACAATTTCTGGATCTGAATTAATGTGGTTAATTCTGATGTTGCTAATACTTTAGAGAAATAATTGTTTTCTAGGAATATCCATTTTTTTGGATAAGGCCTGAGCTAAACCATTCCTCCTTTTTCATTTTCTCTTGCTATCTAGGGTAGATATCTTTTACACATCTGGTTTGTTAAATTACTATTCCCTTTGTGTTGGCAATCATTTCAGACTGTTCTAAATGTAGTGTTGAATTTATCAATAGAACCCAGTGTGCAAAAAATCAGACAGATCTCAATTTTCACCGAGTGTCCTTTTCTAACATTATAAAAAGATTCTTCAGCAAGTCATATTAACCCTGCAAAACAGGAAACAGAAAGGTTGCTGTGATGGTATTGTTATTTGGCTAGTAACCTTGGGGGCCTAGATTCACACCCTCTCTACCATAGCAAATGGTGAAATTTGAGTTCAAATAAAACCTTAAAACAAAAACCTGGTGGGTACCATGTGACGGTTGTCATGAAAACCCATCTGGTTCACTAATGTACTTCAGGAGGTTAAAAAAAAATCCCCTTACCATGTGACTCCATATCCATAGCAACAATGGTTCATTTATAACTACCCTCTGAAATAACCTCTCAAGCCACTGGTTTAAAAAGTCCCAGAGTGAAGGAAATTCCTTTAGTGTCGCTGAGTCAAAATCCTACCGTCCCTCCATATGGCATTATGGGTGCATCTGCACCAAAGAGAAAGCAGCTCACCACCACTTCCTCAAGGTCAATTCAGAATGGGTGATAAATGTTGGCCCAGCCAGTGAAGCTACATCCCTGAATTAATAAAAAGAAATTGGGTGGCAATGAAGCAGACCAACAAATCCAGTTTCCTCAGTTTACTAACAGTGCTCATCAGGATAAAATGATGGGTCAAAATCCTGGAATTCCCTCCCTAAGACCATTATGGGTCTACCAACTGCAGCTCACCACCACCTTCTCATGCCTCCTCAATGGAACCTGTCAATGCAGATGGAAGTCTAACTATCCTGTTTCTGATGAAGGAGTGCTCTAACTTTCATCCGCCTGATACTGATTGGTCTGTTACGCAGCTCCAGATGTGCAGCATTTCATAATTTTTTTATCTCATCCTGGAGGCAAGAGTACAGCATCTTAAGCTATTGCACCCACCCTATCTAATTATTCTGACTCTTCCTAATCTTCCCCTGCTGCTACAAAGTCCTCCAGGTATAATGCAGTGAGTGACTTTGATCTGAGCTTTGCATCTGTGTCAGAACATCACTGCATGGTGCACGCACACTCGACTCTCCATTAGGGCCTGGCGTGCTGCCATTGTTATTCATGGTTTTGATCTCTTCATTTACACATTCTCCCCACTTGCCACATTCCGATGGATATCACACCAAGAAAGTATTTGGTGTCATCAGGTCATATTCCCACTTTGCTTGACCCCATTCAAGGACAGCAATTTGACTTTATTTGATGGCTTAAAACAGATATTATCGAAATACTATATATTGTGCACAGTGCACGTAGAACAGTCCATCTTCCGTAGTTACACCGGCACCACTCCCCACCTCTTCCTCCGCTATGTTGATGACTGCATCGGCATCACCTCGTGCTCCTGCGAGGAAGTTGAGCAGTTCATCAACTTCACCAACACACTCCACCCTGACCTTAAAAATCACCATCTCGAACACCTCCCTCCCCCTCAGGACCTCTCCATCTTCATTATTGATGACTGACTCAACACTGATATTTTTTATAAACCCACCAACACCCACAGCTACCTGGATTACACCACTTCCCACCCTTCCTCCTCAAAAATGCTATCCTATATTCCCAAATCCTCCGCCTCCACCGCGTCTGCTCCCAGGAGGATCAGTTCCACTCGCAGAATATACCAGATGGCCTCCTTCTTTAAAGACTGAAATTTCCCTTCACACGTGATTGAAGATGCCCTCTAACGCATCTAATCCACATCCCACACCTCCAACCTCAAACCCCACCCCTCCAACCACAACAAGGACAGAACCCCCCGGTTCTCACCTTCCACCCGACCAACTTCCGCATAAACCGCATCATCTGCCGACATTTCCACCACCTACAAACGGACCCCACCACCAGGGATATATTTCCCTCCCCACCTCTATCCACTTTCTACAAAGACCGTTCCCTCAGTGACTACCTGGTCAGGTCCACACCCCTCAACAAGCCCCCTCCCGTCCTGGCACCTTCTCCTGCCACCTCAGGAATTGCAAAACCTGCACCCACACCTCCCCCCTCACTTCCATCCAAAGCCCCAAAGGAGCTTTCCACATCCATCAAACTTTCACCTGCACATCCACCAATGTCATTTACTGTATCCGTTACTCCCAATGCGGTCTCCTTTACATTGGGGAGACTGGACCCCTCCTAGCAGAGCGCTTTAAGGAACATCTCTGGGACACCCGCACCAATCAAGCACACCGCCCGTGGCCAAATATTTCAACTCTCCCTCCCACTCTGCCGAGGACATGCAGGTCCTGGGCCTCCTTCACCGCCACTCCCTCACCACCCGATGCCTGGAGGGAGAACGCCTCATCTTCCGCCTCAGAACACTTCAACCCCAGGGCATCAATGTGGACTTCACCAGTTTCCTCATTTCCCCTCCCCCCACCTTACTCCAGTTCCAACTTTCCAGCTCAGCACCAGCCTCATGACCTGTCCCATCTGTCAATCTTCCTTCCCAACTATCCGCTCCACCCTCCTCTCTGACCTATCACCTTCACCCCCACCTCCATCCACCTATTGCACTCTTGGCTACTTTCTCCCCAGCCCCACCCCCTCCCATTTATCTCTCCACACCGGAGACACCCTACCTCATTCCTGATGAAGAGCTTTTGCCCGAAATGTCGATTTTCCTGCTCCTCGGATGCTGCCTGACCTGCTGTGCTTTTCCAGCACCACGTTAATCTTGACTCTGATCTCCAGCATCTGCAGTCCTCACTTTCACCGCATTATCCCTTCCATTGACTTCAATGACCAGGAAGATAAGATGCCCACTAATTCTATTGTGTCTATTCCACCCTGTCATCCCCCCAAGGTGTGTTCTTCTGATCAGATTTCATCTCCCCCCTGGATTTGCAACTAGAAGCTATTAGGGGAAGCAATGGCTTTGTGGTATTACCATTAGACTGTTAATCCAGAGCCACAGGTTAATGTTCAAGGAACCTGGGCTCAAATCCTGCCAGAGCAAAAATTAAATCTGTAACTAGGAATGTTTGGGGTGGCACAGTGGCTCAATGGTTAGCACTGCTGCCCCACAGTGCCAGGGACCTGGGTTCAATTGTCTATGTGGAGTTTGCACATTTTCCCTGTGTTTGTGTGGGCTCCGATTTCCTCCCACAATCCAAAGACGTGCAGGTCAGCTGAATTGACTGTGTTAAATTGCCCATAGTGTTCAGGGATGTGTAGGTTAGGTGCATTAGTCAGGGTTAAATATATGGTAGGGGAATGGGTCTGGGTGGGTTACTCTTCATGGGGTTGGTGTGGACTTGGGCTGAAGGGCCTGTTTCCACACTGCAGGGATTCTATGACATTCTACAGTAAGGCTTAAACTTGAAGCTCAATTGATGATGGGTAAGAGTGGAAGAATTGGTTCCAAATAGTGGCAATACTTTCAGTTTTATTGTATTGATAATACATTGTACATGGCATGACCATAGATGGTGTGTTCAAGTCCAAGATGGCAACTGAGTTTGGAGAGAGACCTCAGAGCCATCGAGCAGCCAGAAGCTGTAAATTGTGACAATTGCTTTGCAAAAGTGAATGGGGAATGCTGACATAAATATGTGACCAAGGATAATGGCTGAAAAGCTGGTTTCATGCAAAGTCAATACATGCTGCTGACATTATTTTTGATAATCTGCCAGTCAGTGCTGCGCACAGATGGTCTCAACCTGTTTGAATTTTTCAGTTCAGGTAGAGTTAGAGAATAGTGGAAACTATGTATAGGAGGAAAGGAGTTGGGAGGTCATGTTGCGCCTGTACAGAACATTGGTTAGGCCATTTTTGGAATATTGCGTGCAATTTTGGTCTACTTCCTATTGGAAGGATGTTGTGAAACTTGAAAGGGTCCAGAAAAGATTTACAAGGACGTTGCCATGGTTGGAGGATTTGAGCTATAGGGTGAGGCTGAATAGGCTGGGGCTGTTTTCCCTGGAGCTTTGGAGGCTGAGGAGTGACCTTATGGAGGTTTATAAAGACATGAGGGGCATGGATAGGGTAAATAGAGAAAGTCTTTTCCCTGAGGTGGGGGAGTCCAGAACCAGAGGGCATAGGTTTAGGGTGAGAGGGGAAAGATATAAAAGGGACCTAAGAGGCAACGTTTTCACGCAGAAGATTGTGCATGTATAGAATGAGCTGCCAGAGGAAGTAGTGAAGGCTGGTACAACTGCATCATTTAAAAGACATCTGGCTGGGTACGTGAATAGGGAGACGCTAGAGGGATTTGGCCCAGTACTGGCAAATGGGACTAGGTTAGGATATCTGGTCGGCATGGACGAGTTGGACCGAAGGGTCTGTTTCCGTGCTGTACATCTCTATGACTCTATATGGGAAAGGAGAAGGCAGCCAGAAAGGAAGAAAGAAATGTAAACACATGAGATGGACAGGTGGGAAAAGGGGCTGGACGAAAGAGAGAGATTGGAATTGGGAAGACATCAGAATAGAGAGAATGAGGGAGCTAGAAGGGAGCAGGAAAAGGAAGGAGCAAATGGTGAAGTGAGCGAGCTGCTCAGATGAACAAAAATAAGAATGAAGTAGCAAGAAAAATTATCTTAGAAGAATGATGGGTGACTTTATTGAAGCATATCAAATCTTGAGGCAGATTAATAGGTTAGATTCTGAAAGAGATATCTCTTGTAGGAAAAATGAGAGCTAGGGAAAACCATTGAGGAATGAAAGGTCTGAAGAAGAGTCACTGGACTTGAAACGGTAACTCTGATTTCTCTCCACAGATGCTGCCAGACCTGCTGAGTTTATATAGCAATTCCTTGTTTGTTATGAATAAGAGGTTTCACTTTTAGACAGAGGTGAGGAGAAAGATTTTCTCCCAGAGGGTCGACAGTTTATCTTCCCTAGTAAGCAGTGGCAGCTGGCTTATTAAAGTTAATTAAGTCAGAGTTAGATAGATTTTTGACAAACAAGAGGTTCAACAGGAGTGAGGAGCAGACAGGAAAGTGCAGTTGAAACCATAACAATGAACTTACTGATGGTTGAGCAGGCCTGAAGGGGGATGTGGTGTTTTCATGTTCCTGTTTTTAAAAGTTGAGCTGCTGTTACACAAATTCATGGAAAAGGCTGTACTGCCAATCATGACTCAGCTTCATTTTCAGTTGTGGGGCAATATGAAAAAAATTCCAATTCCAAAAAGATAATGGCATGGAATGATAGAATGATACAACACACAAAGTTAATTCTGCCCATTGTATCTGTATCTCCCTTTGAAATAGCTACCAATTAGTTCCAATCCTCTGCCCATTCCTCATAGCCTTGTAAATCTTTTCCCTTCAGGTATTTATCTAATTCCTTTTAAAAGTCACATTTGAATATGCTTTGTCCTTTTCTGGTTATATATTCCAGTTCATAACAGCTTAATTTGTTTAAAAAAAATTCCATGTCTCGTGTTTGCTTCTTTTCACATTTGTGTCCTTTGGTTGCCAATTTTACTGCTGTGGTATTTTTTATTTTGGGAAACAAAGAAAATGAATATTTTGTTGAGGAAGGTGAGTTGTGGGGTGCACTGGGGGATTTGATGTCTTGTAAATAAGAACAGGATTCAAGTGTTGATGTTTCAGCACTTGTACATCAAAATGTTGCACTAAATGTAAAGTGTGGTAACATTCTGTAAATGAACACATCAGACACGTTAGCACACTGTACAAATGCCAATTAACTTAATGATCAATTAATTTGCTTTTTTCAGGATGATGAAGCAATATTGATCTGAAAACTAGAGTTTATCATGGGTTGAATGTTAAATGGGAGAGCGGGAAAAACTTGCTTGCTTTTCTTTTCAAAGTGCATCATGAGATTTGCCAATGCTAACCTGAGTAGGCAGATGAGGGCTTGCCGTAGGATCTCATTTGAAGACTGACATCTCTAATAGTGCACAATTCACTTAACTGCAGCACTGTAGCATCAACAGATAATGTTCTTAAAATTATTTCTCCTGTAAGATTTCTCAGCTTTGGTCTATAACTCACAGTGGAATATTATTATTTATTTTCAAAAACAACAGCTCAAAGCTTCTATGTGGCATACATTCCCTGCCTAATATCAATCCATACAGACTGGAAACAATATCGATTAAATTTTATAAGGGTCGGAGCAATGTGGTCTATGGTGGGATGTGTAGTGGACAAATGTGGTGAGGCCGATCTCAAAGGTGAGATCATCTTGTTCCTACTTTTATGCTTTTCAAAAGCATCTTAATGAGATTCTGAGCAAGATACCAAGTCAGGCTCGTGATTGGTTATTAGATACCTTGTTAATGTCACAACCCGCTTCATTAATCTTCAGACTTCCATCTTACCAAACTCAGCAAACAAGCTAGACATTGGGAAAATATGACAAGGAAACCAGAGCCGACTGCTCCAAGTGATCTCCACAACCTGGCACCAACATATCAGGGCATGGTCAATGGGCACTGGCCACACACCCCACAGCCATAAACATTGATGCCTGACTTTTGCCAGCCTCTAAGAACCCTCATGGCACATCTCCAATTCACTTACAGGATATTTCTATACTTCAGTGCTGCACCCAGCAACTAGCATTGTAATGCTGTAGCAATGACACTTTGCAATTAGACACATACAGCCAGTTCCTGGATTGGATCGGGCTGCATGGTCTCTTTGCTCACCTCATGACATTCACTCACTTCAGTCCTACTTGGACACTCACAGAATCCTGTGCATTGCATTGTCTTGACTTTTTTGTGCTGTGCCACCCTCAGCCAGAGATACCATGCCCATCTTACTGCTGTCACCTTTGCCTTTTAACACAGACAAAACCCAGGACACTTGTCATCATTGTCAACACAGTTTTGCTCAGCAGATTCCAGCACAGGAAGTCAAGGGCTGCCTCTGATGCCAGTCCACAGCCCACTCAGCATGGTCAGAGTCAAGATGCTCTCCTCATGAGTGATACGGAGCCACATGTTGGACTGCACACCAATTGTCTTGAGTCTTTCTGCCCCATTGTGGTCTGTTTTCCTCACAGATTCAGAGGCAGGCAGGTATTACAGAAGACAAAAGTTGTTGACACAGCAATTACAATTGGCACAGGTTGGGAGGTATCATGAGTCAGTGAGCAGGTTATGCAGAGGGAATGCAGGGTTAATGGTATTGGGGTTTGAGCTGGGTGACAGCAAGTAAGGGAAGGTGTTGCAGACAATAAAGAGAGTGAAGGACCATGAGCCTTGGTGGGAGGTGGATAAAGTAACAGGGGATAGAATGAGTGTATGGCATCAGAGAGAAGTTGGTGGTATTTTCACTGGCAGAAGGGAGAAGGAAATTGAACATCTTTTTAGAGTATTGGGCATCCCTCCACATGGCTGAAAGTGCATTAATATGGGTGGCAACTTTGGACCAGGCTGGCATGGTCACCCAACTCCATTGCTGGTCCTGGGATAATAAAAAGTCCTATGTTGGCACCATTCCATCCTGCAGAAACTCCAGGGATACTGCCTGAAAAGCCAGTCATTGAATACCCTCTCTCTGCCATCTCCAGGGCAAATGTCAACTACAGTACAGAGTTGCTCTGGACTGTCAGTGTTTGTCTAGATGCACAACAGCCTTTTAAAAATGGCATGGGTGCAAGGGAATCCAGTGAGTTCTGGGAAATGTGTTGAGTGTGCTGAGACAACTCCATTTACATATTTACTGATGACACCATTGTGGTGGATCAAACAACAATGAGACAGAGTACAGGAAAATGATAGAGAGTTTAATGGAATAGTCCAAACACAAAAATCTGTCCCTCAACATCAGCAAATGAAAGAGCAAGTCATAGTCTTCAGGCGGCAGAGTAGAGGGCACGCCCCTATCTATATCAGTGGTGCTGAGGTGGAGGTGGTCGAGAGCATCAAGTTGCTGTGGTTCTGTTCGCCGAGCTGGAAGTTTTTGTTGCAAATGTTTCGTCCCCTGTCTAGATGACATCCTCAGTGCTTGGGAGCCTCCTGTGAAGCGCTTCTGTGGTGTTTCCTCCGGCATTTATAGTGGCCTGTCCCTGCCGCTTCCGGTTGTCAGTTTCAGCTGTCCGCTGTAGTGGCCGGTATATTGGGTCCAGGTCTATGTCTTTGTTGATGGAGTTTGTGGATGAGTGCCAAGCTTCTAGGAATTCCCTGGCTGTTCTTTGTTTCGCTTGCCCTATAATGGTAGTGTTGTCCCAGTCAAATTCACACACACGCAGATGACAAGCAACATGAATTTGACTGGGACAACACTACCATTATAGGATAAGCGAAACAAAGAACAGCCAGGGAATTCCTAGAAGCTTGGTACTCATCCACAAACTCCATCAACAAACACATAGACCTGGACCCAATATATCGGCCACTACAGCGGACAGCTGAAACTGACAACCGGAAGTGGCAGGGACAGGTCACTATAAATGCCGGAGGAAACACCACAGAAGCGCTTCACAGGAGGCTCCCAAGCACTGAGGATGTCACCTAGACAGGGGACGAAACATTTGCAACAAAAACTTCCAGCTCGGCGAACAGAACCACAGCAACGAGCACCCGAGCTACAAATCTTCTCACAAACTTTGAGCATCAAGTTCCTGGGGGTGAATATCACCAACAATCTATCCTGGTCCATCCACATTGATGCTGCAGTCAAGAAAGCACACCAATGCCTTCCATTCCTCAGAAGGCTAAGGAAATTCAGCATGTCCACAATGACTCTTACCAATTTTTATAGATGCGTCGTAGAAAGCATCATATCTGGATGCATCACACCTTGGGATGGTAACTGTTCTGCCCAAGACAGCAAGAAATTACAGAGAGTTGTGAGTCCAGCCCATCATGAAAACCGGCCTTCCTTACATTGACTCCATCTACACTTCCCACTGCCTCAGGAAAGCAGCCAACATCATCAAAGACCCTTCCCACTCCAGTTAATACTCTCTTCCACCCTCTTCCATTGGACAGGAAATACAAACGTTCGAAAAAAATGTACCAGCAGATTCAAGAACAGCTTTGTTCCCGCTGTTATCCGACTTATGAACAAACCTCTCATATATTAGAGTAGGTCTCTCCCTGCATCTTCTCTGTAGCTGTAACACTATAGTAAGCATTCTGTTCTGTTGCCCTGTTATACTAATGTAAGGTATGATTTGTCAGAATAGTATGCAAAACAATACATTTCATTCTATCTCGGTACATGTGACAGCAATAAATCAAATCAAATCAGAGTGGTGAGTTGTTCTGAGAATGGTGTGCAGTAAGGTGAAGGGTGATTATGGGACGTGAAGAGTTCCATAAGGCTCTGGTATAGGCAGTTAATGAGGTACCTTTGGTAAGATGGAGGGAAGAAAACCCCATTCAGCCTCCTGGCAAGGAGTCCTCCAAAACAATTCAACACAATTCAGACTTAGCCAAAGAATTGTAAGATTCTGCCCTTCAATCTTGGGCCTTCCCTGAATTACTTCATTGCATCCTTAGGCTGAAAGTGCAACAATAAAATTGATTTAAAGCCAGGATTAAGAAAAGCATCAACTAAGGTTCTCATTCTTGACCACTGTATAATTGATAGAATTTGTAGGTCTGCACATGGGAGAATTGAATAAATTTCTGGTTAATTGGATTGTCAATACTCATTACTTGGTCTTATGCTCGAAAACGGCTCACTTTCTTGAGGACTGGCTGGTGCTAGGGATTTGTACATTCTCCTTTACAGTCAGTGAGAACATTATTGGCCTTCATACGAATTGACTCCATCCATGCCTGAAGTGATCTGCTGTTGAAATTCTCATCCATCCCTTTGTTGCCACTAAACTTGATGGTGGGTCTCCTTGCTATAGGAAGGATGTTGTGAAACCTGAAAGGTTCAGAAAAGATTTACAAGGATGTTGCCGGGATGGAGGGTTTGAGCTACAGGGAGAGGCTGAATAGACTGAGGCTACTTTCTCTTGAGCATCAAAGGCTGACCTTAAAAAGGTTAATAAAACCATGATGTGCATGGATAGGATACACTGTCAAGGACTTCTTCCCAGGATAGGGAAGTTCAAAACTAGAGGGCATAGGTTAAAAGTGAGAAGGGAAAAATTTAAAAGGGACCTAAGGCAACTATTTCATGCAGAGGATGGTGAATGTATGGAATGAGCTACCAGAAGAAGTGGTGGAGGCTGGTATAATTACAACATTTAAAAGGTATCTAGATGGGTTTATGAATAGGAAGGAAGAGAAAGTGAAGACTGTAGATGCTGGACAGTCAGAGTCGAAAAGTGTGGTGCTGGGAGAGCACAGCAGGTCAAGTAGCATCTGAGGAGCAGGAGAGTTGACGTTTCGGGCATAAGCCCTTCATCAGGAATTCCTGATGAACGTTGACTCTCCTGCTCCTCAGACACTGCCTGACCTGCTGGGCTTTTCCAGCGCCACACTTTTCGGCACATGAATGAGAAGGATTTAGAGGGATATGTGCCAAAGCTTGCAAATGAGAATAGATGAATATAGGATATCTGGTCGGCATAACGAATTGGACAGAGGATCTGTTACCATACTGTACGTCTCTATGACTCAATGCACTCCTGATTGGTGTCCCACATTTTCCACTTTGTAAATCTGAGATTATCTAAAGCTCTGCTAGTCATGTCTTAACTTGCAACAGCGTTGTTTACCCATCACCTTTGCGCTAATTGACATGCATCGGTTCTTTGTTATGCAACACTGCTTTGTATTTCCACACAACACTGAACACTCTAGTGAATCAGTGCTGTACCTTCTCTAAGATCTCATTGTTATTTTTATAATTAGAGGCTCAATGTTATCATCAAATATGGTCTGAATGGATGCATGAGATCAAATAGAATGAAGGAATAGATAATAGTTACATTAATTAAGTGTTAAAAACTGAAAGAACTGTGGCTGTTGGAAATCAGAAATTGCTGGAAACGCTCAGCAGGTCTGGCAGCATCTGGGAGAGAAATCCGAGTTAATGTTTCAGGTCAAATAACCCTTCCTCAGAACTGGGAACCTGCTGAGCTTTTCCAGTAATTAATGTTTTAATTAAGTGTTAATGGGGAGTGAATTGTTTCAATAAATATGAGAAGCCAGTAATCAGTAGGGTGTGAGAGTGGCAAACTGGACGAGAGCTCTCCCAAAGGTGTGGATTTGAATTCTGTTTGAATGCAGTTATCTTTGGAGTACGGTGTTAACCTTCAATACTGCACAGAGTACTCTGCTATCTTATTGAAGTTCCATACAATTTCATAATTCCCTCCTGGACTTTACCTGTAATGAATCATCAAATTCTATGAGTGTTCCTTTCACAGTATTATCATGTCAAGGAAGCTGTATTTTGTCATCTGTTAACCTGCACCTTCGAAGCCCGCTGTTCTTCCACTGCCCAAATTTATTTCCATTCAGAGTAAAAGTGTCATTAATTTATGAGTGCATTCCCTTATCCTTACTGACCCTGAATTCCAATTGCCATTTTTAATCTATTCCCATGTTAAGGGTTTTCTCAAAAATTAGCTAAAACTGCTATTTCGTTTCAGCTGCAAATTTCAAATCCCTGTGTATTAAAGGTAGTACTTTAAAGCAAGTTGATGTCATTGTTTCAGGTCTGTATTCAAATCATCAGTATATACCGTATACAAAAGTGGGCCCCAGAAGAGACTCTTCAATCTGCCCATTTTTAACCATTGAAAATTACTTTTAAATCTGTCTCTCTGCTTGTTTCCATCCAACTACTTTTTAATCCAGTCTGCTATCTGCTTCTTGTTTCCATATCCCTTAACCTGTTCCAGTAATCTCCCTTGTGTTTAGTTAAAGACTTTCTTAAAGTCTATTTACACTACATTTTACTGCTGTACATGGTATCTGTGAACTTTTCACACAATCCTGAAGTTTATGAAATTAATGTAAGAACATAAGAACTGGGGGCAGGAGGAGGCCATCTGGCCCTTCAAGCCTGTTCTGCCATTCAATAAGATCACGGCTGATCTTTTCGTGGCCTTAGCTGCACTTACCCGCCCTCTCACCATATCTCTTAATTCGTTTACTGTTCAATTATAGCATTTAAAAGGCATCTTTGCCTTAAAAACATTCAACGAGGTATCCTCAACTGCTTCACTGAGTATTCCATAGATTCATAACCCTTTGGGTGAAGATGTTCCTCATCAACTCAGTCCTAAATCTGCTCCCCCCTTATTTTGAGGCTATTCCCCCTAATTATAGTTTCACCGATCAGTGGAAAAGAACCTCCCTGCTTCTATCTTATCTATTCCCTTCATAATTTTATGTTTCTATAAGTTTGTCCCTCATTCTTCAAAATTCCAAAGAGTATATTCCCAGTTGACTCAATCTCTCCTCATAAACCAACCCTCTCAACTCCGGAATCAACCTAGTGAACCTCCTGTGCACTCCCTCCAATGCTGGTACATCTTTTCTCAAGTAAGGAGACCAAAACTGTAGACAATACTCCAGGTGTGACCTCATCAGCACTATATACAGCGGCAGCATGACCTGCCTAATTTTAAACTCCATTACTCTAGCAATGAAGGACAATATTAGATTTGCCTTCTTAATTAACTGTTGCACCTGCAAATCAACGTTTGTCTATTTCCTGATTCATGCACAAGGTTCTTTTGCATAGCAGCATGCTGCAATTTTTCACTATTTAAATAATAGTCCATTTTGCTATATGGTAGGTGGGAAGATGAGGTGTTCTCTGCCAACTCACTGAACCGTTCAGGGAACATCTCTGTGATGCACACTCACAAAACAACCCCACTGCACTGTGGTCAATCACTTCAACTCCCCATCCCACTCCCCATATGACATGCAAGTCCTGCACCTCCTCCACAGCTGAATCAAAGCCACCCACCAACTAGAGGAAGGACGTCTCTTCTTCCGCCTTGGGCCCCTACAACCACACGACATCAACATCGACTTCACCGGTTTCCATATCTCCCCACCCGCCACCCCATCCTAGATCCAACCCTCCAACTCAGCACCGCCCTCTTGACCTGACCTACCTGTGGATCTTGCATCTCCCCAGCCGCTCCATCATCCCCACCAACCTATCACAATTGCTCGCCACTTATCGCCTCCCACCTACCTTCCCCCAAGCCCCACCCCCATTTATCACTCAGCACCCTTCCCCTTCCACATTCCTGATGAAGAGCTTATGCCCGAAGCATTGGCTCTCCTCCTTCTTGGATGTTGCCTGACCTGCTGTGCTTTTCCAACGCCACACTTTTCGACTCTGGCTAGGCCCAGGGGCAGACTCACAAGGAGGTCCTCCAATCTGCCCATATCCTTCCGCACTGGATGCCCAAAGATCAGGAGCATGGGGGTGAAGTGCAACCAAAAACACAATGAGAGTGTTTTTGAAAAGAGTGTTTTTGAAAAGAGGCCACAAATATGAAAAGAGTGTGCAAACACTGTCACATTGTGTTTTTACTTCATTGTAGCATTGTCAAACAGCTGGCTTCACCTTTTGCTCAAATTTGTGAGACTGGTTCAAAAGCAACAGGTGAAGCCTGTACCATGCATTAGAAGTTGACTTGATGGGCATTTTTATAAACAGGGCCCAAGCCATGCTACCATATGAGCTTGATGCTAAAATAAGGTGCACCAAAACTATTCAGGGTAGCTATACTCAGGAATAATAGCTATCCTGATAAACACATTGCTCACTGTATATTACATGAATGTCCTTGGGCCTAAATCTGCTAACTTGAATGATCTGTTTCCCTATTACTAATTCTATGTTAGGTTAAAATTGCCCCAAATATAGATGTTAAAGTAGCTGACATATAATTGCCTCAATTAGCTCAGTGTTTTTTTTTCCTTTTATTCATTTGTGGGACTTGGGTGTTGCTGGCTGGGTCAGCATTTATTGATTCCCGATGAAGGGCTTTTAGCCGAAATGTCGATTTTTCCTGCTCCTCGGATGCTGCCTGACATGCTGTGCTTTTCCAGCACCACTCTAATTTTGATTTATTGCCCATGCCTAGTTGCCCTTGGGAATGTGGTGGTGAGCTTCCTTCTTGAACTGCTGGGGTCCATGTGTTGTAGGTACACCCATAGTGCCATTAGGGAGGGAACTTCAGGTTCTCTTTTTAAAAATAGAAATGTATGCATTAATGCATCCATTTAAAATTGATACGCGTTATTTTAATAGAGTGGTTTTCAAAGCATCCTTTGAAATTCTGATACGCTTAAGTCACTCTTTTAGATCTTCTGTAAATACTGATACACTCATTAGGTTTCCTCTCCCATCTGAAGAAAATCAAAATACAGAAAAAATACAATTTTAGTGAAGAGCTCATAATAAGCTAATGTAATGCGGAAATAAAAGACATCAACAACAGCTGAAATTTGTAGAGCACCTTTACTGAAGTAAGACATCTTAATATGATGTACAGGAACTTTATCACACAAACCTTTTCCATTTTCTCCTCAGAAAAGATTTGGAAATTAGTTATATTTAGAGGGTGTGTTTCAAAATCAAAATTGGGTCATGCACGTTCCAAATCTGCTTTACAGTAATGTTCAGTCACCATTGAGATAAGTAAGTTTATTTGTTAACAGACCAAGCACTAAATAAATGTTTTAATGTCATAGGCTATTTTATAAACATCTCTGTTCACAATACATTTTAAAATCAAACAATATTGGATTAATTGTCTTCTACAAGGTGAACAACAGAGGATAAGGAAACAGAATTGGCTGGTATGGGGTCACTACCATCTCAAGCAGAATATATCTCATTTCGCACCTCCATCTTTGACAGATCCGCTGTTGGTCACTCCTTCAACAAATGCCAGTGAGATTTACAGCCCAATTCCTCATTATCAACCCACCTTTCCCAAAACAGTAGAGAATCATCAAGTGAGACACAGAGTCAGCGATGGAATGATTCATTTTCACTAAAAGAAAGAAGACCTGGTACAGACCTCGTTCTCTTGTAATTTTTTGTGATGCCTTACCTGCCAGTAGTTTGGGCGTATGTAAGGCTTTTAGGGTATGATCTTTTGGAAATTTGAAGGCAACAGAGGGGGTTAAGCCTTCTTCAGGACTCAGTGATTCAATGCCTTTATTTAGGGACATTATTCATGCTGGGATTGCTGCTCAGTCTGTTGTGAATAGATAATGACATCCAATTCAGGACACTGGGCCCAGGTAATGGCAGATTCCAGTGGAATCTCAAAATCCCATTGAAACTTTGTGTGCTGGGGAAGACCTGGGGAAATCAAAATATCAGTGCAAAGTGGTCCACACACTCAACAAGTTGTTAACTTCTCCCCAAGGCTGAATGTATCAACTACAACGACTCAGAGTGGATACGCAGTGCAATTCTGAGAGGTGCATTACGTTACATCTGCTCCCTTAAGGCAGACATAAGAAATCCTGTTTCAAGGAGAACAAGTGAATTCTCACCAGTGTCCTAATGAATGTTTGTGACTCAACCATTTACATTAAAGCAGATTATCTGATCATTATCACCTTGCTTTTCATTGGAGCTTGCTGTGTGTGAATTGGTTGTGGCATTATCTACATGACAATGCCTCAAAAGTATTTAATTGGCCATTATGCACCTTGGCGGAGATGGGTACTGCAGATGCTGGAGATTAGAGTCAAGATTAGAGTGATGTTGGAAAAGCACAGCAGGTCAGGCAGCATCGGAGGAGCAGGAAAATCGACGTTTTGGCAAAAGCCCTTCATCATTCCTGACCTGCTGTGCTTTTCCAGCTCCATTCTAATCTTGACTATTATGCACCTTGGGTTGAAAAGTGTGGTGCTGGAAAAGCGCAGCAGGCCAGGCAGCATCCGAGGAGCAGGAGAATCGACATTTCGGGCATAAGCCCTTCTTCAGGAACCTTGGGTTGTCCTGATGTGGTGAAAGACTCTAGAGACATGTTCTTTCTTAAATTACTGCCAAGGTCTGAGCTACATAAAGTAATAATTCAACTGTCTTGAAACTACTCCTCCTCCTCCAGCTGTAGTGCTGTGCAGTCCAAACACTAAAAAGGATGAAGGATGTTTGTGTTCATTGGCCTCCTTCTGCCAGGTGCAAATTAATCCTTCAATTGACAGTTAAGGTGTTAATCTTCCTGTTTAGGGTTTCTGTTTCTCGTGGGCTGGGAAGATGAATCAAACACTTTGTGACACAAGTTCAGTAAGGAGATTATCCTGGCACATTTCAATCAAAGGATTAATTCTCATAAACTTTGTGGAATCAGAAATACACAGTGGGAAACTAGTACTGGAACTAGTTGCAGTGTGGACTTCAACTATCAGTCTGAAGGAACTCCCCAAACAGTCTCTCTCTATTCAGACTTACCCAACATCTCCCTCTTGGCTGTGTCCCCAAGCACTCTCCCACTGATGGAAAATCACAGGCTCTCTCCTTACAGGCTGCATTTTCTGTTCTTTTTTCAATGTTGTTCTAAAGCAACATTGCTCGCTTAGCTGGAAGGTTTGGTTTTAGACATTTCATCGCCATACCAGATAACATCATCAGTGAGCCTCCGAATGAAGCACCGGTGGTATGGCCCATTTTAAAAATTTTTTAATAGAGATTTTTAAGTTTTTTTTACAAAATTACAAAAATAATACAAACTAGTGTATTCCACTTTACAATATAATAACAACACCAATATAAGATTTTTTTTAAACTAGCTACTAATCTATTCTACAAACACCAAAACATAAAATAGAATATCATACATTACTAACAATAAACAAATAGGTAAATAAATAACTAAATACATACTCAAAATAGATTTATATCAAGTCATAACAAAACCCGTACTTATACGGATTCCTCATCCCAGGGACCCCCGAACCAGCCAGAACCATTACCATGGCTAAGCAAAGGCCCTGGACAATATGGCCGAAATATCTGTGTCAATGTAGTTCAAAAAGAGCTGCCATATTTTATAAAATAATTCCGTTTTTTGGTGCACCATATTCGTAAGAAAGTCAAAGGGGATATATTCCATGACTATCCTGTACCAGTTTGAAAGTCCTGGGGGACTTTCGGATACCCAATTCACTAAAATATTTTTCCTCGCACAAAAGGAAAGCATAGTGAATAATTTCCTCCCGTATACATCCAAAGAGGGGAAATTTGGGGAGCCCAAGAGTAGGGACACTGGGTCTAATCCAAACTCTGTACCCAAATTCTTTGTTAAGGCATTCACTACTCTGTCCCAATACCTGCGGATCTTATGGCATGTCCACAGACAATGTGTGAGAGTACCAACTTTGATTTTGCATTCAAGACACATTGGAGATGCTCCTGCCTTGAACTTTGCAAGTTGTTCAGGTGCCATGTGAGCCCTGTGAAGTATCTTCAATTGAGTAGCCTCAGTTCTGTTACAGATAGAGATCTTCCTGGCATTTTCCCAGACATCCTCCCACATCTCTAAGGTGATTTCCAACCCTAATTCTTGACTCCAGTTTTTATATAACCATTCCATGTCCTTCGATACCTTATGGCATAGTAAGTGTTAGAGAGTACTGACCGAGGGTGAAGTACTCTCCTTTCCCTATCCGATTTATAAGGATTGATTATCAGTGTGGTGTTCTTTTGTATAAAGTCTTGTCTTTGAAAATACTGAGAGGTCCTTGCTGGGCAGCCCAAACTTCTGGCGCAGCTGCTGGACATCATGACCTCCCCATCGAACAGATCTCCCATTTTTTATTTATGTATTTAGGTTTCCTTGGATTAGTGGCACCATTTTCGGTGGTGATGTCATTTCCTGTGGTGATGTCATTTTTCTGTTCATTTTCTCAGGGGTGGTAAATGGGATCCAAGTCAATATGTTTGTTGATAGAGTTCCGGTTGGCAAAACAGGAGTGATTAAATGATATTGGGAAGCTTTTGGTTTCATGAAGACTATAGAGTGAACAAACTGTGCATATATCAATGGAAAGTACTTTTTGCAAATAGGAAGAAGCTGCAACAGAAGCGAGAGAAACAAGTTCAGATCATAGAATGGGGTCAGAATCGAGAGAGAGACAGAGAAAGCATGGGAATAGAAAATAGAGTGGCAAAGAGTTTAGAGGAGATAAAGCAGATGAGGAGAGCTTCTGGGAGTTTGAATAGAGGAAACATTTCATTAAGGATGAAGAAGTAAATGCAAACCATACTGTCACAGGCACACTTCAAAACGCAACAATTATTGGGATAAACTATTGCCTTTAGTGTTCCCCAGCACAATGTGTTGCATTCTAGCAGCACATGTTGGAATGTGAATGAGGTCTGTAGAAGCTTTTCCATCCATTGAATGAATGTTTGAAACATTATGTAGCTATGGACAATTTTCTAATTTACACCGAGAAACTCTACACCTGGAGTACGAAAGTCAAAAATAAGACTAATCAAATAAGTTAATACTCAAAGTGCGAGAAAGACAGGGGTTCCAAGGAAGGGTCACTCACTCCATAGAGGCTGCCAGAACTGCTAAGCTTTTCAAGGTACGGAGTCAGCAATGGGATGACACATCACTAAAAGAAAGAAGACTGAGTACAGACCTCCTTCTCTTGTAATTTAATGTGATGCCTTACCTGCCAGTAGTTTTGGGTGTATATAAGGCTTTTAGGGTATGACCTTTTGGAAACTTGTAGGCAGCAGAGGGGGTTAAGTCTTCTTCAGGGCTCAATGATTCAATGCCTTTATTTAGGGATGTTATTGGTGCTGAGATTGCTGCTGAGTCTGTTGTGAATTGGTAATGAGGTCCAATCCAGGACACTGGGCCCAGGTAATAGCAGATCCCAATGGAATCTAAAATTCCCATTGAAACTTTGTGCGCTGGGGAAGACCTGGGGAAATCAAAATATCAGTGCAAAGTGGTCCACACACTCAACTTCCAGCAATTTCCATTTTTGTTTCTGATTTACAATATTCACAATTCTTTTGGTTTTTATTTTGCTAGAAAGGTAGTTCTTGCCACATTTTTAATCACTTTCAGAATTCAGAAGAAACAAAAGAAAAATATTTGAAATGTAAGTTTAAACACAAAATATAAGAAATATAGAACAGCTCAATAGTTAGCTGGAAGCAGAAGGACATTAATGTTATGTGGTTTCTGAGAAAATATCTGAATCTTTAAACCCAACTTGCTACTTCAGGTACTACCTGACAGATGTTTTTGTTAAATTGCAGCAGGTAGTCAATTGTAAAGCAATAAGAGGATATTTGGAGAAAGTGAGGACTGCAGATACTGGAGATCAGAATCAAGAGTGTGGTGCTGGAAAAGCACAGCAGGACAGGCAGCATCCGAGGAGCAAGAGAATCGATGTTTTGGGCACAAGCTCTTCATCAGGAATGGAAATTGATGAAGGGCCTATACCCAGAATATTGATTCTCCTGCTCCTTGGATGCTGCCTGACCTGCTGTGCTTTTCCAGCACCACACTCTCTCATAAGAGGATATTGTCCTGATGATATTCCGGGAGGGGGAACGTGAGTAACACAGGGGAGAGAGAAGCTAATCATCTGGGGAATGAGGAAAAGGTATTTTGATGGTGGAGTTGGAAGGGAGGTGAACCTCATTTCAGGAAAAACAGAAAAGGCAAACACAGAGAGGGAAGTGGCATTCTACAGAAAGGGCAAGTCTTGGTGCAGGAAGAGAGCAAGTGCCTTAGGAAAAGCAATCTAGAAATCATAGGAACAGAGGAGATAATGTCCTGACAATTGGACAAAAGCAGAAATTGCTGGAGAAACTCAGAACTTCTGAAGAAGGGTCACTGGACTCGAAATGCTAACTCTGCTTTCTCTCTCCACATATGCTGCTGAGTCTCTCCAGAAATTTCTGGTTTTGTTTCAGATCTTCAGCTTCTGCGGTTCTTTGGTTTATTTATTCCTGACAATGGGAGCACCTGAGAAGGATAGGAAAGAAAGTCTTTCTTGATAAAGTGGCAGAAAGCCTCAGCAGTGGATAGCAGATGTCCCAGGATAAGGACTTTCTTTTGAAGTAGAAGGTTTTTGCCCATAGGGGGCATTCTGAGGAGATACGAGTGAGTAATCTTGGTGATAGGAAGTAGATATTCCAGAATGAAGGAACAAAATATTCTGGAGGGAAAGAGGGAATTATTGAAGACAGCAAAAAATGGTTACTGGCTTATCCTAAGCCATGCCTACTGAAAGATGAAGAAATAATGTCCAGAAAGTGAAATGGCAATTATCCTCTACTTTTACAAAGAAATGCAGAATTCATGTTATCAACTCCATTATGATTTGTTGGTTTTGCAACAGAGCTGGAGTCAAGCTACTCCTCCACTTTCTATGGCTCCAGATTTTTGGGGACAGTAAGAAACTTCTTTGTTGCCTCAGGACAGTGATAAACCTGTTTCTGGATCCGGTAGAAATTGTTTTTTACAGAGTACATCTATTCTTGGAGTCAATCCAACTGCCTAGGTCCCAGCACAATCCTTGATTTTCATTTCACCCAGAAACTTGGTTGTTTGATCATCCAAATTCACGGGAATTACAAGATACCAATGTCTGGGTGAAACAGATACAAATGTGTGCATTTGAACACCATGGGATATTGTATAGCAAACCTTTGAAACAAATGAAAGAATGTTTAAAATTAAATTTAAGTCACATATTAAAGGGTACTTTGATTTTCAGCTTTGTTTATTTTACTCAAGAGCACAGTTCCTGAAACAAAGCAGGTGTAAAAGCTTATCTTCCGCCTGTAGAATATAATTATTAATAAATATAGATGACTCCAGTTAAATACAGGCCTGATACCTTCAATGAATTGGTGTGCTTATATCTCTGAAGGAAAGGCATACTACGCATGTGATGTCAAGACACATAAGGCTATGGGCCAAATTCTGAAAAAATAAAATTACCATAGTTAGGTAGTTGTTTTTGACTGACATAGATGGGACTGGCTGAAGGGCCTTTTATGACAGGACTCTGTTTTTCTTTATCCACAGATGCTGTCAGACTGCTGAGTTCCTCAAGACTTCCTGTGTTTTTTTTAATTTCAGATCTCCAGTGCCTGCAGTACTTTCCTTCTATTCGCTTCTCTCTGTGATCAGCTGTGCATTATTCCTGAGCTAAACTTCATGGTATCACCTTTATGGCTTCTTCGGGTCAATAACTCATGTCTAGCTTCGAGTATTGTGGTGCAAATCTTGTAAATAGAGACTTCAAACTCATAATCTGAGGAAAGATGGCACTGTTGGAAGTGCAGTCTTTCAGAGAAGACACTAAGCTGAGATGGACATGTTAAAGACAGTGTCACAAAGAGCGAGATGGCCAATAGTTGTTTAACCTCATGGTCTCCACACCTCAGACAAGGAGAGAGATTGAGAAGGTAAGCCTAAGTTCTGTCTGCAAAAATGACCATGAGATTCCTGACGTCTGCCAATCTGACACACCATCATATTCCCTGGCCAACATCTCTGTCTCAGGCTTGCTGCAGAGCTCCAGTGAAGCTCAGTGCAAGCGGGAAGAACAGCACCTCATTTTCCATTTGGGTACTCTGAAGCTTTCTGGACTCAAAATTGAACTCAATAGTTTTAGGGCCTGAGCACCTTCTCCCATGTCCTTCCTCCAACCCCCACACACTAGGCCTATTTATATACAGCACATGGGCTGCTACCACAGCCAACACATTGTCAACCACTAACGGTCCCCATTAGCAGCTATTGATTCCCCCCAGCTGACCTTTAACCATTCCTTTGTCTATCCAACTGTTCTCTCTCAGAGCTCCATTTCTACCTATCATTTAATCCTCGCCCTTTCCCGACCTCATTTTCAACATAAATACCAACATTTTCCTAGCTACAATCAATTCTGAAGAAGGGTCACTGGACCTGGAAGATTAACTCTGCTTTCTCTCCACAGATGCTGCCAGACCTGCTGAGTTTCTCCATCATTTTCTGTTTTTGTAACTTACCTCCTGCCTTCCCAATGCCTATCCACAGTTTGTAAGGCACAAGTCAGAAATGTGATAAAATATTCTCCAATTGCCTCTCCCTCTGAATGTAGTTCACTTTCTAGTCAATTGTAAAACCAGGATGATGATATTGAGGTATTCAGCAATGGTAATTATATTGAATATCAAGGGGCAATAGTTTGATTGCCTTTTGTTGGTGATGGTCACTACTTGGCACTTGTCAAGGCAAGTATGGATATTGTCTAGATCTTGCTGCATTTGGAAATGGACTGCTTCAGCATCTGAGTCGAGAGTGTGGTGCTGAAAATGCACAGGATGTCAGGCAGCATACGAGGAGCAGGAAAATTGATGTTTCAGGCAAAAGCCCTTCATCAGGAATGAGGCTCTGAGTCATTGAAATGGTGAACATGCTGAACATGGTGTCACCCATTGGATCATTGCCTTCTTTTGAATTTGTTCAAGAAATGTTAGCGTCATTGGGTATAACTGCATTTATTGCCCACCTTTATTTGGCCAGAGAGGAGTTAAGAGTCAACCACATTGCTGTGAATCTAGAGTCAGATGTAGGCCAATTTGAATAAGGTTAGCAGATTTTCTTCTCTAAAGGGCATTAGTAAACCAAATGAGATTTTATGACAATTGACCTGATCGTCATTACAGTAGCGTTTAAGTTCAGAATTGTTATTGAATTCAAATTTCACAATCTGCCATACAAGGATTTGAACCCCTGTTCCCAGAATAAAAAGCTTGGATGGATTTAGATTACTCGCCCTGTGACATTATCACCAATGTTCTCTTTAAGTTGTGTGACCACTTAGCCACGCAAGGATCTGCACAAACCAATTGGAATGCAGACCAATTAATTTTGGCTATCTTCAGAGGGAGCATAGCTTACTGTCATGTTACCATCCCTAAGCACAAGATTGAGTAATCACCCCAATGGACAACATTTTTACTGAATTATTGGGTTTGATATATTCCTGAAGTTTTAATTACCTCACCTTCTACTCTCAACCATCCTGTCTAGTCAAACACTCTTCCTCCCCAACTCATCTCCTATATTTTTACAACTAATAAACAAAAGTTTTCAAGATATATGAATAAAATGCTACCATGAAATTTCTCACCACACTACAGATTATTCTTTCATTCCTGGCGATTCAAGCATATTTTGGAGTGTTGGAACCCCTATTTATATACAGTAACTGATGCTTTACTATTAGAAGCAAAAGAAGTGGGATAAGTTTGTTTTAAGTTTTTAAGCTAATTCTCAGAATGGTGTAGAGTGAGACATCCTAAGTAACTGACATTGTTCTTGGATGATTTATGTTCTCATTATGGTGTCAAGCCAGGTTGATAAAAGTTCCATGGTGCTCATGGAACCTGCTGAATCCCCTTGTCTGTTTTACAAACCCACATAAAATTGAGTGGATATGATTTGAAACAGCAGTAATTCTCATGTGGAATACCTGGCAATGAATCCAAAATGTACATAACAGTCAGTCAGATGAATGTGATATTTCCTTGGAGTTACATCCATTTCTCTGCTTTAACGTCAAACTAAATGTGGCAGATACTCTAATTATATATGTAGATAAATATTTATTTTGTGGAATGGAAAGTTGGACGAGGCATTAAACAGACTGGCTGTTCATTGTGTGTTATACCCCCAGGGAAATTTCACCCCTATACTTTTGTTTAACTGACTCACATTCTGAAATTTACCAACACTCGCCAACTTAAATTTTCTCTCACTAGAACAATTAATCTCTGAGTGACCTCAGGACCCACTTAGACACTTCCCTGCCTGAACCCAGCTAAACAATGGACCTAAAGGTAAATGGGCAAATGATTCAGTAAACCTCATAACAGTGCTGCAGATTCGAGACTGCTCAGGAGGAATGCCATAGAACATCAGCTAGCATTGCAAAATAACAAATAATTAAGTGGCAGATATGTAGCTTCAGCAGTAACTTTCGAAAGGAAATTGGATTTATATTTAAAAACAACTGCACAATGATGGGGAAAGAGCTGGAAAGTGGGACTGATTGTGTAGCTCTTTCAACGAACTACACAGACACAACGGGTCAAATGGCTTCCTTTAGTGGTGTAAGGTTTGATAAGTAGTTATACTTGAAGATAAATATCAGATTAAAAATATTATGAAAACACATTATAGAGAATACCTGTGCAGAAAGGGAGTAAGTATTATGACTAGGACAAACAACTCTTAGCAGCAAAGTAGATTTGATAATGACTTGCTGAGATGAGGAATGTACAAACATCAGAGAGGAGTGTAATTGAATTGGAATAGACCCATAAATAAACATGAAAGAACAATAGGTAAATGAACAGACAACTTACAATAAGTCCTGTGGATGCTAGAGTTTCTCTCTATTCTGTGAATGCACTAATAGCCATCTAAACTATTTACAGTTCTAGCTGTTGCTGGTATAGTAAAACTGTTTATTGTGGCAGAGAAAAACAGGGGAATGACCTCTGCCCAGTTCAGCTAAGATTGATTTGGAGGTGCCAGTGTTGGACTGGGGCGGACAAAGTTAAAAACCACACAATATCAGGCTGTAGTCCAACAGGTTTTTTGGAAGCACTAGCTTTCGGAACGCTGCTCCTTCATCAGGTGATTGAAGGAGCCAATGAAGGAGCCATCAACTACCTGATGAAGGAGCAGTGCTCAGAAAGTTAGTGCTTCCAAACAAACAGTTCAGCTAACTTTGTTAAGTTCATTAGGTACAATAACCTTTGAATTCAGCCTCACGTACAACCCATACAAGCAACACTACCACAACCAGTTTGTTTTGCATTGTTAGCAGAACTTTTGGTTTCTTGATCAAAACTTCCTTCATAACCTGTTCAACTCTCCAGCCCTCTTTAATGTTTACAAATAGTCCCAAACTCAACATCTTTGAGCAAACCTGCAACCATTCCAATTTCTCCATTCTGGGTGAGACACCTGTTTACTTTATACCAGTCAAAAAAGCACCTTGGAAGATTTCTTACAATAAGGAAGACTTATAAATGCACATTGAAAAAAAGATTCTTACTTCCTGGTCAAAATTAATTTCAATAAATAAGTCAATATGCTGATTATTTGGTAGTACAATGATGTCTGAATTTCTTTTGCAAATATGTAACATATATGTATAAATGGTTTTCATCTCAAAATTATAAATGGCAAGTCAAAATTCTTTTCTATTTGCATCCAGTACCTCCAGCTCATTGCCATTAGAATATGCTATTTAACCTGTTGTCTTGGTTTTACACTGCAGACATGATTTGGAGACACATAATTGGTCTTAATGTTTGAAATACTTCACCAATGACTCATTGGAGCATTAAGAGCTAAAACTACACTTAGCAAAATATTCCACTCAAATTAAACTTAATACATAATTGTGGAACAGAAAAGACGTGTGTTTGTTTTGATCTAAGATCCTGATATTTGAACAAAAATGTAAAATAAACGTATTGGAGAGGACAACTTACCTATTTCACATTAATATTAATGTAACAGTAACAGCACCATTTAAGACCCCAGTGGTCCTCCCTGCTTTTTTGCAGGTCTCCGCAGGCCCAATTGGGGGTCCCAACTTCAGGTTTACAAGCCATGGTCGTCAGTGGAATTAGTAAATATTCTGTAGTGATATTTGAAGTGCTGCAACCTCAAACAACAATGACAGCTAAGGATGAGTATTAAATGCTGGCTTAGCCAAAGACACCCATATCCCATGAACAAAGGCAAGATACAGATTAGATTCCATACAGTGTGGAAACAGGCCCTTCGGCCCAACACCAACCCACCCAGAACCATTTCCCTCTGATTAATGTACCTAACACTATGGGCAATTGAGAGTGGCCAATTCACCTGACCTGCACATCTTTTGGACTGCGGGAGGAAACCGGAGTACCCGGAGGAAACCCACGCAGACACAGGGAGAATATGCCACACAGAGAGTTGCCCAAGGCCAGAATCAAACCTGGGTCCCTGGTGCTGTGAGGCAGCAGTGCTAACCACTGAGCCACCATGCCGCCCCAAAATGAAATTGAACCTGACGTGATACAGATAGAGTTGAAAAGTGTGATGCTGGAAAAGCACAGCAGGCCAGGTTGAAAAGTGTGGTGCTGGAAAAGCATTGAAAAGTGTGGTGCTGGAAAAGCATTGAAAAGTTCCAGCACCACACTTTTCAACTCTGGTCTCCAGCATCTACAGTCCTCACTTTCTCCTAGTGATACAGATAGACAATTCTTCACAAAGAATATGGTGTTTCTTTTAAACACTCATGAGGAAAGCAATGTGAAACCAGCGTGTTTGTTTTTATTCCCTCTGACAATGCTCAATGAAGTTGAAATTACATAACAACATAAGAACATAAGAACTACGAGCAGGAACAGGTATTTCAGCCCCTTGAGTCTGTTCCACCGTTTAACATGATCTCATCTCTGCCTCATCTCCACTTTCCTGCCTGCTCCCTATAATCCTTTCAACCCCTACTAATTAAAGATCTGACCATTTCCTTAACTATACTCAGTTTCAACAAATAAAAAGAAAGCACTGGATGGCCAACCAGAGATAAATGAGCAAAGGAATAGATCTTGGGCAGATCACCAATACATTGCTTGTGCATTATATATTTACTGAGTGCATTCTCAGCTGTGGCTGAACCAGTAAGCATGACAGCTGGTTTTTGGGAAAAGGCAGGAAAGTGTTGTTTAGAATGATCAAATCAGCTGTGATCTCCTTAAATTGCGGAGAAGGCTCCATCAGCTGAATGACCTACTTTTGCTCTTACCTTTTATGTCTTATTAGAAGATCACACCCAAGTGGGCGGCACGGTGGCACAGTGGTTAGCACTGCTGCCTCACAGCGCCTGAGACCCGGGTTCAATTCCCGCCTCAGGCGACTGACTGTGTGGAGTTTGCACGTTCTCCCCGTGTCTGCGTGGGTTTCCTCCGGGTGCTCCGGTTTCCTCCCACAGTCCAAAAGGATGTGCAGGGTCAGGTGAATTGGCCATGCTAAATTGCCCGTAGTGTTAGGTAAGGGGTAAATGTAGGGGTATGGGTGGGTTTCGCTTCGGCGGGTCGGTGTGGACTTGTTGGGCCGAAGGGCCTGTTTCCACACTGTAATGTAATCTAATCTAATCTAAAAAAGTCAACTCAGGCTACCTGAGCTTAAAGATTAGGCTGCCACTCCTGTGTACTACTGACGGAGTGTTGCTCTGTTGAAGATGTTGTACTTTGGGTGAGACTCTTAAACCAAGATCCTGATTGCCCACTCAGGTGGGTATAAAATATTCCATGACGCAGTTTGGTTAGCATGATGTATCTACTTATTACCCTGATCATATTCATCTATCCAATTTCATCACTGATACGCATTGCTGTTTGTGGGGATGCTGCATCTAAAATAATTGTTAATGTTCCTACATCAAAACTTCACAACCACTTCAACATATTTCAGTAGCTTTCATCACATAAGGAAAGGTGCCATATAAATGCAGGTCCTTTTCCTTCTCAATTTTTAGCAAACACAGGAAGATATTTTGGCAAAAAGATGTAATAAATCCTGAAGCAGCAGAACTACTTTGATTGCCCTGTGTGGCAACATTGTAAATGCATTCAAAAAGAATGTGTCAATGATTTTACTATAAATAACAGCCTTGGCATTGCTTCTCCTGTTATTAAATGAGATTACATGAGATTAAATACAGAGACTGAGTTTCGCTATTGTAATTCCTCAACAGGTACAAAGCCACGTCTATTTTCTATTGTGACTATCTCCAACTATTTAACAAAGGAAACAAGATTCAAGCAGAGATGTTACTTTACACATGAATTCACCACACTCCTTAATCATCCTCCTATGAATGAACCCCATCACTGTCCTCTGTACATCTAAAGGATGGATTTAAAATCACATTTGAGACTCTTCATGATCCCTTTTATTGTCTCACTTTGCATCCATTGTGGTTTTTGATGGCATTTCCTCTGTTGGGGTGCCAATGCCTTCTTCCAGTAACTCATCTGTCCAAAACAATTCTGGAGCTGGACAAATTATTCTTTCCTCTTTAACCATCTCACTAAGAAAGTTTAACTACTGGGATTACGGTAATACTGTAGATTGCAACATCTGACCTGACATGTCCACACACCCACGTTATTACTGAAAAGGGATTAACAGCATTTACAAAATAAGCTATTGAACATTAATGTCGATTGGAATGTAATGGAACTAATTATCCAGAAAGTTTGTTCTAGTTTATGCGGATGTTGCTCTGACAAGGTTAGAGTTGCTTTATCAATCTTTTTTTGATATTGAATTCAGGCTCTATGAAGCAATTTTGCTTTAAATAAATTCTAGACCTAAGATATTAATCCATTCAAGGTCCCAAAGAATCCTTCCAAATCTGACAGAGATTTTCCTGCACCTCCAAACACCTCATCTACTGTGTCTGTTGCTCTCTATGTGGTCTCCTCTACACTGGGGAGACAGGACATCAACTTGCAAAATGTTTCAGAGAACACACCAATCAACACCACTGCCCTGTGTCCGAATACTTCAACTCCCCCTCCCACTCCGCCAAGGATATGTCTCCTTCACCACCAAATTCTAGCCATCCAATGCCTGGAGGAAGAACACCCCATCTTCTGTGTTGGGACCCTCCAACCGTACAGGATCAATGTCGATTTCACCAGTTTCCTCATCTCCCCTCCCCCCACCTTATCCCAGATCCAACCCTCCAACTTGGCACTCCCCTATTGAATTGTCCGACCTATCCATCTTCCTTCCTACTCCACCCTCCTCCATCTATCTGCTCTACCCTCCTCTCCAACCTATTAGCTTCACAGCTACCTTCCCCCGTCCCCGCCTCCCCATTTATCCCTCAGCACCACCCCCCCCCCCCCCACCCACTCCCAACCCTCAGCCCCCCCCCACCCCCATTCCTGATGAAGAGCTTATGTTGGAAACGTCAACTCTCCTGCTCCTCGGATGCTGCCTGACTGGCTGTGCTTTTCCAGCGCCGCACTTTTTGTCTCTGATCTCCAGCATCTGCCGTCCTCGCTTTCTCCTAAGATATTAATCGGTTAGACGAGTACTTCCGCTTTAATTTGCCCGGTTGTTGTTGTAAATACAGGCTAGGGCCATAGCCATCGGTCCCAGGCAGTTTGGGTTTCGGTGAGTTGGTTTTATGGCGACTGAATTACTGTTGTTTTAGACGGAGCCCTATCCTAACACTTAAAAGCAGCGGCTCCTGTCCCAGCTGTTAAAGTGTTGGATGTTTAGACAACACAAGCAATAGCGCCAGTCTTGTCAAAACATTTAAAACAACTGCAAGGGATCCCTGGGTAATATAAAACCCAGCTGGATCCCACACTGAATTTGCATTTCGGGCAGCATTAACTCTAAACTGGTCATTGGATATGCCTCCTCCAAGGAATCTAACTCTACTTAGTGCTGGAGTTACGCCAGGGATTGACTCCAAATTTAGCCTTGATGCAAATTGGAAAGAGTTTCACACTAACAGTAAAGTTGCAATACAAATACAAAGACTGATAGGAACAAGAAATCTTCATCTGATTGTAGAAGTGTTCCCATGTACTAAACTGTGTACAAAACACTGTTGCAACCTGCGCGGAGATTGAGCGGTTTCCCCAGAAGATTGTATGGGGGATGTAATACTGTAACCTGGAATTCGTTTTTTTTTCAATTCTAAGAGGCACTTTCAAATCCATTTATTCTTCATTGAAATGTACAGGATTCTTAAGGGCAATATTCCTGATGAAGGGCTTTTGCCCGAAGGTTCGATTTTCCTGCTCCTCGGATGCTGCCTGACCTGCTGTGCTTTTCCAACGACACTCTGATCTAAACTCAGGATTCTTAAGGGGCTTGACGGACCAAATACTGACGAATGTCATGAGACAGTCTAGGACCAGAGAGCATGACCTCAGAGTAAAGGGACGCCAGTTTAAGACTGATTTGAGGAGGAATTTCTCTCTCAGGGATGTGAGTCTTCGGATCTCCTTGCCACAGAGAGCTGTGGGGGTAGAGTCCTTGTGCACATTTAAGGTTGAGATAGATACTTGATCAGTAGGGGAGTCAAGAATTATGGGAAATGGGCAGGAAAGAGGATTGTTGGATCAGCCATGATCTCACTGAAAGGTGGAACAGACTCGAAGGCCGAATGGCCTTCTCCTGTGCCTATTTCTTCTGGTCTGACGGTCTTGCTTCATTGCGGGAAGAGCACTTTATTCCAAGGAAGAACAGAGGGCTCTTAATTGGAGACTATTTTCACTTTTTAAAAAAATTCAACTACAGGTGCTGCCCTGAGGTGTGACCTTACGCGTGAGTGAGACAGGCAGACTCTTGGGAATCGGTGCAAAGAATTTTACTCCTGAGTGAAGTGGGCACGGCAAACGACATTGGTGAATGCTTAAAGACCTCCATGTAACATTTCAACAGAAGCTTTGTCCCATTTCGAATAAATGTGATGGCTTCTCTATTAAAGCAGCCGACAGACAAATATAACAATCATGTTAAACATCTGACCATTAATATCAGCAAAATGATTTACTCGGTTTTTGATAACATTGTTGAGTTGATTTAGTTTTTAATACCGAGTTAATTTTGTTATATTTGCAAATATTCATGAATTATAAGATTCACTTTAACTTGCAGTAGAATGAGATGTTAAAGGAAATGAGGAATAAGAAAGTGAATGGTGTGAGAAGAGATACGTTATTTTTTTCTACAGTGATTTATAATAGACCGATTTTTACCAGCGAAATCAAGCACCAAGTTCACTCTGTCTTCTGGTAAAAACAATGACTGCAGATGCTGGAAACCAGATTCTGGATCAGTGGTGCTGGAAGAGCACAGCAATTCTGGCAGCATCCGAGGACAGGCAAAATCGACGTTTCGGGCAAAAGCCCTTCATCAGGAATATCTGTCTTCTGTTTAACCAAACGGGAGATAAGACTAATTTTATTAGAATCAGCCACCCAATGAGGAAATTGTTAATGTTCTTGTAATGGGCGATTCCTAAGAATATAACGGCAACTGAAAACAGCCAATCCTGATGAATCCACAATTAAGATAATTGAATCTTCTCAAACCACATCAACAACCACTTAATGGGTGTAAACATTACAAAACTCATTAGTACAAATTTGAAATACACATGTTTCCTGAATAGATATTTTCAAAGTAACCTGTTCAGAGATGTTATCACACACTTCTGGAGCAAATGGGATTTGAACCCAAGCCTCCTGACTCAGAGTTAGGGACACTACCGCTGAAGCACAAGAGCCATTTGCAGTATTTTCTGTGAATAATGGATCCCTAATCATTGAAATAAAGTGTTTGTTTTAATGAGCAAGTCCCACACATTCTCTTGAACCCTGCAAGTATATTCTGAAACAAAAACAGAAGTTGCTGGAAAAGCTCAGCAGCATACTAACGTTAATTCTGATTTCTCTCCACAGATGCTGCCAGGCCTGCTGAGCTTTTCCAGCAACTTCTGTTTTTGTTTCTGATTTACAGCATCCTCAGTTTATCCTGCAATTATATTGTTTGGCGAGGGAGATCGCCCAAGCCAGTCAAAGATCTACGACATGCCAAGATCAGCAATAAGGTTTGATTAGATTAGATTCCCTACAGTGTGGAAACAGGCCCTCCGGCCCAACCAGTCCACACCGTCCCTCCGAAGAGTAACCCACCCAGACTCATTTCCCTCTGACTAATGCACCTAATTTAGCACGGCCAATTCACCTGACCTGCAGGAGGAAACCGGAGCAAACCCGCGCCGACACGGGGAGAATGTGCAAACTCCAGTCGAACCTGGGACCATAGTGCTGTAAGGCAGCAGTGCTAAACACTGAGCCACCGTGACGCGCGGCTCAAAGTAAAGACTGGCCGAGCTATGAAACAGATTAAAACAGCGGAAAAAAGACTGGCAGAATGTCAACAGGAATGAACATTGTCAAATATATCTGAAAAATATGCTGACAGTGCAGGGAATTATTAAGAAACAAATGTGCATTTCTGTTGCACCTTATTCTGTCCTTGGGAATCCTATATTGCCTGTAATTACTTCTGAAGTATTGTAGAAACAAATGGAGGCCAGTCGGTGATGCCCCTTGAGGGAGGCAGAAGAAATCCCCACTCAAGGTAGTCAGACTTCAGTTTGGCATTTCATCTGAACGGCCACGTCCCAACACCGCAGTGCAGTATGGGAGAGTTAGCCTGGATTATCTACTCCAAGTCCAGAACTTCTAGAACTTTGAAATCCCCACTTTCCAAGAGGCCAGATCACTGTCAACAATGCTAAATAATTTCAGTTACATCACGCTATAAACATTTGCTATACATTCTGGATCTTACGATCTTATACTCCACAACCACCTGATGAAGGAACAACGTTTCAACACAAACATCCAACACTTCAACTTTGTACACCCCAGTCCAGCACCGGCATCTCCAAATCAAAACTGAGATCGCACTCCAGCGATGAAGTAAGGGTGTATCCTCAAAGGAGGAATTACCACGGGTCGATTCATTAGGCGTTGGCTCCCGCTGTTTACTAGTTACGCGTTAAAGAGACGGTATGGTTTAGAACCAATGGTAGAGCCACTCGCTGGAAATATTTCGCTAAAGGTTGCTTCATCATTCCGCTATATTCGTCAAAATGTGCCATTGAAGAACATATTGGAGCACACTTTCCCACCCTTCACAAATCAAATGCACAGTTTAATCCTAATTTCCTTTCTGATTTCATTCTAGAAAATAAAGGTTATAGTGTGTATTTAAAAACCTAAACTAATTCAGAAAGGTCAAATTGTGGTACAGACTAGAGGTTCTGTTTTGGGTGCAACCCGTGACCTCAGTTCACACGAATCGCAAAACATAAACGTTTTGCTCAAATTTCTACTCTGACCTATTCCTATACCATAGAGTCATAGACATGTACAGCACAGAGACAGACCCTTCGGTCCAATTCATCGAGTATAAAACTTCCCATGATATAATACAACTGTACAGCATTTTAGAACTATTTTTGCCTTGATTCTAGTAAATAGCAAATATTAATTGATATGTTTGAACGTGCTAGTATGGTGCAGTTTCATTAATACAGGTGAATACGAGTTTATCAGAACATACTTTTTAAGTGGAGTACTGTACGTAGTTTACCTGTTGTGACTAAACTGGCGTTAAGTAACTGAAAATCGGTTAATTTAAAAAAAAACTCTAAAGTTATTAAATACAGAAACTGCTGGTGCAACCCAACAGCTTTGGCAGCATTTGGGGAGAGGCAAAGTTAACGTTTCGAATCCAAAATGACTCTTCTTTCCAACGAGGAGTTATATCGAATTTGAAATATTAACTCTGTTTCTCTCTTCACTGATGCTGCCAGACCTGCTGAGTTTCTCTGGCACTCCCTGTTTTTTAGACTGGCATTGTCTAAAATTTAAAGCAGACCAGGAAGCACTTCTACACACGAAGAATCGAGGTTTGGAACTCTCTGTCACAATAGATGTTGGATGAGTTGTTGGTTTTAAATCTGAGATAGTTTTGTTATTAAGGGATTAAGGGACATGGGCCAAAAATCAGGTGTGTGGAGTTCGGCCACAGATCGGCCATAATTTCATTGAATGGTGGAACAGGTCTGAGGGGCTGAATGGCCTACTCCTGTTCCTATGTCCCTATTATTTCCTATTTCCAACATCCGGCGAACGTTGCTTTTATTTGCAGGGATAGTTGCTGGTTGCTCAGGTGTACACATCAGTTTCTTAGCTATTGTTCAAAAAGGAAATATTTCGAAGTCTTTATAATGTGTTGTTAGTGTCCCTCTTCCCGACCAAAAAAAAACTCTCCCAAGGCTGGCAATCAGACCACAATGAGAGGAGACTATCATTGTGATTAATTTGATTTGTGTTTCGTGAGTGGGGCTAACCCCCAGTCAGAAATGCCTGTAAACTCATTCAAAAAGTCGTCTGAACAGCGATGGTCTAGTTAGATACCAGCTGTACTGTGAATGCAGGTACATTGTTGACCATTGCCGTCATCGGCTGTCACTCAGTTTGAAGCTGACATCTACTCAGAATGACGATTTTCTACAAGGGACATTCATGTGACTGAAGAGGTCGATCCTCCCACTCACTCATCTTTGGGCACGTGAGACAGAATGTCCTGCAACGCAGTAAAATTTAGCGGAATCTGATGCCATCATTTAGTAAGGACCTCTTCCCCTTTCCTTTCTTTGCAGTTACATAAGGTAGTAGGCCAGGAGCCTTGGAAGTAGACTACCTCCAAGGGTCGACGCCCGAGGTTCAAGTCCTACTTACTCCAGCGCTGTGTAATGATAACTCTTCGCTTTTCTAATGTAATAATGCAATTAACTCACAGGTCTCACCGATGAGCAAAGGATAATCGTGCTGGCACGATAGCTCAGTGGTTGGCATTGCTGCCTCACAGTACCCGGGTTCGATTCCAGCCTTGGACGACTGTCTTTGTAGAGTTTGCACATGCTCCGGTTTCCACCCACAGTCCAAAGGTATGTTGGTTAGGTGAATTGGCCATGCTAAAGTTGCCAGGGTTAGGATGTGGGTGGAATGCTGTTCGGAGGGTTAGTGTGGCTTGCACTGTAGGGCTTATATGAAATGGATATACTTGTGAGCAGCAAGTCCTCTTTTGTGTAAAATTAGCCAAGAATCAATTCGGTTGTAACTTACAAGCATTTATTTGTCTTTGGTTTATGTGCGCTTCTAGCTAACGCTCATATATGTTGTATCTAATTTACAAAGTGTAATTTACATTGTGTAAATGCTGTACAGGTAAACTGAGCTCAATAAACTATATTCAGTATCCCTGGTATGGAAGCTCTGCTTATTGTTAATGAATTACATTGGGCGGGCCATGTGGTCCACTCTATTCCTGATGAAGGGCTTTTGCCCGAAACGTCGATCTCCCTGCTCCTCGGATGATGCCTGACCTGCTGTGCTTTTCCGGCACCACTCTAATCTCGACTCATGTGATCCACTCGCTGACACAAAACTTCCAAAAGAAGCTCTCTCCTCCAAGTTATCTCATAGCCAGTGGTTACTGGGTGGGCGGAGGAAACGCTTCAAGGGCATCCTCAAAGCCTCCTTGGAGTAAAGAAAATGCAACCATCCACAACAATTGGGTGGGCACCTCCTGCCCAAGAACGCCCCAGGCTGGGAAAGAAGCTTCCAATAAGTGCTACCTCAAGAATCTTTGATGGACCCAGATGGAGGCCAAACACGAACAGTGCAGGAGGCAAAATAAGAGCGTTTCACCCACTCGCTTCAACATTCACCATCTGCCCTTTCTGTGGCACCGTTTGCTCACCTAGTGTTAAACTGGTTGGTCAGGTCTAACTTACTCCAGCGGTGTCTAATTATATCTCTACGCTTCTTTAATGTAATGTACAATAAAGTGTATCTACTGTACAATTAAGCGTATACGCCAGAGTGAAGAAAGTCACCTTTGTCTTGAGAAGCTGCCTCAAGATACACATTAACAAATAAATGCTAACTGAATCTGTGAAGTGAAACCAGACTTACTGCTTTGGGTTCCGGGTGCATTCGTTTTGAGTAATCTGTCCCGTATGCTTCATGCTATGTACGCGTATTGTGTGCCCCATGTACATGTATTTACTGAATATAACATTCTCTTTGGCTACGCTCATGCGATGCAGCATTTAACGACGTATTTCAATGGGTGCCTGAAACATTTGATTTTCATGAAGCAGCAGATTTATCCAAAACTGTTCTTCTGTTTTCAGTGGAGTGAGGGGCGGCGAATATCGCAACGAAACCTGAAAAAAATTATTTTAGCTTCCACAGGTGTCACCGATGAGAAACAAATAACAGTCTTGGAATGTCCAAACGAATTGAGAAACTTTAGGTTTCTTGGTCTGTAACTTTTAATTTATGACCTCTCAATGAGATATTGAGATATCGGCAGCTGATAGTAATGTATCTTTATTAATATGTTATTGATTGATTGATATGTTTACTGATTAATATTAATTCGGGCGTCAGGAGTGGTACCTTAAAGCATCATGTTCCAATTCAACACAGGCTCTCAATCGAATTATATACTTACAAGTTGAATATTTATATTAAGCGTTGGACTGTTTAATCACCAATGATTATGCCATCCCACTGTCATGGATCTGACCACACCCCCTCAAAATATTTTAAGAAGGAAGTCTAGACCCTAACTTTTCCTTGTCTTAAAGGCAGATATAAAGTGGGTGTTTCAGGTGTGACGCAACTGGTCAAACTACTCCGCTTTAAGTAAAACAATTTATTTAAACACTACAGTTAAAACACAAACAAAATAATTTAGAATAACAGCTATCGGAAAGCTTAACCAATCGGATACAGCAACTATTACTAATTAACTGTTACAATACAGTAAACACAGCTCTTGGCAAAAAGGTAAATTCAAACACAAATTCTTATCGGCACGAGGGAACAACTTCCAGAGAGAGATTTCAAAAGAAAGTGTCGTGGACCAGCTGAAAGGTGGATATTTCAGATGTGATACAGCTGGTCTAACCACTGGGTGTTAAACAAAACAGAATTTATTTGCAAGATTAGCGAATGAAACACAAACGAAAAAGAACAGAATACTAAATAACTCAGCCTATCTGAACACCCAACAGATCACCCCAACTTCATGATAATGTTCCCAATACTTGCAACAATCCCCATAACCATCCTTGGCACAAGAGGTAAAGTCAAACACAGGTTCTTACAAGAGAAATCAGAGAGAGATCAGCATGGACCTGCTTCTTTCAGTCCAGCAACTTTTACCATTGCTAAAAACCAAACCAAACCAGAGCATAGTTGAGTTGGGAGAACTGGCCAATTCCCTTTCATTGTACAAGTATTTTGATTTTCAAAAACTTGAAAGCCTGATGCCCGAGACAATATCTGTGAACTATAATCAAACTGGTTCTAAAACCCTTCAACTTAAACTTTTCAGAGTCTGTATCTTTTACAACCTCTCTGAAAACAAAAGCCAGGGGCAATGTAAACTTGTTAAAGGAGCAGCTTTGTCACAAAGGTCAGAGGTTTCCTTTACTGAAGCTTGCAGTTCCCCTGGACTCTCACACCCTGTGACGGCTATAGCTACAATCAAACTAGAAATAAAAGCTGGACCTCGAGAACTAGCCACTCCCCTTCCATTATTAAACTGGACTTTTCCATACCTTTGCCTTTATGACCTCTCTTCAAAAAAAAAGAACAAAGTCGCCTTTTTAAAATGACAGTATGGTCACACCACACAGTGTCAAGCCTTCGGTGAACATACGACCATCCTCATCGTTTAAAGCTCCCTGACCCCAGTAATGAATGGGCTTGAAGTGTATGACTGAATTCTTAACCCTGCACTTGGATAGTACTCAATTGCTTTCTCTCACTGCCCCTACAACGTGTGACTTGAGAGTCAGCTAATTGAACTGAGTCTTTTCATTGACTGTAGACAACGGGGTCAGAATTCAAATCGAAGTTAACCTCCGAACATGCAGAACGTTCTCGAGCCTGAGCCCGACTGAGAAACCTTTGGGTCCCGTGATGGGCAGAGCGCAGGCTCGAGGAATGAGACTCATTGAACCCAACGGGCCGCCTTTCACCCAGTCCGTCTTGTGCGTTTGTACAGCACCTGTCCAGATTTCCACAGGCCAGGAAGAGGTTGGGAAGTTAAGCTATGCGGTAGAAATGCGGCTTGTGAAGATTTCCGAAGAAGGTGAGCGATACCAAAAGGGTAACCTCAAAAATTCGGTGAAATGGTACTTTCACTCGGAACCCTTTGGAGGTTTGAATTTGAAGATTGTTGTACAACTAAGATTGTTACTATTTGCCCTGGCGTGTTGGAGGCTGATGGGTGACCTTATAGAGATTTATAAAATAATAAGGGGCATGGATTGGATAAATAGTCAAGGTCTTTTTACCAGGGTAGGGGAGTCCAAAATAAAAAGGCATAGGTTTAAGATGAGAGGGGAAAGATTTAAAAGGGACCTTTGTACATAGTTTACCAGAAAGGTTGCTATTTGTAATAACATATTCATGGGTATTTATTTTTTTATAAGATAGAAATTATGTTGCAAAGCATGCTGTGCTTTTCCTTCCAGTTTCATTTAAGATCTATCAAAGAAAACTTGGAGAGAATCGTTATTTTTGCATCAGCAGAATCTCCCAGCCGATCTTCCAGCATCTGTGGAAAGAGAGAGAAATGGAATGAACCTTAAAGCCTCGACCATTCATCAAGATATTAGAGTCATAGAGATCTACAGCACGGAAACAGACCCTTCGTCCAACTTGTCAATGCCGACCAGATATCCTAAATTAATTTAGTCCCATTGCTGGCATTTGGTCCATATCCCTCTAAACCCTTCCTATTCAGATACTCACGAAATGCCTTTTAAATGTTGTAATTGGAACAGCCTCCACCACTTTCCCGTTTTATTTCCTAATTATATTAGATTTGCAATAATAGATAATTCATGTTTAAAACAATGCAGTAAGAGAGACTGTATGGCAAGTAGGAGGCTGGAAGAACACAACAAGCCAGGTAGCATCAGGAGGTGAAGAAGTCAGCGTGCTACCTTCCTTAAATCTGGTACAATTACCCACCTTTAAAATACATCTGGGTGGGTATATGAATAATAGGATTTAGAGGGATATGGGCCAAATGCTGGCAAACGGGACTAGATTAATTTAGGATATCTGGTCGGCAGGGACGAAGAGTCCGTTTCCATCGTGTACGGCTCGATGACTCCCTGAGCGTTCCTCCCTGAGAGCACTATTAGTACAATTTTAAGCCAATGACTGCGGTGGTTCAAGAAGGCAGCTCAACACCATCTTCTGAATGGCAATTCAGGATGAGCAATGAATGCTGGGATCCAGTGGCACCCACGCCCCTTGAATAATTAATCGTGTCTTTAGAAACCGGGTATTTTTTTTGCCTCAAGGACAGGTACTTCTCCATTAAATTGGAAAGAACATTGCCACCCCGTTCCTTAGTGGGACAAAAGCAAGAACTGCGGATGCTGAAATTCTGAAGCAAAACAGAAATTGCTGGAGAAGCTCAGCAGATCTGACAGCTTCTGTGGAGAAAATACACAAACCACCTCTTGAGTTCAGAAAGATCACGGGACCCGAAACATTAACTCTGCTTTCTCTCCATAGATATTAGCCAGATCTGCCGAGTTTCTCCAACAATTTTTTTCAGTAGTGGAATCATAAGTATGTACATATTTTAAATGTTTTCATCCGGGTCAGACTTGAGTTTTCATCAAACACTGTAACTTGGAACAGCGAGATAGATATTTTAAAAATAACTGAAAGGATTGCGGATGCTGTAAATCAGAAACAAAAACGGAAATGGTTGGAAAAGCTCAGCAGATCTGGCAGCATCTGAGCAGAGAAATCAGAGTTAACGTTTCAGAACCTTCCTTAGATAACCCTGCTAAAATGCTGGCTTGGTCATTGGCCAATTATTGGTGGCGTTCATGAATGAATGAGTTTGCCCCTTGCCCTCTCTGGACGCACAACACAGCTCAGTTGGACCAGTTTCCTGGGAGCAACGGCTGAGGGTGTTTTTAACATAAAACCTGACTTTGGCCTCCATAGAATGGCGTTACCTTCACTGTTGAGAGAATACACGCGTTGAGTCAGCCTGAGCTTTAATTAAGCGATCATCTGTTTAACACGGAGCTGGGTGACAAATATTCGCTACATTTCTCCTCGATGTTCAGAGATGTGCCGTGGGCACTACCCTCCAGCTCGAATAACAGTTGAAGACTTTCACCTGGGATTTGGATGAGATTCTAATAAAGTTCACGCAATCCACTCGCATGTCCTCACCCACGCACTCTCTCCCACCCAACAGCCTCAAACCCGCGGACGCTGCTTAAAGCATTTTCGCTTCTCCTGCTTGTATGTTTTTTTTCATTCCTTTCAGTCATTGTTCGTTTCCTCCTCGGTTTATTTCTGAGGTGATGTAACCTGACTATTTATTGACATGAGCAGTTTCAGTGCACAGTGGGTTCAATAATAAATGTGATAACTCAGTGGATCTCAGATTGTCCGCAAATAGAAAAAGAAAACTGATCTGATATGGACTTGGGGAGGGGGGGGGGGGGGGGGTCTGGCCAAAACTGCATAGATTATCATTCAATTCCATGGATGAATTTAACCCAGTTACGTTTAATATCGCAACTTAATGTAATTATTATTTCTACTTAATATTTCTACACGTGCACGCACTTGGTTAAAATTAATTTTCAGACGATTGCCTGTTACAATACCAAATAAATGTGTACCTATGTCAATTGTTTTACGTAGAAGTGGATTATCTGAGAACATGTAGAATCTGGGATGTATTCTAAATGCAGGCCTGTTTATACATGCATTGTTTTAATCGATAAATGTTAAAACAGAAGCTAAGGGCAGAAAACGTGCGTGCAATAATTCGCTTACTATGCAATGAGCCATCAGATTTCACTGGCGCTAAAACCTGCATTTGTGTAGCGCCCTTTCTTATGTGTTAATGATTGAAAGCGGTTCGCGCACTTAATCGCTACTTGGACGGAGAACCTCGGATGCCTGGGAAATATGGACACCTTGGGCTGAAATAATCTCCAGAGAGATTTGGAGGATGGAGTGCTTGCGTGGGCCTGGGGTTCGGGGTGAGTGGGGTAGACTTTGTATGCAAAGTGTGTATTAATGTCTTCAATGGGTTGCCATATCATACAATATACGTTCAAATTAACCCACACATCACACGTGTGTACACGCGTACCTCACAAACACAACGCTATATATTTCTTCATATACGTACGTACCCAGAATCAGACTTCTCTCACACGTCGTGTACGAATAAACTTGTTCATTCGTTCAGGGGATATAGCTATTGCTGGCAAACCATTACTAAATTGTACTGACCAGGTGGTGAGTGACTGAGTGATTTCTTAGGGCTTTTTCAGAGAGCTGTTAAGAATCAACTATATTGCTGTGGGTCTGGAGTCACTTACAGACAAGGATGGCAGATTTCCTTCCCAAAAGATTTTTCGAGTTTCTTCATCTCAGAGGGAATTACGCGTGGGAATGGATTTGAAGTATTTTCAAATGAGAAAGGTTTCTAAATAAATATAGGCATGGGCTTCAGTGAAATTTGATGAGGCTTCACTGCACAGCAAACCCATGAGAAACGAGGGACTTTATGACAAACAGTTGTTTCTCAGTCGCCATTGCCGTACTAACTATATTTTGCTGCAATTTAATTTAAACTCCCCAGCTATCGTAGTGGTGCTTGAGTTCATGCATCCAATGCATTGTCCCGACCTCTGGATTTTAGACCAACAACAGAATTCCATGATACCATTACTTCACCCATACGTTCCCCCACCCCACCTCAACTCACACTAATATCCAAGTATGTTCTACAAAGTGGGATGCATGAACATAGAATCATAGAGTACAGAGAGTGCCTTCGGCCCACTGAGTCTGTACTGTCAAAAATGCTCTACAGCCTGCACTTGTCCCGTTTTCCCGCACTGGACCCATACTTATGACAATGTTATGACAAATCAAGTGCTCATCCAAGTACTTTTGAAACGTTGTGAGGGCTCCCGTCTCAACTTCCCTCCCAGGCAGTGCATTCCAGACCCTTGCCACCCTCTGGGCAAAACACTTCAGATACACAGATAAAGCACAATCTCACATTCCAACATTTGGATCAACACTTTATTGGGTCTACTATATTATAATTGTTTTCGATTATCCCACATCATGTTGTGTCGACCCCGCCCCCATCCCGTCTGTAGTTCAATTTTATGAGTCAACTTTAGAAGCGATTATTAATATTTACTTGGGCCTTCCAGTCTTTCTTACTGCATTGTTTTAAACATGAATTATCTGTTATTGTAAATCTAATTACAAAAGATAACAGTGGAAATGGTGGAGGCTGTTGCACTTACAACATTAAAGGACATCAGGGTTGGTATAATAGAGGGATATGGGCCAAATGCTGACAAATGGGACTAGAATAGTTTAAGATATCTGGTCGGTATTGGCGAGTTGGACCCAAGGGCCTGTTTCTGTGCTGTGTAGCTGTATGACTTTAATATCCTGATGATTGGTCATCGATGCTTTATGGTTCATGCCACTTCTCTCTCTCCCACAGAAGCTGGAGTATCGACTGAGAGTTTCTGCTATTGCACCAATAGCGATTCTTTCCACGGTTTTTTTTTGCCAGATCGTAAATGAAATTGGAAGGAAAAAAACATGTTGTGCAACATAATTTCTATCTTTTAAAAATAAATACCCATAGTCACTAATTACTCAGCAAGCATAAACTCCGAGGATCAAAAATAAATAGATTCCACCTTCCTCAGAGGTTATCCGTGTTAAAACTCGACTATGTGTAAATTTACCTCTAAGTAATGGAGGTAGATGATGTATAGTGTCCTAAATTAGAGTGGTTCGGTTAATGGATACATGGGTGGACACGGACAAATGAGCACAGATAAATCGACAGAAAGCTACACACGGACAGATAGCGACTTTATTTTAGTAAGGGACATTTATTTGGATGATTGGAAAGGACTTGATATTGGAACAAATCAAACAAACAATTACGGATGCTGGAAATCTGAAACAAACAGTAAACTTAAGGGGCCTGGAAGCATCTGTGGAGAGAGAGAGAGAGAAAGGGAAAGAGAGAAAGAAAAGACAGTAAATATTTCGAGTCCAGTGACCCTTCTTCAGAGTGAGAATGGGGGAGTTTCCCGCCTCGCCAGAAATTCGCCCAGGCCTGGTACTGTTAAACTCACAATCCTCCAACTTACCAGTGGAGCGGACTATTTCAGTCTAAATATCCAATCATTTATAACCCCACGGTGGATTTTAGAGCCCCAAAATTTTGGGGTTCGTTCAGCTGGGCGGGGTAATTTATATTGCGTTTTGTCACACTAAGTAATAAGGAATTCCATTTGTTTGATATAATGCCATGTACCAGCAAACGTACTTGGTGAGCGGTTTCATCGAATTGGCTGCTCTGAATCAAGGCATTTCACTTCCCAACTCTGAATACCAGCTAAAGAAATCCAGGTGGATGTATAATATCAGATTTTTTCCCCTTATACAACTGCTTATGTTCTCTTTGAGCTGCGCGGAAAATATGCAAAAATGCACACTCTCTTTTCAGAAATACTATTTTATAATAAAAACGAAACCAAGGCGACAACAGAATACCGTGTGCTTAATATTCGGGGATAAAGCCAGCACTGTTTTCTCTGAGAGAGTGAACGAGACACCGGTGCTCGTCCGGGTAACTTGTGCGATTTAATCTGCGTGTGTATCAGTAGTTTAGATTAGATGTATAACACGCACTTTTAATTTCAATCTTCTGCCCCCTTCGGTACAGTCTGCCTTATTTGGCAATTAAAATAAGGAGGATACATCCGTCAAGGTTCGGGATTCAGCTCTGGAGTGCGGCTCTGCAAATGAGTGAAACCTTTATAAAGATCTCTTTAAAAAAATACTGACCGAATGAGCCTTTACTGTAACATTGGCTAATAACGCGGCGATTTCATACCAGCTAACGTTCTCTCCGTCAATTTAAAAGTAAAGGTTTATAAGGGTCGTCGCTTCTCAAATTTCTTCTGTTCCTCCTAAAACTCCAACTATCACGGCCTGCACCCTTTCCTGCCTGTACAAGTCAATGTTTGATCTGTCTTTGACAGAAACCCAACTTCACAGCTCCCCCATTCTACCCTTGCATCTCCCTCCCCTTAACTCCCAAGTCGCATTTGCACAGCCTACAGTGTGCGCAGTTTGATGTTTCTTAAACTACCGCGACTTGCTGCAGGCACGATCTTTTTAAAAAAAATATAGAACACTTAAATTTGCATTTGAGCCAAGAAATGTTTTCAATGTCCTTGCTATTTCACAATGGGACCCCTGGCTCTATCGTTCTCAGTCCCCAAGAACAAAACCAGCTGTCCTTGTTTACTTAAGAGTTAATTTCATTTCGAAAGAGTGGGTGGGCATTTAATAGTAGAAAACAAGTCGTTAAGCACTGCGCCTTCACACACACACAAGGGCAGCGGGAAATTACATTAACAGCGACAATCTACGGGAATATTTCCTCAAAATTTTATTGTCAGTTATTAGGATAGTCATTTGCCCATATGACTCAGTATTGTGAAGTGATGAGCGAGAATAATAAGATGGTCAATTGTAATTATACCTTTGCTTGGTTGACCTAAGTGATAATTATTGTCAATGGGGCATCAGCCATAACATGACTATGGAGCTTCCAGGTTTTTGGCTCAAAGTCAATCCAGTTTGCACACTGATGTTCTTTAGAGAATATCTGGATCTATAAGTGACTCCAGTGCCCACGTCAAAAAAAAGCAAAGAATTGCGGAAGTCAGAAACAAAAATGGTTGTTGGAACAAAAAACTCAACAGGTCTGACAGCATTTGTAGAAGGAAAGCAAAAATTAAAGTTTCGGGTCTGGTTCCCTCAACCTGACTGACTCTCAACTGTTCTCTGAAATCCTCTCAAAATGCTACAAAATGGTCAGGGAGTTGGTCCACCATTATCTCTCTCGGATAATCAAGGGTGTGCAATAAATTCTAAATTGTATCCATTTCCCATGGTTAAAGTCACAATTCTCTCCCTTCAATGGGGAGACCGTGGGGCAAAATATGCTCAAATACCGTCTCTTATTTAACTAGACTCACCGAGACTTAAAACTAATTCCAGCTGATTATTAATAAATTACTGTGTGTGTTAATAAATTACTGCTTTCCCCCTCCCAAACATCAAGGAAAACCAATTTAACTCCATCTCTTACCATGATGAATTATTAGTTTGATCTCTGGCACCATGTCTGGGAGCTTTCTTTTCTGATATCGATAACAATTTAATTGTTTCATGTCGTTATCTAAGCCAGTATGCAGCTCAATAAATAATTCTGAAGAGTTTATCACGCAAAATGTGGTGCGGTATATTGCTGAGTAATTCGAGCAAACACAGTGTACACGGCACAGAGTTTGGCTGTAGGGAAACGTCTGGGGCGGATATAAGTTGTAGATATTAGGAAACCTGTTGTTTCAATTCTATTCACAAACTGAAGTCGTTCCATCCTGAACCAGTTGATATAAAGGGATGTCAGGGCTTTAGGAATACAGAGTGGAATTACTAACTCAGTATATCAAGGATAGTGGAGGGCGCTTGTAGCGTTGTAGTAATTTCCTACCTCTGAGCCAGGAGACCTGGGTTTAAGTCCCACTCGCTCCCGAGGTGTGTCACAGCATCGCTGAACAGGTTGATTATCTATAAAGCATGTGCGGATGGTACGTTTTTCATGTGCTCGTTAACCTCTATGTACCCATGCGGTAACATAGTGACAATGACACTAGACGAGTAATCAAGAGCCCAGGCTAATGCTCTGGTGGTTGGTTCAAATCTCACCATGATAGATGGTTTAAATTTTGGACTAAGAAGCTAGTTTAGTGATGACCATATACCACTGGTTCATGAACAATCTCCAGGGAAAGAAATCTGCCCACATGTGACTTCAGGATCACTGCAATGTGGTTGACCCTTAACAACTGGGGTAGAGAAAAAAAAACTAGCGAACTTTGGTGGTCTGTATTACCCTTAACGGGCTTCACAAATAAATTAATCCATTGGAAGACACGGCTGATCTACTGATGGTGAATAATAGATGAAAAGATTCCACGGGTGATTTGGTGACTGGGGAAAAGAAGTTGTGTGTAAGATTACTTCTGGATATAAGGAAAAAATATGAACTTCGTTCATGCTTGAGAGGTGCGTGATAGTTTGTTTCCATTATATACCGGAGAAAAAGAATGTTTCAGTTTTGTTTTAAGGTAGGTAAAAACAAGGACTGCAGATGCTGGAGTCTAGATTAAAGTGGTGCTGGAAAAGCACAGCAGGTCAGGCAGCATCCGAGGAGCAGGAAAATCGACGTTTCGGGCAAAAGCCCTTCATCAGGTAACGCAGTTTTGTTTTAACTCTGGTGGTTGTAATTGAAGGAGATTTTTCCCCAAACCGACTTGTTCGGAGACATTATATCATATCGCTGCGGCAGGTGGAACATTTGAACCGGGAACTCTGACTCAGAGGTAGGGACTGTACCACCAGATTCCCAGTAATTCGTCAAGATGCTGCCTATATCGGAATGCAGCGTAGCACCTGAGTAAGACGGCGCGTTGACAAATACCCAGCAGTCATCAGCTGTGGAATAATTTAAAGTTGGCTGCGTGGTTCTCTTTATTGTATCCTTCCAGAGATGGGAACCTGCCGTGTGTCCTGTCCAGTTTCAATCTTGGATCTGCAGTTTGCCGTCATGCCAGCCACATAGCTAGCTGCTAGGGCTACTTTGTGTACAGCAGTTGGATATTTCATTCTCCAACTCCAGTATCGCACTAACGCGAAGGGCACTCAGGAAAATGGGACCACCTGCCCATTGAGACAGACAGCCCTGAGAGCAGCTGAAACAAATTCCAACGCTGTGGCACAGAATAACCTGTTAATAGTTATCGAAAAGCAAAAAAAAAGTCACGGTGATTTGGTGGTGTGGTAGTGGTTCGGTTGTGTGTGCTTAGAAGGTAACCTGTTTGGATCTCAGAGAAACCTTGTAGCTCAAAGGGACTTTGATGTTGCGGTGTAGTGGTAATATCCCTACCTCTTGTCCCGGAGGCCCAGGTTCAAGCCCCACCTGGTTCAGCGGCGTGATATAACATCTCTGAACAAGTTGATGAGGGATAATATCTCAAAAACCCGCGCCTGGGAAGGCAATAACATTATCTACACTAGTAATCTAGACAGGACAAAAGTGAGGACTGCAGATGCTGGAAACCAGAGTTTAGATCAAAGTGGTGCTGGAAAAGCATGGCAGGTCAGGCAGCATCCGAGGAGCAGGAAAATCGACGTTTCGGGCAAAAGCCCTTCTAGCAATCTAGACACCCGAGCTAATGTCGAGGGGAACCAGGAGGTTCGAATACCGCCATGGCAAAAGATTAAAAATTGAATTGAATAAAAACCCAGAATTAAGAGTTTAATGACGATGAAGCAATTGCTGGAAAAATCCGTCAGTGTCCTTCAAGTCCCTACATGTAATTCCAAACCAGAGCATTGTGGTTAACTCAACCCAATTAGGGATGGGCAATACATGATCACCTGGTCAGTGATGCCCACACCTTGTGAATGAATTTTAAGAAGTCTCAACAATATAGGAAAGCAAGGTTCGATTCTTTGTGTATATTTGGTTTTGACCCAATCCCAAACGCGGCATCGAATTTTAGAAATAATAAAGCGAGGGGGTTTGTGGAGTATCTCCAAACACCTGACTGAATGAGGAGCCTAAATTGTGCCTGGCTATTCGGTTGCCTGCTCCCAACGTCCGGTCTCTCTGAGACAGGAGGCCGATCAAAGCCACAGATGAACGTTTGGGGAATTATTCAAGTGTATGATGAATAAATGACTCAGAGGGAACCAATAACGCCGAGGCATGATCAGCAAATGTCAGGAGGGAAGGCAGCCTCTGTGGAGACAGAAGCTACCTGTATTGCAAGACAAAGCTTTTCACTGTGCACGTGACAATAAATTCAATTCAATAAATTTAATTCAACTATTGTAAAAGCCAGACCCCAAATTTCCAGCGCGTCCTTCAAGGAATAATCTGGTTTCTCAAATGTGGCGATTTGAACAGGAACATTATTAAACAGGGCCACAGACTCGCTCCTGGTCACTGAGTATCATTTTCTGATGTGAGCTTTAACGAGTAACTTCTTAATTAATTGGAAAATCATATACTGGCCTAATTATGATCGACATAATCTGCTCAGTGCGAGGGTCAGCGCCAAAATAATTTTGTTCATTTCTATTGCAAACCGTGTTGTTAAATTTGCCATAAGCATTTAAAACATATATATGAAATTCTAACTAGCCAGTGGAGAACAGTAAAAAATAAAAATCGAAAGAACTGCGGATGCTGCAAATCAGAAACAAAAGTTGCTGGAAAAGCATCTGTGAGAATTGTACAGGGCAGTGCCAAAGCGTCATTTTATCACGGAGTTTCGACTATAGCTTGTATTATGATATGAAGCGGATTATATGCAGATTGCTGTAGTTGTGGATGGCCTCGGTGGGAATAGAACAAGTGGATTAGTGAAGAACAGAGAGAGTAGAGGGAAGAGAGGGGTGAAAATAAGGAGACAGGGTCAGTGAAGGAGAGAGAAGACGGGAAGAGAGATAAAGATCCAGTGAAGGAGCTAAGCAGAGAGGGGTTCGGTGAAGGAGAAGAAAGCAGATAGGGTCAATGAAGGAGAGAAAAAGAAAGGGGAGAGAGTAAGAATAAAGCCACAGGATCGGTGAAGGACAGAAAGAAACAGAGAGGGGATCGGCGAAGGAGAGAAATATAAGGAGCGTCAGCGAAAGGTAGAAAGCGAGAGAAAGGAGAGAGGAGTGGGGAAAAGCGACAGAGTTAGTGAAGGAGGGGAGGGAAGAACAAACAGGGAGGTCCCGGATACGGGGTGGGAGAAGGAAGAGAGATGGAGTAGGGGTAGACATTGGAATAGGTATATAACACAAGTTATATAGAGATGGAGGAAGAGACAGGACATGCATTTGTAGAGCTGGATTAGTGGTGCTGGAAAAGCACAGCAGTTCAGGCAGCATTCAAGGAACTTCGAAATCAGCGCCTGCTTATAATGCCTAAAAAGCTTCAGTAACTAGTGAAACTGGTTCTTGGAGGCCTCTGAAGAAGGCCTCATGCCCGAAACGTCGATTCTCCTGCTCCTTGGATGCTGCCTGACCTGCTGCGCTTTTCCAGCAACACATTTCCAGCTCTGATCTCCAGCATCTGCAGTCCTCACTTTCTCCTTGGAAGCCAAGGGTCCAGTTGGAAACTCAGGGACCTGTCGGATGTTGTAAGGTGCTCAGACATATCCCTGGGAGATAAAGAGACAGTCACTTCTACGCGAGGCCAAACTAAACTTTGATACTCCTTGAGGTTATAGGTGAGAATCCCCGATATTGGGCCGCCCGGAAACTGCAGGAGAGTTGCTGCCTTTTGAACAGAAACGCTGACCCTCCTGAAATTTGATTTTCTCTTGCCATTGACGGCCAAAGGCTGAAATGCTCTGTTCGGCACGTTAAAGTTTACTGTTTGTTACTCCCGATATTCGGCCAAAGCAAATCACGGCTCAAAGCCTCTGTTTCTATGGGATTGTTAAGTTCCAGTTCTAACGAATACCCTTATTTTATTTACACGCATTGGGCTAGACTGATGTTATAAGGTTGAAATCCAATCCTAGTTCTAAACTCTGACTAACAATTCCCGTCAAATCATTTACCTCTCTTGAGGCGCCGACGGCTCTGTACTTAGCAATATCCACATGGCGCTCTAACACAGGAGAAAAACATTCAGTTCCAACTATTAAAAGGGAATCAGGCAAATACTTGATGGAAAAAATGATACAGGGGAGGAGCGAGGATTTATATGTAACATCGACAGGGCGCACACAGTCTCGATATACCGAACAGTGTCTTGCTGTGCTGTACAGTTCTATCACGAGCATTTTGTATGAGGATGAGGGAGAGAATATTACCCACTGCGTTATTCACAGAGACATAGAAACCACTGAGAATACTGTCACTGGACATCGGTAAAGTCCAGTTGAACCCCCATGTCTTCTGAAAAGGTGAGATGGTTAAACACACATCTCTCATTAAAGGGAATGTTTATTCCTCGTTGAACAATTTAAATCGAAGAAATAATTGCGTATGTCTTAGCGTCCCCGTTACTCTGCAGATAATGCTTAGTTTCCCCTCTTCTTAAAAATGCTAAAACTGTCCAGTCACCGGATTGCTTTGAATGTGGAATTGGGCAGTTGAATCCCTGCAGTGTGGGAGCAGGTTACATTGAGTCCTCGCCTCTCCGAAAACCATGCCCACCAAACCCCTGAAAAGCCCATGGCCAATCCAGCTGACCCTGTACATCTTTGGATTCTGGAAGGAAACCCACGCAGACGCGGGGAGAATGTGCAAACTCCACACAGACAGTTGCTTGAATGTGAAATCGAACCCGGTTCCCTGAGGCAGCAGTGCTAACCACTGAGCCACCATGCTGCCTAAGCGTTGCTGTAGAAGTATTTCTAGCAAGTCTTATTGCTATCAGACAATGACATATCTGACGGATGGTCGTTATACTGGTGGCCCTGTTAGCAAGCCTGAATTTTGTCTCCCAGGAGTGAGGTAAGACCATAAAAAACAGGAAGCAAAAACCGAAAAAAGAACACCGGATGCTGTAAATCAGAAACAAAAGAAGAGTTTTTCCAGCAATTTCTGCATTTGCCATAAGAAATGGGGACAGGGGCACGCCGTTCGGCCCCTCCAATCTGCTCCGTCATTCAATACGGCCTGACCCGACATCCCTGATCTACACTTTCCGACGGGTTTCCCCCTTGATTCCCCAACAATGACCTACCCCAATTCCGTGCGTCCCCGATTATTTATCTTAAAACTCTTCAAACCTTGCGAAGACTGATTGTACAGCTTTGTAACGTTGCTGAGGTGGAGGAGCCGTGACCCTCCTGGAGTGGAGTGCCCCACAGAGCGGGACAGAATGGGGAAGCAGACAGGACGAATCTGGAATTAAATAGCGCAGGTGTTTAACCTTAATTTCCATACCACTTTGCATTTGAATAAGGCTGGATAATGTTTTTTTTTAAAAGATAACTCGACATCATAATTTGTTTTTCACGCTTCAGGGAATCTTTCTAATGGACAGTTCGGTCAATAAGGAATAACAGTCCAGAACCTTGCAATTAAAATATTTCTCTAAAATTCACAGGGGATTAAAAATCAATATACAAAAAAGCAGGGGAGGGATTGACTCTTTTTAATATAAATATGAAGTGATATATCAATCTATTAGTGATTAATTCTGTTACATAGGACGGCAGGAGTAACCGCTTGATCAAATTCGCTGGGCACAGAATTATGCCTTTAAAAAATAACTGCTGATTCCGGGAACTTATTTAATGGTCTTTAAAATTTCCAAGATCATAAACCATCGTTATTTGCTTCACTGATGTGCACTTGTAGACAGCGAGGTGAGATCGATACGACCGGGCCAATACAACAGTGTGTAGCTGGATATCAACATATCGTTCTTTATAAGATCAAGGTACAGCCAATGAGACCACTCACTCTCTGTATTCATTGTAGAGAAAGCAATTATGCAGACTTTTGAAAGATATGGACATCCTTTTACCTTCGGGTCATATCAAGCTATTTTAAAACTAAGTTGATGTTTTCCACATCAACATTGCTTTAACAAAATCAAATCTTTGCCAGAACCGGGCTAGAAATATATTTTAATTGTGCAAACATTAAAACCTACAGCAAATATATTCAGAACTGTTTTATTTTTAAAATGGACAAGTCTATAAAATGAGCTAGAAAGCTGTGAGCGATTAAGAAATCAAGCATTACAACATAATATAGAGACGAACAGACTTTGTTGCCATTTTAGCGACAGGGCGCCCTTTGAAAGTCTTGGTTCTACAACAATTGAAGTTTGGATGCTAATGTTAAATACTTATATATACTCTAACATTCCGTTCATAGTTGTTACTTACAGAAAGAAGTGCAAACAAAAATACACCTTCCGGACGGTTGGTTTTTGAAAACGAAACCATTCTTTAATAAAACCACACGCCTCCCATTTATTTTCTAATGTAGAAAAAGAACAAAAGTCAAATGTTCGTCAGAAATAGCGCCTCAAAACTCTCCAGGAAAGTTTGGATCTTCTCATTGTTTTATTTTTGACTTTTAAAAATGTGCCACTGGGCAGTTGTACAACCAGTAAGATTAGTGAATCAACCGATTACAATCAACTAGCAACCAGTTTTAAACTGGCGTGGACGAGCTATGTTCTTATCCCAGTGTGAAATCGCACTAGGGGTCTCAGAGCAACCCCACCCCACCCCAACCCTCCAAAATAAAGTACGAATTATTCGGAGGAAAGCACCTTTGGCATTGTAAAAATTTTTTGTCCCAAATACTGAAGAAAACAGCGAGTATCCTCTGTGCTTATGTCAGTGCAATCACACTGATTGGTAACTGATTGCAGACCAACTGCAAGGGTTAACCTGCTGGTGCACTTTATGTTGAATTTTTTGTGTTATTTTCGATTGCCATTCTGATCTCGCCCTGCTTGGCTGTTCAATGAGTTCCTCCACAGAGTGGGATGAGGTTCGGAGGCCAAGCTGGGAGACAGTACATGTAGGGATAGTATTGATAGGTCTGGTATAGCGAGAGTAAATGTGGACTCGCTAACTCGTCCGGGCTGTACTGCCTCTGATTATCTCGAACCAGAACCCTCACGGCGACTTTCTTGGCGGCCGTGGGCGCGGAATTAACGACCAGCTCAGCCGCCATCTGCCTCTTCTTGGTCTTGTATCTTCTGTTCTGAAACCAGATTTTGACCTGGGTTTCTGTGAGTTTGAGGGCGGCCGCTAAGTCTGCCCTCTCGGGGCCTGAGAGATATCGCTGGTGGTTAAACCTTCTCTCCAGCTCGAACACCTGAGCGTGGGAGAACGCGGCTCGGGAACGTTTCTTCCCGGACCTGCTCGGCTGGTCAGCTTTGTCCGGTTTATCCTCATCATCTGTACCGCCTTGACGGTCACCATCTGAAAGCAAAATTGTACAGAGCGGAGTGAAAACATTGATCGGGGTTGGTGTTGGTGTTGGTGGTGGGGTATGGGTGCGGGAATCCGTTCTGGTTACACTCCGAAAGAACTGTTCGAAATCACAGACAGCAACAGAAATTGCTCGATAAGCTCAGCAGGTCTGGCGGCATCTGTGGAGAGAAATCGGGTTCACTCGACCCCGAAACGTTAACTCTTCATTTCTCTCCACGGATGCTGACAGACCGGCTGAGCTTTTCCAGCAATTTCCGTTCTTGTTGCACTTCTGAGTTGCTGCGCCCGTCTGATTTAGATTTGGGTCAGGTTAGAACATATAGAACTTAGAACATTACAGCGCAGTACAGGCTCTTCGGCCCTCGTTGTTGCGCTGACCTGTCATACCAATCTGAAGCCCATCTAACCTACGCTATTCCATGTACGTCCATATCCTTGTCCAATGACGACTTAAATGTACTTAAAGTTGGCGAATCTACTACCGTTGCAGGCAAAGCATTCCATACCCTTTCTACTCTCTGAGTAAAGAAGGTTGTTAAACCTTTTCCAAAATCTGATTTACATTTCTCCGGAGAGACTTTGACTAGTTGTCCCCACCCCCAGCTTTTATAGAAAACTCAAATTTCCTGGGAATTGGGAAAAGTGAGTTGAAATGGGAGTCACTATGAAACCGATAGTTTAACGGATAAATGCAATTTTCAAGAGTAACACTCCCCCCCCCCCCCCCGCCCCCCCAGCATGTGAATTCATCCACCACAGGAATGATCAGTGAACGAATAGAATTTTGACAGTTCATCTTATGCAAGTTATAATTCAAATTGAGATAGACAAAGACACCCCTGGGTTAAACATCTCTCCGAGGGAACGGAATCCTGATCTCGCTGCGTTCTACAATTCTAACGATTTAAAGACAGTTTTACGCCCGGCTCATTCTCGGTTTAAAGCGGTTCAGCACACAGCATCGTAGCGCCGCCCCTACGGGATTTCAGTTCAGCCTTACGCGCACGCCGATTCCTCTTGCACATTCGGAGATTAACTCATTTCGCAAAAATAGGGACCCAGCCCCGCCTGAGATTCCACAAAAGCTGGGGTGCAATTTTCTTTTTGTGTTTTTTTTGGTCCAAGTTTTGTCACTTCTGCTTTCGGAAGGTGCAGAAAGAACCTCGGTGCTGTAATATTGACAAGTATCTCTGTGGAAAATGTGCTTTGACTACACACTGGGTCTGTAGACACCTCTCAATGGAATATCTGTACTAAAATGATTTAAAATGTACCGGATAATGTCTGAAAATCACTCGTTTCATATTTAAGTGTAGAACGCAGACGTGCTGGGGTTTAAGATTCAGAACCAGGAAGTGTATGAACAAACAAATCTATAAAATCTCCAAGTGGACAATAGCAATATTTTTAAAACTCAGTCATTTTCATGGCGATTGTTGGTATTTAGTGCAAAAAATACATCCAAATTATCTTTACAATGTTCACATCTACCTCGTAAAACGCGTGTTTGTGAGGGCTGGTAGACACAAGATTGAATTTCATGGTCATTACTGCAATTTTAAAAATTTAGAAGTTTTAAAGTCTAGATTGATTTTACAACCTCCAGCGAGCGAGGACACCAGGGGGTTTGTTTCCCGTTGTCAGTTTTAGGAATTAACACCCGCCAGCAAGAATTTAAAATCGACGACGAACTTTAGTTGAATAAAGAAATAACAATTAAGAAACCTCAAAGGGAATACAGTCAACATATCCTAAACAGACTCCAAGAAATTGCACCCATTTCATTGTCAGCAGTTGAGCAATTGATTTGTCAAACCGAGTGTCATTTCTGATACGCTGATTTCTGCCGTGCATTTTCTGAAATTTGATTTTAGACGAGGCGTTTCCGAACGTTGAAACAGCCCCTCTTGAGGAGGCACAGCTTACCTCTGTCGAATTTTTCGGCGCTGTTTTCCCAGCTGTTCGCTTCTCCCGACTCCTCGTTCAGCGACTCCGCGTCCAGATGTCCCCGTTCGTTATTCCTGGGCCCCGGCTCTCCTTCGGTAGCGGGCTGCCGGTGCTGCTCCTGCACCGAGCCGCTGGTTAAAGCATCTTTCCCCCGGTCCTGGTCGATTCTGAGGACGATCAGTGGGGTGGGTCTCTCCCCTTCGCCTTTACTCGGGGGACAAGGCGGGTGGATGTCGGTTTTAAGGGTGTTCTGAGTAAGGCGAGCGTCAGTCCCCCGGGTGAGGATGTCCTGGATAGTAAAAGGTGTCAAAGAGCCGCCTTGAACGGTCATCTTTTTATTATTGTTACGTGTGTGTATGCGTGAATAGAGACGAATCCAAACCCCCTTTCTCCCCAGTTCAGTGAGAACGCTTTCCAGGATCACAGATCCTCTCTACTGTTCCTTTTGCCCAGTTCACCACTAACAGCGAAGCTCCGCACATCCGCCTGGTCTTTTTTCCTTTCTGACTCTGAAAGAAATCTATCGAGCGCCTCAGTCCACGTCCTGGTGTCAGGTATTCAATCCGAGCGAGGGAAGGTAGGTATGGCCGAGTGTGATGGGGTGTCGGGGGGGAGATGGGGATGTAATTGGGTGTGAGGGTTAATGCTCGAAACCCGTGAAACCTTCACTCCGCCAGCCCCAAGGGATTACATTTTCTGCAACTTTATTTACATCGTTTATTGACAGACGGGATTGGGCGATGGTGATTGGACACTTGCTGGCACGCCTCTCCGCCCCCTCGCCCCCTACTCCGTTGTGATTGGTCCATTGGTTTTTTTGGCGAGGTGATCGATTGACAGCAGGAGGAGCTATAAACAGCCGTCTACCCCCCCCCCCACCCCACACACACTCCCACTCTCTCAGAGCAAGGTCCGGTTTAAACACTTCCTTTCACCCAGGCTCGAGTTCCCTTGCCGTGCAGCTGCAGCCCCGATTACCACTGCACGTTCCTGCACCTCATTTATTTAGGGAAGAAAATCTGCCATCCTTCACCCTATATGTGACTCCAGACCCTCAGCAATGTGGTCGACTCTTAGCTACCCTCTGCAATGAGTCCCCCAAGCCGCTCACCTCAAGGGTAACATATAAACATAGAATATCGGGGCGAGCGTAGGTCATTCGGCCCTCTCAATCGTTCTAGCCATTCAATATGATCATGCATGGTCACCTTAACATCCTAATCCCACCCCACCACCCCCACCCCATATATCGTAATCCCTTTAGCTAGAACAGATATAACTATCTCCTTCTTGAAATCAATGTTTTGGCCTAGACCAGTTCCTGTTGGTACTGAATTCCCCTCTCACCACTCTCTGGGTGAAGAAATTTCTCCTCATCTCAGTCATAGAGTCAGAGAGGTGTACAGCACGAAAACAGACCATTCGGCCTAACTCGTCCATGCCGACCAGATATCCTAAATTAATCCAGCCCCATTTGCCAGCATTTGGCCCACATCTCTCTATACCTTTCCTATTCATATATCCATCGAGACGCCTTTTAAATTTTGTAATTGTACCAGCCTCCACCATTTCCTCTGGCAGATCATTCCTAAAAGGTTCACACCTTATTATAATCCCTGGTTCTGGACTCCCTCACCATTGGGAATATCCCCCTGCATCCAACCTCGAATTTATAGTTTTTTATGAGATTCTCCCCCTCTGAACTCCAGTAAATATAATCCTAACCGACTCAATCTCTCCACATACCCAGTATGGCAATTATGACCACAGACACTAAAGTAAAAACCAAAGGAAACTGCGTGGATGCTGTAAATCAGATACAAAAGTAGAAGTTGCTGGAAAAGCTCAGCAGGTCTGGCAGCATCAGTGCAGAGAAATCAGAGTTAATATTTCGGGGTGAGTGACCCTTCCTCAGAACACCTGGAGAGAAAGCAGAATGAATTTTCTGAAGAAGGCTGACTGCACTCCAAACATTAACTCGTTCTCTCTCCACAGACACGGCCAAGGCCTTCTGAGATTCTCCTGCTGTTTTTATTTGTTATTACTTCGGAATGGCAGGTTGTATAAAATAGGCGCTGCTGCTGCATAAAAATATAAAATAGGCACTGCTGCTGCTGCATAAAAAGTTTTTTTTGGACCTGTTTACTGCAGTTTCTATAACCGGACTAGAATCGCACTTTTTAATATCCTCACTGGGTATTTTTTTCACAACTTTATTAGAATTAGCGTGTCTGTTCGCTTCATCGTTGACCACTGACACCAGCCGCAGACAGGAAAATGGCGCACAAACTAATCCTGATTTTATTGAATGCTGGGGGATAGTTTCGAAAGGCCGAATGGCTTCATCCTCGGGGGTCCTGTACTCCGAAACCCCTCCACTTACAGGAGGTAAGCTCAGATGGCCAGTTCCGCCGACTCTTCATTCGTGAACTCACGGTCTGATTGAACTTTACAGAATCCTGGGAGGCCTGGATAGACTGGACACTGAGGGAATTTGATTCCACTAGGAGGAGTAGACTAGGAACAAGCACACAGCCTCAGAGCGGAGGGATGACCTTTTCAGAACTGAGTTAGGGAGAAAGTTCTTTAACCAGAGGGTGGTTAATCTGTGGAATTCATTGCTACAGAAGGCTTTGGAGTATTGAGTGTATTTAAGGCAGAGACAGATAGGTTTTGGATTGGTAAGGGGATCAAAGGTTATGGGGAAAAGGCAGGAGAATGGGTTTGAGAAACATACCGGCCATGTACGAATGATGGAACAGACCCAATGGGCCGAATGGTCCAAGCCTGCTCCTATATCGTATGGTTTCATAAACGAAGAAAACAGCACGTAATTATTTAGAGAGTTAACATTTTTCAAATGGCTTTACATTATTGAGTGATCATTGTTGATAATGCAGAGCTCAAATAGCTACCTATGTTCTAAAAACAGTTACCGATTTTTTTTAATGTAAAGCAGTGGGAAAGGATTGGTCACTGTCCACAAGGTTCCTGTCCATAGACGTTCAGCTGACAAACCAGGATGTGGCAGGGCGTGGTCCACTAACCTAACAGAACATTCAGCACACAGCACACGTCTCTTATACATGCCTTCTCTGACTCGCAGTCTTTGCCGATGGCTGTCATAGATCGAAGCAACTCAGGGGAAAAGAAGGTAACCGGGCCGAAATTCCTCGCAATGAGACAGTGAATAACATGTGCCACAGATCCGAACTCGCTCCCATTGGAATATGATGAGGAAGTGCTAGTGTTGGACTGGGGTGGACAAAGTCCAACAGGTAACCTGGTGTTGTGTGATTTTTAACTGTGCCCATTAGGTTAGGCTGCGCTGTTTCTCAAGAAATCTCCGAGATTCTCCCCAAAATCTGCCGTATCCAAACCTTGGGGATCAAACTTGTTTTTGTGCATTCTGCTTAACATCATTAGAGGGACACTTCAAACCTCAACTGGATTTTTTTTTTCTCTGCTCTCTGAACACGTCGGTGTCAAACTACCCTCAATTACAACAATCGGAAGTCCCTTAAAAGTTGTATGTGAAATATGCTGTATCAAATGCTAAACTGTGCAACGTGGGGACAGGGAGGAGGAGGAGGCTATTTGGCCTTCAGTCCTGCTCAACCATTCAACAGGATCATGGCTGATCCCCTATCTCAATGTCATATTCTTGTTTTCTCCCCACGCTCTTTGATGTCTTAAAATCTAAAAAAAAATCTGCTTCTCTCTTGAATATATTCAGTGATTTAGCCTCCACAGCCTTCTTTGCTAGAGAATTCCACAGGTTCACTGCCCTTAAGATTAAAGAAATCTTTCCTCATCTTAGTCCTCTGGCAAGCATATCCATTCTTAGGTAGGGAGATCAATATTGCAGGCGTGGTCTCACCAAGACCATACAATAAGACATCTCCATTTGTAAACTTAAATTTTATTGCAAATGAAGGCTAATATAACATTTGCCTTCCTAATTACTTGCTGCCTACTTTTGTTGACTGATGTACACCCAGATTTCCCAATATATCACCACTTGGATGTAGGTTTGCTCACTGAGCTGCAAGGTTCATTTCCAGACATTTCATTACCCTACTAGATAACATCTTCAGTGGGCCTCAGGTGAAGCAATGCTGAAAAATCCTGCTTTCTATTTATATGTTTGGGTTTCTTTGGGTTGGTGAAGTCACTTCCTGTTCCTTTTCTCAGGGGGTGATAGATAAGGTCTAACTTGATGTGTTTGTAGGAATTCTCGTGCATGTCTTTGTTTGGCTTGTCCTAGGATGGATGTGTTGTCCCAGTCGAAGTGGTGTCCTTCCTCATCCATATGTGAGGATACTAGTGAAAGTGGGTCATGTCTTTTTGTGGCTAGTTAGTGTTCATGTATCCTGGTGGCTAGCCAGGAAGTGACGTCACCAAGCCAAAGAAACCCAAACATATAAATAGAAAGCAGGAATTTTCAGCATTGCTTCACCTGAGGCCCACTGAAGATGTTACCTAATAGGGTAATGAAACGCCTGGAAATGAAGTGAGTAAACCTACATCCAAAACCTCAACCTAAGCTACAAATCTTCTCAATATTCACTAATATCACCATTTAAATAATGCTCTTCTTTTCAGTTTTCACACTGAAGTGTATAACTTCACATTTAGCCATGTTGTATTGCCAGTACAATTGCAACATTTAAATGGCGTCTGGGTGGGTATATGAATACGAAGGGTTTGAGAAGGATATGGGCGGGATGCTGGCGGGTGGGACTAGATTGGGTTGGGATATCTGGTCGGCATGGACAAGGAGGAGAAGGCCAAATAGCCTCCTCCTCCTCCCTGTCTCCACGTTGCACAGTTTAGCATTTGATACAGCATATTTCAATACAACTTTTAAGGGACTTCCGATTGTTGTAATTGAGGGTAGTTTGACACCGACGTGTTCAGAGAGCAGAGAAAAAAAAATCCAGTTGAGGTTTGAAGTGTCCCTCTAATGATGTTAGGCAGAATGCACAAAAACAAGTTTGATCCCCAAGGTTTGGATACGGCAAGGATCTGTTTCGGTGCTGTACATCTCTATGACTCTATGACTCTAATTACCATGTATTTGCCCACTCATTCAACCTGTCTAAATCATATTGAAACCACCTTACCTCTGTTATGGACCAGACCAAATCCCCTCAAAATATGTTAAGGAGATAACGTAGACCATAACATTTTCTTATTTTAAAGGTCAGTGTATGGTGTTGCATCCCAGATGCAATTCAATTTGTCAAACTAGGAGAAAGTGAGGACTGCAGATGCTGGAGATCAGAGTCAAAGCGCATGGCGCTAGAAAAGCACAGCAGGTCAGGTAGCATCCAAGGTACAACAGAATTGACATTTTGGGCATAAGCTCTTCACACTACAGTTAAATATAGACAAAATAAAAATAAAATAAAAGAATTGGCTTAACTGTTACTCCGCCCTCAGACCCCACCCCTCCAATTGTAACAAGGACAGAACCCCCCTGGTGCTCACCTTCCACCCTACCAACCTTCACATAAACCAAATCATCCGCCGACATTTCTGCCACGTCCAAACAGACCCCACCACCAGGGATATATTTCCCTCCCCACCCCTTTCCGCCTTCCACAAAGACCGTTTCCTCTGTGACTACCTGGTCAGGTCCACGTCCCCCTACAACCTACCCTCCCATCCTGGCATTTTCCCCTGCCACCGCAGGAATTGCAAAACCTGCGCCCACACCTCCTCCCTCACCTCTTTCCAAGGCCCTAAAGGAGCCTTCCACAATCATCAAAGTTTTACCTGCACATCCACCAATATCATTTATTGTATCCATTGCTCCCGAAGCAGTCTTCTCTACATTGGGGAGACTGGACCCCTCCTAGCAGAGCGCTTTAGGGCACATCTCCGGGACACCAGCACCAATCAACCACACCGCCCTGTGGCCCAACATTTTAAGTCCCCCTCCCACTCTGCCGAGGACATGGAGGTCCTGGGCCTCCTTCACCGACACTCCCTCACCACCAGACGCCTGGAGGAAGAACACCTCATATTCCACCTTGGAACACTTCAACCCCAGGGCATCAATGTGGACTTCAACAGTTTCCTCATTTCCCCTTCCCCCACCTCACCCCAGTTCCAAACTTCCAGCTCAGCACTGTCCCCATGACTTGTCCTACCTGCCTATCTTGTTTTCCACCTATCCACTCGCCCCTCCCCCCGACCTATCACCTTCATCCCCTCCCCCACTCACCTATTGTACTCTGTGCTACATTTTCCCCACCCCTATCCTCCTCTCACTTATCTCTCCACCCTTCAGGCTCTCTGCCTTTATTCCTGATGAAGGGCTTTTGCCCGAAACATCGATTTTACTGATCCTCGGATGCTGCCTGAACTGCTGTGCTCCTCCAGCACCACTAATCCAGAATCTGGTTTCCAGCATCTGCAGTCATTGTTTTTACCTACTTAACTGTTACTCTATCAAAATGCTTACCAAAATTATAGATATATATTAACTACTATTAATCAATTGTTGCAATATATTAACATTTCTTAAACGTACCTTTGGCAAAGACAAATTCTGTAAAATAGATTGTCTCATGCAATTCTAGTGGCAGGAAGAGAACTCCAGCTTTTAGCTATAACAAAGAGAGGAATAAAAGCTTTCACTTCCAGCTTCAAGACCGCAGCAACTGCTAAAAGCTAAAACTAAAAATTCTGGTTCTGTGGCAGCTTGACCCTACTCATTCAGGCTGTTTCTACTGCTACATCATTTTTTCTAAAAAAGCCCAAATGTCTCACAAGCTGTTTACTTTATTGGCTTTTAGCAGATTGCTCAACAACTCTGTCATAACTTTTCTTCATAAAAAAAACACCGGTCAGAGGAGTTGTGGACAGTGCCAAAAGATTTTGCAGGTTACTGAGGGACATAGATAAGCTTCAGAGCTGGCCTGAGAGGTGGCAAATGGAATTTAATGTGGGAGCATGTGAGGTGATTCACTTTGGAAGTAGCAACAGGAATGCAGAATACTGAGCTAATGGCAGGTGCTTGGCAGTGTGAATGAGCATAGGGATCTCGGTGTCCATGTGCATAGATCCCTGAAAGTTGCCATCCAGGTTGATAGGGTTGTTAAGAAGCCATATGGTGTGCTAGCTTTTATTGGTCGAGGGATTGAGGTTCAGAGCTATGAGGTCATGTTGCAGCTGTACACAACTTTGGTGCAGTCGCACTTGGAGTATTTTGCACATAGTTGCCGCATTATAGGAAGGATGTGGAAGCTTTGGGAACATGCTGAGGAGATTTACTAGGATGTTGCCAGGTATGGAGGGAAGGTTTTATGAGGAAAGGCTGAGGGACTTGAGGCTGTTTTTGTTAGAGAGGAGAAGGCTGAGAGGTGACTTAATTGAGGCATATAAGATGATCAGAGGATTAGATAGGGTGGACAGTAAGAGCCTTTTCTCCTCGAATGGTGATGGCTAGCACGAGGGGGCATAGCTTAAAATTGATGGATGATAGATACAGGACAGATGTCAGAGGTAGTTTCTTTACTCAGAGACTAGTAAGGGCATGTAACACCCTGCCTACAACAGTAGTAGTTTCGTCAACTTTAAGGTCGTTTAAATGGTCATTGGACAAACATACGGATGATAATGGAATAATATAGGTTATATGGGCTTCTGATTGGTTCACAGGTCGGTACAACATCCCATAGTCCAAAGATGTGCAGGTTAGGGTAGATTGGCTGAAGGGCCTGTACTGCATTGTAATGTTCTGTGTTCTATGTTCTATGAAGCATAGGGACTCCTCGAGGCCTGGGACACCTTTCAGAATCCTTACAGAAGGCTGGAAGCTGACCTTTAAGACCCCGTATACAGAGGATGAACTACTTATGTAATTTCTTTTTGTTCTTTTTGTAACTCAAAGGGTGCCAGATTGTGATGACAAAAAACTTTTCACTGCATGTATGTGACAATAAATAATCCATTGTCACACCTTCTCCACACAACTCACAATTCTGCCTAGTTTTGTGTCATCACCAAACTTGGTAATGTTGTATTTGGTTCCCTCATTCAGGTTATTTATATATATCCTATATAGCTGGAACCCAAACACTGATCCTTGCGGTACTCCACTAGTTACTGCCTCTGGCTTAGAAAAAGACCCATTTATTCCCAATCCTGCTTCCTGCATGTCAACTAATTCTCAACTCATGCTAATGTATTACCCCACCCCATGCACTTTAACCTTTCCCACTAATCTCTTCTGATAGACCAAATCAAAAGTCTTCTGATAAATCCAAATGTATCACATTAGCTGGTTCTCTCTTATCTATTCTACAAGTTACATCTTCAAAAAAACTCTAGTTGTTTTGTTAAGCATGATGTGCCTTTCATTAATCCATTAACCTCCGCATTCTATCCAAATCCATCTATTTGTCAGTGTGGTAAAAACAATGACTGCAGATGCTGGAAACCAGATTCTGGATTAGTGGTGCTGGAAGAGCACAGCAGTTCAGGCAGCATCCAAGGAGCAGTCAACTCGACGTTTCGGGCAAAAGCCCTTCATCAGGAATACAGCATGTGCAGGAGCAGTGGTGATGCTTCAGGCTAATATTTTATTAATGGGTTTAAGTTCCACCATGGGCACATGGTGAAACTTTGAATTCAATAAAATCTTGAATTAAAAGCTAGTCTATGAATGATTTACAGGTAAGGAAATCTGCCATCCATACTGGGTTTGGCCGACATATGATTCCAGATTGACAGCAATATAGTTAGCTCTTAATCACCAAACTACTCATTTCAAAGGTAATTAAGGATAAACAACAAATGCTGGCCTTGGCAGCAACCTCATACAAGAATAAAGAGGGAAAAAGAATGAGTAACATTTGATTGAATCCTTTCATTTCAAATGCTGTTAATGGCACCTCAGCACTCTTTGGCTGGTTAAGAATAATAAGGCTCAAATTAGAGCATTGGAAGAAAAGGATACAAATGCATACTATACGTCATAGGTAGCCAAGCGACAAATTAACAGGTTTTTGATAGATCTGTTGTTTAAGAGGAACTTGCTTGAGGCAATGTTGACAAGGTAACTCACACCTTTTGGGCAGGGGATTGTAACTGGAGGATATACTTGGGAAAAGAGGTTATGCAAGATACAACACCTGGAAAATGTGCATAAGGAAGAGCAAAGATGTCAGAGATGGACAGTATCAAAGTGTTTTCTGGCACCTTAAAGGGACAGGCAGTGAGGGCAGCAGAGGGTAGAACTCAATAGAGAAAGGCTGCTCATTCTGTGGACAACCGTCAGAACTAAGCTGAAAGACAAGGCAGAGCTCTGCTAAACTATAAATGTGGCAGATCTGACATTCTGAGATGGCCGTCATTGTACCAGAACGTTTTACTCAATTTATCCAGTTTCCCCATGTAGTACAGGGAACAGACCATTCTGTCTCTGGCACAATGGAATGGAGCTGGCTGTCCTAGTCATTGCGCATACTGATAGACTTTACCTCTGGGGAAATAAAGATACAATAAGTGAAGAACTAAATCCAAAGCTGAAGGACTTCCAGTATGTGATGGATTTTCAGACCATTTGCCTTTTGTTTTGCCAAACAAAGAGACCTAGGTATGCAGCTCCATAGTTCTTTGCAAGTGAAGTCCAGGTAGACAGGGTGGTGAAGAAGGCATTTGGCATGCTTGCCTTTATTGGTCAAAACATTGAGCATAGGAGTTGGGATGTCATGGCTGTATAGTTCATTGGTGAGGCAACTTAGAGAATATTGCACAGAATTCTGGTTGCCCTTCTATAGGAAAGATGTTGTTAAACTTGAGAGGGTGCTGAAAAGATTTACAGGGATGTTTCCAGAACTGGAGGGTTTGAGTCATAGGAAGCAGCTGAATAGGCTGGGGCTTTTCTTCCTGGAGCATCAGAGGCTGAGGGGTGACCTTTTAGAGGTCTATAAATCATGAGGGGCATGGATAGGTACTGTATAACTTCATGGTTCTATGACACTATGCCTTATCATTTTCAACATTGATGATTTTCATTCACCTTCTCTTAAGGTTTCCTGATAACAAACAAGCAAGTGAGCAGAGACTTTGCAATTCCCTTCATAAAATGCCTACCATTCACAACAAGTGGAAATAATGACAACTAAAGATATTAAAATGAATACTTAATATTTGCTGGCCAGCATTTAATTTGTTGATGAGATAATCATAAAGGTAAAAATCACCCTTGAAATGTCACCTTGGCTCACTGCTAGTACCTTTAAGTTCTAATCCAGGTCTTAGGCACTTAATTTAGAAAGAGACTTAATTGCAGTACTGAGGCCGTATTGTGTTATCAGAGTTGTTATTTTTCTGTTGAGAATTTTGAAAAAAATAATTTTTCATTAACATAAAACAAAAGTTGGGAAAGTTCTTCAGGTATTTTTGTTAATGTTTTTTATTCCAGTCAAACCACAAAGTTGATTAATGGGATTTTTATATCATTACTATTAGCGGGAGTATGCTGTGAACAAGTTGGCCGCTGTACTTGCCTTCATAGCAACAGTGACTATGCATTGAAAGTAATTAATCAACGCTGAGTGTTTTGGCACATTCTGTGAATGTGAAAATGACTCCCTTCATGTCTATTCAATGTTTAAAATGAAACATGTCAAATGAACAAAATGTGAAGCAATATTACAAACCCAAACACTCAACTATATCACCTAGAAGAACAAAGGCAGCAGAAACATAGATACCATTATGTTCCCTCCAAATCACTCAGCACAGACTTAGAACTAGATCACTTTCTCATTATCACTGGATCAATATCCTGGAACTCCCTCCCTTCCGAAATAGCTGCATATGGAAAGGCAAGGACTGCTTGGAGATAGTCACCATGATTTTGTGCATGGGAAATCGTATCTCAGTAGCTTGTTTGAGTTTTTTGAAGAGGTGACAAAGAAAATTGAAGAAGGCAGTGCTGTAGACTTTGTCTATATGGACTTCAGCAAAGCATTCAACAAGGTTCCACATAGTTGACTGGTTAACAAGGTTAAATCACGTGGGATCCAGAGGTGTAGCACTTGGACAGCAGTATCATAGTCAGAGTCATACAACATGGAAACAGACCCTTCAGTCCAACTTGTCCACATTGACCAGCTATCCCAATCTGACCTAATCCAATTTGCCAGTATTTGGCCCATATCCCTCTAAACGCTTCCGATTCATATACCCATTGAGATGCCTTTTAAATGTTGTAATTGTACCAGCCTCCGCCATCTCCTCTGGCAGTTAATTTCACACAAGCTCCACCCTCTGCATGAAAAATCTTTCTCTTCTCACCTTAAATCTATGTTCCCTAGTTTTGGACACTCCACGTTCGGGACACCACCCATGCCCTCCACCTGCTCCATGATTTTCGCTTCCCCGGTCCCCAACGCCTTATTTTCACCATGGACATCCAGTCCCTGTACACCTCCATCCCCCATCACGAAGGACTCAAAGCCCTCCGCTTCTTTCTTTCCCGCCGTACCGACCAGTACCCTTCCACTGACACCCTCCTTCGACTGACTGAACTGGTCCTCACCCTGAACAACTTCTCTTTCCAATCCTCCCACTTCCTCCAAACGAAAGAAGTAGCCATGGGCACCCGCATGGGCCCCAGCTATGCCTGCCTCTTCGTAGGGTATGTGGAACAATCCATCTTCCGCAACTACACTGGCCCCACCCCCCCACCTTTTCCTCCGCTACATCGATGACTGTATCGGCGCCGCCTCGTGCTCCCACGAGGAGGTTGAACAGTTCGTCCACTTCACCAACACCTTCCACCCCGACCTCAAATTCACCTGGACAGTCTCAGATTCCTCCCTCCCCTTCCTCGACCTTTCTATTTCTATCTCAGGCGACCGAATCAACATGGACATCTACTACAAACCGACCGACTCCCACAGCTACCTGGACTACACCTCCTCCCATCCTGCCCCCTGTAAAAACGCCATCCCATTCTCCCAATTCCTTCGACTCCGCCGCATCTGCTCCCAGGAGGACCAGTTCCAAAAACGTACAACCCAGATGGCCTCCTTCTTCAAGGACCGCAATTTCCCCCCCGACGTGGTCGACGATGCCCTCCACCGCATCTCTTCCACTTCCCGCTCCTCCGCCCTTGAGCCCCGCCCCTCCAACCGCCACCAGGACAGAACCCCACTGGTCCTCACCTACCACCCCACCAATCTCCATGTACAGCGCATCATCCGCCGTCATTTCCGCCACCTCCAAACGGACCCCACCACCAAGGATATATTTCTCTCCCCTCCCCTATCAGCATTCCGTAAAGACCACTCCCTCCGTGACTCCCTCGTCAGATCCACACCCCCCACCAACCCAATCTCCACTCCCGGCACCTTCCTCTGCAACCGCAGGAGGTGCAAGACTTGCGCCCACACCTCCCCCCTCACCTCCCTCCAAGGCCCCAAAGGAAACTTCCATATCCGCCACAGATTCACCTGCACCTCCACACACATCATCTATTGCATCCTCTGCACCCGATGTTGCCTCCTCTATATTGGGGAGACAGGCCGGCTACTTGCGGAGCGTTTCAGAGAACACCTCTGGGACACCCGGACCAACCAACCCAACCATCCTGTGGCTCAACATTTCAATTCCCCCTCCCACTCCACCAAGGATATGCAGGTCTTTGGACTCCTCCATCGCCAGACCACAACAAAACGACGGTTGGAGGAAGAGCGCCTCATCTTCCGCCTAGGAACCCTCCAACCACAAGGGATGAACTCGGATTTCACCAGTTTCCTCATTTCCCCTCCCCCCACCTTGTCTCAGTCAAATCCATCGAATTCAGCACCGCCTTCCTAACCTGCAATCTTCTTCCCGACCTCTCTGCCCCCACCCCAGTCTGACCTATCACCCTCACCTTGACCTCTTTCCACCTATCACATTTCCGACGCCCCTCCCCCAAGTCCCTCCTCCCTACCTTTTATCTTAGCCTGCTGGACAAACTTTCCTCATTCCTGAAGAAGGGCTTATGCCCGAAACGTCGATTCTCCTGTTCCCTGGATGCTGCCTGACCTGCTGCGCTTTTCCAGCAACACATTTTCAGCGATAGTTTTGGACACCCCTATTCTCCGAAAAAGACCTTGACTATTCACCATATCCATGCCTCTCATGATTTTACAAACCTCTATAAAGTCACCTCTCAGTCTCCAATGCTCCAGGAGAAAAAGTCTCAGCCTATTCAGCTTTTCCCCTCAAGCCCTTCAACCCCAGCAATTTCCTTGTAAATCTTTCCTTCTACCTCTCAGGTTTAATAACATCCTTCCATTATCAGGGCGACCAGAATTATATGCAGTACTCTAAAAGTGGCCTCACCAAAGTCCTGTACAGCCGCAACATGACATCACAACTCCTGTACTCAGTGTGCTGACCAATGAAGGCAAGTATGCCAAATGTCTTCTTCACCTCCCTGTCTACCTGCGACTCCACTTTCAAGGAACTCTACACCGGAACCCTAGGTCACTTTGATGGCAACATTCCCCAGGATCCTACCATTAATTGTATAAGTCCTGCCTTGGTTTGCCTTGCCAAAATGCACCACTTCACATTTATCTAAATTAAACTCCATCTGCTACTCCTTGGCCTATTGGCCCATGTGATCAAAGTCCCATGGTACTCTGAAAAAATCTTCTTCACTGTCCACTACATTTCCTATTTTGATGTTATCCGCAAAATCACTAACCATTCCTCCAATATTCACATCCAAATCTTTTATATTACTGATCCTTATGGCACACCATTGGTCACAGGACTCCACCCTAAAAAGCAACCTTCAACCACTACCTTCTGTCTCTTCCCTTCAAGCTAATTTTGTATCCAATAAACTAGCTCCCTCTGGATCTCATGTTTAACCTTGTTAACCAGTCCACTATGTGGAACCTTGTTGAATGCTTTGCGGAAGTACATGCAGGCAATGTCTACTGCACTGTCTTCTTCAATTTTCTTTGTCACCTCTTCAAAAATCTCAAACAAGTTAGTGAGACATGATTTCCCATGCACAAAATCATGACAACGATCTCTAAACAGTCCTTGCCTTTCCATATGCATGCAAATACTACAATCCCTCAGAATCCCCTCCAGCAACTTACCCATCACTGATGTAAGGCTCACCAGTCTATAGTTCGCTGACTTTTCCTTACAACCTTTGTTAAATAATGGCACCACATTAGCCACCCTCCAGTCTTCCGACACCTCATCCATGGCTATCGATGATGCAAATAGCTCAGCAAAGAACCCTGCAATCTCTTCTCTGACTACCCACAAAGTTCTGGGAAACACCTTATCAGGTCACAGGGATTTATCTACCTTTACGTGTCTTAAGACCTTCAGTACCTCCTCTTCTGTAATATAAACTCTTTTCAAGACATCACTACTTATTTCCCCAAGTTCCCTAGCTTCCATATCCTTCTCCACAGTAAATACTGACACAAAATATTCATTTAGAATCTCACCATCAGTGGTTCAAGAAGAATTCTTACCACCAGGATATTTCTCAAGAACAATTAAGTGTGGGCAATAAATTCTGGCCTAGTAAGTGATGCAAACATCCCATGAACATATAGATTCATAGAGTCATAGAGATGTACAGCATAGAAACAGACCCTTCGGTCCCACCCGTCTTTGCAGACCAGATATCCCAACCCAATCTAGTCTCACCTGCCAGCACCTGGCCCATATCCTTCCAAACCCTTCCTATTCATATACTTGTCCAAATGTCTTTTAAATGTTGCAATTGCACCAGCTTCCACCACTTCCTCTGGCAGCTCATTCCATACACATACCATCTTCTGTGTGAAAAAGTTGCCCCTTAGGTCTCTTTTCTATCTTTCCCCTCTCACCCAAAACCTATGCTCTCTCGTTCTGGACTCCCCAACCCCAGGGAAAAGACTTTGTCTATTTATCCAATTTTAAAAATATGGAAATGCACTGAGACGTTTTCATCTGAATCAGAATTGATTTCAAGCCCAACAAAATGAATAGGAAACTGAACTAATCCTCACAGTCTGCTAGCTTATTTAGGTTTTATTAACAAGTTTTTTCAACAATAATGCACCAATTTTTAAAATGTTCAATTGTTCTTCCTGACAGTTACATTGCTGTTTGTTGCGGTTTTTAACATGTCTCGTTTGGTGAAGAGAGTCTGGAAACATTGATTAAAATACCGACAGAAACTGTAAAGCACTTGCTGATGCATGTCATATTGACTCCCTAAGTACACACTGTTGATAACAAATGAAATATATGCTTGACAAGAATCTGCAATCAACAACCATTTCAGTGAGATTAAAGGAATGCTATCATATGCTTTTGAAATTTATATGATAAATTAAAGGGTACTGCTTTTCTGCATTTCAACTAGAATGAAACATGTGACCAACTGATTTGCGTTACCTGGGTTTCTTCACAAAAGGTGTTGAATTTTTTTTTACAGTGCAATTGCAGTTAAGAAGAAGTGCAGTGAATGTGTTGGCAAATATGTGACTTGGCTTTGTGTTGCATGCTGGTTTGCAATAAATACTTTTGCTTCAATGTGAGGTGGTTTCACCTTTACATCAAAAGCACTTGGAGTATAACTATATAGAAGTCACCAGAGTCTGATGTGGTACCATGTCAAAGAAGATTCAAACATTAGTCACTAATGTGCCTTTAATAGAATAGACAGGAATAATAAAGTGCTTCAGCATATTTGATGAACTTATCAGATATATCTAGTTATGCCTGCCAGATAATTGTCAGCAATATCAGACTATTTAACCCATTTTGTAACTGCAAGCTATACAATTTCATTCTTCATTTATTGAGTGTCACCAAGGAATATACAAGAATCAATAACATTACAAGTTTATTTAGCATTCAAATAACTTTAAGCATGAATCTGTTCCTGTATGTAACCTATACAAATACATGAACAGGAAAATAATTACCTTCTGGCACGTTCAGTCTATCACATCTGTACCCTGAGATCCATATTTTATGAATTAGGAGGAACTTGGTGATAGAATCGTATTTCAAATCTGTTGGCACTGGGTCAATCTAGAAGCAGTGAGAAACCAATGATTTTTTTTTAGCAACACCACTAATTTATAAAGGCTGCCAAAAAGACCATCACCAAAGGAAAGAAATTTCATTAATGTTGTGCCTGATGTGATTTCAAGATGCTTCAAAGCTCTTTACAGTTAATTAAAAACTGTAATTAGTGTATTAGTATAGACACTGTTTTAATGTAGGAAATATGGCAGCTAACCTGTGCACAGTATGGCCCCACAGACAGCAGTTAAACAAATGACATGTCCTATAAATTTACGTGTCGATTGAGACATAAATAATGAGAAAGATACCTTGTCTACCCTGTCTCAAAGAGTGCATTGTGATGCTTTACATCCATCCAAGAAGGGAGATGGTTTAACAGTCCATCAAAAGGTGGAAACTCCTATATTACAATATTGTCTCAGTACAAGACTGAAGTGCCAGACTAGATTATATTGCTTTAAAAAACAGAACCAAATTAACTAATAAACAAAAATTAACTAGTTGACAGCCCTTTAGTGAGATACTGTAACAAAATTCAAGCCATCAAAGGAAACTTAACTGAGCAAATTTAGTTTTTGGCGGAAGTGATGCATTCCAGTCCCCAGGGTGATCACCAGCATACTGCCAGGCATTATGTGCTTCCCCTCCATGGACATCTAGGGACAGACACAACTGCAGAATCAAGGCAGGTAGTCAGTGAAGGTGGGTTTGAATGCATAACCTTCTGACTCAGAACAAACAAAATGTTCTTCATTAATTAGATGATTGCTGACTGCCAACTTAAGATTAAAGCATGCCCAACTAATCAGTAATAATCACAGAAAATACTTGATCTACAATGAACACAAGTGTTTGCATTTATTCAATGCTTTTGATAATTTCATCAGGGTGTAAACTCAGCTACATTCCCCAGATGGATGATGAAGGTGTACTGTTTTGCTATAAATATAGAATGTTTGTATTGGCCACCGGGTCACAACCTCTGCTATAAGGACTACAACAAACAAGATATAGAGATGGTGGACTCTGACACTGACAGCAGAGAAACAGTCATTGGGACTCCTAAACCATTGCTGGTAGTGTTTAGAATTCCTGATGAAGAGCATTTGCCTGAAACATCAACTCTCTTGCTCCTCGGATGCTGCCTGACCTGCTGTGCTTTTTCAGGGCCATACTTTTCAACATTAGCATTGAGTTGACCACCATGGCACAACTCATTATTTTACAAGATGGCCTCAAATTTCATCATTTCAGAACCAGTGTGCTTCAAATTTCATTTCACTTCTGCATGGTAGAAAATACACTAGCTAATTCATAGACAACAATATTCTGGGAAACAACAATGAGATAATTGGCCAGAAATCTTTATTTCAGATAGCTTAATATCTGTGAGTCTATTATGAAAGATGTAATAGTAGAGCATTTAAAAATGCATAAAATAATCGGAGTCAGCAGGACAAGGGAAAATTATGCCCGAAATATTTATTAGAATTGTTTCAAAAGTTAACAGGCAGAATATGTAAAGAGGAAACACTGGATGTAATGTATTTGGATTTTCAGAAGGCATTTGATAAGGTACCACACATTAGGTTACTTAAAAAGATAAGAACCTATGGTGTTGGAGGTAGCATATTAGGATATATATGGACCAAGGACTGGTTAACTAATAGGTTGGCTAACTAATAGAAGACAGAGAGCGGTTAAGGGGCCACTTTTAGAAGGGATAGAAAGCTAAGTTCCAAAGATGACACAGAGAGTATTTAGAGGATTATAGGCAGATTAGGTTATTGGACAAAATCTTGGTGGATGGAATACAATGTGGGAAAATATGAGAGTATGCATTTTGGCAGGAAGAATAGAGGAGCTCAATATTATTTCAGTGGAGAAATACTGCAGAAAGCTACCACACAGAGGCCATTTGTAATCCTTCACCATAAATCACAAAAACACTAGCATATAAGCAAGCACAGTGGGTAATAGCTAAGGCAATACTGCTAAAACCATACAGGGCAAGTGTTGGGGACAGATTGGAATACAGTGAACCATTCTGGTTATCTAAGGAAAGATATATTGTTATTGGTGGTAGAAAAGGTTCACTAGATTGATTCTGGACATGAAGAGATTTTCTTATGAGGAGAGGTTGGGCCTGTACTTATTGGACTTTATAAGAATGAGACTCAACCTTATTGATATGACTGTTAAGGCATTTGACAGGGTAAATGCAGAGAGGCTATTTCCCCATGTGGGAGAGACTAGGACCAGAGGGCATAATCTTGGAATAAGGCATTGCCCAATCACCACAGAAATAAGGAGGATATTTTTTCTCAGCTGGTGGTGAATCTGTGGAATTCTTTACTGCAGAAGGCTGGTCATTAAGTATATTCAAAGCTGAGTTAGAGAGATTTTTACTCTAAAAGTGAATTAAAGGTTGTGGGGAAAAGGCAGGAAAGTGGAGTTGAGAATAAGCAGAGATCAACAATGACCTCACTGAGTAATGGAGCAGAGTCAATGGGATGAATGGCCTACTTCTGCTTATATATTTTATCTAGCATTTCTTTGGTCCTGTGCTGAATTAGAGTGGAAAATGTTACTGAGGTCTCTATGATCTGAACTCACTACATTCCAATTCAGAAGGAAAACTGTTACCCACTGATACACAGTTGACAACAGGTCAAACATTTTCTCAAAAGAGAGAAGATAAGGTGATATTTGTATTAGGGACATATTCAACAAAATATTTATTATCAAAGACCTCCAGTACTAGCATTGGACATCTCTCTCTCTCTCTCTCTTTCTCTCTCTTATAGATGGGCCTACTGTATATCGATATATAGAAGATATATAGAATATAGAAGAATATATAGAACATTATAGCGCAGTACAGGCCGTTTGGCCCTCGATGGTGTGCCGACCTGTCATACCAATCTGAAGCCCATCTAACCTACACTATTCCATGTACGTCCATATGCTTGTCCAATGACGACATAAACGTACTTAAAGTTGGTGAACCTACTACCGTTGCAGGCAAAACTTTCCATACCCTTACTACTCTCTGAGTAAAGAAACTACCTCTGACATCTGTCCTATATCTATCACCCCTCAATTTAAAGCTATGTCCCCTCGCGCTCGCCGTCACTATACTTGGAAAAAGGCTCTCCCTGTCCGCCCTATCTAACCCTCTGATTATCTTATATGCCTCTATTAAGTCACCTCTCAACCTTCTTCTCTCTAATGAAAACAGCCTCAAGTCCCTCAGCCTTTCCTTGTAAGACCTTCCTTCCATACCAGGCAACATCCTAGTAAATTTCCTCTGCGCCCTTTCCAAAGCTTCCACATCCTTCTTATAATGCGGTAACCAGAACTGTACACAATACTCCAAGTGTGGCCGCACCAGAGTTTTGTACAGCTGCAGCATAACCTCATGGTTCCGGAACTTGATCCCTCTATTAATAAAAGCTAAAACACTGTATGCCTTCTTAACAACCCTGTCAACCTGGGTGGCAACTTTCAAGGATCTGTGTACATGGACACCGAGATCTCTCTGGTCATCTACACTACCAAGAATCTTACCATTAGCCCAGTACTCTGCATTCCGGTTACTCCGACCAAAGTGAATCACCTCACACTTGTCCGCACTAAACTCCATTTGCCACCTCTCAGCCCAGCTCTGCAGCTTATCTATGTCTCTCTGTAACCTACGACATCCTTCGTCACTATCCATAACTCCACTGACCTTAGTGTGTTCTGCAAATTTACTAACTCACCCTTCTGCACCCTCATCCAGGTTGTTAATAAAAATGACGAACAGCAGTGGCCCCAACACTGACCCTTGCGGTACACCACTGGTAACTGGACTCTAGGATGAACATTTCCCATCGACCACCACCCTCTGTCTTCTTTCAGCAACAATATAGTTGCAACAATAGCATATATTTAAATTACATAGCACCTTTAATGTTCTCAGGTGCTTCATAAGAGCATTCAAATACAAAATGTAACTTCGAGTAATTTGAGGACATATTAAGTCAGATGACCAAAAGAGGTGGGTTTTAATCATTTTTAAAAATTCATTTATAAGATATAGCCATCATTGACTGGACCAGAATTTGTCACCATGCCTAATTGCAAGGTACATTTTTCATGTTTGACATCCTACCTTCACAACAACAATCTGGGATTGTTCCATTCCAGACAGAGAGAAAAGGAGAAAGTGAGGACTGAAGATAGTGAAGATCAGAGACAAGAGTGTGGTGCTGGAAAAGCACAGCAGGCCAGGCCGCATCTGAGGAACAGGAAAATTGGTGTTTTGAACATAAGCCCTTCATCAGGAAGCACTTATGCTCAAAATGTCGATTCTCCTGCTCCTCGGATGTTACCTGACCAGCTGTGCTTTTCCAGCTCCACACTCAACCCCAGACAGAGTTGGTTCCTGAGAGATTGCCACTGAAATAATGGGGATTGCTTTACTATATAACAGTGAGTCTATTTGGCTGAAATTTGAAATAATGTAGAATGAAGATTGCTAAGACCCCCATAGTAACATTCAAATTCACCTGCATCAGCCCACCTTCATTTGGAGCCTTCAATTCTGCTATTGATATCACCAGACTTGATTGTTCCAATGCACTCACTCATAGCTAGCCCCTTACATTCTATCCTTCATAAACTTAACATCATTCAAAACTTTCTGCCTATATCTTATCTCACAGCAAGACTGACTCCCCAATCATCCTTTTACTTGCTGACTTGTTCCCAGTTCACAGCAATGTTTTGGTTTTAAAACATTAGCTTTATTTTCAAATCCCTCCATGGCCCTCACCCCTTCCTCCCTCTGCAATTATCTCCACCCTCATAACCCGCTGATATATCTGCACTCCTCCAGTGTGGCCACTCATGATTTGAGTCCACACCGACCCTCCAAAAAGTCACCCAGACCCTTTTCCCTAACACTCTGCGCAATTTAGCATGGCCATTTCACGTGACCTGCACATGTTTGGACTGTGGGAGGAAACTGGAGCACCCGGAGGAAACCCACGCAGGCATGGGGACAATGTGCAAACAGACAGTCACCCGAGGCTGGAATTGAACCTGGGTCCCTGGTGCTGTGAGCCACCATGCCACCACATATCATACATTCACAATTTTAATTTCTCCATGATCAGTGATAGCACCTCCAACTGACTAAGCCCAAGCTGCCCCCTTATCCCTCTCTGCTTCACTTTCCTCTTTTAAGTCACTGGCTTCAAATCCTACCATTGCAAATGGTAGATTTAAATTAAATAAAAACCTGGAATTGACAGTCTAATGATGACTGTGTTGATTATTGGAAAAAAAATCATCTGCTTCAATAATGTCCTTTAGAGAAGGAAATCTGCTGTCCTTACCTGGTCTGGCCTACATGTGACTCCAGACCCATGGCTATGTGATTGACTCTTATCTGCCTGGCCCTGGCTCAGAAAGTCATGGACTTACAGTCCCATCCCAAACATTTGAGCACAACATGTAGGCTGGTAGGGGAGGGCTGCATTGTTGGAGGTGCCTAAAAAATGCAGCAATGCAAAATTCAAAGTGGATGGAATAGATCCCATGGCACTGTTCAAAAGAAGTTGGGGGAGTTCTGGCCAGTGCCCTGTTCTTCAAACAGAGTCACAAAAATAGATGATCTACTCATTATCACACCACTGTTTGTGTGACTTCACACTGAGCAAATTCTCAGTGACTACTCAATTGGCAAAACATTGTAAAAGGCTTTAGAATGGCTTGAGATACAAATCTTTATTTTCCTGCATGCTTGAGATCAGAAGGGCAGGATCTGAAGTAGATAAGGAACTAAGTATCACGTAAGAACATAGGAAGAGGAGTAGGCTATTCAGCCCTTCGAGCCTGTTCTGCCATTCAATGAGTTCATGGCTGATCTGTGGCCTAACTCCATATACCTGTCTTGGCCCATATCTCTTATGATCTTTGCTTAACAAAAAATTATCGATCTTAGATTTAAAATTAACAACTGATCGAGCATCCACTGCCATTTGTAGAAGAGAGCTCTACCTCCCTTGTGTGTAGAAGTGCTTCCTAACATCTCTCCTAAATCATCTGGCCCTAAATTTTAGACTATACTCGCTGGTCATAGAATGTCCAACTAGTGAAAATAATTTAACTTTATCTACCTTGACTTTTCCTGTTAATATCTTGAAGATTATGATCAGATCATCCCTTAACCTCCTAAGTTCTAGAGAAAATAGATCTAATTTGTATAATCTCTCTTCATAGCTAACTCTGATGTCCATATATCCTTCCTAAGGTGTGGTGCCCAGATCTGCTCACAGTGCTCTTTGGTGGTGGTGGTGGTGGGGGGGGGGGGGGGGGGGCGATGTCAAACCAGGGTTTTGTAGATAACTTTATATCTATGCATATTAATTTTAGATGTTTCATAAATAATTATTTTAAGATGTCTTTAAGTTGTTCATATATCGGTTGAGAAGAATCAATATTCTCTTCAACTAATAAAATGTGCAGATCAAGCTCAATGCAGTTTCACAGAACCTGCATTTAAACCCTTAGCACATCTGCCTGCCATGATTTTAATTGGATAGACCCGCATTAATAGTGATAGAAGCTAAATTTCTTTTGATTTCTTAAAAAATGAAATGTAGTTCTTACATCTCGTTATCCAATCCTTCTATGTTATGTATAGGACTAAACTAACCCAAAGTCCAGTTGAGATTTTTTTTGTTGTGCGGTGTGTGTATCTTGCAGGACTGCCTCTTGAAAGCTGGGTGGTCTCTCTCCATTTCACAACTTTGCTGACAAGCCTCTCACCTCCTGCAAGCAATTTATTGCCCGCCAGTCTAGACCCACCACCTCCACCAGAACTTAATTTAAGACAAGTTTATTTGTTATAGCCGTGGTCCTACCAGTTTAACGGGCTAATCATTATGTGACAAATTCAAAACTCTACAGTGCTGAAAGTTTTATGAAGAGGCTTTTTCATAAACATGTTTAGTTACAAGGTTTAAAAAAGGAACCACCTGAAACATAACCTTACTGTCTGTTAATAGACACTCCATTTACATTGTAAGCTGGCTTGTTACCCTGGTAGGTTAGGTGACTGTTAATATCTGGAAATGTTGACATTTTAAAATAATTAGAAAGGTAATGTTGAGTACAGTGCATGAATTATTTGTTGCTGGGTCTATGTGGCTGGAAACAGATCTTCAAAAAAAAAGGATCGTTTTAGGTGAGATTTCTCAGTCAAGCTTGAAAATAGAAACATTCTCGGTTTGTTCTTTGCATTGAATATTATTGTGTCTGGGAATTTTTAAAAAGTGAATGTTTTCTCTCCAAATTAACACATTGATAATAGACAGTTCTGACTGCAATGTAGAACCCCAGTTAACATGTTTGCCTCATCATAAGATCACAAATGGGAGACTGTTGCAGGAATGTGGGCAATTTCTGTTTGAAATGAATCATTAAAGTATATACAAGCATAACCATTATGAAGTATACGTACATACGAATCGGTAATTGAAGGAATGGACAAGCAAGCTGCTTGTATTTACAAGTGATATACCCCGATAGAATTGTGTCTTTAGCATGACTGTAAGAATATTCATGCTTGCATTTTATATACAGAATGTATGTCTCTCCCTGACTGTGCATTGTATATAGTGCTATTGTTGAGATATATCTATATCTATACACACACGTACCGATGGAGATCCAAACACAGATATACACACACAGACACACATGCATACACATAGGCACACATAAATATACACACAGAGACTCACACAGACACAGCCATACCCACAGGCGCGCACACACAGACAGACACAGACACCGTGCGAGAGTGAGTATTTCGTACATTTCAGTCATCGACGCCACATCGGAAGCGTTAGCCACTTACATAGTGGTCATCGAAGTAATTAAACTTTTCGATGCCTCTTAATCAAAATGGACAGCCAAAGTTTGAAAATGGCTGCTAGTGCGCACACGGTTCACTGAAACAAAAATATTAGGATGTGTATCAAAAGGGAATTCGGACATATGGAATACATTGCATTTTCACTGGTAACAGAAGTTACGATTATCATAATGTTTTAACCAATTGGGGGAAGAAAAAAATCTCTCAACTATTTCAAAACAAAAGCTGCCGGCGCGAGGTCACTCTGGAGCCTAGCTCCTAAAATTTACAACCGTTCACGAGCTGAGGAACAAACCATTACATCTTCCCGTTTCTCCCAAATCTTGCAATTTATCTGTCTCCGTATCTAGAACCAGGAAAACTTGATGTAGAACAACGAAATTAGTCAAAAGGCGTGAAACCATTTAAAAGTACTTTTTTTTAGAATTCAGTCGAAAGGTTTCTATGATAATTATGCGAGTTTTATATTTCTTCATCAAAGCAAGAAACGGCTTAAGGCATGACTAATGAACCTTTCGTTTTTCTTTTGAAATTTAAGACATCGTTCATTAATACGTTGCAAATGATTAAATCTCAATTTTTGCCATACTCACATCACAGAAATGCTCCTGGAACGAGATGTGATTCAGACTCTTGTTATCCTTCTGCATTTGGCAGAGTTCACAGTTGATTTCTTATCACACAGAAAAATGATATGAAATCAAACTACACAAGAAGAATGGCATTTCGCTTTATCCATAGAACACTGTCGTAGTTAACATAGGAAACTAATAAGGAAATGTGGGTAACAGCGCCTCATGGTGCTCAAAACCGGTATAGCGTCTAACCGGAAAGCTGTTGGTTTAAACGCAGCAAATACAGTTTACCTGCGCTGGATAATTATGTAGCTTCTCCGGTTATGATTTCAAAACATGGCGGACAATACTTCAGACTCCAAATTGTCTTTACTCCACAATTAGGAAGACAGAGGCTGGTCGTTTCAATTTGTGAAATCTTGCTCGGAGCGTCAATGCAGACTCTACAGCCCTGAACAATTTTACCCATCCTCTGCTCTTTCATGATAAATTGTTTGTTTCCAAGGCAGTGAACGATGAATTCATGATCGAAAACCATCACAACTGGCTTCAAAGTGTTAAATAAAACCGGAAAGTGCTGGAGAAACTCTGGCAACATCTGTTGAGTGAAAAGAATTAATGTTTTGAGTCCAATTCCACTCTTCAAAATGTTCATTAGTTTCGTTAAGATACTGTTATTTTGCTCTGTTCTGTTTCTGTAACATTGGAGGATAAACTGACTTCTTTCAAGCAGTTAAACAGGCTTGATCCAAACATGAACTCCAGAGGTAAACAGAGAATCAAGGCAGCACCTGAGCGTGATGTTGAAGATCCCTGGAGTCAATGGGAATGAGAGGTTGGAGGGTGGGGACTGTCTATTTGTGGGAGACATAACTGACACAAAAAAAGATGGTCGTGGTTGTTGGGGGTCTGATATCTCGGCTCTATGTAAATATTCCTCAATACTAAAATCATTCACCTTAAAAAACGCACAAAAACTGGTGCACTATCACTTTAAGAACACATGTTTCAGTTGGCTGATAGTTTGTAAAAACAGATGCATTAACTGACACAAATACTTTTTTTTAGCAGGCCTCTTCATGCTGAATATGCCTGTGGCACTTAGGAATCTGACATAGAAGAACCTGCACTCTTGGAAGTGCCTATAAGTTTGCAGGCCAAGTTTCTTGTGTATTTGTAATAGGCTCGGTTTAGAAAAATAAGGCAGATCTATACAAAGCATGGAAGAGATTCCCTCTGGAGAATTCATAAATGGAAATCGGAGCAACGTTTTCCAAGGAAATTTACAATCTCCTGTCAGGCTGTCAATCCAGTTTTTGCCGTGAAAAAGCTCCTGATGTACATGGAAGGGCTGTCTTGTCAGCCCAGCAGCCTTGATGGTATGCATTTGTCCAATCTCAGATTCTTAGCTGCCTTCTTATTTTAGAACCCACACAGATATTTAGATGGAAACTATCTGCAGAATCTGACACAAGTCAGGTCAGTTTCTGATCTGGTATGGGAGAATGGTTGGTTATTTAAAAAAGAACATCCAGGCCATTTGAATCAGACAGCAAACATGTAAAAGAGAGGTCTGGGAGGATGAGACTTGTCCTGCAAGAGGTCAAGAACATGATCCCTCTCTCACCACCCCACCCCTAAGAAAAATGTACAAGAGACAACCAACGCTTATTAAACTATTTACAACTTTAATAAGTACAGGAGGTAACCAACACCTTTTAAGCTGTTTACAGTAAAAAACACAGTGAAAAGGGACAGAAAGCAGGCTAAATTCATGGGAGCAAGTTGTGAAATAATTGGAGACCAGCAAAGCAACGAGCTATTCAGTTTAAGGCAGCTCCTACTGCTGCTCTAACATCAGTTAATACATTCACTGAGGACACTTCCTAAATTTGAGACATGCTCTGGCACTAGTTTAACTGAAAATAATTTGAGGGCATCATCTAAATGTGAAAAACTGCTTTGCTCAGATTTTTATTCAGCCAGATTTTCAAATTGCGCTGACTGGTCAGATTTTGCATTGTACACTTTTTAACAGGATGTGGGGGTTGCTGGCGAAATCAGCATTTGTTGCTCAACCCTAATTTTTCTTTTATTTGTCCATGGAATGTGGGCATCACTGGCTAAGCCAGCATTTATTGCCCATCCCTAATTGCCCTGAGGGCAGTTGAGAGTTAACCATATTGCTATGGGTCTGGAGTCACATGAAGGCCAGACTAGGTAAGGATGGCAGTTTTCTTCCCTAAAGGACACAAGTGAACCAGATAGATTTTTCCAGATAGATTTTGGATTCATGGTCACCATTAGACTGTTTAATTCCAGATATTTATTGAACTCAAATTCCACCTTTTGCTGTGGCAGGATTCAAACCCCGTCCCAAAAACATTACCTGGGTCTCTGGGTTAACAGTCCAGCAATAATACCATTATGCCATCACTTCCCAGAAGGTACATAGCACATATGGAGGTCAATAGACCCATCCAGTCCAGCAGGGATTTCCTAAGACCCCGCCAACCTAGTCCCACTCTCCTGCTCTTTCTCCATGCCAGCATGTTTTGCATTCAGTCATTTATCCAGGTATTAATGAATTTCTGTCTACCAGGCTGTGCATACCTTCAGTACAATGAAGGTTTACCAGACTAATGCCGGGAATGATGAATGAAGAGAGACTGGATCAGTCAACACTCTTGTCATCCAGGTTTGGAAGAATAAAGGGTTATCTCCTAAAAACTGATAAAATTCTAATATGATTGGACAGGATAACCACACAAAGGATGTTCCTAATGACCAGAGAGTCCGGAAACTGGGATCACAGTTTAAGCGTGTGGGCTAGGCCTTTTCGTACTGAGGTGAGGAGCAATTTCTTCACTCAAAGAGCAGTAAGCCTGTGGAATTCCCTGGTACTAAAGAAGCTGAGACAAAATCACTGAACATTTTCAAGAAGGGTTAGATATAGTTCTTAGGGCTAAAGAGACTAAAGGGCATGGGGAGTAAGCAGGAACAGGGTGCTAAATTGAATGATCAGCCATGATCATGTTGAATGGCAGAGCTGGATGAATGGAATGTATTGACTATTGTCTCTCCTCATTGATACGATCAAACTGCATTAAATTATTCTGCTCTCCATTTCATTCAACATTCTACCAGTCTGTCTACATTGCTCCAATTTTCGATGTGACCAACCACATTTTGCATCAAAAAAGTTGTCCTCTTGTAGTCTCTGGATCTTATATCAATCACCTAAAATCTGTGGCATCTTGTTATCGATCCATCGGTCATTGAAAATAATTTCTCTTTATTTACTTCATCTGTCATGATTCTAAACAGCTGTGTTAAATCCCACTTTATCATACTCCATCCCAATGAGAAAAACCTCTCGAATTATCCACATCAGTGTAATTCCACTTCTCTGGAACCAATTGGATAAACAATTACTGTACCGTCTGCAAAACATTCACATTATTCCTTAAAGATTTGTGCCAAAAATTGGAGACAAAATCCCAGCTGGGACTGTATGTCTTTTATATAAGTTGAGCAAAATTTCCTGGCTTTTGTACATTATACCTCTATTTGTAAAGTCCAGGTTCCCATACGCCTTGTCCACTAAAATCAAAGCTGAATATTGTGGATGCCAGAGATCTGAAATAAGAGCAGAAAGTGCTGGAGAAACCCAAAAGGTTTGTCAGTATCTGTAGAGAGAGAGTTAATGCCATGAGTCAAATATGACTCTTCTTCAGAACTGAATCCAGAGAAGTGTAATAGAATTTGAATCATTAACTGTTTATATCTCCACAGATTTAGTAACAGGAATAAGAAATGTTGTGAAAATTCAACCAGCTCAGTAATGTCTTTAAGGAATTGAAAGCTGCTAGCCACAGCCAGTCTGGCCTATGTTCAGTAAATAAATACATTTCTCTTTCCCACATTAGGTCTTTATGGTTTCTCTGGAAGAAAGAAACTCTCATTTAAATAGTACCATGACCCACTGGGAAGAGTGCACTTAAATTATGCTCATTATTCTATGAGTCATAACAAATGTGAAAAACTAAATTGCATCAGTAAGATGGTTAATGTCTGACTGTGACCACTATAACAGATAAAAGAAACTCGCACCAGATTCATCAAAACCCAAGTAAACAGAAACGTATTTATTATTGCAAACATATCCACTAACGCGTGGTAAAATGGTTTATTAATTACATATATATAAATTAAAGCTTTTTGCCTTCTCTGTTCAATCCAAATGTACAAACATTTGTCCATAAATAGGACAGACAGGAGAGATGAGACAAACAGGAATATTGTGGGTGGCAAATATAGACAAAAATGAACAAGAGTCTCTGTCTTAGGAGATAAACATACAAGGGGAAAGGAGGTAACTTACTCACTGTACTGTTTTTGTGGTTGTATCATATTGTTGCCAACGGCAATTATTTTCAATTCAGTGGCTGGTCAGTTGGACCCAGGTCTTGCTTTGAATTCGACATTTTTCTGTTTGGAAGTCTTTGAGTTTTATTTCTTTTGCACTCACAAAGAGAGAGATTGAACTAGCCTGCTTGCAGGCTTTTGGAGGTTTGAGAGCCCAAGTGCCTTCTGTCCTCTTAGTTCTGTGGGAAACTGCTACTTAAAACCAGTCCAAAAGCTGTTGTTGGGCAATTTCCTTTTCTATAAACAACACAAAGACATCCGGTACAAGATTGTCAAATGAAATCAATCAAATCCAGCTTCTTAGAACTGTTATGGACTAGGCCAGACCACTCAAAACATTCTTAAGCAGGCAGCCCTAGACCATAACTTCACAACTTGTTTTGGTAAGTGTACAGTGAAAATTACCAGGAGTAAGATAGCTAGATTGGCTACTAGGTTTTAAAACAGAAAAGAAAATTCACAAAATTGCACAATGAAGCACAAAGTACAGAATAAAGAACCCGTACAGAACTCAATCTCTCCAACTAGACTTATTTATGCTGTTTCAAATATACACAACAGTCCCAATAATCAAACTCCCTTTAAAAAAGCCAGTATAAATGGAACACATGCTTACAGGTTAAAGGTGAAGGGCAGAAAGAGAGAGATTTTCCACATAGGTCTCTTTTGAACTTCCTAGTTCAAAACTGAACTAAAATTGCTCAGCCCAGCGAAAGAGCTGACCACTCCCCTTTCATTGTATAAGTTACTTCTAAAACATGACTACTGTGGCCTGAAGTCTCATCTGTTTACATATAAAGAAAAGGCCTCTCAAAATCCTTTACATCTCTGTACCAAACCAGACTGATTGGAGCCCGGCCTGATTTATTGCCCTCTGAAAAGAAATTAAGGAGAGAGTCTCCTTGAGCCAAAAAACAGCATTTTTAGAAAAAGGGACTAGCTTTGTGACACCTATCTCTTTAAAAAAAAACCATCAATACCAAAAGGTGGCTTCATTTTTAACCCTTCAAAACCTGGTTAGTAGTCTAAATACACAATCACACTATACTAACTATAACCATGCAAACATGCACAACCACATGCAAATTCAGGCTGCGGTACACCCACCACTGAACACCTCCGTATCTCATTCTAGTCTTGATTATGCATCGGCAATCACGTTTTCGCACCGCCCGTTTCTACCTCCTGCCCAAAATCCACAAACCTGACTGCCCCGGACGACCCATCGTCTCAGCCTGCTCCTGCCCAACCGAACTCATCTCGGCATACCTCGACACGGTCCTGTCCCCATTAGTCCAAGAACTCCCCACCTACGTTTGTGACACCACCCACGCCCTCCACCTCCTCCAGGATTTCCGCTTCCCCGGTCCCCAACGCCTCATCTTCACCATGGACATCCAGTCCCTGTACACCTCCATCCCCCATCACGAAGGACTCAAAGCACTCCGCTTCTTCCTTTCCCGCCGTACCACCCAGTACCCTTCCACCGACACCCTCCTTCGACTGACCGAACTGGTCCTCACCCTGAACAACTTTTCTTTCCAATCCTCCCACTTTCTCCAAACAAAAGGAGTAGCCATGGGCACCCGCATGGGCCCCAGCTATGCCTGCCTCTTCGTAGGGTATGTGGAACAATCCATCTTCCGCAACTACACTGGCCCCACCCCCCATCTTTTCCTTCGCTACATTGATGACTGTATTGGCGCTACCTCGTGCTCCCACGAGGAGGTTGAACAGTTCATCCACTACACTAACACCTTCCACCCCAACCTCAAATTCACCTGGACAGTCTCGGACTCCTCCCTCCCCTTCCTAGACCTTTCTGTTTCTATCTCAGGCGACCGAATCAACACGGACATCTACTACAAACCAACCGACTCCCACAGCTACCTGGACTACACCTCCTCCCATCCTGCCCCCTGTAAAAACGCCATCCCATTCTCCCAATTCCTTCGTCTCCACCGCATCTGCTCCCAGGAGGACCAGTTCAAAATACGTACAACACAGATGGCCTCCTTCTTCAAGGACCGCAATTTCCCCCCCGACGTGGTCGACGGTGCCCTCCACCGCATCTCCTCCACTTCCCGCTCCTCCGCCCTTGAGCCCCGCCCCTCCAACCGCCACCAGGACAGAACCCCACTGGTCCTCACCTACCACCCCACCAATCTCCATGTACAGCGCATCATCCGCCGTCACTTCCGCCACCTCCAAACAGACCCCAGCACCAAGGATATATTTCCCTCCCCTCCCCTATCAGCTTTCCGTAGAGACCACACCCTCCGCGACTCCCTTGTCAGATCCACACCCCCCACCGACCCAACCTCCACTCCCGGCACCTTCCCTTGCAACCGCAGGAGGTGCAACACTTGCGCCCACACCTCCCCCCTCACTTCTCTCCAAGGCCCCAAAGGAAACTTCCATATCCGCCACAGATTCACCTGCACCTCCACCCACATCATCTACTGCATCCGCTGCAGCCGGTGTGGCCTCCTCTATATTGGGGAGACAGGCCGCCTACTTGCGGAGCGATTCAGAGAGCACCTCTGGGCCACCCGGACGAACCAACCCAACCAACCTGTAGCACAGCATTTCAACTCCCCCTCCCACTCCACCGAGGATATGCAGGTCATTGGACTCATCCACCGCCAAACCACAACAACCCGACGGTCGGAGGAGGAGCGTCTTATCTTCCGACTGGGAACCCTCCAACCGCAGGGGATGAACTTGGACTTCACCAGTTTCCTCATCCCCCCTCCCCCCACCTTGTCTCAGCCGGATCCCTCCAGCCCGGCACCGCCTTCCTGACCTGCAGTCTTCTTCTTGACCTCTCCGCCTCCATCCTACTCCGACCTATCACCCTCACCTTGACCTCTTTCCACCTATCACATTTCCAACGCCCCTCCTCCAAGTCCCTCCTCCCTACCTTTTATCTTCTCCTGCTGAACACTCTCTGCTCATTCCTGAAGAAGGGCCTGTGCCCGAAACGTCGAATCTCCTGTTCCCTGGATGCTGCCTGACCTGCTGTGCTGTTCCAGCAATAAAGTTTCAACATACATCTGAGACAATCGTATACACTGATCACAACCCATTGACATTTGTGGGAAATGTAAGGACAAAAGGCCAGGCTGTTTAGATGAAGCTTGTTGCTGCAGCCATTCAATTTGACAATTGTGCATGTGGCAGATCGACACCCACATCACTGACATCGATAGCCATCTTAAAAGGTTTTGGGTAAACCGGTGTGGTTAATACTGGGGCAGTGGTTAATACAGTTTTTAGGTTGTCAAATACCTTTTGACAGTCCGCTGTCCACTGGAACTTCTTGCCCTTTTTTAACAATTCGGTGAGTGGAGCAGCTACACTGCGAAAGTTCAATACAAACTTCTGGTAAAATCCACTCAATCCCAGGAACTGCTTTTGTCGTTGATGGTGTGGGAAATTCCCCAATTACTTTCATTTTCTCATCCAATGGGGCCATTTGTCCATGTCCAATAACATGGCCCAGGAAGGTGACTTGGGCTTTGGCAAATTCACTTTTAGCCAGGTTTACCACCAAGCCTGCCTTCCGAAGTCGATCAAACAAGCGCAACAAATGCTGTAAATGTTCCTTCCATGAGTGACTAAAAATCACCAGTCATCAATATACACCACACAGTTGGGTAATCCAGCAATGACCTTATTAGCCAGTCTCTGAAATGTGGCTGGAGTGTTTTTCATACCAAATGTCATGACTTTGAACTGATATAGTCCATTTGGCATTACGAAAGCCAAAATCGCCTTTGCTTTCTCTGACAGATGTACTTGCCAGTAGCCTCTGAGCAAGTCTAACTTAGAAATGTAAGTTGCTTGTCCCGCTTTTTCAACACAGTCCTTCAACCGTGGAATTGGATATGCACCAGTCTTTGTAATGGCGTTGACTTTGCAATAGTTCACAAATAACCATTGGTTACCATCTGCCTTTGGCACCATAACTATAGATGAGCTCCAATCACTGTAACTCATTTCAATTATGCCATCTTGGAGCATATGCTCTATCTCCTTCTGAACTTGTGCCAACTTTAGAGGGTTATGCCTATAAGGATGTTGCTTAATTGGAACAGCATCTCTTATATCTAGATCATGCACAATTAGGTTAGTACTTCCCAGTTTTTTCAGCATATCTCCCCATGTGATAATAATAACTCTTTTAGGTCATTTCAATTTTCTTGTGGAAAGTAACTCAATAATTTATCCCAATTTTTGACAATTTCCTCATTGTCCGATTTAATTTGAGGAATATCCACTTCACAATCTGCTGAACTTGGTTCTTCCTTCTGTGCTGTAATCATGAACACCTTCTCCTCTTGCTTTCCCTCCCTATCAAAATACCTTTTGAGCAAATGCACATGACACACTCTGTGAGATTTCTTCCTGTCTGGAGTCCTTATCAAGTAGTTCACCCCACTCAATTTCATCTCTATTTAATACGGTCCACTAAACCCTGCTTTTAAAAGCTCACTTGTTACTGGAAGTGACATCAATACCTTACCCCCATTGCAAAATTGCAAATTTGTGATTTCTTATCCGTTTCTTGTTTCATTGTATGCTGTGATATTTTTAAATGTTGTCTAGCCAACTCTCCAGCTCTATTTAATCATTCTCTAAAGTTTGACACATAGTCCAAATGGGTGGTCTCTGAATTCTGACTTATTAATTTCTCCTTAATCAACTTTAATGGTCCTCTTACTTCATGCCCAAACTTTAATTCAAATGGACTGAATTTGATCGATTCATTCGCTGCATCTCTAATCGCAAGAAGTACAAATGGAACTTCCTTATCGTAATCATCTGGATACTCCTGACCATAAGCCCTCAATGTGGCCTTGTGTTTGATGCCATGTCTCTAGTGTTCCCTGTGATTCCAGGTTGTACACAGTAGATTTGAATTGCTTAATTTCCAAGTTATCCATAACCTCCTTGAATAGTTTGGATGTGAAGTTTGATCCTTGATCTGACTGGATCTCTATTGGCAGTCTGTGTCTAGTAAAAAATTTAAGTAATTCTTCTGTAACCCTTTTAACTGTGATGTTGCGAAATGGGATTGCCTCTAGAAATCTAGTTGACACATCCATTATTGTTAATCAATACTTATTCCCACTTTTTGTTTGAGGTAGAGGACCTATGTAATCAATCAAGACTATTGTGAAAGGTTTTTCAAATGCTGGAATAGATATTAAAGGTGCAGGTTTTATTACTGCCTGTGGTTTGCTGATTAGCTGGCATGTATGACATGTCTGGCAAAATTCAATCACTACTTTGTGTAGTCCAGGCTAGTAGAAGTAGCTTTGTATTTTATCCTGTGTTTTCCTCACCCCTAAATGACCTCCAAGTGGTAGCTCATGCGCCATTCGCAGCACCTGCTTCTAATACTGTACTGGTAAAACAATTTGATGAATCTCTGCCCATTTCTCATCAGCTTGAATGTGTAATGGTCTCCATTTCTTCATTAAGACATCACTTGTTAAGTAATAACATACAGGAATGCATTCACTTTCTTTCTCAGTAAATTCCTTTTCATATAACCTTTTTAACTTCTCATCTTTCTGCTGTAATTCAATCAGTTCAGCAGAGCTAAAAATACAGGCAACTTTACCTATTTGTTCCTTCTCTGTTCCACTTTTCTGATCAAAGAGAGTTTCGGAAAATGCTATGTCAGCTTTCTTATCTGTGCCATTTGATCTCTCCTGCTTCAGTTTGTGTCTCTGTGATCGTGTGATCACACAATCAGGGAAAATTCCTGGATAAATATTCTCCATGTCTCCAGTTGCCTGCGTCTCCACTAGCTTTTCAACTAGAGTTGGCAGCACTCCTACTGGTGAATCAGCGATATCATTTGCAAGGGCAAATTGTATTCCTGCAGCTGCAGGTTTATCCAGTACTCCTATCACATATTCTCCACTCTTCTCTGGACTCTCAAGCCTCACTTTACATAACTGAGCACTTTTTGTCTCACCATAAATTCCTGTTATCAGTGCCTTCTCTGGCAATAGTCTCTCAGGAGTGCATATCTCCTCATCCTTCAGCTTTACAGACTGATAGGATGCTGTGTCCCTTAATATTGTAACCTCCTTACCTATTACTCCTGGCCTACGTGAATAAACTCTACACTTGCATGTATATGTTTTAAGCAGATCTGGCCCTTCCTCCTTAATTAACCTCTGATCATCTTGTACACTCTGAGGCAGTTATCTAACTTCTCTTGTGCTTTTTGTTACTAGTCCAACAAAATTCCCAGGCTTGTCTGGTTTTCATACATCTGGCTTTCTCCTAGCCCACCAACACTGTGATTTTATGTGGCCTGCTTTATTACAATGAAAACACCACAGCTTTTAAATTTCTTTGTACCCCTCAAGGGTTTCTTTCTTATCCTGTGGTAAGTTATCCTTATGATCTTCACTGAGATCTACCTTCCCTTTACACGTGAGGATTTCTCTTTGCCTCCAATTTCTATCCCTCATGGACTGAAATTGATTCTGGAAGCCAAACCGAGTTTTATGGACCAGCTCATAATCATCAGCCACTTCAGCTGCTAATCTTCCTGTTTTAAGTCTCTGCTCTTTCACATGAGTTTGCACTATTTCAGGCAGTGAGTTTTTGAATTCCTCCAAAATGTTTACCTCTCTAAGGGCCTCATAGGTTTGCTCGATTTTTAAAGCTCTTTTCCATCGATTGAAATTACTATGCTTGATCCTTTCAAACTCAATATAGGTTTGACCAGGGTCCCTCCTTAGATTCCTGAAACATTGTCTGTTGGCTTCTGGTACAAGCTCATATGCACTTAAAATGACTTTTTTCACCTCGTCATACTGCCCAGATACATTTTCTGATAAGGATGTGAATACCTCACTAGCCCTACCTATACTTTTCAGTTGGATCAACAAAAACCACATTGCCACTGGCCACTGCATTTGTTTAGCCACCTTTTCAAATTAGATAAAAATGGCTTCCACATCCTTCTCATCAAATTTAGGCAATGCTTGAACATACTTCAACAGTTTCTCATTGGGTTTCTGACTACCAGTGGCTTGCTCATCCTCACTTTCTTCCTCACTAAGCCTATCTTCAGCCTTTATCTGCAGCCTTTTATGTTGACTTTCCTTTTTAAGTGTCAGTTTTTGAAGTTCAAAAGCTCTTTCTCCTTCTCTCTGTTCTGCTGCTCTCTTTTTCTCTCTGTTCTGCAGCTCTCTCTTTTTTCCTCTCTTCTGCTTTTAATCGTAACTCAAACTGCTTCATTTCTGCTGCCCTTTCCTTATCTCTAGCCTCTAACTCAAGCTGCTTCATTTGCAATCGAATTTTTGCCATCTCTATAGATTCTGATGGTTTCTCCAGCAAGCAGGCAGTTCCAATTCCAGCTTCTCTGCTAATTCTTGCAACTTGGCCTTATTCGCTTGTTGCAAAATTTCCAAAGTCACCGCGTCCACATCCAGAAAGCTTTTGGCAACTGAAAGAGCCGTTACTATCCCAAGCTTTGACTGCCCAACCAAACCAACACCCAAAATAAACACACTAGCACCTACCACTGGATTTTTAAAATCCCGCAAAGAGCCCCCAATTTGTTATTGACTAGGCCAGGCCACTCAAAACATTCTTAAGCAGGCAGTCCCAGACCATAACTTTGCAATTTGTTTCAGTAAGTGTACATTGAAAATTACCTGGAGTAAGTTAGCCAGATTGACTACTAGATTTTAAAAACAGACGAAACTTTATTCACAAAGTTACACAATGAAACACAAAGAACAGAATAAAGAACCCGTACAGAACTCAATCTATCCAACAAGACTTAATTATCCTGTTCCGAATATACATAACAGTCCCAATAATCAAACTCCTTTTAAAAACCAGTATAAATATTTGAAGTTGAAGGGTAGAAGAGAGACAGAGTTTACGTACAGCTCCCTGTTGAACTTCCCAGTTCAAGACTGAACTAAAACTGTTCAGCCCAGCTAAAGAACTGATCACTCCCCTTTCATTACACAGGTAACTTCTAAATAAAAGACCACTTTGGCCCGAAGTCTCATCTGTTTGCATATAAACAAAAGGCCTTCTCAAAATCCTTTTTATCTCTGTATCAAACCAGACTGATTGGAGCCTGGCCTGGTTTATTGCCCCTCCGAAAAATATCAAGGACAGAGTCTCCTTGAGCCAAGGAACAGCTTTTAGAAATAAAAAGGGACTAGCTTTGTGACAAAAAACAAGCCCTTATGTAACCAATAAGTTCCCAAGAGTTACACTTTGCCTTTGAGTTGCAATAAAATTATAACTAATTCAATCTCTGAAACAGAACAGTTCAAACTTCAATTTTCCAATTTATATTTCCATAAAATATATGTCATCCTTACATTCCTGCATGCTTGGAGAGATGAAACACCATTTGAAATGCATTTCACCATGAGGTAAAGTTAACATATATACAACAAAACATGCACAAAATTATATTCATTCATCCTCATTCACTCTTTATGTAAACGTTTGTGCAATTTCTTGTCACTATTTCTTCTTCTTTCTACCTACTCCAGAATCATAACATGCTTAATTATGCAATTATATTTTTCTTTCCAGCAATATGAACAATTTTTACATTTTAAGGTTGAATTCACCATTGGAGCAATCTCATATTTGAAGTTTTAACTTTCTCAACAAAAGCTAAGGGATGATGGCTAATTAGTATAAGTGTTTCTTTGTGATTATGATGGACACGATCAACAAAAATTTCAAAGCCAGTAACATTCTCTGAGTCATTTATTCCACAGCAGATTTTTTATCCTGATACTGGTTTAAGTTCTTAGAAAGATACCCCATTGGTTTCTTGTTCCTGATTAATTATCTTACAGAGAGATATTTGAACTACCTTCAGGTCATTAGTATCAATTGCCATTTTAATAGTTTAACGCATTCAGGGACAGCCAACACTAGTTCATTTATTAGGGCTGCCTTCAGTTTCCCAAAAGTTAGATCAGCTCATGGTTGTCAGCCATTCCTACTGCCTATCTTACTTTGCAATCCTGTGATCTTCAGCATGGGTTCTAATTATTAAATATATTGGGTTTTTGAACTTTCTAAGTGATAGTTTCTGAGAGCTTTCTAAGTGACAGTTATTCCTATTAGCTCTACTCATAGAATTCCTACAATGTGAAAGCAAGCCATGCAGCCCATCAAGTCCACACTGATTCTCCAAACAGAAGCCCACCCAGACCCACTAGCCTATCCAGCACCCTGCATTTCCCATGCTTAACCTACCTCGACTGCACATTCCTGGGTACTATGGGCAACTTTGTATGGCCATTCCACCTAACCTGCACATTTCTGGACTGTGGGAGGAAACCAGAGCACCTGGACGGAACCCACACAGTGACAGAGAGAATGTGCAAATTCCACACAGTCACCCGAGCATGGAATTGAACTGGCTCCCTAGTGTTATGAGGCAGCAGTGCTAGCCACTGAGTTACCATGCCACCCTGTGGCTTACCCATGAGACTTTGCTTTGCCCTTGTAAATTCAGTCTAAGTATTGCCATACTATTTGCTTAAGTTTGAGACTTTTGGCTGTATACTTTATGAATGAACTCATGTGGACCCAGTCAAGCTGTTTTTAAAGCATCATAATCCAAAGAAACACCCTCTGACAGTGATGCATGAATCTCATTGAGCCCTGCCAATCAACCTGCTTTGTGGGGGCAGTGTCCAGCTTTCCTTTAGTCATTTCATTTATTTTGCTACCATTTCAAAAACATAAAGAATGACTCAACATCCTCTTCCATTGTGTTTGACAGCACCTTTATAAATTTAAACATTTTCTTTTATGATTCAGACTAAGGTTTTCTGCATTAGAATATTTTTTTACATCTGAGCTGTCTTTTTTGACTGCAGCTTTCTAAGCCACTATTCTTTTCTTGTTCTATGTCTCTTTCTTTCTTCCCCTCTCTTTCCCTTTGTACTTCATGCTCCAGCCTCTTAATTCTTTTTCCTGTTCCTTTTCCTCTAGTTCTTTTTCTTTTTTTTCTGGACCCCCGAATCTCTTAAGTTCCAATTCCCTTTCAATTGTTTCAATTTCCTTTTGCACTGCAAACTGGTTTAATTCTTTCATGTGTTCAAATTGGTTTAATGCCAAATGAATTTTTGTTAACTCAGTTGACTCACCACTTAATGTACTTAGTTCTGCTTGTATTTCCACCCATCCCAAATGGTGTGCTGATATTTTAGTTATCTCTGCCTTGTTAGCTTTTACAGGACATTCCACCTATGACTCCTTTGCCAATTCAACAGCCTTAACTTTAGTCAGAACTTGTAAATCAGTCAGGAATATCTACTCAACCTGCCAGGCAGTTTTTGTTGCTTCCAATGTCATCTTATTTTGCTATATGAGAAGCCTAGTATCTGTCATTTTATTCTTTACCAATCAAACTTATTCCACATCTAATCTCAATATTGTTCATATTCAAAGATTGCACTGAACCCCTAAACTCCTGTCATGATCATGATAAGAAAACTGTAATGGGAATGAAGCCTCACTAACTCAGGGGTAATTGTAAATGTGAAATACGACCAAGTTAATCACCAAGATAGTTAATGTGACCATTATCTAAGAAAAAAGAAATTTGCAGTACTTATTGTCAAATAACAAGAAAACAAACACAGATCTTATTATTATCACAAACGTATCCTCTAACACTTGGCAAAATCAATTATTAATTTAAAATGTGCAAAGTTAGGCTATGCCTTTTAAATTCAAGCAAGCACGCAGTCATTATAGGATAATAGTACCAATAGGATGGACAGGACAGATGAGACAAACAGTTTTTCCAGAGCATTGTGGTTGAGGAAGAAGTGAACAAATTCTGTGAACCAAGAATTCAAACCACAAGGGGAAATTAGATGACTTTTCTCACAATACGTTTTGAATTTTGGTGGTGATATCAAGTTGCTGTTGAGCATGGCAATCTTCAATTTGGTCATCGGCGAGTTGGACCCTGGTCTTGGCTTGATTTAACAGTTTTCCCATTGCAGAATGTTTGAGTGTTAAGTCTTTTCCACTGACAGAAGAGAGAGGCAGAGAGTCCTGCCTTGCTTGCAGAGTTTTTGCCATCTGAGAGATAGGCTGCTTTCTCCGTTCACCTCTAAAGCAATTTGCCACTTAAAGCCAATCCAAAAGCAATTGCTGAGTAATTTCTCTTTTTTCAACCCCAATGATTCCCAGTACCTGCTTATGTATTAAATCTAGCTTCTGAAAAAAATGTCCTTGCATAACCAATAAGTGACTACAGAGTTGCACATTTCCCTTGAATTGCAATAAAAAATGTCATCCTTGTTTGAACGTGATGGACTGAAGGGCCTTAGTTTGTGCAGTAGATCTCCAAGACTCCATGATTCTATGACACTTCAACAAAGTAACCCAAACTTCCATTTTCCAGATAGTTTCAAATAAAAAAAATGTGGTATTCACAATAGGACCACAGGAACATTGGACCTGGAGTAGGTAATTCAGCCCTCCAAGCTTCCTCTGCCATTCTAGATCATGGTTCATCACCTACCTTAGTGGCATTTGCCCATGCTATTTCCATATTCCTCAGCGACTTTAGAACCAGACTTGTGCACTGTTCACAGTTCTGCATAAGCTGCAATGACCTTACATGGTTCATTAGGTTAGAACAGTGTTCCTTATTTAAAAAAGAAGTTTTTAAAAAAATAATGCATGTCTCAGGGATCTCCAGTGGAGAGAACAGTTTCAATAGAAACCTACATAGCTAATGAGATTAAGGGTTATGGAGATGGTGCAGGTAGGTGGCATTGAGATGATCAGTCATGAGGCTGAAACAAAAACAGAAATTGTTGGAGAAACTCAACAGGTCTGGCAGCATCTGTGGAGAGAAAGCAGAGTTAATGTCTCTACTCCAGTGATAACTCTGCTTTCAGTCCACAGATGCTGCCAGACCTGTTCAGTTTCTACGGCAAATTCTGTTTTTGTTTCAAATTTACAGTATCCATGAGATTGGTTTGACAGGCTGATTGTGCTAACACTGTTCCTTTAGTGCTCTACAGGCGGGATTATGAACTGATCATAGGTGGGTCATTTTAATGCACTGCTCGTTCTAACATCATGACATTGTGGTCACTGTATGGTGAATCTTGATGTGAAGCAATGGCCTGGGCTTCTATTTCAGACACAGGTTGATATATATATGGGGTGTAGGTTTGCTCGCTGATATCCAGATGTTTCATTACCTGGCTAGGTAACACCATCAGTGGCAACCTCCAAGTGAAGCGAAGCTGTTGTCTCCTGCTTTCTATTTATATGTTTGTCCTGGATGGGGTTCCTGGGATTTGTGGTGATGTCGTTTCCTGTTCGTTTTCTGAGGGGTTGATAGATGGTATCTAGATCTATGTGTTTGTTTATGGCATTGTGGTTGGAGTGCCAGGCCTCTAGGAATTCTCTGGCATGTCTTTGCTTAGCCTGTCCCAGGATAGATGTGTTGTCCCAGTCGAAATGGTGTTTTTTTCATCCGTGTGTAGGGCTATGAGGGAGACAAATCTTGCAATATAGATTATATATATATAGTCTTTTTGACCCAATTGGCATAATTTTCCCCTTATAGTCGTTGTGTGGATAAGTAGCCGACTGATGTATATGTTCGAGAGAAGGCGACTGTGTGTCAGTTGTTTGCAAGTGCGTATGTGTACAGACACGCTGTCTCTGCAAGTTTTTGATTTGAGTTTTTTTTAGTGAGTACCTGGGTGAGTTTGTGGGTGACAGTGTGATAATGAGTGTATGTGAGGGAGTTGTTTGCGTGATTGTTTGCGGGTTTGTATTGTGTACGGGGACAGAGTTGCATGTGTGTGTGTCTGTGTGGACAGGGCGGAGTGTAGGGACGTTACATTTATAATTGAGAATGGTAAAAGTATACGGAGGTTGTTAAGTAGGGGCCCGGAGGAATTATATTAAAAATAGAGAGTATTTCACTTTAATAGTGAAAATTCAGAGAGGGAACAGCAAATAACCGAGATAGCTGTAGTTCCAAGGTAAGCCTTATCCTTCGCTCAGCAACCGCTGTTCCCAACACACCCGGGGCGATGCAGATCGATTCCAACTTCAAACCAAAGGGATTGACACATGGATCAAGGTCACCACGAGCTGTAGTATTTACATTTTTCTGTCCAAGACTTCAAGCTAGTGTTGTTCTCCTGAGAGAGACTCCCTGTAGGGAGTGCAAAGTAGGAAAGGAAGCTGCACTTGCAACTACGTTGAGTCACGATCCTCTGTCCCGGCAACAAAATATGTTCATAGGTATGTTCACAGTGTTGCTGGCGTGGACTGTTCCTTTCTGATGCAGGAAGCTGGATCGGTTTGATTAGGTTTCACATCGCGTTGACAACTCAAGGTGAAGTCACATCTTCCTAACATTCAATCGGTTGAGGAATAATCGACAGAAATAAAAGCAACAGAAAGTATCTATCTATCTATCTATCTATCTATCTATCTATCTATCTATCTATCTATCTATCTATCTATCTATCTATCTATTTATCTGTCTATCTATCTATCTATCTATCTATCTATCTGTCTATCCGTCCATCCATCCATCCGTCCTTCTATCTATCTATCTATCTATCTATCTATCTATCTATCTATCTATCTATCTATCTATCTATCTATCTATCTATCTATCTATCTATCTATCTATCTATCTATCTATCTATCTATGTATCTGTCTATCTATCTATCTATCCATCTATCTATCTATCCATCCGTCCATCTGTTTGTCTATCTATCTATCTACCTACCGGCAGAAACTTGTTCAGTCTTTTTCATTATGTTCCCTTATGGACATTGTCATTGATCCAATTGTATGTACTTGCTTCTTTAGTACAGGGAGAAATTTGACTTGCAATCCCCAGTCTGATACTTGTTTTAAATATTCTGCACAGCGGGATTGCTGCTGGTAAATGTCAGACTTGTACCTGGCATATGTTGAATTGATGTAAGTATCACAAACTACCAGATAATCAATGCTGAAAAAAGATATATTTTTGTCTTGCACTTAACAGGACAATTCACAAGAAATGCCAAATACTGTAAGAGAAGCGATTAGTGATTGTCTAGCAAGTGAATTCTATTTAGGGATGTTGCCATAGAGAATGCACCAATTAATGATGGTTGACAGTTAACTGTAAAACTTTGTTTAGGTTTTAAAAAAGAAATGGTGATTCTGATTAGTCAAGGCATTGACCCTGTGAACTAAACTGTAGCCAGTTATTTTGTTGAGTTGAAACAGGTGCAATGTCTGTACATGTTTGTTTTTCTTTCTGTCTCACTGCAAAGAACTGGCTCTGTACATTAATATATATACTTCAGTACACAAAAGTGAACCATATTGCAAGCCTGGCTGATAATGCTAAATTGGTTTGCAAAGTGATTATTCATACATTCAAGCAAATATTGTCCAGAAATTGTGGAAACACGTCTAATATTAAGAACTGCGCAGTGAGCTTTGCAAGCACAAGTTAGTCAGGTGCAGTCATCACCTTTTGTTTTGAACAGCCAAAGGGATAAGCTATTTGATACAATTCATCAATTTTGGAATGCATATTCTGCATACCTTGCATCACAATGCTACTAGTTTAGTTATAAAGGACTTCACAGAGACACTCTAGTTAAATATTATTGATGCACAGTAAGTATGCGAAGTATGTCATTATTAAAATGGCTGTAGGGTAAATGTACACAATATCCACTTATCAATGAACTGGCAAGATGAAATACTACTGTATAAACTTGTTCATCCATAATGAAGTTATACGGATCACTATACTGCCTATTATAGAAATAAAATGCCTGTCTTTATCCCTGATTCAGATCTACTTTTCATCAACTGATCAGAAGTCCAAGCAATTTATTGGCCCTGTAACCAAACTGCACTTCATCTTCCCACTCTTCCAACTCCTTGTACTTTTATTGATATTAAATGAAACAGCAAGGCTTCCTATTCAACTTGTGCTCTATCAAGCTTTAAACTTTCTGAAGCTTCGAACCTTCCCAGGTTATACCTTCTTCTTAGGAACTGCCCATTGAGCCTGCTCTGTTGTATAATATGATTGCAGCTAATCAAACATATCAATTCCTTTTACCACACTACTCCTTAATTCTTTACATCATTTTTAGAAGAACAAGAGGTGATCTTCTTGAAACATGTAGGATTCTTAAGGGGCTTGACAGGGTAAATGCTGCAAGGATTGTTCTCCTCATTGGAGACTCCAGGAAGAGAGGGCATATTCTAAGAATAAATGGGTACTAATTTAAGACTGAGATAAGGAGGAATTTCTTCTCTCAGATGTTTGTCAGTCTTTGGAACTCTTGGCCACCGAGAGCTTTGGGGGCAGAATGTTTGTGTATATTTAAGACTGAGGTAGATTTTTGATCAGTGGGAGAGTTAATGGTTGTAGATAGGACAGGAAAATGGACATGAGGAATGTCAGATCAGCCATGATCCTATTAAATGGTGGAATAAGTTTGAAGGGGCTGGTTGGCTTACTTTTGTTCTTATTTTCCCTGGACCTGATGGGATGCATCCTAGGATATTAAAGAAAGTAGCTACAACAATAGGGGATGCACTGGTAGTGATCTTTCAAGAATCCTTATATTCTGGAAAAGTCCCAAAGGAATAGAAAGCTAAATGTAAGACTGTTATTCAAAAAGGAAGACAAAAAGTCAGTTCATTTAACATCTGGTTTTCAGAAGGTGTTAGTGTCTGGTATAAAGATGGTAATAGCAGAGCATTTAGCAATACAAAATATGATCAAGCAGAAACAGCATGGCTTCATGAAGGGGGAAATCATGCCTGGCAAATTTATTAGAGTTCATTATTTGAGAAGGTAGCAAGGTGGATACATAAAGAAGAACCAAAAGATTCCTAGAAAGCAATTGATGAAGTACCACACACAAGAATATTGGCCATGCAAAGACACACAGAACACATGACCGGTGACATGGAATTTTCTAGCTGGGCAGTCATTCTCAGTAACATGTGATTGCTGACAATGATGACTTAACAGGAAAACAGGCCATAGAGTTGGAGGTGGCATATTAGTATATGCTAATGCAATTCCAATCTTCTGGGGTAACCACCTCATAGAAGGCTGAGAGTTGGGGGAAAGGGGGCATTTTTAGGATGGCAGGAAAAAGTGAGGACTGCAGATGCTGAAGACCAGAGTCAAAGAGAATGGTGCTGGAAAAGCACAGCTGGCGATGCAGCATCCAAGGAGCGGGAGACTCAATGTTTTGGCATAAGTCCTTCATCAGGAATGAGAGTAGTAACCAAGAGGGCTGAGACATAAATGGGAGGGGGTGGGGCTGGGAGTGAAGGTGATAGTCAGAGAGGAGGGTGGAGCAGACAGGTTGGAAGGAAGATGGAAGGTAGGACTGTTCAGGAGATTGGTGCCAAGTTGGAAGGTTGGGACTGGGATAAGGTGAGGTGAGAGCAAGTAGGGAAACCAGTGAAATTAATCCTGTGTGGTTGGAGGGTCCCAAGGTGAAAGATGAGGCATTCATCCTCCTGGTGTTAGGTGGTGAGGGTTTGGTGATGGAGGAGGCCCTAAGCCTGCATGACCTTGGCGGAGTGGGACAGGGAGTTACAGTGTTCAGCCATAGGCTAATGGAGTTGGTTAGTGTGGTGTCCCAGTGATCTGCACGTTCCTGTCTCCCCAGTGTAGAGGAGACCACATCAGGTGCATCTGTCAGATGTAGGAGAATCCTTTGGGGCCTTGGACTGAGGTGAGGGGGGAGGTGTGAGTGCAGGTTTTTCTGGTTTTCCACAAGTGGAGTGCCACCAGGATCAATGCTGGGGCCACAGTTATTTACAATATATTTTAATGACTTGGATGGAAAAAGTGAATGTACTATCAGGCTCTTTGGATGCTGTCTGACCTGCTGTGCTTTTCCAGCACCACTCTAATCTAGATTCTGGTTTCTAGCATCTGCAGTACCCACTTTTGCCTAGGCAATAGAAAAGACAAATTGATGGTTGGCTTTTATTTCAAAGTAAGTGGAATACCAAAATAGGGAAGTCTTGTTAAAGCGATAGCAGGTATTAGTCAGATCACAGCTGGAAGTGTTTTGGGCCCTTATCTAATTGAGGATATACTGGCATTGGTGACAATCTACAAAATACTCATGAGGTTGATCCCGGGTATGTGAAGAGGCTAAGGAGATTGAGTTTGTACTCACTGGAGTTTAGATGAATGAGAACGAGACCTCATTGAAACATATGAGATTCTAGTGTGACTTGGCATGGTAGATGCAGGAAGGTTGCTTCCCCTGAGGGAGAGTTTAGGACCAAAGGCTTATTCTTCAGAATGAGTGGTCAGCCATTTAAGACAGAAATAAGGGGAAACCTCTTCTCTCAGACAGTAGTGAATCTGCAGATGCTTTAGTACAGAGGGCCATTGAGGTTGGGTCATTAAGTATATCCAAGGTTGAGATAGATTTTTAATCAGTAAGGGAATCAAGATGAATGAAGACAAGAAAGTGGAGTGGAAGGTTATCAGATCAACCATGATCTCATTGAATGACATGGGCCGACCGGCCCCCCATCTCCTCCTACACCTCATTATTTTACGAACGAGTCCAGTGAACCTTCCTTGCACTCCCTCTATGGCACAACATGATTCCCAAAGGAGGGATTCGTCGAACGATGAAAAGGATTTAAAAGTCCAATCTTGGTGTCCACGTTTTTATTGCAATTTAATTTAACCTCTTTCCCCAATTATTTTAAAACTTTGGACCAATGGTCATCAATTATGTTTCTTTTAAAAAGACACTGTTAAAAAGAAATGACAGAAAGAGATCAGTGCTGCAGGCTTCATAGGAACACGGCAAAGAGGTGACGGCAGCACGAGATAGACACCATGATGCTGTACTAAGGCGGTGCTGCACTGCCGAAGAGGGCTGCTTCCAGTGATTGTCCAATCAAAGTCCAACTTGCCTACCCGGGATCGGAGCTACACAGGGACATTTGTCCGCTCCTGCCCATTGCAAATCACCATAGTTTTTTTTTTATCCCTCAGCCATGATCATTGAACAGATGATCAGGTCATTTTCGCGTTGCTGTATGTGGGATCTTACTGTGCGCAAATTGGCTGCTGGGTTTCCTGCTCTAAGACAAAGAGTGTGCTTCATACAAAGCAGTTGGGACGTCCTTTATGGCAGGCGCTAAGTAGACAGCAGGCTCCCTCTGTGCTGCCGGCCATGTCAGTGAATACTCAATCCTGGTGCAGATCCAGACAGGTCTCCATACCTGCTGGGATAACAGGCGAACACAAGACTGGGCTGGGGTTTGAAAGGCGGTCTCAGTTGTTGTGGTAGCCCCTGGGTTCTGGCTGTTACGGTCAGGGGAAGCTGATTGTTTGCAACTTGGTTCCTTGTGACCTTAAAAACGTCGGCAGGAAGGCTATCACTACATTAAGAATGGTCGAGAGCTAATTTGAATTTGGATTAATTCTGGCTCATCCAACCTTGGAATGCTCATGTACACTTCTGTGAAATGTTTGAGTCATCTACGCGTATTTTTTTTTACAAATTAGGCCTGACTAAACAACATAAAGGCGGAAAATCTTGGCAGGATATGTGAAAAAAAGAGCGAGTAAAGTGTTTCTCAAGAGGCTGGTATTAGGACGATATAGTTTAAGGGATTGTGATTGTATTTTACAAAAAGGCGTTTGACAAGTTGAGTGCCCGCAACTGGGAAACAATTCCAGGTTGGTAACATGTTAGGCAGAACATTCTTCCTTAATTCTTGACAGATAAAGGAAATAAATTGATATTTATATAACAAATCCCATACTCAATTAGACATCTTTTGAAATGTAGTGGTTAATGCAATCAAAAGCAACATTTTACAACATTTTCCCATAAACCTCATCAGATAAATCACTGGGTCGCAGATCTATTATGGTGTACATGGAAGCCTTTCGGTCCATCTTGTCTACTTGATACTCCCAAAGAACAATTCACCTTGTGCCAATCCCTCGCCTTCTTAGCTGTAACCCTGCACATTTCACATTTCAAAACCTGCGGATGCTGGAAATCAGAAACAAAAGCTGAAATTGCTGGAAAAACTCAGCAGGTCTGGCAGCGTAAGTGGAGAGAAAGCGGAGTTTACGTTTCTTCCTAAAGAGACTTCTTCAGAACTACTGCAAAAGAGGACACGTAAAAACATAAGCACTAGGAGCAGGAGTAGGCCGTTCGGCCCTTCCCAGCCTGCTCCACCATTCAATAAGATCATGGCTGATCTTTTCGTGAACTCAGCTCCACTTACCTGCGTTTTCACATATCCCTTAATTTCTTTATTTTTCTAAAAAAGAAGTGTCTACCTTAGCTTTAAAAGCGAAATCTGCTGAGCTTTTCCAGCATTGTTTGCTTATGGTCCATTTTCAGATATCTGTCTAATTCCCTTTCCAATATTTCTCGATTGAGCCTGCCTCTACCTCACTATCGGGGAGCGTTGACCGGACAGAACCTATCTGCACTGCTGAGCATTTTCTACCTTTGTTTATTTTAAATTTCAGATTTCCAGAATCCACAATCTTTCGCGTTTGTGTTGTTAGTTTTGATGGTTTTGCCTGGGGATTGGGGGTGGTGGAGGTAGAATGAATGCTGGTCAGCCTACCATCCTTTGAAGATTCCTATGGGATCTTTTCATGTCTACCTGAGAAGGCCGGGCCCCACTTTACTTTCTCCTCTGAAAGACAGTGCAGCAAAAGGCGTGTCAACCTCCCTGAGGGTCTTCAATCTCTGGAATGGGACTCCAACCCCACAATCTTTTGACCCAGCGTTGCGATAGCTGCAATGAACCTTTATTTAGAAGCGAACTACTTGAAGATGTATTTGTGGTATGTACGTTTTAATGTGGTATCCTTTATTAAGATAGAGTGCTTTATTACATTCGCATGTAACGAACATGCGTTTATCGTTTACTCCATATATTAGGAAAGACCGCCATCTAGCGGTATTACAAGGAACAGCGACTGAGTGGATCTAAAGTAATGGTAAAAACAAGGATTGCAGATGCTGGAAACCCGAGTCTAGATTAGAGTGGTGCTGGAAAAACACAGCAGGTCAGGCAGCATCCTGCGCCTCGGATGCTGCCTGACCTGCTGTGCTTTTCCAGCACCACTCTAATCTAGACTAAAGTGATCATGATCTGGTGAATTGCTTGCATTTTTAAATATAGATTTATTAATCAGGTTTCGGGTTTTTTTTAAAGTAAGGCTAAGCAAAATGATTGCAAATTATATGTGACGCATTTGTATGACCAGAGGAAAGAGAATAACTTATTTCTAAAATGAATCCATAGGATTTGAACGTTTGCAGATGATGAACTGCCGTTCGGTTTGATGTAAAACGATTTATTCCTCATCATTTTCCGAGTGAATTCATCCCTCTTTGAAGTGCACGTTAACCAAACATTAAGTCGTCTTTCGAGATTTTGCAGGACAGAAAGTTCAGAGAAGATTTACAAAATGACAAACTCATAACCAAACCTTTGAAATCTGCTAAGTTTCTTGTTGGAAAGGCACATGGAGTACATTTTTTTTAAAAGATGGATCAAGTTTTGACAGTGGTTGGATTAAATGTACTTTCAGCTGCCCCACACCTTCACCCCAGGCTTGCATAACTGAGAACATATTTAGTGTTGCACAATTAAACAAAAGATACAAATCTTATCTAAAGTGGTGGTGGTCGAGCCAAATCCTAAAAGGACAGACACCTTCTCATTTTCAAGTTTAAAATGAAAGGAAGGAAACGATAATTCGTTGCAACTTTTTAAATTCTAAATTCAACATGAAAAAACAGTCTTAAAATTCGGAATTTGAGGAGGTTTGGGAGAAAGCAGCAGAGATGGGGAGAAAGGACGTCTTTCAAAGACAGGAGTGAGGGACAGACTTGTAACATTAAAGAGGTACTCAATGCATACAGAAACAGACAGGCGCATTGGGACGGCCAGATACAGGAGAAAGACAAATGCAAAACTCTAAATATACTCACACGAAAATTGCCCAGAGAGGCGGCGGAGTTGGGGAGGTGTGGGAGAGGGTGAGAACTGTACGCATCCAATGATCTGGCTAGAGGGACCGTCAATTAAAACAAAGAAATAAAAACCAAAGAACTGCGGTTTCTGGGAATCTGAAATAAAATCAGAAACTGCTGGAGGAACTCAGCAGGTCTGGCAACACCTGTGGAGGGAGAGAAACAGAGTTAACATTTCGGGTCCAGAATACCTTTGGAAACGTTACCCCTGCTTTCTCTCCACAGTTGCTGCCAAAACCGCTGAGCTTCTCCATTTGTGTTTCAGAAAGACAAGGGATTGGAAATGAGTAGAGAACAATAGACAGGAGAGAGACAGAAAAACAGGCGGAGATAGATGACATAGAGAAGATACAGAGGGTGATTAATCACAGAACGAGGGAGAAGCTAATAACTGAGTGGATGAGATTTCTGACAGATCGGTTTTCTGGGCCCTGGTCAACAGGCGTTTCGTGTTTGCAGCTGCAAGCAGTGGGATTATGTCAGCACAGAACCGCCGCATTACCCAGAACGCAAACAGCAGCTCAACCTGGCAATGTAACTGAAGGTCAGTGGCTCGCTCCCTTGCCACAGGAACGCAGTTAGCTGGGCTGGAACCGGACCGCCAGCCCTCACTGACCCGGTGACCCTAGACAGCGATGAACAAAAAAGGTTTCGCTGGGGCGTGACAATGGCCCAGAAACGGGTCGGGACGTTGGGAAACGGGGCTGATCTGATCAAATGTGCTAAGAATGTAAACATGATTTCCCCCCTCCCCCCTTCCCCACAGTTTCCCCCTCCCCACCCCCCACTCCCAACACACACACACACACACACTAATCGGAGTGTGAGAGAAGGAGAGGGAGAGGGAGGGTTATAGCTACATCCAGAATTTGGACTTGTCGTATCCCTCTAATTGTTTTTGCTCTTTCTGAGAACCATTGAGACAATATGTTTTACAGCTGCTTTTTTTCTGCGTGTGTGTGGGGGTGTGTTTGCGGGGTCAGTTTTATTACCATGGCAACTGACATTTTCCAGCCTCCCCTCTAACGCTGGAAAATTTCCATCTTTCGCTGTCATCGACAGCCCATAACAGTTTGCAGACAGACCTAATTACTGATTACAGTTCAGTGCATCTCGATAACAAAGAAATGATTAGGAATTGTTTGATAATTTACCGCGAGTGAAAGGAAAACTATAATTTGGTGGTGTGATTTTTGTGTGCAGCTGTGGAGAGCATGCAAAAATGTCTACTGTATCATCTTCCATACAGTGGTATAAAAGGTGAGGGCTATGCTCTGAAATATGACCCAGAGTTAGGGCCTACTATGATCCATTCACGGAGAGATATAAGAGACTGCAATAGAGCAAGACAAAACCTTTCTATTTGGTTTTGATTTCATTTATTATTGTCACGTGTACCTAAGTACAGTGAAAAGTTCTGTTTTGCGTGCAGTACAGGCAGATCAGGCGTGCATTAGGGTGATAGAACAGGGCAACAAATACAATGTTATGGCTGCAGAGAAGGTGTACAAAAAGCATGTTGAGCGCTAGATTAAAATTTGCGAGGTCCAGTCAGAAGTCTGATAACAGGAAGAAAACTGTTCTTGAACCTGATGAACCTCCACTCTCAACACACGCGCACTCACCTATACACACACAGGTTCACACATGGGAAAACACCCCTACCCTCCCCCAGACACACACACACACACACATAGGTTCACACATGGGAAAACATCCACACACACACACACAAACACACACAGGTTCACACATGGGAAAACATCCATACACACACACATACACACACAGGTTCACACATGGGAAAACACCCACATACACACATACATACATACACAGGCTCACACATGGGAAGACACACACACACACATACACACGCAGGTTCACACATGGGAAAACATATACACACACACACATACACACACACACACATACACACACAGGTTCACACACGGGAAAACATCCACAGACACACACACATACACACACAGGTTCACACATGGGAAAACATCCACACACACAGGTTCACATATGGGAAAACATCCACTCACACATACACACATATACACACAGGTTCACACATGGGAAAACATCCACACACACACACATACACACATATACACACACAGGTTCACACATGGGAAAACACCCACACACACACATATACACACAGGTTCACACATGGGAAAACACCCACACACACACAAACACACAGACACACACAGGTTCACACATGGGAAAACATCCACACACACACACACACACACACATATACACACAGGTTCACACATGGGAAAACACCCACCCACCCACACACATATACACACACAGGCTCACACATGGGAAAACATCCACACACATAGGTTCACACATGGGAAACACCCACACACATACATACACACACAGGTTCACACATGGGAAAACACCCACCCACACACACATACATACACAGGCTCACACATGGGAAAACATCCACACACACACAGGTTCACAGATGGGAAAATATCCACACACACACACATACATACGCAGGCTCACACAAGGGAAAACATCCACACACACAGGTTCACACATGGGAAAACATCCACACACACATACATATACACACATGTTCACTCATGGGAAAACATCCATACACACACATACACACACAGGTTCACACATGGGAAAATATCCACACACACATACACACACAGGTTCACACATGGGAAAACATCCACACACACACACATGTTCACTCATGGGAAAACATCCATACACACACATACACACACAGGTTCACACATGGGAAAACATCCACACACACATATACACACAGGTTCACACATGGGAAAACACCCACCCACACACACACACACACATACACACACAGGCTCACACATGTGAAAACATCCACACACACATATACATACGCAGGCTCACACAAGGGAAAACATCCACACACACAGGTTCACACATGGGAAAACATCCACACACACATACATACACACACATGTTCACTCATGGGAAAACATCCATACACACACATACACACACAGGTTCACACATGGGAAAATATCCACACACACATACACACATACACACACAGGTTCACACATGGGAAAACATCCACACACACACACAGGTTCACACATGGGAAAACATTCACACACACATACACACACAGGTTCACACATGGGAAAACATCCACACACATATACACAGGCTCACACATGGGTAAACATCCACACACACAGGTTCACACATGGGAAAACACCCACCCACACACACATACACACACAGGCTCACACATGGGAAAACATCCACACACACACATACACACACAGGTTCACTCATGGGAAAACATCCACACACACACATACATACGCAGGCTCACACATGGGAAAACATCCACACACATAGGTTCACACATGGGAAAACACCCACACGCATACATACACACACAGGTTCACACATGGGAAAATATCCACACACACACACATACATACGCAGGCTCACACATGGGAAAACATCCACACACACAGGTTCACACATGGGAAAATATCCACACACACACATACACACACAGGTTCACACATGGAAAAACATCCACACACACACACATACACACACAGGTTCACACATGGGAAAACATCCACACACACACATATACACACACAGGTTCACACATGGGAAAACATCCACACACACATACACACATACACACACAGGTTCACACATGGGAAAACATCCACACACACACATACACACACAGGTTCACACATGGGAAAACATCCACATACACACACACACACAGGCTCACACATGAAAACATCTACACACACACACACACACGCATACACACACAGGCTCACACATATGCACACACATATACACATACAGGCTCACACATGGGCAAACATCCACACACACATACACACACAGGCTCACACATGGGCAAACATCCACACACACACATCCACACACACATACACACACAGGCTCACACATGGGCAAACATCCACACACACATATACACATACAGGCTCACACATGGGCAAACATCCACACACACACAGACACACAGGCTCACACATATGCACACACATATATACACATACACACACAGGCTCACACATGGGAAAACATCCACACACACACATACACACAGGCTCACACATATGTACACACATACATACATGCAGGCTCACACATGGGCAAACATCCACACACACATATACACACAGGCTCACACATGGGCAAACATACACACATACACAAACATATATACAAACACCCAAATATGCACTCAAAATTTCACATGCACATGTGCATATCCATGTATATAGACATATGCATAGAGTATATTTATACATATACTCTACCGTCATATTTACAGACATTTGCATACAGGTTCGCATACATATATGCGCATACATTGACAAATTCAACGCAGATGCATATACACATACTTATGCACGCTCACACATACGCATTAAGACATGTATGATAGACAAGATATGCACGCGTAAATACACATTAACATATATACACACTTACATAAGTCCACAGAAGCACGTGTACATGCACGCATATACAAACATGCACTCACCTAGACACATGTATATTTGCACACGCCCACAAACACATATACAAATGCAGCTATGCGTATAAATAAGAGCATGTGTAATCACATATACACGGGGTGATCGATAGCAATGCAGTTAAGTCCGTATTTCTGTGTGAATATGGATACTATGTTTTTGTACGTGTGTGCGAGTGAGAGTAGGCATGGCAGGAAACGTCTGGTCATTTCTGATTTTTTTTTAATTGGCCAAACGAAGTGAGATTTGCGTGACATCATATTTTAGGCTCACGGTAGAGGAAGGCTCAGTGAGCTGCCTATTTAATTGTTTTTCAGGTGTTATGAAGAGGGTATTTTGCCTATATCTGCTACATGTCACCGGTTTGTGCTGTTTCCATGCGGACACACTGCTGTCTACTGGGCCAGTGTGTACTGGAATGCTCCAGGAGAAGATTAGGTATCAATGATGAATGATGCTGCTGTACTCCATCTAAATTTCTGTTCTTATCGCGACACCCGGATGAGATGGCGAAACCGAGAGCAAGGTTGAAAAACGAAGAACAAACGACAGACAAATGAGGAAGCAATGATTGAGTGGCACAATATGACTGATGTTTGCACTGGTCAGCACTCTGGGACACATTTTTATTGGTTGTTGGAGATTGAGGCTGATGCGATATGCAAAGAAATACTGAACGATATTGCAAAGGGGGATGGGGGAGCATTGCTGGTTAGGGGTGCATCAATACTGGTGATATGCAGGAGTATTTACAAGCAACTTCCTTTATTTTTAACATACAAGTAAATTTGCTTTAATAAAAGTATATTATCTCAGTCTGGCCAATCCGTTCAAATTGCAATCCCAAATAAGGCTGCTCTTCTTTGTGAAACGTTAGTGCTAGAAAAGATGCCATAAGTGATTTCGATCATGACACCGCTCAGTCATATTCTCATCTTGCTCGTGTTCGAATGTCTAGTGTATGCGCTCTGAAAGGTTTCTAACAGTGCTGTGCATCCCGTCAGAAAAGGGGGTTCAGGGGGTGTTTATAGCCGACGGTGCATTCTGCTGTTCTTGTCTCAATGCACAGTTACTGTGCCGTCCTCAAAGGCGTTGGGCTGTGTTGGTGGCTGCATGTCACATCCTTCCGCTTACCTCGACAATCGTTTCCCTGTTTCTCTCTGTCCATAATTATACAGAACCACAAAACCGCTCAGTGACCTAAGGCGGCTATTCAGCCCATCGGGGCTAAACTGGCTGTTTGATTGAGCTGGCCAATTAGTCCCGTTTCCCTTCTCTTTCCCCCGGCTCCGGGAATATGCTCTTTACAAGGGTTCCTCCAGTTCCCTTTAGAAATCGACTCCCTGCAAAGTGCATTCCAGATGACAACAGCCCACTCTGCAAAATAAAATGCCCATCTCTCCCTCTATGCCCATCTCTCCCTCTCATTCTTTGGCCAATTATCCTCAAGTTAAGCGCTTGCCAGTGGAATCAGTTGCAACGTCCGAGCCCGTTGATATTTAGCGCTCTTCTAAATCGCTGCTTCACCTCCGTCGAAATGGCTATGGGTTAATCTCTGAAGGCAAAATGTGAATCTGAAAGCATTAACCCATACGATAGATTCGATCTCAATGATGAACGATAATATTTCCCTGGGGTTGCCCAGTTCCAACATTTTGCCTACTTTAAAATATACAACAGAATCTTACAGTCTCGATATGAATTGTGGCATTATTTAATTGAAGTGACGCTGTCTTTTTTCTCTCTTACCCAACTCCCAGAGACCTATTTTTGCCCGGAACCGATCCCTATTGGAGACTGAAGTGTGTGCGTGTGTGTGTGTCTGTGTGTGTGGGTGTGTGGGGTATGTGTGTGGGGGGTAGGTGTGTGCGTGGATGTGTGTGTGTGAGTATGGGTGAGTGCGTATATGTGTGTGTGGGTCGGTTTGTATGTGTTGGAGGGGAGTGTCGGGTATGTGTGTGCGTGGATGTGTGTGTGTGGGTGGGTGCGTATATGTGTGTGGTGGGTCGATTGGTATGTGTGGGAGGGGAGTGCGGGGTATGTGTGTGTGTGGGTGGGTGGATGCGTATGTGTGTGTGGTTGGGTTGGTGTGTGTGCGTATGTGTGTATGTGTGTGTGTATATATGGGTTTGTGTGTGTATATATGGGTGGATGGGTGTGCGGGTGTGTGTGTGGGTAGGTGGGTGCATGTGTGGATGTGTGCATGGGGGGTGGTTGGTTTTTGGGGCCAGGTATGTAGCAAAGTGGGATTGCTACATACTTTGAAGCAGTTAGAATGCAGTGGTTCGCTTTGCATGTGGTTAATTAAACAGACAATTAATAAGTTAATTAAGCAGATCTCAACGTAAAAGAAACAGACACAGAAATGTTTGACATGGTAGATAACCACCCTGGTATTTCACTGATCTTCCTACATTTAATAATGTTACCACATAGAATATGATACTCTAATCTGGTCCCTTCACAAAGTCGACGGATGTGCCTAGTTGATTTTAACATCTTGCTAGCCATGGGTATTCAAGCGGTGGATAATTCTTATTTTGCAACAGAAGTGAAAGATTGCATTGCACGGCGTTAGTTCAATCTGAGCTGATACGAATCTGAAACCCCTATTACAAACACTCATCAGCTCCATTGCTAAAGTGGGTCCGCGGACAACGCCACTCTGTCGCCGCTTGTATTTGCTTTGATTCATCGCCGAGTCTTTCTCCCTCCCCCTCGGTGCCACAGGTAAGTTCCACCGGTAGTGGAGCAGCCGGGAAAGTGGCCTTGTCCGCTGGGTACACACGGTTGAAAACCCTTCCCTTTGTTTGCTGCTAATTATCTGTCCATTAGACTCGCTCGCCCACAATCACAAGCAATACAGCCGCCTTATCTCTGAAGGATTATCGGTCGAAGTGTCCTCTGTAAACAAACCGACTGCAAACACATTAACAACAAGATAAGGGGACCCGAATTACAGAAATACGGGACAGCCTTTCAAAACGGGCCGGAAGAGCAGACTAACTCGCACTGCCATCATGTTTATGTTGAATGTGTGCGGCGGGAGTGACTCCAATATGACGGTAATCGCCAACAGTTTGAAGAGGCCACAGTCGCCTGTCTGTAGTCACAACCCAAACACCCAGGTAAATCTTAAAAGGTGAACCCTTAGACATTTTCCCAGATTCCATCGGAAATGGGATTGTCAAGGTAATCCTCCCCAGATTGGAATATTTCACAAGAATTTAGTTCAGCGGCTCTGCCTAGCAACTAGAGAGGTTTTTACTCCCAGTCGTACAAAACAGTTCAGAGCGAGGTGCAGGGTGTTGAAATGTTATTGGTTGGCCGAGCATTTATTGCCCCGTCCATAGTTGCCCTTGAGAAGGTGGTGGTGAGCTTCCTTCTTGAACTGCTGCAGTCCATGTGCTGTAAATAGATCTACAATAAGAACCATTAAGAAACATAGGGAGACTAATGAGCTTGAACGCTCATCTTACTCCAATCTTAGCATTGGGCTGTCAGATTTAACTTGTGTTTTGAGAAGCAGATTTCAGGCTGTATTTGCGTACCATCGACTGTATTTCCCGCGTGTAACTTTTACTTTGCCATAAGATATCCTTGCCATTGAGGCAATACAGTGACCTGATTGGTTCCTGGGGATGGAAATTTGTGCTATGAAGAGAGTTTGGGTCGATTGGGCCTGTATTCACTGGAGTTTGGAAGAACGAGAGGGGATTTCATAGAAACATATAACACTCTAACAGGCTGACAGACTGGATGCAGGGATGAGGTTTCCACTGGACACCGATTATGGGGTAGACCACTTTGGACCGTGATCTGGAATCATTTCTTCAGTCTGACGGCGGGGTTCCTGTGGTGCCCTGTACCACAGAAGGCTGTGGAGGTCACATCACTGCATGCATTCAAGCAAGAGCTAGACTGCTTTCTAGAGGATAAAGGTGTCAAGTGGGATGGGGAGAGCGCAGGAATATGGCATTGAAATAGAGGATCAGCCAATGTCATACTGAATGGTCGGACGGATTCGAAGGGCTGAATGGCCTGCTCCTTCTCCTATTTCAATGTATATGTGTATGTTTACTTGCGTGCATTATTTATGTGTATACATGTGCCTGTGCCTATAATCATCACGTGTACAGGTATACGAATGAGTGCACTTACAAACTTCTATTTTCATGTGAATGCGTGACAGTAATGGAGGACGTTACTATATTTCTGCATTTGTCTATTGCAGTGTGTGCGATACCGCTCGTTGTGTAAGAGCGCAGAATGTGTACCCTGTGCGCGAGGGTGTCTCTAAGAAAGAGACTTACATTCACAAATTCTGTCTGTTGCATAACTTCCCGTGGGAAAATAAATCGCCTCTGCGCGCTTGAAACCTACTGCGATTTTTTTTAAAGGACTAATTTTATTAGGAACATGAGCTTTTAAATCAAATATATAAAACCTAGATCATTTCCTAACATAATTCTGCGGATACCATCTTCAATCTAAAAAAAACAGTTTATCTTGACGGGATTTGTAAGTACCAGCAACTTTACCGCGTTGCAAAGCCCTGGATAGTTGTGATTTAAGAGCCATGTCTGTGAGGCATTACAAGCGGTTTACGAGGATATAACAAGTCCCCACTTCCTTACTATCGCCTTCAATTTTATTTCATTAACTGCACGCGATAGAATCTGAGACAACAGGAATTCTCTCCCCTCCCTCAGAGGTTGGATTCAATAACGCAAGCCTTGCACAATGGGTTGAATAAAAATAAAGACTGCTGTATTTATGCACAGTGTCAATTTATCATACTCTGTAAACATTATTCACCTATTGTAGTGGTTGGTCCCTCTCACTTCTCTGCCTCCCTCTAATGTAACTGTGCTTCAAAAAAAACTTACAACCATGTGAAATATGCCAGCACAGGTTGCTAAATTTGCAAGAATAATAAGCCTACTTCGGCCAGGCTGCCTCCTGCTGAATCCTATGTTCGCTGGCCCTTCAGACTGCAAGTTCTCCCTCCCTGTCCCTAATCAAGCGCCTTTCACCACGGACAAAACAAAACGTTAAGATGGAGAGGCGGGATTGGGGCGAGAAAAAAGCAAACAGAATTTGGGCTTGGTTCTATTAATCAGCCTATTAAATGGGGGCATATTTACAAATGTCAATCTTGGGTCTTTAGGGTTTTGTCTCTACGTGCGAAACCTCCGACACCCCATCTTTTGTTCCCGAAACTTATGAAAGCCATTGTAGGTACCACGGAGCCTAACTCGGACATTCTTTCAATGTACTTAGTGCTTCTAATCACACCTCTCAAAAGGTTTTTTCTATATAATAACTTTCTCTTTCACGGCGCTTGGCACATGAACAATTCATGTCGAGTGTGGCAGGCGCTGGCCTTTCCACCTCTCTGTACGAGGCAATTGAGCAAAGGACACGGTCTCACAAAAGCAGCTTTTTGGGCGGTTTAACACAGCGTTTGAATAATTTCATTACTGTGTTATATATATAGATAGAATTACGTTTCGTGGGGTGATTTCTCTCTCTCTCTCTCTCGCTTTCTGAAACAAAATTACTCTTTTTATTACTCCAAACGTTCATTCTCACCTTCCAATCAAAACTGACACTTAACGTCACTGGAACATGTTTGATGTTACTGCTATTTGCTGCTATTTGTTCAGAAATTTGAGGCAACGGCTTTTGGCCTGGAGAAACACATTTTATTCCTAACCTGACGTCTCATTTCATGAGGGCTTCAAAACGATTAAAATTCAACACATCCGAACAGCATGGCCTCTAATAACCTGCAACTCCATGCATTGTAATTCGGAATAACTTGACAGTTACTTTTTTTTTCTCCACCCCCAGTATTTTAGACACAAATGTTTCAAGTTGAGTTACGTTTTGACTGGGAAAGTTTGATGTTCTAATAGTTATCTAATACACCTATATTCAAAAATGCATTATTAATCAAAACGCATTTTCTTTAAAGAGTGATAGTATTTTGCTAATATCTCAGCAATCACTGAAATGTAATTATGCTAATACAGGTACCCATCGAAAATAATACATTCCAAACAAGTAAACCAGGGACAAGTACACGAGGGACTCAATTATGAACATATTGCACCTCAACATTTATTCTTTTTTTTGTTAGCTCCACTTAGTGTATTTCAGCAGTTTTTTTTGAATAGCAGAGTATTATACAAGCTAGGGACGGGGGAGGGGGAATCCTTCACGAACAATAAGCTTTGCTATATACATAACTTTATACACGCCACTGAAATGTTAACACTCGCCATTATGGTACAAATTAGAGTAAGAGCTTCTGAGGATTACTTGGTATGTACATGAGAGATTTTTTTGGCCAAAGTTCTATTTATGTTTGTTTATTTCCTGCCCCGCCTAAAAAAAGAGTTCTAGCTCACAGCTAGTGGAATCTTTGCTTTAGCAGTGCTGTCAAATATTTAAATTAAACGTAGATTTCAGATGGAAGATGTTTGAGGCAAATCCCTGATTTTCCAAGTGGGATTTCAAAAACGGAATTCCACGGTGGAAGGGTCAGTTCGAACTAATTGGGGAGGGGTAGCTTGGCAGTTACATTAATAATACCGCCACCCCACCTCACTGTGGTTTGAAAATTTGAACTTAGTTTACAGCATGTAGAAATAAAAGCATTCTTTAAAAAAAAAGGGACTGGTTTCAGCAAAACTGACCCATGAAGATTCGTTAAAATATATTTATATAGTTTTGTGTTGCACTTTACCTGGTCACAAGTTGACTCAACTCCCATAGCAGCATTGACTCTTAGCTGCCCTCTGAAGTGGCTTATTTTAGTCAAACGGCTTCAGTTCATAAAGACTAGGCCACCGCCTTCTCAAGGCAGCTCGGGAGGGGGAGGAATTGCTACCCTTAGAAACATGAGCCCCGTCTCCCAAAATGAGTCAAAAGAACGTTTGTAGCAGAACGAAAATGCAACATGCTGTGGATGCTGGAAATCGGCTATAGAATACAGAGAAAGTTAGTCAACGGGTCTAGGAGGAGAGAGAGGCAGAGAGAGAGAAAGTGACTACTATCAGAAGCAGTCTAATCCGCTGGTATCTCCGACGTTTTTCTGAGCTTGTATTGTATTAATTATGTATAGTCTTTTCTCCAACCGTCTTTCTCTTAGAATTATGAGGATTCCTGAAATATGTGAAACACTCCTTTCCGCTTCTGTTAAAAAAATCCCATACCTACATTCGAAATATGACGGTGTCTCTTTTCTCCCTTTTCTCTCTCTCTCTCTCTCTGCTGCTCTTCATAATGGCTCTTTTGAGGGATTTCTGTCGAACTACACAATTCTGAACAGCAGAATCCGGAGGGTGATCTGTGCTCCATGCCCAGTCGGACACTATAAATCGAACGACAGGGTGTGAAATCACATAGCTTAACAGAGAATGTACAAAACATAGGGCAATATTTGTCGGAGAGCATTCAAAGGGATCTGAAATGAATCGGGATTGTCTTGGAAGGGAATCATAATAGTGTTTTTTTTCCTTCAAAATAAGCTTTCCTTGATTTTTCAAATGACCTACAGTTAAAAAATAGTTCAGAGCAAGTGAAGGCAGCCAACAGTTCTGGTCTCTCATGGTACTTTACCAGGCGCGGATGCCCTGCAGAGTCCCTTGGCATGCGGGCACAGAGGATCCTGGGTGAGACTGCGTCTGTACAGCGCCGTTCACGTTACTGAGGTCCACGTTCATGAAGGCGTTGGACGCCGTGGAAGGCGGCAGCGACGGGATGCTTGTGTAGGTGCAGCTATAGTTAGCGTTGTAGGCCGGGGCGCCGCCGTAGCTGCCGTAAGAGCCAGGGTAGCCGTTGTAGGCGTAAGCGTTTGCGCCGACGCTGTAAGGGCTGGTGTAACTCTGGGATCCTGCTATGCACGGCTTGCCGTCCCGCACCAGCACGGGCACCGCCACCCGTCTGGGCGGGGGTGGGTGATGGTGGCCCGCGATCTCCAAAGATTTGTCCTGGCGTTGTCGTTTGCACTTGTAGCGCCTGTTCTGGAACCAGATCTTGACCTGGGTGGAGGTCAGTTTAAGAGTGTTGGCCAGGTGCTCTCTCTCAGGAGCAGACAGGTATCTCTGCTGCTTAAACCTCCTCTCCAGTTCAAACACCTGGGCCTGTGAGAAAAGCACACGGGGTTTCCTTCTCTGCTTTTGTTTCGGCCGTTCACCATCCTCTGCTTTAACGTTCTCGCTCTCTGAGCACTTCTTTAGGGAATAGCTTTCTGCAGAAACAATGCCGATCCATTAGTGACACAGTTTGCAACAAGGCGGGCAATTTCCAGCCATAACCGAAATGTGAATAACTCTGAGCAATTAATGATATCCGGTGCATTGGTGTGAATGCTTCTTTCGAGTTGATAGTAAACCGGGCAGAGGCAATTGTAACAATATTTGCAAATTTAGCCTCTTGCAGCCCAATTCTTCTATTAAATTATATTTAAATTAAAGGAGAAATATCATGTATTTTATCGTGCTGTTTAATCCCACAATAATATGAGGCGCTGATTTACTGAAAAAATAAATAGAAGCGCTATGTGTGTAAATTCACAGAGACTTTCAACATTTGCACCAATCAGTACCTGGTTTCAAGATCTGTCTTGTCTTAAAAATTTGTCAATTTTTAAAATAATCCTATTAAAATGCCCCGGTTTTACGAACGAATTCGGCAAAATAATTTTTAACAGGACTTGTTTGAGATGCATGAAACCAGGGAAGCACAGACCAAGCACAATATGATTTAAATATTTCTTTATCCACCTTGATTAGCAACTCTTTTGCTCAGGTTGTCAGTACTCACCTTATCCGGAGGCCTTAAATAGGATACATGGTTGTGGAGTTCTTTAGAACAGTTCAATCATATTAACAAAGAAGTACGAACACACTGCAGACTGCAAAACAACCTAAACATTGGGATTACAGTAAAGGGAATGAGAACAATTTACAGCGGAATAATTGATTTAGAGACCCGGGGATAATTGTTCAAAATGTTCAGGGACTGGGTAACTATACTTAGGTTTGTGAATTGAAATGTGGTTCCCGTGTTTTTGGTAGAAGAACCCTTCATTCTACAGTATTAAATTGCACATTGAAAACAAATCTTTCGGGACCTGGAGAACTCCCCGGATCCGTCGAAAATTAATTTTAAAGGTATTTTTCAATGCTGTAGCGTTCCTTTCGCTTTATAGGAATTATCCGAGGGTGCAATGTTAAGGAGCTGAATAAGACCTGAATAAGACGTTCGCGAAATCAATACAAAAGATTCTCCAGGAATTTCTGTTTTTGTTTCAATTTCAAAAATATGACCGAAACAACGAACAACGCCGGCTTTGCAAAACATTTTAAGAATTTAACATAGTTACATTTCAACGCAGCAGATTTTTGCGATATTTTACCTCCGGCTCATCTCTTAATAAAATCTAGACTATTAGGTACTTACTCTTGACCTCATCTCGTAGGATCTCCTCATCTAATTTGGTTTCACACGGGCTTCTCAGTCCTGCGTGAACGTAAAGCTCTGGGGAAAGGCTCGGGTCCCCCTGACTGTCTTGTACTGACAGAGAGTTCAAAAAGGGAATTTTCTCCTCCCCATCCGAAAAGCTGGAGGCCTCCCCGGCGGCGTGCATGCACGAAGGCGGCGGCGGCGGCGGCTGGAACTGAGACGATAAATCCTGCTGCAAGTGATGGGCCACTTGCTGGCGCGATTGTTGCTCCAGATTCAGAATATCTTTGACCGAGAATGGCGTCGACGTGACCGGGCTTGGAAGCATCATCGAGCAAGATGCGTGGGGAATTAGTTATAAACCCGCCAGTTTAATCTCTCTTTTGCCAAGAAAAGAAAGAGAAAATCCAGCAGGCTTTCCTTCCCCCACCTAAATTGCAACCGAAAAAAAGAATTCAAGCTCCCTTTAATTGCACGATTATTTTTCCCTCCCTCTCTTGTAAAACTGACATGCAACTAAAGTGGATTAGGTGGGATTTCTTTTTGCTGCAACCAATAGCTTGCAAACTGCCGAGACTCCGAGTGCAGTTTTGTTGCTGCTCGGCCACCCCAGGGGGATGCGGGTGACGTCACAACGGAGGAGCTCGGGGCGGGCCCCACACGCGTCATTGGCTCCCAGGCACCCGAGATTCAAATAAGGCCGGTGAGATGGGCGGAGCAGGAAGGGGGAAAGCATCCATTGGCTGGCCGCGTGTCACGTGCCGCCGCCGGCGCGCGGTCGCGAGCCCCTGGCCATTGGAGGTGGGCGCGTGCCCTTGGCCACAGGAGGTGGGCGCGTGTCCGCCCGAAACTGAAGCTGCTCTGTGTCTGAGTCAGAGGCGCAATTAGGGCAGAAAGAAATTCAGAGTTATAGATATTTGTAGACTTTGCTTTGATACGATTGATGTGAGAGGTGAACTAACGCATAAGGCAACCCAAAACCAAATCTTTAGCCTTTCCTTTGGTATGACTGTTTCGAAGGGTGAATTAATACAGAAAGTAATTCCAAATTATGTATTTTCTTTAGACCTTGAGGTGGTACGATCAATATGAGCGGTAAATTAATGCAGAAATAAACTCTGTTTTAGATCTGCGTTGTTACGAATGATGTGAGGGGTGAGATATTGTTTTTCAGTCTTTGCTTTAAAACGATTGATATGAAAGATGGATTAATGCAGATAATATTCCAATTTATAAAAAAAGAAAGCAATTCCAAAACAAAGAACTGTGGGTGCTGAAGGTCTGAATAAAAAAAATAAATTGCTGAAGAAAATCAGCAGATCTGGCAGCATCTGTGGAGAGAAAGCAGAGTTAACGTTTCGAGTCCAGTAACCCTTCAGAACTTTTAGTCGTTGCTTTGATACGATTAGTGTGAGGGATGAATTAATGCAAAAACGAATTCCAATTTATTAACTTTTAGTCTTTGCTTTGATATGATCAATGTGATGTATACGGATCTGAGATAGACATTATTTTGTTAACCGGATACGAGCCAAAGGCAGGTATATGGAGTTAGGCCAGAGAGCAGCCAAAATCTCATCGAAGAGCAGAACAGGATTGAGCGGCTGAATGACCTACTCCTGTTTCTTAATGCAGAAAAAAGGTTTTTTAAGGCTCTAGATTGTTGCGAGGGTTGAATTGATGTATAAAGAAATTCCAAATAATATTGTTTTTCAGTTTTGCTTTAATATGATTGACATGAAGGATGAATCAATGCAGATAGCATTCCAATTTTTTAAGTATTTGCTTCGATACCTTTTTTTTAATCCATTGCTTTGTTTGATTAGTATTGCGAGATGTTGGCCATGTTTCTTTTTAAAGAAAAGGGAATATAAATCATAATAAATTTGGAGCACATCTCGTTTCTACATAACAACGGCAATCGCTGGAGAAACTCAGTAGATCTAGCAGCATCTGTGGAGAAAGACACAACGTTTCGAGTCCTTCATAACGCAGAAATGTTTTTCGTCTTTGAATACGATTGACGTTATGTGATGTTGGCTGCAGTTTTATTTTAAAAAAAAAGGAACTTAAATTTTAAAAGAAATCCAACTTATATACTTTAGCACACCCAATGTCGGCATAGATGTGTCCCTATACTTGGCGATAGTCGCAATTGCATTTTTGAAATCCTTTAATTCATCCTTATTCCTACAATTATCTGGTGTACTAACTGCACATATACCAGCTAAAATTTACAGGCCAGCAATTGAGTGTAGTGCGAAATAATTGTTAGCTGTGAATACAGTAAGATAATCTCAAAGACGTGTGTGATTATTTTTTATGTAGAGAAAAGATCGAAGATGTAAAAAAATCTGTTTGGTTTTCTACCATTTATTCTCTTGAGGTCACATATTACTCCACTCCTCCAGTTAAGAGATTATGGTTTCTTCAATGATAATGTATCTTCAGAATGCATTATAATAATAAAAACTATCATTATGAAGCATAATAATGTAGCAAGTGCTTGCAGATGACACTATAACAATATAGAACCCCCATTTTGCTCTGAATCTACACATATCAACATTGTACTATATCAAAAACCATGCAATAGAATTGAACAGAGGCAATGTTATTTTCCTCATTGTTGGTCAGTGTAGATCTTTTTGTAAATTTAAAAATCCTTCATCGAATCTAGAAATAAGCAAGAAGTATATGAGTTGATCATTTCTGTAAACACACTTACGCCCTATAGGCCTAGTCTTGATCATTAGGCCTCTTGTGAGTTAAGTAGTTCAGAACGTTATAGAGTGCGAGTGGGCAGTAATAAAATGGACAGCAATACATCGACAGCGATACAATGGACGGCGATAAATTGGACATTGATACAAGAGACAGTAATACAAGGATCCTGTATATAGAATTTTATGCGCAATTAAATCCTCCCCCGGCAAAATGGGCAATTTAGCAAAACGCTTCACTCTGTGAAAAGTGACACGCGCACTTTGTCAGAATAAAAGAACTTGCGCAATTAACTTGGGAAAATTAGTCCCCTTCAATTTTAATTTTCCTCCTCTCGGTATTTCCTCCTGCTTGCTGCACCACGAAAGGAATCCAATCTGCCGTTTAATTTATTGGAATGTAGGAGGTATCGATGAAATGTCGAATGCAGCTGTACAGGGTGCTCACAACACTTTCTAGATGCTGTAGGGAAATGGATACATGAAGAGTACGTTGGAAATTGCAGTTTTGTTATACGATTGTATAACATTGGGAGAGAGTCCACTGATATCGGAGGTATGCTGGCGAGAAGTCTTTTATTGCCCCACCTGTGAGTTACAGGCATTTTCTATCTTCAGTTCTGGGGCGGGAGGGGATTTAACACTGACAAAGGTGGTTTAACTGAGATTGGTAAAGATTTACAAAAAAAACAAATATTTGGGGAACTTCGTCATTAGGTAAGTGCAGTTACAGCGATATCACAGATCAGTAAAAGTCTTGTTTATCAAATAAAAGAAAGGAAGTGTCACTTAAAACACCAATTATATAACACGCTCTTTCCACTTCATTCATAACAACCACCATCAAGCTTCATAGAACTGCTTACATTCTACAGCTCTTGAAAACTCGAGATTAGCGTTATCTCTGCAGGAACTTCTAGTTTTGAACAGTGCCGGTCGCGTAAACATACGAAATATCAATCACGAAGTAATTGTGTTACGGGCTGGTTACAATTGCATTGCTCTCCCTCTCATTACATTTAACTTTCATCTATGAAGACGCAAGAAACGACATGAATATCTAAATTAAAATAAAACAGAAGCTGAATTTATTCTGGGGGAGGGGGATCATGCTGGTCTGTTGAGCAAATAAACTCATCTAAATTTAAATTGTTGAATTGTCCACGCCTCACCTAAACTCCGAAGCAAATCTCCAAGCGCCCCTATATTTTTCTCTCTTCAGTTTACATTTGGGGCCTCCGCATCTCACTTTCCTTTAAGTTTCAAGTGAGTTGAAATCAGATGTAGCTGGCGATTCGAGGGCTCATTACCCAATTCCTGGTTTTTCGATTTTGTAAATAATATTTAAATGCGAATTTATTGAACTGCTGTTTTAAAACAAATTATCTGTTCGCTTCATGGCCGAAACGAGATGTATGAAATCTGATTCATACCTTTGGTGCGAAAACGAACGCGTTACGTTGTTACCTCCGAAATGAATGATTTCACTAAACTGGCGCTCAGTGAAATTAATTTGGTCAAGGGGTTTCTCTTTAGGCCAATTAACACAACGTAACTAATTACTTCTCAACTGAAACCTGCAATACTGTGTTAAATCTGGAGGGAAAATCTGAGAATTGATGCATTCCTGCTATTAGCGATTCTTAAAAGTCTTGCGGATCTCAGACAACGCAATTGGAATTTTTTTGCAATCGGGAGAAACGAGAGATTATAGAGATGGATATTTCAAGGAACCAAAAATGGGGAAATTTGATTAAAGATATGATTGAATCAATAATTCACTCATTAATTTTCATTTCGCCAATAATTAAATCCACATCATGAATTCTTTTTAGGCCAATTCCGTTATTCATCGCCTCCGCATTGTCGGTTTTTGCTCTAACTGCTTTCACTTGTGATTTGTTTTTAAAATGAGATGTGAATTGCATCGTCTGCCTTGCGCCGACTGCAAACTCGCCAGGCACAGAGAGTGAAACAAAAACATAATTTACAGGGTAAGCTCAGCAGGTCTGGCAGCATTTGCGTAGAGAGAAACGAAATTAACGTTTCCAATCCAGAATTCTTCAGAAGTGACAGTGAACGGACATGGTCTCACGTTGTGCCTCTGCTTCCCCAGCTCCCGGCGCTTAAACAGAACCAGGAGCTTAGAACTTCATGTTTTGGGCACATTCCCAGAAAAGCAAGAGTGAACTTGCCTCGCGGTCCCTCCCAGTTGAATATCGATAACGCACGAGTGAAGTTTTGTTCACTCAATTTACCTCCTAAAGCTTTAGTTAATACTCAACAAAGTGAAATTAAACTGCTGGGCTTGAAATTGAAGAGGAAAGGATATCTAGCGGATGTTCATCGCTGCATTTTTAGGCATATCGTTTAAAGAAGTGATGAAAAAATGTTTCATTCGTCATACAATTTTGCATCGCCTACTTGTAAAACCATAACAGAGCACGTGGCAGGACATCAGAGGGAAATTTATGTTGTTACATGGTTCTTCGATCACTTACTTACAAAGGAGAGAATTGAAAGCAATCATTTGAACGAAGCGAACCTAGTTAAACTCTCATAACAAACAAGAAATATGATTTAATCATGACTTTCTGAAGAGGGATGGCTGCAGTTTCCTATTAATTTCAGAGGGAAAATTATATTTCAACAACCTATATCTCTTTCGCAGATCTCCCTTTAAATTGGCAGGTAATTGAATTATTAAAATGACGGTTGGCAGTTTCGCTGTCAGACGTGCAAGTTATAAACACATTTAAAACATTACTTTTGTAATTTGGTACAGGAGTCATTTCCCGACGTCTATCGAACATCCACTGTTTTGGAAATAAAGGCGAGTTTTGATTCTGAGTACGTTGGAATCTGCTCCAGAGCTACAAGAAGAAATTAATATCATTTCAAATTTTGTCAGAGATGTAAACAGAGGATGAAATAGAGAGAACCAATCGTTACAGATGAAGAAGCAATCGACCATTCAGCCCATCGCTGTGTGCTGTTTCAGTGAACTTCTATTATTTCTCAATGAAGCCTGCAACTCATCCGTATTTACATATACAGGAGGTTAACGCTCCTTTGCAACACACAACTATATTTTTACAACACCGCTTTTTTGACTGCACGAACTCACCTGATGATTATTTCCATTTCCGAAGCATTTTAAATATAAAATTCCGGCATTAATTTGAAACTAGTATGTTAATTTGCTGACATGTTGTTATCAGATTAACTAATTTAACCACGCATTTCAAATTTAAGCATACCAAATATTTTGCATCCATTCGTTCTACTGATGCAAACAAAATTTGTCCGATATAATTCTTCGTGTGTAGTAGCAATGTTCACACGCAATAACTTGTATCGTTCTGTCTCTGTTTCTCCGTTAGAATTAACAATTAATCAGGTTGCTGCCAAAATGGACGTCAAATTTTAACGCAAAGTTCGAAACAAAAATTATCCAATATTTGAATGTGATATTTGAGTTCATTCAAAATTATTATTATAATGTGCCATGTATATAACCCTTTCCCCAAAATAAATTATTGCTGTTTTGCAATTCACCAAACAGGAGAGCAAACTGCTAAGAGTGTATCATTATTGTACAATCTCTATTGTCTGTACTTGTCTTTAAAGGTCTATCATCTCTGGTTTATTAATACCTTATCAAGTGAAAGGCACCCATCTTTCCCAATTAAAATTCCGACAGCAAACAGCGCCGGCGGTGTCGGCCGATATGATCTGACACTATCGGGGCGCTGACTTTCCGCTCTGCAGCAACTGTCGAATGGTCGGAGATTACCGAGACCCTCCAGATACTGGAGAGGGACGGGAGTTAAAGAGAGAAGCAGTTAAGCGACCTTTAAACATCCCTTTCAAAACTAAAAGATAGCGAGAGCTGCAGATAACACAATCGCCAAGTGCGCCCAGGCAGCCTGCTAAATTTATACCCATCCTTAATAGGTTAGTGGAGGAATAGCCGTCAGAGAAAAGGCAACTTTGGTGTGTTTACTGGAACCACGGTAATGGGCTTCCGGAGGCCTACTTTAATTCTACTGCACTTTGCACAAATTCTCCAGCTTCCTGCAGACTTAATAGCAACGCGCGCTCTGTTTCTGGTGCATTTAAATGCTACAGTGATATACATTTGTCCACCCGAAGATTCAAGGGCAACGATATGGACTGATGGGTTCAGGTTGAAACATTTCCATCTGGGCTTTGACTCCAGATCTTCAAACACAGTGACTAATAACTTCCATTTGAATCTCCGATGTTTGTTAGAAGCTCATGATTAACGGGCGTTGTCTGAAATTGGTGCCTGGCCTTTGAGGAGAAAAATGTTTTAAAAATGCTACCGGCACAGTGTGGTAGAGGCTTAAAACACCCCCAACACATTGTTAATTCAAATAAATGTGATTGATCATTTGCATTGACCAAAGCGTTAAGGATCAGGAGGCTATGGAGTCTACTTACAGATCAACCACGATTAAATTTAAGCGCTAAATAGTTTCATTCTTTTCCTGTCTTTCTATTATCAGACTCCCTGGTAGGATGCTAAGCGAGGAAGGATGCAGAAAATGCAACCATTTGTACAGTAGAGAAAGGTCCCACGGCGACTAAAACTGGCAGGACGTACTAAGTATCGTCTTTGCAATTTGCGCCCAGGTGTGTAAGGAACAGCGGGACAGTAAATAGCAAATTGGCTGATTCAATCTTTGCGGCGTTAAAGGGATCTCTCTCTCTCTCTGAAAGCCCATGGAAGGAATCCCTTTCCATAAACTTGCCAGCCCTATTCCCCTTCAACTCATCTGTCCAAACAGCATGACTGAAGATGTTTAAAATACTGGTTGTTTATCCTACGGATACTTGAGCATCCGGGGCCTTTAATAGATTTTACTTTTTCTCCCCATCCCCCACCCCCACCCCCCACCCCATCCTCTTTTCTGGCTGTATAAACAAGTGTTGGCCTTGCCTCGTAATCGTCAAAGAGTCATAAATCACAGGGCGGTTTTTGCTGAGAAAATGACTGCGTTTCTCGTTGTCACGCGAATATAACTGGCTGTCAAGTTCTAAACCGCGAGGGAAAGGCTCTTATTCCGTTTTCGTAAACTTCCGAATTCTGCCCGTGCGCCTTTTGTTTGGATGTGTAGCAACTCAAGGCACTTAGGTCGCTCCCTGTTCGTCTGCAGCCTCCTCCCCTTCCCCCACTCCTCACAACCTCTCCCCAAATCGAGACGGCGATTCTCACTCCCTCTCTTTCAAAAAAAAAGTCATTAACCTTCATCTCTGCGTGTTTGTAAATAGCAAGCTCACCAAGTAACCCTCGCTATAGCAATGTTTCTCTGGACCTAGCTCCATGTGTCCACCTTAAGGGCGTCAGGGTTCATACATGGAGAAAGAATCTCGTTTTTAAGGTTATATTTATTGTATATACTTGTAGATGTGCACTCGTCTCGCAGAGTCCGATGTACTAAAGTTAGTCAGAATTACATTTTATGATGATCTGACACAAGGAAAGTCACTTTCAGATGTGAAACATTTCTAAAAAGAAGTGACGAGAAACTATACAATTTCAAGTAGTTCGTAATTCCATTATTTTTTTACCTTTAATCTAGTTGCCTCATGCCCACTCAGTATCAGTATTCGCACAAGAATCTTATAATATAGGGGAATATATTCAGATAAATTAACTGCATTTCGCCTTGACTCATTCTAGGCACCCACACTTGTTAAATAAAACGTTCATTCTGAATGCTAACGGATGCTATTTCCCAATTTTACAATATACTTTTTTGTGTGTATATAATCCAGCAGCTAAACAATAGACGCGTTATCTTAAAAAATGTGAATAAAATAGTAAGGCTCAAGATACCGTTAACTGCGTTTCTATTTGATTTCTCTTCCAATGCTGAGGGTTGTGGCAAATCGTCTCTTCATCAGAACAAGGTAGATTCCTCGTCTTTTCAGCCATCCCTACGGCATTTACATGTATGCATGCTTTACCTGGCTCAGAGAGGAGAGCAGCAAAACAAAGAGAAACGCTACACCTGTCACACAGCCCGGCGCCAGTGCCAAATGCTTGGATGCTACTGAGACTCCGGCAGAAGACAGCTTGATAATCCCCATCCGCTCGCCATCAACAATATCTTGTTTAGATTAAAGCTTCCACTCTCTTTCCAGCACTCCCACTCCAGACTGTTAGTACAGACACCCAGCTTTTGTCTTTAAATGGAGAAATCGAGACTCAAGCCATTTTTTTTCCATGATGCAATACCCCGCTGGCGGACCACAACTTAATACATCCTAAGATAAACAGGGAAGGGAAACTAAAGAAATCCCCCTCTCCGACCCCCACTCCCAACACCAGACCCCCCCCCCCCCCCCCCCCCCCACACACACACACCAATAAGACAATGTTCCGATTTAGAATGGTGGGGAGTGCAGCGATACACGCAAATGTATCAGCAGGTAAGGACACATTTAAAACAGCTATCTGTTATAATACGTACACGGATAATATATTATTTATTATTAGAGTGTGTCGGAACGTTCAGTCTCTCTACTGTGGTGTCACGCTTATTCTTAAAACATTTCACCCGATTTTCTACTTCTATACGCGAGTTTTTTTTTTCCCGAAGGCTAACGACCATGAACTAAAGTAAAATGACAGGAGGATGAAAATATGATTAACCGCCGAATTTTCCCGTATCCATTCCGAATAGTACAGCGTTTCACAACAACCGTCTGACAGTGACTGTATGTTTTTGTGATTTGGAGGTGCCGGTGTTGGACTGGGGTGTACAAAGTTAAATCAGATGAAGGAGCGACGCTCCGAAAGCTAGTGTGCTTCCAATTTAACCTGTTGGACTATAACCTGGTGTTGTGTGATTTTTAACTTTGTATTTTTTTAAACAACAACAAAGAGACTCACATTCATTTTGAAGAAGTTTGTGCAAGTTCAAACGGCATTTAAACGGTATAATAGAACAATATCTTGTATTTATATCACGGTGTTTATCGAGATTTAAGCAGATTGCACGCAGTAAACATGTCGCGCTTTTTTATGTATGGAGCGTTTTGTATGCAGGACAGCGGCATTGTGATTAGTGCCTACATTGGTTTAAACAATCGAATACCAGCTGCTTTAAAAAAAACGCCGGAAGCACTTGTCGCGATGGATTTAAGATTGGGCATATGGGCTCCGAAATTTGGTTTTGGAAATATGTGCCAAAACAAAACCGATGGCATGTAACCTGCAGGATCGCTGTAAATCAAACCGAGGGGATGGTTTAGAGAGACACTATTTGTTCACGAGACGATTGTTTTTAAGTGGACTCACGTCCATTAATCTTTTCTTTTATTCGCCCACCATTACAACAACCAAAACAAAAACCAGTCGGATATGAAGTTACTCTACCAGGATCTGTCCGAGCTATATAACAAGAGACGTTACAAGCAAGTTGTATTTATGGCGCTGAACAAATAGGACGTTCAGATCCAAATGGGCAGCTACTTCCGAACAAAGGAAATGTCTTTTCTTTAAAGAAACCTTATTAAACACAGAAACATATAATTGTTCATGTTTCACTGACTATAAAGTGTCCCAATATGATACACCTCTCAAACTCACTACATGCCACACTCCAGGTTAACCAGAGAAATCATTTATTCAAATACTGGATGTTCCCTCAGCAGTTCACATTTTCTTTGTCCAGCTTCAAAATTTCGAGAGAAGCAGCATTTTAAAATGAATAAATCAAATTTCAAAAACAGGCACTGGTTTTCTGTCATCCCAGATCAGCGCATCTACACTCAGATGCATCTTTAGGAAGGGTGCAGCCCGGCGGGAGGTATCTTTGGAACTCATTAATACATATTAACAAAGATCCATAGTTGGTATTTCTATGTGGCGCAGTGCTGTAAATCAGACAGCAACAGTATCATTCACCCTATTGCTGAGCCCTGAACAAGGTTAACATAAATATGTCATTTTAAAATAAAAACATACGTATTATCTTGATACACAACTCGAAGCATTCATGCTGTCGAAGACAATAGTTAGTCCAGAGAATTTATGGTGGGACTTCGCATGTTTAGTCCATGTAGCAATGAAAAGTAATAAAACCCAGTTTACTGAGTCTGAGGAATCCCATGCTGAATTTGTGTCCATATTTACCTTTTGCTCTTTCGATTAAATACATTGTTTCTTTTTTTTTCCTCAGTATTCTGGTTCTTTTCGGTATTATTCTGGAGAAAGTCCCTGGATTTCGAAGTCTTCTGGAAGCTAGAGATGGTGATTTAAAGCTCAAGGAGTCAACAGCTAAAACTTAGCTTCGCAGGGACAAAGGATACTCTTCAGCTTCGAAATCTTAACAAACCGAAAGTTTTATTGTCTGTGCGCCGTGCTTACTGACAATGTAGGGGACACAACTGTCAGTTTTCGCCCTCTACCTTACGGTGCTCCTTTACACAGCCCTACTCTCTTTCAAATCAAACGCCCAGAGCCGCTCCACCTTTAAAGTATATCTTTTTTCTCTCTTTTTCAATTAAAGTGGGCCAATAAAATGTAAATATAAAGTGGACTGGCAAATTACGAAGGAACTCAAATGCTTGTTAAAAAAAAACAAAACGGAGAGCAATACAGTTCAGGTCCAGTTTGTATGACAATGATTAGGCGAAAGTGAGGACTGCAGATGCTGGAGATCAGAGTCAAGATTAGAGAGATGCTGGAAATGCACAGCATATCAGGCAGCATCCGAGGAGCAGGAAAATCGACGTTTCGGGCAAAAGCTCTTCATCGGGAATGAAGGGCTTTTGCCCGAAACGTCGATTTTCCTGCTCCTCGGATGCTGCCTGACCTGCTGTGTTTTTCCAGCACCACTATAATCTTAACAATGTTTAGAACAAGGTAACGATTGGGGCGTATATTCTGGGGGGTAAAATCGCGATGAGATGTTACAAATGAGCAATTGGACTTGATAACTTTGCTCTAATTTCAGCGAATGTTAAATTTCTGCTGCGTGTTCTGTTTGAACCTAAAAGAGGAGTATATATGATTGCAAGGGTCACATAGAGACTGATCTGAAGAAGTGGATAGACAGGAACTATCCAAATCTCTGATGGTTTAACTCGCCTCTGTCAAGGTGAACTCATGGTAACAACTCTGTGACAACATTCATCAAATTACGTTTGAAGATCTATTAACAGCTGGAATATGCACAGTTTTTAAAAAAATATATACAACACTCAAATATTTGGTTACTATAGGGGCCTATTTTAACTTTCACTTGTAAAGTCAATGTGGAATTTTTTGAAGCGCCATTAAAAATCGTGTTTAAATGATTGATCGAATTATTTATTGTCACCTGTACCGAAGTACAGTGAAAAGCTTCGTTTACCAGCAGTACAGGCAGATCATAGCAAGCAAGGATGTACAGATCAAAAAGACTTAGGCAAAGGCATACAGTTTACATTGCAACAGGGAGTGTGCCCGGCGAGATCAACAATAGTAAAATCAACATTATTTGAGGCTAAAGAGTCCATTCATCAGTCTATTAACAGTGGGGAAGAAATTGTTCAAGCTTCTGTATCTTTTGCCTTACGCAAGAGGTTGTAGGAGATTATTACCGGGTTGCGTTGAGTCTTTGATGATGTTGGCAGCTTTTCCACGCAGCGAGCCGTGTAAATGGAGCCCATGAATGGAATGTTGGCTTCTGTGATGGTCTGGGCTGTGCACACCACCTTCTGTAGTTCCTTACAGTCCTGGGCAGAGCAGTTGCAGTACAGGCCATTATGCACCCGGATAGTATGCTCTCAATGATGCATCTGTAGAAGTTGGCGAGGGTCCTTATGGACATGCCAAATTTCGTGAGCCATCCGAGGAAGAGTTGTTGTACCTTCTTCACCATCTCATCTACCTGGGAAGTCCAGCACAGGTTGTCGGTTATCCTCAGTCTGAGGAATGCGACGCCCTCCACCCTCTTAACCTCAGTTCTATAGATTGAGATGGGGGCATGTCCTCCTTCTTCCTTTCTGAGGTCAATTAATTCAATCAAAGCATCATATAATGGGATGGCTGTGCTGTCAATAATGTGAACAGATATTCAGTCAGTTGTACTTGAAAAAATGCCAGGGCAGCGTCACGGAAAGGAGATAGTAACTAGTGGGAGGGCCAATGCTCTCTTCTCTAGTGCAGCTATGGGATGGCCGATGATTCCCGAGCGCACAAACCACAAACAAAAACGTTTTCAGGAAATCACCGTATTGTGCATAGAGGGACTTGCGCCTGTAAGCTCGCCCGAGAGAAACCAGAAACCCCCCAAAGTCCGACTTGGTAATCTTGCTCCACTGCATTCGTAGCCAATGCTTGTTCATCATTTTACTCTCCCAATCACTTTTCTTTACCCAATTGCTGTGTAGCAATCATTCGCTTGAAGTAGCAACAGTACGTTTTCGGTATGGGGGTCGGGGTGCGGTGGGGGGAGTTGATATTGCCAGAGAAATCTTAAAAGGACCCTTTAATGGGAACGTTCCAGCGTCTCGTCCGTATTAGAATGTCGTGATGTTCAGGAGCAAGACGATAAGATTCCCCGCGAAGCAAGTCATATTGGCTACTACATTGTTCATCCTCGTGTGTTTCGATGTAATTGATTCTAGCTGTTCTGAAGATGGGTCACTGGACCTGAAACCTTAACTCTTGCTTTCTCTCCACACATGCTGAGTTATTCCAGCAATTTCTAATTTTGTATCTAAGTTTTTATCATGAGCTGTGTGGGATACATAAACGTATGCAAGGTGATAGGGACCAGTGAATAACCTGAGTAACAAACACTTTCCAGGACCGAGTGCGAAGAGTCGTTTGCTTCTGGATTTTGTACTCCATTCGCTTCTGGAAGACCCTCGGAGAAGGGGAGCGGATGGCCTTTTTGCGCATGTTCGTGGGATATTTGCAAGCTGCTCCCAACTCGCCTGCCACAGTATTTTACACCTTAGATTTTTTAAAAGAAAACTTTAAACTTACTTACTTTATCCCGGACATTGTAAGACTATCTCATAGCGAAATATATCGAGTCATTGTGATGTGCAGCACGAAAACAGACCCTTCGTTCCAACTCGTCCATGCCAACCAGGTATCCTAAATTAATCTAATCCCATTTGCCAGCACTTGACCCATATCCCTCTAAACAATTTCTATTCATATACCCATCCAAATGCCTTTTAAGTGTTGCAATTGTACCAGCCTCCACCACTTCCTCTGGCAATTCATTCCATACACTCACCACCCTTTGCGTGAAAATGTTGTCCCTTAGGTCTCTTTTATAACTTTCCCCTCTCACCCTAAACTATGCCCTCTAGTTATGTACTCCCCCACCCCACCTTGCCCATTTACCCTATTCATGTGATTTTATAAACCTCTATAAGGTCAACCCCCAACACTCCAGGGAAAACAGCCCCAGCCTATTTAGCCTCTCCCTGTAGCTCCACCCCTCCAACCCTGGCAACATACTTGCAAATCTATATGATGACAGCACATTTCACGATATGATTTGTTTGGAGACCAGTTACCACTCTCATTGGTTATGTGAAGGCCTTACTGGATTTTCTCTGTGATAGGTGGCTATATTAAGTGCGTTCATTATTTACATAAAGCACATTATGGGCTTACATTTGCATGGTCCTGGATACGACCGATTGACATATCAAAACAACACCAGCTTTTATTTATATGGTGTCTTTAACGGTATTTTTTAAATTTTCAAGCAGCTTCTCAAGAACATTAGCAAGCACAACATTAACACCCAGTTAGATCTGATGATATGAAGGCAGGTGGTCAAAATGTTAGTTTCCAGGATAGCCTTCATGGATGAACACGAGGTAGAGCAGTGGAGAGGTTTAGGGAAGGAATTCCAGAACATAAACCAACCAACTGAAAGCATGGCCACCAATAGCACAATTATTAAACCGGAGATGCACAAGAGGCCAGACATCAGGGTTTTTGGTGGTGCAGTCATAGTGTCCCTATCTCTGAGCCTGGAGGCCTGGATTTAATTCCCACCTGTTCCAGAGATGTCTAATAACATCACTGAACAGCTTGACTAGGAAATATATCAAGAGACCAGACTTACAGGAGTGTAGATGCCTCCATGTGTTGACGGGCTGTGAGCGTCATAGAAATAGGAAGGGAGGCTATCATGGAGCACGCGATTTTTAAAATCCGAGTTCCCTTAAATATCAGCCATTATAAGCCAGTGAGCACAGGGGTGATGAGTCAACAGGGCATAGACTGCTGAGTCTCCGGTGATCTCAAGGTGTTGGAAAGTTGAACACAAAACTGACCAAAAATGCATTGGAATCGTCATTGTCTAAATGTAACAAAGACATAAATGAGTGTTTTAGCAGCAAAAGGGCTTGGGTAACGGGAGGGTCAGGTGATGTTCCAGAGGCTCATCCAAAGGGCAAATATGAAACTAAGATTGTGAGCAATCTGGTTGCACCATAGGCCGTGGCAAGGAGAAAAACGAAGGTGGAAACTCAAGAATGGAGCTTCAGCCCTGGGATCAGTCGCTTGTCCCAGTGTTTAATTGGAGGAAACTTCTGCTCATCAGTATTGAATGTTGAGAAAGCAGTCAGGCAACCCTGAGACAGCGGAGGGTTGAGAGGGATCATAGTGAAATCGGATTGGGTGTCTGCAGAAAACACGTGGCAACTGTTACTCTGGATCAGGTCAACTAGGTACAGCATGTAGTTAAGAAATTGGGCAAGACTAAGGGTTCACCCTTGAGGACATTGACTACCCTGACAGATATTTACTAACCAACCTGATTATAACACACCTCGAGAGAACGTGAGACCTAAATCCAGACTTCCCACACCAGAGGTAGGGACAGTACCATTGCACCACAAGAACTCTAGTACATTAACCATTATGGGATATGTTTTCTAATTAAGCTGTTCAGGGACCTTATGACACACCTCTGGAGAAGGTGGGACTTGAATCTAGGTCACCTGGCTCAGGGGTGGAGATACTGCCACTGCACCACAAAAACCCAACCATACTAACCATTATGGTATGCATTGGGAAGAGATTCATTGCAGGTGTCAATTCAGCTGCAAACAGACAAATCCCACTAAGCTGGACAGCAGAAAACAAGGGTTGGAGGACGATGGTGGGGTCAACCACGGCAAAGGCTGCAGACGGGTTGAGAAGAATTTCAAGGGTTAGTTAACTTTGTCAAAGTCACTTAATATATTATTTGTTTCCATAGTGTAATGAGAACACAACATCTAATAAGAAAGTTTCAAAGCGAATTTGGAAAGACTTAAAAGTAATGGTGACGAATAGATGTACTTATTTCTAGAGTTCAGACATTAGTGATGGAAATAACGATGAGTTTATTTAGAAACTTGTAGACTCTTATAAATCTTAGACATTTAAATCAGAAACCGTACACGTTGTTTCAGACAGAAGATGTTGCTGAGGGCTAATTTTTGGAACAAGAAGTGTTAGAAAAACTGAACAAGTCAGGTAGCAATCGTGGAAAGTGAAGTTAAAAGTCATGAAGATGCAGCGATTCGAAAGCTAGTGCCTCCAAATAAACCTGTTAAGACTCTAACCTGGTGTTGTGTGATTTTTAACTTTGTTCACCGCAGTCCAACACCGCTCTTCCAAATCGTGGAATGTGAAACAAGAGTTAACATGGAAGCCTTACACCAAAACTGCAGACTGTGGAAGCTGGGTTTGGATAAATTCTACTGATCCGTTCTGATCTTTGTACACGTCTTGTTTGACGTTCAAATAATTGGACATTTTAGGGAGGGGAGGTTGAGGGCGAAGAACAACGGTGGATGCGATAGATTAAAAGTCTGGAAGTGGAAAACTAAACGAATTAAAGTGTTTCGGGATGCATTGAGGGAATGATCGAAATAAAAGCTTAAATTCAAGAGGATCAAGTTAATATTTAATCCGATTTGGATCTAAAAGGGAAATTTGCTTATGTTCAGTTCCCTCCCGAACCGTGGTTAGAATATCATTGTCGCAGACATGGTTCCAACAATCCAGAGCCAAAAACCTCTCTTGGAATAAATTACATTTAATGGAATTCAAGAGCCTGGGGCTTTGGAGTAATACGGTAGTAGCACATGTCAGAGACCAGACAAAGCAGTGACTAGAGCTCAGTGAAACCCGCAGACACACATTAAAAAGACGGTAATCTTGGTGAAATGCAAATCTGGACAAACGGGATACATAGCTGACTGCTCACTCAATGCAAAGAGATTAGTATCTGTCCAGTCCATTTTGAAACGACCAACAGGAAGCTGAATATTTAAAGTGAGGAGACGGGTTTCAGCATTGGTCTGCGAGTAGACAACGTAAGGATAAAGTATTAACATCGTTACCACGGTCCGGAAGAGAATGAATATTCTCTCCACAGGAGGTTTTAAGGTTATGGGATGTCTCGGTTAGCAACAACAGCGGAAGTAGAATCCAGAACAGATTTAAAATTTATTTGGTAGAAGGAAAGTTCAGATGTGTGCTGAGAGGAATAAAGACATGGGAAATTTAAGATATACACCAGGTTCAATGGACAAAATGATCTCCCATACTACCTTGTTTTTTTGTGTGAAGGTATTTCGTACAGCTGTGATAAATGCGGACCTTCTATTATGAATGAATGTAATTGCTATCTTAAAAGCATTTCTAAAATTGCTACCGTACATAATGCAACTTTCATCGCATCCTTGTATAATCTCAATGTTCGTCAAACTTAACTACTGATCAGTACCCATATTCTTATCGCTATGATTATTTGTAAACTCACACGCACAGCCCGGACACTTGGCACTTCTTAGCATAGGCGTCTTGACAGTTAACATGTTAATACTCTTTGTTTCTATCTCCTGCTTTTCTTGAAAACTTGTCTCATCCCTAAATGGATCGTAGGCTTACTTACTTGCAGTTGACATTTAGATTCTAAACCGCTGCCAGGATGTGGTCAGGTTGGGCAATAGGAGATTGTTTGACGATGTCACTGATTGTCCTTCTTTGTTCGGAATGCTCCCTACAGTAAAGTAGCGATCAGAATTTACCAGGCCTGCGAATGGAAACATATTTTCAGCAATTAGTTCCAACTCTATGATATTCCAGATCAAATATAAAATGAATGTAAAAACAGTCTTTTAGTTGAATTTTACTGACTGAAGCCTGAAATTTATAAACAATCTTCAAATAGCAATCTTCCCTTACCAATTGCATTTAACTTAGAGTTACAGTCATAGAGTTCAGACAGCACGGAAACAGACCCTTCGGTTCAACTCATCCGCGCCGAACAGTCATCCCAATCTGACCTAGTCCCATTTGGCCCTCTATACCCTTCCTATTCATGCACCCATCCAGATGCATTTTAAATGTTGTAATTGCACCAGTGTCCATCACTTCCTCTGGCAGCTCATTCCATACACACATCACCCTTTGCGTGGAAAAGGTTACCCTGCAGGTCCTTTTTAAATCTATCCCCTCTCACCTTAAGTTTATGTTCTATGGTTTTGGACTCCCTAAGAAAAAGACCATGGCTATTCTCCTTATCTATGCCTTTCATGAATTTAAAACATCTATAAGGTCACCCCTCAGCCTTTGACGCTCCACGGACAAAACGTCAGCCTTTCCAGCCTCTCCCAATAACTCAAACCCTCTGGAAGCGGCAACATCCTTGTAAATCTTTTATACACTCTCCCAAGTTTAGCAGCATCCTTCGTATAGAAGGCCGACGAGAATTGTATGCTTTATTCCAAAAATGGACTCACCAGTGTCCTATACTGGTGCAACATGAAATTCCAATACCTATACTTGATGTCATGACAAATGAAGGCAAGCGTGCTAAATGCCTTCTTTACCAACCTGACTACCTGCAACCCCATTTTCAAAGAACTATGCGCCTGCCCCTCTCGGTCTCTTTGTTTGGCAACACTCCCCAGGGCCCTACCATTAATTGTTTAAAGCCTGCCATGGTTTGTCTTATCAAAATGCAACACTTCACATTATCTAAATTAAACTCCATTTGCCACTCCTCGACCCATTGGTCCATGTGATCATGGTCCCATTACAGTCTGAGATTATCTTCACTGTCCACTACACATTTCATTTAGCAAACTTACAATCCATACCTCCTCTATTCACATCCAAATCATTTACATAAATGAGAAAAAGCAGTGGACCCAGCACCTATCCTAGAGCTATACCATTGGTCACAGGCTTCCAGTCCAAAAAACAACCCTCCACCTCCACCCTCTGTCTCCTACCTTCAAGCCAATTTTGTATCTAATTGGCTAGCTCTCTCTGGATTCCATGTGATTTAACCTTACTAACCAGCCTACCACGTGGAGCCTTGTCTAACACTTCGCTGAAGTCAAAATAGACAACTTCTATTACTCTACGGTCGTCAATCTTCATTGTCACATCTTTAAAAAAAACTCAGTCAAGTTAGTGAGACATGATTTCCCACACACAGAGTCTTACTGACTATCCCTGATCACATGCGTGTAAATCTTGTTGCTCAGAATCCCCTCCAACGACGTACCATTGACAGAAGGCTTATTGGTGTACAGTTGCCTGTTTTTTCCTTACAGCCTTTCTGAAAAAATGGCACCATATTAGCTATCCATCAGCCTTCTGGCAACACCCATGGCTATCAATCATACAAATATCTCAGCAGGGGTCCCAGTAATCTCTTCCCTAGCTTCTTGCAAAGGTCTGGGAAACACCTTATCAGATCCTGGGGATTCATTTACCTTTATATGTTTTTAAGACCTCCAGCAGCTCCTCTTCGATAACTTGAACTATTTTCAAGACATCAATGTTTATTTCCCCAAGTTCCATTTCTTTCAAGTCCTTTCCGTTGTAGAAACTGACACAAAATATTCGTTTACTATCTCAGCTAACTATTGTCGATTCACACATATATGACTAAGTAAATCTTTAAGGGATCCTATTCTCTCCCTACTTATTTTTTTGCCCTTATTAGAGTCTCTTTGGATTCTCCCTAATGCTATTTGCCAAGCTATTTCATGTCCCCCTTTTGCCCTCCTGCTTTCCATCTTAAGTATACTTTTACTGACATCATACTCTTCTTGGAATTCACTCGACCCTCGCTGTCTATACCTGATATATGCATCTTTCTATTTCTTGACCAACTTCTAATTGATTTAGACTTATAAAATGATGAGAGGCGTAAGCAGGATAGACAGGAAGAAACTTTACCCCTTATTGGATAGATCGATGATTAAGGTAGAGGATGAAGGTTTGGAGGTGACGTGAGCAAAGATTTTTACACGCAGAGGGTAGAAGAATGTGAGTGAGGGCGGTATTTAGATGTACACTTGTGATAGCAAGGTATACAAGGCTATGGGCCAAGTGCTGGAAAAGGCTTTGGAATAGTTAAATATTTTTGACTAGCTTAGACACTGTGGGCCAAACGGCGTTTTCACGTGCTGTGGACTTCTATGACTTTGATGTTATTAACCGTCTACAAAAAGGCCATATTAAAAAAAATCTTCTCAGCAGAAATGCGTTAAGTATCGATGTTTCTGTTATTATATCTGTTTCACAGAATGTTATGCTATTGGGTACTACTGCATAAAAAAACTCGCAGCATATTCTTGCTGCAGCGCATACTGCGATTTTGTTTACAACATGCTATGAAAGCTACATAGTGCCTCACAGCAGGGAGTAGAGTCCCAACCTATTTAACCTTTCATCATAAGATAAATCCTCCATATCAGAGATCATCTTTGTGAAACTTTTCTGAACTATAGAAAGGATGTTGTGAAACTTGAAAGGGTTCAGAAAAGATTCATAAGGATGTTGCCAGGGTTAAGGGTTTGAGGTACAGGGAGAGACTGATTAGGCTGGGGCTGTTTTCCCTGGAGCGTCAGACGCTGAGGGGGTGACCTTATAGAGGTTTATGACATCACGAGGGGTATGGATAGGGTAAATAGACAAGATCTTATCCCTGGGATGGGGGAGTCCAGAACTAGAGGGCATAGGTTTAGGCTGAGAAGGAAATGATTTAAAAGGGAACTAAGGATCAATGTCTTCACACAGAGGGTGGTGCGTGTATGGAATGAGCTGCCAGAGGAAGTAGTGGAGACTGGTACAATTACAACATTTAAAAGGCATCTGGATGGGTATATGGATAAGAAGGGTTTCGACTGATATGGACCAAGTGCTGGCAAATGAGACTAGATTAATTTAGGATATCTGGTCAGCATGGACGAGTCGGACCGGTGTCTATTTCCGACCTGTACATCTTTACGATGACTCTATGACTATAACATCTTTTCATCACTTTGGGAGCCAAAACGTTTCACAATACTCCAGATAGGGGCTTGCCATCACCTTGTACAGTTACTGTAATACTTCCCTGCTCTTATATTCCAACACCCTTGAAAAAAGGGCCAAGATTCTCTTAACCTTCCTGATTACCTGCTGTACCTGTGTGCTAGCTTTCTGCGTTTCACGTGACTACAGCACATTCGCTTCCTTGTTCAGAGCCATTAATATATACTGTAAAGAGTTGTGGTCCCAACACTGATCCATGTGGAACCCCACTGGTCACAGTTCGCAAACCTGAAAAAACCCTTATTCCCACTTTGATTTTCCTGTCCATGAGACAATTCTCTCTCCATACCACCATACTGCCTCCAACACCATGGGCTCTTATCACCTAATCTTTGGTGAGGCGCCATGTTGAACGTCTTCTGGAAGTCCGGAGACTCTACTTCAGGTCATTTTCAAACCAGGGTGTTGAGAGGGGTTATTACAAACTTCAAGAGATTCGAACTGAGCCTCCTACCTGAGAGCCTCCTACCTGTCCCACAAACGCCTTGTACCGCTACCAGGTAATCTGAGATAGCCTTAACTTTATATTCGCTATCAAATGACCACATGCATCAGGATTGGTTTCTAAAGCATCTTCAGAATAACGACATGTCCATTCGCGTTTGTCAGAGATATCTGGGGAATCCCAGCAGGGGACGCTGGAAGTGGATACGGAATTCTGGTGAAATGCATGGTTCAAGAGTTTTAATCGGGACTTTTGTTTTATTGCATTAGCCACCAGCTCCTCACTGAACTTCTGCCAAGTGGCTATAAGGCCCTTAAGACGTAGTGGTGATGTTGGATATTTTACTCCCGCATTGCCCGAGATTACCATATGGGACTCTCCTTCTCAACCTCTCCCTCACCTGAGGCACGGTGATCCTCAGGTTAAACCACCACCAGTCACCTCTCACGCATGAGAAGAGAGTCCTGTGGGACAATGGCGAGTTTACATTTCTAATACTCGATTAATAATCCCAATGATCTGAATTCAGATTCTAGCAATGTCGCTTCCAATCGGTTTAAAATCCACCAACAAGTCTGATATTAGTTAAAACTAAAAATCACACAACACCAGGTTATAGTTCAACAGATTTGTTTGGAAGTACCAACTTTCAGAGCTCTGCTCCTTCATCAGGTAGCTGGGGAATAGGGCCATAACACATCCACAACTACCTGATGAAGGAGAAGCGCTCGGAAAGCTAGTGCGTCCAAATAAACGTATTGGACTATAACCTGGTGCTGTGTGATCTTTAACTTTGTACATCTCAATCCAATACCAGCACGTCCCTATCAGTTAGAATAACCACACGGTTGTTAGTTTGTGGTCAAGTACAGCTACTTCGCTTTAGGGAAATAGATGTTATTATCCTTGCCAAGTCAGGTTGTATGTGTCTTCAGTCTTGCCCTCTGACGTAGTGTATTGTTGCCATTGCTGCCCTCAATTCACGAACAAAACTTCACTACGACCCACACAACTTCATAAACGCAGATGCTCCTGGGCCTCGTTGTGCGATCTTGCTGTCCACATTAGATGCAACGTCCCTACCTGTCAGGTAGGAGGCCCGAGTTCAAATCTCCTGAAGCATGTAGCAACGTCTTTGAAGAGGTTGGTTCGAAAATGGTGAAGAAGAGTCGAAACTACAACTCTGTTTTCTCAGCACAGATGTTGCCAGACCTGTTGAGTTTCTCCAGCAATCTCCGTGTTTTGTCTGCTTCAGAGCTCCAGCATCAGTAGTCCTTTATTTATGCGATTAGGAAATACCTACAAGATGTAGCCAGGAACTTTGAGGTCGTGTTTCTTTCTTTATATTGTGCGGGGACATCCTTTTGTGTCTGTGTGTGGGAATATCCGTTATTTTGTCTGGGTGACTCCCCGTCTACGTGTGAACATTTTATTTTGTGCAGACGGACTTACGTGACTGAATGTGTATGTGCACCCGTGTGACTACATGTCTCGGTGAATGCACCTCTATGGAAATGGACAGATGTATCCCAGTCTGTTTGTGGGTGATGTGTGTGCGTGAACTATGACTATTACCTTACTGAAGGAATCATGCTTCTTGTAAATCAATGTCACCAGGTTCCAGTGCTTTGTAGCAACCACGTGGTACGACACAGATTACGCTTAGTTAGACACACATGAAATGGGAACACGAAGAGAAATTGCTGAAAAAGTTCAACAGGTCTAGCAGCATATGAAATGGAACTCGAACTCAGATTTTCGATTCAAGTTCAAGAACTTACAACTGAAGAGCTGACATCTGCCATTCAGGTAAGTGCTTGCGTTAAAACTCGGCAACGGGTGGAATATATTGGGAAAGCGTCTGTATGTTATTCTGATCGCCTGTGGAAATTTGGCTTGTTGTCTAGATGTATTCCAAATAAAATTGTTCCTCGTCTGGAGTTTGTCTGGCAAAGCCCGTAAACTTTCCATGCTCGACTGGGGGTGGGAGTGGGTGCATGCACAGGAAACATTGACAAATGCGTTATTTGGAAGCTCATACGGTCCTCTCTCCTAAGATAAAAAGGTCAGGATGATGCTAAAATGCCGCAACAGAGACCAAGGCAGAGCGCTCAACATTGGAGCATGTCTCAGCGAGAACTCGCCGGAAGGGCAATTATCAGACTCGGTTCTACATTCTCACACATTTTAGAATAATACGGAGAGGCGTTTGTACGAGTGTTTTTTTCTCCCTTTAATAATGTCAAAGGTCAATGAGGAATGCTTCTGTCGAAATAAAATGGAGCTGAGCGGAGAATTCTCCCAGCTGTCCCTTCACAATATATCCCTTAACCAACATCGCCGAAACAGATAATCTAATCATTTCCCTCGTTGCTATTTGTGAGATCTCGCTCTGTCCGAATTTCCCTGCATTACAACCGCCGGTCACTGCATCATGTGCAAAATGATTTGGGCCCGCCGGAAGTCCTGAGAGGCGCTATAGTAACGGCAGTTCTTTCTTTATCTTTCGCGCTCTTTGTTGTTTTACAATAGCTTCCGTTTTCTATTAATTCTGCTGTTTGTGTTTCAAATAACCTTTTGCCCTTCCTTCTCCCTACATTGTTGAAGTAAACACTCAGTACACTGTCTCCCACGATAACTGTGGGACTCATAATTTCCCACTTTCTATCCCTCTATCATCTACAGACATTGAAGCCAAATCCTAGACTCAGCAATTATCCAAATCGTTACAAACATATGAAATCGAAGTAGGTCATTCAGCCCATCTCGTCCACTCCATTACACAATAATGGTGTATGTTTTGTGTATGTTCCAAATTCCACATTCCCGTCTCCCCTGCCGACGCTTGATTCCCCTGCCTAAGAATCTGTCCACCTATTTCTTAAAAATATACAATGACTCCATATCCATTACCTTTTGAGACTGAAAATTCCAAAGTTACATAATACTCTAAGAGAAAAAAATCTCTTCATCTTTGTCATGAAAGGTTGGTCCTTAATTTTACAAACATGCCCCTTCGTTTTGGGCTGACCCACAAGATAAAGTATCATTTCTATGTCCACCTTGTCAAGACCATTCAGGAACTTAGACACTTTAATCAAGTTGTCCTCTGTTTTCTAAACTTCAAAGGATACAAGCCCAGATTGTCAATCAATCCTTATCAGATACCCAGTCCAGGTAGCAATTTACTAAATCTACTCTGAACCAATGAATGCATGTACACCCTTCCTAAAAACTGGAGATCAATATTTATCCTGGACACAGCAGTTGAGATGTGGTCTCATCAATGTCCTGTATCACTGAGGCATAACATCTTTATTGTTTTTACCTATCTTTATTGTTATCTCTGATTTAAGTAAAGCAAGTCTACAGGCTCCCCATTACCCACAGCAAATGTTATTTCTTCAAAAAACTCCAATAAATTGGATAAACATGATTTCTCTGACAAAACTATGCTGACTCTTCTTGATGACCTTGAGCTTTCTAAATGTGCAGTTACAGTCTCTTTAAAGATCAATTTTCGTACCTTCTCTACAAAGCAATTGCTCTGCAGTTTCCTGGTTTCTACTTTCTCTCCTTAAGTAGGGGGATTATATTTTACAACTTTTGTGTCCAATGGGGCCTTTGTTGAATCTGGGGATATTTGGAAAATTAATACTAAACTACTACCTCATTAGCAACTTCTTTTAAGAGCCTAGGAACAAGTTCACTTGGATCTAGAGACTTGTCAGGCCACAGCTCCACCAGATTCCTTGGTACCACTTCCCTGGTGTTTGTAATTTCACTAAGTTCATCTCTCCCATCAGACTTCTGGTTTACAGCTATTAATGAAACATATTTTGAATCATCTATCATGAAGACAGTAGAAAAATGATTGTTTATTTTCATTGTCTATTATTATCTACCATAAATTCCCCACTTGCACGCTCTAGGGAACCAACATTCACTTCACTTACTCCTTTCTTTTTAAATGCCTGTAGAAACTCTTGTTATCCATTTTATATTTCTAACTAACTTGCTCATTACTTCTCTGTTTATTCACATATGATTGTTTTTCTTTCAACCTTGTTGAGAATCTTATGTAGTGGAGTGTGACATTTCACCTGCTTTTTTAAAAAGAAAACCTTGACTCAGTCCAATGAGTTTTAAGTCAGAAAAACTAGTGGAAATGCACTGTATAATTTCCCCGGTAATTCCCCAGAATGATTTCGTTTGGTTGCTAACTTTCTTTCTTCACCCCACGCACCCTCTCACCCCCATACCTCCACCAGCCTTCACACAGACACGTAATAACATATGATGGAAAACAAAGAATCCATCTTCAGAAAACAAATCTGTGGAGAAATTGGCTGAAAACAGTCAACTGGGTAACATTACCAATGTTCTACCACTCACCTGTCTGATTAGGCAATTCATCCAACTGGTCTGGGAATATTTACAGAGACTAACTACAATAAAGTTAAAAATCACACAACACCAGGTTATAGTCCAACAGGTTTAATTGGAAGCACTAGCTTTCGGAGTGCCGCTCCTTCATTAGATGGTTGTGGATGATCTGATGAAGAAGCGGCGCTTCGAAAGCTAGTGCTTCCAATTAAACCTGTAGGACTATAACCTGGTGTTGTGTGATTTTTAACTTTGTACACCCCAGCCCAACACCAGCATCTCCAAATCATAACTACAATAAAGATAAGTCAAGAAATTCAGAAATCCTACTTGGAGTTTACACAATAAATGCTTCAACTTTTCTCTCTCTCCTTTCTCATCCTTCTCGATTTTAAAACAATAATATTTTACATAAGGAAATCCATGACCTCAAAGCTGAGCTCAACAAATGAAGGGATTGCTATATTGGTCGCCAAGTTACGGCTTCCATTTGACACCACAACAAACAGTGGCCTCTGCAACTGACACATGATAATTATAGGTAAAACAAACAAACAGATTAACTATCTGATAGCACTTTGCATTATCTCCAAGCTTCTCTGATGCATTAAAGGAATTGCACCCAGTATGTCTGCATTTTGTCAAGACCGCTGCAGGTTGTGTGAGACTCTTACTCTCATAATTACTGGGGGACGGTGAGGGAGGGAATTTCTGGTATTGCAATTTGATGTAAAACAGCTCCTGGGGCATAGTAATACCTCTGAGCCAAGCAGGTCGGGGTTCAAGTCTTACCTGCACTGGAGGTGCGTAATAGTATCTCTGAAAAAGGTTGTTCCAAGATGTAAAAAAAATCTCATGAAAAGACAAAACACTTTAAAAAAAAGAAAGTTAAAAATCATACAACACCAGGTTTAATTGGAAGCACTAGCTTTCGGAGGGCCGCTCCTTCATCAGGTGGCGTTGTGTGATTTTTAACTTTCTACACCCCCGTCCAAAACCGGCATCTCCATATCATAAAAAAATTCTCTAAATTGTTACATTGCCTGCAATGCTGTACGAGCATAAATTTGCACTAATTAAATATTGGGAAGTCTGAAGCTTTGTCTTTGGAACCTGCCATAAATTCTTCCCAAAGTATCATCTCCATCATCTCCCTGGCAAGTGTTTGAGGCTGATCCAGATTGCTTAAGAATATTGTGTCTTTCTTGACCCCTTGGTGAGCTTCAGCCATCATCAATCCATGTCATACTTATCACCACCAGCGTTCATCTCGACAGCATCATTCTGCTCCTCAGCTGATCTGCTGTAACCCTAACTGTGCCCTTCTTATTCCGAGACTCGACTATTCCAATACATTTCAGTCAACATTGCACCTTCTACTTTGCATAAACTTGACGTCATCCAAAATCTTGCTGCTGTTGTCCTAACATGTACTAAACCTAGATTTTGTACAATGCAATGAAAGGCATAATGAACACTGTTACTTCTTAGACTGTGGATTAAAAATTGAGGAAATGTGCTCACTAAAGTAAAGAAAGTGTGAGAGAAGATTTTGCAGTTTTTAAAACAAATTACTGGAACACATTGTGGGTTGTATCTAAAATGCTGCCTTATTCCCTTATTCAAGCAGTAGGGAGAATGTCAGACAGTGTGTGCGAATATCTTCTAGAACATAGAACATAGAAACTAGAATGTTACAGCGCAGTACAGGCCCTTCAGCCCTCAATGTTGTACCGAACTGTGAAATTAATCTGATGCCCATCTAACCTGCACCATTCCATTATTATCCATATATATGTTTAATGCCCACTTAAATGCCCTTAACGTTGGTGAGTCTGCTACTGTTGCAGGCAGGCCGTTCCATGCCCCTATTTCTCCCTGAGTAAAGAAACTACCCTTGATACCTGTTCTAAATCTTTCAGCCCTCAATTTAAAGCTATGTCCCCTCGTGTTAGCCTTCACCATCCAAGGAAAAAGATTCTCACTGTCCACCCTATCTAACCCTCTGATTATCTTATACATCTCGATTAAGTCACCTTTCAACCTTCTTCTCTCCAACAAAAACAGTCTCAGTTTCCTCAGCCTTTCCTTATAAGACCTTTGTTCCATACTAGGCAACATCCTAGTAAATCTCCTCTGCACACTTTCCAAAGCTTCCACATCCTTCCTATAATGCAGTGACCAGAACTGTACAAAATACTCCAGGTGCGGCCTTACCAGTGTCTTGCGCACCTGAAGCACGACCTTGTGTCTCTGAAACCCAATCCCCCTACAATAAATGCCAACACACCATATGCCTTCTTAACAATCCTATCAACATGGGTGGCAACTTTCAGGAATTTATGCACCTGGACAACGAGATCTCTCTGTTCATCTACCCTGCCAAGAACTTTACCATTAGCCCCTCTCACGCTAAACCTATGTCCTCTAGTTCTGGACTCCCCGACCCCAGGGAAAAGACTTTGTCTATTTACCCTATCCATACCCCTCATAATTTTGTAAACCTCTATTAGGTCACCCCTCAGCCTCTGACGCTCCAGGGAAAACAGCCCCCGCCTGTTCAACCTCTCCCTGCAGCTCAAATCCTCCAACCCTGGCAACATCCATGTAAATCTTTTCTGAACCCTTTCAAGTTTCACAACATCTTTCCGTTAGGAAGGAGATCAGAATTGCACGCAATATTCCAAAAGTGGCCTAATCAATGTCCTGTACAGCCGCAACATGACCTCTCAACTCCTGTACTCAATACTCTGACCAATAAAGGAAAGCATACCAAATGCCTTCTTCACTATCCTATCTATCTGCGACTCCACTTTCAAGGAGCTATGAACCTGCACTCCAAGGTCTCTTTGTTCAGCAACACTCCCTAGGACCTTACTATTAAGTGTATAAGTCCTGCTAAGATTTGCTTTCCCAAAATGCAGCACCTCGCATTTATCTGAATTAAACTCCATCTGCCACTTCTCAGCCCATTGGCCCATCTGTTCCAGATCCTGTTGTAATCTGAGGTAACCCTCTTCGCTGTCCATGACATCTCCAATTTTGGTGTAATCTGCAAACTTACTAACTGTACGTCTTATGCTCGCATCCAAATCATTTATGTAAATGACAAAAAGTAGAGACAGAGCACTAACAAAGCAGATCATCCATATGGAAGCAGCTATAGCTATGTGGTTAAATTAAGATTGACGTTTTGCTAGTGGATTTGTAGTTTAAAAGAAAAACCCACAGTCACATTTTTCTGCAGTGTTGTTCTAAAAATACAACTATTCTCAGAGCTTCAGGGTCTCATTTATTGCTACCTAAGATTTTTTTAATGAAACAGTTTACCTATTTAAAATGCAGTGTGTACTCAGTCAAGTATTGACAGTCTGGAGCTTTCCCATGTGATTGATTTTATTTCTCCTGGACAAGGTAGATAAAGGAAAATTGGTGCCTTGTTTTATGGATAGGGATTAGAAAGCTGTTGGATGGATTAGTGTAGAGGAGGTAGAGTCCGTTTCTCCTCGGAGCAATCTAGGTTTGTTCAATACATTGCATCAGTTGTATGACATTTTGAACTTTTATTATAAATTCTGTGTCCTATAGTCGTGCCCTACTAGCTGTCTAGTGAAGGTGCAATGTTCCAAAAGCTTGTACTTCTAAATAAACTTGTTAGACTGTAACTTGGTGTTGTGTGATTTTTTTTAACTTTGTCCCCTAGGGTTGATATAGGAGACCACAACACCAGATCCTGCTAGCTTAGATGGAGGTCACCACTCAGGTAAATGCAGTATGGACAGTCCAGAGAAATGGCCAGCTGTGCAGCAGGAAGCTCAATGATCGTCTCTAGTCTGCTAAGGCAAGAGCCACCATCTTCTTTCTGCAACCTCATCACCACTCTAATTCTGCTGCTGCATTGAACCCCCACCAAAGGTCATGCTGTATTTCTCACTGATATATACAACATTTCACCTCATTCACTCAATCTCACCCAGGCCAATCTGCACACTGCTAATCCTGAATGTCCTCTGCACAGTTTACTTGTCACTCTCTTACTCAATCTTGATATCTTGTGACCTTTCCCTCACCTGCACAGCACTAACAGCTAAATCACACACTAGACTCCATGCTGACAAAAATGTCCATGCACGCTAACCCCATTTCCCTACACTTGGCCCATATCCATCTAAACCTTTCCTATCCATGTATTTTCCCAATGCCTTTTAAATATTGCTATAGTACCCGCCTCAACAACTTCTACTGGCAGCTCATTCCATATGCGTACCACCCTCTGTGTAATAAAGTTGCCCTTCAGCTCCCCTTTTATTCTTTCCCCTCTAACCTTAAATTGATGCCCTCTAGTCCTGGATTCCCCAATGATTGAAAAAAGATTGAGTAGATTTCCCCTATCCATGCCTCTCATGATCTTATACACTTCTATAAGATCACCCCTCAGACTCCTATGCTCTAAAGAAAAAAGTCCTGGCTTGTCCAACCTGTCCATATAACTCAGATCCTAGAATCCTGGCAACATCCTTGTAAATTTCTTCTGCACTCTTTCCAGTTTATTAACATCCTTCCTATAGCAAGATGACCAAAACTGAACACAATACTCCAAGTGCAGCCTCACCAATGTCCTGTACAACTGCAACACAACTTCCCAACTTCCATACTCAATGTCCTGACTGATGAAGGCCAGTGTGCCCAAAGCCTTCTTCACTGCCTTGTCTACCTGTGACTCCACTATGCACCTGAACTCCAAGGTCCCTCTGTTCCACTACACTCCTTAAGTCCTACCATTCACCATGAAACTCCTACCTTGATTTGACTTTCCAAAATGCAACACCTCACACTTATCTATATTAAACTCCATTTGCCATTTCTCCGCCCACCTCCTGGCTGATCAAGGACCATGCATCTCACTCCAGGCCTCCCTTCTCTTGTTTCAGGAGAAAACAGCCCAGAAATGTGGTGAGGCTGCTCACTATAAAGCTGCTGATCCTCTACAAGGAGGGAATCTTGGTCCTTGCTGGAGAAGGCGGGGGTCACTCCTGTGGAGGTGCTGAAACATCTATGTTCCTGCTTAATGAAAGTGAGGACTGTAGATGCTGGAGATTAGAGTCGAGAGTGTGGTGCTAGGAAAGCACAGCAGGTCAGGTCGCATCCGAGGAGCAGGAGAGTTGACATTTTGGGCAAAAGCCCTTCATCTATGTTCCTGCTGCCAACTAAGTGTCCATTATCCTTAGTACCCAGCTATTCTTAACATACCACAACTTCTGCCCCTTTTATGTTTTGCGGTTACCAGCATAATCTCCATGAGGGCTGAGATAAAGAAGTCCAAACCATGAGAGATCATCTCCTTCAACCCTGAAAAAGATGCCTCAGAGGAAACACTGGCAAGGCTGCCTCCTGCGTTTCCATTAGCTCTGATATCGACACCTCAGTGGGTTTTATTTCCCTTGATTACTGGGGGAGGATCTTCTGGTGAGCACTTCACTGCTCTGTCTCTCCAGCTAGTTGAGAAGGGAAAAGCCCAGTTCGCTGGCACTTGGAGGACTGTTGAAAACTAGGCACCTGCTCATCCCCAGGCAGGAGAAGACTCCGCAGGTGTTGCAGTCAGGGACAGACATAAACAGACACAGGAGCAGCAGGCAGGTTTGCTGGGATCACTGCTGATGCAAAGGATGTGTGACAGTAATAATGCCATTTGCGCCGTGATGCCTCTATCATGGAAGTGTCTAGCTGCCTCCAAGGACAGGCTGCCTGTTACTTTAATGCCACAGGGTCTTTTGGATACGCACATGGGGCTGCACTACTCTATCTATTGGACCTCAATACTAATGGCCAGAGGATGACCCACAGACAGTTCTCCTAGGAATCTTTTCTCAGGACACTCCAGAGGTGGTGGGCCTCCATTCTGCTTACCACCCTCTCCTCTGATTATACAACACATCATCCTCCACCATTTCCGTCACCTGCAAACAGACCCCACCACCAGAGATATATTTCTCTCCCCACTCCTATCTGCATTTCGCAGAGACCTTTCCATCCACAACTCCCTTGTTAGGTCCAAACCCCCCACCAACCCACCCTGCACTCCCACCATCTTCCCTTGGCACCGCAAGAGACATAAAATCTGCACCCACACCTCCTCCCTCACCTCCATCCAAGGCCTCAAAGGATTCTTCCAAATCTTACAGAGATTTTCCTGCGCCTCCACACATGTCATCCACTGTTTCCATTGCTCTCGACATGGTTCCTCTAAATTGTCAAGACAGGACGCCAATTTGTGGAACGTTTTAGAGAACATCTCTGGGACACAAACACTAAACAACCCCACTGCATTGTTGCTGAACACTTCAACTCCCCCTCCCACTCCACCAAAGACATGTAAGTCCTGGACCACCTGCACTGCCAAATTCTAGCTACCCGACTCCTGGAGGAAGAATGCCTTATCTTCTGCCTTGGGAACTTCCAACCACACGGGATCAATGTTAATTTCACCAGTTTCCTGATCTCCCCTCCCCCCACCTTATCCCTGATCCAACCCTCCAACTTGGCACTGCCCTCTTGAACTGTCCTACCTTGCTTCCCACCTATCCCGTCCACCCCCTGCTCCGACCTATCCTGATCACCCCTCACATTCATCCACCTATTGAATTTCCAGCTACCTTACCCCTAGCCCCACCCCACTCACATTTATCTCTCAGGCCCCTTGGGCCACCCCACACTCCCGATGAAGACTTATGCTCGAAACGTCATCAGTCCTGCTCTTCAGGTGCTGCCTGACCAGCTGTGCTTTTCCAGCACCACACTTTTTGATGCCCTCTCCTCTGTGGTAAGCTGAGGGCAATACACTTGCAACTGGCAAGGGCATGCTCATCATTCCTGTATCTTCTGGAGAAAAACATCCCTGAAGTTATCCAACTAGACCTCCAGGGCAAGTGGACTCCTATGTGGGGCAGGCCTCCCCCACCCCAGTTCTGGGTACATGGACTGCAACTAGACATAATGAGAGGTCAGGAAAGAAGTCCTTTTGAGGTACATTGGTGACAGGGGTGACATATCATTATAAAGAGTGTTACGGATTTGTAATACATGTTCACTTTTCGCAATCAGCTGAGTTTGCGAGTCTCTGTCTTCAATCCCTCAACTCTTGTTGTGTTTCCTCCCACCAAGTAACAATTTTCAATTTGTTTCTGCCTCAGGGATGTTCTGCAAATACTGACACACTCTTGGGATCCTGTGTAAATACTAACACACTCTCAGGGGCCCTCTGTTTAAATTGACACACACCTGGAGACTCCCTTCCAGGGTTACCATACTCGTGGGGTATCTATGTGACTATTGACTCACTCTCAAAGTGAGTAAAATATTGCCACATTCTCAGAGACTCCCTGGGGAACAAAGTCACATCTCGAGGAATCCCAGTGAATGCTGACACAAATCCAATGACCCCTGTGAATATTGACATAACTTCGGGGAATCCCTATTAATATTAACAAATTCTTGCGGTTCCACTGTAGACGTTGACATGCCCCTGGAACCCTTTGCAATTGTTGGAACACTCCAAGGGACTCGTACAAATATTGAAACACTACCTGCAATAAATGACACATACTCCAGGAATCCCTGTACATATAAATATACTGATGAGAGCCCCAGCAAATATTATCTCTCCTAGGTCTCCTCTAAATATTTCACCACATTCCTGATAGTCTTTGTGGGTATTGGCAGACTCTTATAAATTCTCCTCCTACTTTTCAAAAAAGTAGTGTCAACTACCCAAAAAACATTTTTAGTTTATTTGTATATCATCATAGAGTCATGGAGTCATAGAGATGTATAGCATGGAAACAGACCCTTCAGTCCAACCTGTCCATGCCGACCAGATATCCCAACCCAATCTAGTCTCACCTGCCAGCACCTGGCCCATATCCCTCCAACCATTTCCTATTCATATACCCATCCAAATGCCTCTTAAATGTTGCAATTCCACCACTTCCTCTGCCAGCTCATTCCATACACGTACCATCATATTAATAATAGGATTATAAGTTAACTCAAGGCAATCTGATGATAGAAACCTTATCAACTACTTGACACATAGGAAGACGTTTTCGACATTTCTTTAACCAAGGTCTACTAAAAGTGATATAAAAGCCTCTGATATAAAAGCATTTCATTCATCATTTAGTGTCTGGGTCTAATGAAGAATGCTCTAAATGTTAGTATGTCTTTACTTTTTACAGACAATGTGATGCATATTTCTGGTAATTCCTGTTTGTTATGTCTCAGATTTTCAGCATTTGCAATTCTTCCCTTTAGTTCCATTTTGATGTTCATCAGAGTTTTCCTATTTGCATGAGAAATGGAAATTTCAAAAGATTAAAAAGTCAAGATTGAAAAATAATCACAATCAAAAGAAAGTTTCAAATTATTCTGCAGGGGCCAATAAATTCACACAAGACTTAATGTTCAAAAATGAGTGGAACAAATTGAATATGAAACAACTTCATACAAAATACAACTGTAAAACTGAATGAGAATGATAATGTCAAACCAATTCACCCCAGTTGGCAGCTCTAGGAACTGTTATTATGGATAGTGATGGATAAAGTGGAAAAATATTTATTAATATAATTCTGGTTACTTATCTTAGTAAGTAGGTTTGTAAATGCAGGTTATGGGAAAAGAGGCACCAGGTCTGTTTGACTTATAATGTATATCTTCGACTGGCTGCAGACACTCTTATAGATGCTACAGAGCGGCTCGTCATTAAAACAAATGATGCTAATATAAACACCATTATTCTACAATTGCTGTCCTGCCATGCATTAACAATGTGACATTTCCTTTCTTTTAAAAATAGCAATAAAAACAGCAAAAAATTCACCACCCTCAACCTTCACAGCCAGTGATTTATTCTAATTATTTCTCCAACATCCAGTTGAATATTTTAAATATTATAGCCTAAAAATCACCAGTGTCATTATTCACAGATGAATTCCTCTGTCCATTATCTTGATGGAAGGGTAATTTCATTTTCTTGCTGCGAAAGTCTATGCATGATTTGGGTTTATTAAGTTTTTCACAAGTGAAATCCATAGATTTTCGTTAAGTAAGATTATTAAGTGATACGTTGCAATGGCAGGAAAATAGGGTTGAGTTACACACCAACCACGATTAAATGATGGAACAATTTTGAGGAGTTTGAATCTCACCTACTCCTATATTCCCATGGACTTCACTAGTTCAAGAAGTCAGCTCACGACCAGCTAGTTAAGGACAATTAGAGATGGTCAATAAATGCCTACATAACCAGGGACGCTCACATATTATGAATGAATTACAAAGAAGTTAGCAAGATCAAAAAAGTCAAAATTGAGTAACATAGCAGACATAACCATATTATGAGAATTTATTCAATGATATAAACAAAGATCATCTTCTTTAGACATGTTTGTGTCTTAATGCTTTTGAACTTCATTCTTCATTCAAAACTAAATCAATATTTATGATATAACTTTCTTAACAATCGAAATTAGCTGAATTTTATACATTTAATTATTCTGCTATTAACAACAAGCTTTCATTGCAATAAAATCTAAACTACTCTTGTAGCTTTCGGGAGAGGCTTAATCTGTTGGGACTTTTCCCCCAGAGCCTCAAAAGCTGAGGGGTGGCCTTTGAAGGGTTTATCAAATCATGAAGGATGTGTATAGGGTGAATAGCAAAGGATTTTTTTCTTCGGATGAGGGAGTCCAACAGCGATATAGTTCCGAGTCAGGCTGGTGTGTGGCTTGCCTCTACTGTCCTTGACCTTTTCGGTGATCAAAGTCCCAGGTGAGTTAAAAATCCTTGGTGAGTTGCTGCATTGCATCCTGGTGCAACTGTGAGTCAGTGGTGGAGTGAGTGAGTGAACATTGAAGTTTATAGATGGGTTACTAAGCAAGTGAGTTGCTTTGTCCTGGATGGTGTCAAGGTTCTTGAGCGTTGTTGAAACTGCACCTACCCAAAGTTTCAGACAAATTTTGGGGAGACAAGAGCTGAGTTACACGCCTCACAATTCCTAGCCCCTAAACTGCTCTGGTAGCCACAGTATTGAAATGGTTAATCTAGTTCAGTTTCTGATCAATTGAAACCCCCAGGATGGTGATAGTGGGGGTTTAAGTAATAGGAACAAATTTTTGCATGTCAAGGGATGTTAAGATCACAATGCCATATTCCTGTTGCTAAGTAAGCATTTAAATAGGTTCCTATGAAGTCAAATTAAGAGCCTTGACATACTCCGACTTTGATGATTTGTGTTACCAGAAATTTCCTGTATGGTCAAAAGACTCAATTTTTATATGTCATTAGCTTGTCTAAAAGTACGATATAATGAATTCATCACTAAGCTTGAAGCCTTAAGGAAAGGAATGTGTATTTTTATTATATTATGCACAGATATGTGAAATATTTTATGGCTTGCTCTTTTACAGGATATAAGCATGCATTTGCAACGTTAACACAAATTGTAGCAAATAATGAGTTCCTTATCCTATATTATATCAATCAAGAATCATTTATTGCTGCAAATTTATTTCTCAAGTGTTCAGAAAATTAAAATAAATTGTCATAATATTATTTTCAAGTTACAGTACTTAAAATATATTTTTTAGCCAAATATTATTCTTGCCTGCAGTGTGTAAGCCTTATGTATAATCCCACTCTTTTGCTATTTTATCCAAAGTGTGCTCAGCCTGACAGCATTGGTACAGTAAGAATTTATCAGCTTTTAATCACATAAACAAATGTCCCTTTCCTGCTGAACGGAGGGCACACTGTTCATTTTTTTTCTCTTTTGCTTAGAGTTAAAGACCATTAATAACCTTTCTGTCGCCCCTGAGTCCTAGCAGCACTGACAGGAGAGGAAGGCAGTGAGAAATTTATTTTATGCTGATACATTCAGGCCTTTTACAAAACCCAGTAATACCTTCACCCAGCCCAGAGTGCATGAGAAAAACACAGTTAACCCAGCTCTGGAAAACACAAACATGTCAAATCTGCAGGTAATATCTTTTGTTCTCAAAAGGGCATGGAAAAACATCTTTAGCTTGCAAGTTCCAAGTATTACTGTAAGTCAGACAGCAACACGTAATGGAAATAGTTTTAATCTAACTTGCGTGATGGGAAACCGATGGGATTGGTTCTAATGCTAGTTTACAAACTGTTCAAAATTGGATCCCACTGACTTCAAAGGGGAATAATATTGAGAGGGTGCAAAATTAGTGTTGCCCTCCACCCATCTCATTGATTTCCAACTGGTTTGTTAGAATAGAACGCCAGTAGAGTGTTTAATATAAATGTGTTAAAATTAGCATACTGCTTTAAGATTTTCTACAGGATCATAAGGTATACTTTAATTTCAAATAATATTCTTATTTAGCTTTCCTCCAGTAGTACTGTTTTCCATAGGTATATATTAAGTCTCTTTCAGTCAACTCACATCAAACTTGTTTCCCAGATATTTTCTCACTGATATTAAGGATAAGTCTCATAGAAAGTAAATCTTGCATTTATATAGCATCTTTCATGACTTCAAAAGCAATTTAATAGTTCTGAAGTGCTTTAGGAATTTTAACAATTCACTTGTGAGAGCACTGCTGGCTAGGTCAGCATTTATTGCCTAGCCCAAATTGCCCAGAGATCTGCTGAGATTCAACCACATTGCTGTGGGTCTGGAGTCACATGTATGCCAGACCAGGTAAGATGGCAGTTTCTTTCCCTAAAGGACATTAGTGAACCAGATGGGCTTTTCCTGACAGTGGCTCATGGTCATCATTACATTGCTTTCCCTTGAATTCAAATTCCACCATCTGCTGTGGTGGGATTTGAACCCAGGACCTCAGATTAATATCTAGGCCTCGAGATTAACAGACCACCACCTCTTCCATGAGTTGGATGAGTGGGTGAGTGAAATAAGAATGAGTGAAATAAATTTTTAATGTAATTTTTCTCACAGACAGATCAATGAAAATACTGTTCATAACATCCTTCCAAATGTGTTTGTAATTGACACCCAAAATTAAATCCACAAAATAAAACTTATGGACCAAATTACATTTTAAAAACTGAGATGCAGAAGTAGTCATTGGAGACAGAGTGCAATAAAAATACAGTTTACTTTAATGATTTGGAACTATACATGTTCATTTTTATTTTGGTGTAAGTGTAATAACTTTCACTAAAGTTAATATATTATTTGGAAATAAACAGGAAAATACAATTAAAAGGTCTGTCACTGGTTGCACCTTCTTTCATTCCAAATGTGTTTCCAAATGTCATATCAGGTGGAATCCACAAGAAAAAGTCCAATCGGCATGTATTCCTGCTGTGTGTGAACTACGTTAAGTTCATAGAATTCTGCAGGACGAAGAAAGAATGAAGGTAGTTGACTCATGACTTCTCTCCCCTACTCCTACATCATAACACTGCAACATTTTCCTCTCCATGTGGAAATCCAATTCCTTATTGAATTAATCTACCTCCACCATCCTGTCAGGCTGCCCTTTCTTGATCATGACATGCTATGTAAAAAGTTTTCTCATATTTCCTCTCTTTGTTTTGCCAATTATCCAAAATTTCAATCCTCTGATTGCCAACCCTCCTGCCAGAGGAAACAATTCTTTCCTATTTTACTTTAACACAAACATTTGCACTTTATTAATTACCTCCCCTGCAGCTGCAGTGGCTACTTCTGCATCTCAGTTTTTAAAATGTAACTTGGTCCATAAGTTTTATTTTGTGGATTTAATTTTGGCTGTCAATTTCACTGGGTGCAGTTATAGAAGTTTTGGAAATATTAGATTAGATTTTATTAGATTCCCTACAGTGTGAAAACAGGCCCTTTGGCCCAACAAATCCACGCCAACCCTCCGAAGAGTAATCCACCCAGACCCATTCCCCACATTTACCCTGACTAATACACCAAACACTATGGGCAATTTAGTATGGCCACTTCACCTGACCTGCACATTTTTGGATTGTGGAGGGAAACTGGAGCACCTGGAGGAAACCCATGCAGACACGGGGAGAACGTGCAAACTCCACACAGACAGTTGCCCGAGGACTAGAATCGAACCTGAGTCCCTGGCGCTGTGGGTGTTGATATCCTTAACAATCATATTCTTGTTATCTTTGAATTATCTAGACCTCACATTCCAGAATCCCCTCTTTAAATCTCCATGCCTCTATGTTTCTCTTTCTTCACTTAAAGTGCTTCTCAAAATTCACATCTCCGATGAATCTCTTGATCGCTTTCCTATTATATCTCCTTATGTAATACAATGCCAAAGTTTGCTTTATGACCCTCCTGTTTTCTGACACTGTGGAGCTCTTTGGGAAATTTTACTATGCTACAGTCTCTGTGGAAATTCAAATGGTTGTTAATCTATGCAGAGGCTGACATTCTATACTATCCTCTTAAAACTCCAGCAGAAGTCTGGGAAGAATGAAACAAAATGAAAAAAGTAATATTTTTTTCCTAGAAGCTCTGCAGAGTGATTGATAGACCAGTTGAACTTGTGTGGATTTTCAGCTCCAAAGATGTGATGTGTTAGGTAGGTTAATGATAGCAGTTAAGTACCACTATATATTAAGCTGCTTCACACTCTTTGACCTTATTTCTTCAAATAAGTGGCTCTCTGTGTCTTTTGTCTAACAGATTTCCACCAGCTCTTAACTTCAGTAGTCATGGCCTTGGTCCTTTTTCATCTGCTGAAAATCTTAAACTATCTTTTCTCATGTCTCCTCCAAATATTTTAATTACCTTATCCATGTCTACTTTCTTTCACTTTTGCTACTCTTGAAGCTGTGAAAAGAACAGACATATCAAACACTCAATCACTAATCCTGCATCTGAAGTAATCCTCCAGAACCTGAGACAAGAAAACATTTTTAACTGATAGGTGCCACTTTTCATTCCCACTTTAAGGTTTGTTTCCTCACAGAACCTTTCTTGTTCTCTCTTTCATTAATGTAACAAATTTGAATGCTCTATGAACTTTCCCTTCTACTTATAAGGTTATAGGAACCAGAGTAGACCTTTGGCATTCTGTCTACAAAAAAAATTCTCAGGCTTAAACCAAGGAACTGATCTAGCAGCAAGTGCCATTTGCAAAAGAGAGTTCCAAACTTCTGCCACGCTTTTTGGTAGAATGCATCTCCTAATTTTGCTCTTGAAAGGTTTGGCAGTAAATGTTATGTTGGATTCCCTAACCATTGGAGATAATTCAGCTCTGTCTACTTCTCAATTCCCCTTAATATTTTGAGAACTTCTAACCTTCAGTCTTGCTCATCGTTACTGTGTTGAAATTCCAGTTTTTAAATCCAAACCTGACATCACCTAATCACATATTCCAATTTGATCTTTTTAATCATAATGAGTTTCTGTACTTTAAGCACGAGGTTCTCTTTTCATATCACTGTTAGAAAATCAAGTATTTGCTCTGTTGTGTGGCATTTGAGCTGCTGCAGTGCCTTATGAACAATATTGTTCACTGTCCTCTTGTTGACTACACTCTACTCTGAAATAGCCTATTTACATTATCATCTGTTTAAGGAGGTTCAATTACATGCTGCCATGGAGACTGTCTTCATTATGTCTGGGCTTATTCCTGCATTATTAAATAGAGTATAGACTGGAACCAACTGAAGATTAAAGTTTCATTCACAGAATCAGAGAATGATTCTGTTCCATTGCTTTTCATCTTCCAAAACTCTGTAGAATCTGGACCAGCTCTCGCAGATTGGATGGTATTAAATGTAACCCCACTGTTTAAAGAAAAGAGGGAGAGAGAGCACCAGGAATTACAGACTAGTTAGGTCAACATCAGTTGTAGGAAAAATGCTGGAGTCTACTCGAATCAATCTTTGATAAAATCATATTTGATAAAACTACTGGAGTGTTTGAGGGCATAACTAGTAGAATAGATGGAGGAGAACCACCAGATGTGATGTATTTGAATTTTCAGAAAACATTTTGACAAATTCCCAAATAAGGTAATACAAAATTGAAGAATGTGGGACTAGTGGTAATATACTGGTCTGGTATATACTGGTCTGAAAATTGGTTTACAGACATGATACAGAGAATAGGAATAGATAGGTAATTTTCAGAGTGGAAGTGGGATATCAGATACATCAATGATTTCAATGAGGGAATCAAACACAATATTTCCAAGTTGTCTGAAGACACCAAACTAGGTGGGAGTGTGAATATTGAGGAGGACATGAAGAAACTTCAGGGAAGTAGAGGCAAGTTGAGTGAAAGGGCAAATAAATGCCAACTGTAACATAACATGGATAAATATGAAGTTGTTCACTTTGGTAGGAGAAACAAAGTGGCAGAGTATTGTTTAAATGATGATACTTTGGGACAGGTTGATGTATAAAGGAAACTGTTTTTGGACGTAAGTATGCAGGTGCAGCAAGAAGATAAGAAGGCAAGTTGAATGTTGGATCTTCATTGCAAGTCTTGAGTACAGGAGCAAGGAAGTCTTAGTGCAGCTCTACAGGCTCTTGTTCAGACTATATCTGGAGTATTGTATGAAGTTTTGGTTTCCTTACCTAAGAAATGATATACTTACCATCGAAGATGTGCATTGAAGGTTCACCAAGTTGATTCCTGTGATGAAAGATTTGTCATATCAGTAGAGATTGAGTCTGTAGTGATTATAAGGGTGTCAGCTAGGTGGACAGCATAGAAAATGAGTTTCCTGACAGGGGCTGTTAATTCCTGATGAAGGGCTTGTGCCTGACATGTCAATTCTCCTGCTCCTCAGATGCTGCCTGACCTGCTGGGCTTTTCCAGCACCAACTCTCAACTCTGATCTCCAGCATCTGCAGTCCTCACTTTTTCCAGGGGCTGTTAACCTGGTCCAATTAGGGAGCCCTATCTGACAGATAAAACAGGAGTGTCAGATATCCTGATACTCTGATATTTGACTCTGACAAGGCTGTACCTGAGTCAAGGAATTTCCACGTGTAAATAAAGAGTGACTTGGTGATGGGATACTCTGTGGAGTTATTTCAGGGTCAAGTGGGCCTTTATTCACTAGAATTTAGAAGAATGAGAGGGGATCTCATTGAAACACTGAAATTCTGACAGGGCTGGGGAGACTGGGTGAAGAGATAATGTTCTTTGTGGCCAGGGTGTCATGGACTCGGGATACACAGTAAGCCATTTGAGACTGAGATGATAAGAAATATCTTCATTCAGAGGGTGGTGAACCTATTGAATTCTCTACAACAAAAGGCTTTGGAAGCAAAACCAATGAATTAAGAATTAGATAGATTGCTAGAAGCTAAATGTGCCAAAGGTGCAGGGAGAAGGCAAGAGTATGGTATTGAGATAGAGGATCAGGAATGATGTATGGAATGGCAGAGAGGGCTCAATGGGCTGACAGGCCTGATTCAGCTTCTATTTTTGATGTTGTAGCATGAGGAGACCCTTCAGCCTTTCTTGTTCATGCTAGCTCCCTGAAGAAATAATTTATCTTGTGATCCTCTCCTGCTTCCTCTCTATAAACCTTCATAATTTTCCACCGTAGGTAAGAATCCAGTTTCCTCTTGATGAGACCTGCTTCCACCACATTCTCAGGCAGTGCATTCCACATTCTAACTACTTAGAGTCATCGCATTATACAGCACCGAACAAGTGTGCTGGAAGACTGGAGTTTGGCAAATGTAGTGCCACTGTTTAAGAAGTGTGGTAAAGACAAGCCAGGGAACTATAGATCGGTGAGCCTGACCTCAGTGGTGGGCAAGTTGTTGGAGGAATCCTGAGGGATAGGATGTACATGTATTTGGAAAGGCAAGGACTGATTAGGGATAGTCAACATGGCTTTGTGCATGGGAAATCACGTCTCACAAACTTGATTGAGGTTTTTGAAGAAGTAACAAGGAAGAGTGATGAGGGTAGAGCAGTAGATGTGATCTATATGGACTTCAGAAGGCGTTTGACAAGGTTCCCCATGGGAGACTGGTTAGCAAGGTTAGATCTCATGGAATACAGGGAGAACTAGCCATTTAGATACAGAACTGGCTCAAAGATAGAAGACAGAGGGTGGTGGTGGAGGGTTGATTTTCAGACTGGAGGCCTGTGACCAGTGGAGTGCCACAAGGATCGGTGCTGGGTCCTCTAATTTTTGTCATTTACATAAATGATTTGGATGCGAGCATGAGAGGTACAGTTAGTAAGTTTGCAGATGACACCAAAATTGGAGGTGTAGTGGACAGCGAAGAGAGTTACCTCAGATTACAACAGGATCTGGACCAGATGGGCCAATGGGCTGAGAAGTGGCAAATGGAGTTTAATTCAAATAAATGCGAGGTGCTGCATTTTGGGAAAGCAAATCTTAGCAGGACTTATACACTTAATAGTAAGGTCCTAGGGAGTGTTGCTGAACAAAGAGACCTTGGAGTGCAGGTTCATAGCTCCTTGAAAGTGGAATCGCAGGTAGATAGGATAGTGAAGGTGGTGTTTGGTATGCTTTCCTTTATTGGTCAGAGTATTGAGTACAGGAGTTGAGAGGTCATGTTGTGGCTGTACAGGGCATTGGTTAGGCCACTGTTGGAATATTGTATGCAATTCTGGTCTCCTTCCTATCGGAAAGATGTTGTGAAACTTGAAAGGGTTCAGAAAAGATTTACAAGGATGTTGCCAAGGTTGGAGGATTTGAGCTACAGGGAGAGGCTGAACAGGCTGGGGCTGTTTTCCCTGGAGCGTCAGAGGCTGAGGGGTGACCTTATGGAGGTTTACAAAATTATGAGGGGCATGGATAGGATAAATAGACAAAGTCTTTTCCCTGAGGTCAGGGAGTCCAGAACTAGACGGTGTAGGCTTAGGGTGAGAGGGGAAAGATATAAAAGAGACCTAAGGGTCAACTTTTTCACGCAGAGGCTGGTACGTGTATGGAATGAGCTGCCAGAGGATGTGGTGGAGGCTGGTACAATTGCAACATTTAAGAGGCATTTGGATGGTTATATGAATAGGAAGGGTTTGGAGGGATATGGGCCGGGTGCTGGCAGGTGGGACTAGATTGGGTTGGGATATCTGGTCGATGTGGACAGGTTGGACCAAAGGGTCTGCTTCCATGCTGTACATCTCTATGACTCTAAGTGTCTCAGCTTGTCAAGTCTGTCCCACCAAAAATCTACAAAACCTACACTAGCCACTACTTGCTGTGGAAAAACAGCATTTCCTCATGTTGCCATTGCTTCTTTTGTCATAAATTTGTGTCCTCTTACTCTCAATCCTTCCAACAGGACAAATTAGATGTGAACATTCATCATTAAACAATGTGTCATAACACTGGTTCTTTTCTGTTCTTTCCTTGTATTTGTTCTGAGTTTTAACTTCAAGTATATTCTCATTGCCAATAAGGAGTTATTATGTTATTTCGCTTTGTCCTTGAGGCGACCTTTGCAATCAGTGAGCTTTCTTCCATTGTTTCCGCAGCCTTTTGTGGTGATTGTGGGTTATCTGCTCAGGAAATACATGATTTCTGCTTTCTGTAGGACTAACACCAATCATCCAATAATTCGAGATAAGTGAGACAGAAGATATTGGAACCTGCACCAAGACTCCACTAGCATCACAGAAAATATGGAAAGAGTAATGTTCTGGGGACCTGGATTCAAATCGCACCATAGCAGACGGTGGAATATGAATTCAATCCAAAAGTCTGGAATTAAGCACCTAATGATGTTCATGAAACTGTTGCTGATTGCTGGAAAAACCACCTGGTTCACTACTGCCTTCAGGAAAGGAAATCTGCCAACCTAAATGGACCGTGTCTAAACCTGCCCTCAGTTACCTCAGAGCAATTTCATCTGTATGTAGCAATTTCATCTGTCCCCACTAGTGCATAGAAGAATGAGAGGAGATTTAATTGAGGTACATGAGATGCTAAAAAGAATAGACAAAGTAGACATAGAAAGGACATTTCCTCTTGTATGGCAATCTAGGATTGGACGTGATGTTTTAGGTTGAGGGGTGATTGATTTAAAGTCGATATGAGAAGGAATTTCTTCTCTCAAAGGGTTGTGAATCTGTGGAATTCACTACTCCATGGTGAGGTGGATGCTGGGACACTGAATAAATTTAAGGAGGAGATAGACAGATTATTAATTAGAAATGGTTTGAAGGGTTGTGGGGAATGGGCAGGAAAATGGAACTGAGGCTGGCATGTGATTAGCCTTGATCGTATTGAATCATAGAACAGGCTAGAGGGGCTGAATTACTTATGCTGCTCCTAGTTCTTATCTTCTTAATTAGTTGTGAGTTCAAATCTTGCTCAGAAGACACAGCATGTCAACGAGGCTGGCAGCTGGAGTGTGAGAACTGAAGAAGTGCTGCATTGTTGTAGCATAACTAATTGAGATTTTCTGGTCCTTAATCATATTACTGTTTACAGGACCTTGCTGAGTATAAAGGCAATGACCTGATAATATTATTGCTTGTCTATTAATCCAGTGACACAGATAATGTTCTGGGGGCCTAGGCTCAAATTCCACCATGGCAGATAGTGGAATGTGAATTCAATCCACAAATCTAGAATTAAGAGTCTAATAATGATCATCAAACTGTTGCTGATTGTTTGAAAACACATTTGGATCACTAATGCCTTTAGGGGAAAAAAATCGACCATCCTTACCAGGTCTGGCCTACATATGACACCAGATCCACAGTGATGTGGTTGATGCTTAACAATTAGGGATCTGAAATAAATGCTGATCTGGCCAGCGATGCCTACATCCTATGAATGAATAAAAAGTTAGTTGTTGCATTCCTTAGATTACAACCAGGGCTGTACTTCAAAAACATTGGTTTTAAAAAATTGGGACACCCTGGACTAGGAAAAGCAGGCAGAAATGCATGGCAGAATTTTTCTCTTTTCTCCATCAAAGAAAACAGTCCTTCTCTGACATGTTCATCCTGTGCTTAGACTTGCAGGAAACATGGAAACAATTCATTTCTCCACAATCACTTGCATTTCACAAGCCTCATTGTCCAACACCAGTTGAGGCTACTTCCAAAACAAAACTGGAAACAGCCTTACAAATGAGAAAATAAGCAGCATTCAGTCAACATTTGAAACAGATGAATAAACCCTCCATCAGATAGGATATGTGCTTACACACTATAAAACTTAGCACCTCCCAGCAGAGGTCATAGGAAAATAAGGCTCAGGAGTAGGAATACACCATTCAAACTCTTGAGCCTGCTCTGCCATTCAAGAGGATCATAGCTCATTGGATTGGGGTCTCAATGCTATTTTCCTGTTTGCCCTCCATAATACTTAACTCCTTTGTCTATTGTCATGATTAAAAATCACACAAAACCAGGTTATAGTCCAACAGGTTTATTTGCTATAACCTGATGTTGTGTGATTTTTAACTTTGTCCACCCCAGTGCAACGCCAGCACCTTCACATATTGTCATGATGACATCTTACTAAATAACTTTGAGTTTGAAGAGTTATGGATATCTGAATTTCTTCTTGAAGAGGGCAATGAAAGAACATTGAAACAATATTTTCTTAACAATGCATTTCTTTAAAGTCTCATCTGTTGTGATATTGGTTTGTTCTCTTGTCTGCATTTATAACCGTAAACTTGTAGCTTCTGTTTTGGAGGTTGTTTGGAATTGTCAGCAGTGGCTAACCCAGGGGAAGAAATGAGGTTCCTAGCCCAGTTCTCCTGTCTCTGAAAAGGTGGATCCAGTGTGGTACCTGGACCCTTGTTTCAGAATGATTGTCCTCCAGAAAAGCATCCAGGAGAATTTTCAAATACCCTGATTCCTGAGCAAGCTGTGTTGGGTAATATCCCAGAAATATCTACATGTTTTAGTGACATCCACCTTTGTGCAATAGAAAGTTAGACTGACAGCTATTGGAACATTCCACGCCTTAATCTATTTTTGTTTTCATGATTTAAGACTTACTGGCCAAAAGTGTGTTTATTCTCCAAAGAACTCTTTTTTTTTCTCTTGATCCAGCATGTGCATATTTGTTTGTGTGTTTGGTTATTTAGAGGAGGTAAGTATTTATATTTTGACATTACAAACTAAGTATATTAATCAGTTTTAAATTGGCATCAAATAAGCTTCATTTATAATAAATCAATAATTATGTTTTTATTAAAGACATCTGGCTGATGGATCTTGTCATTTTAAATGCACTGTAGAAAAATCATATGATTGGCCATACTGAGAACTAGAGAAAACAATTAAATTGATGTTAACCACAGAGTAGGAAAAGTGAGTACACTTCTCTTACCTTGGTCATAACATCATTAAAATCTATTTAACTCATACTTGAATAAATTCAATGAAAAGCTTTGATTAATTTTTGGGTAAGATAATTCCACAGACTAATGTTCCAAGAGGAAAAAAATCTCCACATCCTCATCTTAAATAAACCTCTTCTTAAACTGCATCCTCTAGTATGAATAGACCATTCAGCCACTCCCAAATGGATAAATGTCTTGTCCATATCCAGCCTATGAAGTCATCTCAGGATTTTATATATATTTTTATAAGAGCACCCCTAATTCTTCTAAATACCTTGAGTATAATCTCAGTGTGTCCAACCATAACTCATCCCAGGAATGAGTTAAGTAAGTCTTCACTGAATTGTTTCTAATGAAATTCTGTCCCTTTTTGTGTGCTCTCACCAAGGCACTGTATCAGTGTAGCAAAGCCTCCCCAGCTTTAAGATTCCATTCCTCTTGGAATAATTACAATGTTCCATTTTGCTTCCAGATAACCTGCTGCACTAACTTTTTGGGATTCATGCATATGGAAACCCAGATCCCAATGTTTTCAGAATTCTACAGTTTCCACCCATTTAAATAATATGCTGCATTTCCATTCTTCCTGCCAAGTTCAGGTTGACATTTTCCTACATTATATTCTTGCCCATTTACTTAACCTTTGAGTACCAATTTCCAAAATCCCTATTCCCTCCTTGACAACAAACTTTCCAATTTATTGTGATATCATTGGTGAATTAGCTCAGAATCTTTAGGTCAAATTGACCACGAACCCTGGAGGCATTTTGCCTTTCTAAACAAAAGGTTTCATTCAGGGAAGACAATCTGTTGACCTACATCTGATTCCAGACCTAAAGTAAGGTGGATAACTTTTATATGTCCTCTTAAATGGCACTTAATTCAACAGCAATTGGGGATGGGCAGTAGACCTTGTTGGTGATGCTTACACCTCAAAAACCACTGCACCTTCCAGTCCTTGGGTGAAATTCCTGGAACTTCCCTAGATTAGATTCCCTACAGTGTGGAAACAGACCTTCAGCCCAATAAATCCACACTGACCCTCCGAAGAGTAACCCACCCAGACCCATTTCATTCTGACTAATGCACCTAACACTATGGGTAATTTAGCATGGCCAATTCACCTGGCCTTGTACATCTTTGGACTGTGGGAGGAAACCCACTCAGCACTGGGAGAATGTGCAAACTCCACACAGACAGTCACCCGAGGCTGGAATCGAATCTGGGACTCTGGTGCTGTGAGGCAGCAGTGCTAACCGTGCTGCCCCAGGTTATGAGTGTTTCCATATCGCATGAACTGATGAAGTATTAATAAGAAATCCTAATTAAGGACAGGCAACAGACATGGGCCCCAACAGTCACCCTCATGACGTGATTTTTTTTTAAAAATGCCTTGAAATAGTTAAAAGGTCTGGGCAGTTTAGGTTTGGCTAGGAAGCAGTCAGCAGCGTTTTAGCAAAACAGACCAAGCTCCTGGCATGATGGTTTCCAGAAACCCAGTGACATGTTCGAGAAATACATTAACCGCGTGAGAACTATTCTCACTGGGTGGTACTGTATGGGTCAAAAGACAGTTAACCCGTCTCTCCCTCCAAGGTGCAGTAATATCATACCGGTCTGTTACACTGGTGCCTGGTGGGAGCCACTTGGATGTTGCATAAACTGTCGAGGGATCAGGAAGGACTGGCTTTCCATTCTAGGGGACTGAGGGCAGGTCGAAAATATCACAAAATTAACTCACTCCTATTTGGCTACATCTTGTAAGGTCGTTCGCCGTGAAACTCTCACTGCTCCCGAAACTTTAACATCAGATTCAGAACGACTTAACAGAGGGGCGAAGCAAGGCAATTCGTTGTCGTTGAGAAGTGAAACTTTTGTTTTCTCCAAGACAATAGCACCGGCAAGTGAGAGAGAAGCGAGAAATCAAATATCAGTTTTTAAGGATATTTTATATGTATCCGTCAGGGAGGCTAGTGTAGAAATAGCTGACGAGTAACTAAAACAAAATGACAGCCATTTTATTCGAGGCTAATTTTTCATTAAGCAAATAGAGAGAATTGGAATTAAGGAACAAAATATGTGCTTTTTACGAGAATCACAGTTTTAACGAACTACCTGACTGTGAATCAGTTTCGTTGCCTTATTGCCCACTTTGATCAATCGACATTTTTTTTCCAGTGGCATTCTGGAACTCAAGTCCGAACCAAAAAAGAAACAGGCCATTTGTTTTGGGCTTGACATTGTCTCAGGCAAGGATACGCCGTACAGAATGTGAGGCAGGCAGGATAAAGTGTCAGAGATTGATGAATAGATGAGAAACTGGCCATAAACTGTAGGCCCTGTTGGTCACTGACCGCCTGCGCTGTTTATAAAAAGGAAGAATCTGTTTCCGGGAGCTAACGAAACCCAGGCATGCAAGGCAGGGATATAGATCATATATGTGGGAGTCTGAATGCAGATCTCCAGGTCAAGGTATCTCCCCAAAGTCCATTTGTATTGTTTATTCGCGTGAGAGTGGGCAAGGTGTCATGCTGTCATTCTAAACAGGAAGCCTAATGCATTGCCCGTATCCCTTTTCCAGGCGTTATTTCCATGATGGAATCTGTAGTGGCATTTGCTAATTATCTTTCTGGTCTATTCATTTAAGTGCTGGCGATTTCCAATGTGAACTGACATTTCTATTGTAACACGACCCTGAATTTATGAAGTGTGAGATTATTCACTTGGATGGGAAGAATAGAGGCGGAGACTATTTTTCTAAATGGTGAAAGTCTTCGGAAATCTGGAGAATCAAAAAAATCGCTGAGGTGCAGATAGAGGCCATTCAGCCCATCGATTCTGCACTAATCCTCTGAAGAGCATCCCACCTATATCCCCTCCCCACCCTATCCCCATAATCTTGCATTTCCCATGGCTAGTCCACCTAGTCTGCATATCTCAGGATATTATGGGACAATTTAGCACGGCGGGTCCATCTAACCTGCGCACATTTGGACTGTGAGAGTAAACTAGACCACTCAGAGAAAACCCATGCAGACACAGGGAGAACATGCAAAATCCTTATAGAAACTCAACTGAGGCTGGAATCAAACCTGAGTCTCTGGCACTGTGATGCATCAGTGCTAACCACTGTGCCACCCAAAGCACAAAGGGACTTAGGAATCGTAGATCAGGTTTCTCTTAAGGTTAATATGCAGGCTCGGTTGGCAGTTAAGATGGCAAATGCAATGTTAGCATTCATTTTGAGGGGACCAAAATACAAGTGCAGAGGTATACAGCTGAGGGTGTAGAAGGCTTGGTCAGACCACATTTGGAATATTGTGAGCAGTTGTGGGACCCTTATGTAAGGAAGGATGTGCTGACCCAGAAGTGGGTCCAGAGGAGGTGTGTAAGAAAAATCCCGGGGGTGAAGGTCTTGACATTTGAGGAATGGTTGCTGCAAGGGTTCCTGACTGCTGGTCAATGAGAAAATCTATACGTGTATGAGCATGTGCATGATTGTATCTGATAGCATGAGTGGGTATCAGACGAGAACAAGACACAATGGGTGTAAGCATGGTTTTGTAGCTATGGTTCACTGTCATGATTCATATGTGAATAATGTTTGCCTGGGTTAGTTCCTCAAAGGATGTCCAGTGTCCTTGAAGCCATACTACAATAACAGGAGCAGAGAGAAACTTGGCAGTTCACAAAATATTATACTCTCATGGAAACACTGAGCACCAGAGAGTAGGCAGTGTCACAGAGGACGTGTCTTTTCAGGAAACCACACATCTGTATTAGGAACCACAAGAAGATACATGGAAACCCATTGACTTGAGAAACATCCTGTGGCTGTATAAACCCAACATGAATCTTACTGTGAGCCTGTACTATTGTATGTATAATCAGGGTCATTCAGAGGAATGTACAGAACTAAAGTAGATTATTATGGTCATTTGCTGCAGCTCCTCAAATTACTTTCCACATCCCTCATTGATTCTCATCAAATTCCTGTCCATCTGTTCCTTAAATTTATTGATGTTATCTGTGACAACCACCCCATTCTTCAAGCAATCCAATCCAATTGTTTAACATTCTCTGTGTAAAATGATTCAGTGTGATTTTTCTCACCTGTTCTGACCATTCTGTGTTCTTGAATCCATGGAATCATAGAATCCCTGCAGTGTGGAAGCAGGCCATTCAGCCCACTGAGTCCAAACTGACCCTCATGTGTTGTCTCATTGACATATTTGTAGCCACAATCATTGATATTTTCGGGTTCTACTTGTTGATAATATTACTAATCTAGAATGCCCCAGTACAGTCCCTTTTAGGGCTTCTCTTCAAGATATGCATAACTTCAGAGGATAAGCCCACCATCTACAGTTCTGCTGGGATTGGGGATCATCAATCTAATACCAGTTGTTACAAAACAAAGGAATCGGAACATGCCCAGTGACGTGGTGAATGATTGCAACAATGCTGACACTTAAATTGGTCATTGGATGTGTCCCATAGAAAGGACGGGTGTTATTTTAAATTCCAAGGTTTTGTTTGTAATTGTCCAATCGAGATCCACATTGAAATCCAGATTCAAGGTATCAAAGGGTTGGAAACAAAGAAAAAGACGAAGCAGGGTTCTTCTGTTGATCAAGGTGCATTCGTTTCCATTGCAGACTATACATGTAGATGCCAGAAAACAGGAAATTAGGACTTAGGAATAGACCATTTCAGCCTTTGAGCCTGCTCCACCATTTGATAAGATCATGGTTGATCTGATTGTGGTCTCTGACATCATTTCATAAGTCAACAACCACTGCCAATATGATATGATGAGTGTTTCCTTATATGTTAGCTCACATAACATATACCCCAAAGACTGGGTTCTTGTTGAGGCAGATGCCTTAAAGTTTAGTAACAACACTATCTATTTACATTGTTATGATATCTCTGACTTTCATATAATTTGGGTTCTCTGTTTACTGACTATTACTGTTATATTACATATGCATAAATGACTTAGTGAGTTTTGAGAAGATTTGTAGCTCAGGTTGAGGCTCTGGATGTAGGTTTGCTCACTGATCTGGAATGTTCATTTCCAGATGTTTCTTCACTCTACTAGGTAACGTCTTCAGTGGGCCTCCGGGCAAAGCACTGTTGATGATTCCTGTTTTCTATTTACATGTTTGGGTTTCTTTGGGTTGGTGATGTCATAGACGAGACATACATGAGAATTCCTAGATGCATGGCATTCCAACTAGAACTCTATCAACAAACAAATTGAGTTAGACACTATCTACCACCCCCTGAGAAAAAGAACAGGAAATGACATCACCACAGCAAATGACATCACCAACCCAAAGAAACCCAAACATATAAATAGAAAGCAGGAATCGTAGCGTGACGAAACATCTGGAAATGAGCCTTCCAACTCAGCAAGCAAATCTACATCCAGGATAAAGGAGTGACGGACAACACACTACACTGACATTGCATTGAGTGGGGAGTGACCAAAAGTGAGGATCTTTATACCGGAACCTCACATGTTATGTCATGTAATGTCTTAACAGTACACTTGCTTTCCTGATTTGGAATCTCTGCAACAAGTCAACCGTTTTGACTCCATTCTCCTGCCTGCTGCCTTGTCTGTCAAAAAATCTAACTCAGTCTGAATAAATTCAGTGACCCAGCTTCCACCACACTCTGGGGGTGAAAATTCCAAGGACTAATGGCCATCTGAGAGAAGAATCTTTTTTTAATCTCTGTATAAAAAGGGAGCCCTTATATTTATAAACCGTATGCCCTTGTACTAGACTCCCACCAGAGGAAACATCTGCTCAGTATCCAACCTATCCAAACTCTTCCCGGATCTTACATGTCTCAATAAAACTAAATCTCATTGTTCTGAACTCCAGTAGGCATTGGCCTGACTTCTTCAGCACTTTTGCATAAGAAAATAATAGATATGGGATCAGGTACAGCAGTAATAAAAAAGAAGTGACTTGTATTTACATTTTTATTACACAATAACATGGTCAACCTAAAGTATTTTAAAAAATGTATTCACTCCTGGGATATGACCGTTGATGGCTGAGCCACTTTTTTTATTGCTCTGTCCAGTTGCCCTTGAAAAGGTGGTGGTGTGCTGCCTTCCTGAATCACTGCAGTCCATTTGGTTTAAGGACACCCACAATGCCATTAAGGAGAGAGTTCCAGGATTTTGACCCAGTGACAGTGAAGGAGCAGTGATATATTTCCAAGTCAGGATAGTGAGTGGCTTGAGGGAAATTTGCATGGGGTGGTATTTCTATGCATTTGCTCCCCTTCTTCTGGACAGAGTTTGGAAGGTGCTGTTTTAGGGGCCTCAGTGAGTTGTTGTAGTCCATCTTGTAGCTGGTATACATTGTTGCAACTGAGCATTGGTGCTGGAGAGAGTGAATGTTAATGGATATGAATGAATGAATGATTTTTGAATGAATGAATAATTGCTTTGTCAAGAAAAAGATATAGCTTAAAGAGAGTCCATCCGTCCTGAGCCAGATCATCATCATATATGCCTGTGCCGCCATTCCACTTGGTGCCAATCAAGCAAGCTGCGTTGTCCTGTATGGTGACAGGCTCCTTGAGTGTTGTTGGAACTGCACTTATCCAGGCAAGGGGAACATATTCTATCACACCCCTGTGCCTTGTAGAAGATGAACAGGCTTTGGGAGTTAGGAGGTGAATTACATGCGACAGTATTCCTAGCCTCTGACCTGCTCTTGAAGTTAAGTACTTTTATGAATAGTCTGATTGAGCCTCTGGTCAATGATAACCCCCAAGATGTTGATAGTGGGAGATTCTGCAATGCTGATACCATTTGAATATCAAGGGGTGATGGTTAGATTTTACCTTGTTGAGATAATCATTGCCTGGGATTTGTATGTGCAATTGTTGCTTGTCACTTGTCAGCCCAAGCATGGATATTGTCCAGGCCTTGCTGCATATAGGCATTGGGTGCTTCAGTATTGGAAGAATTGTGAATGGTGCTGAGGGTTGTGCAATCATCTATGAACCTTCTCACTTTTGACCTTATGATGGAGGGAATGTCATCGAAGCCTGAAGGTGATTAGACCAAAGACTCTTCCCTAAGACGTCAGAGCCCATGTGTTGCAGTATCTCTACCTCTGAGCCAGGTGACTTGGGTTCAAGTCTCACCTACTCCAGAGGGGTGTAATAGCAATTCTGACCAGGTTGATCTTGAAATCATCTATCCTGAGGAACTCCTAACTTTATATCATAGAATCATAGAAACTCTACAGTGTGGAAACAGGCCATTTGGCCCAACAAGTCCACATCGACCCTCCAAAGAGCATCCTACCCAGACCCATTCCCCATTTGAAGTGCAGTCACTATTAATGCAGGAAATGCAGCAACCAGTATACACACAGCAAGCTTCCACAAACATAAATATGATAATGATCAGACAATTTGTTTTTATTATCAGTAGTTGATGGATAAGACACGAGGAGAACTGTTCTGCTCAATTAATAGTGTCAGGAGATAGGTTTTTGCTTCCTCCTAGGGTCTCAAGTTTAATTGTTTCATCCAAAAGCAGGCACCTTCAGCACTCCTTTAATACTACACGGTGGGGGTGGGGTGGGGGGTTGGTCAAGATTGTGGCTCCAGTTTCTAAAGTGAGAAGCAAGAGAGTGGCTAACTGAGTAACCACTAACTCTTTTGTATAGCACAATTGAATAGCATCTGGAATTAAAACATGAATTGTATATGGAACAGGATTTAGCATAAAGCAGTGCCTTCAGTAGAAGCAGGAGAAAAAAAGGCAGGAAGCTAACTTACAATCTTGCTGTTGGGAATGTCGTGCAAAATCTCAGTTTGATAAATGATACGAAAGGACATGTTAGTGCTGTGTGAAGGACTTCCTGACAACACAAGGGGTCAGTGTGCTGGAATGTCCAGTTTCTATGTTAATACTTGGTAAAAGTGGATATGCCACTTCCTGATAAACTGCGAATGGGTGGAAGTCAGCATCCCAACAACAGTTCCTCAGTCTCTGTCACATATGTTTTGATGAGGCCAACTTCGATAAGGGAGCTTTTGAAATATCCATCTTCTTCCTCAACCGAGGATTCCCCAGAACCATTGTTGACAGGTCCATCAACCGGATCTGACCCATCTCCCACAGTTCTGCCCTCACCTTCTCTCTTCTCTCCTGCAACAGCAAAACGGTTCCCCTTGTCCTTACCTATCAGCCCACCAGCATCCACGTCCAGAAGATCATCAGCCATAATTTCCGCCACCCCCAGCGAGATGCCACCACCAGATACATATTCCTCTCCCCTGTCTGCCTTCCGTAGGGAATGCTCCCCCCAGGTCCATTCTTCCTTCACTGCAACACACCCCCACAGCCCCATGACACTTTCCCCTGCAACAGCTGAAGGTGTAACATTTGCCCATTTACCTCCTCCCTTGTCACAATCCAAGGGCCCAAACATACCTTCCAGGTGAAGCAGTACTTTACTGCATTTCCCACAATCTAGTCCGCTGCATTCGCCACTCACAATATGGTCTCCTCTACATTGGGGAAAGGAAGCATAGACAGGGTGACTGCTTCACAGAATATCTACACTCTGCTCGCAAAAAAACCCTGAGCTTCCAGTTGCCTGCCACTTCAAAACACCAGCCTATTCCCTGGCCAACACCTCTGTCTCAGGGCTTGCTACGGTACTCCAATGAAGCTCAGTGCAAGCTGGTAGAACAACACCTAATTTTCTGCTTGGGAACCCTGCAGCTCCACAGACTCAATATTGAGTTCAATAACTTTAGGGCCACTCTTCCATGTCCTAGCCCCCTTCCACATATACCAGGCCTTGTAAGCATATAATCTGCCATTCACATACCTATTAGCCACTAACAGTCTCCATTAACAGCTTTTCACCCTCCCAGCCGTACTGTTATCAATTTTTCTATTTGTCCAACTGTTCTCCTCTTTCTTTGAGCTCTATCCCTATCTATCATTTACTCCCCCACCCTGTCTTTTGCATATAAACTGACATTTCTTTAGCTATTATCAGCTTTGAGGAAGCGTCATCAGACCTGAAATGTTAACTTTGATTACTCTGCACAAGTGCTGTCAGACCCGCTGAGCTTTTCCAGCAACTTCTCTTTTTGTTTCTGATCCCAATAGCTGTCCCTTCCTTCCCCTGCTCCAAATCCAATAACACACTGCAAGCGCATCCCACAGCAACCCTGCTAGGCTCTAATTCACCCTATTGGTGGGTTGTCATGGAGGGCAAGGTTCTTATCCTTGTAGGTAAAGTGTGGCACTGGAAAAGGCACAGCAGGTCAGGCAGCATCCAAGGAGCAAGAGAGTCGACATTTCAGGCAGGAAGTTTCTTCAGGACTGGGGAGGGGGAGGAGAGCAGAGACATAAATAGGGAAAAAGGGGTGTGGGGCTAGGGGAAAGGTGGGCAATAAGTGGATGAAGATAGGAGGTGATAGTGTTAGGTTGTTGGGAAGTGTGGAGCAGATACGTGGGAAGGAAGATGGACAGCTCGGTCAGGTCAAGAGGGCGGATCTGAATCGGAGGATTGGATCTGGGATGAGTAGGTTAATCAGGGGTAAATGCAGAGTAATGGGGATTAGGTGTGGGTGGGATGCTCTTCAGAGGGTCGAGGTGGATTTGTTGGGCTGAAGGCCCTGTTTCCACACTGTAGGGATGCTAAGATTCTTAAAATGAATCCCTTTGAGGATGGAATGAGCAAACATTTGGGTTTCTAAGCAACAGGCTAAACATGATGTGAGTAACTTTGGCCACCAATCAAAGTAAACTCTGACATAATTTGTTTTATTTTAATATCAAAAAAGTAACTGATGCATCTGTCATTTTTGGGGACATTCTTCATACAAACCATTAATAAACTTTGATTCCATAATTTAATCAATGTCAACATCATTTTTTAAGAACTTCACAAAGTAACCATAGAAGAGTCAATGAATAACTATTTTTTGTAGACTCAGTATTCCGCTGGTGACTGCAGTTTACAATGTCAGTATCATGTGCATTTTCTTCTTAACGATTACATAAGGATCAGAATATGCACGATTAAAGATAAACCTCCTTGGAACATTGGCTGTTCATTTATTGTTTGTTTCAATTTTCTTCTGGAGGTAGTGACTCACCTAGGCTCCCACAATCCCACGGTACTTCAGCCAATAACCATTTGTCATTAACAGCCATCTAGTTTGTATAATACATTGCATCACTTGTATGACACTTTGATCTTTTGCTTATAAATTCTGTGTCCTACGTACCTGCTCCACTCGCTAACTGATGAAGGAGCAGCACTCCGAAAGCTCGTAGTTCCAAATAAACCTGTTGGACTATAACCTGGTGTTGTGTGATTTTTGACTTTGTCCACCCCAACACCTGCACCTCCACATCATGTGTGAGTTTAGATAGTTTATCCTGGCCATTGGTTGCTGGAGAGGTTGGGGATGGCAGGGGGTGTGCAGTAATGGGTGTTGTAGCTGTTTCTGATTCAGTTCATCATTTCCAGAGAAACTGAGGTGGAGCTTGTGAGAATCACTGGAGACAATGTTTGGCCAGAATCCTATTCTCTCATGGAATGCTGTCACTTCTGGCTTATTTTGAAGCAACATCCTAAAAGTAATTTTGAATCTGCTACAATTCAGGAAACATTTGGATATAGCCAAGGCTTGGAGGAAGGACAATTGATAATTCAACAGATTTTAAGAAAATGTTTTGTTGATCTCGATCGATACAACTGTGACACTCCATTGGTTCATTACCGCATTCTTGTTTGTAGGAACTTTCTGAGCACAGATTGGCTGCTAACTTCACTACAATACAAGGGTTACTACTCTTCTAAAACTTTTTTTGACTGTAGACTGCTTTGGAGTGCCCCAAGTTGGCAAAAGGTGCCATTTAAATGCAGGTCTTCCAGTCCTTGCTGAATTTACATCAGAATCAATGATGTGGCATTTATATCATTGCCAACTCAACATGGATTCACTGGAAATACAGTTAACAAGAAACAACATTTTCTGGTCTCCACCCTTTTCTTCCCTTCTGCCCATTGCAGGGTCAGCCAAGTCTGCTCAGACACTGACATCCTGTCAACATTGCCATCTAGTGGACACTAAAAAAAAAGGTATTGGAACAAAGGAGATCTTCAGTGATCAGTCAAATAATCCCTGGAATGTCCTGCTGGGTTTTTGCAGTGTCATTAATGCCCACAACCTCAAACCTGCAATTTGTTTGTGGCTTCATTGTGGGCAGTTCTGATCACCACACTATAGGAAGGATGTGGAGGCTTTGGAGAGGGTGCAAAAGAGGTTTACCAGAATGTTGCCTGAATTGGAGTGCATTAGCAGTAAGCAGGGGTTGGACAAACTTGGGTTGTTTCAGCTAGAGAGTTGGAGGCTGAGGGACAACTTGATCGGAACATGTAAAATTATGAGAGGCACGGATAGTGTGGATAGTTGGAATCTTTTTCCCAGGGTGATATTGTCAATTACTATGGTGCATTGGTTTAAGGTGAGAGGGGTAAAGTTTAAAGGAGATGTGCAAGGCAGGTTTTTTACACAGAGAATGGGGCATATTGCCAGGGGAGGTGAAGAAGCAGATATGATAACAAAGTTTCAGAAGCATTTCGATAGACACATGAACAGGCAGAGAATACAGGGCCATGTGCAGGCAGATAGGATTAGCTTATGATGGTATCATGGTTGACACAGACATGATGGGCTGAAGGGCCTATTCCTTTGCTATACTGCTCTATGTTCTATATGTTCTAGCTGTAACCCAAGGACAAGGGTGACCTGAAAGGAACAAAAAAACCCCACAAAAAATAGAACTGCAATGCTGAAAATCTATAAGAAAAACAGAGAGTGCTGGAGAGGCTCAGTAAGGTGTGGATAGAGAAACAGAGCTAACAATATGAATATAGAACTCATACCACCCAACCATTTCCAGAGCTTTGTGGATTATTTTCTTTATTATTCCGTTTGTGGGAGGCAGCTAGCTCGGCCAACTTTTATTTCCCACCTGAGGCTAGACGAGGTTAGAAGGACAGGAAAGGGTAAGACTAAGGTGAGATTTGAGATCAAGGATGAGCTTTTCAACATCACGTCAAAACCTGACAGAGAGTCAGTACAGGTCAATGAGCACAAGGATTGGACCTAGTCTGAGTTGGCTTTGGATGGCAGGGTTTTGGATAAGGTCAAGTTTGTAGATGGAGGAAGGTGGTTCAGGCACTGCACCATTTACTACACACCCCTTTTCCTGGCTTCACAGTTATTTTGATGTGGAGGTGCTGATATTGGACTTGGATGGACAAAGTTAAAATCACACAACACCACGTTAAAGTCCAACAGGTTTATTTGGAAGTACAAGCTTTCAGAGTGCTGCTCCTTCATCAGGTAATTAGTGGAGCAGGATCATAGGACACAGGATTTATAGCAAAAGATCATAGTGTCATACAACTGATGCTATATATTGAACAAACCGAGATTGCTGTTAATGGCAAATGGTTATGTTGATAATGGAGAATTTGACCAAGCATAGCAATCAATTACTATCCTAAGACAGATATGAGGCAAGTAAAATTTCCAGTAGTGAGAGTATTGAGAATAATAGATTTAAACAAACAGATTCTCATGCATGTATAGAGTCATACAAGACGGAAACAGACCCTTTGGTCCAACTTGTCAGCGCTGACCAGACATCCCAATTTGACCAGTTCCATTTGCCAGCATTTGGCCCATATCCCTCTAAACTCTACTCATTCATATAGCCATCCAGATAACTTTTAAATGTTTTAAATTTACTAGCATCCACCACTTCCTCTGGCAGCTCATTCCATACATGCACCACTGTGTACATGATAAAAGTTATCCCTCAGGATCTTCTTAAAGCTTTCCCCTCTCACCTTAAGCCCACACCCTCTAATTTTGGATTCCCCCACTCGCGGAAAAAGATGTTAGCTATTTACCTTAACCATGCCACTCATGACTTTATGAACCTCTATAAGGTCACCCCTCAGCCTCCAACACTCCAGGGAAAAGAGCCCCCACCTATTCAGCCTCTCCCTATAGCTCAAACCTGCCAAACCTGGCAACATCCTTGTAAATCTTTTCTGCACCCTTTCAAGATTAATGACATCCTTCCTCTCGAAGGGTGGACCTGAATTGTACACAGTATTCTAAAAGTGGCATAGCATTTTTCGTGTTCATCAGATGTTTCAAGTCACTGTCATTGTTTCCTCCCAAGCATTGCTACATTCACCATACCATATCTAAATCACCCAGAGAGTGGTGGCTGTGTGGAATGCTCTGCCCCAGAGGGCAGTGGAGGCCCAGTCTCTGGATTCATTTAAGAAAGAGTTGGATAGAGCTCTCAAGGATAGTGGAATCAAGGGTTATGGAGATAAATCAGGAACAGGTTACTGATTAGGATGATCAGCCATGATCATATTGAATGGTGGTGCAGGCTCGAAGGGCGGAATGGCCTACTCCTGCATCTATTGTCTATTGTCTAAATCTACTCTGACCTTTCAGCACAATATTTAATTTTTAAAAATTCATCATTGGGATGTGGAAGTCACTGTCTAGGCCAGCATTTATTGCCCATCCCTAATTGCTCAGAGAACAGTTAAGAGTCAAGAATCCCATGATAGACCAGGTAATTTCCTTCTCTAAATGGCATTAGTGGGCCAGATGGTGTTTTCTTGACAATTGATTTATGGTCATCATTGAAGTCTTAATGCCAGGTTTTTTTTTATTGAATTCAATTCTCACCATCTGCCATGGTGGGGTTTGAACCCAGGTCCCCAGAACATTTCCAAGGTCTCTAGATTAATAGTCCAGTGATAATACCATAAGGTAATCACCTTCCTCTAACCTATTTGGTGTTATTTGAAAGAAATCCATCTAATGATATTCTGTGAAGGATGAATATAGTATAAATGGAAGGTGTTGCATTGGTCACCGTGTCAAACACAAAATTAACCAATGGCAAAGCAAATAAAATATTTCAGTTTTGAGGAAGGGTCACTTGACCTGAAATGTTAACTCTGATTTCTCTCCACAGATGCAACTAGACGTGCTGAGCTTTTCCAGCAATTTCTGTTTTTGTTTCTAATTTACAGCATTCGCAGTGATTTCAGTTTTAAAAAAAACTCCAACCATCTGGAATGTTCTGCTCAAAACCATTTTGTCCATAGCAACAGCGGCTTTGAACCCATAAATCCAGAAAGCAACAGGGTGTTTGATACAAGTCCCATTGTTCCAGATATCTTAGGCAGCAAAACGCTCTTGTAAAAATTGGACAAGTTGATGACAGGACCTGGAAGCTTGGCGGTGAGCATCTCTCTAAGTTTGCGGCTGTGTTAGTGTTTCAAGCTTTGATATGTCAGAAGCCTTCCAATTGTGGTGATGTTATTGAATGTTCTGTGTATTGTGTATCTTGGCACTAGAGTTTTCAAAAAAGATTAAGAGCATAATCCTCACTAAAAAAGTTAACACCAAACCTTGCATCAGGCACCCGATTCAAGTAAAGGTGAGCACTGAGGTCATTCTTGTGGAATTTACAGCTGTGCAGATTTTTCTCCTCCCTCGAGTGTTTGAGAATCTTTCAGTGGTCTGACCTGGATCTCTACTGGATTACAGTTGAGAAATCAAGCTCTTGTTCAAGCATTGACTCATGCAGAATGAGCAACCACATGTCAAGGGGCTAAAAGGTAAAAATATTTTGCTTTATTTGCAAAAATCTATAAAGTGCCTGCAGAAAGAAGGATTTCCATTCATACCCTGACTACCTCATTTCTCTTAGAATTGTCCTTAAATGTTTCAATGTACAAAATGTTCTTTTGCCTTTTCATCCATTCACCCCCCCCCTCCCCTCAATTCTAATGTCTTCCAAGGGGACCAATATTCAACCATATGCCTCATGTCACACTGGTGTTACTACACACTGGCTACTCTCTGACAGTGTGCGTCTGTATGGATGTATCCATGTGTATGTATGTGTGTATGTCCACATTTCTTCAGTGTTCCTCATTCTGTCCTTTGGGCTGACATTGAACATGTGGCTTTGACAACATGAAGGAGAGGTCAAGAGTCATACCACATGTTGAAAATGTTCTGCAAGCTGTATAGAGTTTGGCTTTTTCATAACACGCAATAAGTATTTACATCGATTCCACAGACAGTATTTTATTTGAGTTGCTAAGTATATACAGAGCTAAATATCTCTTTGTGTTGACATACAGATTGCAGTATTTCAGTAGACCCAGATGTGAAAGTGTTTAATGAAAGAAATGACATTAAGACTGTGAGTATAAATGGCCATATCAGCATTTAATTGATATATGAAATTGTTCTCATATATCTTTCAAATAAAAATGGCTTGTTTAAGACTGTGTGCTGACTTTGTTTGCTTCAGTGTATCAAAGAATGCATTGCTTATATTTGGTGTGATTTTGTGATGATTTATTTTTTGCTTACATAGCTGAAATGATTGGTAAGGGTTCAGTAACTTACTGATGCTTTGAGTTACAATTCCGTGTGGTTAAAATGGGGCACTATCATAGGGCTGACTCTTACCCAAAATTGACTGTTTTATTTTTGGTAAGTTTCATGGAATGTTTCTCTCTCTCTATGAGGCCTAGCCAGTTTTCTCACGCTAGTGACTCAAACCCACTTCATTTCCTATGCACCCTACCCCTATAGTCCTCCATCTGTCCTATTTTCCCGCTTACAACATGTGGAAATACTTGCCCTTGGGGAACATTTCATTGGCACCATGTTTGATGCTCAGTCATGTGCCCAGTCAAGTACTGGCAGTCCAGAGTTGCCCTTCACCTAACTCGTAGTGGGAGGACAAACACAAACCAACACTCCTCAGGGCATGTCAGTGGCATGGCTCACTCTTCAATGCACATACAAAATGCACACACTCATATCCATCACTGTTTAGGATCCAAGCCATGCAGCATACCCACCCACTGCCCCATTCCATCTTAAAAACCCTGTCAAAGTTGGTGCCATGCTTTCCCTAATACAGTGTAGCCCAAATTATTCAACATAAGACTATCACATGTGGGGAAGCCTTCAAATGGTTCAACAGCAAGACTTTTATACAGCAACAGCAAAAGCTGATGGAAATCAAGGAAATAGAAACTGCATTTGACTCTTGGAACTGAAACGAATCGCTTGCATTCACCTACTGAGACTGAGTGTCAATTCAGTCCTAACTAGATTATTGTGCCTGAGGTAGCAATCCTGCTAAAGGTGATGTTCGTCCTGATCAATATTCTCATCTTCCTCCTCAGCTCTTCAGACTCCATCACATCTCCTCCTTGCCTGCCCATGTTGTGCAGTGTGCAGCATGCTAGAGTTCATAGAATCCTTACAGTGTGGAAGTAGGCCATTCATCCCATTGGGTCCACACCTATCTTCTGAAGAACATCCCACCCCCACCCCCATCCCGATCCTGTAACCCTGCATTGCCCGTTGCTAATACACATAGCCTGCACATCCCTGGACACTATAGGCAATTTCCCATGGCCAATCCACGAAACCTGCACGTCTTTGGACTATGGGAGAAAACCAGAGCACCCAGAGGGAACCACACAGATTGGGAGAATTTTCAAACTCCACACTGACAGTTGCCTGAGGTTGGAAATGAGCCCAGGTCCCTGGCACTATGAGGCAGCTAACCACTGACCCACTGTGCCACCCATGCATTATGCAGAACACTCTGTTTAGAGTGGGGCCATACCTAACACCAGACTGATCCAAAACTGGATCCTCGTCTTCTACCATAGTCCTGGTTGAAGCATGGACTGCATTGTATCAAATTCTGCACCAATTGGGGATTGTGTAGTGGAGTCATCAGCCATGGTTCCAAAAGCTAACCCTTGTCCCCTAGTAACCACCTTTGTAAGACATTCTGCACTTGAAATGAAACAGGAACATTAGAGTTCTTGAGAAAATAGAAATAATGACCAATTCCTGGCCAATCTTCTAGGATGTAGTACCAATGATAACAGATGGCATGTACATTGATGAAACAGAACAAGATTTGATTGATGAACTCAGCTGCATTATGATGGTACACTTAGCATAGCATGTATCCAGTCTATTGCACCCTGGGGGAGTCCGGTTATACAGACAAAACCCACTGCCCAGGCTGCAGCACTGATCTCATCACAGGGAAACGAGGTGAAGCAGTGTGTGATCTGACAAAAATTGCATCAGCAACAGCTTTGATTGAGTTGAGGATTGAGATATTCCACACAGGTCCCAATTGGTTCCTTGGAAGCACCCAATTGCATAAAACTTCAGAGCTGTTGTAATCTTGATGTCCACTGGGACAGGATGCTCACCCATTCTTTTGGGTCAGGAGACCCACCCCAGCAGAAGGCATAGTTCTGTGACAGAGTCTCTCATTACCTCCCACCCATCTGGAGGGAATGGCAGCGAGGAGAATAGAGTCTGGACCCCCTGCACTTCCTGAGGGGACCTTCAGCTCTCACCTCCTCATGTGGAGACTGTTCAGTATCTACTGGAGGCTGTGTCTGTTTCTAGGCTTCCTGGTGCATCTGATCTTCCTCCATCTTTCTGCATCTTCTTTGCACCATAGCAACAGCAATAATAAGCCCGGATGTGGCTGCTGATGAACTTATTCAGAGAACAGAAGGAAAGAACAGGTCCTTAGCAGTGTGAGCAGTCAGTATTAACATCACTTACAAGTGATGGTTTAACTTGCTGCCCCATATAGTATGGCATTGACCTTCCTTACAAGTAGGACCACATGATGTCTTTATGTGGAACTTTGATATTGGACCTTGTTCTGATGAATACATCAGCAGTCAAGGTGCAAAGGGACAGTGGGAGATTGTAAGTGCTGTATGAGGCCTAAGCCCTTGCTGTCCAGGCCCACATCTCGACATGGTCAAGATTGTTTTGTGGCTGCATTTGCACTCCACACAGTTGTACACCACGTGCAATTCACATGCAGCATGCTATAGTTACAGATGACTTCACCCTGTATTCTGCAATTGCATGATTGATGCACTCACAATGGGGCTCACATGCTTAGGTAGAATGCGCTGACTGTGGGTGTGATCACAGCCACTCTCTTGTTGCAGTGCCCATTGGTGATTAAGTTGAATACTGAAGGCAAACCAGGTCATGCTTGGCACAGTGAGTCATAGGCTCAGTCTGGAAATCAAGCTCCCCCCCAACAAAATAAAAACATCAATATTCCCCTCTCTGACATTTCCTGGCCAGGTACCATCAGTACTGATCCTGTACCTGCTCCAATCTGGAATTATGTTTGCAGTTCTCATCATTACCCCTTGAGTCCTGGCTCTAAATTTAATCATATCTATCATTGTGCTTTACAGTCATCCCCCTCTCCCATTGAGGCCAAGGTGGTGGTGATTGCTGAGATTGCCCACCCTGCTAGAATGTCCCACATCCTCCCTTGCACTATCATCATTCCCTTACATGCCAAGTGTCCCCCCTTCACCATTGTTGACTTCTCTGCATCCCAGGTTGCTACTTCCCAGCATTCATTTTCCCCACTTCCCTACCTCAACAGTATTCGCTAATAACTCCCTGCTGACTTTCATTCCAGGATTGACCATTGCCCACATCCTTGACCAACTTGGATGGGCAGTCCTGATTGATGACTGATTAAATCCCAGACTGATTTGTGTGCAACTCCCTGACTGACTTATTGAGACTCACCTGATTATGTTTGCACTGGATCTACAGAACTGATTGTGGCCCACTATCCAGACTGTAGTGAGACCCTCTTATGAACCATGTCCACCCCAAGAGGCTAATGGACCATGTCCAAGGCCCTGGATTGGGATCTGCCCATCAGGACCCCTGATTAAAAGCAGCAGCCTTTATCTTGATTAAGGATTACTCTCTTTAGGCTTTGAGATATGGCCATTTGGTGATGCACAGTGGTAGTGATATTATCACTGGTCTGTAAATGCAGACACCCAGGTAACGTTCTAGGGACCTGGGTTTGAATCTTGCTATGAACGATGGTGGAATTTGGATTCAATAGAAAATCTGGAATTTAGAGTCTAATGATGACCATAAATCCATTGTCAGAAATACCCATCTGGTTCACTAATGTCCTTTAAGGAAGGAAACCGCCATCCTGATGTGGTCTGGCCTATGTGTGACTCCAGACCTACAGCAAGGTGGTTGACTCGTAACTGCCCTCTAGGCAATTAGGGATGGGCAATAAATGATGGCCTAGCCAGCAACACCTCATCTCATGAATGAATGATAAAAACCTGCAATCTATTTGCTGGGTGCACTGTTGGCAAGTGCAGTAGGTGAGAGATTGATGAAGCACAATGTAACATATCCATGTTTTTGCCTGAACACACCACGTCAAGCTGCCTTACTTTATGTCTGCTCTGAAGGCAAGACAAAAGTACTGAGAGCCTTCAAGCTCTGGCTGAGGCTGCAAAGCCTCAAAAGGCAGGGCAAAGTAAGATAAGGCAAGGCAGGATTCATTCCTGAGCATCCAAGTGAGTGAGCAGGTCAGGCGCCCCTGAGACGCAGCATGGTCCGATCCCTGAGCTGAGTGACTATTCTCGGGTGCAAAGTATCCTGGTAGCAGCACTACAAACTGCAGCATTGAAGAGCATAAACATACTGTAAGTGAATAAGAGATGTACAACGAGGATGCAGAGAGGCTGGCAATTGTCAAATGTCACGTGTAGGTGGAGGAGGGGTTGGTATGTGTGCAGTATGGAGCATGGCCTGGGATGTTGGTGCCTGGTGTCCAAGATGGACATTTGGAGGAGCAAGCGGTGACCTGGAGTGACCAGATGACCTCTACTTGCAAGAATTCTGTCTTGCCGTTCAATACTTTATTGGAAAAATGGGACCTTTTGCTCTTAATGTTCAGAAGGTCCTGAGTGGCCATCTCACACAACCTTCCCAAAGTTTTCTTGGCAGGGTCCACATCATTCAAGGACTAGGAAAATTCTGCCAATTGTATATGTGCGTGAACATTGCTAAATTCATTCCCAGTTGCTGTGCCTTCTCTGATGTTAAGAACTTCATGTACTTGTCCAATTGTGAATCACTTGTGTTAAATTGTATGGAGGTGAGGTAATTAATTGGAGTTTCACTTGAACAGATATAATGAAACACTGAAATTATGGTGGAGTTGAGTTAGGAAGAGCATGCTTGTAAGGCTTCACACCATAAATAAATGTTAGATTAAGTGCATATTGAACTCAGCGATTATCTTTCATCACACTGGAAAGGTTTGGAGGGATATGGACCAGGAGCAGGAAGGTGAGAGCAGTTTAGTTTGGGATTATGTTTGGCCTGGACTGGTTGGACCGAAGGGTCTGTTTCCGTGCTGTATGATTCTATTACTCTATGAACTGAGTTTCCTGACTATCACAGGAAGACCACTAAGAGGAGGTGCTGAGACAGGCAGTCAGCAATACCTAGATGAGCAGGCAAGAAGATTAGATTAGATTAGATTAGATTCCCTACAGTGTGGAAACAGCCCTTCGGCCCAACAAGTCCACACCGACCCGCCGAAGCGTAACCCACCCAGACCCATTCTCCTACATTTACCCCTTCACCTAACACTACGGGCAATTTAGCATGACCAATTCACCTAACCTGCACATCTTTGAATTGTGGGAGGAAACCGGAGCACCCGGAAGAAACCCACGCAGACACGGGGAGAATGTACAAACTCCACACAGAGAGTCGCCTGAGGTGGGAACTGAACCCGGGTCTCTGGCGCTGCGAGGCAGCAGTGCTAACCACTGTGCCCGTGAGACAGAAATGGACCCTGAGACAGGCAGTCAAGATCGGAGCTCGGCTCATAACATCTGAATGGTAAGTAATGTTACTTTAGGCTTTCTCATATCCAATTTCAAGTAAGTAATCTGAAAGTCGACTGAAGACATTGCAGGAAAGCACAGCTGTGCAGAATGTCCATCCTTGTTATGTGGGGTGTTGAAGCAACTCCTTCCATGTATGCAACACCCTCTGTGTGAAAAGGTTGCCCCTCAGAACAACATACACAATAGGAAAGGGATTCTGGGTGTCACAAAGCTGGTCCTTTTTCTAAAAGCTGGTCATTCTTCTCCAGGATACTGTGCCCTTGGTTTTTTCAGAGAGGTTGTAAAACAGCCCCAGGCTTTGAGGTGACTGGTTTGGTACTGAGATGAAAGAGTTTACTGAGAGGCCTGTCTGTTTATATGTAAACAAATACACCTTCAGGCCAAATCTTTTATGTTTTAGAAGTAACTGGTATAGTCCAGAGGGTGTGGCCAGCTCCCTAGCTGTACGGCTCAGTCCTGAAAGCTGAAGTCTTGTTTCAGTCAGCTCAATAGTGAGCTGTGTGGAAACAGGCTGCTAAACTCTCTCTCTCCTTCTGCTCTTCTAACTTCGACTTGTAAGCCTCTGTTTCAGTTTTACTCTATGTTTAAAGAGTTTGTTTATTGGGACTGTTGTGTATTTTCAGAACAGCATCATTAAGTCTAGTTGGATAGGCTGAGTTCTGTGGGTATTCTATATTCTGTTCTTTGTGTTTCATTCCTTAATTTTGTGAATACATTTTTGTCTGTTTTAAAACTAGGTAGTCAACCTAGCTAAGTTATTCTGGGTAATTTTCACTGTACACTTACTGAAATAAATTATGGTCTGGGCTGCCTGCTTAAGAAAGTTTTGAGTGGTCTGGCCTGGTCCATAACACTGGGAAGGTGGAATTGTATTCTCTAGAGTTTAGAAGAATGAAAGGTAATCTCTTAGAAACTTAGAAATTTCTTAAAGGGTTGGAAAGAGTAGTTGCAGATTGGATGCTTCTCCTGGTTACGTGGTGGTAGATATACTCTCAGAATAAAAAGCAAATCATTTCCGACTGAGGTGAGAGCAACTCAGAGGGTAGTGACTGTACAGAATTCTCTACCCCAGAGGGCTGTGGAACCTCGGTCATTAAGTAAGTTTGATTCAAAGATACTAACAACATCAAAGATAATGGAGATAGTGTAGGAATGTGGAGTAGAGGTAGATGATCAGCCATGATCTAGAATGGTGGAATAGGCTGGAAGGGTTGAATGGCCTACTCCTCTTCCCATGTTCCTATGCACCTCCTGGTGTATTCCTGATTGACATTTTGTACATGTTTACAGTATGACTGTTCTTACATCATTGTAAAAACCTGCTCTCAGATCAACTTGAATGCATCAAGTACTGGTCTGTCAGGAGGTAGCAGCCACAGATTGAGGAAATGGTCTGTTTACCCAACCACCCAGACTACCAAGGTCTCATGCCATTGAACAGGACCGCTTACAGCCCTATCCCCAACCCAGGGACATAGAATCCTTGGTCACTCGGTTGAGGGAATAAGAGACTCATAGGCTGGATCTGCTTTTGCAGAGCGACCACTATCAACTTTTCCTGGCCCTGATGTTTCACAGAGCATGTATATAGGCAGGCTTTCTTTCTCCAGGGCCTATCAGTTAAACAGTGTTGACAAGTTGAGCAACACAAGAAGCTGGGAAACCAATACTGGCATGGGTGACATATCATTCAGACAACAGCAATAGCCTCAAGGGGAGGGCTATAGCATTTTTGACCCTATATATAGAATGCTCTCACAGCTAGTGAATGTAAAAAGGATACAGAGGTTTTTAACTGTGCTGTCAGATACTTTAGCTTCTGGCTTTTGAATGAGGGGCCTGTGGGCAAGCATGGGTTTGGTTTTTGAACCCAGGATTTGTTGTCTTTAATATAGAGTCATAGTACATCACGGAAACAGACCCTTCGGTCCAACTCATCCATACCAACCAGATATCCTAAGTTAATCTAGGCTCATTTGCCACCACCTGGCCCATATCCTCTGAACCCTTCTTATTCATTTACCAGCCTCCACCACTTCCTCTGGCAGCTCATTCCATACATACACCACCCTCTGCATGAAAATCTATTGTAGTGAACTATAAATAGAATGTAAAGTAATGTTTTGTATATATCTTCTGTATTTGGTTTCCTGTTCCTCTTTTGTCATTCAGTTAGTTCAGCTATTTAGAAAGGGTGATTATTTTGAAAAAAAAAACAGAATTGCAATGATCTAATGCAACCTTACATTCATTGGTCAATGTAAGTACTAGATGGAGGTCAGTTGGCAAGTTGGCTGGATGGCTGATTTGTAATTCCCATAACAAACTAATGTTACTATGGAGGCCCTCCCTCCTCGACTTCATTTCTTACCTGAGATACAGTGACCCTCAGGTTAAATCACCACCAGTTGTCTCTCTTTTGTAAGAGAACAGCCCAATGGCTTGGTGTGATGATAGCAAACTTCACCTTTTTCTTAAAATATGTATTGTGATTCCGACAGGCCCACATGCTACAAGAAAAACTCAATTACCAACCTCATTAATACAGTCTTCGCCTCTGCTCACTGTGTAAACATAATGCTGACATAGTGTTTATCAATATTATCCTATGTGATAATTATTACACTGATTATCATTGATCTCTCTATATTGCACAAACTTACTGAATGGCCTAAGCCTGCATCTATTGGCCTGCTCAGAGCCCAGTCTACCTCAGGCTACTCTGGAACTAGACAGTGTCACAGAAATCTGAGCAGCAGATGAAGCTAGCTATCACACACTGCTGCTTTGCTGTTAACCCACAAATGGTTTTTGCTGCTAACAGAATATTGATGTCATTCCAAAAAACGCTCTGCTTACTACACAAATAAGTAATGTGGTATATGAGTTTCAGTGTCAGTGTGTTGCTGCTTATGTAGGCCATACATATTAATGAGTGATACACTGTATCAAAGAATACATCCCTTAGGCTGTCTGCAGTGGGCAGTGCATCTACCATGGTCTGCCAATCCATGCTTGCAACACTCAAAATATCCTGTCCAACATTAGATGCGATTCTGCTTTTTATTAAATTTATTCATGTGATGTGGGCATCAGTGGCTAGGTCAGCTTTTATTGCCCATCCCTAATTGCCCAGAGGGCAGTTAAGAGTCAACCACATTGCTGTGGGTCTGGAGTCATGTGTAGGCCAGACAGGTAAGGATGACAATTTCCTTCCCTTGAAGGACATTAGTGAACCAGATCGGCTTTTCCTGGCAATCAGCAGTGGCTTCATGGTCATCACTGGACTCTTTATTCCAGATTATTATTGAATTCAAATTCCAACATCTACTCTGGTAGGATTCCCACCTAGGTCCCTAGAACATTACCTGGATTTCTAGATTAATTGTCCAGTGACAATACCACAAGGCCGTTGCCTACTCCATTAGCCAAGATTTACTAAATAATCCTAACTTTGACAAGAATTACATTGGAAATTTAAGATTATCAGTTGGACTAGAAGCTACATTTATTCAAGCACAGGGCCCTGTTTATAGGCAAAGGGAACATGTCCACATATGGCACCTTTGTCAATAGCCCAAATGGCAATGGGAAAACCAATCCACACAAAGTCACCCTGAGCAATTGGACTCATCTTGCTTGGTTTGAATTTAACCATTAACTAAGATTAAAAGCCAACAGTTCTTACAGCAGTTTCATATCAACCACTACCCAACCCAACCTGAACCCTCTCCTCATACTGTGTAAATTGTTGTTTCCTTCTGAAATTTGATTTTCTTGCATTTCGATTCTGATGAGCGCAAGACAAAAATGCCTCTTTTTTAGGAATGTTACGGTTCTGTACTAAAACTAAGAGATGGCAAATAGTGTCCTCAAATCTACAGTAATAATGAATTAACATCTTGAGAAAAGGTGGAGGGGGTGGGTGGGGGTGGGTGGGGGGAGGCTTCATTTAATCAACATCTGTAACTGTTCTGCTGAAGTTCATCGCTGTGTTCCTGGATTATGTGAAGATTCTGCCCAGAGTGGTGGAGGTGGGTAGGGGCCTTTGCAAGAGATGTATCTTGGATGATCCACTGTTGGCAAGCACAAGTAAAGCTTTGTGTAAAACTGTGTCACATTCTGTATATAATACACTTTTACAAAGAGTGTGTGTTGTGGATGTTTGCTACACGCACAGTACGCTTTGCCATCTGCAATACTTCAGGATTTAACCCTTGACCTCAGTTCTTTGGGAAACTCATCGGCATTTTTGCCTCATGTCCAAAAAATGTTGCGAGATTAGAATTTTCCATCTTTTTCTTCTCTTTTCCAAAACGTATACAGAAAGACTAGAAGGGGAGTGGAACAGTATTGGAGTATTGAATGATTAGTGTGTGGGGGATGTTGGGGAACTGAGGAAAATATTCCGGCCAAATTAGATACCCTCCCCCTCCCTGCAAGCTATCTGGGAATCTTTGGGAAGTGGTTCAAAGTTCAGGAAAGGACATTTTGACTTTTTACAGGAGCTCGATGGGAAACATGTGACCAAGCCTTTCCAGAAAGGGTTCCCCTTTCTCTGCAGCGCTGCCCTATTTTGGTGCTTCTTACTTCTGAAACTCTTATTTATGGCTTTAAGGAGTTGACTATTTCAATTGTCTCCTTGCCGACTTTCTATCCTCCACACTCTTTCCCCTCTATCCCCCCACCCCCTCCTCACCATGAATTTCAGTCCAACATGTCCTTTCTTGCACCAAATCTCTATTCACCTATTTACCCTGCACTCCCAGTATGGAAAAGCCTCAAGTTTCAAATTCTCCACAGTCTTGCCCGACCCTATCTCCGTAACCAATTCTGTCCCTGCAGTCCTGTCCCTGATCCCAGCATTCCATTGACCCTAACTTCTTTTGGATTCTCTCACTGCCCTTGCCTCCTCATTGGCAGTTACAGTTTCAGAAGCTCAGCTCTGGAACTCCATCCCAAAACTTCCCCTCGCTTGACTGTTAAAGCATCCCTTAAAACCCCTGAGTCTTTGGTCAACTTGGGTGGCACGGTGGCTCAGTGGTTAGCACTGCTATCTCCCAGCACCAGAGACCTGGGTTCAATTCCCACCTCAGGCAAATGTCTGTGTGGAGTTTATGTATTCTCTTTGTGTGGGTTTGCTCCGGTTTCCTCCCACAATCCAAAAATATGCAGGTTAGGTGAAGGGGTAAATGTAGAGGAATGGGTCTGGGTGGGTTGCTCTTCAGAGGGTTGGTGGGCTGAAGGGCCTATTTCCAAACTGTAAGTAATCTAATCCTTGGCCAACCATTTAATCACAGCTCCTAAAATTTCCTTTGTTTCAGATTTTTCAAAAAGCGAATTTCACTTCTCTGAGTTTCTGTTAACCATTATAATATGGTGGTTAGTGGTATGTTACAGTTTACCTGGGGACATTTCAATTTGAGTTGATTTATTGTTGTCAAATGTACCTAAGTACAGTGAAAGTTTTGTGTTGTGCGCAGTACACACAGATCATTACATACAAAGACAAACAGATCACAGGGAGAACAGTGTGAGGCATACAAGGTTACAGCTGCACAGGAGGTGCACAAAAGCAAGATTTGAAATTTGAGAGGTCCATTCAGAAGTCTAATAAAGTGGGGAAGAAGCTGTTTTTGAGCCTGTTGAAACGAGTGTTTAAGCTTTTGTATCTTTTGCCTAATGGGAGAGATTTGAAGAGATTGTAACCGGGGTGGGCTTTGATGTTGGATTGCTTTTCTACAGTAACAAAAGGTGCAGACAGAGTCAATGGATGGAAGATTGGCTCATGCGACAGTCTGGTCTGTGTTCACTAGTCTCTGCAGTTTCTTACAGTCTTATGGTCTATCTGTCAAGTTGGTGAGGGTCCTTCTGGACATCTGAGTCTCCTTACTCTCCTGCGGCAGAAGAAGCATTGTTATGCTTTCTTGGCCATCACATCTACATGGGTGGGCCAGCACACATTGTTGGTTATCATCACTCCTAGGAAATTAATGCTCTTGACTCTCTCTACCTCTGCTCCATTAATTTAGGAGAGCTTGTCCTCCTCCTTTCATCTTGAAGTCGATGCTCAGCTCTTTATTTTTACTGACATTGAGAGAGAGATTGTTATCTTTGCATTGTGACGCCAAGCTTCCTATTGCCCTCCTGTATTCTGCTTCATCATTGTGTGATATCTGGCCTACAATGGTGGTGTTGTCCATGACCATCAAGTCCTGGAGTGGATCTTGAACCCAAAATCTCAGCTTCAAAGGTAAGGGCACACTCCATTCCTTCACAAAACCTCCTTGCTAAATATGGTGCATTTGTTCTTTAGTCACTGCATGCATTTTGCTGTTCCTCCATTCTTACACTACCCCCACCCCCCTTCTCTTCCTCTCATCTTTCTGCATTAACAACAAGGCTCATTATTCCTATCTGCTTCCAGTAACCCAGGGAGGTCAGTATAGTGAAGCCCCTTCATAACGCAAAATCAAAACACTGTTGCTGCTGGAAATCTGATGTAAAAATAGAAAATGCTATAAATACACAGCAGGCCTGGCAGCATCACTGGAGAGACATAATGTTAGTGTTTCAAGTCAATGACCTTTTGCTTCAACTAACCCCTTCCAATCCATTTTATTCCAAGCTTTAGTTTGTCCCTCAGCATGTAGGCTTGAAGCTGATGCGCCTGCCACACTATGTGTTTAACTCTTATGTCTAGCAAAGAAACCACGAGTCGACTGTTAATAATAAGAAATAATATTTATTTACTTAACACAGTTAATACTATAGCAACAAAATACACTTTAACCAATAAAAACAATCAATTATCTTGTGCTTTAACTTAACTCTGGATGACCATATCCCACTGCACTAGACCTTGGCCTTGATCCACGTGGTGATGATCAGCTGATTATTTTCTCCCAATGGTCCCAGGGTGTCTTCTGTTCACAGTGGTTGGTCTTGAATTAATACTCCTGAGGATGGTGTTGCAGTGATTCTTATTGTTTTAGCCCTTATGGGAGGGTCTTTATTGTCCACCAATTGATCAATCAGGCTCGATCACCCTGATTGATCGTACCCAACCAGGTGTTGACGTGTCGATGGCAGGATGGTCCTTCGGCATCCATTCCTGGAGGTGTTAGGTGCACGTAGGTCAGGTAGCCCTTTCCAAATAAGGGTGCCCCTGTGTCTGGTAAGCAACTTGAGGTTCTGATTGACCTGGGGATAGCATTCAGGTTGATTCTATTCAATACAAACTTGAGTGTATATTGTGTTGTTTGCAGCTGCTGGGTTAATTACTTACTTTCTATCTGTAGCTGCAGCCTATCTGGATTCTGGGCAAGGCTTGTCTCAATTTCCCAGCATGCCTCATTTATTGTCCATTTTTCATAAATCCATTATTTTGAGCAGCCTATCCAGCCACAGAGGTAATGGCCTGGTGGTAATATCACTGGACTATTAATCCTGAGGCCCAGATAATGTGTGGGGACTTGGGTTCAAATCCTGCCATGGCAGCTGGTGGAATTTAAATGAGTAAAAAAAATCTAGTATTAAGAGTCCGATGATGACCGTGAATCTAGTGTCAATTGTTGAAAAAAATCTATCTGGTTTATTAATGCCTTGTAGGGAAGGAAAAAGCCATCCTGGTCTGGCCTACATGTCACTCCAAACCCACAGTGATGTGGTTGACTCTTAACTACCCTCTGGGCAACAAATGATGATGTAGCCAATGATGTCCTAAACTGCCAGTTTGCAGTACTCATTTTGCTGAGGAAGACCAGCAATATTTCAGAACCAAAGATCATCTTTCAATAAGTTGATGGTCCTTCAGCTACAGTTGGTATTTGTCTTGGTGTACTTCAGCTGGGAACAACTTATTGAATCCTGTATCACAGATGAACCTTGACAAAAAGCAATGCATCTCTGTCCAAACCTTCTTTGCTAAGACACGTTTTGCAAGGAGGTGAACAACAGTATCTTCTCCACTACAGCCACCTTGAAGGCTAGATGCAGAGGGAGTGAGACTCTAAGTGCATAGGAGGTATCTCGGATTTCACCAGTTTCCTCATTTCCCCTCCCCCCAGCCTGTCTCAGTCAAATCCATCAAATTCAGCACCGCCTTCCTAACCTGCAATCTTCTTCCCGACCTCTCCGCCCCCACCCCAGTCTGACCTATCACCCTCGAGGAGAAAGTGAGGTCTGCAGATGCTGGAGATCAAAGTTGAAACTTTATTGCTGGAACAGCACAGCAGGTCAGGCAGCATCCAGGGAACAGGAGATTCGACGTTTCGGGCACAGGCCCTTCTCATTCCTGAAGAAGGGCCTGTGCCCGAAACGTCGAATCTCCTGTTCCCTGGATGCTGCCTGACCTGCTGTGCTGTTCCAGCAATAAAGTTTTGACCTATCACCCTCACCTTGACCTCTTTCCACCTATCACATTTCCGACGCCCCTCCCCCAAGTCCCTCCTCCCTATCTTTTATCTTAGCCTGCTGGACCAACTTTCCTCATTCCTGAAGAAGGGCTAATGCCCGAAACGTCGATTCTCCTGTTCCCTAGATGCTGCCTGACCTGCTGCGTTTTTCCAGCAACACATTTCCATCATAGGAGGTATCTGTCAGGATAGTGGCTATGTCTCAGACCTGGTTTGAAAGTTCCGTCAATAAAAAATTCTGCTGAATGACTTTGTCAGTCTGCTCATGGAATCAGCCAACACCATCTCCCATCTTTCTTTTCCCATACAGTGTCAAGAATGTTATGTGGAGACCACTGCTCTTGATGGACCTGTGGTCAAAACTGTCTAGATAATATGTTTAACTGTCTTAGAGCAGTTCTGACCCGGATAACATGGACCCAGAAGTAACAATGCTGATAACCAACCTACAGTCAAGATGTGCTTGCAGCAAATCCTGCGCTCCATCGAAACCAGCTTGTCACAGATGCATTGCTCGGAGGAGGTTTAAGAGAAGCTTTAAAAAAATTTTTTAAAGTATTGACGTTTTTTGATGGCTTTGATAAGAAAATATTATTTTCTCTGTTCGGGGAGTCAGTATAACTTGGGGTCTTCTATTTAAAATAGAGAAATTTAGGGAAAAAACCCTTTACTATTTCCTACTTTTAAGCTTTACTCATTATCTAGAAATTTAAAGTACATTTTCCTTTTGTCTGTGATGCAAGACTTTTGCATCTCACTTTGAAACTTCAAAGGTCTATCTCTCCAAATAAGAATTGCACGACACTATGGGGACGGTTAAGTGGCTTATATCCGTTTAGTGGACTGCACTGCCATCTCATGGTCATATTGGATATTACTTTCAGGGAATATTGTCAAAATAGTTTACATGCCATTTATACTATTTGTTTACACAAAGGGATAAATTCATCTAGGACAGGTCCTGAGTTTGAACTTCAATAAACAGATATATGTGCATCCTTATCAACTCACATTCTGGAATAAAGTACAACAGTACAGTTCCAGATTTCCAGGACTCTATTTGTTTAAAAAAATGCTTCCTGGCATCATTCATGAGCCTTGCCTTCACTCTAAGATTATGCCACCTTATTCTGGACATTCCCCAAAATAGGAAATAGGTTATTTTTTACACTGTTGAATCCTTTTAACATTTCAAAAACTCAATCCGATCACCCTTTAATCTTAAATACCAAGAAAGTACAAACCAACTTTATGCAACCTGTCCTCATTACTTAACCCTTTAAACCCTGGTATAATCTGGGGCAAACTGTGACTCTCAAGTTATTAATTGTAGCAATCCAGGATTTTAAAAATGTAACACAATGCAAATACATGTATTTCTTGCAACTGCTTTTCTCCTTCATGTATACCAGTTAAGATGATTCAAGACTTGGAGGAGCCGACGTTGGACTGGGGTGGACAAAGTTAAAAATCACACACCAGGTTATAGTCCAACAGGTTTATTTGGAAGTACTAGCTTTCGAAGTACTGCATCTTCATCAGGTAGCTGTGAAGCAGGACCATAAGATATAGAATTTATAGTAAAAGATTACAGTATGCAAGTTAGCTCACTTAGTTGGAAGGTTTGTTTTCAGATGTTTCGTCACCATGACTAAGTAACATCATCAGTGAGAGTATCCGGTGAAGTGCTGATGGTATGTCCCACCTCTCTATTTATAGGTCTTGGTTTCTTAAGGTGGGTCTTGTCATTTCTGGATCTTTTTTTCAAAGGAAGGTAGATGGGATCATGGTATTCTAACCAGAACTCCATCAATAAACACCGCGACTTAGATCCCATCTCCCTTCCCTTGAAAAAAAGAACTGGTAATGACATCACCCAACTTAAGAAACCAAGACCTATAAATAGAGAAGTGGGACATACCACCAGCACTTCACTGGAGACTCTCACTGATGATGCTACTTAGTAATGGTGACGAAACATCTGAAACAAACCTTCTAGCTCAGCGACGTAACTTACATACTTATCATCAACCTGAGCTACAAATCTTCCCAAAATGTACTAAAAGATTACAGTCTCATGCAACTGAAATTACATATTGAACAAAGGTAACAGATTGTTAAGTCTTTTATCTTTTAAAATGGGTTCGCTGGTTTCGCTTCTTTAATATGTAAATCCCAGAACTCCTTTTAAGTCATCTTCTCAAGATAACTTAAGGTTTTATAACAAAAGATAAAATCTCAGCTCAGACAATGCATTAAAGATGTGAGGTTAGAGTCTGTCTGTATCCCAATCTTCAGTCAGACTGGTTCTATTTCCAAAATAGAATTTACAAAATATTACATGGATTGACTGCCTGCAGTTCTGCATTTTTTGAGCAAAATAGCATGTTTGTTCAATATATCATTTCAGCTGCATGAGACTGTAATCTTTTGCTGTAAATTCTGTGTCTTATGGTCCTGCTTCACAACCACCTGATGAAAAAGCAGCACTTCAAAAGCTAGTGCTTCCAAATAAATTTGTAAGACGAGTCAAGCGAGAGCTGCTTCTGCCAAGGCTGTTCTGAAGCCAGACATTAGGGGTGTACTAGAGCATGCCACAGAATCTTGTCTGTGCTTCTTGTGGGACTTCATGTTAGCATTAACAATTGACCACATGGCATGACTTGAACCTCGAGCCCTGTCCTATTATAGTGCACCCAAGGCTTCAAGACATTTCTGTGAACACTATTAACAGCAGAGTAGTGGCACCAAGGAAGGCAATTATCAGTACTGCTTCTTCCCCAGGACTTTCTCCAGTTTCCTTATGCAATGGCACAAGGGGAATTTTCAGAACCACAGAATCCAGAGTTTCAGCAATGGCTGTAAATGCACAACAACAGCAAGGTGCATTTACACAGCGCCTTTAACTGTCATGGGCAAAGAGCTAAGTTTTAAAGGAAAAGAGTCAGGGGTCGTGAGCTGGAGAGGGTTAGCTGGGAAATTCCACTGTTTATGGAATAACTAACAGAAGAGATTGCAATCAAGAATGCTTAATGGACCAGAATTGGAAGAATGCAGAGGTCCTGAAGGTTGCAGGAGTTACAGAGATAAGGAACAGCAAGTGATTTGAAAAGAAGCAAGAGAATTGTAAAATCGAGGCCTTGAAATACCAGGACTTGATATAGATCAGAAAGCACAGGGATGGTAGATAAAAATCGGCTTGGTGAGAGTGGTATTACAGACAGCAAAGTTTTCAACAAACTCAGGTTTATGAAAAGTATAAAAAAAATGCTAGTCAGGAAGGTACTTAAAAGTCAAACCTAGAGTTGACAGTGGCATGGATAGGGATTTCAGAAACAGAGGAGCTGAGACAGAGATGGAGTAAGGAACTGTTATGCAGGTGGAAGTAGACAGTCTTGACACTGGAATGGATATGCAGTCAAAAGTTCATCTCTGGTTCAAATATGAAGTTAAGCTTGTGAATGGTCTGGTTTTGCTTCTAACCTCCTGCTGGTCTACTTTAAATTCCAGAATCTGCAGTTTTTTTTCTCTCTAACTGGTTTTGCTTAAGACCGTTACCAGGGAATAGTTGAGAAGGTTCAGTTCACAGCTAAATGAGAAGGAGTTCAATGGGTATTCTCTTACCAGACAGACTCGTGGTAAAAAAAAAGGCTATTTGCTATCTTTCACAGCTGCTCAGAATATAGTTGTGTACAACTGTAATGATGAAGCAGCAATCTGTATCACAAACAGTCTGTCTTCCACAAGTATAACTTTAATTGCATAATTTCTGCAGTCTCAGTTTTGTCTACTTTGCATTAACTGGAGGAAGTGAAATCACATACTTAAATAATAGAATGTATAATGAGTGGGCACGGTGGCTCAGTGGTTAGCACTGCTGCCTCATAGCGCCAAGGACACAGGTTTAATTCCACCCTTGGGCCACTGTCTGTGTGGAGTTTGCACATTCTCCCCGTGTCTGCGTGGGTTTCTTCCAGGTGCTTTGGTTTCATCCTACAATCCAAGGATGTGCAGGTTAGGGTGAATTGGCCAGCTAAATTGCACATAAGTGTTCGGGTAAGTGTAAGTTTAATGTATTAGTCATGGGAAATGTAGAGTAATAGGGTAGGAGAATGGGACTGGGTGGGATAATCTTTGGAGGGGCGCTGTGAACTTGTTGGGGCAAATGGCCTGTTTCTTTACTGTAGGGATTCAATAAGTTGCAGGTTAGAGGTGGGCTGCAGTTTAAATTAATTAGGGTTAAGTTTCCTTTTGATTTCCACGTTAAACTGACCACACTAATTAATTTGTAAAGAAAGAGTTGCATTTATATGACATGTTACAAGACCTCGGGCCTCCCAAAGCATTTTACAGCCAATCAAGTATATTTTTAAAAGTACAATCTCTGTTATAATGTTATATTCAGCACATAATTTGTGTACAACACATTTTTCAAGACAATGATGTAATAATGACTAAATCATTTGTCTTTCACTGATATCACTAATGGGTCAGTATTGGCCAGAACACCAAGAAGATTAGATCATTAACTGGAAACATTTAGAATCTTTAAACCATTAAGTCCCTCCTTTATCAAGGGGTACATGCAATAAGTTTCAAATTATGGTAACACAAATAATGTATCCTCTGTTTCCTGTATCCATAATATAATTTGGTGCCTCCAGTGATGAAATGTTGTGAAAGGTCTCATGTGTAACAGAAGACACTGTGTACACTCTCTCCAGGGATGTGCAGATGGAAATAGCCACACAGGAGAAGCAAGCAGCTAGAGCTAGTATCACATTGTCCACTCCCTGCCTGGACTGATCAAGGACCCCTTGGCCAAGCTCTGAGGCAGACCCACCAGGAACATAGCAATGGTTTGTGTCCCTCCTTTGTGTTATGAGATGGATCTACATCATAACTCATCATGGTGTAGGACCCATCTTGTAGTTTTGCTGCCACCATACATGGTAGGGACCTACAAGGTCTGCTTGCTCATTTGACAGAAGAAAACCTGCTGGTAGCTTAACAAGAAGGGGCACATGTAAAAAAAAATGTAGTTTATTGCTTAATAGCAACTAAGTATGAGTTACATTGGTATGATAGACATTGTTAGTCAGACTATGAGGAAAACTTCAAAGCTAGGTCTTCTGCCTTTGGAATCTAACGTTGTTCTCCCACCTGATTCCGTGTGACATTATCATATAAGGTGGTGTTGAATGCATTCCTCCATACTAATCCTCTCAGACCCTGTACCCACAGACAACATTGGGCTGTTAAACACAAGGATTCAGTATTAATTGGGCAATTCCACTTAAATTAGAAAGGGGAATTAATTATGCACTTTTATGTATTTGGCAAGATGGTGTCATGATATTCTCAATGGACTAGTAATCCAGAAGCCCAGGCGAATGCTCTGGGATTCAAATCCAACCACAGCAAGTTCTGGAATTAAAATTCAATTCATAAATCTGGAGTTCAAAGCTAGTTTCAGTAATGGTGACCATGACAGCTATCATTAATTGTTGCAAGACTCCATCTAGTTCATTAATGCTTCTTAAAGAAATAATTTTTTTCAAAATTCATTCACAGGATGAGAGAATCACTGGCTAGGCAGCATTTATTGCCCATTCCTAATTGCCCAGAGGGCAGTTTAGAGTCAACCACATTGCTGTATGTCTGGAATCACATGTAGGCAAGACCAAGTAAGGATGGCAGTTTCCATCTCTAAAGGACGTTAGTGAACCAGATGGGATTTTCTGACAATCGACAATGTATTCATGGTCATCATTAGACTCTTAATTCCAGATATGTTATTGAATTAAAAATTGCCATCTTTACCTGGTCTGGTCTACATGTGACTCCAGACCTACAGCAATGTGGTTGACTCTTAATTAACCTCTGGAATGGCCAAGCAAGCCACTTCACTGAGTGCCAATTAGGGATAGTTCTATTATCTAGTGCCATTCTCCTGCCTTTTCCCCATATCTCTGCACACCATTTTGATCCAAGTAATTATCTAATACCCTTTTGAATGCCTCATATTGAACCTGCTTCCACTACATTTCCAGGCAAAGTCATTCCATATCTCAACCAGTCACTGTGTGAGAAAGGTTTTCCTTACATCATCCTTGCCACATTTACATGTCACTTTAAATCTGTGCCCTCTCTTTTTTATCTAAACGATTTCTCCCTCTCTACTCTGTCCAGCACAATTATCCTTTTGGAAACCTCTATCAAATCTCAGCCTTCCTCTCTCCAAGGAAACAGTCCCAACTTCTTCCATCTATCCTCATGTATTTGCTGCCCTTGTCCTTCTAAATTATATGTTTGTCTATTTCACATGAATGAATGAAACAAAATCCCTCTGCCTTTCCTTGTCTCTTAGTGCTTTGCCGCTTCATTCAGGACTAGTAGTTCTGTCTCATCTTGCTGGTTGGCACAGTCAGAAAGGGTGAGTAGTTTGGGAAATGGAGTGGGTGAAAGCCATTGAAGTTAACAATAGGACTCTATTTAGGGGCATAGATGGGCTTTTCTATGGCTGTGAGCAAGACTCCAGGATGGTGTGTTGCCTTTCTGGTACCATGGCCAAGGATATCTCTTGGTGGGCACACGATATTCTGAAAGGGGAGAGTGAGCAGCCAGAGGTCATGGTCCATATTGGAATTCATAACATAGGCAGGAAGAGAGATGAGATCCTGCAAAGGGATTTCAGGGAGTTAGGAAGGAAGTTGAAAAGCAAGACCGCTAGGATTGTAATCTTGAGATTACTTCCTGCACTGCATGTCAATAAGGCTACTCGGAAGGATTTAAACTAGTGTGGCAAGGGGCCAGGAACCAGAGCAGTAGGTCAGCAATGACTGAGGAGGAGACAGAGACTAGGCCAGTAGGACTAAAAGGAAGGACAGACAGGGAGAAGTTACTGAACATGGCAGGACTGGCAGTCTGAAGTGTATTTGTTTAATATGAAGAGTATGGCAGATAAGGTAAATGAACTTAGAGCTTGGATTAATATGTATAACTATGATATTGTAGCTATTATAGCAACTTGGTTGAGAGAGGGTCAACATTGGAAGTTTAACATTCTGGGACTTAGATGTTTCAGGCAAGATAGAGAGGCATGTAAAAGAATTTGCATTTCTGTTAAGGAGAATATCACAGCTGTACTGAAGGAGGACTCTTGGAGGGTATATGAGTAGAACTCAGGAATAGAAAGAGCATTTTGATGGGATTGTACTAAATGTCCCACAATAGCCAGTGGGTAATTATGGAAAATTTAAAAGCAACAGGATTGATATGGTTGGCAATTTTAACCTCCCCTAAATTGACTTGGATTCACTTAGTGCCAGAGTTTGGATGGGGAAAATTTGTTAGGTGTATCTGGGAAAGTTAATTGAAACAATATGCAAATAGTTCAATTAGGGAAGGAGTCATACTGGTAGAGACGAATGAGCCTGGCCAGGTGATCGAAGTTTCAATTGGAGAGCATTTTGGGAAGAGTGACCATAATTCTGTGAGTTTGAAGTTACTTATGGATAAGGACAAGAGTAATCCGAGGGTGAAAGTATTAAACTGGAGGAAGGCCAACTTCCAGAATATTAGGCAGGAACTGGGGAATTTAGATTGGGGAGGGGGGCAGTGTTTGAGATTCCCACATCTGACATGTGGGAATCTTTTAAAGGCCAGTTGATTCGAGTTCAGGACCAAACTATTTACACATTGCTTCAATAAACCTTTCTGGAAGCACCTAACAACTTCCTCCTTTCCAAATGTGAAATTGAAGGATAAGATTCGGGAACCTTGGATGACAAGGTAAGAACTTACTCAAAAAGAAAAAGGAGGCATAAGTAAAGTTTTGGAAACTGAAGATGACGGAACCCTCAAAGAATACAATGATAGCAGGAAAAGAACTTAAACAAGGAATTAGGAGGGCTAGAAGAGGCCATGAAATGTCTTTGGTAATCAGAATTAAGAAAAATCCCTAGATGTCTTATACATATAAGGAGTAAGGTGGTAGCTAGGGAAATGTTAGAGATAAAAAAAACTGCAGATGCTGGAATCCAAGGTAGATAAGCATGAGGCTGGAAGAACACAGCATGCCAGGCGAAGTGGCGAAGTTGATGTTTTGGGTGTAACCCTTCTTCAGGACTGGGGCTAGGTGTAAGGTGGAGCTGTGGGGGGGGGGAGGGGGCAAGGTGGTGAAGTGGGGTAGGTGAAGATGGGTAGAGGGTATGACCTGCTTCGTCAATGGGAGGAATGAATCTGGTTAGTGGCAGTGAGGTGTGGAAAGGAGGGTAGGGGCTGGGAAGGGAGTCAGAGGAAGTGGGTGAAGTCCTTAATGATTACTTTGCATTAGTAGTCTTAAAGGAGAAGGACATGTTGGAGAGTGAGTCTCAGAGGGGTATGTTGATATTCTGGGGCATGTCAATATAAAAAAAGGAGATATTGGGATGTTTTGAAAAGCATTAAGATATACAAGTTCCAAGGACCTGATGGAATATATCCCAGAATGCTGAGGGAAACAGATGAAGAATTGCTGGGATCTTGTACAAAATGTTTGTACCCAATTTAGTTAAAGGAGTTGTCCCAGAGGACTGGAGAATAGCCAACATTGTTCCTTTATTTAAGAAGGACAGTAGGGTTAATCTGGGAAATTACAGTACGATGAACCTTAAATGAATGATAGGAAAATTATTGGACAAGATTCTAAGGGATAGGATTGACTCACATTGGCAAAAATATGAACTTATTAGTGACTCTGTGTGACTTTGTACAGGCAAGGTAGTGTCCCACAAATAATCAGTTTATTTGAGGAAGTGATATAGATGATTGATGAGGACAGGGCACTAGATATCTGTTTGTACTGTTACGACATGGCGATGAACCGCTCTGTTAATTAAACTAAACACCCAGTAAAGCTCGCCTTGCCTTGTAATCTGTTAAAATATATGAGTGACAGAGAACTCTCAAATTTCACTGTTAATGAAAATAATATCAATGTATTCTTTAACTCTAAAAGTGAAAATTAAATAACTATTCACAACTCTAAGCCCACTCCCTTCTCTTAACTGCTTATTATCTACCTCCAACTCTTTTACAATATACTGTTCCGATAAAACACTTATTAAAATTACATCAACTTAATTTCAAAATTAAGCTCTCGTTGTTGGTGTCTTTCTTGTTTCAGCTAAGATCTCCCTGGGTCATCTTCTTTCATTTTACAGTGAAGATGTTTCATATGAACCACCTAATGAAGGAGCAGTGCCCCGAAAGCTAGTGCTTCCAAATAAACCTGTTGGATGATAACCTGATGTTGTGTGAATTTTAACTGCATATGAAAAGGTATCTTTGATAGAGAGTGTTTCAATCTTTTGGGTCTCTCTCTCTCTCTCTCTCTCTCTTTTAATGGCAGTTACTCTGTCAATGGCAGTTACTTTGTTTGACTTTCAAATTGCCTGCCTTTTTAAAACCCTCAACATCAGATCATCTCATTAGTCCTATGTTGGCAAAACAGTACATTCACACTCAAAGAGTCATAGAAATGTACAGCACGGAAACAGATCCTTTAGTCCAACTTGTCCATGCCAACCAGATATCTCAACCTAATCATTCCCATTTGCAAGCACTTGGCCCATATCCCTCCAAACACTTCCTATTCATATACCCATCCAGATGCCTTTTAAATGTTGCAATTGTACCAGCCTCCACCACTTCCTCTGGCAGTTCATTCCATACATGCACCACCCTCTGTGTGGAAACAATTGCCCCTTAAGTACCTTTTATATCTTTCCTCTCTCACCCTAAACCTATGCCCTCTAGTTCTGGACTCCCCAGCCCCAGGGAAAAAGCTTTGTCTATTTATCCTATCCATGCCCCTCATAATTTTATAAACCTCTATAAAGTCACTCCTCAGCCTCCGACGCTCCAGGTAAAACAGCTGCAGCCTACTCAGCCTCTCCCTATAGCTCAAACCCTCCATCCTTGGCAACATCATTGTAAATCTTTTCTGAACCCCTTCAAGTTTAACAACAATCTTTCGATAGGAAGGAGACCAGAATTGCATGCAATATTCCAAAAGTGGCCTAACCAATGTCCTGTACAGCCGCAACATGACCTCTCAACTACATCCTCAATGCTCTGACTAATAAAGGAAAGCATACCAAACGCCTTCTTCACTATCCTATCCACCTGCAACTCTACTTTCAAGGAGCTATGAACCTGCACTCCAAGATCTCTTTGTTCAGCAACACTGTTTGGGACCTTACCATTAAGTATATAAATCCTGCTAAAATTTGCTTTCCCAAAATACAGCACCTCGCATTTATCTAACGTAAACTTCATCTGCCACTCCTCAGCCCATTGGCCCATCTAATCAAGATCCCGTTGTACTCTGAGGTAACCTTCTTCGCTGTCCACTACATCTCCAATTTTGGTGTCATCTGCAAACTTACTAACTATACCTCCTATGTTCATGTCCAAATCATTTATATAAATGACGAAAAGTAGTAGACCCAGCAACGGTCCTTGTGGCACTCCACTGGTCACAGGCCTCCACTCTGAAAAACAACCCTCCACCACCACCCTCTGTCTTCTACCTTTGTATCCAAATGGCTAGTTCTCCCCGTACTCCATTAGATCTAACCTTGCTAACCAGTCTCTCATGGGGATCCTTGTCGAACGCCTTACTAAAGTCCATAAAGATCACATCCACCACTCTGCCCTCATTAATCCTTTTTGTTACTTTTTCAAAAAACTCAATCAAGTTTGTGAGACATGATTTCCCACACACAAAGCCATGCTAACTATCCATAATTTGTCCTTTCCTTTCCAAATACATGTAAATCCTGTCCCTCAAGATTCTCTCCAACAACTTGCCTACCACTGACATCAGGCTCACCGGTCTTTCGTTCCCTGGCTTGTCCTTATCACCTTTCTCAAATACCCTGGGGCATAATTTAAACTGATTGGTTAAATTTGAATTGTTGTCAAAACAGCAAACAACACAGATATCTATTTCATAGCCAAATGTTACATATTTTCAATTTTCCAGTAAACTCTTGAGATTGCTAGCTAGTCATATGACAGGTGTTTGTAAGCTCTTAGTGCAAAACAGCATTCTCTCTCTCTTGCAGGTACAGTACATGCAATAACAGTAACTTCATAACAGTACTTTAGCAAGGCCTTTGACAAGGTCCCTCATAGTGGGTTGATTCAAAAGATAAAGTCACATGGGATCTGTAGTGAGCTCGCAAAAATGATACCGAATTAGCTTAGTCATTAAAAAAAAGAAAGCAGGATATGGATAGGCTGGAGACTTGGGCAGAGAATGGCAGATGGAATTTAATCTGGATAAAAATGAGGTGATGCATTTTGGGAGATCTAATGAAGGGTAGATCATTCATTACCATTATTCTATAGAAGTATAGAATAAATGGCAGAGCATCAACATACAGTGAGATCTAATGTACAGGACCACAGTTCTCTGAAAATTGCAACATAAGTAGATAAGGTGGTCAAGAAGTGTATGGAATGCTTGTTTCATCAGTCAGGGCATAGAGTATATAAATTGGCAAGTCATGTTGAAGCTGTATGGAACTTCAGTTAGGCTACATTTGGAATATCATGTAGAGTTCTGTTTGCCATAGAACCAAATGGATGTGGAAGCTTTGGGGGAGATACAGAAGTGGTTTACCAGGATGTTGCTTGGTTTGGAGAAAATTAGCTATGAGGAGAGATTGGACCAACTTGGTTTGTTTTCACTTGAACGTTGGAGCATGTGGGGTGACCTGAAAGAAGTTTACAAAATAATGAGAGGCATGAATAGAATGGATAGTCAGGAGTCTTTTTTTCCAGGTTAGATATGTCAGTTACTCAGGGACATAGGTTTAAGATAAAAGGGGGTATGTTTAAAGGTGATGTGAGAGGCAGGTTTTTGTTTACACAGTGGTGGTAAGACCCTGGAATGCACTGCCAGAGGAGGAGGTGCAGGTGCAATAGCAATGTTTAAGTGACATCTTGACAGATAAATGAATAGGCAGTGAATAGAGGGATATGGACAAAAGGTTTTTAGTTTAGAAAGGCATCGTGTGTCAGTGCAGTCTTGGTGGGCCAAAGAACTGTTCCTGTACTGTATTGTGCTTTGTTCTTTGGAAGTGGTAGGCCATGAGCCTTGACAGGTGATTGGTGCAGGAATAGAGAGAGGATGGTGATTGGTGCAGGAATAGAGAGAGGATGGTGGCACTTGCCCTGACAGAATGCTGGCGGTACGTAATCTTTTTGAAGCTCTTGACTTGCAACTTTTGGTGCTTGAGTTGGGGCTCAAATATAGCACTCGCGGTGTGAATGCCAAATGGTCCCAGCACTGGTTAAGACCTGTGTATTTGCTGAGTACAATAATGTGTGAGAGCAGTGTCATGGAGGCTGGATGCATGCTTGGTAAAGTGAGCAGTGGGAGTTGCTGAGAAAAGTCTCGAGGGCTCACAAATGGAAATCTTCCATGAAACCCCCTGAAATTGACAAAACTAAAATATGGAAAACTTTAGCTCATAACATCCCCCTTCCAAAACAATTTAGGATGTTAGAATATATAATAAAAACTGAAAGTGCTGGAGAAACTCCACAGGTCTGGCAGCATCTATGGTGGGAGAAAGAGATGCTGCCAGACTTGCTAAATTTCCCTAGCACTTCCTGTTTGTATTTCAGATCTCCATTGTTGACAGTACTTTGCCTTTGTGTTAGAATATGATCTTTCTATTTGTAGCTGCATCTTGGAATAGGAAACTCTTAGTAAAATTACAAAAAGAAAAAAAGAACATGGAGTTGATTGCTTTTCATTTGTTAAATTTATTCAGTCATTGTGAAACTGATTAATAAATCACTGAGGTTACTATGAGATGTGAGGTACATAGTCTGCAATGAGCTACTTGTTGCTTTGTAAATCATTACTGAGGTCATATTTCAAGAATTGCATACAATGTTGTTTGTACAGCCTTGAGACTGAGGTTAATAGATTAGGAAGTTTTGAACAAAATAGCTGTAGGCCTATTAAATTGAACATGATTGCAAAATTAGCTAGTATATGTTTAATATCCACAAACTTCCAATCTATTTAACATATTTGAGCAATGGTTATCTACTTACCTTTCTACAAAACCAAGTAATCCTTTCAGATTGAAGAGTTTGATTGCTAATTGCCCTCCTTTGAGCAGAGAAGGTTAAGGGAGCATGAGAACAAATGAACTTACAAATTAGACACAAGAGTAGGCAATTCAGTAAGATCAAGCTGGTTGGGTCATAAAGGACATAGCTGCTAGACTGAGTTTGCAACAAAGGGTGATGGAACCAACTGGAACCAAGGGAAAAATGTACTTGACCCCATCCTTACCAATCTGATGGCTGCAGATGCATCTGTCCATGACAGTATCGGTAAGAGTGACCACCGTACTGACAACCTCCATAATGATGAGTGGCACTATCACTATATAAGACATAATTTGAATAGATCTAGCAACTTAAGACTGGCATCCATGAGGCACTGTAGGCCATCAACAGCTGCAGAATTGTACTCCAGCACCCTGCGATCTCCAGTCTCATGGCCTGGTATATCCCCCACTCAATTATAACCTTCAAGCTAGGTGATCAACCCTGGTTCAATGGAGAGTGCAAGAGGGCACATCAGGAGCAGCACAAAGCATACCTAAAAATGAGGTGTCAACCCGGTGAAGCTACCAAACAGGACTGCTTGTGTGTCAAATAGCATAAGCAGTAAGTGATAGACAGTGTTAAGCAATCCCACAACCAATTGGGATGAAAACTCTGCAGTCCGGCCACATCCAGTTGGGAATGCTACTGGACAATTAAACAACTCACTGGAGGAGACATAGCCCCATCCTCAAGTTGGAAGAATCCAACACATCAGTGCAAAAGATAAGGCTGAAGCATTCGCATCAATCTTCAGCCAGAAAAGTGCGCTTGGATGATCCTCCTCCAGTGGTTTGCAGCGTTACAGATACCAGTCTTCAGCCAATTCAATTCACTCTACATGATAACAAGAAATGGTTGGAGACACTGAATACTGCAAAGGCTAAAAGCCCTGGCAACATTCTGGCAATGGTAATAAAGACTTGGACACCAGAACTTGCTGCTCCCCTAGCCAGGTTCTTCCAGTACAGTTATAACACTGTCATTTTTAAAATTTATTCATGTGAAGTGGGTGTCACCAACTGGCTAGCATTTATTGCCCATCCTTAGTTGCCTTTGAGGTGTTTCTGAGTTGCGTTCTTCAACCACTGTGATCCACTGCTGTGGGTTGATCCACAATGCTGTTAGGGAGCGAACCCCAGGATTTTGACCTAGCGACAGTGAAGGGACCAGGGTATGTTTCCAGGTCAGGATAGTGAATGGCTTAGAGGGGAACATGCAGGGTGTGGTATTCCATTGTATCCACTGCCTTTGTCCTTCTAGATGAAAGTGGTCATGGATTTGGAAGGTTCAGTCTGAGGCTCTTTGGTGAACTTCTGCAGCGCATCTTATAGATAGTACACACAGCTGCTACTGAGTGTTGGTGGTGGAGGAATGGATGCTTGTGAATGCTGTGCCAATCAAGTGGGATGCTTTGTTCTAGATGGGGTCAAGCTTCTTGAGTGCTATTGGAGCTGCATCCATCCAGACAAGTGGGTAGTATTCCTTACACTCCTGACTTATAGAATCACAGAATCCCTATAGGGCCTATTGAGTCTGCACCGACCCTCTGAAGAGTATCCCATCCTGATCCACCATCCCAAACCCATATGGTTTTTTTTTTAGCATGGCCAATCCACCTAACCTGCACACCTTGGACTTTGGGAAGAAACTGGAGCACCCAGAGGAAACCCAGACAATCAAGGTGAGCATGTCCAAACTGCACACAGATAGTCTCCCAAGGTTGGGATCAAACCTTAGTCCTCGTATTGTGAGGCAACAGTATCAATCACAGCACCACTGTGCTGCTTTTGTGCCTTGTAGATGCTGGACAGTCTTTGGGGATTCAAGAAGTGAGCTACTCATCATAGAATTTCTAGCCTCTGACCTTCAGTTGAGTGTCTGGTCAATGGCAACCCCCAAGATGTTGATAATGGGGGATTCAGTGACGGTAACATCATTGAATGTCACGGGTGGTGGTTAGATTGTTTCTTATTGATGATGGTCATAGCCTGTATTCGTGTGGCACAAAAAATACACAAAGGATTATGGTAGAGATATTTAAAATCATGACTAGTTTTGGTAAGATAAATAAGGAGAAACGGTTTCCAGTGATGGAAGGGATAATTCAGCTCTGGATGCAGATTTAATGTTACTGGCAAAAGAATGAAAGTGAGATGAAGAAAATGTTTTAATGCAGCTCCTGTTATAATCTGGAAAGAGGTTATCTGAAAAGGTCATGGAAGCAATTACATTTATAATGACAAAACGGGTATTAATATATATTGATGGTGGAAAGAAATACAGTATGGGTGAAAGGAAATAATGAATAGCTCTATCAAAGAACTGTCATAGGCAATGTAGGCTGTGTGGACTCCTTCTGAGCTGATTTATTGTATACTTATACATATATTCTATGTGATCTAATACACATTAGAAAATTAGTGTTTTTAGGGATTGTGAAGTCCTTCATGGAAAGGAACTGACCTTTCCTTTGGCAGATTATTGCGTATTGTGAAGTATTATAGTTCAAGTTTGGTGAATTTTCTTTGACAATTTGTTTAAAATGTGTAAAGCCAACATATGAATACAGATAAATTATTTTCGTTTGCAGCCTATGGTCAAGTGACCATGGGCCCAAAATTCAACATTATAAATTGACCCACAGCCACAGAAATTGGGCCTGATAGAAAATTGGCCAAACCAAATTAAATAGCAGCCAGTAGTTATTGGCTACAGGCAACAGTGGAAACGAAGACCAGAGGCTAAAAACCCTGCAGTGAGTAACAGACCTCCTGACTTCCCTAAGCACATCCACCATATATAAGTTAGAAGTGTAATGGAATACTTCACATTTACTTGAATAGGTGCAGTTCCAACAGCACTCATGAAGCTTGACATATTCCAGGACAAAGCAGCTTGCTTGACTGGCACCACACTCACTCGCTCTAACACCAATATTCAGTAGTAGCAGTGTGTACCATCTACAAAATGCACTGCAATCGAAGTTACAACTGCTCCAGGCACATCCCAAGTTGCCATTTGAGCTGGCTTTTGTTGAGATCATTGAATATTTGCACTCTGACTCAATCTGTAATACTGAACTCTGGCAATGGTTTAGCAATCTTATGTAAATGAAATTTGGCTTTCTGCTCAAATGCTTCACTGTGTAGCATGCTGAAAATCAAGTCCCACTATCTCGAGAGTCATCACAAAAGTTAGATTTTAAAAAGTACATAGAATTACCCAATTTACCTGTCTTTTAGTCCCAGGTTTTCAGAAATCATGGACTAAGTTTCTGCACTTAATAAGTATTGCTGCTCTTTTACAAACAAATACATTCTAACCAAAGAGAAGCAATAATGAACTTTGAATGCATAACTACTCTCAAACCCATTTATAAACTCCCCCACTACACATACATATGGCTGGTGGGAAAGCCTGAGAAAACAGTTCAGCAGTCTCTGCCCGAGGGTTTGTTGATGTTATGACACGGAGGTGAACCCCTCTCTTAATTAAACCAAACTCCCAGAAAAGCTCATCTCACCTTGTAACCTATTAAAATACAAGTGACAAAGAACTCACCAATTCCACTATTTAAAGAAAATAACATCAATTTTTTTAACTCTAAATGACATTAAACAATTATTCACAATTCTAAGCCCCCCTTTCTCTTAACTGCTTATCATCTGCCTCCAACTCTATAACAATATGTTGTTCCAATAAGACACTTATTAAAATTACATCAATTTAATTTCAAACCACGCAGCCACTGTCATCTTCTGCATCTTTCTTCTTCTGGCTAAAGATGTCTCTGGATCATCTTTTTTTTACTGCAAATATGTTTCATATGAAAAGGTACCTTTGAAAGATACGGTTTCCTAATTTCTTAGACAGCATGATGTTAGTTCTCCATGTATTTCTGTCTTAACAGCAGTTGTTTTCTCTCCAATTTCCAAAATGTTGGCATTTTTATATCCCCAACATCAGATCGTCTCATTGGTTTGATGTTGGCAAAACAATAAATTCAGGTTTTAGTATCCTGGGGCATAATTTAAACTGATTGGTTAAATTTGATTTGTTGTCAAAACAGCAACCAAAATTCAGGCATCCCTTTCAAAGCCAAATGTTACATATTTTCAATTTTCCAGTACACTCTGGGACTGCCATCACATCATATCACAGGTGCTTGTAATCTCTCGGTTCAGAACAGCATTCACTCTCTCTTAATGGTACAGTACATACCTTCAACTTCATAACAGCTCATATGATCCTTTTGCTGACCATAAGAACATAATTCTCGATCTTCTATCTCTAGATACTTGCTTGTAGGAGGTACAGGTAACTGGGTTCACACATATAAAAATCTTTGACTTATTCATAGTCACAGGGAGAAAGTGACAACTGCAGATGCTGGAAATCAGAGTCAAAAGGTTTGGTACTGGAAAAGCACAATAGGTCAGGCAGCATCCGAGGAGCAAGAGATGAAGGGTTTACGCCTGAAACGTTGATTTTCCTACTCCTTAGATGCTGCCTGATCTGCTGTGCTTTTCTAGTACCACACTTTTCCACTTATTAATAATCACAGCTTATAGTAACTGATAAGGACATGTAAATTAGTTATCTTCAGACTTGAGATACTTTTTTACTGCAGACCAAAAAAGCTTTCTTTTCTGAAAGTTGGATGGCTTCTCCCCCTTAATACATCCACAGTCACAAATTGTTCAGCTACCCGACAGCCAATTTCATTGCTGTTTGCATGCAGAAGACCGTTGTCAATGATAACTAGTCACTAGTCCAAAGATAAATCAGCTCCCTGTTGCTGGCTGAATCTTCATTTGCACATACCCACTGGCTCCAGTTAGTCTTCATTAGATCTTCCCTCATTGATTGCAAAAACAACTGTGTAATCAGCACTTACAAGGAGTGTCAAGTAACTTGTTTTCAAAAAAAATGAAGTAAATATACCTTGGCTTTTAAAGCAATTCTTTTCCCATTTCAGGATACAATCAAAAATACGGAAAAATAAAAATATAGGGTCTTTACAGTATATTCCACCCACCTTTTGTCACCTGCATGTGTTAAGACTTCTGCCTTCAGTAGCTTTTTTACTACTGAAAGACTAGTTTGTGTGTTGTCTGGTATTAGTTGGCAATTTTTGTTCCTGCCAGAGCCTTGCAATTTGACCAGGGATAGTGTGGATATATATGTGGTGTTGAATTTCCCTGTATTTCCAAACCCAACTGAATTCTTCACTCTTGAACTGAGGACCATTTTCACAAATGATAATGCTGGGAACGACATAATGACTGAAGTGTGCTGTTGTGCATTCAGCAATCTCAGCAGTAGTCAATGAAGTAAGTTGGTTCACCTTTCATGACCAGAATAGTTGTCTACTGTGACAAGATACTGTGTCTGTGTTGATATTCTTTATTCTGGAGCAGTGAAAATGTCAAGCAGTATAAGCAACGATTTACACTTGCTTGGTAGGCTTCTTTTTTAGTCATAGACTTGTGTAAAAGTGATTCAGCTTCTTGCAGTGAGAACATTGCTTTCCCCACCTTGTTCGTGCCTTCTTTTGCATGATGTTTTCTGCAATATTTGCTTCATGCCATTTCTCTGTCATCATTTTGTCCAGTGTGCCTTGAGTATTTTGCAGCTTAATACAAGACCTGGTCTGTTCTTTAAAGTATGCTGCAGCTGTCAGTTCACAACCTTGGTACTTCTGCAGAGGTCAGTTGCTCTCCTGAGCATACATTTGTCTTCTCTCAGCAGGAATGCTTTCACTTTTGGATTCCTTATTCCTAATACAATTATTATTTTAGTATTGTCCCAAAATCAATTCTATCTCTAATTAGCTCATCCCTTAATTGTGTAAATACACTGGTTTTTACAAGCTTATTTGATTTACATATTGATCAATGCATGTTTATACATTTATTTTCCGAGTATTAAATATGTGCTGTTCTTACGTAATGTTCATTTGGGGCTCAAACTGTGTTATCAGATCTCTTAAAATTTTGTCATGTATTATTCCTGTTCTTTACAAGAAATTTAAGGTAGCCTCCAAGCCACTCACTATCCTGACTTGAAAATATATTGTCGCTTTTTTCACTGTCGTCAGGTCAAAATCCTGGAATTCCCTTGTTAAGGCATTGTTAGTCAACAGACAGCATGTGTACTGAAGCGGTGCAAAAAGGCAGGCTCACCACCTCCTTCTCAGGGGCAACTAGCATTTATTGCCTTCTCACACAATAAATGCTACCCCAGCCAGTGATGCCCATGTTCCACAAGTGAATTAAAAAAAATTGAAAGTCTCTTCTAATTGTATTAAATATATTGTGACTTGTATTTCTTCTGGTTTGCTCAACAAACCCATAGCTATGGCATTGTTCTGCCACTGTTCCCAATATTGCCTCAAAGCTGCAATAATTTGAACAGGAGCTGGTAGGGTTACAGCTGCAGCAATTTTCTCTCGAACAGTTTTTGGACTGCAATCTTTGTCTTTTTTCCTTTTTCAGTGGTAGCTTACAGCTCTGCAGTTGTGCTTTTTTATTTTGTCTCTGGAGATGAACCACTTCTTGCACTATGTTTACAGTGTACAATACTGCAGTGTGTTCGTGAAGTCTTTATTGAAATGAAGCTTAAGAAGTCTGCCTACAGGGTGTGTGCTTCATGTTAGAGATCATATTACTAGGGCAGTCTAGAATAGAGACTGGTGCATGGTTGCATTTCATTCTAAACAGTAAGTCAGTAAGTCGCTATTGTAACTACCAGAAAGAAAAACCTCCAGAAACAGAAAGTTCTGTATAAAGTCAGCAGGCCTGAAAACATCTGTAGAGAGAGAAACAGAGTTAACTTTTCAAAGTGTCATAGAGTACATCGTACAATGGAGAGAGAGGCCCTTTGGCCCATTTTTTCTGCGCCAATCATCAAACATCCATTTGTTCTAATTATATTTTCCAGCATGTGGCCTGTAGCCTTTTGTGTTGCAGTGTTTTGAGTGCTGACCTAAGTACTCCTTAAATGTCTTAAGGTTTCCTGTCTCTATCACCCTTTGAGGCAGTGAGTTCCAATCACCCTCGAGGTGAAAGAAAATCCTCCAGTCCTTTCTAAAGCTCCTGCTCATTCGTTTAAAACTGTATACTCGCTTATTGATTCTACTGCAAAGGAAAAAAGTTTCTCCCGAATTATGCTCCTCATAACTTTGTAAACGTCAGAATCCCATCAGCCTCCTCCTCTCTAAGGAGAACTCCAGCCAATATCGTCTTTTCAGCTCAATATCTTGAAATAAGTTGTTGTTGTGCCTACAGGGAAGATCCTTTCATCAGGAATCAAGTTGTTGATGTAACACTAGATAAGTCAAATTATAGAGTCATAGAGATGTACAGCACGGAAACAGACCCTTCGGTCCAACTCGTCCATGCTGACCAGATGGCACAACCCAATCTAGTCCCACCTGCCAGCACCTGACCCATATCCCTCCAAACCTTTCCTATTCATATACCCATCCAAATGCCTTTTAAATGTTGCAAATGTACTAGCCTCCACCACTTCCTCTGGTAGCTCATTCCATATGTGTACCACTCTCTGAGTGAAAAAGTTGCCCCTTAGGTCTCTTTTATACCTTTCCCCTTTCACCCTAAACCTATGCCCTCTAGTTCTGGACTCCCCCACCGCAGGGAAAAGACTTTGTCTATTTATCCTATCCAAGCCCCTTGTGATTTTATAAACCTCTATAAGGTCACCCCTCAGCCTCCGACGCTCCAGGGAAAACAACCCCAGCCTGTTCAGCCTCTCCCTGTAGCCCAAATCCTCCAACCCTGGCAACATCCTTGTAAATCTTTTCTAAACCCTTTCAAGTTTCACAACATCTTTCCACTAGGAAGGAGACCAGAATTGAATGCAGTATTCCAACAGTGGCCAAACCAATGTCCTGTACAACCCCATCATGACCTCCCAACGCCTATACTCAATAATCTGACCAATAAAGGAAAGGATACCAAATGCCTTCTTCACTATCCTATCTATCTGCTACTCCACTTTCAAGGAATTATGAACCTGCACTCCAAGGTCTCTTTGTTCAGCAATACTCCTTAGGACCTTGCCATTAAGTGTATTAGTCCTTGTTGCTAAAGGGATCTCCTGACGAAGGGCTTATGCCTGAAATGTCGATTCTCCTGCTCCTCCAATGCTGCCTGACCTGCTGTGCTTTTCCAGCACCACACTCTCGACTCTGATCTCCAGCATCTGCAGTCCTCACTTTCTCTACAGGGGAAGATAAACTGTTGCGATTGAGACACCAGAGAAATCAAGTTGTTGATGATGAGAGAAATTAAGTTGTTGGGACAACAGAAAGATTAAGATGTTAAGACACTAGAAAAATCAGAAACAAAAACAGAAGCTGCCGGAAAAGCTCAGCAGGTATAGCTGCTGGTGAAGGGGAGTCAGAGATAATGTTTCAGGTGTGGTGACTCTTCCTCAGATCTTATTTCTGTTTACAGATGCTACCAGACCTGCTGAGTTTTCCTAGTGACTTCTATTTTTGTTTCTGATTTACAGAAGAATCAAGTTGTTGATGTGACACTAGATAAATCAAAGTGTTGCTGAAGGGAGCAGATAAATCAAGTTGTTATTGCTGATACACCAGAAGGATCAAGTTGTTGTTGAGACACAAAAAAAATCAAGTTGTTGCTGTTCAAACACCAGAGAAATCAAGTTGTTGAGACATCAGAGAAATAAACTTTGAACTCTTGGTCACTGAACCTGATATATTTACTCTGCTTTCTTATTGTCAGGCCAGCTGAATTCCTCCAACGATTTCTGTTCTTGCTTCAGACTTGCAGCGTCCGCAGTTTTTTCTTGATTAGTCTTTGACTAGAAGAGTCAAGCTTTTGTTGGGATACCAGAGATATCAAATTACTGCATTGGGGTTAGAAGCCCAGCAACACCCAGAATTCAACGCAGGGCGGTAGAACCAACCTGAACTAGACGGAAAGCCCCGCCCCATTTTGTAGCAGTTCGCCAATCACGCGAGGGGCACTTTGGAATCCTTGGCGCTGATTGTGTGAATGAACTATCAGTCAGCACGGTTACTTCACAGAGGCCGCCAGCAAGGTTGGTTGTGGGTGGTGAAGGTCATCGGTGGCGCGCGCTGTGGCGGTTGGGATTGTTGTTGGCTTTTGACGGTTGGCAGCGGGTTCTCGTGCCCTTATCCTCAAAGCCCCTGTCGGCCATGGCGTGCGCCTCCTCGCTCTTCGCCGCGGTACCGCTCGCGCCACCCGTCGTCGTCTTCAAGATAACAGCCGACTTCAAGGCGGACACGCACCCCAAGAAGGTCAACCTGGGAGTAGGTGGTAAGTGCGGTGCGGGCATCTCGGTAAGGCCCTGGGATCCGGCGGAGGTGTTGCGATCCAGCGGCGCGGGAATCGGGGAGGTGCAGGGACCGCGGAGTTGCGGGGAATGGGTCGATGCGGGATCGGGAAAAGCTTTAGGATCCGGCCGTGCGCGGATCGGGACGGCGCTGGGATCCAGCGGTACGGGGATCGGGAGGGTGGTGGTGGGATCGAGCGGCGCGAGAATTGGGACATTGCGGGTATCCAGCGGCACGGGGGTCGGGGAGGTGCAGGGATCGGGCCGGCGCGGGGAGTGGGTCGATGCAGGAGCGCAGCGGTGCGGGATTCGGAAAGGCTTTGGGATCCGGCCGTGCGCAGACGGGGAGGTGTTGGGATCGGGGCAGTGCGGGGATCTGGTCTTCACCGGGCTCCAGCGTCGCTGGGATAGGATCGGCGCTCGGACCCAGCGGTACGAGGATCGGGGAGGTGCAGGCGGGGGTGGGTCACTTTGGGAATCACATAAAGCCGGGTGTGGGGCAGTGCGGCAATCTGGGGAGGAGGAACTGAGATACAGTTGCTGGGAAAAAAAACAGTGGCTTGAAGAACTGGTCCCGAAACAGTAACTCTGTGTATCTCTCTCCACGGATGTTGCAACTCAGGACTGAGCATATTTGTGAAAATTACAACAGCCTGAGTCAGGGAGCAACGCTGTTTCCGTGTGTGACCGCGCTTCATTTTCCTGACCAAGGGCCAAGTGTGTTCATGTCACTAGACCAGCCTTGTGCTGTGGTGACCTTATAGCGGTTTATAAAATCATGAGGGCCATGGATAGGGTAAATAGACAGTCTTTTCCCTGGGGTCGGGGAGTACATAACGAGAGGGCATAGGTTTAGGATGAGGGGGGAAAGATTTAAAAGTGACCTAAGGGGCAACCTTTTCGCACAGAGGGTGGTGCAAGTATGGAAAGCTCTGCCAGAGGAAGTGGTGGTGGCTGGTACAAATACAAAATTTAAAAGGCATCTGGATAGCTATATCAGTTGGAAGGATTTAGAGGGATATGTGCCAAGTGCTGGCAAATGGGACGCAATGAAATCTGGTAGGCATGGACAAGTTGGACTGAAGGGTCTACTTCTGTGCTGTATATCTCTATGACACCCACATCCCACAAAATAATACATCTATAAAAATGTGATGCATTGTCTCCAGTTCATATTTCCATAAGAGTTCTTTATTAGGATGATCCCAAGTATTGCTGCAGCTTGGCCAATATCTGGCGTCATTTGTCTTGTACTTTCTGATCCTTATATTGTGTATTGACATTTTAGTGTTGGTCCTCGATAAAACAGGAAAAACATCGTGGCCTTAGTATTCCACTATCTTAATGAAATTCAAATAATTGTTTATAGACCTGTCTGCGCCTCTGGAATTTTACCAAGGTGCTATGTTTTGACGCTGTCATATCCAAGCTGTCTCTTTCCACACAATATTGGCTGAGATTGTAATTTAGTCCATTTCAAGCTATGGGGCTTTGAGAGCCACAATTTCTCACCGTATTATTTCTAACAAGGGCATACCATTAAGTGCATCAAACATGGTACTAAGTTCTATAGAAGAAAATTAAGTTGTTCCTTTAACTTTTTTTTCCTGGGCAATAACAGCTGTCAGTGGCCTGATCATTTTGATTGCACACGTAATCACACTAGTGCCAGTTCTAAAAAAAGTCTACTGCCAACATCCTTGCTGTTTCAGGTTGTAGACCTCATAAGTCACAAAGTGATCCATTGACGTAAATGAAGATGAAGTCCGTTGGTATAAATGGGGTCACCATCAACAATCTAGGTCAAGGTCAGGGTCAGGACCTGCGCTGTGTAAATCTCAGGAGTTCAATAGATGATGAAGAGAAGAGATCTGGCAAATGTAGGTGTTTGACTTAATTATTTAGGTATTGGAAGGCCTTGTCTAAGTCCCACAAATAATGTGGGTTGCTGCTGCCCACAGGGTCATCACTCTCTGAGCTTTGACCCCTTTTCTCTCTGCCAGAATAGGTGGCCAGACCATGCATACTATCAATGAGTCACCCAAGAGTCAAGATTGATTCCGTGAGGGCTGCGCAGGAGAGGTGAAATGTACAAAACAGTTTCAGGGTACATGGAATAGGATGTATAGCATAAGCTGCAGAAATTCTACATTATAAGTAAATTTTATTGTCACATGTACTCAAGTACAGAGATACTGGAGTACAATGAAAAGTGTACAATGTCACCATTCCCAGTGCCACCTTAGGCACAAAGGTGCCAAGATACAAAATCTAAGGTACAAAATAGAAAGAGAAGGAAATATAGTTAAATGTTAACTGGTTATAGTTAATTACATAAACTAAAGCAACTGTGTGGCTTGCTAACGCAATTCAGTGGGCTGCCAAGCGCCTACCATGTTACCCTGAGACTGGAGTCTCCTTCAAGACAGATTTGATGAAGACAGCTGGTTTGCTTCCTTATAAATGTTTAAAGTTGACTGATGGTGTTAGGCTTTTTTAGTTTTATAAAAGAAAAGCATTGAAATTGAATTCTAAAAATGTCATGCTGGAATTTGAACTTGTTTTCTCTGGATTACTCTTAATTACTACAGTAATCTTTTGAAAGTATCCTTTGCTACTACATTTCTCTGTACCCTTCCTCCCTCGACCATGAATTTCTTCAGTTTCATTAGCTGGATTGCACATAAAAACAATGGACCATAACCTTTTGTAATGCGCATCCCTATTGAAATTTAGGTTTGGGAAGAGAATCTTATTTTTTGCTATTGTGTCAATTGTTTTTATTTACAACGAGGGAGACCAAAATTTGAAACTCAGAAATTTCTCTTGTTACTGAGGTGCTTTTGGTGTCCTTGAAAATAACCTCTAGCTGATATGTATTTATGGATATAGTTTGTGACAGTGTCTTATTTCTGTTTTTAACTAGCTTTTAGCCTGCATGTGTAGTCATGTTGATAGTTAGTCTGGCTTTCAAAGGTAATAAGTATTCAATTTAATTACAGTGAATGCCACAAGACAACCTAAATATCTGGCGCCATTTAATTGTGGACATTCATGAAACTAATTCATTGACATTATTTGTGTCAAGTTGCCTTCACAGTACAGCAGTTTGGATGCTCTTAAGAATGGGTATGCTCTTGCCCCTATTAAGCGGAGTATTGTCCCAAGAGCCCTGATGGTGTGGAACAACCTGTCATGTGATACCTTATCATATGCCTTTTGAAAATATATTATTTGGATTTCCTTGATCTACTCCACTGGTTATAACCTCAAAAGGCTTGATTAGAATTTTCAAATATGATATTCCTTTCACTAAACAATGTTATTTTGCATAATTGTAATATGATTTCCTAAGTGCTCTCAGTAATGAATTCTAATAATTATGACTGCTGTTAGTCAAACTAGCACTGTTTTGTCTCTTTTCTGTTTTCTTACAGTATAATGTTTAGACAGGGTATTCATATTATTTTTACTATGAACAGCAGTTCAGTGCCTCATCTTCTGTCACACATAAAGTGTGTTTTTTTGTTACTTACAGTAAACAGTTGCATTAATTATTGGTTCTTTGACATTGAAAGCTTCAAACTTGATATCAAACTCAACCTACTCCTGTATACTGCAAAGTTGAAACTTTATTGCTGGAACAGCACAGCAGGTCAGGCAGCATCCAGGGAACAGGAGATTCGACGTTTCGGGCACAGGCCCTTCTTCAGGAATGAGCTCTGCTCATTCCTGAAGAAGGGCCTGTGCCCGAAACGTCGAATCTCCTGTTCCCTGGATGCTGCCTGACCTGCTGTGCTGTTCCAGCAATAAAGTTTCAACTTTGATCTCCAGCATCTGCAGACCTCACTTTCTCCTGTATACTGCAACAACTGCTTGTGTTTATAATTACACCAGTAAAGCATCTAAGATTTTAATCAATAAATCATGACACACAGGTGATATTGAATCAAATGACTGGAATTTTGGTTAGAGAGGCATAGGGATTTAATATTGCAGCTTCTGAGAGTTTGGATTATGTGTAGCAGAAGATATGGTTGCCAATTGTGGAGTGTGGAAAATCCAGGATGTACAAGAAGTCAAAATTGAGTTTCATATCGATAGTTACTGATCTGGTAACACAAATGTAGATCAGCAGTGAAGGGGATTATGAGGCAATATTCCCACACATTGAGTCAAGATTAATCAACTGATAAAACTAGTAAACAAATTTCAGTAATATGATTTTTCAGGAGGAAGCAGATGCAAAGATTTGGGTTGGAATTGTTCAGCCTGATACACCTCTAGAGCCGATGGAACTTGAACTAGGGCTGCATGGCCTAGAAGTAGGAACGCTAGTACTGCACTACAAGACTCTCAGAAATTATGATGTAGTGTTAATGTGCAATGGTTTTACAAGTTTTTATGTTTTATCCTTGGTTCAACAGATTACACCACTACAGCAGTGATGCAGAACTATATCATAGAATAATAGAACCCAAAGTTGCCTGCAGCTTATTATTCCTTTACCCAAAACACCTTGTTCTCCACTATATGAGACATATAAAGAGTGTCATGTCACTGGTCCAACCATCAAGTCTTGCCCACATCCAGGATAGGTACTGAAATAACTCCACCACTGATAGTGTATCTGCTAGCGGAAGGCAGCCCAAGGCATCCACAATTGCTGTTTGGCCTCCCGAATGGTGTTCCAACTTGTACGCACTTAGAACGAGAGCCCACTGCTGAATTTGACCTTAAGCTATGGGTGGCACGGCCTCGTCCTCTTTCAATAGCTCTAACAGGACTGTGTGGTCTGTTACTATTACAGTACAAATTTATATATGTAAAGGTATTAGGGGAGCTTCCTTACACCAAAGATGGTCTATCTGGGCATATTCTGCATTGGCCAAAGTCCAAGAAGCAAATGCTTTTGAGTGTTCCTCTCCATTGGGCCACCTGTGACCCAGTACTACCCTAATACTGTATGGGGAGGCATCGCATGTCAGCGGCAGATCTCACTTGGGGTCATAGCGTGCCAACACCTTAGATGATCACAGCTGCTTCTTCACTCTCTAAACACTACATCTTGGCTATGAGACCATTTTCAAGGTTGACCCTTTTTCAGTAACAGATATTAGGGTGTAAGCATGTCAAGATGGAGGCCAGATTATAAATGAACTTTTCGTAATAATTCACCAGCCAATGGAAACTGATCCACCAAGCTTTACTACTGGTATGACTGGTGCTACCCATTCTGCAAACTGCACAGGTTTGATGGTTTCTTTGCTTTCCAGCTTCATAATTTCTACTTTTACACATAAGGCAAATGGTACTGGGTGGTCCTTGCAGAGTTGTGTAATTGCAAACTGCCTTGGCTCCTTTGATAGTCTGTAAACTTTCCTGAAAAACTTCAGGGTATTTAATTAGGACTTCACTCAGGCAGCCATTTTCTAATCGAAAAATGTTGACCCAGTCTCAGTGAATCTTTCTCACCCCTAGCAGCCTTGGTTCTGAGCCTTATACTATAATCAGTGGCAACTGAACCCAGCTGCTTCTCTTAAGAGACCAGAACTGACATTGTACCCTTTAATCTGTAAAGGTTCCTTGGTATAGGTTCTCAGTCGAGCTGAGGTCTTATGCAGGCTTAAGGGTTGCAGTCCAGAACAAATTTTGTTAATCATAGAATCCCGACAATGTGAAACCAGACCATTCGGCCCAGCAGGTCTACACTGACCCTCCAAAGAGCAACTTGCCTGTACACATTCCCGAACCCTATTCCTTTTACATTTCCCTTGACTACTGCACCTAACGCATCCCTGAACACCATGGGGCAATTCAGCACAGCCAATTCCCTTAACCTGCACAAGTTTGGAATTTGGGAGGAAACCGAAGCACCAGGAGGAAACAGTCACAGAGTCATAGAGATGTACAGCACTTTCAACGAGCTATGAACCTGCACTCCCAAGGTCTCTTTGTTCAGCAACACTCTCTAGGACCTTACCATTAACTATATAAGTCCTGCTAAGATTTGCTTTCCCAAAATGTAGCACCTTGCATTTATCTGAATTAAACTCCATCTGCCACTTCTCAGCCCATTGGCCCATCTGATCAAGATCCTGTTGTAATCTGAGGTAACCTTCTTCGCTGTCCACTGCACCTCCAATTTTGGTGTCATCTGCAAACTTACTAACTGTACCTCTTATACTTGCATCCAAATCATTTATGTAAATGACAAAAAGTAGAGGACCCAGCACTGATCCTTGTGGCACACCACTGGTCACAGTCTGAAAAACAACCCTCCACCACCACTCTTTGTCTTCTACTTTTGAGCCAGTTCTGTATTCAAATGGCTAGTTCTCCCTGTATTCCATGAGATCTAACCTTGCTAACCAGTCTCACGTGGGAAACCTTGTCGAATGTCTTACTGAAGTCCATATAGGTCACATCTACCTCTTTGCCCTCATCAAACCTCTTTGTTACTTCAAAAAGCTCAATCGAGTTTGTAAGACACGATTTCCCACGCACAAAGCCATGTTGACTATCCCTAATCAGTCCTTGCCTTTCCAAATACATGTACATCCTGTCCCTCAGGATTCCCTCCAACAACTTGCCCACCACCGACGTCAGGCTCACTGGTCTATAGTTCCCTGGCTTGTCCTTACCACCCTTCTTAAGCAGTGGCACCATGTTAGCCAACCTCCAGTCTTCCGGCACCTTACCTGTGACTATCGATGATATAAATATCTCAGCAAGAGGCCCAGCAATTGCTTCTCTAGCTTCCCACAGAGTTCTAGGGTACACCTGATCAGGTCTTGGGGATTTATCCACTTTTATGTGTTTCAAGACATCCAGCACTTCCTCCTCTGTAATATGGACAGTTTGCAAGGTGTCACCATCTATTTTGCTACTTTCTATATCTTCCATATCCTTTTCCACAGTAAATATTGATGCAAAATAATCGTTTAGTATCTCCCCCATTTTCTGCAGCTTCACACAAAGGCCGCCTTGCTGATCTTTGAGGAGCCCTATTCTCTCCCTAGTTAACCTTGTGTCCTTAATGTATTTGTAAAAACCCTTTGGATTCTCCTTAATTCTATTTGCCAAAGCTATTTCATGTCTCCTTTTGCCCTCCTGATTTCTCTCTTAGGTATACTCCTACGGCCTTTCTACTCTTCTAAGGATTCACTCGATCTATCCTTGTCTAAATCTGACATATGCTTCCTTCTTTTTCTTTATCAAACCCTCAATTTCTTTAGTCATCCAGCATTCCCTATACCTACCAGCCTTCCCTTTCACCCTGACAGGAATATACTTTCTCTGGATTCTTGTTATCTCATTTATGAAGGCTTCCCATTTTCCAGCTGTCCCTTTATCTGCAAATGTCTGCCCCAATCAGCCTTTGAAAGTTCTTGCCTAATACTGTCAAAGTTGGCCTTTCTCCAATTTAGAACTTCAACTTTTAGATCTGGTCTACTCTTTTCCATCAGTACTTTAAATCTAATAGAATTATTGTTGCTAGCCCCAAAGTGCTCCCCCACTGTCACCTCAGTCACCTACCCTGCCTTATTTCCCAAGAGTAGGTCAGGTTTTGCACCTTCTCTAGTAGGTACATCCACATACTGAATCAGAAAATTTTCTTGTACACATTTAACAAATTTTTCTCCATCTAAACCCTTAACACTATGGCAGTCCCAGTCTATGTTTGGAAAGTTAAAATCCCCTCCCATAACCGCCCTATTATTCTTACAGATAGCTGAGATCTCCTTACAAGTTTGTTTCTCAATTTCTCTCTGATTATTTGGGGGTCTATAATACAATCCCAATAAGGTGATCATCCCTTTCTTATTTCTCAGTTCCACCCAAATAACTTCCCTGGATGTAATTCCAGGAATATCCTCCCTCAGCACAGCTGTAATGCTGTCCCTTATCAAAAACGCCACTCCTCCATCTCTCTTGCCTCCCTTTCTATCCTTCCTGTAGCATTTGTGTACTGGAACATTAAGCTGCCAGTCCTGCCCATGCCTGAACCATGTTCCTAACCATACCCTGAGTTCATCTGCCTTCCCTGTTAGGCCCCTTGCATTGAAATAAATGCAGTTTAATTTATTAGTCCTCCCTTGTCCCTGCATACCCTGACTGTTTGAGTCGCTTCTGTTCTGAACTGTACCAGTGTCAGATTGATCTCTTTCCTCACTATCTCCCTGGGTCCCCCCCCAACCATACTAGTTTAAATCCTCCTGAGCAGCTCTAACAAATCTCCCTGCCAGTATATTAGTCCCCTTCCAATTTAGGTGCACACCGTCCTTCTTGTACAGGTCACTCCTACCCCAAAAGAGATTCTAATAGTCCAAAACTGTGAATCCTTCTCCCATACACCAGCTCCTCAGCCATGCATTTATCTGCTCTATCCTCTTATTCCTGCCCTACTAGCTCGTAGTACTAGGAGTAATCCAGATATTACTACTCTTGAGGACTTCCTTTTTAAATTCCTGCCTAACTCTCTGTAATCTCCCTTCAGAATCTCAACCTTTTCCCTTCCTATTTCGTTGGTTCCAAGTGACAATGACTTCTTGCTGACCCCTCTATGCCTTGAACATTCTGCACTCTCTCTGAGATATCCTTGATCCTGGCACCAGGAAAGCAACACACCGTTCTGATTTTTCGCTGCTGGCCAAGTCTGTCTGCACCTCAGACTAGAGAATCCCCTAACACAATTGATCTCTTGGAACCCTACGTACCTCTCATTGCATTAGAGCCAGTCTCAATACCAGAAATTTGGCTGTTCGTGCTACGTTACCTTAAGAATCCATCACCCCCTACATTTTCCAAAACAACATACTTGTTTGAAATGGGTATAGCCACAGAAGGCTCCTGCACTAGCTGCCTACCTCTCTAACCTCTCCTGGAGTTAACCCATCTATGTGACTGTATCTGAGACTTTTCGCTCTTCCTGTAACTGCCATCCTTCACATACTGTTGCTGTTGCAAATTCCCCATTGCTTCGAACTGTCTCTCCAACCGATCCATTCGATCTGATAAGATTCACAACCAACAGCATTTATTACATATATAATCGCAGTAACCCCTACACTCTCTTTAAACTCCCAAGTCTGACAAGAAGCGCATATCACTCTACTTAAGGCCATTTTTGCTCCTTCACAATCTACAGACCCAGAAAATAACACCGTCTTATTCCTCTACAAAACACTGCCCCAGATTAAATTAATAGTTATGGCTTATATTTTAAGTTTAATCAAGAGACATATCTCAAAAAACCATATAATCAAGAAAGAACCCACTCTACTCACATCTGCAGACTTTCTGCAGGTCCCACTTAAAAACAATACACTTATCTGCTTCTGTGCTGTGAACTTTGCCCAAACAGTTCCTCCAAGATCAGTTGTGAATTTTACTGTTACATTTCCCAGACCCACTCCGATGTCTAGCGATACATGAATTCAAACAGCAAAGGCAGTAACTGTGCAGGTTCACTGCTGAGTCAGTTTCTTTCTCTCTCTCTCTCTCTCTCTCTCTCTTGCACTGACCTCACCATATGCTTCGTTTGTCTCTTCTTCTCCCTTTTAAAAGTGCTGTTGTTTTGACATTTTTTTCCTCCAAAAGTTCTAAAACAATGCAACAGCACATAAAACAGTAATTGCTGCTTCTGGAATTGGAGGAAATCACCTTCAACACCTAAGATACCTCAAAAAAGGAGCAGTCTGTTACAGCCAGAAATTTTTCCTGTCCTCCATCTTGGATTACCCAGAATCCATTTCGCCCAAGGCTGGAATTAAACCCAGGTCCCTGGAGAGGCAGCAGTGCTAACCACTGAGCCACTGTTCTGGTTCTGGCTTTGTCATCACCGATACAGCCGTGCCGGTATCAGCCTCCGTTAGAACCAGGTGACCATTTAACCACACAAATATTCAATTGGTGCTGATTTGGGTGTTGCTAAGCAATTTAGCTGTTCCAAGTCAGGTGTATGTGGACTTTCCAGGGCGTGTACTCTCCTGGATACCAACCTATGAGTTCCCGTATTCAGTTTAGGCCTAGTAAACTCTTTTGCAGTCTTTAGTCTGCATACCAGCCTACAATGGCTAGCCGGCCCAGATTCTGAAGAAAATGTTAACCATTTGGCTGAAGCTTGGCTTTTTGTTTTGGGGGACTTTTCTGTGGGATGACCTAGAGTCCCTCTGTTCAGGATATGTCCTGAGGGATGAGGTGCAATTGCCTTCACTCAAGTCATTGTCCTCCAAACTGAGTTGTCTTGGCGAGGGTATCCACTTCCATTGGCATACTCTGTAACTCATATGCTCTGCTTGATGCTTTTTCAAATGACAAAGCCAATTGTGCCTGTTTGAAGTCTAGTTAGGTTACAGCTATTGGGCGTTTTTGCTTAGTTACATCATTATTCCCACATACCAAGTGGTCTCTCAGCATCTCGTTAAGGGTTGAACCCGAGTAACATATCTCTGCCAGTTGATTTAACCTCATCAAAAATCCCAACCTGGATTCTCCTGGTTCTTGAACAGCCAAGTAAAAGTGATAGCATCTTAGAATTAGAGGAAGCTTGAGGGTCTTAATATTCCTTAACTAAAACCACCAACACTTGAAAGATTTTAGTGTCTGGTGCCTCAGAAAACATTAGGCTCCTAATAACTAAAAAAAAAGCTTTGCGTCCATAAGCAGTGAGGAGAATTAAGAGGCTAAAAGAGGTCATGAGATATCCTAAGTGAGCAGGGTTAAGGAAAACACCAAAGTCTTTTATTCATATATAAGTAGCAAGAGGGTACTGAGAGAAAGGGTTGGCCCACTCAAGGACAAAGGAGGAAAGATATACATTGAGTCAGAGAAAATGGGTGAGATTCTTAATGAGTACTTTGCATTGGTATTCACTGAGGAGAGGAGCATGGCGGATGTTGAGGTTAGGGGTAGATCTTTGATTACTCTAGGTCAAGTTGGCATAAGGAGGGAGGAAGTGTTGTGTATTCTCTCCCCTCCCCTATCAGCTTTCCGTAGAGACCACTCCCTCCGCGACTCCCTTGTCAGATCCACACCCCCCACCGACCCAACCACCACTCCCGGCACCTTCCCTTGCAACCGCAGGAGGTGCAACACTTGCGCCCACACCTCCCCCCTCACTTCTCTCCAAGGCCCCAAGGGAAACTTCCATATCCGCCACAGATTCACCTGCACCTCCACCCACATCATCTACTGCATCCGCTGCAGCCGGTGTGGCCTCCTCTATATTGGGGAGACAGGCCGCCTACTTGCGGAGCGATTCAGAGAGCACCTCTGGGCCACCCGGACGAACCAACCCAACCAACCTGTGGCACAGCATTTCAACTCCCCCTCCCACTCCACCGAGGATATGCAGGTCATTGGACTCATCCACCGCCAAACCACAACAACCCGACGGTCGGAGGAGGAGCGTCTTATCTTCCGACTGGGAACCCTCCAACCGCAGGGGATGAACTTGGACTTCACCAGTTTCTTCATCCCCCCTCCCCCCACCTTGTCTCAGCCGGATCCTTCCAGCCCGGCACCGCCTTCCTGACCTGCAGTCTTCTTCTTGACCTCTCCGCCTCCACCCTACTCCGACCTATCACCCTCACCTTGACCTCTTTCCACCTATCACATTTCCAACGCCCCTCCTCCAAGTCCCTCCTCCCTACCTTTTATCTTCTCCTGCTGAACACTCTCTGCTCATTCCTGAAGAAGGGCCTGTGCCCGAAACATCGAATCTCCTGTTCCCTGGATGCTGCCTGACCTGCTGTGCTGTTCCAGCAATAAAGTTTCAACTTTGATCTCCAGCATCTGCAGACCTCACTTTCTCCTTGTGTATTCTAAAAGGCATTAAGGTGGACAAGTCCCTAGGACCGGATGGGATCTATCCCAGGTTCCTGAGGGAAACGAGAAAGGAAATAGCTGGGACTTTAACAGCTATCTTTGCAGCATCCTTGAACACGGGGGAGGTCTCAAAGGACTGGAGAATTGCTAATGTTGTCATCTTGTTTAAGAAGGATAGCAGGAAAAATCCAGGCAATTATAGACCTGTTAGCTTGATATCAGGGAAGCTACTGGAGAGCAGATACTAAGGGATAGAATATATACCCATTTGGAAGAAAATGGACTTGACAGTGAGAGGCTACGTGGTTTTGTGCAGGGAGGGTTATGTCTTACAAACCTAACAGAATTCTTTGAAGAGGTGACAAAGTTGATTGATGAGGGAAGGAATGTAGATGTCATACACATGGACTTGAGTAAGGCGTTTGATAAGGATCCCCATGGTAGGCTAATGAAGAAGGTGAAGTCGCATGGGGTCCAGGGTGTTCTAGTTAGATGGATAGAGAACTGGTTGGGCAACAAGAGACAGAGTAGTAGTGGAAGGGTGCTTCTCAAAGTGGAGATCTGTGACCAGTGGTGTCCCACAGGGTATATCCGTGATATACCATAAATGATTTGGAGGGAGATGTAGATTGCCTCATTAGCATGCCTACAGATGACACTAAGATTGGTGGAGCAGCAGATAGTGAAGGGGACTGTCAGAGGATACAGCGGAATAGGGGTATATTGGAGAATTGGGCACAGAAATAGCAGATGGAGTTCAATCCGGACAAATACGAGGTGATGCATTTTGGAAGATGCAATTCCAGAGTGAACTATACTGTAAATGGCAAAGTCCTGGGGAAAATTGATGTACAGAGAGATCTGGGTGTTCAGGTCCATTGTTCCCAGAAGGTGGCAATGCAGGTCAGTAGAGTAGTCAAGAAGGCAAATGGCATGCTTACTTTCATTGGATGGGGTATGGAGTACAAGAGTTGGCAAGTCAGGTTATTGATTCTATAAGACTTTGGTTCGGCCACACTTGGAATATTGCGTACAGTTCTGGTCACCTCATTTCCAAAAGGTTGTGGATGCTTTGGAGGGTGTGTAGAGGAGGTTCACAAGGATGTTGTCTGGTGTGGAGGGTGCTAGCTCTGAGGAGAGGTTGAGCAGATTAGGATTATTTTTATTGGAAAGAAGGCTGTTGAGGTGGGACCTGATTGAGGCCTACAAGATCATGAGAGGTGTAGACAGGGTGGATAGAAAGAAACTTTTTTCCAAAGTGGAGGACTCCGTTACTAGGGGTCACGAGTTCAAGGTGAGGGGAAAAGTTTAGGGGAGATATACAGGGAAAGTTCTTTATGCAGAGGGTGGTGGGGGCCTGGCATGTGTTGCCAGCAGAGATAGTAGGGGCGGGAACAATAGCATCATTTAAGATGTATCTAGACAGATACATGAATGGGCAGGGAGCAAAGGAATACAGATCCTTAGAAAATAGATGGCAGATTTGGATTGAGGATATGGATCGGCGCAGGCTTGGAGTACCGAAGGGTCTGTTCCTGCACTTTCTTGTTCTTTGTAATTACTCATGGCTTTTCATCTGTCTCAGTGTAATTTGCCCGGAAAAAATAACTTATTCTTTCCACATGCTGGATCCAGTCTTTGACAGCAGGATCACATGAACGAAGCCTCCCAAATAATGGCACGATGCCAAAAATGCTTACCCCAACCTCAAAGATGATTGTTGGCAAGCGAATTTCTTCAGGACCAGATTAACAACCCCAATCAGGGAACGCCGATGAGGTCCCAGCTGACCTCGTTACAATCACTACAGGTACAACTCTTATGACTTTAAGCTTTTCAACACCCACTTCCCAAAAAAAGTGGCAGGCACCTGAAAAATACACCAATATGAGAAAAATTCACAAGAAGACTCCTGCCTGAAATTTCAAGCCTATGTATAACTTACAAGTAAAATAATACAACACCAGGTTATAGTCCAACAGGTTTAATTGGAAGCACACTATCTTTCGGAGCGTCACTCCATGACGCTCCGAAAGCTAGTGTGCTTCCAATTAAACCTGTTGGACTATAACCTGGTGTTGTGTGATTTTTAACTTTGTACACCCCAGTCCAACACCGGCATATCCAAATCATGAGTAAAGTAATAGCTTCTGATGTAGTGTCAGTGCATCTTTTTGGTCATATTACCTTATTAGCAGTTAGCATTGGAAAATATTGGTGTACCGATCTGCAGTCAGTTTTGCTGATAAAATGTCATTGGCTTTACCTCTGGGTCACTGCGCTGTTTCTGACATCTCTTATATTCCATCCTTTTTTTTGGCAAGTAACTGGCCGTTTGCTTTTTAAGTACTCAAATCATTTTGAATATATATATGCTTTATCTGCAATCATCTTCATATTGCATTTTAAAAATTTCTTACTTATTCTACACTTTTAGTGATGGAAGGGGATTCTTTTATTTTCGCAATTCAATCACCCAAATAACTATTCTTAAACTGTAATCCTGTGGCAATGAGCGAGAGTTGCAGTCAAGGCTAATTCTGGCAGGATTGATTAACTCAGGTTAGAGTACATCATATCATGCAGTTGCTATAGTTATTAATAACAGATCATATCAATCAAATTATTTAGGCAAATCACTTGCAAATAATTTATTTATCTATAATCTCAGTCCAGGCAAGAACGATGTGATGTGTAATCTTTTTGTGAGAATTACAGACCTGTGATAAATTCTAGTGCTTGTTCATGGGATGATGCTGCTCCTTTAACAAGGTTTTGTTGGCCTTAGTATTTTTTCAGGAGGTCTTAAAAACTCACGTTCCAAAAAGTCTGGGCTTGGATGGGTTTTAGGGCCAATTTGATTACAGCTAACAGATGCTGCCTTAGGCAAATGAAAGGGGAGTGGCCAGTTCTCACAGCTCAGCTTATTTCTAGTTTGATTTGCTTTGGGTAGTTTAGCTATTCACTGAAAGCAGTCAGGCAGTTTTGAGGCAGCTGATCCAAGAAACAGCTACATGGAAGGTGGTGTTCCATGCTCTGTCTCTGACATCTCTCCAGTATGACCCTGTATTTGATTTTACCTTTTGTGCCAAGGGGTGTTTATGTAGATTGTTGCCAGTATTTGGAACAGCATCATGAAGTTGGGTTGATCTGTTGGGTGTTTGTACAGGTTAAGTTATTCGATATGCTGTTCTCTTTTGTTTGTGTTTCATTCGGTAATCTTGTAAATAAATTCTGTTTTGTTTAAAATTAAGTAATTTAACCAGCTGCATCATTCCTGGAATATTTGTGTTACACCTGCTTAAAACAACTAGCAAAGTTAGGGTCTGGGCTACTTTCTTGAAATATTTTGAGGGGACCTGGCCTGGTCCATAACATTCAGTATAGCCACACGTATGACTTTTGAGTTTTTGTTAGCAGTGGAGTGCTGCTGAAATGCTAAATTCAAATTTTTCATAACTAATTTGAAAGCTCAAATGAGAAGTTTGAAATTGTTCTTGAGTAATGTGTGATTACGTTGCACCTTCAATTATTCCTTTTAATCAGGTTCCATTTTAAAAGTGAATTTCTGGGCATGTACGACAAGAATATTTATGCTTGAGCTGTGCTGCCCAATAAAGTTGTACATTTACTTTCTCCTTTGTTCCCTCTTGCAGCTTATCGTACTGATGAAGGTCAACCCTGGGTCTTGCCTGTAGTGAGGAAGGTGGAACAGGAGATTGCTAATGATAACAGTCTTAATCATGAATATGTACCCATTCTGGGCTTTCCAGAGTACACCAAACTTGCTTGTGAACTAATACTCGGAAAGGACAGCCCTGCCATTGCGGAAAATAGGGTGAGTCTACCAGTTTGTGAAAATATGTAAGTTTAAATGCCCAAATTGGGTAGAGGCATGTGTGTGGAAATATTCAAAAATAGTGGCAAGGAGCTGTATGAAACTATCAGTAAAATTACAACAGTAATTATTTGAATGTTCAAATGGAAATGTAGGATTTAAATGAATTCATTTGTATTCTCTTTTACCTATCTTCCCTTTTGAAGGCATGCATATGATTTTATTCTCTTCCCTGCACTATAGATGAAATTTAGTTTCATAAATTATTGGAATTCTATCTGTCCTCTGGAACCTTAGTTAGGTCAGACTACTGCTCTTGACTTACTATGCCACTGGTAATAGATTTACACTGATTAAAGAGCAATTCCAGAGCAAGACAATATTGAATAACTCCTAACTTCTATTCTGATGATCAGCATCTTTTAGCACTCACAGGTAGCTGAGACTGAATTGGCATTGTAGTGCTTTAAGCTTTATCTAAAACAACAAAAGCGCTTTATAGTAATATTTACAAATGTAGGAAAACATGCTGCAGTACTACTTTGACATAAATTTAGCTCCTTTGAAAAAAAAGATAATATGCATGCCCAGTCAGATAATGCACTTTCAAAAATACTTTTTAAAAAATGCTTTGACTAGAAAATGAACATTTGAGATGTATTTCATGGTCTGCAGAGTGCTACTAAACCAAAAGTGAAACAACGCCCATTTATTTTATAACCCTGGTGCAGAAGGTTGTAAATAATTAATCTCAATCCTGCAGTTTCATTTAAACCTGACCTAGTTTAAAATATGTCTTTAATTGACAGATCTGCTTGACATTACATTTTTCTTTTGTACATCTGGCCTAGCTAGATTAGTTGTTGTTTATCCATTCATGGGATTTTGTGTTGTTCTCTACATGAATTGCTGTTGAGAGTGTGCTGTTTTAGATATATCATGAGTTGCTAAGGTTGTTGTTGTAAGTCTAATATCACATATGGGTAGATTTCCTTCCCTAAAGAACGTCAGTGAATCATTGGCTTTTCACAACAATCCAATAGTTTCATGATTACAATTACTAACTTAATTTACAATAAAAAGAATTCCGTGGTTTCCATGGTAAGATTTGAACTTTTCTCCAGTCATTAGTCCACGTCTCCGAGATTACTAATATGTAATATAATGACTGTGCTACTGTGCCCGTTGGAAGCATGTAAAATTGCCGTTACACCAATGTAAGATTCTGAGGTTGAGCTGAGAGTGTTAGTTTCTTTATGTGCTCAGCTAATTATTTTGTAGGAGGAAAATATAATAAACACTGGTATTAATAGTGGTGAATGACCCACCTGTATGTTTTCAATCATAAAACTAAAGAAGTGCTTCTCTCTTGTTTCAGGTAGTAATGTGATGAAGTCTTTTCATGAACACTTTTTTTTATTGTTGCATTTATATTTTTAGGTTGACCTGTGATCTTTCTATAACAGGTAGGTGGTGTGCAGTGTTTAGGAGGGACAGGTGCTCTTCGAATGGGTGCTGACTTTCTGCGTCTTTGGTACAATGGAACTAATAACACATCCACGCCTTTATATGTTTCTTCACCTACATGGGGTATGTGTTTGTCTTTTAAAATTTGAGCTTTTATTTTAAGAAATGTAAGAGTTCAGTCCTATCAAGTACTTTCTGCAGTTCGTGATTTGTCTTGGAGAGTTGAAATAAAAGGCAACATAGCATTAGTCTGGATTTTTAATGTCAGTGGTGAAGGAGAGGAGTTCTTCACTTTTTCTTTATTTATTCATGAGATGAAGATGTCATTGGCTAGGCCAGCATTTGTTACCCATCCCTAATTGCCCAGAAGGCAGTTAAGAGTCAACCACGTTGCTGTGGGTCTGGAGTCACTTGTAGGTCAGTCCAGGTAAGGATGGCACTTTGCTTCCCTAAAGTACATTAGTGAACTAGATAGGCTTTTCTGACAATTGATAATGAATTCTAGGTTATCATTTGACTCTTAATTCCAGATTTTTATTGAATTCACATTCCATCATCTGCTGTGGTGGAACTTGAAGGTGTGTCCCGCAAAACATTACCTGGATATCCATGGTTAAGATGTGGCATTGGGGGCCAGGGACCCGAAAGTCATGGAGGAGGTAGAGGGTGTAGGTGGTGAACAGAATGTATGCAGGGTGATCCTCGACCAAGGGGGACAGGACGGTGTCAAGGCCTGAGGAGATAAGTTATCACTGCAGTCCTCACTTCCTCCTGTGTACAATTTTGTGTTAAGAACTTGTACACGTCAGGAATTGAATGACTTAGCCAAAACCTGTTTCAGTGTCTTGAGAAGATATTAAAATTCCATCTATTTGTGCTAAATATGATTTCAATGATGAAAGATCAATGTGCTGACCCATTTTAATTTATTGTGAGATGCTGAGTCAGTTTTTTTTATTGTATAAACTGTTAACCTTTCTTTTTTATCCTGAATTTGTCTACACAGTTATGAAGAAATAGAAATTGATTCATCGGCAAGCTAAAGTTGAATAGGAGACTTTGTGAATAAGTACTTTGGAGTCTGAGACCCTGCAGGGTCCAGATTTGATCAGTAGCTTTGATTTCTTACCCTGCTGACCCCAGTATCAATCATGCCTTTGTGAAGAGGTTGCGAACTGGTGAACATGGCTTCTCACCATGCGGGAAATATCCACTGTACTTGCAAATGACCCCAAAGAGGTAGTGTAAGTGGTGGCCTGGAAGCAGACATTATGTTTTACCCTTTCAGCAATAGTGGTGTGTGTGGCAAGGAAACCAACGAAAGGAGGGTAATACTCTTGAACAGCACACTGTTTTTGATTTTTGCTCTTTCTTGAATTGGTGAATACATTCAGTGGTGGGAGCACTGCATTTGATCAGCTCAAGGTTAGACAGAAAACTCAGCTTTAATTCCTTCTTTTGATCATTTGAGTCCCACTGTATGGACATACAATGAGAAGAAGTGTTGGGATCGACAGTGAAACACCCTATGTTGTCTGGTACCTCTTGACACTTGCTTTGATTTACAAACATTTGAACCATGTGGAACTAAACCCCAACAAAGAGTGAAATGCATTCACACAGTTTTGTTGACAACTGTGTTCTGAGTTAAGTTGTCATTTGCTTTGTCGATGATTAGGATGCTGAGAAAATCTTGGGAAATTCTGTAGCTACTAAATTGAGCCAGTGAATGTCTCTCACATTATATTAATTAGGTTATGATAAATGACTGGTCTCAAACAATTCTAAGCTCTCAATTCTTTGTGTCCTTGAGATCACACAATGATCTCATTTAAAGTCTTTGAAAGTGAGGGTTAAGTGTAATCTCTTGAGTTCCTTCTTGATATCAAATATTATGAAAGATTCCTGTTACTATGATAAGAATTCTAAGCAGATAGCAATTCCTCTCCTTCATTCAGTCTGTTTCAAAGTATAACATGGCAGCAAGAGACCCTAAAAGTAGAGCTTTCTTCAATAATTATGATTATATTTGCAATTCATAGGTTACTTTTTATCTTTCTATCTATTAGCAAATTAAACTTTGTATTAAACTCTTTAATTTACTGCTGGATATTTCTGCAATCCTTCTTTTAATTCTACGTCTTTGAGATGAATTTTGTAATGCAAGTAATCCCTTTCGTTAACTGTTATTTCAGCCTTACTTCTTGGAGAACTAGCAAGATTGGGTTTATGTCTTTCTATTTATCCTGCAAGTCTGGTGTGCAATAATTTGCTCTTTTCAAATCTAAGGGAGTGTTAAGGAGTAACCAGGTCTTGAGTGCCTGCAGCCACTAGTGAGTCATGAGGCTGGATGGAACTTTTCTAATTGGTGAACCCGTTGAGTTTTTACAACAATTACCATCTTTGTGGTCACTCACATTGGTGCCAGACCACAACTTGTGGGTGCCATAACTGCTACCATATTCCATTTCATAAGCAGTTTAATATTGGCATTCACCTCATCGAGCATATTCCAGAGCACTGTCTGAGTAGAAGATGCAGGGTTTCCAGAGTTGGTACAGACTAAAAAGCGTTCATTTTTATTGAAGTGATGGAGATGGGATTTATCTTGTCCAGCTATTGTCAGAATATCCATTTGTCACTGTATTTATGGAACAGTTTCACTTTTACTAAATAGCACGTGTTAAACTCTGTCTCATGACAAATGTAATCACCTACTCTTTCAAAGTGAAAAACTAATGAAGCCTGCAAACCAAGAGTCAGGAAAACCAAAGCAAATAACACGTCAACTCCACAATTCTCCTTTGCAGAGGCATTGCTCTTCATTAGCTTCACATGCATAAGCTTTAAGGTTTGAATGCCATTGTTTAATTGCATTGTGAATATTTTGTTATAGCCAACCACAATGGCGTATTTGGTGCTGCAGGATTTACTGACATACGTAACTATCGTTACTGGGACCCAGCCAAGCGTGGCCTCCATCTACAAGGGCTTCTGGAAGACATGGAGGTATATTTTGTAAAATGTGTTTTTAGTTTTGGCCATTTTCTAAAATTATGTTTAGTGGAACACTTGGCTATTTTGCTCTTTCAAGTGCTATATATGACAAAACCTATATATGGTTATCTGAACGAGATGGGTGGGCACTATTCTGTTCAGTTAATCGATTATTCGGTTAATCGATTAAATGCCTTTCTTCAGGGGCTCGGAGTTTTTGAAGTCTGCTCCCCGTTCAGAACACTGCAGCAGCACACAGCATGCGAGACCCCGTCCCCAGAACCCTTTCCAACACCGCCCGCCCCCCCAACTGGGTCCAACACCGCCCCCAGCACAAAGCACACAAGTTCCCCGCCCCAAAACTGCCCCTCCCCCCAGAACCCCGTCCAACCCTGCCCCCACCCCACAACACCATCCAACCCAGCCCATTACTGCCCCATGCCTCCCAACACTGCCCCCCCGCCCATTACTCCCTCTTCTCCCTCTTCCCAACCTCATGCAACATTCCCCCCCCCCCCAACTCTCTGGTGTAGCCGGATTGTACACCAACATCAACACCACTGCTGCTGCTACTGCAGCTACTTTTGTGGGGTGAGTCTCTAAATAGCACAGCCACAGCCACACGCACAATAATGTTGGAGAGATTAACCGGGGGGGGGCGGGGCGGGGGTGTTAGGGTACACCCCTCTGTAGAATTCCAGGGAAAGTGTGGGGAGAGAGAGAGGGCGGGAGGTCAGTCAGTTGGAGACTGTGCCTGTTTAATCACTATAAACAAAAGACGCGATCACTGTTGGAAACACGTCTTTGATATAATGTTTCTGTCGGGACCTTGAGATCTCCTTCGGATAATCTGATATTCGGATAATGAGATTCCTTTGTAATTAAGGCCTTGCTTGTGACTTGCTTGAGGCCTGCTCGCCATCATGGAAAGATTGTCTTCTTCGTAACTCTTCCTGTGATAAAACCTCTAATTTTGATCCCTCTTTATTCTGTTGATGAATTGCCAGACTAAAGCTAAAGCTTAAAAGGAACCATTCAGGGACATTAGAAATATAGAAAGAACAATGGACAATTGAAAGGAGAAGTTCAGCGGTGATGAACTAGCAAATAGCACAAAATGAATTGAATTTGTTAAGAGGACTGCCAAAATATTCATTTGAAAGAACAGGTAGGATGAACTGGATGACAGGAATAAAATATCAGTGGAAGGTGAAGTTAAGTCAAAGATAATGTATAATGAATATTTTAATGACTGGTGCTGAAATATTAGAGATCTCTATCAAAGTTTGCTGGTGACATAAAAGGAACTGTGGCAAATAGTGATCAAATGCATACTCAGAAAGATCCTGAAATGGTTGGAGTGGGGGAATGTTGCTTGAGTCACAAATATGCCATTTGTATTTTAGATAAAATAATAGTTGACCACTGTGCACCGATTTGGATGTCCCATTATAAAAAAAGGACATATTGAACAGTAACTGAATCGTTGCGGAGAGGTTTAAGCTGAATAGTGATGCCACTTTGCATTTATACAGCTCATTGCACAATACCTAAGCTCTTGTGTGAAGTATGAATAAAATACTGGATACTATCTGTGGATCTGGTACCTGTGGATTTATATTCTAATACCACTCCTGACTAGGAGATGGTGGCAGTAAATGAGAAAAAAAAATCCCTTTAATTTCTATGTAGCAGGCAATAATGAAATGTCTGGTTCTTAATGGGAATTGCACACTGATCTGCTTGGAATGGTTGAATTTCTATGGACTGCTTTGTTTACAAACGTGGAATGCTAAGGATGGCAGTATATCACAAAAACTAATCTGCTACAGGTTCTTTACAAAAGTACTGTCACAACACATGACACAAAGACATCATGGATTTTCCCACAATGAGCAGTTGGCAACTGCTGTACCAATGATGACAGCTTTCCCAGGAAATAATCTCAAGTCGGGTTGAACAAACCTTTTGTCCTTGTGAACTGTTTAGGCGTGTAGATCGAGAGGAACAGAAGTAGTTTAAGTCTTGGCATTCAAATTATTGATCCATCAATTAAATGGCAATGATAAAAAGTGTTTCATCCTAACTTTGAGATCACTGAAATTCAAACCAGAGTTAAAAATAACCTTCCTTTATTCAGCACATTAAATGATCTCCGAATTTTGCAAAGTAGCTTGTCAAGTAGCTTTGAAGTATACTTATTTTTGCAGTGTAGGAAATAAAGCAGAGATTAAGTTCCCACAAACAGGAATGATAAGTTTATCTGTTTTAGATATTGAACGAGAAGTAAATACTGGCTTGGAGAACTGCCCTCTTTTTGAAAAGTTCTGTGGTATCCTTTACACTCAATTGTGAGGGCAGAGGGAGAGTTGGTTTCAAATATCATGCAAAGATAGCTGAAGTTTTTGATGCTGTTACTGAACTTGGGGATCACATGGCCTTAGATTGGAGATTGAGCACCTTGAGTCAAGAGAGTTGACTGAGGAAAGTTTAGAATGCTACTGATTGTATGGAGATTCAGTGTGAAGGGGTCTGGGGAATCGAGTAAATCAGTTAGCACAGATGTTAGTAACCTAACAGGATTTTTATTTAAAGACTAAAAGGACTGTGGATGCTGTAAATCAGAAACAAAAGTGGAAGTTGCTGAAAAAGCAATTCTGGCCGCATCTGTGAAGAGAAATCAGAGCTAACATTTCGGTTCTGAGGAAGGGCCCGAGACCTGAAATGTTAACTCTGATATCTCTTCACAGATGCTGCCAGACTTGTTGGGCTTTTTCAGCAATTTCTGTTTTTGTTACTAATATTTAATGGTTGCTTTTTCTCTTCACCATTAGAATGCTCCGGAATTTTCCATTTTTGTGCTGCATGCGTGTGCACACAATCCGACTGGTACGGACCCAACACCAGAGGAATGGAAGAAGATTGCTGAGGTCATGAAGGTGCAGTAAGAGCTGTTTTTAAGTCACAAAATCAACTGGATACTATTACCACTCATTTGGATATCTTTGTGTCTGTGCATTTGAAGTTGATGTGAGGAATATTGAATTTAATGGTTTTAATCATTTGAATAAATAATGTCTAAAATAACTCGAATAGCATTTTATCTTCAACATGTCATGCACTGATTAAATTCTGTTTGTCAGGTCATAATGTAAGAAATGAAAGGTTGTCAAAAATAGTCCCATACTTCTAAAAAGTTTCATAGCTGTGAACTTCGCATTGTAATATCTTTGTTTCTCATTGCTGAGCGTTTGGTATAAGAATACAGTTTGATTTACAAATAGTTACTTTACAAATACATATTTTGCTGCCAGCCTGAAATCTTTCAGTTGAACTGGACTGAACTTTAACATGGACAGTGGCACAGTGGTTAGTACTGCTGCCTCACAGCTCCAGAGACCCGGGTTCAGTTCTGACTGTGTGGAGTTTGCACATTCTCCCCGTGTCTGCGTGGGTTTCCTCCTGGTGCTCCGGTTTCCTCCCACAGTCCAAAAAATGTCCAGGTTAGGTGGTTGCTCTTTGGCGGGTTGGTGTGGACTTATTGGGCCGAAGGGCCTGTTTCCACACTGTAAGTAATCTAATCTAATCATTTTATGTGGTTGTCATGCAGTGTTCAGAATCTCAGTTGGAATACATTAGTTACTAGCCTGTTATCAAAAGTATAGAATAAAAATTTCCAGCATGCTTAACAATGTGTTGGACCTATCTTCTGAACTGAATAGGATCTGAAGTGGTTGTTGAGAGATAGGACAGAGTACCTTTTGATTGCACACTCCTTACCTAGTACATTTGAGATAATATTAACTTGTACATTAAAGAAAGAGACTTGCATCATATGGCACCCTTTAGTCATCATTAACTCCATGGAGTCTGGTTGTATCTGTGAAGTGAGGAGCAGAGGTTAAGTTCCCTATGTGATGTGACTCCTTCTGAATGTTCTGAAGAAGTCACGTGGACTCAAACATTAACGTAGTTTCTATCAGGTGATGCCTGACCTACTGAGTTCTTCCAATCATTTTTAAACATTTTTACGCAGAGAAACGTAAAGTTTGGGACACATACTTGGGTTCAGATAAAAGCTGAAATATCAAAACCAGACTTCAAAAAATGTCCCCATTGTAATCAACTAGATTTTAAATGCTGTTCTGCTAATATAATACTTTTTTTCAGACTTGAATTGGTTATTCAGTAATTATTACTGTTCTCATTGTTTAGAAACTCACACCTAATCAAACAATTTTATTAATATCAAACCTTTAGTGGGGCTTCTAGCAAATATTTCAGTGGAAATACAGAAATTATTATCAGATCCATTGATTTTGCAGATTGCTATCTTGATGAAATGTGTTAGTGTATGGATGGAGTGACGAGGGAGGGTCTCATGGCCCATGGTGTAGCAGCGAATGAGGGTCTGCAACTGCAAGATTCCTTCACTCGTATGAATAGTTACAGATGAGTGATGATAACACATACTGATTGTTTGCTGTCTGAAAACTCTCTCAATCCAGTTTCTGTTGTATTTTTCTCTGTTCAGGAACAGATGTGTAAATATGGATACCTTTGGAAATCCTGCACTACCTATATCAATTTTATAATAATGGCATAGTGGGCCAGATGCTGTAAATTCAATAACTCTTGGCAGAAAGTTGGCAATATCCCTTAGTAACAGTTGCACTTCACTGATGATGTCTCCCAGCACCATCCTTGGTAAACTCGTGAACTGACCTGTCCCTTAACAACTTTCACTTAGGCATAATACTGGCATCATTTAATCACCATTTTTGATTGTGATGTTTTGAGTGAGCTGTCTGTTACAGACTCAATCATCATTTGTTGTCCACTTAGGACTGTGCAGGGACAAAGAGCAAATTAAATCTGTTGGTAAACTTGCTGAAACAGCTGAAAGTATAGTCACCTGAATTATGACTGTGAGCTAAAAGTAATTTTTTTTCCTTTTGTTTCTGTGTTCTCTGCATTCTCATGACTATACTTTTATACTTGTTTACAGAAGAGGTCCCTTTTTCCATTCTTCGATGCAGCCTATCAGGGCTTTGCATCTGGTGACCTGGATAAAGATGCTTGGGCTGTTCGTTACTTTGTGAGCCATGGGTTCGAGCTCTTCTGTGCACAATCTTTTTCTAAAAATTTTGGACTATACAGTAAGTAATAGTTTCCTGTCAATTTTTAGATCCTTAATGCATCAAATGCTTGAGAGGAACCAAGCGGCAAAGTAGCAACAATACCTACGGATATCACATATACTTCCAAACAACTTGAGAATTCTAACCTTTTTATGGTCTAAGCATAGATGGCACATTCTGATGCACAAACCTAATAAAGGTGAGAGAGCTCTAAGTAGTTTGACATTTCTAGGCGAGCCTGAATAAGTGTAGTAGGACATGGGCCTTTAAACTAAGCTGTAGTTGTTCCCAGTTGTTGCAAATTTGGGCCTGCTTTTGATAAGTGCTTAGGTTCATTGATTTCTCTTGCCATTTTAAGTGCGCTAAGCTACCTTTTTGATTTTTGCTATGCCCTGTTATGATCAGGATCAGATTTTTTGCATCTGTCAGTTGTAACCTCCAGGGGAAGCCATGTTGAGACCAGAAGTAGAGAGGATTGCTTTAAGTCATCCAATGACTTTATTAAATAGAACTGGTATAATCTAAATCTTTGTGTCACTCAAAAGACTTTTATTTGCAGAATGTTGCAAGATTTGTGAAGTCCTACTTGTATCTGCAAATGAGTCATTTCCCAGGACATTAGTTATTGTCAACCATGCATAGTGCCCAATGATGCTTGCTTGTAATATTTTATTTATCTTCTGTTTTAAATCCCCTCTCCACATCTTCCATGACAAAATATCTTTAAAAGTAAATCCATAGCTAAAGGAGTGAGCACTTCTCCCCAATGATCTGGAGCTAACTCTTCTGCATTTCGTAGGGAAGGATGATGACTACTTTTTCTTTCCTTTTGTTTTGAGTTGTTTTTGGTTGGAGGATATACATAAATCTGCTCAACCGCCAAACACTACACCACCTGGTCGGCATCAGTTCAAGAAGGCAGCTCACTGCCGCCACCTCAGTGGCATTAAGGACGTCCTTCAGGTGAATGAGGAAATAAAAAGCTTAAAGCAAAATGCATTAAAAGTGCGATGTTGCCAACTGCCCACCACTTAATATCCTGTGCTTGGTTAGAAAATTGACACGAGCTACTGTCGGGAGAAACGAATTAGGAAAGAAACGTTCGACTCAATGACTGAACTATTCATAGTTTTTCTTAAAGAAAATCTTAAAATCATTGCAAATTATTTCATAATTTAAATATTTGTATCATGTGTACATGTATAAGAACTATACAGCAGAAAAAAATTGTCCTTGATTATTTCTAAGACCACAAGATATAGGAGCAGAATTAGACAGTTGAGCCTCCTGAATCTGCTCTGCCATTTGATCATAAACTGATACGTTTCTCAACTCCATTCTTCGGTTTTCTTCCCATAACTTTTGATCCCCTTACTAATCTAGAACATATCTATTTCAGTCTTAAATACACTCATGACTTGGCCTCCACAATCTTCTGTGGCAATGAATTCCACAGATCAACCACCCTCTGGCTGAAGAGGTTCCTCCTCATCTCAGTTTTAAAGGGTAGGCCATTTACCCTGAGATTGCGCCCTCCGGTCCTAGTCTGTCCTACTAGTGGTTGCATCTTCTCCATGTTCACTCTATCCAGACTCTCCATTTTCTATGTTTCAATGAGATCCTCTCACCTCTAAACTCACTATGGAGTACAGACCCAGAGTCCTCAACTGCTTCTTCTGTGACAAGCCGTTCATTCCTGGGGTCATTCTTGTAAACCTCTTCTGGGCCCCCTCCAAGGCCAGCAAATCCTTCCTGTGATATAGGGCCCAAAACTGCTCAGTATTCCATGTGCAGTCTGACCAGGGTCTTATACAGCCACAGCAATACATCTCTGTATAACCTCACACTTTCCTAGCAAGTTGTTTTGAGTCAGAGATTGTTCTGTTAGGCCAGGGATCATTTAATTTCTGAGTCTCAATTAAATAGTCTGCTGCTATACTGATATCAGGACTGTTGAGTGGGAAAGAAATCTGTTCAGGGCAAGCGCTCTTAAAGGTGATGCCAAAACCAAGAAGAAGAAAAAGGATGAAGCTGAACGATTCCTGGGTGCAAGGTGATTACTGCTCAAGTTTATCAAATTCTTTGGCAGTTTTGCAACCTTACTTTTTTTTCAAGTGATGGCTGTCCATGTCAGAATTGAGCATTTGCTGGAATAATGTGGGAGACAAATGACTTCACTTAGGGTCAGAGTTACACAGCACAGAAACAGGCCCTTCAGTTCAACTGCTCCATTCTGACCAGTTTCCTAAACTGAAGTAGTCCCATTTTCTTGCCTTTGGCCCATATCCCTCTAAACATTTCCGATCCATGTACCCATCCAAATATCTTTTAAATATTGTAATTGTACCCACCTCTATCATTTCCTCTGTCAGCTCGTTCCAATAACGTACCTCCCTCTATGTGAAAACGTTGCCCCTCAGGTCCTTTTAAATCTCTTCCCTCTCACCTTAAACCTATGCCCCTAGGTTTGAACTCCCCTACCCTGGGGAAAGGACCTTGACTGTTCACCTTTATATATACCCCTCATCACCTTATAAACCCCTATAAGGTCATCTCTCAGCCTCCTACTCTCCAAGGAATAAAGACCCAGTCTATCCAGTCTCTCCCTATAACCTGAACTCTTCAGTAGGGTAACATCCTTGTAAATTTTTTTACACCTTTTCCAGTTTAATAACAGTCTTCCTGTAACAGGGTGACCAGAATTGTGCGCAGTGTGGCATTACTGATATCCTTGACAGCTGTAACATGACAGTCCAATTCCTGTATTCAGTGTTCTGACTGATGCAGGCAAGCATGCCGAACACCACCTTCACCACCCCGTCTACCTGTGATGTCACTTTCAAGGAACTATGTGCCTATACCTTTTCAGTAAGGCATTTGATAAGGTTCCCCATGGTAGGTTATTGCACAGAATATGCATGGGATTGAGGGTAATTTAGTGGTTTGGATCAGACATTATCCAGCTGAAAGAAGACCGAGGATGGTGGTTGACAGGAAATGTTCATCCTAGAGTTCAGTTACTAGTGGTGTACTGCAAGAATCTGTTTTGGGTCCACAGCTGTTTATCATTTTTATAAATAACCTAGATGAGGACGTAAGAGGATGGGTTAGTAAATTTGTGGATGATACTAAGGTCGGTGGAGTTATGGATGGTACTGAAGGATGTTGCAGGTTACAGAGGGTCACGCTTAAGTGCAGAGCTGGGCCGAGCGGTGGCAAATGGAGTTAAATGTGGAAAAGTGTGAGTTGATTCACTTTGGAAGGGGCAACAGGAACAAAGAGTACTGGGCTACTGGTAAGATTCTTGGTAGTGTAGATGAGCAAAGAGATCTCTGTGTCTATGTACATAGATCCCTGAAAGTTTCCATTCAGGTTGATAAGGGTTGTTAAGAAGGCATATGGTGTGTTAGCTTTTATTGGTAGAGGGATTGAGTTTGGAGCCACAAGGTCATGCTGTAGCTGTACAAAACTCTGGTAAGGCCGCATTTGGAGTATTGCGTACAGTTTTGGTTACCGCATTATCAGAAGGATGTGGAAGCTTTGGAAAGGGTTCAGAGGAGATTTACTAGGATGTCTTAGAGGAAAGGCACGGTGGCACAGTGGTTAGCACTGCTGCCTCACAGCGCCTGAGACCCAGGTTCAATTCCCGCCTCAGGTGACTGACTGTGTGGAGTTTGCACGTTCTCCCCGTGTCTGCGTGGGTTTCCTCCGGGTGCTCCGGTTTCCTCCCACAGTCCAAAAATGTGCAGATCAGGTGAATTGGCCATGCTAAATTGCCCGTAGTGTTAGGTAAGGGGTAAATGTAGGGGTATGGGTGGGTTGCGCTTCAGCGGGTCGGTGTGGACTTGTTGGGCCGAAGGGCCTGTTTCCACACTGTAATCTAATCTAATCTAATCTAAAAAGGCTGAGGGACTTGAGGCTGTTTTCGTTAGAAAGAAGGTTGAGAGGTGACTTGAGACATATAAGATAATCAGAGGGTTAGATTGGGTGGACAGTGAGAGCCTTTTTTCCTCGAATGGTGATGGCTAGCACAAGGGGTCATATCTTTAAATTGAGCGATGATTCATGTAAGACAGATGTCAGAGATATTTTCTTTACTCAGAGAGTAGTAGCTGCATGGAACGTACTTCCTGCAACAGTAGTAGACTTGCCAACTTTAAGGGCATTTAAATGGTAATTGGATAGACATATGGATGAAAATGGAATAGTATAGGATAGATGGGCTTCAAATTGGTTCCTCAGGTCACCACAACATTGAGGGCCAATGGGGCTGTACTGTAGTGTAATGTTCTACATACCTCTAGGTCTCTCTTGGTTGAAGAGGCTGGTGAAACTTGGACTGTCCTCTTTAAGAAAAGAAAAGATTCAGGGAAACTTTAAGAGATGTTCACAGTGTTAAGGGATAGGGACTTGAAAAGGACAGTGGATAAATAATTTGAAGGGAATACAAATTGCAAGGCAATCAGGAGAGAGAACAGGATTGATTGCATCTGACAAGCATAATGTCTTGTGTACTGACACTATGATATCCTTCAGCAACTTATCTGTGCAGTACTGTTAAAAGGCCAGAAGGTGGCAGGCACTGAGTGCAAGTGCATAGGGTGTAGCACTATAGATGGGTAATAATTTACACCTGTTTCTTTCCTAAAATAGATGAAAGCTTTTGCTCAGGGGCATGTGATGCTCAGAAAAAAAAGCTTGTGTTTTGGTTTTGATTTTGTTCCATTGGGTCCTGAATAAACAACTGTTGTGTTTTTTAAAAATATGCTGGAAATTTTCTTTTTCAAACAAATTCTGTAATTGTGTATTAAGCTGCACGTTAGCTTAGTTGGCTGGGTGGCTAGTTTGCACTGCAGAGTGATGCCAACAGTGCCGATTCAATTCCTTTACCAGCTGGGGTCAGCATGAAGTTCCTGCTTTCTCAACTTGGGCAGCACGGTGGCACAGCGGTTAGCACTGCTGCCTCACAGCGCCAGAGACCCGGGTTCAATTCCCGCCTCAGGCAACTGACTGTGTGGAGTTTGCAAGTTCTCCCCGTGTCTGCGTGGGTTTCCTCCGGGTGCTCCGGTTTCCTCCCACAGTCCAAAGATGTGCAGGTCAGGTGAATTGGCCATGCTAAATTGCCCGTAGTGTTAGGTAAGGGGTAAATGTAGGGGTATGGGTGGGTTGCGCTTCGGCGGGGCGGTGTGGACTTGTTGGGCAGAAGGGCCTGTTTCCACACCGTAAGTAATCTAATCTCATCTAACTTCAGCCGTTGCCTGAGTCATGGTGACCCTCAACTTAAACCACCATGAGACATCTTTTCTCTAATGAGAGAGCAGCCCTATGGTCCTCTGTAATGGTGATTTTATTAGTTATTCGTTTTAAGCAACATTTTACTTTGCCACAGTTGCAGATAACTGACATTTATACACACTGTTTCTACTTTGGGAGCAATTAGGAAATTGTATCCAAAATGCAATTTAAATTGCTAGTTGGGTTAGGCTTCAATTTTGTGCTAAAATGAATTTGAATATCATTGTATTTTCAGAGGGCTGCATAGTAGAGCTCATGTGTTGCTTTCATTAACTCTTATAGTAGTCATTGATATATTTAACAACATTAGCAAGAAAAATCTGTGCTTTGAATAAAGACATCCAGCCCTCTGTCTATGAGTAACCCGGCTTTAAAATCATTGAATTTTTAAATATATTATTTGAAAACTGGCAATGGGTGACACTGAAAATGACTAGAGAAAAACTACCGTTGAAATGCTTTACTCGGACCTTCTCCCTCTGCATTGAAAAGACTTGGTGAAAATTAAGTTTGATGAGCATTGACAGTCACAGTTTCAAAAAGTTAAACACTTTGAAATTAATTTTTAAAAAATATCAGTTTGTGGAATACATCTATTCAATGTGGATGAAAATAAATCAGTGTATAAGGCTAAATTTTGTACATCAAAAGGTCTGCTTTGATCTTTTAGACTAGAGTCCACTTTTGCAAATGACAGTTTCTAACCTCTAACTTGCAAGGCTGAGATTCGTATAAACATCACATAAAGGCATCAGGATAGATATATGAATAGGAAGTGTTTAGAGGGATATGGGACAAGTGCTGACCAATGGGACTAAATTAGTTTAGGATATCTGGTCAGCATGGACGTGTTGGAACAAAGGGTCTGTTTCGATGATGTACATCTCTATGACTCTTTGTAGGTGGCACAAAGACAAAGTGACAATCTGAAAATGACAAAAAGCAACAGCATGATATTTGATTTCCAAACCCCCATGTGTCAAGAGGTAGGCATGCCCCCAGTGCTGGTCTTTGTCCCTGCTCACTGGATGTTGGTCTCAGTTGAATGAGGAGATCTAATTTATAACCTGCTCAGTGATGTCCAGGTGGGTTCTCATTACAGAGAACTTAGCTCCTGACCTCATTACAGCCTTTGTTTAAACATGGACAAAAGAGCTGACTTCCAGAGGTGAGGGGATAGTGACAGCCTTTGATGTCTAAGCTATATTTGATTGAATGTGGCATCAAGGAGTCTGAGCAAAACTGGAATCATTGGATATTAGGAGACGAACTCTGTGCTGGTTGAAGGGCTCACAGGAAGACGGTCATGGTTGTTGGAGTTCAGTCATCTCCTCTCCAGGACATCTCTGCAGGAGTTCCTCGGGATAGTATCCTACGCTCAGCCATCTTCAGGTGCTTCGTCAAAGACCTTCTCTCTATCATTAGATCAGAAGAGTCGCACCTCAGGTCCATGTTCCAGTGCAACAAGATCTGGAAAATATCCAGCTTGGGCTGACAAATGGCAAGCAACATCCGTGCCACACAAATGCCAGTCATTGACTATCACCTATGAGACAGTCTAACCACCACTCCTTGACATTCAGCCATGTTACTGTCACTGATTCCCTCACTATCAACATTCTTAGGGTTACTATTGACCAGAAACTCAACTGGACTTGTCACAAACATTTGGCTGCAAGATCAGATCAGAGACTAAGAATACTGCAGTGAATAACTCAGCTCCTGATTCCCCAAAGCCTGTATATCATCTACATGATACAAGTCAGTGATGGAATTCTCCCCACAAGGGTGCAGCTTCATCACCACAAGAAGCTTGACACCATCTGGGACAAAACAGCCCAGTTGACTGACATCACATTCACAAGCATCCACTCCTTCCACCATCTACAAGATTCATTGCACATAGATCGTCAGACAGCACTTTCCAAACCCACAACCACTTCCATCTAGAATAATAAGGGCAGCAGATATATGGCACCACCTGCATGTTATCCTCCAAGCCGCTCTCAATCCTGACTTGGAAATATATCACCAGTCCTTCACTGTTGCAAAAACCTGAAATTTTTTCCTTAGTGGCATTGTGGGTCTACCTACAGGATGTGGACTGCAGTGGTACAAAAAGACAGGTCAATACCAACTTCTCAAAAGAGACATGCAATGAATGCTGGCCAGCCAGCGAAGCCCACATCCCATGAATGAATAAAAACAGATACTGCCGAAGGGAAGCTCTGCTTGGCATCCATATCAACTTGGCCTGTCCCAACCACTGGCATCTCTGGTTGCTTCTTCTCATGCATAGGAGCCAGTTTGATCTTATTTGATAATCACCCTCCTCAAGAAAATAAAGGGGATTGGTCTGCACCCAGCCAATTGTTACATGGAAAGCACCTTAGAAAATTCAGCAATATAATTAAACGAAAAACTGCAAATGTTGGAGATCTTAAATAACAACTAAGAAACGATAAGAACATAATCATCCTACCAGCAGACAAAGGCAGAATGACGGTCATCCTGGACAAAGCAGAGTACATCCAAAAAGCACAACAACTACTTGCAGATACCAACACCTACCAAAAGAGGGAGTTTGACCCCACCCCACAACTCACCAATAGGATAAACAACACGCTGAGGAACCTACAAAAAAAACGGACAGATAACCAGGTCTGACCTACAAAGAATGAAACCTGAAAGCAACAACACCCCCAGATTCTATGGACTACCTAAAGTGCACAAACCAGACACCCCACTCAGACCCATAGTATCACTACCAGGGACACCATCACACAAACTGGCTAAAGAACTACAGCAGAAACTGAAACACCTGATCAGCGGATCCAGACACTCTATACAATCAACACAGGAATTCTTGGACATCATCAGAAACATACATATAGACAAGGAAGAAACCATGGTCTCATTCGACGTAACAGCACTGTTCACCTCTATTGACAAAGCCCTATCCAGAGAAACAATAGCCAACCTGCTGAACAGACATAACAGACAACAGGACGTTGAACCCATCAACAAAGACGGCATACTTAAACTACTGGACTTGTGCCTCACAACATACTTCACATTCAACAACCAGATATACGAACAAATCAACGGAACACCCATGGGCTCACCGATCTCGGGACTCATAGCAGAAGCAGTAATGCAAAGGTTAGAACAAACAGTCTTACCACAAATTCAACCCAAACTCTGGGTCAGATACGTTGATGACACCTTTGTAATAATTAAAAACACGGAAATAGAGAAAACACACCGGATCATCAAATCCATACTCACAGGAATCTGATTCACGAGAGAGGAAGAAAAGGACAACCAACTCCCATTCCTAGACATGAGGGTACAGAGAACACCAAACGGAGAATTCGCCACCAAGGTACACAGGAAAGCCACATGCACAGACCAAGTCCTGAACTATGAAAGCAACCACCCCAATACACACAAACGAAGTTGCATCAAGACACTATTCAAAAGGGCCACAACACACTGCAGCACACCAGAACTGCAAAAAGAGGAAGAGGAACACCTATACAAGGTATTCACCAAAAACGGATATCCTCGCAATTTCATCAACAGATGCCTAAGAGAAAGACAACGGAATGAGGACATGCCGCAACCCAAAGAACTGGCCACACTACCGTACATCAAGAACATCTCTGAAATGACAGCCAGACTACTGCGACCACTAGGACTTATAACAGCACACAAACCAACAGCCACACTCAGACAACAACTCACCAGAACGAAGGACCCGATACCCAGCATGAGCAAAACTAATGTAGTGTACAAAATCCCATGCAAGGACTGCACAAAACACTATATAGGACAAACAGGAAGACAGCTAACGATCCGCATCCACGAACATCAACTAGCCACGAAATGACACGACCAGCTATCCCTAGTAGCCACACACGTAGACGACAAGCAACATGAATTTGACTGGGACAACACTACCATTATAGGGCAAGCGAAACAAAGAACAGCCAGGGAATTCCTAGAAGCATGGCACTCATCCACAAACTCCATCAACAAACACATCGACCTGGACCCAATATACCGGCCACTACAGCAGACAGCTGAAACTGACAACTGGAAACGGCAGGGACAGGCCACTATAAATGCCGGAGGAAACACCACAGAAGCGCTTCACAGGAGGCTCCCAAGCACTGAGGATGTCACCTAGACAGGGGACGAAACGTTTGCAACAAAAACTTCCAGCTCGGCGAACAGAACCACAGCAACGAGCACCCGAGCTACAAATCTTCTCACAAACCTTGATCTTAAACAAAATCAGAAATTGCTGACGAAACTAAGCAGATCTGGCAGTATCTGTAGGAAGAAATAGTTTAAAGTTTTGAATCTGGTGACTCAAAATGTTAACACTCCTTTCTCTCCACAGATGCTACCAAACCTTATAAAATTCCATGGGTTTGTACCCAAAGCATCCTTGTGCAGGGAGATTAACATTTCAGTATAAACTACATACAACAATTTGTTACATGTGCCTTCTAAACAAAGTATCTGAAGCTGCTTCATGGGAACATAATGAGCAAACTTTGACGTTGAGCCCATTGTGATTTATGGATCTGAATGGAGACATGTTTTAATGACAGTCTTAAAGGTAGAAGGGTAGGTACCTCAGCTTAGTGCATGGTTTCAGTATTTCAAACCTTAGAAGCTTGACGCAGAGCCATTGATGGTAGAGCCCATCTGGGGTGCCCAAGGGGCTCAACTTCGATGACTTACAGCTTGGAGAATTGTGCAGCAGGAGTAGATTATAGAATAGGGCAATAGTGGGTTATGAATGAATTTGAATTTGAAAATAAATGTGCATTTTAAAATCGGCATTGCTTAACCAGAAATCAACGTAGGTTATTAAAATGGATGAAAGAGACGATGCAATTTAAAATTTGGGCAGTCGTGTTTTGGATGACTCTGGTCATATAACAATTAAACCAATCTCCTAATAATATTCAGTTTGTCAACACAGACTGAATGACCACTGTCCCAATTTGGTTCCTCAATGAGAGTGAGTTGGCATTCATTCTCTGCTGTAATCTTAGATTAATTGTCTCCAGATAGGCCAGGAATTTGTGTAATATTCTTGGTGTGTACAGTTGATTGCTATATTGAACAGTTGGAACAATCCATAGCAGTGTTTGAATGAAAACTGAATGAATGCTTTTAGTGTATGTAACAGGTGAGCTTACATGTTTCAGGGCTTTTCACGTGCTGTGAACGCGAATTATTTTCATTAAGCTTATCAGATTCTGGTTGGTGGTTGAGAGATAATGTGGCAGCAAATTTATGAGAAGTGGAATCACACATAAAATCAAATGACCAGTTAAGTTTATTTTTGGTACGTTGGTTAAGGATTGGATATTAGTCAAGACATCCTGTAAGTCTTTTCATCACCAATGGTATTTTAATACCAACATTTATGACAATCGAAATATCCACTTGAATGTTATTGCCCTCTCTTGACCACAGCCGATTTGCACTATATGCCTCAGAAAATGAGTGTACAATCTCAATAGGTCCAGCTGTTCTTGCTCTTTTATTCTTTCCTTTTGAACAATCAGTGTGATTTTACATCTGCTTCTCATTCCAAAACTGCACTATATACTTGATGAGATGTAGTTCAGTAGGAATTTTGGCTGCAGCTTAACAATTTTTGAATCCTTAAAATAAAATCCATCACATTCTGAGTCAACCCAGCAAAACAACTTGAAGTATGAGATTTCAATTTTTAAATACTAGAAATGGTGTTTCCAATGAGTTGGATAGTCTGTTGTTTTATATTGAGGAGTTGTACAATGTAACCACATTCTCACCCTTAAGTATAAGGGCACAGAGTAATTGCTGTGACCAAGTAGAATTGGATCAGCTGGGGGAATTTGATGTCTCATAATAAGGAAAGTTTGTATTTTGCTGGATTCTGCTAAATTTCCAACATGGCTTAAAGTGAATATTTGTACTCACTAATGGGAATTTAACCACAAGAGTGAGACTGTTAAGAGTGACAAAAATTCTCAACTTCATTTAGATTGTTTGCATGTAGTATTTTTGACTTTTTTTTTCATTGGATTGATTTGTATTTTCAGCACTGTTTTAGAGCATGGGCCTAAAATGAGTGGCTTTCAGCATGGAGAATGGATGTTGAGGTCAAATGGGACAGTTTACCATATTTAAAAAGGGAAGGAAACACAAGATAACTGAGAAAAACTCAATGTCTATCATGGGAAAGATGTTACAGTCTGTTATAAAAGATAGAGATTTGTAAATCATGAGGTGCATGGATAGGGTGAACAGCAAAAGTCTTTTTCTCAGGGTAGGGGAATCCAAAACTAGAGGGCATATGTTTAAGGTGAGAGGCGAAAGATAGACACAGGACCTAAGGGGCAATGTTTTCATGCCAGAGGAAGTGGTGGAGGCTGGTACAATTACAGCATTTAAAAGGCATCTTGATTGGTACATGAATAGGAAGTCTTAGACGGATATGAGTCAAATGTTGACAAATAGCACTAGATTAATTTATGCATGGACAAGTTGGATGGAAGGGTCTGTTTCCATCTTGTACAACTCTATGCCTCTATCATATAATAGAACATTTACATGAAAAGCTGGATGAATCCAGCCCAGCCAAATATTGCCCCATCTGTCTACTCTCAAATCATCAATAAAGTGATGGAAAGTGTCATCAATAGTGCTATCAAGCAGCGCCTGTTCAGTGACACTCAATTATGATTCTGCCAGGGCCACTCAGCTCCTGACTTCAGTACAGCCTTGGTTCAAACATGGACAAAACTGAATTCCAGAGATGAGGTGAGGGTGACAGCCCTTGACATCAAGGCTGCAGTTGACAGAGTGGCATCAAGGAGCCCTAGCAAAACTGGAATCAGTGGGTATCAGGGGACAAACTGTCTAGTGGTTAGAGTCATACCTGACACATAGGAAGATGGTTGTGGTTGTTGGAGGTCAGTCTTCTCGGCTCCAGGGCATCTCTGCAGGAGTTCCTTAAGTTCCTTAAGTTAGTGTCCTCGGCCCAACCATCTTCATCAATGACCTTCCCTCCATCATAAGTTCAGAAGAGTGATATTTGCTGCTGATTGTGCAATGTTCAGCACCATTTGCGACACCTCAGATACTGAAGCAGTCCATGTCCAAATGTAAGAGCGGGATCATATCTAAGCTTGGGTTGACACATGGCAAGTAACATTTGCTCTACACAAATGCCAGACTATGACCATCACCCATAAGAGACAATCTAACCACTGCCCCTTGACACTCAATGGTGAATCTCCTACTATCAACATCCTAGAGATTATCATTGATCAGAAATTCACCTCATTCACTACATAAGCACAGTAGCTACAAGAACAGGTCAGAGGCTAGGTGTTCCGTGCTGAGTAGCTCATCTCCTGACTCCCCAAAACCTGTCCACCATCTACAAGGCACAAATCAAGAATGTGATGCAATACTCCCCATTTGTGTGGATGAGTGCAGCACCAACAACACTCAAGAAGCTTGACACCATCCAGGACAAAGCCTGCTTGATTGGCACTACGTCCACAAGCATCCACTCTCCAACACTGATGCTGAGCAGCAGTGTATACTATCTACAAGATGCACTGCAGAAATTGACCAAAGATCCTGAGACAACATCTTCCAAGTCACTTCCATCTTGAAAGACAAGGTCAGCAGATACATGTGAACACTACCACCTGCAAGTTAACCTCCAAGCCACACACCATCCTGACTTTGAAATATATCGCCATTCCTCTATTTTTGCTTGGTCAAAACCCTGGAATTCTATCCCTAATGGTATTGTGGGTCAACCCACAACAGACGGATTGCAGCAGTTCAAGATGGCAGCTCATCATCACCTTCTCAAGGGCAATTAGGGATGGGCAATAAATGATGGCCACCCAGCGATACCCCCATCCTACATAAAAATGAGTAAATAAAAAAGAAAATTTGTAGATACATGATGTAATCAAGCAGAATCGGTGTAGCTTCATTAAGGGGAAGAAATGACTGAAAAGTGGATTACAGTTCTTTGAGGAGGTAAATAAATAGACAAAACAGTAGATGTAATATATTTGACTGTATATTTTCATCATGTCGAAATGCATTTGTAATTTCTGCTGTCCCATATCTATAAATTCTTTGCGCTGTCTATACATGCTCCTCCCACCCTCAAACACTTTTCTTCAAACTCCAGAATTGTTTGCATAGCCTCAATTAGTTGTACTTTCAACACTTTAGTCTTATTTTGAGGGATGTTTTTCTTTCCATTCTGTTCTACTTCACCACTTCCCTTCAAGGTCATACTTGTGATTAATCATTTTTTTAAACTCCTACACCACATTTTCCTTTCACTTGGTGTCTGGTTTCATGCTTCTGTGGTGTTTTAGGATTTCTGCACTTTAGAAAAAGAGATTCTTTTGTTCATTTTTAGGATGTGATTATCATTGGCAAGGTCAGAATTGCTGCTAAGTTTTAAAAATTAGTTGCAGCAACTGTATTGTTGCGTGAATAATTGCATGAATAGTGTGAATAATTCCATTATCCAAAAGAAATTGTACTATGGAAGTGCTGCATTACAATTTCTATTCCATAATTTTATAAGATTTACCATTCGAAACAAGTGTTGGGTTTAAGTAACTGATCAATCAGAAACATTGTATTTTGCAACCTCGTACTCCTAGTGGGGATGCTCAGAGCCTACTCGATAATTCAGACATTTAGTGTTAGTATTGACTTATCCGCGTAACAGAATCTTGAATATCGTTATGCATGTTTGGTGTTTGGCTATGGTGTTGTATAATTTGTAATGGGCTGGACAAATGAAGAAAAGCTTCTGCAAATATGATTACTTTAACCCCTGATAAATTTGTCTTTGACACTAGAAACTTGTAGTGCAATGTTAAGAAAATGATGCATTTCTTAGCTTTCCCTCTTCCCTTACTTTTAGATGAACGAGTTGGGAACTTGTGCATTGTGGCCAAGGACACTGACAATGTGACAAGGATTCGCTCTCAAATGGAGAAGATAGCCCGGACTATCTGGTCAAATCCACCAGCTCATGGGGCTCTAGTTGTCACCAGGACTCTGAGTAACCCACAGCTCTTGGCTGAATGGTGAGAAGTTGCTGACTTAACAAATGTCTCTTAATTCTCTAGAGCAAAAAAAAGTATGCATCAGCTGTTTTGAAAAAATAAATTTTAAGCCCAAGTATATCTAAAATTTTCTGTTCTGCTAACAGATAGGAGTAATGGAATATACAGAGAAACCCTGATTATCCGAACGAGATGGGCGGACAGTATTTTGTTCGGATAATTGATTATTTGGTTAATTGATTCAATGCCTCTCCTCTGGAGCTCAGAGTTTTCTGAAGTTTCTTTTTTCCTTTCTCTGCCTGCTTTGCTCCCTCACTCTGTCTCAGTTTGTTTTTGAGCAGACACACACTTGTGTTTAAGGGACCTGCAGCATTGCTGAAGCAACCCCCCATTAGTTCAATGGGTTTGACACAGCAAGCACTTGCTAAATCTGTTCCCCGTTCAGGAGACTAGGCAGTAGCACACTGCGTGTGAGCCCCCATCAGGCTGCACTCTCTCCCCAATCCCGTCCAACCTTGCCGCCCCGTCTGCCGCCCCCTCCCCCCGCTGACCCCCAACGAGAGAAGATAATCAAGGTCCCTCTGTATATCATACCCATAAGGGAAGTGGTTACCAAACCCTTAGTTCGTAGAATAATTTTCCAATTGATCTAAATGCATACTGTGGTGGAGAGTAGAATGTTCAATTTTTTAAATGAACTTTGGATAACCAAATCAACTCGGAATTCTAAATTAAACGCAGAATGTGCTTTAAATACTTAGCAGGTCTGACAGTACCTAGTTCAATGAAAGGGTGCATTAGGCATACCTAAAAATGAGATTTCAGTCTAGTGAAGATTCAGTGCTAGATGACATACATGTCAAACAGTATAAGCAACAAGTGATAGATACAAATAAGCTATTCCACAGTCAACAGATTGGATCTAAGGTCTGCCGTATCCAGTCTTATTTGCAATTAGACAATTAAACAACTTGCTCCAGGAGGAGGCTGTACAAGTAACACAGTGCACAATGGTGGGTGAGCCCAGAACATCAGTGCAAAAGGTAAGGCTGAAGCATTTGTAACAATCTTCAGCCAGAATTGCTGAGCAAACTAGACTTCCTCTATAGGTTTTCAACATCACAATGCTAGTCTTTAGCCAATTTTATTCACTCCTGCAACACTTTAGAAACTTGACAGCATCCACGACAAACCACATCTACAGACATTCTCTTCCTTCACCACCAATATTCAAGAGTAGGGTAGACCCTTTACAGGTTGAACTGCAAGTTTCATCTAGGATGCTTAGACAGCATCTTCCAAATTCATGGCCACTACCATCTGGAAGAGCAAGTGCTGCAGCTGTCACAACTCGAATTCTTCTCTTAAACCATTCATCATCTTGTGTTGGAAATATTGGTATTCCTTCACGATTGCTGGGTCAATATCCTGGAACCCCTTCCCTATAAGCATTGTGGATGTATATACAGCAAATACACTATAGCAGTTCAAGAAAGCAACTCACTACCATCTCAGGGGCATCTAGGGATGGGCAATAAATGCTGGCACATATCTTGAATGAAGTTTTTAAAAATCTGTGGGGAAAGAAAGAGTTTACTTTGATTTCTTTAGAGCTGACGTTCTGACAGTTTTCTTTGTATGTTTCTTTTTGAAGCTATGCAGTAAAGAAATAAATTAAGAAAACTAGCTATCATATTTCCAGTACAATTGTAGACTGTTTGATCTAGACTCAATCAAATGTCAGTTTCTGCCTCTCCAACTTATCCTCATGACTGAAGTTTCTCATGAAACTATTCTTGTAAAGGTCTTTTTCTTGGGTTAATGCCTATCTTACATTTCTGATCTTTAGTTTTAGACTTAACTTATCTGGGAACATATTTTTATACAATTATTCTGACAAACATTTTGATAATCATTAATCTCTATAGGATCAACTCTTGGCCGTTTTTTAGAGATGAGTCCCAGCCAGCTCAGACTTTTCTGCTGGACAGCACAGTATTGCAGAATTCTTATGACACTGAAGGAGGCCATTTAGCCCAATGTGTCTGCACCACTTCTCCAAATGAGCATCATGATTTAGTACCTTTCTCTTACATTTCTGCCCATACCCTTACAGATTATTACCATTTTAAATAATCATCCAACGTCCTCTTGAATGCCTCAGTGGAACAAGCCTCCACCAGACTTCCAGGCAGTTCATTCCAGACCCAAACCATTCATGTATAAAAATCTTTCTCACCTTCCATTTGCTTCCTTTGTAAATCACTTCAAATTTCTGCCCTCTTGTTCTTGATCCTTTTACAGATGGAAACAGTTTCTTTGAACTACTGTATCCAGCCCACTCCCCCACCTCCCCGCACCACAATTTAGAAACCTTCATGAAATCTGTCTTCCTTAATCTTCTTTTCTCCAAGGAATCTCTTCAAGTCTCAATTTTTCCAATCTGTCCTCATTATGAAGTGTTCTAACAGTTGAATGATTCTTGTGAATCTTTTCTGCACTATCTCTGATGCATTCACATCTGAAGTTTAACAAAGTGAGAAAGACTTTTTACATGGGTGGTTTGGCTCTGGAATGAACTGCTTGGAAGTGTGGGGAGGCTTGTTCCATTGAGGCATTCAAGAGGACAAATGCCATTTTCAAGTTCATCTTCATCTCCTTGCTCATTAGACCATATTTAGAGTATTATGGTCAGCTCTGTGGTCTAAATATTTGTAGAAAATGTACCTTTTAATGGAAAAAAGAAAGATAGCAGTTGAGGGAGGGAATTACAATTTTGTTTTATTCATTCATGGGATGAGGGCATCATTGCCCATATCTACTGGCTGTTAAAAGTCAACCATATTGCTGTCGGTCTGGATTCACATGTAGTCCAGACCAGGTAAGGATAGCAGTTTCCTTCCCTAAAGGCCATTGTTGAATCAGGTGGGTTTTTCCAACAATTGAAGATGGTTTCTTGGTCGTTAGATTCTTAATTCCAGATTTTTATTGAATTCAGATTCCACGATCTGCTTTGGCAGGTTTCGAATCCAAGTCCCCTGAACGTTACTAGGTTCAGATTATTATTAGTCCAGCGATAATACCACTCGGCCCTGGCCTCCTCTAAATGGTTCGGTACTGGTCATCTAAAGGTGCAATCACCAATGGTGGAATGGTAAAACTGAAATGCGAAAAAAGCCAGAATTGAAGCATTTTCTAATATATCACATGTTCAACCTGGAGAGAACTTGCCCTTTCCAAACTATATATTGAATCCTATGATAGGTCAGACATCAAGCAATTAGGACTTATCAGTACAGAGTATCCAGCTGTGCTACTTAGTCCTCTCTAATTGAAAGCAAATTTGGCCTTTTTAAAAAATACATAACAAGAGACTCAAGGACCCAGAATGATTGGACTCACTTGTGCTGGTTTCAGTTTTGCTTCCCTTCCTCTTATGATGTGAGCTGTCATGTACTTAGCCCTGGTGTTTTTGATTGTGATGGCATACATGATGCATTCTGATTAGTATTTATCAGTGCCAGTGAAGCAGCTTTGCTTAATTTCTTTTACAACAATGCAGATTTTTACCATGTGTTTTTTAAAAATATATCATTCTCTACTCATTTATAGTTGTATATTTATGCCATATTTTGTTTTTGCTTTTGCTGTTTCTCTGATTTCCCGCCAGGTCCTTTTGTATTCTCAATATTAAGTTTATTCTGAGGCAAGTCTTTGAATAAATTCTTGCACTAATTGCTAACTATTGTTGCTTCCCTCTCCTGTTCCATGCACAAACATGACTTGTAATTCCAAACTGGTTACCCTTATTACAGCAAGTGTGCATTTCCAGAGGTACACAACAACCTGAGGAAATTTGTATTCCTATTTATCATGCTTGTTACTAGTTTGAATTGTGGTAATCTTGCAGGTATATATTAGCTGAAGCACAGTTCATGCTAATGCTCATTACTGCATTTCACTGGAAGTGTAGGAGCTGAAAGTAATGTGGAGACCTTTCAATGTTGGATACCAACATTAATTGTTAGCACTTCTCTCCACTATAATTGAAAGCAACTAACTCTGCTTAGCAAGAATTTGAAATCATACCTTGAACTTTCTGCGATTGTTACCAAATCAGGGAGCTGGTCCACTGTAATAAATTACTTACTAATATTCTTTTCCTGCTATCTCTTCTTCCCATCATCCCCTCCCAAGGAAAGGTAATGTGAAGACCATGGCTGACCGTATTTTACTGATGAGAGTACAGTTGAAGGAGAAGCTGCAGAAACTGGGGACACCAGGCACATGGGACCATCTCACTCAGCAGATTGGAATGTTCAGCTTCACAGGACTCGATCGTATGTATAGCTTTTAATGTAAATCTGTCTATAATGTTGCCTGATTAGAAGAGAGAGCTCTGAGGTTGCATTTGTTTTAAATATGCGTTTGATTTGTTTCATAGAGATTAGCCAGCTGCATATTGAGGTGGTCTGGTAGTTGTGCAGCATCTTGCATACAATGGGAGGATAATTGGAGTAATGACCTTGCTTTACATGTGCGGACACAGTCTGGTCAAGAGTGTCATGAATTCTAAAAGAAGACTAAAGCTGCACTGCATTGCCAATCCTCAATACAGTGGCTGGAATGTTTTGCTTCCAGTGATGGCAAGATTGGAGATGGTATGAGCATGTCATTCGATAGGATGGTAATGCACCCAAGTCCTGCTAATTTACTCATCCCTGTCAGAATTGATTATGGAATCATAGAATCCCTATAGTGTGGAAGCTGGCTATTCAGCCCATTGTATCCACACCAACTTTCTGAAGACAATCCCACCCAGACCCACCCCCGTACCCTAACCCTGTAACCTTGCATTTCCCCATGGCTAATCCACCTAACCTGCACATTCCAGGATTCTATGGGCAATTTATTTGGCCAATCCACTTAACCTGCATATCTTTGGACTGTGGAAGAAACCCACGCAGACACAGGGAGACTGTGCAAGCTCCTCAAAGTCGCCCAAGGGTGGAATCGAACCCAGGTCCCTGGCTCTGTGAGGCAGGAATGCCAATCACTGAGCCACCATGCTGCGCAATCTCTGGACAGAATGGCCCAGAGTCAACCACCATATCCTATCACCAATAGACAGCCGTAAATGCCCAGTTAAGGATGACTCGAGGGTTTCAGCCGACATCCACTAGGATCAACCCAACAGCAGCTGGGCATGCAGCTACAACAACTGCTACCCTGCAGGCAGCTTGTCACTTTTGCTCGGGGAGGCTCTCGATCAAAGATGATGAATGCATCATTAAGAAAATGAACACCAAGCAGTGAATGACCACTGAGAGTAACTCCCTGCCCCTTGCTTCTAATCTGTCATCACACTCTCTTCCCCCATATCTAGTAGAGAATTCTGGACCTATCAAGATATTAATGGGAACTAATACGATGGAATGAGAAAAATTTACACTGGGGTAGGGAATAAAGAACATGGGGACATAATATAATTGGATAGATTAGATTAGATTACAGTGTGGAAACAGGCCCTTCGGCCCAACAAGTCCACACCGACCCGCCGAAGCGCAACCCACCCATACCCCTACATTTACCCCTTACCTAACACTACGGGCAATTTAGCATGGCCAATTCACCTGACTTGCACATCTTTGGACTGTGGGAGGAAACCGGAGCACCCGGAGGAAACCCACGCAGACACGGGGAGAACGTGCAAACTCCACACAGTCAGTCGCCTGAGGCGGGAATTGAACCCGGGTCTCTGGCGCTGTGAGGCAGCAGTGCTAACCACTGTGCCACCGTGCCGCCCACAAATTCTTACTTTGTTTTTAACTTTTTAGTTAAGAAATACTTTGCTATATAAAGAATGGCAATATTTGGAACTCTTCTGCAAATGTTATCTGACACTAGATCCATTGTTAATTTTAGTTCCAGCACTAATATAAACCATAGATATTAAGGGATATGGGGCAAAGAAGAGTAAATGGAAGTGAGACTCAAATCAGGTATGATATCGTTGAATGGCAAAAGAGGCTCGAGGGAAGCAATGCCCTGCCCTGGACCCTGTGTTCCTTTGAGAGTGGTTAGAAATGCTTTCTGGAAAATGCCTTCTAAAGGAAGATAGATAGGGGGTGTAGGAATAGTAGGGGTGGACCTGTTGGGCATTTCTGTACTGTAAATATTTTGTAATTTTTTAGGTGCTATGTTACAGACTGTAACATAGTTACACTGTAGTTAAAAACAATATATTTGCATAGGAATAAGTAAGGTGATGTCAAACTTCTCAATTTCAGAAACCAAGCTCATCACATTCAAATTTATAACTTTAGTTCAGACCAAAACATTCACCAGAATCACAAACCAGATACTGACCTTATGTTTATCATTTTGCAAAGTCTCTTTTTCACTGTCAGGAATTAGGGGAATGATATTCTTAGTAGAATGAACAGTAGCTTGAAAATTGGCTTAAGTGGAAGGCTTAATCAGAAGGTAGTTAAACATGGTGCTTGTTGGCATATTCTGCTACCAGTCAGACAGAGACTGTGCATTCAAGTTCACAAAATAGTTTGCCTTTATGTAAACCATTGTGCATATTCTGCTACTGCACCAGCACAAGAGCTTATGCTCCTGTTGTCAAGGATGCACGTCTGGAATTGGAAGACTGGCACTGGCTCAGCTTATATGTTTGTGTGTGGTGTCTCAGGGACACTCACCACCCACATTCCATTCGCCACTTTGTTTGCAAGTTTTAAAGGCCATTTAAGTTTCAGAAAAGTGCAAAAGCTGGTCAGATATTGCAGTGCAGCATTGAGGGAGAACTCTGTTTCAAGTGACGCATTACTTCAGGTGGACTTAAAGATCCCTTCACATTGTTTTAAAGTAGATGAGTTATGGAGTGAAGCAACATTGTTCCCAGTGTTCTTCAGGCCAGTATTTACCCCTCAACCAGTGTTACAAAAGCAGAAGATCTGATCATTCTCTGTCTTCTGTTTGTGGAAACTTGTGCAAAACTTAATTGCCACCTTCCCTACACTACTTTAGAGACTACACTTCATTACCTATAACATTATTTGGAACATCCTGAGACTGAAAGGTGCTATAGAAATTTAAAACAAAAACAGAAATTGCTGGAAAAACTCAACAGGTCTGGCAGCATCTGTGGAAAGAAAGCAGGGTTATTGTTTAGGGTCCAGTGAGCCTTCTTTACAACTTTCATTCGGTTTACTGCTGTAGAAATTTGTTTGGCATGTCTTCTTTTAGATTTACAATTTGAGAATTGAGCTTTTCTTTTGGACTCCTAACAAATATCTTTACCGCTTTTGGTGGTGCCAAGTATTGCAAGTTGAACTCCCTGAATTAATGAGGAACAATTTTCTTAGGCTTGCTAAAGACTTTACTGAAGGTGGATTATAAAGGAAACAGCACATGCGTCCTCCAGCATGTAGTGCTTGAGATCCTAGCAAGTGCCAATTATCTGCAATAGTTTAAGACTCTGGGATCTTCAGCTGTTCCCAATTCATGTGACAGATACTGAGAGCTGTCCATTCTTCCTTAATGCACCTGGCAAATAGCTTGGAAATTTTTGCAGATTTTCATTGCAGCATTTATTGCCGGCAGCTGCAGTGTTTGCACAAACCATTACAAAATGTGCCCAGGGTCATCTCTGTTTATTGTCAATTTAATTGTGTTGAAAGCTCTGGGCAGCCAAAGAGTTCCTACAAAGACCTTCTATAATGTTCTTGCCAAAGCATCTGTCGTGCAGGAGTCTCTGAACAACTGAGGTTCTTGCTAGATATTTCTGTCAAAGCATGCAGGATTCAGCTTTATTCCTTTACTAACAAAACACTTTCAATCTGCTCAAATGGCTTTTGTGGGATATTAGCATATTAAATACATGTACTGATTTACAATATATGGGTATCATTGGCTAGGCCAACATGTATTACCCATCCCTCACTTTCAGTCACATTGCTGTGGGTTTGGACTCACTTGATGGGCAGATCAGGTAAGGATGTCATATTTCCTTCCCTAGGAACATTAGTGAGCCAGATGTCTTGTTTTACAACACTTTTATCCAGCTTCTTATTGAATTCGAATATCACTGCCAAGGTGGGATTCAAACTGTGCCTCTCAAATATTAGGCTGTGGTTCTGGATGACTAGTCAAATGCATTACCACTGTACCACTACCTCTGGTTCAAATGATGAACAGGTTAGGTCAGAGTTGGTGAAGTTTCTTGCATGACATTTAATGTCCAGGATCTAACCATTTGTCATTGGGTGAGGGGACTTGTTAATCTCAGCTGTCCCTATCCTACTGCTTGGACATGATGGTGTTCCCATGTGTCTTTCACTCATGTTCATCTAGCTGTTAGCAGCTGCACCTTTGGAAAGAGCTTTTCAAGGAGGCTTCATAAGTTGCTGTAGTAGATCCCGTAGATTGAACACATTGGTACAGTGTATGCAGAAGGTGAAGTGAATTAATGTTTTAGGTAGTGGATGGGGTGTTGATCAAGTGAGCTGCTTTGTTCTGGCTTAGAGTTGCTTTAATCCCATGTAAGCGGTGAGTATACCATCACATTCCTGACTTATGCATTGTAGATGGTGAATGAGCTTTTGAGAGTTTGGAAGTAAGTTTTACTTGCTACAGTATTTCCAGTCTCTGATATGTACTTGTAACGAGGAAGTATTTAAATGGTTTACCTGGTTAAATTTTTAGTCAGGAGTAACCTCCCAAATGCTGGAGATTGTAATGCTGTTGACTGTCAAGGGAAGATGGTCCTTTGTTGGCGATGGGCATTGCCCGGCACTTGTAAACAGTGCTTAAATGTTCAGCAGCTGTCCAACTGTTGTAGATTAGTTTGGGCTTCAACATATTCTGAGAAATTGTAAATGGAGCTGATGCAGAGGATGTGCTGGTCTTACAGGCAGCTCCTTGTTTGGAATTCTTGAGTTTAAACCAAACAATCTCTGTTTTAGTAGTACTGAATTTGAACCCATAATCTGTTGGCATTGTCCAGTAATTGTCGACACTACACATTTTACACAAATAATGCTATGCTGCACTGAATATGAAAGAATTCAACAGGAAAGTTATAAGAAGAACATTCCTTTAGTTGGTTGTTTTATATATATATTAAGACCATCATGATTTTATTTTCAATTTTAAAAGGAAACTCTTTAAGATCTGGGAATCTTGGTTTCTAAACTGCTCTTGTGTTGTTATATAGTTGCATCTAGAGATGGTTATCAATTTTCATCAGCACTTTGAGAAGAACTTCACTTGCTGACTTGATTGCAGTATACCACAATATTACACGTGCTGTGTTGTGACATGTTTGCAGCAAACTGCTGGTATGTGTGTCACTTGAAGTTCCACTCATTTTCAGTAGGAATGTAGCTACAATTACTCTTTTGAAAAGACACACTCAGTGATGGTGCACTTTCAAGTTGAATGTTTGACCCTTGCCCAAAATATCTGGGTAACTACATCAGTTCTGGAGGGGCCTGGATAGAGTGGACATGGAGAAGATGTTTTCACTAGTAGGAGAAATTAGGACTCAAGGGCATAACCTCAGAGTTGAGGGGTAACCCTTTCGAACTGAGATGAGGAGGAATATCTTCAGCCATAGGGTGATCAATCTATGGAACTCATTGCTGCAGAAGCTGTTGGAGGCCAAATTGTTGAATATATTTAAGACAGAGATGGATAGGTTCTTGATTAGTAAGGGATCAAAGGTTTCGTGGAGAAGACAGGAGAATGGGGTTGAGAACATATCAGTCATGATTGAATGATGGAGCAGACTTGATGGGCCAAATGACGTAATTCTGCTCCTTTATCTTATGGTCCACTGAAAGCCCCACATCAAGAGTTGCACATTGATTGGGGATAGTGCCATAACATTAGCCCTGATCTATATCATAGCTCTCCATCAGATTGTGTGATTGGTGAACTTTCTTTAGGAATAATAACCTTTTCCCAAGCATGACCCGTTGAAAGTTTTCAACTGAAACTTTTGACCTTCTGTTCTTGGATATTGATTGACCTGTTTTCACTTGCCATGTAAACCTTCCTGTCTTCACTGTCATGAAGTGGCTGTTAATAGTCTATGTCTCAATGCAATGCATAGAATCTTTCTGTTTTTCAGGTGAGACAGTAAATTAAACACTCGGCATTTTCTTCTGGCCTCAGGAGGTTGTTACAGAGTCTGTCACAATATACAAAACAATGAAGTTCCCTTAATATCTTGACTAGCATTCTTTCCTCCAGTAACAGTGCCAAAAACTGATTGTGCTCGTTCATCTTATTTTCTGTTTGTGGAATCTCACTGTATATAAATTGACACGTACTGGATTTGGCTATGTTTGTGACTAGAGTTCAGCAGTAACTTATTCTACTTGAAATGATTTGAGACTTCCTGAAGATGTGCTGGGGACCAATTTAAGTGCATCGTTTGCACATTGCTTTACGCTCACCACACACCTGCCTGCAGCCATGAATCATCCTTGACAACATCATGATGTATAAAATTGATTCATATTGTAGTAAACTTTCTGATTTATTCATTTTAATCATGAAAAAGGTAATCCTCCATGGCTTTGGTGCAAGTATTCTCACTGAAAACTGCAGTGAGTCCAAGTGTTGTTGCAGTGGAGGATGCCCTTGTCAGCACACATCATTCACAGGCACACTGGGTTTCCAATAGATCCCATTAAGTTTGGTTTCACTCTTTTAGACTTTTTAAATACAAACAACTGTACTAATTGATCCATATACCTTTGTCCAGTGAGTCTATATATCATACAATACTTAAAACAGTAATGCCATCCAGCTGTACCGCTGTGTGTTTTGTTTTGGATAGTTGTAGATTCACAAAGGACCCGAGAACTTAATACTTTAAAAAAAACAAGGAAGAGAGAAAAAACTACATCATACTTTTATTAATGGGAAGCAGACTGTTTGGCTTAGCAAAGGATCTTATGCAATTTGAGAGTCTGTTGAGAGCGTCTGTTTTGGTGCCCTGAAGGAGTCAATTAGATGTACACATAACATACCACCAGGATCTTTTGACGGCTGCCAAGCAGTGTCTCCTCCTATTTATAAAAATATCCCAGGTATCTGAAAGTGATGTTGAGAAACCCACTTCAGATTTGCGATAGATAAATGACCTTTCAGAATTGAGCTATTTCTATATCTAGCAGGATGGTGAGCCTAAGGGATAAATGCTGGACAAGCCATCCTCTATTAAATAGCACTATGGAATTTTGACTTTGAGTGAGAACACTTACCCTGGATTTGACCACATCTCTTAGCAATGCAGCACACTCTTAATTTAAACTATTAAGTCTAAATATTGTGTACTCAACAATCAAGCTTGACTTTCTAAATTTGAGATCTGAATGTGTAAGAAATGAAAGGTTGTCAAAAATAGTCCCATACTTCTAAAAATTTCATAGCTGTGAACTTCGCATTGTAATATCTTTGTTTCTTATTTCTGAGCGTTTGGTACAAGAATACATTTTGATTTACAAATAGTTACTTTACAAATACATATTTTGCACCCAGCCTGAAATCTTTCAGTTGAACTGGACTGACTGAACTTTAACATGGGCGGCACGGTGGCACAGTGGTTAGTACTCCTCCGGGTGCTCCGGTTTCCTCCCACAGTCCAAAATATGTGCAGGTTAGGTGAATTGGCCATGCTAAATTGTCCATAGTGTTAGGTGAAGGGGTAAATGCAGGGGAATGTGTCTGGGTGGGTTGCTCTTCGGCGGGTCGGTGTGGACTTGTTGGACTGAAAGGCATGTTTCCACATTGTAAGTAATTAATCTAATCTAATCATTTTATCCACCCAATGCTGATATGGCCATACTTTTTCTCATCTCTTCTATCCAGATTTCAAAACTTTTGAAACAATATGCTTCTTATGATTTTGCAACAGTGTTTAGTTGCATTTTTTAGCATTGATCATTTTAAACTAGAAGTTCTCAGTTCACCAGGCACCTTCTGAACATTTGAAACATCTACCAGTTACTAGTGTTGAAAGTTCATGTTTTGGCTGAGCAGACTGAACTGTTTTGTACCAGTTTTTGCAGCAAGTCCTTGAAGTGTAAGCCCCATCTAGTAATGTGTGGTGTGTTTGTGCTGTTATCTCACTCTAAGGAATTCTCAAATATCTTTGACCTTCATGAGATTGAACCTTCAGTACTTCTGTTTCTAAACATAGTATTCTTAGAATCCTGGTTGCAAGTCAGGAAATGTTGCTGCTTAAGTTGGAAATTTAACATTTGGGTAGTTCTAGCATATGGATTTTGTTCTCTTAACGTTATATTTTTGTTTATATTCAGTGTGAGATCTCCCTTTTAAGACTTAGATGTGAAAAAATTGTCTTCTCTTGAGGGTTGTTTGTCTGCAGAATTCTCTTCCCCAAAAAATAGTGGAGGCTGGATTTGACTTTGGTAGAGAACAGAGCCAGAGGCAGTAGGGAACAGAAAACAAAAGGGTTGAGATCACAACCAGATCACCCATGACCCTATTATATAGCAGAGCAGGCTTGAAGGTTCAAATGGCCTAATAGTGCTCATAAGTCCTATGTTTTTTCTGTTCAGGCTACTCTTTCGTAGGTAGAAGTCATCAGTTCTCTACTGCATAGCTTCATTATTGCCTTGATTGGGAAGGCAACTGCTTTCTGTTGTATAACTGCCCCAAGGTGGAACTCCATGTGTTATCTAGCATTTCTTTGTGAGGGGTAACTAGCTGCAGGTCTGGAGATCTGTCAACTTCTGTACCAGTCTTACCACTGACAAATGCAAGGAAAAGCAAATATTGAAAGGGACTCTGCTAACAATCCCCATTTTTTTTTAAAAAGTTCCCCTTTCAAATATTTCCCTGGGAACTTAGGTCTGACACCTAATCCAAAAGATGACCCCACCTGCATCGCTGCAATGAAGTATTGTCCTAGATTGTTTCTTCGCTCAAGTTTTACCTTCTGACTTATGGAAATGATTAACTGGATAATGCTGCTGCCAAAGGACAGGGGAAAGGGATTCCACTGGAATTCTTGTTGAAAATTCATGGTGTGAAAACATAAATTGAAGCCAATTTCACAGTCTTTGTTTTACTAGCTTTCTGAAAGATTTTATAAGAAGTTGCGTATCTCCAAGTTGACTGGTGATGTCTGGTTTCTGAGACACGATTAAACTGTGTAATATGTAAGCAACAGAAATCACTGAGCAAATGACAAACACCCTACTAAGCAGATTCTGATCCTTTCTCTTTTTTCTCTGTTTTGATTTTCAGCTTCCCAAGTTGATTATATGGTAAAGAAGAAGCATATCTATCTCATGGCCAGTGGCCGTATCAACATGTGCGGCTTGACCTCTGGCAACTTGGACTATGTGGCAGAATCCATTCACGAAGCAGTGAAGAACAGCCAGTGCCAGTAATCTCACTCACTTGACAATGTGGCCACTGAAGCAACTTGCTTGTAGATGTGATTGTGTGTGTGTGTGTGTGTGTGTGTACCTGGAGAGGGAAGGGGGTATTTTGTTTGGTCTGCCTCCCTCCACTATCCTCTGCCTAATTTAACAAGTTAATTGGTAAAGGAAAGCCCTGGATTTGAGAAATAATAAAGTAAACACAGAGATGCTCATTATTTGAGCTTTCCTTCTTGGCTCAGTATCTTTCCTGATTTTATCCTTACAATTACACTTTTAATTAAAAAATAATAGATATGCTTAAGAATGTTTCAGATGATGCCTGTGAATTTTAACAGAAATGAACAATTCGTGTCCAGTCCCATCTATTTTTCTCTTTTTCTCTGTTCTTACCCCACTTCCTTCTTCCACCTTTACCCCCATATCCCAGGCTTATTAAATAGCCAGCTCCTGTATCACTTAGCTTCACGTTCTTTATCTGCATAATGCCTCTGTATTTCTGTAAGTGTATAACAGGACACTTGGGTTTACATAAATGGAAGAGATTTTCAGTATAAAGGCACAAGAATCATGTTGAACTAATGAACCCTGGGTTCCAATGATGTAGCTTAAAACATATTAAAAGTTCTCCATTAAGATGAACAGTCTGGGTCAATGAACGATCTGTGATATGATCCATTTTTGAAAATGCATGATTCAGACCAATGTTTCTATAACCACGTGAAAGCACCCACGTGAAAACACTCTTGCTTGATGCAAAGCAAGGATTTGAATCTCTTTGAAGAAACTTCCACTCTCTGTTTCCCAAATGACTGCTCCAGAGCAGACAGTCTACTCTATGTACCCGTTAGATTGGCTAGATTTTCATTTTTTTTTGATTGGACAACTAACTGCAAATGTAATAATTTGTAGAAAAGCAGCTAATCACTTCTTGTCTTTTTAAAAATGAATGTTTTCCTTTAAAGTCCTTCCTAAGTGCAGTTTCATGATCAAAAATATCTCCCTTTCTAAGTAAACAAACCCTCCAACAAAAGGTGCCAAAAAAAATTATGTTCTAATTTCTGTTTCCAAGGTTTTGCCACGAAAAAAAAAGGCATTTTCTTTTTTTAAAATCTAGACTTTTTTGTGATAATTCAAAAAATGTTACCACAGGAGTGGTATCAAGATGGATGATGTTAGGGAGGGTGTATATTGTTCGAATGGAACCACAATCACGTATTGTGCAGATGTTTGAAGACATCAGTCCACAAGCTACGTTTTGATAGCTGGAAGGTCGGGCTTCCCAGTATAGGCATCGTGACACCAAGTGTGTCTTGACCTGCAAGGCAGTAAGGGCCGAAGCTGAGCTCCACCTTCTCACAGGGTTTCCCTCCCATCCTGTCACCTTTATACAGGCCAACTTGCTCCTTCACACCCCTGCTCTCTCAGTTCCCACTGAAGGGTTGCAACAATTTTCAGGCCTCATAAAAGGTTAAGTGAGAAAAGTAGCGAATGTGAAGTGTAGACATAAGGTTGCATCTGGAAGACATGATGCTCACAGTAATTATTAGACAACAAATTAAGCCAAAAAGCTTTCTCCTTGAAGAAATGACGTTAGTGACAAGTGTTTGGAACATCTGACAGCATATTATAATATTCAAGGTACAACTGCTGATCAAGTTCTAAATATGCTAAAATTGTCCAGTTGTGAGCACCTAGAATGAGCCAATTATCAGTTACCCGTCCAATCTTGGAAAATGAAAAGCAAATTCAGTTTTTTATTATATAGATATGAGGTGTCAGAATTGATGAATAGAGTGATGAATAGGTTCCGATTGCAGCATATTAACTAGTGTGGACCGAAAGACTGGCAGAGTAGGATACTGTACCAACACTTTCCATGATTCTAATTTATATAGCAATATAGCAAGTATTAAATGAGTTGATAACTATCAGATATCCTTGAAGTTTTGCACATTAATCATATGGACTGTGTAGCTAATAATGTGCCAAGATTGGTGACTGTTGTCTGGAATAAAGTTTACGGTTTCTGGTCCACTTCCCAATGATGCAGTTTTAAATCTATAACTGTTGACTAGTAATGGTACTAAGATTAATTAAGTAGAAGATAGTGGGCATTGGTAATACCAAATATCTTCTGATTAACAGCTAATGAATGTAACCAGATTGTGGTTGACTGCATACCATCATGCCACCTTCCAGTTGCTACAGGGAAGACTGTATTTATCATGTTGACTGTAATTTCTGTGTAGTAACACTTCATTTCTAATTTAATCATTATTACAATGACCCTTTGGTTGGTATTGAGCAGAGAAAAATTCATCTTCAGTTATTTGCTTGTGACCATCTGATAAAATCCTCTGTCTGACATTTAATTGATTTTTAACATTTGGTAATTTATTGAATTGCTATAAATCAAAAAGCAAGTGCACTAGTGATCCAATCCTATTATGTATACGGTTGTCAGCTTCTTATATGAATGTCTCTAAAAGACTCTATGGAATGTATATAAATGTGGATAATCAACAATTTCATTTAATTAATCTATAAGATGTAACTGGTCACATTAAAAGCAACACAACATTTAAAAAAAATTAAAACTATGGTTCTAATCATTTATTCTGAGGCTTTGGGTGATGCTGGCAGATCTCGAACTGTTGTCAGCTTATAGAGAAACTGGTAGCTGAAGGCTTGGCCAATTGGTCAACAGACAGAAAGCAATGTTCAGGAATAATTGTGTGATTTTCAGATTGACAGGCTGTGGGGTAAAGCAAGGATCAGTTCTTGGGATCCAGCTGCTCACAATCTACGTCAATGATTCAGAAATGGGGACTAAGCATAATTTGCAAATTATGCAAGGCATGGGGGGAGTATAAATTGTGAGGAGAAGGCAAAGAGGCTTCGGTGGGATTTGGGCTCAGTAAGCACAGGAGATGGAATATAATATGGGTAAGTATAAAGTTATAAACTTTGCTAGGAGGAAGAAGGGTCATAATCGGGGTGGTCCATTTAGGACTGTGATGAGAAATTTCTTCAGGGACCAGTCTTTTTGAACTCTTTACCCTGGAGGGCTATGTAAGATCAGTCATTAAGTTCAAAACGAGATCAACAAATTTTTAGTGTGGAAAAGCCAAGTTCTAACATCATTGCTCCTCAATGTTAATGAAACCAGTTAATACTCAGTGGAAAGATCATGAAAACATTTGGCACAAGTGACTTGAGAAAGGCTTCAATGGTGGGCCTGGCTTCGAGCAGAGTTCTGTACCAAAAAGATAACTTGCTCCATCAATTCTCAAGGGTGAAACAGCAGAGAAATTTACTAACTTCCCCAATTTATCCAGATAACCAGGTAAGACGTACTAGGGAGTAAAGTATCCCATTGAAGGATTGGGGAGGTGGTAAGCAGAGTCCGAGGTCTCAGGTTTTGTTGGAATTAGAGTGTTGAAGGCAGAATCAAGTCAATAAATAAGCCTGATGTGGGTGTCCTTGTTATTCAGATGCTTCCTTACCTGAATAATCTATATTACCAACAAGATTGTCAAATAACAATTTTTATCTATTCTTTGTAGAAATCAGCAATGAAAATTACACTTTGTCCTTTTGCCTCTGCTGTTAATTACCATTTAGCACATGGCAAAATACATCTGAATAGTTCAGTAAGCAAATGCAAGATCAAGGGACAGAAGGTCCTTGCATTTGGACTCTTGGCAGTTCAGTCATACTTTTCATGCTCAAGGTGAGAGAGACTCTTGGATGCACATGAAACATCATACATTTCATGTTGCACTTGACATGGGTTACTTTTCAATGGAATCTCTCAGTTCTTCAGCTATTAGTAATCGGGTCAGTCGTGCACCAAGCTGTCATTTAATCCAAATGCAGATCAGCCCCTGTGATCAGTCCCTCACTAAAAACACCATTGCTTTGCATAGTCAATTCTAATATTCTTACCATCTTGGATACTGCTTTTATCTGTCTGTGATGCCAGTAATGTATGATAGCAATTGTACAATGTTAATACTCTTTCCAGTTAACCTTTCTCAATTCAAACAGTTCAAGAAAAAATTCTTTGATCATTTTGATTTAATGGGAGGGGGATATCATGTTGCTGAAAATAAAATATCAGTCTCTTGTCCTTTTATTTCAATAAATCTCAGATTCTGACTTTCCGCCAATACTTTCAATTCGCATTTGGTTAGGGGCAGGCCATCCTTCCTGTACCTGTTCCTGATTGAGTAGAGAAATTCAACCCTTGATAAAATGAGCAGTCAATTAAAACATTCTTGCTATTTATGCTTTCAGCCTTTGTTCTTTGTTCTCGACCTGGAATGGAGCCTAGTGCTCCAATGCTTGTGCATATTTCTTTGATCGTGGGCCTAATATCGAATTTAAAGCTGCTGTTGCAAAAATCAAGACATTTTGAGCTCCAGAAGATTCAGCAAATTCTTTGCATTTGTAGTTGTACCCCTTTCCATCATCCTGTAGTATACCACAAAGGGATTGATTTGCTCAGTTGGCTTGTTTGCAATACAAAGTGATGTTAATTGCTGATTCAATTCCTGCACTGGCTGAAATTACCCTGAAGGATTCCTCTTCTCAACCTCTCCCCTTACCAGAGATATTGTGACCCTCATTAAATTCGCCACCAGTCATCTCTCTCCCCCTCTTTCCCTGTAGTGACTTACATTTATTTAAGATGCAATTCAACAAAATTCCATAATTAAAATGTGCAAATATCTTGTTGCTGAGGAGTTAGGACTGACTTATAGATTGTGCCATGCACTGAGTGTAGACTTTTCTGACTTGAGAGGTTAGGATTTGGAATTCTGAAATACTTTGGAGGTAATTGCAATGGTTTTGATAGCATAAAAAGGCAATATTATTGGCAGGGTTGGAAAACCTTACTTTTGTACTCAAACACAAGTAGGGAAAGGTGTATTTTTTGTATGGGGTGGGAGGTTGGGCCAGTTAAGGCAATACCACCCATTGTCCACAAAAGTTAAAGATTAAAATTACCCTCATTTCTACAACTGTTATTCTTTACTTCAATACCTTTCCTTTGCCAAACACATCCACATTCTTCCTGAACTTCACTTCAGTGAAATCCATTTGTCTAGCACTAATAATGAGTTTTGAGAAAATCTGTAGCTGAGGTTGAGGTTCTGAATGTACGTTTCGTCGCTGAGCTGGAAGGTTCATTTTCAGATATTTTGTCACCATTCTAGGTAACATCTTCAGTGAGCCTCTGGCTGAAGCTTCATCAGGAGGCTCATTGAAGATATTACCTAGTATGGTGACAAAATATCTGAAAATGAACCTTACAGCTCAGCGAGCAAACCTACATCCTGTTTAGCAGTACTTTCCCCTCATTGTTGGCTTTCCTAGTTTATTTTTTTGCTCCCTCTTTTCAGCAGACCTTCATATGACAATTGATTATAGCACATCAAATCCTGACTGCAGTCATGGCCTGTAAATACACAATTCAGCAACTGTCTTCGAATAGTGCCTCGCAGTGGTAGCACAGAGCCATTTCTACACCTTCATTCCCCACAAAGGGGAAAAAAGTTTCAAGCCCAATATGACTCTTCTTTGGAACTAAACTTGTTTCGCTCTCCACAGCTCCTGGGTTTCTCCAGCAATTTCTGTCTTTATTTCAGAACATCAGCATTCACAGAGTTAGATGCCTTATATCAAAATTTTCATGGGATGTGCGTGATGTCTGGCAAGGCCATTTATAGCCTATCGCATGAACTGAGAAGCTTGCTAGACCATTGCAAAGGCCAATTCAGAATCAGCTCATAATGCTGTGGAAATAGAACCACATGTAGGTCAGACAGAAAAAGTGGCAGATTTCCTTCTCTCAAGAGCAGGGAACTTTTAATTCTGTATATAATTATTGCACTTTAATATCCACCAGCTGTTCTCAAGAGTATTAACTGGGACCATTAGATTGCTAGTTTAGGGACAGTACCATTATACTGTCTACACCAAATTTAGTTTGATAATTCTTCATATAGACAAGGTATTAAAAATATAAAGACAAACTCTTGTTCTGGGAGAGAATAATTTTGAGTAACAGACTGAATGATCAGAACCCTGTTTTCATTTAGAGTCATAGTCATAGAGGTGTACAGAATGTAAACAAACCCTTTGGTCCAATTATTCCATGCTGACCAGATATCCTAATCGAATCTAGTCCTATTTGCCAGCACTTAGCCCATATCCCTCTAAACCCTTCTTATTCATACACCCATCCAGATGCCTTTTAAATGTTGTAATTGTACCAACCTCTACCACTTCCTCTGGCAGCTCATTCCATACTCGCACCACCCTCTGCATGAAAAAGTTACCCCTTTGGTCCCTTTTAAATTTTTTCGCTTTCACCCTAAATCTATGATTCTGGACTCTTCCATATTAGGGAAAAGACCTTGTCTATTTACCCTACCCATGCCACTCATGATTTTATGATTTCCTTGATGAAAAGATAATTAAATTAATCCGTGTGTTACTCTTGAAAGATTCAAATGGTATGCTAGTAAATGCAGAATTAAGAGCATAGAAAGTCAATTCCTTTCACGATGCGGCAAATTGATTTTAGGACAGAAAGCTATTGTGGAACAAAATGATTTGAAGCATTAGTTAGTTAAAGAAAAACAATTGGAAGAATGATAATCTTGACAAATGGAATCTCTTTCTGATACAGGTAGCGTTGTATGCACACAACCAAAACTATGATGAGAATATTCTTGCTCTAGTAAGCCATGTACAGTGGTGGAATATTTTCATTAAATCCCTGGAGTTTGACCAAATATTTCCTAGTTGTACTTGTGCATTAGTGCCACAGAGGACTTAAAAGTGCTTTGATTAAGTTCTGCTGTAACGTAATAAAGACAACGTAATTATGTTTCGTGATATGTTGTTTTTGTGGCATATAATCAAAGTGCAGCTGAGGTTATCCTTTTGGTTGTTAACTCAATTAAACCAAATACATTATACTTCATAATTTTATGAAAATCTAATAAAGGACAATCTTTCCAGTGTATAACTTAGGCTGTGTACACATGTTGGGCTGTAAAGGTGTCTGAAGTTTTGCAGTGGCCATTGGTCTAATCAACAGATATCAAGGAAATATAAAACATACAAATGTTCAGTTTCAAAGCATACACAAAAGTGCAATGCTTTGTAGCCAAAGCTTATAAACAATTGAGAACATGGCTGTTGTAGTGGTTACCATTTGTATCAAAATTCCAAAGGTTGTGCGAAGATTTGTAGCTCGGGTACTCATTGTTGTGGTTCTGTTCGCCGAGCTGGAAGTTTTTGTTGCAAACGTTTCGTCCCTGGCTAGGCGACATCATCAGTGCTTGGGAGCCTCCTGCGAAGCGCTTCTTTGATCCTCCGGTGTTTATAGTGGTCTGTCCCTGCCGCTTCCGGTTGTCAGTTTCAAACTGTCCGCTGTAGTGGTTGGTGATGGAGTTTGTGGATGAATGCCATGCCTCTAGGAATTCCCTGGCTGTTCTCTGTCTGGCTTGCCCTATGATAGTAGTGTTGTCCCAGTCGAATTCATGTTGCTTGTTGTCTGCGTGTGTGGCTACTAAGGATAGCTGGTCGTGTCGTTTCGTGGCTAGTTGATGTTCATGTATGCGGATTGTTAGCTGTCTTCCCGTTTGTCCTATATAGTGTTTTGTGCAGTCCACAAAACACTGGAGGAAACATCAAAGAAGCGCTTCGCAGGAGTATCAAAATACCATTTGTATCGAATCCGGAACACAGTATCAGGGATCCGGATTCGATTCCTGCCTCAGGCGACTGTCTGTGTGGAATTTGCACACTCTCCGTTTCCTCCAGGTGCTGTGGTTTTCTCCCACAATCTAAAGATGTGCAGGTCAGGTGAACTGGCAATGCTAAATTGCCCATAGTGTTAGATGCATTAGTCAGGGTAAATATAGGGTAGGGTAATGCATCTGGGTGGGTGTAGACTTGTTGGGCCAAAAGGGCCTGTTTCCATACTGTACGGAATCTAATAATTGTTATTGTACCACATGGCCTATCCACTCATCCTTTTCATGACCATTTTGCCAGAGTGGCGAGGAGAGAAGGAGAGATGAAACGAGGGCTGCCGGGTAGGGTGAGTTTTCCTGCATTAAAAGGGACTTACCTCGGGAGTCGGGCCTCCATTTGCCGAGAGGTGAGAGGGAGGAGCGAAGGACTTCTGGGAAGTCATGTATTTGTGTGGTTGCGTTGCCCAAAACATTACTCGGGTAGTGTCTCCTACCCATCCTCCTCCTCTGACCAAAAAAAAGGACCTGTGCACCAGCTTGGTAAGGTAACGAGTTTTTTTTATCCCTTTTTTTTTCAAACAGTCTCTTTGGGAATTTAGAATAGTGGGAATGGAGGTTAGGGCAGTAGAATGTTCCTCCTGCAGAATGTGGGAGGTAAGGGTCACCACCAGTGTGCCTGCTGACTACATCTGCGGAAAGTGCACCCAACTCCAGCTCCTCAAAAACCACGTTAGGGAACTGGAGCTGGAGCTGGATGAACTTTGGATCATTCAGGAGGCAGAGGGAGTTATTGAGAGGAGTTACAGGGAGGTAGTCACTCCTAAGGTACAAGAAAAGGGCAAATGGGTTACAGTCAGGGGACGGAAAGGGAACCTTTTGGCTATTCCCCTCAACAATAAGTATACCGTTTTGGATACTGTTGGCGAGGGGGGTGGGGGGGGGGGGGGGGGAAGTTACTTACCAGGGGAAAGCAGTAGGGTACAGGGCTCTAGCACAGAGTCTGTCCCTGCTGTTCAGAAGGGAAAGGGGAAGAGGAGCAGAGCAGTAGTCATTGGGGACTCCATTGTTAGGGGGACAGATAGGAGGTTCTGTGGGGATGAGAGAGACTCACGGTTGGTGTGTTGCCTCCCAGGTGCCAGGGTTTGTGATGTCTCTGATTGTGTTTTTGAGATCCTTAAGGGGGAGGGGGAGCAGCCCCAAGTCATGGTCCACATAGGTACCAATGACATAGGTAGGAAGAGAGATGGGGATTTAAGACAAATTCAGGGAGCTAGGATGGAAGCTTAGAGCTAGGACGAACAGTTGTTGTCTCTGGTTTGTTGCCCGTGCCATGTGCTAGTGAGGGAAGGAATAGGGAGAGAGAGAGGAGTTGAACACGTGGCTACAGGGATTGTGCAGGAGGGAGGGTTTTGGATTCTTGGATAATTGGGGCTCTTTCTGGGGTAGGTGCGGCCTCTACAAGCAGGATGGTCTTCATCTGAACCAATATCCTGGGGGGGGGGGGGGGGGGGAATTTGCTAAGGCTATTGGGGTGGGTTTAAACTAATCCAGCAGGGGGATGGGAACCAAAAGGTATCGAAAAGGTTGAGAGTAGGCAGGTCCAAAATCAAGTTTCAGGGACGCAAGATGGCACTGGCAAGCAAGAAGTTGGTTTGAAATGTGTCTACTTCAACGCCAGGAGCATCTGGAATAAGGTGGGTAAACTTGCAGCATGGGTTGGTACCTGGGACTTCGATATTGTGACCATTTCAGAGACATGGTTAGAGCAGGGACAGGAATGGTTGTTGCAGGTTCCAGGATATAGGTGTTTCAGTAAGAATAGAGAAGATGGTAAAAGAGGGAGAGGTGTGGCATTGTTGGTCAAGGACAGTATTGCAGTTGCAGAAAGGATGTTTGGGGACTCGTCAACTGAGGTAGTGTGGGCTGAAGTTAGAAACAGGTAAGGAGAGGTCACCCTGTTGGGAGTTTTCTATAGGCCTCCGAATAGTTCCAGAGAGGTAGAGGAAAGGATAGCAAAGATGATTCTCGATAGGAGTGAGAGAGACAGGGTAGTTGTCATGGGGGACTTCAACTTTCCAAATATTGAATGGGAACACTATAGTACGAGTACTATAGATGGGTCAGTTTTTGTTCAGTGTATGCAGGAGGGCTTCCTGACACAGTATGCAGACAGGCCAAGGGGTGAAGCTACACTAGATTTGGTACTGGGTAATGAGCCCGGCCAGGTGTTAGACTTGGAAGTAGGTGAGCACTTTGGGTGATAGCGATCACAATTCTGTTATGTTTACTTTAGTGATAGAAAGAGATAGGTGTATACTACTGGGCAAGAGTTACAGCTGGGGGAAAGGCAATTACAATGCGATTTGGCAAGATTTAGGAAGCATAGGATGGGGAAGGAAACTGCAGGGGATAGGCACATTAGAAATGTGGAGCTTATTCAAGGAAAAGCTACTGTGTGTCCTAGATAAATATGTACCTGTCAGGCAGGGAGGAAGCTGTAGAGCGCGGGAGCTGTGGTTTACGAAGGAAGTGGAATTTCTGGTCAAGAGGAAGAAGCTTATGTTAGAATGAGATGTGAAGGCTCAGTTAGGGCACTTGAGGGTTACAAGGTAGCCAGGAAAGACCTAAAGAGAGAGCTCAGAAGAGCCAGGAGAAGACATGAGAAGCTGTTGTCGGATAGGATCAGGGTAAATCCTAAGGCTTTCTATAGGTATTTAAGGAATAAAAGAATGACAAGAGTCAGATTAGGGCCAATCAAGGATAGTAGTGGGAAGTTGTGTGTGGAGTCAGAGGAGATAGGGGAAGCACTAAATGAATATTTTTCAACAGTATTCACTCTAGAAAACGACAATGTTTTCAAGGAGATAACTGAGATACAGGCTACTAGGCTAGGTGGGATTGAGGTTCACAAGGAAGAGGTATTAGAAATCCTGCAGAGTGTGAAAATATATAAGTCCCCTGGACCGGATGGGATTTATCCTAGGATCCTCTGGGAAGCCAGGGAGGAGATTGCCAAATCTTTGGCATTGATCTTTAAATCGTCATTGTCTACAGGAATAGTGCCAGAAGACTGGAGGATAGCAAATGTGGTTCCCCTGTTCAAGAAGAGGAGTAGAGACAATCCTGGTAATTATAGACCAGTGAGCCTTACTTCAGTTGTTGGTAAAGTATTGGAAAAGGTTATAAGAGATAGGATTTATAATCATTTAGAAAAGAATAAATTTGATTAGAGATAGTCAGCATGGTGAAGGTTAGGTCGTGCCTCACAAACCTTACTGAGTTCTTTGAGGTGACCAAACAGGTAGATGAGAATAAACCGGTTGATGTGGTGTATATGGATTTCAGCAAAGCGTTCAATAAGGTTCCCCACAGTAGGCTATTGTACAAAATGCGGAGGAATGGGATTGTGGGAGATATAGCAGTTTGGATCAGTAATTGGCTTGCTGAAAGAAGACAGAGGGTGGTGGTTGATGGGAAATGTTCATCCTGGAGTCCAGTTACCAGTGGTGTACCACAAGGGTCGGTGTTGGGTCCACTGTTGTGCGTCATTTTTATAAACGACTTGGATGAGAGCATAGTAGGACGGTTTAGTAAATTTGCAGATGACACTAAGGTCGGTGGAGTTGTGGATAGTGACGAAGAATGTTGTAGGTTATAGAGAGACATAGATAAGCTGCAGAGCTGGGCTGAGAGGTGGCAAATGGATTTTAATGCAGACAAGTGTGAGGTGATTCACTTTGGTTGGAGTAACCGGAATGCAAAGTACTGGGCTAATGTTAAGATTCTTGGTAGTGTAGATGAGCAGAGAGATCTCGGTGTCCAGGTACACATATCCTTGAAAGTTGTCACCCAGGTTGACAGGGTTGTTAAGAAGGCATACAGTGTTTTAGCTTTTATTAATAAGGGGATTGAGTTCTGGAACCATGAGGTTATGCTACAGCTGTACAAAACTCTAGTGCGACCGCACTTGGAGTATTGTGTACAGTTCTGGTCACTGCATTATAAGAAGGATGTGGAAGTTTTGGAAAGGGTGCAGAGGAGATTTACTAAGATGTTGCCTAGTATGGAGAGAAGGTCTTACAAGGAAAGGCTGAGGGACTTGAGGCTGTTTTCGTTAGAGAGAAGAAGGTTGAGAGGTGACTTAATAGAGACATATAAGATAATCAGAGGGTTAGGTAGGGTGGACAGGGAGACCCTTTTTCCAAGAATGGTGATGGCGAGCACGAGGGGGTATAGCTTTAAATTGAGGGGTGATAGATATAGGACAGATGTCAGAGGTAGTTTCTTTACTCAGAGAGTAGTAAGGGTATGGAATGCTTTGCCTGCAACTGTAATAGATTCGCCAACTTTAAGTACATTTAAGTCGTCACTGGACAAGCATATGGATGTACATGGAATAGTGTAGGTTAGATGGGCTTCAGATTGTTGCGCCGACCTGTCATATCATTGAGGGCCTAAGGGCCTGTACTGTGCTGTAATGTTCTATGTTCTCTGAGATGCTAAACAAGACCACATCCTCCAATGATTCAGGGGTAAGTCAAAGAACTACTATTTTATGAAACATTCGTTTGCCCTCAACCAGTAGAACCAACTTGCAGACTGTTCATTCAATTCACTGAAATCTTGGTAAATGGTAAATACCTGGCACATCCACTCCAAAAATTAGATCACTCCAGCATCATTTTGTTTTTGGTTGAGGGGCAGAGCAGAATCAGGATCTTTGCCAACAAATATAACTAGTAACGGATGGCTTCAGTTACCTTGCTCTGCCAGCTTCCTGACATTTCAACAGTTGTCAAAGCTGAAACCAAGAAATTGTAGAGGTGAGAAAGTCTTGGCCAAGTTATCTATACATTCTGGTACAGCAGCCAAAATTTGAGGCTGTTTAAAAAATAGAACTTTTGAATTTTGAATTGATCGACTTATCTGGGCAAACCTTTCTGGATCAATAAAATCTCGGCAGTAAGGTAGTGAATGACCAAATAATTTGATAGTATGGCGACTGTTAAGACATTTTAAAAAATTCTTATCACTGAATTTAAAGAGACAACAGAATCTACGCTATTGTGATACCATTGACTTTTCAATGACTCAGTAATGAACAGAGAATGACAGCCAGATACTTGGAATTTAATTAGTTTACCAAGTCAACATTTACATTTACAACAGTTAGGTTTCAACAATATCAGGGTGGAACAGTAGTTGTTTTAAAAAAATACATAAAAATAAATACGAATTTTAACTTTTTGGAGGTAGCGTATTTGTCAATTATCCAGTGAATCTAAGAGCACAATGCATGCAATAATTTTTCTCGCACAAATGATCAAAGTGCTCATTTGATTAATGCATTTGAAAGCACATTTTAAATAGTATTGCTGTATGCTCTCCTATATCTCAATATGAGCCATCATATAAGATCTCTATAAAAAATAATGCATGCCTTGTAACTTTGTGCTGTATGTTGTAAGAGTAGCATTGGAAACACATGCTATTTGATTAGATTGGGTTCAATCTTGAAACAAAGCAGTTGTATTGTTCCCAAGTCCCTTGCCCTTCATTTCTCTCATCTTCTACATGAATTCCTTTGGATTTGGTGCAGATTTTCTTTACCTGCTATTCATTTTCTTAATAAATACCTTATAAAATTTGTTTTTATGTTGCAATGGAATTGGTAGATTCTGACCCCATCGGAGTACAGAACCAGAGTTTTATTGCACAGGGAGCCTATTCAACCCCAATGTCTCTGGCAATTCTTGGTTTAAACATCCAAACTAATCATATTGTCCTGTGCTCCCCCAAAAGCCCTGCATCTTCCTTAACTTCAAATATTAATTGCACTTTATCCTTAAAAGAGATCCACAATGATCTCTTCCTCAACAACTCCCTAAAGTATTCCAAACTTGGTGTATTGCAATTTATTTTACTATCTCGCTTCACTTTTGGTAATAATTCTAAATTGTTAAGCCCTAATCAGCAGCTTTCCAACCAAGGAAAATAGGATGGATTGGAAAGTGTGCCCATTAGCCTTTGTGGTTTTGTGGAAATGCCCACAGTATCTCCTCCTAATTACATAATTAATCTGGTCAATAGGCATTATGGTCCCTATGGGTCTAATGTTCTCTTGATAATGCCCTGGGCATTGAGATTATGTCTCACACCCATATACTAGCCAATGAAAATCATATGGTGTTCTTTTCCATATGACAAGCAGAATTTTAAATCCAAGCACATTGATTATTTAGAAAGCATTAAACCAAGCTTTAAATACTACTCACAATATATTAAAACTATTGCACATAATGCAAAAACCATGGATGATTTACTTGTTATTTAAAACAATCTTCCACATTGCACACCTGTTGCACATCACTGTGCTAAAAGCACAAAAATGTACAAGTCTTAACACTTTTCTTGCTGGTTTTTCTGACCTTGATAGGCTGACATTTCTTAGAAGGAAACACACTAACATTTACAAGCAATTGCCAAACTGAAGAAATCTTTACTTGGCAATTAGTCTCTAAGTGACCGCATGATGTTCCATTTACATCACTTTCCCAGGTTAGCAGTCTTAAAAGGAAACCTGATCAAGACTCAAGATTACCCATCAGCAAAACCTGAGGATGAGCAAGAACTGATTCAACAACAAAATCCAAAATATAATGAATATCTGCAACATTTCCCAAGTTCAATTCAGATCACTGATCCTCTCCTCCTCAAAATGGTAAATATTAATAAAGTCAAAAGTAACCTTTCATACACTTCGCTTTCAGGGACCAAAGCAGTTTAAAACAAGCACAAACTATTTCTAAAATGATTATTGTGCGTACATATAACAAATAACTTGCCCACAAAACTGTAACCACAGCTAACCTTCATCATGCTTAGTGTAATTGTTCACGCCTTAGTCATGGTCAGTGAAGGAAACAAATACACGACTGGGCTTCTAATCGAGGATTGCAGTTGGCAAAACTGTACATGAATATATTTCTCTTCATCTTAAATTTTCCCTCTGGCTTTAGTAGGATGGAAAACTCGGTACTCTTTTCACTTCCTTCTATAAAAATCTTCTCAAAGGCAGTAGATTTGATCTAAATGTTCAGTCAACTGCTCTAATATCCCCTTCCTGGCATCAGTTTCATTAGTCATTCTGTACAGCATCTTTACGTTAAGCTGTTAAATAAATGGGTGATTGGATAGTTCCCAGAAGTTGTACTATCCACTCCGTTTGCACCGTTTTACCAATCATAGCTGTGAATCCTGATATTAAACACAGGTCTCAAAGATAGCACAAAATCTACATTAAAACTGTGAGCGGAGGTTCATTAACCCAATTAATATATATATGGGAATATAAATTTTACTTCAATTTCACATACAATTGGTGTGGTAGGAACACATCAGGAATTGGAGTGTGGACTGCGGAGAGAGGTACGGTCAATTTGCAATCTGCATGAATTGGGTGCATTGATTTATTCATAAGTCCCTAGAAGATGATCCCACCACTTGGTTGTCAGTTGTAAAAAGTACCCAATTGTGACATAAGCCAAAGTTTGTAAAAATAGCTGTCTGGTTACCAGAGGAGATTTTCATGGATAAGCTTACACTCAGTACACAAGAATCAAAGTTGAATAAAAGATGAATAACTTCTAAATATTTCTTTAAAAGGCTTTGCTTCTTCCTACCCACTTTCCCAAACTTTCCTGATATGCATTCTGAGAAGGGCCATTTTAAAGTTTAGAATCTTTCAACATGAGATGTAGGATATTATTTTATGAATGATTTCCAATTCTCTAGGTAAATTTAATTCCCTTCTTTGGGTTTATGATACAAAAGGGGAAACTTCCATTGCTTCACTTTGAAGGTTATGGTATTAACTTACAACAGGATGCCATCACATCGCTTGTTGTAACCTGAAGTTGCAGGCACTGTAATTTTTAAGTGGGGCATTTCTGTAATCCATATACCAGTGGCCTGGGAGTTATATTTCCTTTGGCAAAAAAAAAAGGTTCTCTCCTCAACAACAATCAAGTTGCATTCTTAGAAAACGCACATCTCAAAGTCATACGCTCCTCTGTTTTTCATTAAAAGAATTTCATTCTTTCTTCAAACGACTGATTTTGTAAAGATAGAAGCAATTCCTCCTTTCTACTCAGTTCTCTTCCTTACAATCTGGAGGCTCTCACAACTAAAATTTGCAATGAATTATTTCAGCAAACGTCAGATCTTGAGCCACAATCTCCCTATCGGGCCAGAATGCAGCTGTAAAAGACTAACCCTAACCTGTACTCTTCATGCACAGTTACGTATTAGTTGAGAAGGTTGGTAAGAACATACAGGCAGTGTCAAATGTTATTTTTAGTTTCCTGCCCGTAAGCCTATTTAAATCATTGTCCAGCTGAGAGCAAAACTAGCCTTCCTACCGCCTCTCCTAAATTGTTTCAGTTACTGTCTGTTTCTGTGCTGTATAACTATGACTCATGTCTTTGATTTTTCCATTTCTTTTCATTGCCTTACCAGATGCTGATCCGGTATGACACGGTGACATTCAGCTAAGTGGAAAATTAGTTAAATATTCAAGAACAGAATAAACAAACTATAAATATTTTTATTTTGAATTCAGTCTTGACATCACCTCAAGTTCAACTAAACATTCACCTCAGTGAATCCTTATTGTGAATTAGCAGCATTTTATTCCCTTCGCATTGGGGTAAATCACCATGAAGAGCCTTGACTTTAAATAATATCTTTCTGAATTGCATTGAAAGCTTCTTAAAGGTTTGCTACTGTGAAGCAACCCATCTCGTGAAATTGATTAGATTAGATTAGGTTAGATTACTGATTCTTTGTTGGAAGTACAGAGTACATGTGGTCAGATAATTAGCAAAAATCCGAATTTAGAAAAATGAGAAAATGTTAGAAGGGCAAAGAAAGTCATCAGCAGCTGAAAGATAAGTCACATGTTTTAGGCGTAGCCTATTGTCAGAAATCTCAGAGTTTGACTAGAGGGACTCAGCCATTCGAATTCCCGTAAACTATTACCCCAGAAACATCAATTTACCATTCCTTTCTAGGGAATGGTTTGATCTGCTTTGCATTTCTGCATGAGTCAATACACTTTGTTCACCTTTAAATCGTTACATTGGTTAGTGGTCTTCTGTTATCTCATCCAAGTCTATCTGTAAATCTTGGAGTAAATACAGGCTGGGAATTCAGTCATGACCCAATATCTATTTTCCACTCATGATCACTGGCTAAATTTCTCCCCCCTCAACCAGCTAAACTCTTTTCCCAGCCCAGGGAACTAAGACCAACTCTTTGTAGCCACCATCACATTGGCATAAATCAACTAACCAAGGCAGGCATCCCGTGCTCAACATTTGTGAAACGTAGCTGCATTTGCACATTAATTAATTACCCAGTAAACTCCCAACGTCTTGCAATCGGTAGTAGAAGGAAGTTTTTTTTATACAGCCAATGTCAAGGCGACCAGCTACAATGTCTGTGTGTGTGTACTTTTCAGAGACCGATCTTTTTATACTTTTTTTTATTTTTTGGACTATCTTCTTATTTCTACTCTGTGTCTATGTGGGGTGTGCTATTTCTTCCTACATTTAGTAATGAATAAATTTACTCTTACACTTTGTTAATTCAGAAAAGCCTTCGGTCTTGGAGAAAGATATCCAAAAGGGAAGGGATCCTTTATAAATTAACCTTGCCACCCACCAATGGGGCAGGTGAATAATCAAGAGGATCCAATTCATCCCTCCTTACCATGGGATTTAGTGATGTGAAACATCCCACCTGAAAGTGGAACAAACTGGGGAATCTTGCCTGGATACGACATTACAATGTTTGTTGGTAACTCACAGTCAAATCCTTTTCACCTCTCCATCTCTCTTTCCTCTGTTCTCTACATAATGTGCCTCTAATTCACGGATTTTCAGTCCCATCAGTTTATTTCCCAATCTTTAAATCTCGTAGGTTAAAGGGATATGCAGTTTGTACATTTGTTCAGTGATGAATCTACAACCATTGCTGTGTTAGCAAGTTTTGAGATTTGCAGCTCAGTTTGAGGTTCTGGATGTAGATTTGCTCGCTGAGCTGGAAGGTTCATTTTCAGGTGTTTCGTCACCTTACTAATAACATCATCAGTGAGCCTCCAGATGAAACACTGGTGGCATGGCTTGCTTTCTACTTATGTATTTGGGCTTCAGTAGGTTGGTGATGTCATTTCCTGTGGTGACATCATTTCTGGTTCTTTTTCTCAGGGGGTGGTAAATGGGATCCAAGTCAATGGGTTTGTTGATAAGAGTTCCAGTGGGAATGCCATGCTTCTAGGAATTCTTGTTTGTGTCTCTGTTTAGCTTGTCCTAGGATGGATGTGTTGTCCCAGTCGAAGTGGTGTCCTTCCTCATCCGTATGTAAGTGTAGTAGTGAGAGAGGGTCATGTCATTTTGTGGCTAGTTGATGTTCATGTATCCTGGTGGCTAGTTTTCTGCCGGTTTGTCCAATGTAGTTTTTGTTACAGTTCTTGCAAGGTATTTTGGAAATGGTTTAAGCAGGAAAAAGGAAGGAAACACACTCAATACACAAGAAAGGAAAGCACTTGAAAGACTAAAAAAAAAAAATTGTTATGCTACCTGCAGACAAAGGATGCTTGACAGTCATTTTAAGTCAAAGAGATTACATTGAGAAAGTGAACACACTACTTGCAGATACCAACAAGTAGTGATAGACCTGACCCCACAACTAGAGAACTGAATCACAGCTCTACTCAAAAAAAACGAAGAAATCTGGAGAAATAAAAAAGACTGACTTCCAAAAAATGAAACCAGATGGATCCCACACACCACGCTTCTACAGATTATCCGAAATTCACGAACCAGGAGTCCCCCTCAAACCCATAGTCTGGCTACCTGATACACCAACCTACAGGTTGGCCAAGGAGCGACACCAAAGACTAAAACACTTATAGAAGACTCGGGCCACTCCATCCACTCCACCCAAGAATTCCTGAAGACCAAAGACGACAAGATAGAAGATGATGAAATAATGGTCTCCTTTGACGTAACAGCCCTGTTCACATCCATCAAAATCAACCTGTCCAAGGAAACACTGACTACATTATTAGAAGAATCAAAGAAACATGCACGAAACACCACCAACTTCATCAGCAAGGACAATGTCGTCAAGCTAATGGACCTATGCCTTACCACCCACTAGAGACAAACCAAAGGAACACCAATATCAGGATTCTTAGCAGAGGCAGTAATGCAGAGACTTGAGCAAACAGCTCTGCCAACCTTCCAACCCAAATTTTGGGTCTGCTACGTGGATGACACCTTTGTCATCACTAAACAAAACAAATTAGAGGAAACCTTCAAGACCATCGATAACACCTTTACTGGCATAAAATTCACTAAAGATGAGGAAAACAACAATAAACTGCCATTCCTAGATGTCGCAGTAGAGCGAAAAGTCAATGGGGAATTTCAAACCAGCGTCTACAGGAAAACAATACATACTGAACTACAGAAGCAATCATCCCAACATCCACAAACGAAGCTGCATTAGAACATTATTTCAATAAGCCACCACACTGCAGCACAGAGGAACCACTCCCTGAGAAAAAGAACAGGAAATGATGTCACCACAGGAAATGACATCACCAACCCAAGGAAACAAACAGAAAGCGGGCCATACCACAAGTGTTTCATCCGGAGGCTCACTGATGATGTTATCTAGTATGGTGATGAAACATCTGAAAATGAACCTTCCAGCTCAGCCAGCAAACCTACATCCAGAACGTTTGCTGTGTCATTATTGATCACACATCCAGAAACTCTGTGGGCAAAACTCTCTAAAACCTACAGGCTCAGGAACAATGCCTTTGAATACCATAGTTAATCACTAATTCAATGCTTGGTAGGGAGAGAGGGGAGGAGAAAGAATAGAGTAAAGGCTGGTTAATTGGGTGGTAGGTGCAGCATAAATATCAGCAGTGTTGAAAAATCACAATCCTATCTATGCATAATATATCAGGTCAAAAATTATTTAAAGTAACAAACGTTTTCAATTTTACTTCAATGCAAAAGTCCATTCTTCCATACAATTTCTCCTTCTTCCCCTGAAGGCAGCAATTGTTGCAGGGTAATAGTTCCATGAAAGCTACTAATTCTTGGATTATTATTCGTTGCTAAACTGGTGGTTGGATGCCTGTACCAACAGTACAACTTGGCGCTGAGATGGCATTGCCTGAAGTGGGTGCAACTGTGGACAAATAAACATAAAAGATGTGGAAACTCAGTGTCTGCAGTAATGTATAGTAATGGCATGAGGCAGGGAATTTATGCCACAAAATGTGTAGAGGTTGAGAGGGCACTAAGAACAAAATCGCAGGCCAGGCATTTCTGAGACTGTGCTTCAGAGAGAGAGGTTTGAAATAGATAACAGTGCAGTGATACAGAAAAGAATAAGAACGTCCTGTATAAGAATGTCGACAGTCACTCATATACAGCAATGATATTCATTTGCAACTAATGGATACTTTGCCTTGGCTATTGCCTAGAGGATAGTTCTGGGGAAAGTAAGTAACTATTGCAAAGCTATGGTGAGAGCCTAGATCAATGCTTCTGAAGCAGCAGAGACATCTTAAATATTAATCACTCGACAATATACATCTGAACTAATCACAATAAAAATATTTACCTGAAGAACTTCAGAGGTAATAGAATCCATAAGAACAGCACTCAATCTGCAGTGATTTGGGCTGGAACATGCTTTCTGAATATTAAATAGGGTGACACATGGAGGGGCAAGATTTCCTGTTGCTTTGATAGTGACATTGTAATCGTAACACTTAGGTTTCCTATATACACAATTTCTACTGAAATTTCAGAATACAACGATCATTTCACTAGGAATGTTTGCTAATCCAGTAGAACCCGAAGAAACCTGTCCCCCTTTTTGACCCGGAGAGGTGCCTTAGAAGACAAAGCTGCATGGAAGACGCTCATTGTTGACTCATGAATTCTAAAAAGCATTGCTCAAATGGAGCATCAATGCTATGTGAAACCTGAGAGGTGTTATACTCCTGAAACATACGCCAGAATGTGTTACAGAATGGGGTGTTTATAATATTGCAGCACACCCAGGATAAAATGAGGGGAGATCAGGTTAGGCTGACACAAAGAGAGACCTTCATTAAAATAAAAACACATTTTGTTGTATGATCCTTTGGGTAAATTGCATAAAATGCTGAAATCACCTAATTCAAATTCAGTGTAGTTTGTTCCTCTTAAGTAAAACGAATAGATGGAAAAACATGCAAAAGTTAAATTCTTAATTCAAAGTACCAAACAAGAAAAACTGTGGCTTGGGCCATGCTGTCACTGTTGTAGTTTTGTTTCATGATTACAAACCCTGCCAATCTCCTAAGATTGCAGCTTCTATTGGCTGGGCTCGAGTGTCAGGAATGATTTGTAACCAGTGAGTGATTTGTCTTGCAGCCCATCAGCGTGGTTTTAACCTTGCTGGAGATGTCAGATCTTTAGCTGAGGTGCATTTACGTTCTCTTCAGGGCTTTTCTCACTGTCTCTGGAAGGCTTCCTCTTTTTGCCACCTGCACAGATTCACAAGAACAAAAAATGTAAATTTTGGAAAATGTGCGTTCATGCAAATCCTGAAGCAAGGCAGTATAGTGACTAGTAATTCAGAGGTCTGGACTAATAATCCAGAGATTAGAAGTTAAAATGCCACCATGAGTTGGGAATTTAATTGCAATTAATTCAATACAATTGGAATAAAAAGCTGGAATCTGTAATGATGTCCATGAAATTATGTTGAATCCGCTTGGTTCAGAATTAATTCAAGGAAAGAAACCTGATATTTCTCTTTGGTCTGGTCTACATATGATCCCAGACACACTGCCATACATTTGGCTGTTTGCTGAAAATGGTATGACTGTATTTATGAATAATACCAACACTGCAGTCCACAAGTGCAACATGTGAGAGAGTTGTACCTGGCTAATATAAGAAATTCCAACCATCTTCATTTGATGCTGCAAGGTGTTACACTTATTTTCACAGTCCCTAAATGACTACATTAGTAACTGCTGAGTGGGAATGGTCCCTTCTCTCAATTTTTGAAGTGTTCACTGACTCATCATTTTATGAACAGGAATTCTATGCAGCTAACAGCCTGGAGTGGCAGTATGGCCGAGTGGAGTAAAACTAGTTTGGAACCCGATTGGGCTCCCTGCTTTCAGACACGGGCACTTGGCGCAGCACAGCTGTGTAGGGTCATTGTGGCCATTCAGTGCAGGGGACAAGCATTCCAAATTCATAAACCACACAGCCTGCCAGAGCTCAAGACCATTCAGCATCACATCTCAAAGCCAACTGGGAATGGGTAAACAAATGCTGACCTTGCCAGTGACACTCACAATGAAATAGAGACCAAGAGTGCTCATTTACTACAGCTTACATCTCTCTGTGAATTGAAGGACTGAGGGTATCAGCTCCTAAACTAGAATTGAAACCAGGGGATCAAAGCATTCAGAAAGGATTCATGAGAATACTTCCACGATGAGGAACTTTAGTTATGTAAATAGTTGGGAGAAGATGGCTCTGTTCTCCTTGGAGAAGGTTAAGAGGAGATTTTATTTAGGTGTTCAAAATCATGACAGGACTGGTAAGAGCAGGGAGTGAGGAAGATTTCCTTTGATAATGGGGTAAGAAGCAGAGGACACCATGTCAAGGTGGCTGGCAAAGGAAATGATGGATAAGGGCATGGGGAAAATGATATGTAGCAAGCACAAATTGATATGTAGCAAGCACAAATTGATCTCGTTGAACTGAAAGAGAATGTGGTGGGGGCAGATTCAATAGAGGCCTTCAAAACAAAGTAATTATCTAAAGGAGATTCTAGGGCTATGGGGAAAAGATGGGTGGAAGTAGAACTAGGCAAGTAATTCTCGCAGAGTTAGCAAAGTCACAATGGGCAAGTGGCCTCAACCTGTACTGCAACCATCTTACGATACTTTGAAATGCTACTCTAGTACTGATGCAATGCTCCCTTTTTGGAGATGTTTGTGTGTCAGTTCCTGCCTGCCTATTCCCAGAGATTCACATGGAGACAAAACACCCCTTACATACCTCAAAAAAAGCAAGGAATTCTTCCAGATTCCTAATCAAGCATAATTTGTCAGTTCATATCACCATTAAACATTAACTGGCTGTCCAAATAATGATTACATATGGTGCATTGCAGTCACAGAACAGCTGCCCTCTCTGGCTACATAACAGCAGCCACTGTATTCCAGAAGTATTTGGCTGTGTAGGAATATAGGAGTTGCTAGAGAAATAAAGACCAAGGTTCATCTAGCATCTCTTCTACTGACCTGGTAGGTGCAAATTGTGATAATGGAGTTGTTGACTAATCCTGGCAATCAATCTCCATTATTTCATCTAGAACAACCCTGACATGAGGCAGGATAAACCCTGGCAGTGGAAAGCTATGGGAACACCACCTGTTCCTTTTAAGCATTTCTACACTAACCACTTTTCATGGCTCAAATTACGTGTGTCCCAAATTGTGAGCTTGACGTTTTCACAGGCAAAGGAAAACTTCATGAATACAAATTTCATAACAAACTAATTTAACTGACTGATTTAAAGCATAGAAGCACATTTGATATCATGAGTGGAGTTTGAGACAAATAAATAATCAGAGTGAGAGATCAAAAGTAAAGACTTCCAGGTCTCCTTTTCAATTTGAGATGGCTCTGTACCTTTACTTACAGGGGACAAACATCAGGGGACTTAGTTTAGCATTTTTACTCTTTTGTGGGACAGGGAATATCTTTCTGCTCTGTACATATTTATCAAACTTGCCAAACAATTGCTGCCATTATAAAGGCAGACACTACTAGTTATGTCATTTGAAGAAGTGGTGCAGAGGGTGATAACTTCACAGTGTGACAAATATTAACTTATGGTGTTGAAAATGGGAGTTCATTTCCTGCAAATGTCTTGAATTTAGAGGATACGTGTAGATAATCTGGATCCTGCTTTATATCAGTCTGCTTGTAGTTTCAGGCAGCTGCATATTTTTTTTAAGGAAAATCTCTTCAGTGAGGTATTAAGTGCTGCATTGTTAGGCACAGTGACCTTTGGACAAATTATTAAGTTAAATTCTGGCATGGCCAAGAGGATCTAGAAGAACCCATAACACTTTCCTTGGAGTGTCCTGGCCAGCACTCATCACTCAACTAATGCCACTAAAAACAGATGAGCTGATCTTTATTTTCACTCCTTTTTGTGTCACTTTAGTATTTGCAAATTGACTGCCATTTATCCACACACTTCAAGACATAATTCATTGGCTCACAAGGTACTTGGTAAAAAATCTGACATGAGGGATCAAATTCCATCCTTGTTCGTGAAGCTTTCGCAGCACAGTGGTAGTGTCCATTCCTCAGAGCCAGGTGGACTCTGCTCAAGTCTCACCTGCTCCATAGGTGTGCAGTAACATCACTGAACAAGTTGGTTTGAAGATTTCTATCCTATGAAAGAAAACTGTGTTGAATAATTGCGCTTTCTTTTCACTGATTTGTTTTGTATATTTTTGTGGTGCTCTTCTCCAGCTCACACTGGTAACAAGTCGTTTATGAAATGCCTTGAAGGCTGCTAAGGGGCTTGCTACAGAAGCCTAGTGTGATCACAAATAGCCGAGTGCTAGGAAAACTATCTACAGCGCAATGCACTCATCAAGAAATATAACTTGAGCATTAACCAGAGGGAAATAAATTTTAAGAGCAAATTAAATGCATATTTATCCTATACGTGAGTTCATCATTCTGTTGGGGAAGACGAAAAAGGTGCAAAAACAAAGCAGACGGGGAATAATCTACATCTATACAAAGTTTGAGGGTTACCTGCTTTGCAGCCTGTACAAATCAGGAAAGTAAGGCCAATGAAAGTATGGGGGAAAAGTACTTATAAAAATATTTACTACAATTCTTTTAAAATGCAAATTCCTTGCCCCAATGGGAACCCTCCAATTTTAAATCTTTCTTCTCCTTCAGCTGTTCCACTGTCAGCACTAAATGAGAACAGCTACTAAGCCCAGAGCAGCTTCATTCATTCATTTTAATAGGTTCAAAACTTCAGACTCCCCTGGGAGCTGATCATTGCAATCTCTGCTGTTACTCAGTTTTCCCAGGGCCAGGGAGCCCTGGATTGGTCCATAGAGTGGTCTCTAATTGTGGCCCCCTACTGTGCACATGTAGGACGCAACAATGTCATGGGAGTGAACCAAAGTCAAGCAGCTTTGAAATGACAAAGTCACGGTGGGAACTTTTTAAAAAAAATTATAGGAGTACTTTGAACAGAAAAATACTCTCCCTGGATCTTCCTTTTGCTCTGTTCTAGTTTTCAAACAAGATTTCGTGCCCCAGGGCAAATGAAAGACATGGGTGGTCTCTTGACTCCCAACATCAGTAATCTATCAAATTAGATTAACCCCTTTTCAGCCTACCTAATAAGGGTATGATTGGCCACACATGGCGTAATACTACTGGAGGCAACAGTCACACAGTATCAAATCTAGTTACCATTATACCACTGCTGATAAATTTCACTCACATTTGTTCTGGTCTTAAGGTTGACCTGCAGTAAAATTGTAATTGGTTGTTATTTTACCTCAGCTTTAATAAAATCCCCCACTAATAGGACAGTCTAGGCAGCTCACCAGTACATATCTGGCGTTTACAATAGTGATCTGACTCACGCCATCAGTGGAAAATGCTGAGTTTATAGTACATCAGCCTCTCCACCTTGTCATTGTGTCTATTTGCTGGATGGTGCACAAACAACAATTTAGGAGAAGAAAGGAGGAGGAGCTGGAAAAGAAAATAAATAGCGGGCAGGAAGCAGCTTACAAAAAGTTAAATAAAAAAGCTTCCATCATCTGGAAGCTGTCTGAGAACACCACAAGCATTCAAATCAAACTTGTGCAAAAGAATTTACTGAATCATCTTCATATTTTGGTTGAAGATAAGCATAGGAGACACCTGTGGTAATCTACAGCAGTTTGAGAGGTGTCAAGCTGATTGACAATGAACACAAATAGTTAACATCAGCTTAACAGTAGGTGACTGCACCTTGGAAATTTAATTTGTCTCAAGTGTCACAAGAATGATAAAATATAAGCTATCAATTTTTAACTTCCATTGTCTGATTTTATTACCTGAGACTTCCACAGACTGAAATGTTTTCAAAAGGAAGAGACATTGACTTATAAATGTAATTACCTGACCACTGGTTGAGCCAAAGTTAAAGAAAAATCAATAAACAAAAACCAGTCTAAACTGAAATTAATATTTCTATCATAAGAGAAACCAGCCAGATGCGAAGAAATCAGTTTCTTCTGTTTACATCTAGGTGAGAGGTTTGCATGTCGGAGATTAAAAACAAAATCTCTTACAATTATCCAGTTAAGAGACAACAAATCCAGACACACAAAGACAGAAATGTACTGCATTTCAAGTAATGATGTTCTCAGAGGGTAACAACATTCTCAGAGCAGATGTGATAGATTTGTTATTGGATTGTCTCTCTCTGCTCTCTTAAGAAAAATAAATCCTGAGACAAAATGAATTAGAAAACATTTGAACACAGAACTCAAAGGACATCTGCAATATCCATGGCTGCCATTGTTCCATGACATCCCTAACCAACTCAGCACCTCAAGAGCGTCTTAAAAGATTTTAGATTGCATGTTTTTTATCTTCCTTTTGGTACTTGACACCATCTCATTTTTAACTTTCCACCCGAGTTTGTCCGTGTGCTTGACAGCATATCTTTAATTTTTTTTTGAGGGTTAGCAAGTACCTGCTCCTTTTACACAAGCAAACCTTGTAATTAGCTCTTTTTTGTTTCTGGTAAACCAACTAACTAAATTCTTGTTGGAGAGCTATAGCTGCATGCTAAAAAGAATGTAAAATCTTTGTTGTAGCCAACCAAGGAGACCAAAAAAGAGGGGAGCCAACTAATGCGTCCTCAGGTAAATACAATACATGTGATACAAAAAGCAGCCAATAGCCAGTAGCAACAGGGCTGCAATTAATTTAAGTGAAATGATTGGGAAAAGTAAGCCAAATTTTAGAAATAAGTTACCCACTGACAACACTATCACAAATTGTATATTTTGCAAATAAATTTATTTTAGAAACTGTAAAATGAGTTCTTTTTCTTAATTTATGAATTCCTGAAAATAGACTCAGTGAGAGTTTGAATATTTTCAAGAAAACTGAATAAGTCACAAACCTGTAACTATCATCTCAAATAAACGATAGCGTTTAATCCACGGGTGTAGATTCAAAACTTCAAATTCTTTGAGCCTGACCTTAGACCAAAGGGATTATAGAGACTAACCCAAATGTTGTTCTCTGCTTAGCGTACTTGATAAGTTTTCATAAGAAGAACACTTTTAACTCAAGTCTGGATAAATCTATTTGGCCAGGCCATACAAACTTCAGAGGATATGGAGATGTCTAGGCCTGGGATTTAGAGTAGTCATGCGATGATTTATTTTGGGGAACTAAGCCTGTGATTAGTCCAGAGAACATAAAGCCAAGCCAGGTCTTGATAAGCAATGGCCTGAAAAGCAGCCAAACCTGACCCCTGGAAATAAGGCTACTTGGGGACGACTGGGGAAAAGACCTTGATTGACAGCTAGAGAAAATTTATACAAAACATTTAAATCTGAAAGCACAGGGTTGCAGATAGATAAGTTGAACCAGTTTCAGAGCTGCTGTGCTATTAAAATTGTTGGCATAAATGGGCTTAAAAAAGCAATTGATAATGCATTGGGAAACAGTCGGGCCAAGTTAAGGAATATGATGCAGTTTGATGTTCTGTTCCCATTTTTAAAAATATTCATTTCCTCTGGCCCCAGCCCAGCACAGAATTATGCACTACAGTAATGATATTTGTATTGCATTTCACAATAGTAGGATTTTTAGAAAATATATAACATTAACAGTTGCACTAACTTAGTTTCCTCAGGAGCTTTTTGCCAAGTGTCTCTTCTGAACTGCTAAGTGAAGGGCTTTTCTTCCGTTCTGGATTGTTAACCTCAGGTTCAACATTGACGCTGGTGTTTTCATCATCTGAAAATAGATAGAAATTATCTTAAAGAAACACAGGTTAAAGGGGTAAAGATTTCTGAGGCATTATTTAAAATCTTTAACTCATTAAAGAAAAATGCTTTTGCTTTCTTGACAGCTCTTTTTTAAGGGAAGTTCCGCAGAATCTTCCTTTCATTTCACCATTCTTTAATTTGTTTCTAACGTAAACTGCACCCTTGCACAGAAGGCAGACAAAGAATTGTTCAAGACTCTGCTGGCAATGGTGTTCCTGAACTTATGGTTGATGGATTCAAAAGGATGTCACAGGATAACTCCAGCAATCTTCTTAAATTCGGAACTCCCACCTCCACACTACTTTCTCCACTCGGTTTCTGTTTGTGCCAGCACACTCTATAGGATGCTGGCTGTTCCACCACTGAGAGCCTCGGAAGTTGACTAGCATTGGAGATTCCTTGAATAATTCCACACCCCTACAGCCTAATTCTAATTCCCTGGAGTCCATTATCATGCTGTCATTGTTCTACCAATGTCTAAATGAGAGCAGCACAAATTAGAGATTAAACCCCAAGCACTTTGATAAATGGTGTACACGAGCGGGAGATGTCACTGTTGGACTGGGATGGACAAAGTCAGAAGTCTCTCAACACCAGGTTATAGTGCAACAGATTTATTTAAAATCACAACCTTTCGGAGCACTTCACCTAGCGAAGGAGCAGCGCTCTGAAAGCTTGATGATTTTAAATAAACCTGTTGGATTATAACTTGGTGTTGAGAGATTTCTGAATAAATGGCACATGACAGTTATATATCCCAAATTTAGCAATTTAGTTTCTCATTGAGATGAAAACCTCTTTTCTTCTGGGATTATGACTCCTACATTTGGCTTAGGTAGATTGGGCATCCATCTGAGTAATGATTATTGTCATGTAACTAGCTATGCTGCCAATCTTCCGAAGGTGGGTTGGAAACAGACAACGTGATGCGCCCATTCCTTGGCTCTCCCCATGCCCTCTTACTGTCCGCCTTTTCAATACTTTGCAATTGTTGAGATTGAGTCCTTGACGAGAAAATAATAAAATCGAACCGGATGACTGACAAATCACAATCCTAGAATTACTAGGAAACACAGTGTTGAAGAGACTGAGGATCCATAGAGCTTTAAGAGACCCAATAGGCATATTCAGCTAATCACTGTCCTGCAAAATCCAATCCCTTATTTCGCCTGTGCCCTTGGGAGCATATTGCTGAGCTTAGCATTTTGTCCCTCAAATTGGTTTGAAGGTTTATATTTTGTTTGTATTTCTTGAACAGATATTTATTGTTTTTAAAACAAAATACTTACGCTGTTTAGTCTTGAATCCAGTCATATCGGAGTCATTTACTGCATCTATTCCCAAGAAAAACACATCACTTGGGCTTCTCAGTCCATCTGACCTGCTGCCTACAAGTGAGACAAAGTTGAACAACTGAAAAATACTTCACTTCAGTATTTGCTTTGAACAGGCAAGAATACACAAAAGAAAATTCACAATTTTTACAGCATCAAGCACAAAAAACATATTCTAACAAAATTGGACTCCATTGCAAGACTACTGAATTTAAAAGCAATTAAGACATAAAAACAACTTACCATTCACCCTGAACACAAAGAGTTAACTGCGCAAATACCAGTGAAAAATGGGTGCATTGTATGCTGTAAGATTACATTTCAGTTAATGTTTTTTTCCATTAAGAACTCCCAATACAACAAACTGGTGGTGACCTAGGAAAAGATTTTGCTATCAAAAAGGGTAATGGGACAATGTCGTAAAGTTATGGAAGCAACTTACAAACTAGACGACATGGACCCGATCTGGCTTGTTTTAGACCCACTGTCTATTTCTATTTTATTGGCATAAACATTCAAGTTCTCCCACTGGAGTTTGTTTGTGCCATTATCACCACCTCTGGCTGTCAGGCTTTCCCATGTACTTTTGGGGAGGAGATACAAATAGGAGAACAGTGAAAAGAGAAATATTGAAATATCTAGCTGGCACCTTATCCTATACAGTCAAGTTACCTCAGTTATATATGAACATTGGAAAGAAGAGTACAAAGCCGCCGTTCAGCTTGTTGGCTGCTCATCTGCCTCTACACCATTTTCCCCCAAACTCCTCTGTGTCATTGAGCATATTCATGGGAGAAAATAATGACTTAACTTTCACTGCTCTTTTGGGAGGAGAATCCCAAAGGATCATCTTCCTCTGAATGAAGAAACTACTCATCACAGTCTTAAATAACCTGCCTCTTAGTCTGAAACCATGTCACCTGATTATAAACCAAGGGATAAATCCAATCTACGTTTACCCACTACCACCTAAAAAGGAAAGGACAGCAGATACACAGGAACACCACCAGTTGCAGGTTAGCCACTAAGTCACATTCTATTGTCACGGAAACTTCACTGTTGCTTGGTGAAAATCCTGGAGCTCCCCACCTAATAGGACTGTGGGTGTTCCTACAACCCAACGTGGTTCAATAACGTTTCTACCCACCATCTTCTGAAGCCAATGAAGGATGACAATAATTGGTGGCTAGCCACGCAACACTCGCATCCCTTGAACGATTATTTAAAAAAAAAACCCTGATGTAAGTTTGTTGCAAATTTCAGTGAACCAAACTGAGTTTTACTGTTTTTTAAGGTACGAGAGGGCCTAGGTTTACAGTGAGAGGGTGTAGGGGGAAGATTTAAAAGGGACAGAAGGGGCAACTTTTTTTCAGATAGAAGGTGGTGCTTGTATGGAATGATCTGCCAGAGGAAGTGGTGGAGGCTGGTACAATTACAACATTTAAAAGGCATTTGGATGGGTACATGGATAGGAAGGGTTTAGAGGGATATAGGCTAAATGCTGGCAAATGGGATTGGATTAATTTAGGATATCTGGTCAGCATGGAAGAGTTGGACCAAAAAGGTCTTTTCCCGTGCTGTACATCTCTATGACTCTATGATAGAATAGCAAGTACCCGATTTTTTGGGCGTTACTCTTTATGATTCATCAACACATTGCAACACAGTTTTAGGTGGAGCACAATATTAATGTTTAGCAGATGCCTCATTAGAGTAGTCTCTTCTCATTTTTTCATGTAGAGGAAGAAAAGGTGGTGTTACATTGAATCCCAGTTCTGGCAGCTATGTAAGAAGGTGCATGAGGAAGTAAATGATGAGCTACAAAATGGATCAGGACAGTATCACAAATGTCACGAATTATAGCAAAATGATTCAACCTTTATACAATGGAATTTATTTACAGGAAGCAAACAAATCCCATGTTCCATTTTACATTGGAATTCAATGATCCAATTTTTTAATCACTTATTATAATTCAGTAAATTATTTGAAGCTATCATGTAATCCATTAGGACCGAGTAGAATGTTGCTCACAGATTTACCAAAGCACCTCCTCCAAACCTTGCCCATAAACTGAATGTGATAACTATACTTCCAGAAAACCATAACTATAGTGTGTTCTGGAGGATATAACACAATAGTTCTGTTCCTGTGCAATCCTGCATTACAAGAAAATCAGGTAATAACAGCACCATTTAAACTAACGGGATTGGAATCACGTTATAGCTAATACAGGTGAGGAATGTTCACGTTCTACAAATAATGGTCTAAGTTCTTCAATCGTGTTATAGCCATTCATGTTGAAGAAATATGCAAAACATTGATTGTCTTGCTCTTCAGATGCTGCCTGACCTGCTGTGCTTTTTCCAGCACCGCACTTTATCAACTGATTGAATGCCAGAGGAAGTGGTGGAGGCTGGTACAATTTCAACATTTAAAAGTCATTTGGATGGGTATATGAATAGGAAGGGTTTGGAGGGACATGGGCTGGGTGCTGGCAGGTAGGACTAGATTGGGTTGGGATATCTGGTTGGCATGGATATGTTGGTCTGAAGGGTCTGTTTCCATGCTGTACATCTCTATGACTCTATGGTAGAACAGATCGATGGGCAGAATGGCCTAATTCTGCTTCTGCAAGTTTCTTATGAATCTCACAAGATGCTTTATACAACATCCAAATAAGTAGAGAATATGCAATGAATAATAATTTGTGATTCGTGCCACGGTTTAAGGTAATTTCAAGTGAAAGACTTTATCGCAAGGTGACTGAATACTCCCAAGATCTGTACTCACCACCTTCCCTGGTCATCGTGTGTGTACTGCATACGGTCGTAGATGAGATGAGAATGAGCTGACTTGAATCAAATGTTTTAAATCAGGATTATGAGATGCAGTTTATACTCCAATTGAAATATTTAAGTTCACTATAATAAGCAAACAAAAGTGTAAAACCATGTTTTAGATATCCACAGAACAGGGATTCATACAGACACAGTTCTCAGTCTAAATTAGACTTTCTGCAGTAAGACAGGAGATGCAAAAAAGTAAAGGGAAAAAACAAGTCAAATAACAACTGTATGACAATGATATCAAACCTCAGGGAACACTGGTGAATTGAGAGGGGGGATTAGAAGATTACCTCAAAGCTGATCTCGCAATATCTACAAGAATCTCAAATTTCTTCAGCCAATCCATAAGATACAGGCAAACCCAGCTACCCTTGAGGAATTGAGTGTAGACACTAAGATAAGGTCAGGGAGTTCAATGTTTCCTTGTCTCATGAGATGGACTGAGTAATATGAAGAACTTACATGAGTCCTGTTTGAGTGGCCTGAGATGTATGAAGAAGAAAATGAAATTGTAGTAATACAAAATATGGCGTACTTGAAAAGGAATGGAGGACATCACAATCGTATTTACTTGAGCTTCCTTAAGTCGAAGACCAACTCCTTCATTGTGCTAACTTTAAGGGAGAGATCATTGCTTTTCCATCACGCCACTCAGCTCTGTGTCTCTTTCCTGTAACCTGTCTTGACATTATTTGAGATCCAACCTACTATGATGGTGTCATCAGCAAATTTGTGAAATGAGTTAGAACCGAATTTGGCCACACAATCGTGAGTGTATAAGTGGCTGAGGACATGGTCTTGCGGAGCACAGGGGTATAGGATTATCATGGAGGAGAGGTCCTGTGCGAGTCAAACAACAAATAACACAAAAAGCAGTTGCAACAAGAAAAGCATTCAGGAAATCGGTGGGGGGGGGGGGGAAGTCGGCAGAAGGTTCTAGTTTTAAGCTTTGAAAACACATGATGCTGCATTAGGTAATTCCATTACTTGGATGAAATATCATTTCAGAATGATAGACTTTGTTGCATTTATCCTTCAAAATTTCAAGCATTTTTGCACTGCGCATACTAATAATAAAAAGCATTGGCAATGGCCTCTTAAAAGAATGAGGCTGTTGAAATAATAATGGGGATCCAGGAAATGGCAGAGTTGAAGAAATACATTGCATCAGTCTTCACGGAGAAGAGACTAATAGAGTTCCAGAATTACTAATTATTCAAGGGGTAAAAAAAGGAGAGGAAAGAGATACAGTAACTATTGTTAGAAAAAAAGTGCTGGAGAAACTAATGGGGCTAAAGACCCATAAATTCCCTAGAACTGATGGGATGCATCCTAGGGTATGAAAGGTAGTAGTTATAGAGATAGTGGATACACTGGTAACAATCTTCCAAGAATCCTTAGATTCTGGAAAAGTCCCAAATAATTGGAAAACTGCCATTAACATGTTTATTTAAAAAGGGAAGGAGACAGTTTGCAATTTGGAATTGGGAAAATGTTAGAGTCCATTAGATAGGATGGAAAACAGAGCATTTAGAATTACATTATAGTTTTGAGTCAACATGGTCACATGAAGGGGAAATCATACCTGTCACATTTACTACAATTCTTTGATATGGTAACAAGTAGGATAGATAAAGGAGAAGCAGTGAATGTAATATATTTGGATTTTCAGAAAGCATTTGATAAGGAAACACACATTAAGGGAGGCTATTTCATAAGAGTCCATTGTGTTGGAGATAGTATATTAGCATGGTTAGAGGATTAGCTAACTAATGGAAGGAAGAGAGTTGGGATAAGGGGGCATTTTCAACCTGGCAACCTATTAAAGTTGGAATACCACAGGGATTGGTGCGGAGGCCACAACTGATTACAATATATATTAACAACTTGGACGAGGATAATCAATGTACAAAAGCAGGTAGGAAGACAAGTAGTGAGGCTGGCACAAGGAACCTGTAGAAGGATGCAGACAGGTTAAGTGAGTGGGCAAAAGTTTGGCAGGTGGAATATAATATGGAAAAATGTGAGGTTATGCACTTTGGCAAGAGAGATACAGGAGCTGAAATATTATTTAAATGGAGAGAGACTGCAGAAAGCTACGGATCAGAGGGATTTGAGTCTTCAATCATGCATCACAGAAGAGTTCATCCAAATTCAGTGGGTGGTAGGGAAGGCAAATGGAATGCTGGCCTTTATTTCCATGATGTGGAGATGCTGGAATTGAACAGGGATGAACAGGGCCAAAAATCAAATGACACAAGGTTATAGTCCAGCAGGTTAATTTGAAATTGCAAGCTTTCAGAGCTCAGCTCCTTCCTCAGGCATGGTATGATAGAGAGGTATAAGATTCAGTATTTGTAAGCAACAAGTTAACAACTTTAAAACAACGGCCCTTATTGAATCCTTTAATCAGTTAGGAAGTAGACTGCTGATGACAATGCAAAATCCAGATTCCTTTCAAATCCTTGTCCCGAGATAATTAAATGTTTGGTCAATGTACAACAGGTGAATCTCAGGTTAGACAATGCACTGCAGTGTGAGGTCCTGCTTCAAATCTGTCTATGTTTTAAGTGAGGTCGAGTTTTTTTTTGACAGAAAAGAACCTTAAATGAAATAACTCTCCCCCCCTCCGCCCCCAGAGTGTGCTTGCCTGTGTCCATGCCTCTGAGTATGTGCACACATGCAAGAGAGAGTGAGTATGTGTGTGTGACAGAGAACAAGTGTGAATGGATGCCAAAAGTAAGTAGATTTTACCAGGACTGTACAAAGACTAGTTAGACCATAGTGGAATACTGTAAACAGTTTTGGGCTCTTTATCTGAAGCAAGTTGTACTGGCATTGGAGACAGAAGGTTCACTAGGCTGACACTAGTTATGGAGGGATTGTCTGATGAGGAGTGGTTTGCATTATTATTGAGCATCCACTTACTATTGAAAATCTCAACATCATCAGAATTTGCTTTTACTGCAAAGGAAAGTTTGTTCACTTACACATTATATACTAGTCTGGTTTAATATGATAATGGCAAAGGCAGAGAGATGCAAGCACGACAAGACACAGAACATAACAGCACAGCACAAGCCCTTCGGCCCTCAATGTTGCGGCGACCTGTGGAACCAATCTGAAGCCCATCTATCCTACACTATTCCATTTTCATCCATATGTTTTTCAAATGACTATTTAAATACTCTTAAATTTGGCGAGTCTACTACCGTTGCAGGCAGTGCATTTCATGCCCCTAATATTCTGAGTAAAGAAACTACCTCTGACATCTGTCCTATATCCATCACCCCTCAATTTAAAGCTATGTCTTCTTGTGCTAGCCATCAGCATCTGAGGAAAAAGGCTCTCACTGTCCACCCTATCTAACCCTCTGGTTATCTTGTATGTCTCAATTAAGTCACCTCTCAACACTCTTCTCTCTAATAAAAACAGTCTCAAGTTTCACAGCCTTTCCTCATAAGACCTTCTTTCCATACCAGGCTAAAAACCACACAACACGTGTTGTGAAGTCCAACAGGTTTATTTGGAAGTCTACAAATCAAGTCATCCATACTAGGCAACATTCTAGTAAATCTCCTCTGAACCCTCTCCAAAGTTTCCAAATCCTTCCTATAATGCGGTGAGCAGAACTGTACGCAATACTGCAGTGTGGCCGCACCAGAATTTTGTACAGCTGCTGCATGACCTCATGGCTCAAAAACTCAATCCCTCTACCAATAAAAGCTAACACACCGTACGTCTTCTTAACAACCCTATCAACCTGCGTGGTAACTTTCAGGGATCTATGTACATAGACACAGAGATCTCTCTACTCATCCACACTACCAAGAATCTTAACATTAGCCCAGTATTCTCCTTCCTGTTGCACCTTCCAAAGTGAATCACCTCACACTTATCCACAATAAACTCCATTTTCCCCCCTCTCAGCCCAGCTCTGCAGCTTATCTATGTCCCTCTGTACCCTGCAACATCCTTCAGCACTATCCACAACCTCTCTGACCTTGGTGTCATCCGCAAATTTACTAACCCATCCTTCTACGCCTTCATCTAGGTCATTTATAAAAATAACAAACAACAGTGGACCAAACACAGATCCTTGCGGTACACCACTAGTAACAGAACTCCAGGATGAATATTTCCCATCAACTACCACCCTCTGTCTTCTTGCAGCTAGCCAACTTCTGATCCAAATTGCTAAATCACCCTTAATCCCATGCCTCCGTATTTTGAGCAATAGCCTACTGTGGAGATCCTTATCAACACCTTACTGAAATCCATATATACATCAACCGCTTTACCCTCATCCATCTGTTTGGTCACCATCTCAAAGAACTCAATAAGGTTTGTGAGGCACGATCTATCCTTCACAAAACCGTGTTGACTATCCCTAATCAACTTATTGCTCTCTTAGATGATTATAAATCCTATCTCCTATAATCTTTTCCAACACTTTACCCACAACTGAAGTAAGGCTCACTAGTCTATAATTACCAGGGTCCCTACTCCCCTTTTTGAACAAGGGGACATTTGCTATCCTCCACGATTCTGGCACGATTCCTGTAGACAATGATGACATAAAGATCAAAGCGAAAGGCTCTAATCTCCTCCCTGGCTTCCCAGAGAATCCTAGGATAAATCCCATCCGGCCCAGGGGACTTACCTATTTTCAAATTTTTCAGAATCGCTAACACCTCCTCCTTGTGAACCTGTCTAGTCTAGTAGCCTATATCTCAGTACTCTCCTTGACAACACTGTCTTTTTCCAGTGTGAGTACTGATGGAAAATATTCATTTAGCGCTTCCCCTATCTCGTCTGACTCCATGCACAACTTCCCACTACTATCTTTGATTGGCTCTAATCTTTCTCTAGCCATTCTTTTATTCCAGATATAGAAAGCTTTTAGGTTTTCCTTGACCCTACCTGCCAACGACTTCTCATGTCCCCTCCTGGCTCTTCTTAGCTCTCTCTTTAGGTCTTTCCTGGCTAACTTGTAACTCTCAATCACCCTAACTGAGCCTTGACATCTCATCCTAACATAAGCCTTTTTCTTCCTCTTGACAAGCAATTCAACTTCTTTAGTCAACTACAGCTGCCTTGCTCGAACGCTTCCTCCCTGCCTGAGAGGTACATATGTACCAAAGATATGCAATAGCTATTCCTTGAATAAGTTCCACATTTCAATTGTGCACATCCCTTGCAGTTTCCTTCCCCATCCTTTGCATCCTAAACCTTGCCTAATCGCATCATAATTGCCTTTCCCTCAGCAATAACTCTCGCCCTGTGTTATATACCTATCCCTTTCCATCGCTAAAGTAAGCATAACTAAATTGTGGTCACTGTCACTAAAGTGCTCACCTGCCTCTAAATCTAACACCTGGCCAGGTTCATTACCTAGTACCAAATCCAATGTGGCACCACCCCTTGTTTACTTGTCTACATACTGGGAGAAAGTGAGGAATACAGATGCTGAAGATCAGAGTCAAGAGTGTGGTGCAGGAAAAGCACAGCAGGTCAGGCAGCATCTGAGGAGGAGAATCAATGCTTCAGGCATAAGCCCTTCATCAGAAATTTCTTGATGAAGGGCTTATGCCCAAAACATCAATCCTCCTTGTTTTGTACTGAGTCAGGAAGTCATCCTGCACACATTGAACAAAAACTGACCCATCTAAAGTACTCAAACTATGGTATTTCCAGTCAATATTTGGAAAGTTAAAGTGCCCCATAACAAGTACCCTGTTACTCTCACTCCTATCCATAATTATCTTTGCTATCCTTTCCTCTACACCTCTGGAACTATTCGGCGGCCTATAGAAAACTCCCAACAGCGTGACCTCTCCCTTTCCTGTTTCTAACATCAGCCCATACTACATCAGTAGACGAGTTCTCAACTGCTCTTTCTGCAACCGTAATACTGTCCTTGACTAACAATGCCACAGCACCCCACCTCCTTTTATCATCTTCTCTGCTCTTACTGAAACATCCAAATCCCGAACCAGGAACAACTATACTATCCATGTCTCCGAAAATGGCCACAGCATCAAAGTCCCAGGTACCAACCCATGTTGCAAGTTCATCCACCTTATTCTGGATGCTCCAGGCGTTGAAGTAGACACACTTCAAACCACCTTCCTGCTTGCCGGTGCATTCTTGCAACCTTGAAACCACATTTCTGACGTCACTACTCTCAACCTACTGGACACTAGAACTTCAATTTAGGTTCCCATCCCCCTGCTGAATTAGTTTAAACTCTCCTGAATAGCATTAGCAACCCCCCCCCCCCCCCCCCACCCAAGGATATTGTACCCCTCTGGTTCAGGTGTAGACCATCCTGTTTGTAGAGGTCCCACCTACCCCAGAATGAGCCCTAATTATCAGAAACCCTCCCTCCTGCACCATCCCTGTAGCCACATGTTCAACTCCTCTCTCTCCTATTCCTCGCCTCGCGAGCACATGGCATGGGCAACAAACCAGAGATAACAACTTTGTTCTAGCACTAAGCTTCCACCCTAGCTCCCTGAATTTCTGCCTTAAATCCCCATCTCTGAGGGAGGACTGCATACTGAGCAAGTCAATCTGGGTGTTCCCCAATAGGAAATCCTGGATGAATCAGGATATACAGAACCTGCTAAAAACCAGGTATGAGGCCTTCAGATCAGGAGATCCACTCAAATATAAGGAATCCAAGTATAACCTTCGCAAAGCCATTAAGACAGCCAAGGACCAATATCGATCCAAACTAGAGACCCAGATAGACACTGCTGACTATGGCAAGGACTGAATGACATCACAGGGTCTAAAAAGAGACAGTGCAAGATAGCAGATGATGACACATCCCTCCCAGATTGTCTCAATGCCTTCAATGCTCGCTTTGAGCAGAATTTTGGCAGAGAGATAACACCTATTCCGACAAGTCCTGATGAACCTATCCCAACAGTCTCTGCATCAGAGGTCAGATCAGTTTTTCTTTGTCTGGATCCAAGGAAAACGATGGGACCAAACGGAGTACCAGGCCATGCAACCGGAGCATGCGCACATCAACTGGCAGTGGCCTGCAGGGGGCCACTGTCCCTGCCTGTTTCAAGAGGGCCAACATCATCCCTGTGCCGAAGAAGGCTCATGCAGCATGTCTCAATGACTACTACCTAGTGGCCCTAACTTCAGTGATCAGGAAGTGCTTTGAAAGACTGGCCATGGCATTTGTCAACCCCAGCCTCCCCACTATTCTTGACCCACTCCAAATTGCCTATCGGACCAACAGATCCACACCAGATGCCATATCATTTGCCCTTCATTCTGTCCTAGAACATCTTGACACCAAGAACAGCTACGTAAGAATTCTACTCATTGACTACAGTTCAGCCTTCAATACTATTATCCCCTCGAGACTGATTACTAAACTTAGTGATCTCGGACTAAGCCCCACTCTCTGCAACTGGATCCATAGTTTCCTGACCCACAGGCCACAATCAGTGGTGAAGATTGGGGACAATATTTCATCCTCACTAACACTCAACACTGCAGGCCCTCCAAGGGTGCATACTCAGCCTCCTACTGTACTCGCTATACACCCATGACTGCATCGCCAAATACCAGACTAATGCCATTTACAAGTTCACTGATGACACCACCATAGTCGGTCGAATTGCAAATGGTGATGAAACAGACTACAGACGGGAGGTGGAAGACCTGGAAAAATAGTGCACCGAGAACAACCTAGCTCTCAATGCCGGCAAAACCAAGGAACTCATTATTGACTTTCGGCAGGATATTACTCGTGCTCCCCTACACATTAACAGCACAGAGGTGGAATGGGTGGAGATGGTGAAGCTCCTGGGAATAGTCATCCACAACAAGCTTTCTTGGACTCTTCATGTGGACACACTGGTTACAAACGCCCAACATCTCTCCTTCCTCAGGCAGCTGAGGAAATTTGGCATGATGGCGAATACCCTTACCGACTTTCGTAGGTGTGCCAGAGAGCATTCTGTCTGGATGGATCTCTACCTGGTATGCCAACTGTACCATTCAAGATCAGAGACGGTTACAGAGAGTGGTGAACTCGAACTGGACAATCACAAAGGCCAACCTCCCATCTATGGAATCCATCTACCAGGCCCGCTGTCAAGGAAAGGCCGCCAGCATTCACAAAGATCCATCCCACTCTGGCAATGTTTTTCTACAACCTCTACAACACCTACCAATAGATGACGCTAGACCCGACCCCACAACTAGGAAACTAAATTACATATCTCCTAAGAAAATTACACAATTCCAGACAATTAAACAAGACGGAATTCCAGAAAATGAAACCAGGCGGGACCAACACCCCACGATTCTATGGACTACCAAAAATCCATAAACCAGGAGCCCCCCTCAGACCCATAGTCTCACTACCCAGAACACCAACTTACAGACTGGCCAAGGAACTACACTCAAGACTGAAATACCTAGTAGAAGAGTCACAGCACTCCATCCACTCCACCCAGGAATTCCTAAAAATCAAAATCACCAAAATAGAGGAAGACGAAACAATGATCTCATTCAACATAACAGCACTGTTCACCTCCATCAACATTGACCTGGCAAAGGAAACAGTTACCACATTTTTAGAAGAGACCATCACACAAACCCCAACCACCATCAATCACATTACCAACGAAAACATCATGAAGCTAGTGGACCTGTGCCTCACCACCCACTTCACCTTCAACAACAATCTACAAACAAACCAACGGCACACCCATGAGATCTCAGCTATCAGGATTCATAGCAGAAGCAGTAATGCAAAGACTAGAACAGCCCTACCAACCATCAAACCAAAAATCTGGGTCCGTTACGTAGATGACACCTTTGCCATCACAAAACGAAACAAGATAGAAGAGACATTTAACATCATCAACAACACCCTCACAGACAAAGTTCACCAAGGAGGAAGAAACCGACAACAAACTCGCATTCCTGGACATCACAGTCAAAAGAAAGGACAACGCAGAACTACAAACCTGCGTATACAGAAAACCGACAAACACTGACCAAATACTTAACTACACCAACCATAATCCCAACACACACAAACAAAGCTGTATCAGAACACTATTCCAATGAGCCACCACACACTGCAGTACAGACGAACTTCGGAAAACAGAGGAGAACCACCTATACAACGTATTCAAGAAGAACAGATACTCAAAAAATACAGTCTGCAGATTCCTCAAGAACAAACCACGACAAGCAGACATAACACAGCCAGAAACCCTAACCACCTTACCATACATCAAAGAAGTTTCAGAAATGACAGCCAGACTACTAAGACCCCTCGGAATCCTAGTAGCACACAAACCCACCAATACTCTCAAACAAAAACTAACAAACTTAAAAGACCCAGTACAACCCATGGACAAAACCAACGTCATCTACAAAATTCCATGCAAAGACTGCCACAAACACTACGTAGGACAAACAGGAAGAAAGTTAGCCACCAGGATACATGAACACCAGCTAGCCACAAAAAGACACGACCCTCTCTCCCTCGTAGCCCTACACACAGATGAAAAAAAACACCATTTCGACTGGAACAACACATCTATCCTGGGACAAGCTAAGCAAAGACATGCCAGAGAATTCCTAGAGGCCTGGCACTCCAACCCACAATGCCATAAGCAAACACATAGATCTAGATGCCATCTATCAACCCCTCAGAAAACAAACAGGAAATGACATCACCACAAACCCCAGGAACCCCATCCAGGACAAACATATAAATAGAAAGCAGGAGACAACAGCTTTGCTTCGCTTCACTTGGAGGTTGCCACTGATGTTACCTAGCCAGGTAATGAAGCGTCTGGATATCAAACCTACAGCTCAGCGAGCAAGCCTACACCCTACAACCTCTACCATTGGGGAGAAGGTACAGAAGCCCGAATACACAGTTTTGTAACAGTTTTTACCCTACTGTCGTTAGAATACTGAATGGATTCACAAACTCTTAACATTTGCTTGTACCTGTGTTTTTGTTTTTGCTGCTGTTTACATATTATTTACTTATCTATGCTACTTAACTCTGTGATCTGCCTGTATTGCTCGCAAGACAAAGCTTTTCACTGTGCCTCAGTACATGTGACAATAAATTCAATTCAATTCAATTAATCTCTTTTCCTACTTATGTCATTAGTACGTATGTGGACCACGATTTGGGGCTGCTCTCCCTCCCACTTAAGGATCCCGAAAACATGGTCTGAGACATCATGAACCCTGGCACCTGGGAGGCAACATGCCAACCGTGAGTTTCTCTCGTGCCCACAAAACCTCCTATCTGTTCCCCTAACTATGGAGTCCCTAATGTCTAATACTCTGCACATCTCCCTGCTTTCATTCTGAGCAACAGGGACAGACTGTGTACCAGAGACCTGCACCCCATGGCTTATCCCTGCTAAGTCCCTCCCCACAACAGTATCCAAAACGGTATACTTGTTGTTGAGGGGTACAGCCAGAGGGGTTCCCTGTACTGCCTGCCAGTTCCCTTTCTGTCTCCTGACAGTAACCCATCTGCCATTTCCTTGAACCTGAGTTGTGACGACCACCCTGTAACTCCTCTGCCTCCCAAGTGATCTGAAGTTCATCCAGTTCCAGTTCCTTAAGCAGCTTCCGAGGAGCTGGAGTTGAGCGCACTTCCCGTATATGAAGTCAGCAGGGACACCAGAGGTGACCCCTACCTCCCACATTGAGAAGGGACATTCAACTGCCCTGAACACCATCCCAACTGTTCTAAATGCCCAAAGAGACTGTAAAAATATAAAGAATATTAAAAAAAACTAGTAACCTTACCAATACAGTGCATAGAACCATTTATTTTTGGTTAGAGGAGGAAGATGGGTGGGAGACACTACCGAAGTAGTGTTTCGGGTAATGCAACCAACCAAATATATTACTTCACTTACTCAGCAGTTCCATGTCCGCTCCTGCTCAGCGTGAGACAAGTCATGATCAGTGACTCCCAGCAATTTTTTTTTATTTAACAGGTCAGCACAGTTTGACTGTCCACCTGCAGCCATTGCCATTGGCAGACAGGATCTGACAACCTCAATGGTGTTTGTTGATTTTTTTTATTTGAACTAGACATTTTTAAAGTATCGAGCAATTCAAGTTAAGCAACTTGGAACAAAACCGTACTGAAGAATTTTTAAATGCACAATCAGATTGAATTGTTCAGCAAACCAAATTGAGCAACTTCAAGTTGACCAGTAATTTGGTCAACTTTTCACCTTTAATGAGCAAATGCTCCTTTTTGCTGGCCTGAAGCGCGAGTACAAGCACGCTCAGTTTTAATCTAGTTGGAAATCACCATGTCATTTTACAATTAATTAATTAAAATCAGGTAACGACAATGACACTAGAGAAATTTATATTCTTCCCAGTCCGTCCCAAAAGTCTCCTTCTCCACACCCTCTGTTAAAAAAACTTTCCCATTCCAAAAATAAAAATATTTTGTGGTATTCAGCCCTTTGCATCACTTTTGAAAAAGCCACAGTATTTCAAAGCGAGATTAAGTAACATCAACTTTGGGCTAAATTGAAATGTGTCCTTTGATACCATACTGAATTACTATCTACTCACTCAATTTTCTTTTAATATGAACATTAGACCAAAAACTGTTAATTATAATGCTCAAAACCTAACTCTAAAACATGCCAGCTCATGTCACTATGACATATACCTGCCATCAGTGGTACTTATCTTTTGATTCAAGCTTTATGAATATTTTTCTCAAACTTATTAAGCATGAACATGGGAAATTGCTAAAACAGGGCATACGGAGACTTGTTCTGGTGAATAAAAGCAAAAGCATATTGTAACCAGTTGTTGCATCAAGCGTTGCCACCACGACACTAACTTGCCACCAAACATCAAGGATTGGGAAATCCTGTTTATCTAATTCTATTTGTGGGTTTGGAAGTTTAATTGCTTATCCTGAAACACTTTTTCTTTCACTGTTCCTCCACTAATATTTATTCATATTTCCTTTCTTTCTCACGATCTGCACTTTCAAACTCTAAAATATTTCTTTCCACCCTGTCTTCCCTCCTTCTGTTTCAAACCCCAAAACTCTGGCATTCGTTTGCTTCTTATGTATCTTCATTAGCTCAATCAAAGCCTGCAGATAAAGCAGGCACCAAACCAATTATATGATTTTGTCTGAAACCTTTTAACTGAAACGTACAACACAGTAGGAGGCCATCTAACCCATTGTGCCGCTTTTGAAGGAGAAATCCAATTTTTTTGCACCACTGTGCTCTTCCCCAAATTACTTTAAACATTTCAGTTTTCAAATACATATCGAATTCCCTTTGGAATGTTATTTTTGAATCCAATATATCACTCTTTCAGACATTCCATTCCGGATCTTAAAAAAGTAGCTGCTTAAAAACCATTCTCAGCCTCCCCTCTTTTATTCCTTAACTTTAATGATTCAGTGTCATCCAGTTATTGGTGTTGTAATCTATCCACCAATTGAAGCAGTCTCCCCTAATTTACTCCACGAAAACATGTCATAGAGCCATAGAGCTGTACAGCACGGAAACAGACCCTTCGGTCCATTTTGCCCATGTCAGCCAGCTATCCTAACCTAATCTGGTCCCATTTGCCAAAACTTGGCCCATATCCCTCCAAACCCTTTCTATTCATATACCCATTCCAGGTGCCTTTTACAAGTTGTAATTGTGCCAGCCTCCACCACTTCCGCTGGCAGCTCATTCCATACACGAACCATCTTCTGTGCAAAAGGTCCCTTTTATATCTTTCCCCTCTCGCCCTAAACTTATGCACTCTAGTTCTGGAATCCCCCACCCCAGGGAAAAGTCAATTTGCCTTATCTATGCCCCTCATGATTTTATAAACCTCTATAAGGTCATCCATCAGTGCCCGATGCTCCAAGGAAAACAGCCCAAGCCTATTCAGCCTCTCCCTATAGCTCAAATCCTCCTAACACTGGCAACATCCTTGTAAATCTTTTCTGAACCCTTTCAGGTTTCACAACATCCTTCCAATAGGAGGGAGAGCAGAATTGCACACAATATTCCAAAAGTGACCTAACCAATGTACTGTACAGTCACAACATGACCTCCCAACTCCTAAACTCAATGCTCTGACCAATAAAGGTAAGCATACCAAATGCGTTCTTCACTATCCTATCTATCTGTGACTCCACTTTCAAGGAGCTATGAACCCGCACTCCAACGTCTCTTTGTTCAGCAACACTCCCTAGGACCTTACCATCAAGTGCATAAATCCTGCTCTAATTTGCTATTCCAAAATGCAGCACCTCACATTTATCTAAATAAACTCCATCTGCCACTTCTCAGCCCATTGGCCCATCTGATCAAGATCCCAACGTAATCTGAGGTAACCTTCTTCGCTGTTCACTACACATCCAATTTTGGCATCATCTGCAAACTTACTAACTTTATCTCTTATGCTCACATCCAAATCATTTATATAAATGATGAAAAGCAGAGGACCAGCACTGATCTTTGTGGCACTCCACTGGTCACAGGTCTCCAGTCTGAAAAACAACCCTCCACCACCACCCTCAGTCTTCTACCTTTGAGTCAGTTCTGTATCCAAATGGCTAGCTCATGATTTGAATATTCCCATCAAAACTCACCATCACCTCGTCTGCTGTAAGAAACACAATTCCAGCTTCTCCAGTGAATTTCCACTTTACGTTAAAAATCACACAACACCAGGTTATAGTCCAACAGGTTTATTTGGAAGCACTAGCTTTCAGAGTGCTGCTCCTTCAAAAAGTGGTTGTGGAGTGTAAGATTGTAAGACACAGAATTTATAGCAAAGGTTTACAGTGTGATGTAACTGAAAAGGACCTGGATTGTTTGTTAAGGCTCTCACCTTTTAGAATGGGCATGTTGGTTTCAGTTCTTTCAGATGTAATTCCCAGAACTTTCTTTAAATTTACATTCTCAAGTGAACTTTAACAATAGGCGCCATGTTGACCCAGATAATGCACTGAAGGTGTGAGGTGCCCTGTGTGAGGCTGTCCGTTCCCCAATGTTCAGACTGATTCTAATCTAAAATAGGAATTTACAGAATCTTACATGGATTCATGCCATTTTTGAGCAAAGTAAAATGTAATTCTGCAAGCACAAATTCACTCCACAAACTTATATATGTGTGTATACATGTGGGTGTGCGCGCGCAGGGGGATATAAGTGTGTGTGACAGAGAGTGTCTATGTGTATGTGTGTGTGAGTGTGAATGTAAAGGGGTATAAGTCTGTGATAGGGTGCATGTTAGTGTGTGGGAGTGTATGTATGAGCGTATGAGAGAGAGCTTGTGTATGAGAAAGGGTCTGCGTAAATGTGTGCGTGTGCGTGTGTGTGTTTTGCAGCAGTGGGGTCACCTGTAGTGTGCCAGGAACCCAAGGTCCTGGTTGAGGACATCTCCATAGGTACCGAACTTGCTCTCAGCCTCTCCTCGTTCACTTTGTGTTGTTGCCTGTCCCAAAGTCCACCTTGGAAGATGGTTACCCGAAGGACCGAGGTCGAATGTCCTGGACTGCTGAAGTGTTCTTTGACTGGAAGGGAACATTTCTGTCTGTTGATTGTTGTGCGGTGCCCATTCATCCGTTACTGTATCCTCTGCTCGGTCTCACCAATGTATTATACCTCAGGGCATCCTTGCCTGCAGTGTATGAGATAGACAATGTTGGCTGAGTGACATGAGTACCCGCCACGTACATGGTAGGAGGTGTCCCCAGTGTAATAGTGGTATCTGTGTCGACACTCTGACACATCTTGCAGCGTCTACCGTGACAAGATTGTATGGTGTTGTCCTGAAACCAGGCAGTTTGCTGTGAACAATGATCTGTTTGAGGTTTGGTGGTTGTCTAAAGGCAAGTAGTGGAGGTGTGGGGAAGACCTTGGTGAGATGTTCATCCTCATTGATAACGTGTTGCAGGCCGTGAAGAACATGGTGTAGTTTTTCGGCTCCTGGGAAGTACTGGGCAATGAAGGGTATCCTGTCGGTTGCAGCTTGTTAAAGGGTAAAAACAAAGACTGCAGATGCTGGAAACCAGATTGTTGATTAGAGTGGTGCTGGAAAAGCAGAGCAGTTCAGGCAGCATCCGAGCAGCAGGAAAATCAACGTTTCGGGCAAAAGCCCTTTATCAGGAATAGAGCAGTTCGTGTCTGTCTCCTGAGGAGGTCATTATAGTTTCTCACTGTGGCACATCGGAACTGGTGGTCAATGAGTTGAGCATCGCACCAAGTTATCAATTAGGATGAACACATCATTAACAACGATGAGCACCTCGCCAAGACCTTCCCCACACCTCCACTTCTTGCCTTTAAACAACCACCAAACCTCAAACAGACCATTGTTCACAGCACACTGCCTGGTTTTCAGGACAACTCCATAAAACCTCGTCATTGTAGATGCCACAAGAAGTGTCAGAATGTCAACATGGATACCACTATTACACATGGGGTCAACTCCCACCATGTACATGGCAGGTACTCACGTGACTTGACCCAATGTTGTCTGTCTCATATGCTGCAAGCAAGGATGCTCTGAGGCATGGTACACTGGTGAGACAGAGCAGAGGCTACGACAACAGATGAATGGACACCGCACAACAATCAATAGACAGGAGTGTTCCCTCCCAGTCGGAGAGCACTTCAGCTGTCCAGGACATTCGACCTCGGACCTTCAGGTGACCATCCTCCAAGGCAGACTTTGGGACAGCAATAAATCAAAGTGGTCGAGCAGAGGCTGATAGCCAAGCACCCTCAACTGTGGATGGACTCAACTGGGACCTTGGGTTCATGTCACAGACAGGTGACCCCACTGCATGATACACACACACACACACACACACACACATATCTAAAGACCCATAGTCAGGTAGACCCTCACACACAGAGGCTCTGTCTCAAACACCCACATATTTCACTCACATACACACACCCTTTCAAAGACTTATACCCCTTTAAACTCACACACATACACAAACACTCTCCTGGACACTCATACCCCCCACTGCTCCCGCAAATACACATCCACATAAAAGTTTGTGGTGTGAATTTGTACTTGCAGAATTATATTTTATTTGACTCAAAAACTGCATGAATCCATGTAAGATTCTGTAAATCCTTTTTTAGATTAGAATTAGTTTGAACATTGGGGCACAGACAGCCTCACGAAGGTCACCTCACACCTTCAATGCATTATCTATTGTTAATGTTCATTTGAGAATGTAACTTTAAGAAAGTTCTGCGATTTACATATGAAAGAACTGAAACCAACATGCCCATTCTAAAAGATGAGAGCCTTAACAAACATTCCAGGTCCTTTTCAATATATAGTTTCAGTTACATCACACTGTAAGCTCTTGCTAAAAATTCTGTGTCTTACGACCTTACACTCCACAATCACCTTTTGAAGGAGCAGCGCTCCGTAAGCTAGTGCTTCCAAATAAACCTGTTGGACACCGACACACACCACACTCTGCGTGAAAATGTTGCATCTATGGTCCCTTTTCTATTTTTCTCCTCCCACCCTAAACCTATGCCCACTAGTTTTGGACTCCGCTATCCTGAGAAAAAGACCTTGATTATTCACCCTGACATGCCCCTGATGATATTATTATAAACCTCTAAGGTCTCCCCTCAGCCTCTGACACTACAGGGAAAATAGCCCCAGCCTATTCAGTTTCTTCCTATACCTCAATTCCTCCAATTCTGGCAACAGCCTTTTAAATCTTTTCTGCACCCTTTCAAGTTTAACACATCTTCCCTATAGCAAGGAGACCAGAACTGAAAGCAGTATTTTGAATAGACATTTCTCCTTCAGCCTGAAAATGTATTCAGTTACAAATTGCTGGAGATGAGTGACAATAACACAATGGAACAGCAGGGACCTTTATAAATGGGACCAGCAGTCAATTTGCCTATCTATCTTAATCAATAAGAGTTGAAGGCTGAGAAGGAAATATGAATGACTAGGAAGGAGATATTGTGATTAGAGTCCAATTCAGCACAAAGAGTTAATTAAAAGCGAAATAAATGATAATTAGAAAAGGAAAAGCAAGAAAAATAATTTAAAGAATTCCTAATGTCAGACTCCACAGTGTCATAGGAACAGGAGGCGGCCATTCACCCTCTCGAGTCTGTTTTCCCCCATTCATAAAACCTAGAACGTTCATTGAGATCGTGGCTGATCTGTGGCTTAATTCTGTATTCCTGGCCTCTGGCCCATATCCCTTAATACCCTTGCTTAACATAAATTTATCTCCGTTTTAAAGTTAAATTCCTGCATCCACTGCCATTTGTGGAAGAGTGTTCCAAAGATGTACCACTATGTGTGTGGAATTCCTTCCTCAACTGCTCTCTGTTGCTGAACAGATTGACTGGCTTTGCAGGAACATGATTTTTATCATTAAAGGATCCTTACATTGTTACTTACTAAACCTGACCTTTGAAGGCAAATTTAATTTGTAACTAATGATGAACAAATTCATCATTAATCCTAACCTAATTTTTGAAACACTCAGGCAAGTTAAAGGCTGGTTGCCATTTTCATGAGGTTAATGGCTATATAAGGGAATTTATGATAGGGTATCTCTGACTTGCCAAAAACTTTCTAATGCAACTAAACTCAATTTGAGGTTTTGGATGTAGGTTGATTTCTAGACATTTTGTCACCCTACTAGTTAATATCTTCAGTGGGCCTCAGACGAAGCACTGCTGAAACTTCCTGCTTTCTATTTATATGTTTGGGTTTCTTTGGGTTGGTGATGTCATTTCCTGTGGTGATGTTATTTCCTGTGGTGAAGTCACTGCCTGTTCCTTTTCTCAGGGGGCCTAACTCGATGTGTTAGACCCCATCTACCACCCCCTGAGAAAAGGAACAGGCAGTGACTTCACCACAGGAAATAACATCACCAACCCAAAGAAACCCAGAAATATAAATAGAAAGCAGCAAGTTTCAGCAGTGCTTCGCCTGAGGTCCACTGAAGATGTTACTTAGAAACATCTTGAAATAAACTTTCAAGCTCAGCGAGCAAACCTACATCCAATATTAAACTCCATCTTAGAGGCACATTAAACTCAACATTTTGCCAAAAATTCTTAGTCATTCTTCCCTTCTCTTATTCTCACTCCTATTTTGAAAACCTTACTCTCTCTTTAGAATTTCATGGATCACAGACTATTTCTGACAAACAGCCTCCATGGCAACCCACGCCTCCACTCACCAATTATTATTTCATAACTGTTGAATTATGCCTCTTTCCGACTTAGATTGGAAAATGGAGCAGGGAAACATAAATGGGCCAGTTCCTAACAGCCCATGTGATTGCAACATTTTGTCATATCAATCATCCATAATATTCGATGTGAAGTAGGTTACGTAGCAAAGTTTTTCAAGTAAATTGATTTCTGCACTGTGCTTAAAACTGATGCTGATAATATATTTAATTTAAAGTAGCGACCTTTAAAGATTGACCATGCATGCATTTAAAATGAATTCGCATAAAGAATAAAAGACAAATACTTTAAAAGTGGAAATTGTAAATAAAACAGAAAATACTGGGAAACTTAAGACAGGTTCGGCAGCATCAATGGGGAGACAGAAACAATTATTGCTTCAGATCAATGATCTTGCAGCAGAACTGAAAAGTAATTCAAAGAGCAGGTTGATGGGTCCTGTAATCTCTCTTATTATTAACATCTTCAAGGACGTGCCTTTGCATTGTGAAATTACAACAGCATTGAGTCTTACAATCAACCACCACAACAGTAGTAATATAGGTTTCTTAGAACATTGACCCCTTCAGGGTTTTTACAAAATACAATACTGCTTCTGTTAAAAATGTATCAAAACGCAAAGTCAACAATAATTTAAAAAAGTATTTCAAAACTGGAACAGAATATGCAAAAGATTATAGAATCAAGCAATAGAAAAACATACAGTGCCAGTTCTCAACAAATGTCACAACCGAAGTCAACTCCAACCATTCAATAAATATAATTAAAAAGATTTTTGACCTTTTCCATTGCAACCAACTAAAATGTGGCAGCCTCATCAGTTGTACAAAAAACAATTTGCAATTGAAACATCATAGTGAAGCATCAAGTTAGACTTGGTCACAGAGGTTTTGACATATATTAAGAGGCAGGGAATCTTCCATTTGTATAAACAATGCACTGTAATGAGAGAGGACATGTGCAGGTCACTGGGTTGTATAATAAGGAAATGAGGAGCTTGTGAGGGCCTTGTTTGTGTCTTTTCTCCAGAGGTGTGTCATAACACATCTGAACAGGTTGATTAAAAATATCTGGGCCAGGGAAATGTGTAAGATATGGAAAGATAAAATGTTAAGAGTGCGTAAATATGCCACTGCACCAGGGAGCTGGCCGTAGTGGGTTTTTACTGCCTTAACAGTGCATTTCACAATAAGAAAGTCCATTTTAAAATAAAAAGTCTGTAAAATTGTGGAAAATAGGAATTACCTGATTAAAATCGATACCAGTCACTTACAACCCTCAAGGTCTCTAGCTATGTTTGACAGGAGAAATACCTAATCACATTCATTCTGGCTGGGAGCAGTGGTGACACTAAACGCAGCCAACATTATTGGCTTTTTACAAAATACAATACTGCTTCTGTTCAAAATGTATCAAAACGCAAAGTCAACAATAATTTAAAAAAGTATTTCAAAACTGGAACAGAATATGCAAAAGAATTAAAATAAGGGACTATTTTGTTGTTTAGATGACAATGTACTTCAAGTAAAGGAAATAAATTTCCTTAAAATTATGTAATTACTATTATATAATGCCTTTGTAATATCAGGCTATGTCACTGAGAAAATTATGTCATATTACAGAGATATATATGGAGTTGAGACAAACCTGCTTTAATTGCTAACTCTCATCACCACAACAAAATAGGAGGCAGCAGTTACTTGGTAAAACACCAGTAAAGATTAGTGTGGTGCTGGAAAAGCACAGCAGGTCAGGCAACATCCGAGGAGCAGGAAAATTGATGTTTCGGGCAAAAGCCCTTCATAAGGAAGCTCCCTGATGAAGGGCTTTTGCCCGAAACTTCGATTTTCCTGCTCCTCAGATGCTGCCTGACCTGCTGTGCTTTTCCAGCACCACTCTAATCTTGACTCTGATCTCCAGCATCTGCGGTCCTCACTTTCGCCTAAAACACCAGTAAAAGCAAGCAATGCCAGTATACTTAATTCTGAAAACTGGTCAATAAACTCAGTTGTAAAAACAACTGCGTATGCTTACATGGTGTTGAAAACTGGTACCAAAACACATCAATTTTGTACAAACATCAATCAATAGATTTTATCCATATAGTATGCAGCACCTCTTGGGAATTTCCAGATTCAGACTATAACTTATTGCAGCAATTTATTTGAAGAATATTCAAACAACACATAAGATGAAAGTAAATTCATTATCCAAATTTGACAACTAAGTCTGAACTAATTAACTAAGAAAATCATGATACTGACTTCGTGTAATTAGGGCTTTGAAGTTATTTGTTTTTATTTAATCTGACTTCATTTATACTTTTCTGAGAAACGGAAATACCATCCTTAACATTAGTCTGGGACATCATGTCAATAACTGAATAAAAATGTACAAACATTATAGAATCAAGCAATAGAAAAATATACAGTGCCAGTTCTCAACAAATGTCACAACTGAAGTAAACTCCAACTATTCAATAAATATAATTAAAAAATACTTTTGTGCTTTTCCACTGCATACAACTAAAATGTGGTAGGCTCATCAGTTGTACAAAATGAAAATATGAAATAACAGAACTCTAGTAACACACAGTGTCATTCATTCACATAGCTTATCTCAAGACAATAAACTTTAGTGAACAGGTTAGGTTTGAAAAGGATAGGTATCGATGCATATCTTTAGATACATTTCAACTTCCAACAGTTGATGTCATAGTCAAAATGGAATCACTACCTATCTGTCCACTAACAGTTATGATGAACAGTCACAAATGTTTTATGCTGCAATGGAGAGACAGAACCTTAAACAGTCTCAGCTAGCTCTCAGTGTCATCCCATTATACAACAGAAAACTCTCAGCAACTGTTCATTTCCATGTTAGTAATGGCTAAAAACAATATGAGCATAAATAGCTTTTATAAAAAAAAAGACATGCAGTTGTTAGGAATGGCAAAAAGAAACAAATTAATGGCATAAAAAAAACACAACAGTTCCAGTGAATTGTAATGCACCATTCCAAGGAATTTTGTAATCAGCATTCTTCACAGTCAAATAATGTTCACCAGCCTTTAATGCTTCACGTGAGGCCATAGACATTGTAAACATACTCGAGACGTGTCAGTGCAGAGTTTAAAGTACAGTGAACAACAAGGACGGCAAACAACTAAGGTTGCATAGTCACAGGCATGAAGTTTAAAGATTCATCTCAAATATTAATGCAACAGGAGCCATAAATTCAAGTGCAAATGAACGATCTTGCTTCAGTTAATGCAGAGTATTTAGTTGATCTCAAATCTCCACTTTTCCTTTCTAAATTAAGAAAAGGCCAGAATGCCTGACACTGAAGTCTGTTAATACACTTATATACACAAGCTGAATGCACTTTTAAGAAGTCAGGGCATCCAAGCAAGCTATACCAAATTCTCATCAAGGATATGACTTACGAATCACACGGTTCATTCCATTTAACAAGTTAGTAGTTTCGGTGGACATGCTAAGGGTTGGATCTTTGCTTGCTGATGCTGATATCGCCGTATCAGGTTCAGGGGTCTGGGGAGAATTCTCCAGTTTGGTTGCTGCTAATGCATTTGCATACTGCATCCTCGTGATCTGGTAAAAAAAAAATGCAACTTTATAACACATCCGCATCAAATCCCCAATCTATTCTGAAATTTAAAATAATTTGTATATTTAAAAATCAACCACAAAATGTTGTAAAAGAATTATGCCTAAGGATTCCTTAACTATTTTTGAGGTTTGAAGCACTCCTTTTCTCAAGGAGAATGTAAGGAACCATTCAGATTAATGCTAGCTCGATGCCTATTCCTGAAAGACATTTTAAAGGGTAATTTAAATTGAAGGCATCATTCAGCAACGAAGACCCTGGCAGACTAAATCTTTCAAGGTGTCAACATCACAACACAAGATTTATATCCATCCTAACCACCCATTATTTAGAAAAGGGCTTTTAAACAATAGAGTCACATGATGCAATGGCCATATTTTCTCTTTGCTTCTTTAAGTCAGCAAGAAACTACTCTCTGACAGATACCCATCAGGCCATCAAAACAGATGCAATTCAACCAAGCAAACAACATAATAACATCATTGCCTTGAAAATGAGAGAAAGACTTCCCAACTTGCTCTAACTTCAAATTTACCTGAGAACTAACCCCTGGAAATTTGACTGTAGGAAGTCTCAAAGCTTACTAAGAATTCTTTGCTTTTCAAAACCTTCATTTCAGGTAAAGGAATAAACTCATCTAAGAAGCTACAGGCTTGTCACCAAAGAGACTGAGACAGTTGCTCATTGTAATTGTATTCTTTTTTCCTTCATCTATCTAAACTTTGCAGGACTGACAATGATACAGAGTCAAGGTAGAGAGATGTCTTGTTTTTAAACCGGATAAGTGTGTAATAATAAATATTCTAAAACTCAGAAAAATGCTTCCTGCTAATGAGAATTATTTAATTGAGACAATCACTGACAGGATAAGAAGAAAAACGCTATATAAAGCACACTTATCACAGACAGTAAGGAAACAGAAAATGCCTTGAGGCAGCTGGCATGTAGACTCTGAGACGTATGGTGATTGAAAGATGAGAAACTAAGCAGTCTTATACTTTAGCTACAGAACAGAAAAGTAACAGAACCCGTATTCAGTACTCCCTCGTGATATTTCAATGATTACCAAAATTGAGGGGACCTAATCGTCATGTTCACTACATCATGCAATACTGACAAAAACAAATGCACACTCTTTTGACAAAGAGTTCAAAATTTCAATCTATCTGCAATCAAAGCTGATAACCAGTGATAGAGAACAGTTTCAAAAGAGTTTTGCAATTCAACTGTTTTGCAAAATAAGCTACTAAATACACTATAAGGGTAGTGGCAATCTGTTAAGTGAGGTGCTCTGTTTCTGACAATATGTTTCAATTCATTTCAGAAGTATAAATCTCTTCAATTTATTTCAAATTATTTTCTATTTTATTAGAAATTTGTTAAACGAATCATCAAATCTCTACATTCCAGCACTCTGACCCTTGTATTGCTTATGTTCTGTTGGCTACCATTTCAGAACATAGCATTCAACATTTAATATATCTTTGGCTCATGGCAAACTTCTTGTAATTTTTACTTTTGTGTCAATAACATCCTAATTATTTCAATTACATTTTCAACACATCTGTTAAGATTAAAGCTGAAAACTTTGTTTGCTGCTGCATCGACCTAGCTTGGCAAAATTGTACTTTTCGATACTTACTGATAGTAAAGCAGCACTGTTCATTGCTCACACACATCTCAATTATTTTGCAAAGGCCACTAACTCTCTTGTTCCAGTTTCCAGGTCACTAGAAGCCCAACAACAAAATTATATTCTGGTAAACACAGTTGTAGCATGACGTTTGACTGACAGCAATGTGGTGAGGTTCTGTCTTGCTCAATTAGGAACTGATGACAAATAGTGCTCTAGCAAGTATAGCATGCATATATACCATTGCAACTTTAACACAACTTAGTATTGCAAGATTCTAAACATGAAAACCATCAAGTTGGAACTTCTCTGGCCAATTTGTCCCATGTGACAAATGGTAAGTGTGTTGGAAAAAAACTCCTCTGACAAGTTTTGTGAAGTAGTATCTGATAAAATATAAAAATTAGAACAAGTAAGTAATGAATGCCCTTGTTTCACTAACGTCACAAACACATGATGCAATAATGGATTTCAAACCAACTTTCATCATTCCAAGATTTTTAAACAATGATTTTTCAAACAGTTTCACAAAAAAATCATGGGGTATAAACTTGCCTTTGGAAGTAGCACAAGACATGTGACATTGAAATGTCAATCCATTCCATACTACTAATCATTTCTATTGACTCATACTTCGGTGTTCCTTTTGGGTTCCATGTTGAAATAAGTATAAATTATTTGAGAAATCCAAGAAGGCTAATATCTCAAAAAATGTTCAAAACCAGCTATCTGTAACGTTTCATATCAGTAACTGATTTAGGTCACATCATCATATACCATCATTTGTATAAGCTCTCACCATCAGTGCTGTTTTTTCAGACTTTTGAGTATAGGAGTTGGGACATTATGTTGTCCAGGTCATTGGTGAGGTCTCTTCTGGAATACAGTGTCCACTTCTGGTTGCCCAGTTATTGGAAGAATATCATCAAACTAGAGAGTGTTCAGAAGCGATTTGCCAGGTATGGAAGATTTGAGCTATGAAGAAAGGCTGGATAGGCTGGGAATTTTTTCACTAGAGCGTAGGAGGTTGAGAGGTGACCTGACAAAAGTTTATAAAATAATGAGAGATATAGAGTTGACTATAATTATCTTTTCCCTAAGATGGGGAGATTTCAAGGCTAGGGGACACACTTTTGAGGTGAGAGGACAGGGATTTAATAAAGACAGGGCAAAAGTGAGGACTGCAGATGCTGGAAACCAGAGTCTAGATTACAGCGGTGCTGGAAAAGCACAGCTGGTCAGGCAGCATCCGAGAAGAAGGAAAATCGACGTTTCGGGCAAAAGCCCTTCATCAGGAATGGAGGCAGGGAACCTCCAGGGTGGAGAGATGAATAGGCGGGCTGGGGCAGGGGAGAAGGTAGCAAAGAGTACAACAGGTGAATGGGGGTGGGGATGGAGGTGATAGGTCAGAGTGGAGGGTGGGGGAAGGTGGCAAAGAGTACAATAGGTGAATGGGGGTGGGGATGAAGGTGATAGGTCAGAGGGGAGGGTGGAGTGGATAGATGGGAAGGGAGATTGGCAGCTAGGACAGGTCATGAGGATGGTGCTGAGCTGGAAGGTTGGAGCTGGGGTAAGGTGGGGAGAAGGGAAATGAGGAAAGACAGACATAACAGGCAACGTTTTTACACAGAGGGTGGCTTGAGTGTGGAATGAACTTCCTGAAGGTGGATGTGGGTACAATTACAACAGTTTAAAGACATTTGGATGGATTCATGAAAAGGAAAGGTTTGGAAGGATATGGGCTAGGACCAAGCAGGTGGGACTAGTGTAGTTTGGGATTATGTTCAGCACAGTCTGGTTGGACGGAAGGGTCTGCTTTCATGCTGTATGACTCTGAGTTTGCACTGACAAAAATCTACACTAAATCTACACCTACCCAACTTTCCAGAATTTTGCCTAAAGTCTTGAATGTTATGACATTTTAAGATGCATCCAAATACTTTTTAAAGTTTTTGAGGTTTGCTCTGTTAACTATCCGCCCAGGTAGTGTGTTCCCAACATCTTCTGGGTGAAATTTCTTTCCTTAAATCCCCTTTAAACCTCCTGCCTTTTACTTCAAAATTATGCCCCTTGCTACTGACCCTTCAAGTAAAGGGAACAGCTGCTTTCTATCCAATTTGTTATAATCTAATATACCTCAATCAGGTGCCCTATCAGGTTTCTCTGTTCTAAAGTGAACAACCTGAACTTATCCAGCCTTTCTTCATTGCTAAACTGCTCCATCCCAACATTCTGGTGAATCTCTGCCGTACCCGTTCCAGTGCAAGCACATCCTTCCTATTGTGTGGTAACCAAAACTGCACATAGTACTTCAACTGTGTACTAACCAAAGTCCTATGCAACTCCAACACACTACTGCACTCTTGTGATCTACGCCATGACTGCTGAAAGCAAGTGTCCCATATGTCTTCTGATCAATCTTATTAATCTGCCCTACTGACTTCAGAGACCAGTAAACAAGAACTCAAAGATCCTCATATTCTTCTGAACTTTCTGGTGTCCTGCTGTTCACTGAGTACTCCCTTATCTAGTTACTTCTCCCAAAGTGCATCACATCACACTTAGGGTTAAATTCCAACTGCCACTCATCTGCCCAATCCATCTGTTATCCCCCTGTAAATGAAGACCTTGTTCCTCAGTGTTAACCACCTGGCCAATCTTTGTATCATCTGTAAACTAATTTATCACCTTCTCCTCCCACCCGCACCTTCTTCCGCATTGTTTACATTTATCACAAACAATAAAGTTACTTAGCATTACTCCCCAAGGTATGCCATTGGACACCCATCTTCAGTCACACAAACAGACTTGTACTACCAAGTCAATTCTGAATCTAACTTATCATTTGCCCTGGATCCCATGACCTTTTACCTTCTTTATTAATCTCCTATGTGGGATTTTGCCAAAGACTTTGTCAAAATCCAGAGAAATAAAATCAACTATCATCATCTAGACACCTCCGCAAAAAATTCAATCAGTTTTGTACAGCATGACATCCTCTGACAAACCCATGCTGATTACCCCGAACAAACTTTTCCTCTCCCAGTGAATATTAATTCTCACCTTCAGAAATTTCTCCAAGTTTCCCTACAACTGCTCTCTAATTCCCTGGCGTATCTCTATCACCCTACCTGAAAATTTGAACAACATTAACTGTCTTTCAGTCCTCAGACACCTTCCCTGTGGCCAAAAGGAATAAAAAATTTGGGTCAAAGCCCCATAGTCTTCTCTCTACAGTGTATCCTAGGCTCTTTGGCCGCATCTGGGGCTTGGCAACTTTTACCCCTTTTCCAAAGTGAAGACAGATGTGAAATACCTGTTTAACATCCTACCAATGCACAGATCTCCCCCTTGGTACCTTAATGGGCCCTACTCTTTCTCTAGTTATTCTCTTCTCCTTGATATACTTATAGAATATCTCACAATTCTCCATAATTTTACCCACCAGTGCTTTTTCATGCCTCCACTGTGCTCTCCTAATTGCTTTCTTAAGCTCACCCCTGCACTTCATTCTGGCCTCTGTTGATTTGCTCCCTTTGTACTTGTTGAAAGCTTCTCTTTTCTTTCATATGCAGTCCTGAATATTCCTAGACATATAGGATTCTCTGGTCTCCTACATTTCACTCTGAAGGGGACATGTTTAGCTTCCAGTCTCACCAACTCAATTTTGAACGTATCCCCCAACTCTTCCGTTGTAGATTTAGCCAGAAATAGCTATCCTAGAATCATTGAACCTCCATAGTGTGGAAGCAGGACATACAACCCATCAAGTTCACATTTTCCCTCTGAAGAGCATCCCACCCAAATCCACCCCCCTTACCTATAATCCTGCAGTTCCCATTGCTGATCCACCTAGCCTACACTTTCATGGACATATGGAAAATTTAGCATAGCCAGTCCGCCTAACCTGCACATCTTCAGACTGTGGAAGGTCTCCTTTGGTCAGATTCTGCATTAATTTAATAAGATCAACCTTCCCCAAAACCAAAACCCAATTTTGCAGACAATCTTTTTCCTTTTCCAGTACAAACTTAAAACATACGGTGCAGTGGCCACTATCACTAAAATGCTCTCCCAAAGCCATTTCGAACACACAGCTGGCTACGTTCTTCAGAATTAGGTCCAGTACTGCACTGGCCTTGTTGAACCATCTACACTGAACAGTACAGCACAGGAACAGGTCCTTCGGCACGTAATGTTGTGTCAAACATGACACCAAATTAATCTAACCCTTTCTGCTTGTCCTTGGCCTATATCCCTCCATTCCTTGCACATTCATGTGCTTATCTACAAGCCCCTTAAACGGTTACAATATCTGTCTCCACCACCTTATTCCTACCACATACTGTATAAAAATAACTTGCCCCTCACATCTCCTTTGAATTTCCCCCCCCTCACCTTAAATACCCCCTTGTATTAGACAATTCAACTTTCTGTCTATTCATCTCATAATTTTATAGACATCTATCAAATCTCCCCTCAGCCTCCACTACTCCAGAGAAAACAACGCAAGTTTTTCTAGCCTCTCCTTATAGCTTATATCCCTACTCCAGGCAGCATCCTGGAAAACTTCTTCTGCAATGTCTCCAAAGTCTCCACATCCTTCCTGTAATATAGTGACCAGAAATGAACACAATACTCTTAAATGTAGTCTAACCAAAGTTTTATAAAGCTGCAACATGACATCCTGATTGTTGTACTCAATTCCCCAACCAATAAAGGCAAGCAAGACATATGACTTCTTTACCACCCTATCAACTTGTGTGGCCACTTCCAGGAGTTATGGACTTGAACCCCAAGATCCCCCTGCTCATCAATGCTATTTAGGTTCCTGCCATAAACTGCATACTTTTCCATATCATTTGATCTTCCAAAGTGCAGTACCTCACATATACCTGTAATAAACTCCATTTACTATTTCTCTGCACATATCTGCAACTGATCAATATCCCAATGTATCTTTTGGCAACTTTCTATACTATCTCCAACACCACCAATCTTTGCACGGTCTGCAAATTTGCTAATCCACCCACCTACATTTTCGCCCAAGTCATTTATATATACCACAATTAGCAGAGGTCCCAATACGGATCCCTGCGAAACACCACTAGTCACGGACCTCCAGCCAGAAAAATACCACTACCCTTTGCCTCCTATGGGCAAATCAATTCTGAACCCAAGCAGCCAAGTCACTGTGGATCTTAACCTTCTGAATGAACAATTCTGAATGAATTGTTACATACAAGTGGACATATCCACTCCTCTATTGCTGTTGACTGTTTGAAGGTCTATTATAACCTCCAAGCATTGTGACTGCCTCCTTTTAACTCCTAATCTCTACCTACAAAGCTTCATTTGAAGACCTTCCAAGATATTGTCCCTCTTTTTGATACTGAAAAAATAGTTACAAGCTTTCATTCAAAACTTCCACAAAAAGCTTGAGAGATGTGAATTTGTTAGATACATTTAGAATGATTTAGATTTGTAAATTTGCATTAATATATCCATGCACTTGTGTGTCTGGGAATTCAGTGACCAGAGGGTTGTCTTGGCTGACACAGTTGGGCAATATACAGTTCCATCACTAAACATACAAATACGATTAGCTTCCAATCATACAGTGAAATAGCATATTTGCAGGATCATAATACTGAAGCAACATTTTACCTTCACAAACTGGACGTCAGTTAACACCCGCACAGAGTAGTCTGGAATGTAGGAATAACTACTAATGCTTTGTTGATAGGTTCCACCCCCAAATTCAACCCGTTCTGTCCGACTTCCTTGGTCTGTCCATTGTCCTCCACTGCTGTGAGATGGTGATCTAGTGACTAGGTTCATAAGAATTGAAGAGAAATAAAAATTATTCCCTTTAATTGTAATCTTGCAAATGCTTTTACATAAATGTGAGTCACAAAAACCTTACAAATGATTCCTAATGCTTCGACAAACAAAGTACTAAGTGACTTTGACATAGCTAGTTATCAGCAGGAACAGCTACTGGTATAAAGTATTATTCTAATCATTATATCCAGAAATAGTTCCAAAACTGATTAAGGTGTGGTTGCTATTTCAAGAAAGGTTACAGTATTGAAGGAAGTTATTCAGCTCATTGGATCCAAGCAGGTTCTCTGCAAGATCAATTAGACAGTCCCAAGTCTCCAGCTTTTCATCGCAGCCCTGCAAATGCTTCTCTCTTTAGATGCTTATCCTAACTCCTTTCATAACTACGATCAAATTTGCCCGAGTCACACTCACAAACAGGGCATTCTAGATTCTAATTACTCGCTGAGCAAAAGTTTTATCTTTTGGCGCATTACTTTACCATTTGTGATCTTCCTGCCACTTTAACTAGTTATCATACATTTTCATCAACAGTTAAAACCTCATTGAAAAAGTTTGTTTGCACTGCTAACAGCACCACCTATAGGTCACTATCATTTACATTTTTCATGACCAGAACCTTTGAATGGAAAGATTTTCCTATGATTTCTGACTTGACAGCACTTGTTCCTTAGGCTCAAACCATGGAAAATGGGACCTGGAGCACAGGAGAAGAGAACAGAAATCCAGAATGCCAAGAGTACAAAACTTCTAAAAGGGAGTAATAATTTAATTATGATAGATTATGTCCCTAACTTTTTTGACTTATTTTACCTCATAGCTGACCAACAGGGTGGCCCAATGTTTCAACTAGAGAGTCAGAAGGTGAAGAGAAAAATCAGTAGTACAGGGCAGCAGACTAAGGAGTGACAACAGATACATAAAGCTTTTTGGTTATTAATTCTGGATGGCCTGAAGTCTTTGACCACAGTGAAACTGCAGGTCTTTCAGATCTGCAGCAACAGCAGGCATTTCTGACTTGCTTATTGGCAGTAAACATTGGCAGGAAGCAGGCCTACAAATTCAGATCTGGTATGGCATATCACTCCACACATCCAAATAAGTTCAGATCCTCTAGGCAAATCACCCCCTAAATTGCCAACTGGGTCATCAGCAGATGTTATACTTCTTCCAACAAAATACAACTGGGAAAATCCAAGGTCAATTCATTGAATACCAAAGGTTCCGCCTCAACCAAACACATTTTCTCTTAGTTTTCAAGCATCAATTCACTGAACTGACACACACAATGCGCCCAGTACTAAGCCTCTGCTTCTTTATAAACCACACTTAAAGTAATCCAAACTGCCTGCCAATTGAAAAACAAATTGTAATGAAAATCTACACAACTCTGAAATCAGTCAACAAATGACTTGGATGGCTCAATAAATTTGAACTATGTCATTTTCTTTCTGTCAGCACCATTCACATCCATTCAATACAATCACTTTCTGCCAACACTGCTTAAGCACCTTAGTGGATCCATGTTTGTGAGCAATTTCTAATTTAAAATGGTATGCTGGTTGCTGAAAATAAGTATGTTGCAATACACTGGTTGCCACTTTACTCAAGCTATATCAAGATTTGTCTAAACCAGTGAGCCACTTTATCTCCTTTAATTAAAAGTTACGTTTTTGAATCCAGATTTCAGTCACCCATCCAAATCTCATTTTATTTGGGAAAGCATTTCATTGTTTTGCTCTGATGAGCCATAGGACATCTGCCCAAACTAAAGACAGCACATTTCGGCAAGCTATTATTTTTGCTGCTATTCGACTGGTATTAAGGTCCATTTTTGAGGAAATCCAGGAGTGATTTTACTCTGCATTACGCAAACACCTGAGCTGTACTTGATGTTGCCTCGACCATAAATAGTATGATAAATACAGTATTTGATATCTGTCATCCTGTTCCAATATCATTCACCTAATGAAACAAACAACCCATGAAAACACTGACAACTGATAACCACTTTACAAACATCACTTCCTACTATTAGGTTCTCATCTCTTTTAGAATTTTTTTTGGTTAGCTAATGGCACTTCTGATTTTGTATAACTATTCTTTAAATATACAAAGGAACATCCAAACAGCTTGACTTTTGATGTGATTAGACATATTACCACCTTTTAAATAATATCTCCTTTTGGTTAGGCGAATAACCAAAGTTAGTTGAATTCCATTAAAAAAAATTCAAATCAAGCTCTTGGGGAATCTGTATGTGTAGAATTATTTCTGTTTGCCAGATGTATACTGCACAATTTGGTGTCACAAGGAGAGGACTCAACTTACTTCAGCTTGGAAGCTTAGATACAAGTTGGTGAAGTCGAAGCTTTGGCACTCAAGTCAAGCAGGCTTGCTGGTGTTATCCATCTAAAACAGTGTAGCCTCCTGTTACAAAGGAGTGAATACTTTCTCACTACAACTTCTGAATAGTTAGGGGCCACTGTCAATTTGGAGCAGAATGGGAAGAGCTCCTGGCCAATATCAGGCCTGTCTTTCCAGGATGCACAAGTAAACTGACATAGCATGTCAATTATGGAGCATTTGGATAATCCAGAGAAGACTGACTTTACTACAAATCCACTGCCTGAATCTTGGAGAGACACCCATACACAAAAGAATCCAGGTTACAAGAGAATCCATGGATAAACTGACAACTAATTGCAAGAGGTATTAACATTGCCACAAAATGTCAAATACAAGCACATTATGAGTGTTATCAAGTGGGATCCTTTGTAAAATTATACAGTCATAGAATCATACAGCATGGAAGTAGACTCTTGCATTCAACTTGTTCGTGCTGACCAAATCCCCTAAACTGATCTAGTCCCATTTGCCAGCATTTGGATCATATCCTTCTAAACCCTTCCTAGTCATAGACTCCCTACAGTGTGGAAACACGCCCTTTGGGCCAACAAGTCCATACTAACCCTCTGAAGAGTATCCCACCCAAACCTTTTTCCCTACCCTATTACTCTACATTTACCCCTAACTAACACATCCATGTACACTATGGGCAATTTAGCATGACCAATTCATCTAACCTGCAACATTTGGACTGTGAGAGGAAATCCACACAGACACGGAGAGAATGTGCAAACTCCACACAGACAGTCGCCCAAGGCTGGAATCGAACCTGGGTCCCTGGCGCTGTGAAGCAGCAGTGCTAACTACTGAGCCATTGTGCTGCCCACGTACCCATCCAGCTACCTTTTAGATGTTGTAACTGTACCAGCCTCCACAATTTCCTCTGGCAGCTTGTTCCATAAACATACCACACTCTGCGTGAAAAAAGTTGCCCCTCAAGTCCCTTTTCAATCTATTTCCTCTCACCTTAAACCTGTGCTCTCTAGTTTTGGACTCTCCTACCCTGGGAAAAAACCTTGGCTATTAACTCTATGCCTCTTATGATTAATAAATCTCTGTAAGATCACCCCTCAGCCTCTGATGCTCCGGGGGGAAAATCCCAGCCTATTCAGCTCTTCCTATAGCTCAAACCATCCAAAATATCTTGAAATGTTGCCTAACCATTGTCAATCAGCCATGCTATCATCTTTTATTTTATATTTTCAGCACTCAATTTGCCTTTTTACTGCAGTACTCTTCAGAATGACTTATTTAGCTATAAAATGCATTGAGACATAAGACACCATATAAGTACACTTCTTTAAATTTACAAGCATCTTAAACATTACTCATTTTTTTCTCATGAGCTTTATAAAATAAATTGTCTGGTTTTTCTTTCCTGTAATAAGTTTGCCATCACACTATGGTAAAAATAGGTACAGTCATGACCAGAAAACAAGCTGTTAATGTTGGTATTTTATGGAGATTATGGTATTTTATGGATCACTTGAAAATGTAATTTTTAAAAAAAAATTTGCGATTGACTTATGAAAGAACTGAAACTAACATGGTCATTCTAAAAGATGAGACTTAACAAACAATCCAGGTCTTTTTCAATGTATAATTTCAGTTACATCACATTGTAAACTTTTGCTATAAATTCTGTGTCTTACGATCTTATACTCTAAAACTACCTGATGAAGGAGCAGTGCTATGAAAGCTAGTGCTTCCAAATAAACCTGTTGGACTATAACCTGGTATTGTGTGATTTTTAACTTTGTATTTTATGGAAGCACACATTCTTGATAGTGAAAGGTCTTCACTAATTGATTAAAGATCTGAATTAAATAAGCCATACAAAGTAATGCTCTCAGTCAACCTTTCTGAATAAGGACACCTGACTCTGTCATGAAATAACTACTTTACAAAATTAAATAAAATGAATTCAGCAATCAAAATTCACTTGCTAACAGGCGTTGTTCCACAAAACAAAACCGTTCTTAACTTTTCATTAAATTAATAATCACATTTTAAAACACTCAAACTTCTAGCCTGGCGTGCAAAACAGAAAGAGGCATATTGCTGCAGACTTTATCAAATCTCATTAGGAGCTGCCTGTTAAGTGTGTACAAAAAAAGCCATGGAGTTGTAGACAAATTATTAATTTGATTCGGAAACTAACTGAGCAGTAGGAGATGGAGTAGAAATGATAGGCAAGCACTCCAATTGGAAATATGAAACTAGCAGAATCCTACAAGGATCTGTGTTGCGAGGCTCAACTGTTCACTGTATTTATCAACAACTTACATGATTGGATGGAAGTTAATTTCCAAATTTGCCACTAAGTCAGACAGGTGGCATTGTAAGCAGTGTAGGTAGAAATGTAAAATTGCAAAGAGATTTGACAGAATAAGTGAATGGGCAAGAATGCAGTAAATATATACAAAGGTGAAATCATCCACTCTGGACCTAAAACAGGCAAAAGAGATTATTTTCCAAATGGTGAAAAGTTAGAAACAGTGGAGGGTCAAAGAAATTTGGGAACCCAGGTACACAGCTTATTTAAAAAAAAAGTGATAACCAGATACAAATAATTATTAAAAAGCTAATGGAATGCAGTTCTTTAAATTTAGAATACTAGAAACCATGTTTCAGCTTTATCATGCTCGAAGTACTGAGAGCAGTTCTGGTCACCATATTTTCAGAAGGCTTAATTGGCCTTGGAGGAGTGCAGCATTGGCTTACCAGAGTTATACCTCGACCCCAAAGACTGAACTAAAGGAGAGACTACACAAACTATGAATGCAATTCCCCTGAATTTAGAAGATTAAAGTACGGTTTGATCAAACTTTTCCAAATACTATGGTGAACATATGGGGTACATAGAAAGAAACTGTTTTTGGTAGGAAGGTGGTCTAAAAATTAGAGTCAGACCTTTCAGGAGTGAAATCAGGAAACACTTCTATACCAAAATTGGAAACTCTCTTGCATAAACAGCAAGTGATATAAGAGCAAATGGAAATTTCAAATCTGACACTGATAGATTTTTGTCATCCTAAGGTATTAAGTTGCAAATGGTCTCTTATTGAACGGTGGGGTGGGCTCAAGTGGCTTAATGGCTTTCAGCTCCTTGTAATGAGATGGAGGCTGAGGTACATTGTCAAGAACCCTTCAGTGAATGCCAAGAATAGTTTACATGTAAATGTATTCTATTTAACCTGACATAAGCACAGAACGATCACAGGAAGTTGATGTCTTGTGATTCCACTAGTGCTACTTCTTCAACAGCAGCCCTGCTTAATACCCAAGATAACTGTAAAATGAAAAAAGCATTTTAGTACATCTGATTTTGTCGTTTGAGAATATCAACTGTACTATCGCTCCTTACAGAACCTAGCAATTTCCTTGGGCCGTAACTGGGCACTAAAAATGGAAAGTGGACCCACCATTAATATGTCTTAGTTCTGTGAAGAATACCCACATTAAGATGCTTAAAAGATACACACAATAAATTCTTGATTGATATATTATAAGGTGCAAATAACTAAATGCGTAATTGTAATGCAAAAATAAAATTACAGATGCTGGAAATTTGAAATAAAAAAGTGAATAAACTCTTGTCTGACAACAACTGCAGAGACCGACACAAGAACAAATGCTTTGAATAGCATATACTTTTCATAACAATGTGTAACAGTATTAGGCTAATAGGTAGTTAGTTAAAGAAAATTACAAATATTGGTTTGGGTATTTTACATAAGAAAGTAAGAGAGAGAAAAACCATGCATGCGTTAAGATTGGGCTGAGGCTATGGAATACTGGTCACCAATGCTTAATCAATTAATATGAAATTTCATCACTTTTACTTTAAAATAAATAATCCTACTGCATTAAGACAATGCTTTATATTAACACAGATTTTTATTCATACAAAAATATAATTATTCTTAACCCAGTATTTCAAGTTGCAATCTCAAGGCTAAAGTAAACAACAGTGTGGGGAACTTAAAGAGATGAAAATATTTTGAAGACATCTGAACTGGAAATTCCTGGGACATTGTTCCACCAGTATGCATCCACTAGAGTGAACTCTGCCTATTTTCTGCTAAGGTTCAAGGCTCAGTTCCAAAAACCCTAGAATGGGGCTGTCCACATTAAGGCAGCAATTGCTGCCCACAAGGTTTCTTCCAGGTGAGCGATCTAACCCAACTATAATTCATTGGCTCTCATTAGACAGACTTCAGAACAGGTAATTAGTCCCCTTCAGAATCAATGAAAAGCTTTAGGCTTTCAGAGTCGGAAATCCTCCAATAACGTTAAAGAACTCCCTCAACACTGATAGGTCACTTAATTTAATTGACATGAAGTGCAGAGAGGAATAATGGAAAAACAAAAATACAGTCCTAATTTCAAAGTTAAAAATCACAACACTGGGTTATAGTCCAACAGGTTTAATTGGAAACACACTAGCTTTCGGAGCACTGCTCCTTCATCAAGAAGCGGCACTCCGAAAGCTAGTGTGCTTCCAATAAATCTGTTGGACTATAACATGGTATTGTGTGATTTTTAAACTTTGTACACCCCAGTCCAACACCAGCATCTCCAAATCATGGCCCTAATTTCAGGCACTCTTTGCATTTAGGTGTGACTTGTGACTTGTAATTGCTTCAGCCCCAGGAATCTCAGGGCAAAAACCATTTATAGTCATAAAAATGTTAAGCAAGGATAAAAATAAAGATATTGAGCAAATGTGTGAAAAGCAGTAAAAGGAAAATATGCAAAACTATCAGATAGAAAGAGATAAAACATAGAAAATATGAATTGAGACAGTAAGGTGCATGGAGTGTGAATTTAGTGGGATTCAGTGCAGGTAAATGCAATGTGTGTGTGTGTTTTTGAATATATCCAAGAAGAATACAATACGTAATGAAGCCACAGAAAATTACCTGGGGACCCAGCAAGAGATTCGCCTCTGCTAAAAGCAAAGGTTCGAGACACAGAAACGGGCACTATGCAAAGACAAGGTAGAAAGGGAGGAAATATTTAAGGATCATAGAGAGACAAAGAAAAAAATTAGTAATCATAGTTCATGCAAGTTTTACATAAACCATATTCATATTAATGGACCTGCTCCATTACCGTCTACATCCAAAAATTATGAAATTTCTCTATCTGCAATTTATAAAATCTTATTTATTGTAGACTAAGAGTTTTAATAGATCAGTTGAAGAAATGTTTTATTTTTATTTTGGTTGTGCTTGCTGACACCAAGAAGCATATGCATTAACAGCAAAATCACTTATGAATACAGTTACAAACATTTACAGATACCAATTAATAACACTATTATCAAAGAGACAATATGCTGGTTTGCAGAAATAAACTAAAACAAAGCACAACTTTTCCTTTAAGCTTCCAAAATTGGTTTAATACTGTGCACGTTATGTGTTAGTTATAAATACCGATTGTTTTAATTAACCAGAATATTGTGACAATAGTATTTTACAGTGATCACATAAATAAAGTGTGAAACAAAGTATAAACTTTTCTTTTAGTGTTCAATAATTATTTTAATTTCATGCATGCAAGCAAGCACTGCATTGATGTCAGCATATTGATCCTTTTCCTTTTGGTTTTGCCCAGAGTATACATCTCCCCAAGTGACACAAAGATGGATAAAATGTTCACAACCTAGAAACAAATGCTGGTGCATGGCCTTGTGTGATTTTCTTTAATTTTCCTGTCTTTGTCTCAGACCAGAATGGCTGTGAGGAAAACCGAGAAAATTTGTCTTCCATTTATCAACTCCATACAGCAGCCAATAAAGTGGTATCATGTAAAAGGTCACAATTGTAAACCAGCAGGCTGCTGTCTCCTGGCAAAATGCACAAGGAGTCTATCATTTCATAACAATGGGAGCATGGAAAATCCCTTTACTCTGACAAGCCAATTTATACACTCAAATCACTATGTGATGTGTTCAGCACTCGCACCTCCAAATATATTTTTTCTTCCTCTAAACCTTTCAATGCAGGAAGACAGATTAACTACCTTTCTCATTTTAGACTTTAGCACAGAACTTTCCAAGATTGCAGGTATTGGGACTCCAAGTGGGATCAGTAGCTCTGAGGCATCAATGGTTGTTGTGGAACTGTGACTTAGCTACAAAAGTTTTACTCTCACTCTTAACAGATGTCTATCCCCACCCAAAGCAACTGTCCTCTCAGGTCTTAATAAGAAGTCACATCAGTTTTTGAACCTTGAAATGGTGGTGACAGTTGGGAAAAGTTTGGAAAGAACTGCATAGGACCACAGCCCAATTTGACAGCTTCACAGAAACCACATTTTAATGATGCATATAAAAGTGTCGTCATTGTCCTGTATTACAAAAGGCCTCTTATACAGACAACCGAAAAGGGCCACTCCCAGAAAAGGCAAAGTTTCATTTCCAATGTTAAACTCCAACTGAAATAACTAACAACAGGCTTGTTAAAAATCATTTTTTTCTTAATTGATTTCAATTTTGGAAGTTTGCCAGTTGTCATTTACTTTTCAGGAAGCTATCCCACCTATCCTTAGCAATAGGGAGTTAATTGAATTTGTTTAGCTTTAGTTTATTAAATTAAATAGAGCTGGTGCCATAACACATGCTGAGGAAGATGGCTATAGTTATTAAACATTGATGTTAAAGCTTAATTTCAGCTCAATCATCTTCAATTGCTTCATTAATAGTATTCCCTTCATTACAAGATCAGAAATGTGACAGTTTGCAGCAAGGGTAGGTGAAGATTTGAAAGTAAAACGTATCTCTGTAAGCAACCAGTCTGAAAGACTCAGAAATAAAGTGCCAAAACAGATAAAACATATTAGAATGGATGAAATCAATGTCAAAACTTGGATGTTGGAGTTTAACGGGTACATTTGCCCTTGCTTGAAGTTGCATTTGATCACAAACAATGGATGGTTGCCATTAGACTCAACATTAGTTTGACTGATGTTTGACTGATTGACAAATGATGACTGATATCTTAAGGCTCACAACTAATGAGAAGAATACTGGATCATCTATATCTAATAGCATTGTATAAGTCACGGACAGATACTGTATGTTGCAATGAAAGATTTACTTCCCATAATGTCAAAATTGCTTAATATATAAGGCTCTTTAGGGCTATGATGGAACACTGATCATTCACCTAGATGGATGCAATCAACCAAGAGGCTTGGCACCATCTAGGACCAAGTGCTGAGGAAGGGTTACTCGACCTGAAATGCTAATTCTGATTTCTGTTCACGGATGCTGTCAGACTTTCTTTTGTTTCTGATTTACTGCATCCAGAGTTCTTTCAGTTTTTAGGGCAGGTTAGGTTTTCATTTTGAGATTGTATTATTGATCCATAGAATGCAGTTTCTCCAAGACTAACATTTGGAGTATTGTGTGCAGTTTTGGGCCTCATATTTCAGGAAGGATATACTGGCCCAGAAGTGTGTTCAGAGGAGATTCATGAGAATGGTCCCAGGAATGGAAAGCTTAACATATGAGGAACATTTGATGATTCTGGGTTGACACTCAATGCAGTTCAGAAGGATGATGAGGGATTTAATTGAAACATACCGAATACTGAATGGCCTGGACAGAGTAGATATTGGGAAGATGTTTCCATTGGTAGGAGAGACTAGAACCCAATGGCATAGCCTTTGAGTAAACATAAGACCTTTTAGAACAGAGATAAGGAGAAATTTCTTAAGCCAGAGTGGTGAATCTATGGGATTCATCGCCACAGAAGGCTGTGGAGGCCAGGTCATTGAATATATTTAAGACTGAGATTTGATAGGTTCTTGAGTATTTAGGGGATGAAGGGTTATGGAGAGGAAGTGTGAGAATGGGGATGAGAAATTTATCAGCCATTATTGAGTGGAGGAGCAGATTCAATGGCCTAATTTCTGCTCTTCTGTCTTATGACATGCCACAGTTACAGCATGTGCAATAAAGATGGAAGGCAATTTAACAAGATACTTTAAGAGAACAAAAACATGCTTTATCTTGCCCTTGAGGCTGTTTGAGGCACTTCACTTTCAATTAATTATCATTTGAAGTCTAGAAACTGTAATGTAGGTGGATAGTAGTATAGATTTAGATGGGCACCCCATTAGGGGGGTTGTAACATCATCAACATGCCAAAAGTAATGTGTGCTATGGTTAAATTTGAAGAACTGGTATCTGGAAAGGAAGAATGTACTGAGACATAATGAGACAGTGACAGTAATTGAATTCCTTGTTCAGATGACTGATGCAGACACAATGAACACAACCTCCTTCATTGTAACAATTTCAGTGATTCTGTGAATTTCACATGAAAATTGTGCACCACAGAAACCCACCACAGAAAGACAGCAAAAAGCATCCATACAGATACAGATTGCCCTTTAACCTGCCCTTTAACCTGCTCCCTGGGCTTTTTTTTTAGAAAGGTGAATCACTTTCATAAGTGTGCAAATGCCCATCCACTGATTTTGATTCTCAAAGTAATAGTTGTTCAATAACAAATTAACAACTGCTTACAACACAAGAGATCAACTAACAAAATCACTGCAATCTAACCAAAAATAATCCTCCCTTTTCATAGATTCAAAAACTGCTGGCTCTCCTGTGCATTACATGTCCATAATATATAGAATGTTCTTATTTTATAATTATCTTTAATTGATTTTCTGGTGTTCGCGTTTGTCACAAAAATACATGTGATTAGCATACAGTGTGATACAGCTGGATAAAGGCTTCATCAAAATATCCACTTGTTACTGAATGAAAGGAATTAATGCATTTAAATCAGTCTATCAATCTTTGTTGAAGTAGCAAGTTTAAAAATTTGATTCGGGCTGATTTTACGAAACATTCTCTAGTTCAATTACAACTCTATGCCAATTTATTTTTATACATCCTGGTCAGAAAATATTTGCTTTGTCAGTTTGTCTAACTCTGCATCTGAGTCAAAGAGTGTGGTGCTGGAAAAGCTCAGCCAGTCAGGCAGCATCCGAGAAGCAGGAGAGTTGAAATTTCGAGCATAAGCTCTTCATCAGGAACAGTGCATCTGCAACAATGAGCAAATGCAGTCATAATACTGGGGGGGCGGGCCTAAATGACAATTTACTGGTTAATCTACTATTCATTTCAGAAACTGAGAAATAAACAACTGGTTTAAAAAGTTATCATCGAAAATAAAGCAGAACCTTTTCTGACTCATCATGTGTGATCAGAAGGTAGACTAAGCTGATGGATAAATTGTTTATCTTAACAATTGAATGTAAAGACAGCGTGCAAACTGTACAGGAGACAATATGAGTTATAACAGCTGTGGTAATATCAAGAGATTGCACCTTGGTTAAATTCTCAATCTCAAATAAAAAAAAAATTCAACAGCAGGAAAATGCAAATTTGGATGGAACGTGGGAAAAGTCAAACTTGTGGTCGCCTTACTGGGAATGTGGAGGGGTAAGAAAATAAGGAAAGATAAAGAGACATCTCCTCAGGCACTAGTCCAATTCTTTTCTAATTTGACACAATTTCAAGACAGAAGGGAAATGCATCAATAAATTCGGCAGATTGTGATGACATTCATATTAACAGTCATGTTAACAGTGTTAAGAACAGTCTTAAGTGGTCATACATCATCAAATCACAAGAGCTACCAGATTACTACAGTTTGACAGCATGGAACTGGCAATTTCAATGCCATGGGAAAATTACAGTAAGAGTCAATTTTAAGTTGTTCTACTTTAACATAATTTGGTAAATACAGCCTGTGTTCATGGTTAGCATCGCAAGGTTAGTTTACAGTCATTTCACCCCAGGTGATCCAAGTAGCATCATTTTGGTTTGGTCTCAACTGTCCTGACTCTCTCTCTACCTGGGAGTGGACTGCAGATGTTGGAGATCAGAGTCAAAAAGTGTGATGTGGAAACTCACAGCTGTTCAGACAGCAACCGAGGAACAGGAGAATCGATGTTTCGAGCATAAGCTCTTCATCAGGAATGTCTTTACTTTCAATTGTTAAAATAAACAATTTATCCATCAGCTTAGTTTACCTTCTGATCACATATGATGAGTCAGAAAAGGTTCTGCTTTATTTTCTATGATAACTTTTTAAACCAGTTTTTTACTTCTCAGTTTCTGAAATTAATAGTAGATTAACCAGTAAATTGTCATTTAGCTCCCCTCAATATTATGGCTGCGTTTGCTCATTGTTGCAGATGCACTGTTCCTGATGAAGAGCTTATGCTTGAAATGTTGACTCTCCTGCTCCTTGGATGCTGCCTGACTGGCTGTGCTTTTCCAGTACCAAACATTTTGACACTCTCTTTCTGTAAAATCTCTGGTTCACAGATAATGTTGATCCATGACCTTTCCTCTAATTTCTCCTTCTTCAGTTCACGGTTTCTGCTGGCACACCCTCTCACTACCAACCCTCAGGATCGTGGATTACCTGCCGCAAGTCAAAGCTGCTCTGTCTCTGCTGCTCACCCATAAAGCTCTCATTCACAATGAGGGTTCAAGAGAAGGAGAAGCGGGGAGCTGTAAGGTCAGCAAAGAAGAGTTCACATTGACTGGAAGGGTCATAGAGTAGAATATAGAAAAGTACAGAACAGAACAAGCCCATGATGTTGTGCCGAGGTTTAATCCTAAAGTAAAATATGATAACCTATGCACCCCTCAACTCACTGCTATCCATGTGCATGTCCAGCAGTCGCTTAAATGTCCCCAATGACTCTGCTTCCACCACCACAGCTGGCAACGCATTCCATGCATTCACAACTCTCTGCATAAAGAACTTACTTCTGATGTCTCCTCTATACCTTCCTCCTAATGTCTTCAAACTACGACTCCTCGTACCAATCAATCCTGCCCTGGGAAAAAGTCTCTGGCTGTTGACTCTATCTATTCCACTCGTTATCTTGTATACTTCGATCAGGTCTCCTCTCTTCCTCCTTCTCTCCAGGGAGAAAAGTCCGAGCTTTTTCAGCCTTTCATCATAAAGCAAGCCCTCCAGTCCAGACAGCATCCTGGTAAACCTTCTTTGCACCCTCTCCAAAGCCTCTGTATCTTTCCTATAGAAGGGTGACCAGTACTGGACACAATATTCCAAGTGTTGTCTCACCAGGGACTTGTACAGCTGTAGCAAAACCTCACGGTTTGGGAGAGAGGGGAGTAGGAGAGGGAAAACTGCCTGAATACTAAATCACACTCCTATAATTAACATGTTGAACCTTTTTTAGTCCCTATGGGGACCCAGGTTCAAATCACACCACGGCAGATGGTGAACTTTGAATTCAATAAAAAAAATCTGGAATTAAGAGTCTAATGATGACCATGATTCCATTGTTGATTGTTGGGAAAAACCCATCTGGTTCACCACCTGGTTAGGGAAGGAAACTGTTATCCTTACCTAGTCTGGCCTACATGTGACTCTACACCCACAGCAATGTGGTTGACTTTTAACTGCCCTCTGGGCAATTAGGGAAGGGCAATAAATGCTTGCCAAGCCAGTGATGCCCTCAACCTGTGAATCAATAAAACAGGTGGATCTTGAACACAGACCTTTTGGCTCAGAGTGAGGGATGCTATTACCATGCCACACAGTCCTCACTATCTCTGATGACTTTGATGCAAGAAGGATACAGCTGCTACTTGAGCTATTTATAACTAGACTTAACCAACATTGAGAGTCACAGAAAAAGTAATAAAGAATATATATTGCATCCTATACAGTTTCTCCACTGGTGAGGAGTCAAATAACATAGAACATTTAGACATTATGGAATATCATTCTGTACCATATCAAATGGTTATGTTTCCAAATTTCTCTTCAAGGTATTGATTTCTTCCCCGAAAATGGTTTCAAAGGTGTCAGTCACTTTCTGGTACTTTGCCCATCTTGTCGTTATTGATTTCTAAGGTTGGACTTAGAACATCAGCAGGCTATTTAATTACTGTAGACATCACAGCTGAGACCAATCCAGACCTCGAATGATAAAGTGCAAAAAGCCTAAATGATTACTCTCTCCTAACTCATTGTGCTGCGGCTAATGGTAGTGACCCAAGTATTGCACTGGATGAGATCAGCTCACACAGCATTGCCTGGGAATCAGACCTGGAGCTTTCCTCATCTGAATCGTCCTTTTTTTTTGCTGGATAAACTCATAAGCTAGTAAAGGAAATCATTAAAGTATTTCATATGAGTGAGGGATGATAATTAAGTCACATGCTATGGTACCACTTTCCATAATGAAAAGCAACAGGAGCAAACTGTAAGCATGCTTCTGACAGCTTACGTGAGGAGAATGTGAATTCTTGATTCCCTCCTCTACTGTCAGTTAGTTAATGGAAGAATATGTAGCAGTCCGTACCAAGTTAAAGTTTCTCAAGACAACTTAGGTTTTCAGGGAAAATGCACCTAACTATGAGCGGTTCTTTTTGATCTGTTGCTCCTTAGGAGACACTAAATAAAATGATCCTGTTCACCGAGCCATTCACATGGGATTCTGTCGCCTACCATTATTCATCCATCCACAGTTATCAATCATGTCAGAATTTGTAAGTTTTGTCTTGACTCCTACCTCCCTCCCCCATAAAAAATTAATACTCTAACAGCGCATTCTGATGGATCTGCAGGAAACAAATACATTCATACAACAGGTACTGGTTTCATGGCAATAATAGTTTTTGCCCTACATTGAAAAGGCATAGTCAGATGAAGACTATCATACTAAGCTCACCGCTTTTCTTTATTTTATAAAGAGAACACGGGAATATTAATAACATTATTTGAATTTAACATATGATTGATCTTTTTAAACTGCACACTATCTCAACTTCAATTTTTTCTCCAAAGAGAGAATCATTTTTCACTTACTGGAAGCTATGCTATTTGCAGTGGAGGGCCCAGGTAATAATTTCTATTTAGGATTTTATGCATAATGTTCATAAGACTATTATTCCAAAGTTGGTGCAATCAGAAAATGCAGCAGACATGTTGATCTGTGCAGAGGGAAACTGTATTAATGTTTCAAGTCAAAAAACATCCATTAAACTCAATACTAGATTTCCAGCATGCACATGTCACTTTTGAATTAATGACAAAAAGCTTTTACAGACTTCAATTAATAAAAGTATTGAATTGAAATGTGTAAAGAACAATACAAAACAGTCTGAAATCATAGCACATCACAACCTTTAGAGTATCACAAAAAGTATATTAATTTCTTTAGAATGTTCCAAAATGAAGTGAAGTTGAAGACAGTTTGCAAGATAGGACAGGATTTTTAAGATGGCAGATTGGTCAGCAACACACAGCTGTAATGTTATGTATGCTGCCACCTGTATGCTGTAGTACTCTGCATCATGGCATGCCCTGGCATTGTGCAAGAGACATACAATGACAACTGACTGCTGCACTCTTCAAATGCTGATCTAACCTACACTGTCCCATTGCTATCCATATATATGTCGAATGCCTTATTTAAATGCCCTTAACATCGGTGAGTCTACCACTGTTGCAGCCAGGCTGTTCCACGCCCCTACAACTCTGAGTAAAGAAACTACTCCAGATATCTGTCTTAAATCTACCACTCCTCAATTTAAAGCTATGTCCCCTCATGTTAGCCTTCACCATCCAAGGAAAAAGGCTCTCACTGTCCACCCTATCTAACCCTCTGATTATCTCATACATCTCGATTAAGTCACCTCTCAACCTTCTTCTCTCCAATGAAAAGAGCCTCAGTTCCCTCAGCCTTTTCTTGTAAGACCTTCCGTCCATACCAGGCAACATCCTAGTAAATCTCCTCTGAACCCTTTCCAAAGCTTCCACATCCTTCCTACAATGCGGTGACCAGAACTGCATGCAATAATCCAGATGCAGTCTTACCAGAGAGTCTTGTACAGCTGAAGCATGACATCATGGCTCTGAAACTCAATCCCTCTACCAATAAACACCAACACACCATATACCTTCTTAACAATCCTATCAACCTGGGTGGCAACTTTCAGGGATTAATGTACCTGGACACCAAGATATCTCTGTTCAACTACACTGCCAATAATTTTACCATTAGCCCAGCACTCTGCATTCCAAAAAGAAAACTTTAAAGATGATAAAATATCTAATTACATTAGGATGTCATGGCACCAGAAATGGTATTGTTAGGAGGATGTAGTTTCAGAGATTGGCCAAACACAACTCAAAATTGGACATCCTGAAGACAATTCTTAAGGTATAAAATTACTTCTATGATAAAATCCCTACAGTGTGGAAACAGGCCCTTTGGCCCAACAAGTCCACACCGACCCTCCGAAGAGTAACCCACCCAGACCCATTCCCCTACCATATTACATTTATCCCTGACTAATGCACCTAGCCTACACATCCCTGAACACTATGGGCAATTTAGCATAGCTAATTCATCTAACCTGCACATCTTTTGTGATTGTTGTAGGAAACTACTGCACCCCGAGGAAGTCTAAGCAGACACGGGGAGAATGTGCAAACTCCACACAGACTGTCACCAGAGGCTGGAATCGAACTTGGGTCTCTGGTGCTATGAGGTGGCAGTGCTAACCACCATGCTGCCCGAGAAACTGGATTCCAAGTCAGAAGCCGAATAATGCATTGCTGTTTGCAAAGGGGAGCATCGTGGATTATGTTATTGCAAGAATAAAAGAAGCTGCAAAAACATTCAAAGACATTCTCAAGCTCATAAAATTCTTGGAAAAGCACAATTTAACAGAAAGATACAGTATCTTGGGGAATCTGTACATAAAGTGACAAATGATCTGCGCAGATTAATGGAGAGACTATGGTGACTTAAATGTGTCAACTATGGTGACTAAGAGTCCAAACTGTTGTAGGCATTCCAATGAGTCTTTGGCAGGCCTAACTCTAGGTGGTAAGCAAAGCAAAGGACTGAAAGCAACACATCAGGTCGGCTCCAATAGGCAAAAATAAAACTTGGAAAAGGAAATCACTGAACTCCATTCACTTCTTAATGTATAGAACCACAACAGACGTGATAAGTCAATGCAATGGGCAGGTCAGACACAATAATTATGGTAGAATTCAGTGTGCAGTTTGAAAGAGAGAAGGCAAAATCGGATGTAATGGTGTTATAGTTAAATAAAGGTAATTATAGGGGCATGAGAGAGGAACCGACTAAAATCGATTGGAAGCAGAGCCCAGTAGAGCTAAAAAGTCTAAAAATTGAGAAATCTCCTGGCCCAGATGGGCTACATCCTAGAATTCTGAGGGAGGTAGCTGAAGAAATAGCAGAGGTATTGGTTGTAATCTTTCAAAAATCACTGGAGTCAGGGAAAGTCCCAGATGATTGGAAAATGGCTGTTGTATCCCTTTTGTTCAAGAAAGAATCTGACAAAAGATGGAAAATTATGGGCCGATTAGCCTAATTTTGGCTGTAGGTAAAATTCTAGAATCCATCATTAAGGATGAGATTTTTAAATTCTTGGAAGTCCAAGGTCGAAATAGAACAAGTCAGCATGGATTTACTAGGGGAGGTTGTGCCTGACAAACCTGTTAGAATTCTTTGAAGAGGAAACAAGTGAGTTAGATAAGAGAAACCAGTGCTTAAAAATGTGTTGCTGGAAAAGCGCAGCAGGTCAGGCAGCATCAAAGGAACAGCAGAATCGACATTTTGGGCATAAGGCCTTCTTCATTCCTGCTGACCTGCTGTGCTTTTCCAGCAACATATTTTAAGCTCTGATCTCCAGCATCTGCAGTCCTCACTTTCTCCAAGAGAAACCCAGTGGATGTTATCTATCTAGACTTCCAAAAGCCTTTGATAAGGTGTCTCAACTAGTCACAAAAAGACATGACTCACTCTCACGAGTATCCTTACATACATATGAGGAAAGACACCACTTCGACTGGGACAACACATCCACCCTAGAACAAGCCAAACAGAGACACGCACGAGAATTCCTAGAAGCGTGGCATTTCAACCGGAACTCTATCAACAAACACATTGACTTGGATCCCATTTACTACCCCCAAGGAAAAGAACAGGAAATGACATCACCATAGGAAATGACATCACCACAGGAAATTGCATCACCAACCCAAGGAAACCCAAACACAATAGAAAGCAGGCCACCCCACCAGTGATTCATCTGGAAGCTCACTGATGTTACCTAGTATAGTGACGAAACGTCTGAAAATGAACCTTCCAGCTCAGTGAGCAAACCTACACCCATAGTAGGTCATCTTCAGAAAAGAGGACACACATAGAAAAACGAAAGTCCAAAAGGTACTCACACAAAAAGAGGTTAATGAGGTATAATAGACTTCATAAAAAGACAAACTCAGTTTTGCTAGGGTAAATAGTGACCCAGACCAAACGTTTTGCAAGTGAATATTGTTATCAATAAGTATCTCAGAAACTTTAAATATGGGAGAAAGTGTCATAATATTTTCAGGATTGAGAGGAAAGCCTTAAAAATTCCAGCCCATTTGAACGTAGGTAATTATAATCTAGCTAGCAACTAACTAGCACTGGACTTGAGCTATTAACTCTGTTTTCTCTCAACAAATGTTGCCAGACCTGCTGAGTTTCTCCTGCATTTATGGTTTTAATTTCTAATCTGCAATGTCCATCATCATTTGTTTTACCAGATGCAATTCTCTCCACCTCTCACGAGGCACACAGTCAGAGATGAATTCATTGACTTTTAACACTGAACTCAAAGGAAATAAAGGGCATTTTTCAGTTACTTTGAGGCTGTAAACCAGTACATCTGCTGGTTTAGATCTTTTGTTCCGAACTGTACTAGCTTCTGGCCTCTCATCTCTCTTCCATCGGATTGCAAACATACAACTTAGTAAATATATCAGCAATATTCCGCCAGGTCATTAAGTTGTATGATTTCTCAGAAATGCTGTTTTGACCCAATTCAAAAAAGAATTATCCGATGCTTAAAAAAAAGTCAACCAAAAGAATCAAAAACCATTCACCTCTTTAAACCAAGTTCCAAAATAACAATATCTTATAAACCTTCATCACAGTTTAAATTATCAATGTATAGCATAAAAATGTCTCGATCTTGCGGCCAATTTCCTGTGTGACGTTTAAAGGCTAATTTATTTTTATGACTACAACCAATCAAGATCACACTTTGCAATGCAAACAGATGTTCAAACCATAGAATACAAATAGAAGAAAAACATAATAGCGAAGGCTGGCCTGCTTTCACACTGAACACATCAGCTGAATGAAGCTGTCAAAAGTATCTTGTACTAGTCATTTTTGTTAAAAATTAATAAAACAAACTGCTGATGGAGACTTCAAGAAGCCTCAAACAGCTGCATGTATTATTGACAAGCACAGAGGCAGTTGAAAATTCAATCCTGTCACCATATGTCACCCCTGTCACTGCCACCAAAACTAAACTCTTTAATATACACAAGAAACAATATTCAAAAGTTGTAAAACTACTGCAGAATCTACTTTCAATTTTGTGAAATATTGGTACTAAAATACTAAATGTTCCCTTAAAATGCAGCACAAATGAGCCAAGCAAAATTATTGATCATTGTGAATGCTGATTTGAAGCTACAGAATCTACCACCAACTCCTACGGACAATTTAAAATAAATGTTCTAAACACTATGTGACATTAAGAGAGAAATTTTACCTGTAGAAGCCACAGGTAAGAGTGCAGGTACACCGTAATAAGTGAATGCTCCATTTTCAAATTTCAAGCCTTCTTTGCTTATTTCAACTTCCACCTTTCCCTATATGAAATAACCATTGCATGAAGTCAGAATTATAAGTCACACATGATCAAGCATTGCGATTAGCAGTCATTGTATCAATCTTATGGCTAATTTTATTTATCTCACTCACATCTTTGAAGTCCACTAATTTTGGATTCCTATATATATTCCTATACGGCTTGTTCAGATTCAATTCTATTTCCTCAGTAAAGTGCTTAGTTTTCCATTTTCACCTCCTCACATGATCATGAAGTAGGTCATTTGCAGGTGCCAAATCAAATAATGCCATTCTGAAATCTCCTACATTTCTCTTGTCAGCAATCAGTCACATTCACAGTCTAGCTGCTGGAAAGTGAGACATACAGTGAGGTTTCCTGATACTGCAAGATATGACACATTTATGAATAGCAAGGAGATTCAGAGTTTAAGACTATCAGGAAGAAGTGAGCTCTGTGGGCTTAACACCCTATAAATTGTTTATTTTCTGATCTGAAAGTCAGATAGGAAGCAGCTGCCAATACAGAAAGTTATTTGAAGTAGAAATATTAGCCAAGGAACCAGAAAAAGAAACACAGATCAGAAGCAAAGGAAATTATAATGAGGAGTGATTTCACTGGATTATGTTCAGACACATTCAAGCACCTGACTTTTGGTTTCCTGTTAGCACTGTGGCCTTATAAAATTTGTTCTTTTCCAACAGTATTTTTCTTTGTTGACATTTTGACAATTGTAGCACCAGTACACTCTAAGTATCGGAGTATAATGCACATTTAATGAACAATTTGAACATCGTAATTTTCCATTTGTTAAACAATATTATTTGCAGAGATTTTTCAATAAGTAATTGCCTAAAGGCATCACTCTGTGTACATACTGGGAGACTCTGCTTGACTTTGTAGTGGATTATCTAACCACAACTGACAGAAAATTAAAATTGGCATAATTGGGTGCATGACTCAGCTAGTGGAATTAATCAGTCATTCTATGCCTAATCACTATCCCACCTCCAATCCTAACAAAGGTCAATATATGGATGCTGATTGAGAATGTTATGAAATTGACTGTGAGACCATTCACATTTAAACACACTTGCATCTGGGTATACAAATGCAGCATAAGATGGCTACCAATATACAATAACCCATAAACATTAATAAACCAAGAAAGGCAGTTAGTGTTGTTGGCAATAAACATATTTTACAACTACAACTGATGACTAGGAACTCACATTGTCACTGTTTATCACACAAGAAGTTAGGATTGAATATCCCAACTACAATATTCGACTGGCATCTCAGAAACATTATTTTGAGGAGGATGTTTCAAACTTAGAAAGCTGTGAATAATCACTTCCTGGAAGAGCTTTCTCTGAGATAGACAGCATTTTAATCAATAAAGGAATTAAGAATTATAGGGGAAAGGCAGGAAAGTGTAGCGGAGGATAATTAGATCAACCATGATCTCATTAAATGGTAGAGCAGACTCAATGGGCTGAATGACCTACTTTGGCTCTTACATCTTCTGCTGTTATGAAGGAAATTAAATACATTAAGTTAATGTAAGAGTCTTTTAGAGTTTACAATTTAACCGAATAAACAGGGTCAGTGGGTCAAATATATGAAACACATACTTTTGCTTTTATTAATTCTTTAATGGGATGTGGATATTTTTGCTGGGAAGGCCAGCATTTACTGCCCATTTCTAATTGAACTAAATAGTTTGCCAGACCAATTCAGAGGATAACCATACTGTCTGGAGTCACATGTAAGTTAGACCAAATAAGGACAGCAGATTTCCTTCCCTGCAGGTCATCATTGTTGAATTAGATGATACTTAGTATGGTGACCATTTATTAATAAGTGGTGAGATTTGAACTCACATCCCTATTATCTTGGGCCTCTGGATTACAAGTCCAGTCACATTATAACTACATGACCATCTCCCTCAGTATAGCAAAAGGCAAGAGTGCTCCATAATCTCAATGATGTAACAATAAGGAATTTAGATAGTGACATACCTGTAAGATAAGTACAAAATAATCAACAGGTTTATTCCGTTGGTAAAGATAGTGGTCGAGGGACTGTTTGTTTTGCCAATCATACTTTAATTCCCAGATGACGTTGGGATGTTTGAGAAGCCTTAGCAGAATCTTGTCTGATATATATGTGCTTTTAAAAGGTTCCACCTCTATTCAAGAAAAAAAAGATGCGATCTTGAAATATCTTTCATAGTGATATCACTTTGCCTTTGCATTCCAATTAAAAACGTGCCTATTCTTACCGAAATCCCCCCAGTTCACAATGTTTTGTCTTCAGCGTGCAGTCTACTCCAGTCTTGAATTAGTTTAATTCAAATGATCTGTAGTCTTGAATTTTTTTTTTAAATAATGAGATATTGTCATTTCTTTATCAACAGACTACAGTTTCTTTCATGAAAGCAAATTCAAAACTTTATAACATTAGCACACCTTTGTAATCAGTAAAAATTATTTTCTAATTTGAAGGGTTACAAAATGCAGAAGGAGAGAAAAACAACAAAAGACAGTACATAATTAGGTTGAGTGATACAGATTTGAATTTATACACCATTTTTAAATAAATTCTAAATGAGCTTCAAGTAAAGTGAATTTTGAAAACTGAATGTGGGAGGGTAACCTGACCAAGATCATTGCACTTGTCTTTAAAGGGAAAATACTTTGATCTTATTAGATTCTCTGAAAGATCAGCAAGGAGGGTAAATAAAAGGGCAACAGTAGATGCAGTGTTTTTAGATCTCTGAAACATGCTACAAGATGCCATCTAACAGCTTACTACACAAAACAAGAGCTCACCGTGTTTGGGATGATATATTGGTTTGAATAGGGGGTTGACTAAATAATTGGAAAGAGAAAGCCAGGATGAATGGGCTACTTTCAACTTGGCAAGCTGTAACTTTGGATTGCAACAATGGTCAGTGCTGGGGTCTCAATTATTTATACTGTAATCAATATTAATGACAAGGGCGAAGGACTAACTGCATTGTCGCCAGACTTGCCAACAGTACAAAAATAGGAAGGAAGTCATGTTGTCAAGATGATACAGTAATCTGCAAAATGAAATTGAGTCAGTGACAAAACATTTGGCAGATGGAAGTATGTGAGAAATGTGAAGTTGTCCATTTTCGCAGAAAGATTATAGAAACAACATATTATTTATGTGGAGAGAGACTACAGAATACTGAGATGTACAGTGATATAAGCATCCGCTTAACAAAAAAAATCAGAAAAAGATGGTGTGCATGTACAGCAGGTAATTAGGAAGGAAAATTGAATGCTGACTTTTGTTTTAAAGGGGATGAAGCATAAAAGTCTTGTCTTAATTGCAAAGGGCATTCAAAAGTGTACTCCCATTGAATGCAATTTTGGCCTCTTAAAAAAAGACATAACTTGGAAACTATACTAGGCTAACTCCTGCAGGGAAGGTGATGTATTAGAAGGAAAGATTAGCAATTTGGGTCCGTTACTCAGTGAAGTTTAGAAGAATAAGGTGATCCTGTTGAAATATACAAGAATCTGAAAGAGTTTCTTGGTTAGATCCTGAGAGAATGCTTTCCCTCATAAAACAATGAAGAACTGAAGACATGGCTTAAAAATAATTGGCTTCCCATTTCTCCTGAGATAACAAGAAATTGCTTCTCTCTGATGGCTGTCTTCTGAATTTTCTTGGCAGGCAGGAAAGTGGAGTTAAGGTCACAAGCAGAACAACTTTGATCTTACTGAATAACAGGGTAGCTTTTGGGCCAAATGCCTACTGCTGCTCCTACTTCATGTAGATCATCACATGATTTTACTGTTCACTTTGCAGTTTTAAAGTTTTCAGTTGCATGTAGTCCATAAGGAACAGAAGTAGGTCATTTGGTCCATCGAATCTGCTCTGCCATTCAATGAGATCATGCCTTTCCCCACATTCATTGACTCTCTCTGAATAAAAATCTCAACCTTGAATATACTTAACAACCCAGGCTCAAAAGCCCTCTGCAGTAACAGTTCCAGTAATCATTACCCTGACAGGAAAATAATTCTTTGTTAACAGTGTTTTAATGGGTGACCCCTTACTCTGAGACTATGAACTGGTCCTAGACTCTCTCATAAAGGAGAACAAGTGGGACAATGATCATTCAACATCTTGAGTAGCTGTCCTGTGGTCACTGGCCAAAAGGATTCAGACAATTGATTAAAACAGCATAAGTTATCACCCCCTATAAATAGGAGACATCAAAAAATGCTGCTATTTGGGGTGGGATGATGGCACAATGGTTAGCACCGCTGCCTCTCACCACCAGAGGCCCACGTTCATTTCCAGCCTTAGGCGACTGTATGTGGAGTTCGCACAATATCTGTGTCTATGTGGTTTCCTCCCACAGTCCAAAGATGGCCATGCTAAATTGTCCCACTGTGTCCAGGTAAGTGTACATTCAGTGGATTAGCCATAGTAAACGTGGGATAGTAGGGATACGCTGAAGGAGCTGGGTCTTGTTAGGATGCTGTCTGGAAGGTCGGTGCAGATTTGATGGGTTGAATAGCCTCTTTTCAGACTGTATGATTCTAAGTGCTCTGGGGCAGAGCACGGTCCTCAGAAAGCTGTCTTGACCCAATAGAAGGTGGACCAGAAGAGGAGGGGGTGGTAAACTCAGGGATGAGTTTCCTAACACTTTTGATAAAGAGCAGGATGCAGCCTTTACAAGATGACTGACACTGTCCATGCCAACAATCTGAGTGCACCCTGATACCGGTGAACCACAGAAAATCACTATGATTGTCACTTCTTTTTATATAATTAACTAATGCATATCTAAAGTGCTGAATCTTAGCAAACTCCAAGAAACAACCAGAAAATTACTACAAATTGTTGACTGCGTATATTAGACAACTGTGATCACAAACACTACTCCTCCACCAAAATCAACACCTCCCTATTTTTTGACTCCACTTCCTTAAAAGTTAAGGCTAACAGTCCATTTGCTTTCCCTATTACCTGCTGAACTACACTTTTTGTGATTTATGCATGAGGACTCACAAATCCATCTGAGCTGCAGATTTCTGCAGGTTTTTAAAAAATTCACCAGCTTTGCTGGATGGGCCAGTATTTACCGCCAGTTCCTAGTTGTGCTTGAGGTGGTGGTGGTGAGCTGCCTTCTTGAAACACTGCAGTCCATGTGCTCTAGGTTGACCCACAATGCCTTCAGGGAGGGAATTCAGGATTCTGACACAGCAACACTGGGAAGGACAATATATTTCCAAGTCACATGGTGAGTAGCTTGGAGGGACCGTGCAGGTGGTGGTGGTCCCATGTATCTGCTGCTGTTTTTCTCGATAGAAGTGGTTGGGGATTTGGAAAGTGTTATCTTAGAATCTTTGGTGAATTTCTGCAGTGCATCTTGTAGTTGGTACAACTGTTGCTACTGAGCTTCGATAGTGGAGATAGTGAGTACTTGTGGATGCAGTGCCAATCAAGCGGGCTGCTTTGTCCTGGATGGTGTCAAGCTTCTTCAGTGTTGTTGGAGCTGCACTCATCCAGGCAAGTGGTGAATATCCCATCACACTCCTGACTTGTGCCTTGTAGACAGTGAACAGGTAGTCAGGAGGTGGATGTGGCAAGACTGAGAAGCTTAGATCTGGTCTGTTGGTTGCAGAATATCTTAGCTCTATCACTTGTTGCTTATGCTATTTGGTATGCAAGTGGTCCTGTTTGGTAGCTTCACTAGGTTGACATCTCATTTTTAGGTATGCTTGATGCTTCTCCTGACATGCCCTCCTGCACTCTCCATTGAACCAGGTTGATCCCCAAGCTTGATGGAAATCATTGATGGAGAAAATGCTGGACCATTTAATTAATATTTATCTTTTCTATTTTTCCTGCCAAAGTACATAAGCATAATGTGGGAAAATAAATGGTTATGTGCCAAGTTTTTGCCCACTCACTTAACCTGTCTGTATTTCTGCAATCTCTTTGTGTCATCCTCACTGGTTGTCTTCCCATCTACTTTCCAGTCACTGGTAAACTTCCAGCATCCAAGTTATTAAAATAGACTGCAAATAATTGTGATACCAGCACTGATCCCATTGGCATGCCATTCTGAAAATGTGCCCTTTTTTCCAACTCTCTATATTCTATTACTAACCAATCCTCTATCAATGCTAATATTCTATCCCAACATAATGGGCTCATATTATTAAGTGGTCTTATGTGTGGTACCTTATTGAATGTCCTTTGGAAATCACATATGCTTCATTGACTATTTCTTATCTGTTTTGCTCATTACCTCGAATTTTGTGAGACATACCTTTCCCTTCATGAAGCATTGCTGATTCTGTTTGATTACATAATGCATTTCTAAATGCTCTACTATCACTGCTGCTGCTGAGCATCGGTGGTGGAGATAATGGGTGTTCATGGACGTAGTGTCAATCAAGTGGGCTGCTTTGTCCTGGATGGATCAAGCTTCTTGAGTGTTGTTGGAGCTGCACCCATCCAGGCAAGTGGGGAGTATTCCATTACACTCCTGACTTGTGCCTTGTAGACGGTGAACAGTTTTTGGGTAGTCAGGAGGTGGATGTGGCAGGATTGAGAAGCTTAGGTCTGATTTGTTGGTTGCAGCATATCTTAGTTCTATCACTTGCTGCTTATGCTATTTGTTGGTTGAATAGGCCAGATATAAAAGAGACCCAAGGGGCAACTTTTTCACACAGAGGGTGGTGCGTGTATGGAATGAGCTGCCGGAGGAAGTGGTGGAGGCTAGTATAATTGCAACGTTTAAAAGGTATCTGGATAGGTATATGAATATAATGGATGCTAATATTTCCCCAATGACAAATATTAACGCTAACTGGCCTACTGTTACCTGTATTTTGTCTCCTTCCCTTTATAAATTAGGGTGTTACATTTGCAATCTTCTGGGACTTCCCCAGATTCTAAGGATTCTTGAAAGATTATTATCAGTGCATCCACTATCTCGGTAACTATTTACTTTAAAACCAGGACATAACCTATGCAATCCATGGGATCTATCTACCTTCGGCCCTATTAATTACTGTAATATTTATCTCTGGAGATTATTATAGTCTTCTGATTAATATATATTTTTAGAATGCTAGTAGTATCTGCTTTCAAGGAAACTGATACAAAGTATTCATTCAACCCCTCTGTCATTCACATTGAATAAATGGAAGAATGTTGGTTGCTGAACCCATCAAGGATGCCAACACTTCCTTGCTCCAACAAATTATTTAATACATTTGCAACCACATTCCTGTGATGCCCATCATGTTATACCTGCCAATTTTTATCTGTACCACAAGCTCATTTACTTTATTCCTTATACTGCGTGTATTTGGACAGAGGCATAGAGATGTATAGCACGGGAACAGACCCTTTGGCCCAACTCGTCCATGCCAACCAGATATCCCAACCCAATCTAGTCCCACCTGCCAGCACCCGGCCCATATTCCTCCAAACCCTTCCAATCATATATCCATTCAGATACCTTTTAAACGTTGCAATTGTACTAGCCTCCACCACTTCCTCTGGCAGCTCATTCCATACATGTACCACCCTCTGCAAGAAAAAGTTGCCTCTTAGGTCTCTTTTATATCTTTCCCCTCTCACCCTAAACTTATGCCCTCTAATTCTGGACTCCACCACCCCAGGGAAAAGACTTTGCATATTTATCCTATCCATGCCTCTCATGATTTTATAAACCTCTATAAAGTCACCCCCCAACCTCCGATGCTCCAAGGAAAACAGCTCAAGCCTATTCAATCTCTTGCTATAGCTCTAATCCTCCAACCCTGGCAACATCCTAGTAAATCTTTTCTGAACACTTTCACTTTTCACAACATTCTTCCAATAGGAAGGAGACCAGGATTGCACACAATATTCCAAAAGTAGCCTAACCAATGTCGTGTACAGCTGCAACATGACCTTCCAACTCCTGTATTCAATACACTAACCAATAAAGGAAAGCATACCAACTGCCTTCTTCACTACCCTATCTACCTGCAATTCTACTGTTAAAGAGCTATGAACCTGCACTCCAAGGTCTCTTTGTTCAGCAACACTCCCTAGGACCTTACCATTAAGTGTATATGTCCTGCTCAGATTTGCTTTCCCAAAATGCAGCAGCTCGCATTTATCTAGATTAAACTCTAACGGCCCATCTGATCAAGATCCTTCTTCACTGTCCATTACACCTCCAATTTTGGTATCATCTGCAAACTTACAAACTATACCTCTTATGCTCACATCTAAATCATTTATATAAATGATGAAAGGTAGTGGACCCAGCACCGATCCTTGCGGCACTCCATTGGTCACAGGACTCCAGTCTGAAAAAAACCCTCCACCACCACTCTCTGTCTTTTACCTTTGAGCCAGTTTTGTATCCAAATGGCTAGTTCTCCCTGTACTCAAAGAGATCTAACCTTGCTAACCAGCTTCCCATGGGGAACCTTGTCGAATGCCTTACTGAAGTCCATATAGATCACGTCCACTGCTCTGCCCTCATCAATCCTCTTTGTTACTTCTTCAAAAAACTCAATCAAGTTTGAGAGACAAGATTTCCCACGTACAAAGCCATGTTGACTATTCCTAATCAGTCCTTGCCTTTTCAAATACATGTACATCCTGTCCCTCAGGATTCCCTCCAACAACTTGCCCACCACCAACGTCAGGCTCACCGGTCCATAGTTCCCTGGCTTGTCCTTACCACCTTTCTTAAACAGTGGCACCATGTTAGCCAACCTCCAGTCTTCAGGCACCTCACCTGTGACTATCGATGATACAAATATCTCAGCAAAGGACCAAGCAATCATTTCCCCACCTTTCCACAGAATTCTAGGAACACCTGATCAGGTCCTGGGGACTTATCTACTTTTATTCATTTCAAGACATCCGGCACTTCTTCCTCTGTAATATGGACATTTTTCAAGATGTCACCATTTACGTCCCTACATTTTATATCTTCCATGTCCTTTTCCATAGTAAACATTGATGTAAAACACTTGCTTAGTATCTCCCCACACCTCTTGCGGCTCCACACAAAGGCCACTTTGCTGATCTTTGAGAGCCCTTTTCTCTCCCGAGTTACCCTTTTGTCCTTAATGTAAAACATTTGTAAAATCCCTTTGGTTTCTCCTTAACTTTATTTAGTCAAAGCTATCTCATGTCCCCTTTTTACCCTCCTGATTTCCCTCTTAAGTATACTCCTACTGCTTTTATACTCTAATTTCTCAAAGTTTGTGCGAAGATTTGTAGCTCGGGTGCTCGTTGTTGTGGTTCTGTTCGCCGAGCTGGAAGTTTTTGTTGCAAACGTTTCGTCCCCTGGCTAGGCGACATCATCAGTGCTTGGGAGCCTCCTCCTTCGCAGGAGGCTCCCAAGCACTGATGATGTCGCCTAGCCAGGGGACGAAACATTTGCAACAAAAACTTCCAGCTCGGCGAACAGAACCACAACAACTCTAATTCCTGATGAAGGGCTTTTGCCCGAAACGTCGATTTTTCCTGCCCCTCGGATGCTGCCCAACCTGCTGTACTTTTCCAGCACCACTCTAATCTTGACTCAGTCCCAGTCTATGTTTGCAAAGTTAAAATCCCCTACCATAACCACCCTATTATTCTTACAGATAACTGAGATCTCCTTACAAATTTGTTTCTCAATTTCCCGCTGACAATGAGGGAGTCTATAATATAATCCAAATAAAGTAATCATCCCTTTCTTATTTTTCAGTTCAAGCCAAATAACTTCCCTGGATGTATTTCTAGGAATGCTATCCCTGATCAAAAACACCACTCCTCCTCCTCCTCTTGCCTCCCTTTCTGTCCATCCTGTACTACTTCTATCCTGGAACATTAAGCTGCTAGTCCTGTCCCTCCCTGAGCGATGTTTCTGTAATTGCTTTGATATTCCAGTCCCATGTTCCTAACCATGCCCTGAGTCCATCTGCCTTTACCGTTTGGCCTCTTGCATTGGAATAAATGCAGCTTAATTTATCAGTACTACCTTGTTCTCTGCTTTGTCCCTGACTGTTTGACTCGCTTCTTTTCTCAACTGTACCAGTCTCAGATTGATCTCTTTCCTCACTATCTCTCCTTCAGATAGGCAGTTAGTAAACAGCTTTTGGTCTTTTTTATAAAGTAAGACAAAAGAATGAGTGGGCACGGTCAGGCTCACACAGACCCAGAAGACTTTAGTTTTGCTTTCTGTGGAGTAAGGTTTTGCTGGAGCTGAAAGTTTGAGTTCTCTGCTGCTAGAATGAAGTCTTAGACAGAGAAGTTTCCTCTTAAAAATTGAAAAGGGAAGATTGTTTCTTTCACTGTTTTTTTTTCTGCAGGACTGGAGAGACAGTACATGAGAATAATAACTGTTGTTGAATTGCCTTTGCCAAGGGTGCGTTTATGGGATACTGCGTATATTGGAACAGTTGATGATTAATTGTTAAACAAAACATTAACTTAAGTATCTCAATACAGTAAAGTTATGCCCATTCTTCTTTTTGTTGTATGTTAACTGTATTGTAAGAATAAAGTGTATTTTGATTAAAGCTTAGTGGTTGACCAATTGAATCATTACTTGGAACATAGTGCCTTACATTTACTTTTCTAAAAAAATATAAAAGTTAGAGTCTTGTTTTTCTCCATCATATACTTTGAGGGGTCTGGTCTGGTCCATAACACTGGTTATATTTCTAAAATTTAGAATTTGTTTTGCTATAGGCTTATTTGAACTGATCCAGGTTTGGCACATGTATATACAATTTAGCTGCAAATTAACTTGGGACATGTAGACTTATTTAATTACTGTAGGACTAAACAAGGAACACAAGACAAAAAAAGACTCTGAAGCATTTACAGCAGCAGAAAACATTTCTATATTACTCTAAATTACCTGTTGCTAAAAACCGGTGAGTTGCTAGTAGAAGTTGAGGAGATACCTTGACTCTTGAATCGCTTTCTGAGTTTTTGAACAGTGAGAAATCTTGCCGCTTTTGTTCCCTGTGAGCTATTTTCTTTGAACGATTGTCAGCTGCAAATGCAAAATGAAGAATTTTCAGTGGCATACAGAGGGAATTTCAGTGATATCAAATATAACCTCCAAATTCTCCTACCCATTTTGATATTATAGAGATCTTCTACCATGATTCCACAATCAACTGGATGCATTACCGATACTACCTGGACCAATATTATCAACATTCAACTAAGTATTGTCTTTGCCCCCAATACAAACTTTGTTCTCCGGAAATTGACACCATCCCTCTCCCTGTTGACTGTCTGAGGCAGAATTAGACGTTAGTGACATATTTGACTGGAGATAAGCTTCTAAGCACATTATTTGCATCATTGCCATGATCATTTATTTTCATCGCTGTAACACCATCGGACTGCATCACTGCCTCAGCTGATCTGCTGCTGAAACCCTCATCCAACTTGCTAACTCTATACCTACTATTCCAATGTGGTCCTGGCCAATTTCACGTGTTCCACCCTGCAAATGTTTAAGTTCATGCAAAACTCTGCTACCCATGTTCTAACTCACACCATGTATTATTCACCCATCACGCCTGAGTTTGTTAAACTACATTGCTCCCAGCTAAGTAACAACTCCAGTTTAAGATTCCTATCCACATTTTAAAACCTTCTCAAACTTCTCTCTTCCTTTATCTGTAATCTCCTTAAGCCTCACAATCCTTTGGGATATCTGCAACTTCCCAAATCTGGCTCCTTGAATATTCTTGATTTTAAACGCCCCACCACTGACAGCCATGCTTTCAATCCTGAATGCTCCAATACTCTGGAATTCCTTTCTTAAACCTCTAAACTTCGCCATCACTTTCCTTTCAGACTTCATACAAAACAGAATTCTTTGTCCAAGCTTTTTGTCATCTGCTTGGCATTTAGTCATTGACAGGCATTTGCTTATGTGACAAACCATCAAAATTTACTTGACAACACTACCCTGAAGTACCTTCTATTGCACACTACCACATTGAAGAGGCCACAACACAAAATATTGTTGCTGTTTGGAGAAAAACTGTCTCTTCTCAACAATATGATTCAATAGCTAGGTACTACCTTATTTAGTATAATAAATGACACACCTCTCCCATCAAAACACGGGCCTTTCAAGGTTATGATTCAATATCCTCACCAAATACCCATGAGCAAAAGGCAGCTCACCACCTTCTCAAAGGCAACTAGGGATGTGTAACAAATGCTGGCCAGCCAGCAACTTCCACATCCCACAATTGAATTTTTAAAAACAGTAATACTGTCACTAATAACAGTCATTAATACATAATTTAGATTTTGATACTGAATCTACTGACAAGAATGAAGTGAACTGAAAAGCTCTCTGCTTTTCATGACACATCAGCATGTTTATGCATAAGCCAATTTCTGTAAGTTTTGCATAGTCAGAAAATCTTCAAAAAGGGTGCAAATTAGTGAAATAGTACACTGGAAGCAAACATTACTGAGCACATAGAGAAAGGAAATTGTCAAGTAAAAGAACGAGAGACAAGAAGGTATTATCTGGAAGCAGAGGTCATGAAACAGGGCAACATTTCCAAACAAAAGATTCAAGTATAAATGGCACACGTAAAGTGGAAAGAAGTCAAGATGCCAAGCTCTATCTATAAGCAAGTGGAATAATACAGGCTGAGTATATGGATGCGGTGCATCAAGTCCTCGTCAAGGTCATAGGAGTTAGTTCAAATCTAACAAGGTCACCAGATGATAGTAAAGAAGAATGTTGCCCAATTGCTCCCTCAAGGTATGTTGAAGGACAGAGTTTGGTTTTAAGGACAGTTTCAAAGGCCTCATCGGAATTTGATAGCCACGATGTTCACTTGCTTCACAAAAATTTATGCACTTTGATAAACTTTAGTGATAAACTAAATGTTTTTGTCCTTTTGAAATCTTCTGCATACATTAAATTTATTGAATTAAAATAGTCTTGTTTATTCTGCTACAAACTTGTATGGTCACACTGAAGGGCAAAGGACAGATAGAAAGAAAGAGGAGAGAAACCTGGATTGATACAACAACTATTGTGACCAGGAATAACTTACCCACTCTTTGGAATACTGCCTCTGGGTGTCTATACAAACATGGTCTCAGTTTAACATCTCATCCAAAAGATAGCATTTTCAACACTGTAGCATTCCCTCAGTACTTCACTTTGCATCAGCCTCAATTTTTGTACTCATGTCTTCAAGTGGCACTTAAAACTTGCTCTTCTAATTGAGAAATACAAGTGAGTCATGGCTAAAATTGCAGATGCAGACGTGTAAATTTAGCTGCATGTTCCATCATCAATAACTCAACATTTTATGCAATCTATCCAAATAATGAATCATCACATAAGGTGACTTGATCAATGCTTCATTCAGTACTTTAAAAAAGTCTGGCTAAATGCAACAAAGCCAAAATTACTGTTCAAAATATAACATGACTATTAAATTAGGCTCAAAGAAATGGTTGTCCATGTGAGCTATATTATAATCCATCGTTATAATTGGTTAAGGGTCACTTTAAGGAATTGTAGTACTTCCTGGCAACAGTGCAAATAGTAATTGGCTGCTTCTTCTCAGATGTGCTGGGAGCTACAGAAGAATTCAATAGCTTCTATATAGGTCCACATACCTCCAGTGTAAACAAAGACAATGCCTCCTCCAAATTCTTTTCATCCACAGATAGCAGCCTTGATTTTAAGTAGCTCTGAAGAGGATGAGCTGGACCACAGCGAAACAGTGGAACCTGAAGAAAATATGGATTTGGAAGATGATGATGAAGATTATGATAATCTCTTTGATTCTGATTCAATATATTCCGATACATCCATTAGAGAAGTATCATGTGCTCAGCATTACGTCCAAGCAGGGCCAAGATACAAGAAGCAGCAAGGAAGACAAGCAGATAGAGGGCCAAAGGTTCCATGAATCCCGATAAAAGATATCCACAGTCATTTGCGAATTCTGAATGAGCATATGGAGAAAATGCTTTTTGCAGCCACTTAAAGATGGATCAATTAAGCAAAAAGTGGATAATTAGACTCATTAGACACCATGTTGCCGTATAGGGCCTTCAATCTGCACTGTTGTTTAACATGTTTGATAAATCTCTATGTATTTTGGAGCATTTCTGGTAGCTGCTCCAGAACTATCTGGGCTTTTGTGCTGCTATACAACAGGAAGTCTTCAAATTCAGCCAAGTGTTAATGTAAAGTCAGAATTCCAACAGGGTCTTTAGGGCTGAGGAGTAATGGAAAATGTTGAGAAATGTCAGCCAGCATGCTAAATTAAAAATGCACATTGGAAATCTAAACAAGAACCACGTATATTAACATAGTTTATACATTTCTCTAAAATCAATTTGCATTTTTAAAATACTTATGACCAGGCTTCAACCTCTTTCTATGCTTTCCCTGTCTCTGAACCTTACCAATAAAAAGTTAAAATGTGGTTTGATTCTTGTGATAATTAGTACACAATCAATACTCCGATAGCTGGGTAGGCAAGGATTAAATATTCTTGCCTGGTCTTTTGCTCACTTTCAAGAATTTATGTACAGAGTAGCAAAGAGCACACCAAGCCCTCCAACAAAAAAAAATCTCTTTCAACCTATTCCAATTAAGTATGTGCCTCTAATTAATACCCACACCTGAATACAATGAACATGAGTTCAATATTATTTTACAAGAAAACACCAAGTGTTCATAAAACTGAAGAATAGCATAGGGTCACGAAACATGACTGGTTACAATCCTAATTAATACATGTTTGAACTGCCAGAACAACTGTACACTGGTTCCACATCTGGCCAAATATAACAAAATCATCCTATCCAAATTTTTTTTTTATTTTCAAACACACACAAAGGATCAACAACAGTGCATTCTGTAAGCCCCTTGGAGACTCAATATTTAGGAGAGAGGTATACAATGAAAATGCAGGAATAGTCTGTTTCCTTATCCCTTGAGTGTAAACCTAAATGAATTTAGACAATATCAATTTAGCTCCTTACGTGAATAAATCCACAGTCATGTACAATTTAATATAAATATGGAATAGAAAGTGCAGGAGGTCAGATTCCTCTTCTGAGATTGAGAGATGCCTCATTGGGAGAGTAGCACATAAGAAAGTTCTGGTGGGCATCTACTGTTCTATGTCTACAGCTGAAATAGTTTATTCAAGAACAGTTGAAAAGAAAATTGCATTCTGGAAATGCCATTGCAGGAAAATGCTGCGATTGAATTAATCTATTAATTACTATTAACAGATTTAGCTGCTTACATCTTTCCAGGAGATACTGCAGGAAGCAATACATACTGTAAATGTCTGTTTCATCCAAGATCTCTGATTTTATAATTTCTTCAATTATGTCTTCCAAAGTGACAATACCCATTACTTCATAGAAAGGATCACCTTCTCCCTCATTGTTGACTCTCTGCACTATTGCCAAGTGCGATTTCCCTGAGGAGAACAAAACACAAAACTGCTCCATCAGAACATCTGTAGCAAACTAACAATAAACAGTAAGCAATAGAAACTTTCACAAATATAACAGTGCTCAGCTGTGGGATTTATTGAATCTGCCCATATTTTACTGGAAAACAATAATGCTTTTTACTCCACATTGGTATAGAGCAAGAATCTATCATCCTCACTGGACAGTCTCTTTTTTTAAATCTGATCTGATGCTTCCTATTTAATACTTATTACTTATTAGGAGTTGAAATTCTTTTCAATAAAACTAATAATCATATCAAAGCCAATCCACCAATGAACAGTGCAGTTGAAGATTCTAAACTCACTGTTTCCTCACTTTTCTTGAAGATATTAGCTCAGATCATTCAGCTTCTAGACAGTTGAAGATCTAGCATACCATGGAGGATGCATGCTGTGACCAGACAGATGTCCTTATGTACTGACTGCACAGCAATTGCCAGTAGCTGGAATCCACCAAAGAAACTCCTTAAATTTAAGTGAGAGTCAGAGACTTTGGAGGGTTCTGATTACCCAAGCCAATCTTGAGGACCTTGGAAATCTTGGGATACAGTAGCTGGTGCTGTAAAATGGGGTGTGGCTTCAATGCCAAGCCACTCTGCTGTTGGATACATGAATTTCTGTCCTACACTAGAGCTTTTCAGTTTGGAAGTGTCCTGATTCTTAACTCCACATGGAGAGAACTCATCCAAAGGCAAGATTGTACTATTTTTGCCTGATCAGGGTCAGAAATGGGGTTTCCAATCTTGATCAGAATATGGACACCATTTACGCTTGCTAAGGGTATTAACAAAGACACAAAGGTTAGAGACAGGTAAATGGAGTTGTGTCACAGGTCACTGAATCCTACTGAATAATAGCACAGGCTGGAGTACAAAAATGATCTGCACTCACGCCCAGGCAGCATCATTTCCAACAGGATGCTGGAAATCTGAAACAAAAACTGAAATTGCTGGAGAAAGTCAGCTGTTCTGGCAGCACCTATGAAGACAGAGCTAGCATTTCAAAACTGGAAGCTTGGAGGTCATTTTTGCTGTTCGTAATGTGGTCTCCTCCACAGTGGGGAGACAAAATGCAGACAGGCTGAACACTCTGCAGAACACTCATGTTGTATTCACAAAAATGACCCCAAGCTTTTAGTTGCCTGCCACTTCAACACACCACTATGTTCCATGGTCAACATTTCTGACTCAGGCCTGCTGCAGTGCTCCAGCGAAGCTCAGTGCATGAAAGGATTTATTTCTGGAGCACCACGAGAGCCGAAATACTAGTGGAGACAAATGATGCATTTTAAAGTTTTGTTCTAGTTAAAGGTGAAGTAAGTTGTCAAATGACCCTTGCATTTGTTGTGTTCACAATATTGGTGGTCATGGACAGTGAAGCAGCTTTTGCACTAGCGGCCATTAAAGACCTTCTGGTAGCATTGCGAAAAGTCTGCAGCCAGAAACTTAAAACTGTGTCTGTATCTTTTGGATAATTTGTTCATTCTGTGTAATGCTACACAACTGCAACTGTGCTGCCACTGCTGTCAGAATCAGTGGTATCAGAAGCTGAAACTAAAATAACACCTGGAATAAAACATTGATGAAAGTCATCAGAGAGCATCTAACTTTAAACTATTCAGCACAGACTGATGAACTTTGAAAATAAAAAAACACTCTCAATCTGATAAAAGGATTGGGTATACAGCTCATGCATATTCCGAAAGTCAATGAAGTATCCATAAAATGTTGGCAACCTTTCTGCAGCTCAGCAAACATATGGGTAGAGTTCTCTGTTCTTCAAATTATATTTTAGCAACACCACCAGAAACAGATTAACTGGTAATTTGTCTCAATACTGTTTGTTGGACTTTGCTGAACACAAACCAGCTGGCAACTTCTAGGACAGTCGAGTCACTTCAAATAATTATGTTTTGAAAGAGGTGATGACATATCAATTAAAGCTTCTTTGTTGTAATCTACAGCTGACATTTTGTTAAGTCAACTCTCTACACTCTTGTTACATTTGCTTAAAATCCTCAAAAAAAGAGACAGCTTGGTAAAATGTTTTCCGAACCACATCCGACAATAAAAGGAGACCTTATGGTTTCATCACTTGCTTGCTGAAATAGAAAGCTTGAACAAATTTTGATCAAAGATTGTTCAGTCAAACTCCCACTTGCTTTGTGTTTTAGCTTTGACTTAATGGTAGTAGTTTCAGCTGTAATCATTGGTTTAAAACCCACTGAAGAGGTCTGAACACAATCTAAGCAGACAGTACTGAGGGGCTGCACTGTCAATGGTGCCATCTTGCAGATGACTGCTTGAATAAATACCTTGCCAGCTTTCTTGGGTGGGCAGCATGGCAGTTCTGAAGAAGGGTCACTGGACCCGAAACGTTATTTCTGCTTTCTCTCCACACGTGCTGCCAGACCTGCCTAATTTTTCCGGCAATTTCTGTTTTTGTTTTTGATAGCAGTTCTTAACTTGTCTTGTCAAGCAATTATCCCTTAAATGATGTAAGAATTAGTCACTTGGTTATGTTATTAATTGTTGCTTGCAGAAATTTGGTGTGTGCAGACTGGCTATGTAATGCCAAAACTGATGATAGTGACTGAACTTCAATGCTTTTCATTGGTTGTAAGTGCTTTGGGTGAATGCTAGCAAATCCTAGCCCTGCTCAAAGAGGAGTAGAATTTTATGCTTCTCGTCCTGATCAACAATTCTTACCCAATATAGGTTGACTAGATTTTCTAATCCTCTGGGATTTAAATTTTCTGCAGGTAATTATCATAACTGAGTCAATTCATAAATACAGTAGAAGTGCCATTTTAAGCAGGTGGTTATGAATACTGGTAGGAACATCATTGACTTTTCAGGAAGTTAAGACGAATGACAACATTTTTATCCAGAGAAAAACATTATATTGTAAATATTTTGATGTTCCTTAGAAACTACATTTTTGAATAGTGCATACTCACTGACAAAGACGAATGAGCACCAGATGTTTTGCTATTATTCAGCCAATTGCAAAGCTTAAAATCAGAGCTTCACTGAAATGACAACTTTAACTAGAACACCTTTATTTAGGGTTTTAAGTTTTTCTGAACTTAGTTCAAAATAAGATCTAGTCAAATCGGAGACAAACAAAAACTGGTCAAAATGAAACAGCACTCAAAAGTTAGAAAAACGCAGAATTTTCAGTCTGTATTTCTGGTACAAAGAAAATATTTATAGTTTAAACATTTTATAGAATCACTGAATCCCTACAGTGTGGAAGCAGGCTATTCAGCCCATTGAGTCTAAGCCGACTCTCTGAAGAACATCCCACCCAGACCTGCTATGCTACCCTATCTCCATAACCTTGCATTTCCCATTGCCAAACCACCTAGCCTGTACATTCCTGGACACCACGGGCAATTTAGCATGGCCAATCCACGTAACCTGTCATCTCTGGATTGTGGGAGGAAAGCAGAGCACCCAGAGGAAATCCGTGCAGACATAGGGAGAACGTGCAGACTCAACATAGACAATAACAACAAAAATTACTAGTCTGTTACAGTAAATAGAATTTGAAGAATCCTCCCATGTGGAAAAAAATGGATGCTCAGTGGTTAGCACTGCTGCCTCACAGCGCCAGGGTGCCAGGCAGGGAATCTAATCTAAAAAAATCTGCATTTAGAAAGGTTTTCAGAAAGTATAATGCACACAATGCAGAATGTGCATATTAAGCTATACTATCACCTTCTGAGGCTATTCCTGCACACTCTCTCAACACTGGCAACCTCACTACCAAACTCATGCTGGATTATGGATTTTGATTGGGTATTGTGGGGCAGGTGGGGTCAAGGGCCTGTAGCACGAGAATGGACCAGTAAGTGGTGAAACAGATAGGTATGGCATCATCCAATATCTAGTGAATTGACTAGCTAAATTCATTTTGACTTACAGAACATTTTCAAATTTTTCAGTTTTTAGACAACTCTGATATTCAACGGGTCAGTTTTGAGAAAGTATGTCTGGACCAAGAATATCTATTCAGGCATAATACAATGACCATCTTAACGACAAAAGAAAATGCTTTTAATTTTTTTTAGCAAAATTATTCTTCCAACCAGTCACTTAGCTAAGATGGCATACAGCTGAGTTATGCTGAACAGAAAGACACCAGTTGAAAATTCCCTTTCTGGCTCAGGTGACTGATTTCAGCATGTTGGTGTTGGGATGCTAGTAATTGATAACAAGAGACCCCTGCTGGAAGGATGTGTAGATGCTGGACAATAATAAGCTCATGAGGAGAAAGTGAGGTCTGCAGATGCTGGAGATCAGAGATGGAAATGTGTTGCTAGAAAAGCGCAGCAGGTCAGGCAGCATCTAGGGGACAAGAGAATCGACGTTTCGGGCATTAGCCTGATTCCTGAAGAAGGGCTAATGCCCGAAACGTCGATTCTCCTGTTCCCTAGATGCTGCCTGACCTGCTGCGCTTTTCCAGCAACACATTTCCATCAATAATAAGCTCATGTCTTATTGACCAAAATCTGCTAAAAAAAAATGTCCAGGCTTATACACGGTGAACACTACATACCAACAGAAACAATTAAGTAACCCAAAGAATCAATTTCTTGAACAGAGGAGGAAGTGACAGAAGAAAATTGGAGAAAGTTGAGTAAAACAGAACATTCATGGACTAGTTTCTAAATCCATGCATGGAGTACATCAAACTTTTACATAAAGCAATTATAAGTACAGATTATCAGAAAATATGTGCACTGATATCTTATCTTCAGTACTTCAAACACTTTCCCTCCTCTCCATTTAACCATCACTAACCTAATTTAAAGATAATGAGAAAATTGTGATAATTGATTATGTTTTCCGTGCAGGCTGCAAGATAAAATGCTTAAAAGACAACCATTACAATAACTTGCCCTGCAATGCTGAAGGCATTCTATTCAAGGCAAACATTTCCTTTCCTAATTTCAAAATAGTATTTGATAATTTTCCTATTATAATTTGGAAATCCATTTTATTGCCTACTATCACACATTTCAGCTATAGACATAATTAAAGATTACAAGTGTAAGACACAGAGACTTCCACATGAAGAAAATACAATACCAACATCTTTGGAGAGTCTTAATCACAATTAAAGGATGTGTTAAATTAACCTGTACATAGACAAAATTCAGCTTTCATAGCAAACCAACTTTTTGCTTTCCTCTCCTATAATCCATTTACTTGTTCATTGCCAGCATTCTCCTAAAGAAGTGTAAGCTAAGAATTAAATACCAGCTTTTCCTGATATAGGAGAGGGATACATATGAATGCTTTATCGACTCATCAATGCACACTTCCATCAAATACCCAACAGATTATTCTTGATCCACAGGAATCATTTTGAAGAGGTCAATTAAATTGCCTGTCCCAGGCAAACCAATGCACATAAAATTAGTGAATTTTTAAAAGGTGTTTAACAAGTATCTACATATCTGAGACTTCATAAGATCAAAGATTGTTTAAGTGCAAACTGATTTGAAAGTTCACCTTACAATTTAAAACAAAAGGTGATCGTAAATAGATGAGTCTCTTTGCACTAATTGCAGGTGCATAGAATCTGCTTTAAACATGTTTGATATCTTGTTCATACATGATAGAGTCGCTTATTTTAAAAAACCTGCTTGCATCATCCCACTCTGGCCAAATAACATCTGACAAAAATTGAAAGCATTCAGATATCAATGCTAAATAAGTGAAAGAGTAAGAAAGGATAGACTGCATTTTTGATAATTAAAATAGAAAGGTCAGGCTGGAACATGGACCAATAAAATGGTCGTTTTCAATAATGAAGGAATAGGAAAAGAACTGGGGGAAATTACTGCCCTTACATTAGAAATGCCTACTTAATGTGCAGCAGATGTTTACAGGAAACACTGATGACAGTGCAGAAGTGAGCTGCATAGATGATTCCTGCTTTCAATGGTTTGAGAATAGATGAGAGAGAGGCAAACTCAGATTTGAAGGGAAATTTGTAAGAGGTTCTCTCATCAAAACATAAAGCATAATAAAAATTGGTAAAATTACTCAAAATCAAATTGCTTAGACAAGGAGGACAGGTTCAGATTAGTCAAGGAACTTTAGGATATTGATTAGAGACCGTTCTTTATACAAAGGGTGATTGATATGTAGTCTGAACTTACTGGAAGAATGGTAGATGAAAAACTACAGACCTTTACATTTTAATTATCAAGCTAAGGATCCAAAACTAAAACAAAAAATCATATTTAATCAATTTACAGGAGTTTGTGTGCAACCTTTTGCAGTCTTTCTCTAGTTAAATAATATTCACCTTGCACAATCTTATAGCATGGAACAGACCTGTTGGTCCATGCCATCCATAATCCCAAACTAAACTAGTCCTACCTGCCTGTGCTTGGTCCACATCCCGCCAAACATTTCTCATTCATGCACTTACCTAAATGTCTTTTAAATATTGCACCTGTATCCACCTATTCGACTATAACAAACATCACAACCTGGTGTACACATTGCTTTACAAGACTTTGCCTCATTTTAACTTTAAACCATCCAATCTATTCAAGAAACCTCAGATCTGTTGACTGGCGATCTAAATTAACTGTAATCTGATGCACTACCCATATTCATATCCAGTCTTGTGTGAGACACTGAGGGTGTGGCACGGCATTCATTCAGGCTAAATGTGTATGAATAAAGAACTTCTTTGTAAAATCAACTCAACAGCTTTTTGCTGAATTAATTAATTGAAATATATGCTCTAAGACTTTCCATACAAAACATACTGGCTTGAGGAGGTAAGGGAGCATGTGACAGTTAGAATAAAACAACAGCAATTGGCCTAAAATTCAGTGCATGATCTTTCAGGGTCTATCGGATCTAATTGATACTGTTGGGTGTGCTCTCCCACTGATTAATGGCTTCTGAAATGCAGGTTCCAGCACGAGTGACATTAGGTCTGCCTTCACACTCCCACTACTCTTCCTGTTAAAGTGCCTAACCTCTTATTTTCCATTTGACAAGATTTTGTCCACTCCCTTAACCTATTTATACCCCTCTGTAGATTCTTTGTATCATCCTCATCACTTACCTTCCTACCTATTTTTGTGTCATCTGTAAACTCAGTACATTTACTTCCCTTATTCGAGTCACGAATATATATTTGAAAAACTGTGACCTCTGAAGGCACTCCACTTCAGGCTGCCACCCTGAAAACGACCCCTTACCCCAACTCTGTCTTCTATTAGTTTGCATCCGCTATCCATGTGAATATACTACCCCAACACCATGGAACACCTTATTAAGTAGCCTTACTTGTTGTACCTTACAGATTGTCATTTGGAAATCCAAATGTATTAGATATAATGATTTTACATTTATCATGCTTGTTAATTCCTCAAAGAATTCCATAAATTTATCAGCATGAATTCCTCTTCCTGAAGCCATGCTGACTCCACTTGACTATATCATGTATTTTTAAATGCTCTGCTATTACAACTAACATTCCCCGGCTGTGTGGCCAGCTGGAAGTTTCCTTATACACTGATCGGCATGCTGATTAATTGACTTCTGCATGCAGAAGTCGTTGCACTTTGGAGATTGGTGCAGCTGAGAAACAATTAGGGGGAATGTTGATTACACCTTTAATAATAAAATAGGCAATTTTTCCAATGACAGATAAAGGATAACTGGCCTATAAACCAATTTTATTTTGGTCTCCCTCTCTTTTGAATAAGAGTTCTTAGTGGTTTTCTAATCCTCTGGGACTGTTCCAGAATCTAAGGAGTTTTGGAAGATTACTACCAGTGCATCCGCTATCTCTCTAGTAACTTTCTTTAATATCCAAAGATGCAACCTATCAGATCTTGGGAATTTGTTGGTCTTGAGCCCCAATAGTTTCCCTAGTATTTTTCCTCTAATGATACTTATTATATTATTTCCTCCACTACTTTTGTCTCTTGATGTATTATTTTTGAAGCAATTACTACCTTCTACCATGCAAAGTATAGTACAACTTCAATTAACCGATCAATTAACCGAATTTCGGATTATCCAAACAAGATCTCAAGGTCCCATAAAAATGTTATCCATTATCCAAACAATCCATTATCCCAACTCTCAGTATTCTGAACAAAATACCCCCCCCGCCCGTATCGTTCAGATAATTGAGGTTGTTCTATATTTATTCAACTGCTGCCATTTTCCAGTTCCCCATTGTTATTTTGCCAGCTTCATTCTCTAAGAAGCCTATGTTCACTTTGGTCATTCTCTTCCTTTTTATATATTAAAAGAAACTATTATTGTCCATTTTTATTTTATTTGCTAGTTTACTCCGGTTTATTTTCTCCCTCTATTATTTGTTTGGTCATCTTTTGCTTGTTTTTAAAAACTTCTTTAAATCTCTGGCTTACTACCAAGATTTGCAACCTTAAATGTTTTTTCTGTTAATTTGATATGATCTTTAACTTTCTTAGTTAATCATGGTTTATGTATCCCCTTCCTAACACTACCTTTTCCTCACTCTAAAATACTCCAAAGTAAAAATAAAATTCTACTCAACAAAATCTTACAGAGTGAACTACATCATTGATGGTATAGAACACTGTACTTCCATATGTTTGCTACCCTTTCCCTCCAATAGGTTGGTCCAGTTCACTTTCTGGTAAATGATATCCCCTAGGATATTGATAGTGAGGTACTCCATGATGGTAATGCTACTAAATGTCATGGGGCAATGATTTAATAAATGTTACTTGCCACCTGTCAGCCCAAACCTGGATATTACGTTGGTCTTGCAGCAAGTGGACCTGGACTGCATTTTTAGTTTTTGAGGGACTGTGAATTGTACTGAATATTGTGCACATTGTGGTTTTAAAAAACAGAGATCCTTAGAATTTTGCTGATTCAGGATTTCAATGGAAAAAAGGCCAGTGAATTAAATTGAAAAAAGATCTTCTAAGATCACAGAGAATTGCAGAAGAGTCTTGAAGGATGAATGTTCTACATCTGTCACTTTATTTCCATATCAAATACAGAGTGAAAGAGTTCAAAACTGCAGCCTTCCAATCAGCTCACAGTCATAATGTCAATATTCTGTTGCAGTCTGCTTTTATTTTGATAGATTAATGCTGGCAGAAAATCTACCACTAATGATAAATTATGAAAACGCAAATTAAGAAATGAGAAAAACGTTTGCATTTTACTTGCACACTTCTACATATTTTTAAAACATCATATGAATAGTGTGTGGTTTGAGAACAATAGTGCAATCAACTAAAATCTAGGACAATCACATCAAATCCTGGTCCACATGATGAGTGAAAGCAATGGTATTCAACATAATTCATAGATGATTACACATAAAATGTAGTCATTTGATTCATATTTAATAAACATGTAAAATAAATGTGCAACATTATCTGTTTCTGGCCTTTAGAACAATATTAAAACAACACAATCTATGGCAAATGCACCACTTAGTGTAAAACTTAGTCATAAAGATCAGCGTTAAAAATCACAACACCAGGTTATAGTCCAACAGGTTTATTTGGAAGTACGAGATTTTGGAGTAATGCTCCTTCATCAGGTAGCTCCAACATTTTGTACTTTCAAATAAACCTGTTAGACTATAACCTGGTGTCGTGTGATTTTTAACGGTGTCCACCCCACTCCAACACCAGCACCTCCAAATCATAAAGATCAGCAAATTCCTAAAACCAAAATCCCCATTGCCTAGTCGTTATTTTAATCCCCACTCTGGCCAATCTCAGCTGACTGTTCACAAACTCATCATCCAATTTGTTCTTCAGCTTACAAACTAATACCCCCACTTTTAACAAAGTCAACTTTATATTGCCTCACTGCACTTCTACCTAAAACTATCTATTGTTGAAGTCCGCAGTTTTGTTCCTAGCAGGCGTGACGTGGCTGGCTGCTCAACTTTCATCCTCCATAAATTTTCACTCATTCAAAACTCCAGTGCTTGTTTGTGAATTCTCACCAAGTCCAGTCCATCAGTCAAACTCAAGACTCACTGACTTATACTGGTTCCCAGTCCCCCATCTCCTTGATTTCATAAGGTTTCATCTTCATCTTGAAATCCATCCTTGGCCTCACCCTCCCTTATGTCTGGTACCCTCAGAAAGCTTATAAACTATCAATAGACGTTTTCTTCCAATTCTGCACTCTTTGACATTCCCCATATCCATCAGCCCACTGATAGCAGCTGTGCCTTGAGACCATAAGACATAATAACAGGAGTAGGCCATTCAATCCTTTGAGCCTTCTCTGCCATTCAATAGGATCATGGTGAGTGTGACATTGAGCTGCCAACAGGACAGGACTGTCATTTTTGTTCTGATGACAGTCCTGCCAAGTGCCCTGGTATTTATCATAATAAAGGCAATAAATATGTGAAAGGAATTGGTACTTAACTTGTTGTTTGTTTGAAGTAGTACTGAGGCCATCACAATAATCCTTGCCCTAAAAAAGGAAGCAAAAATCAACCATAGTTCTTAACCCTGAACACTACTGGGAATTTTCACTGTGGATATCAGTGATGTATTTTATTCATTCATGTGACTAATCGATGGCAAGGCAACATTTGATGGCTATCCCTAATCGCCCACAAGATGACAGTAATAAGCTGCTTTCTTGACTGACTCAGTTCGCCAGGTGTCAGTTGTTTGGAATTAGCATAGCTAATTTTGTATTCTTGATGTGACTAAACCCCAACAGTTGCCAAAATCCCATCTTAACTGATTAGGACAGTACAAGCATTCAATAACATGAATTAAAGTGAATAAATTGTCATTAAGGAGTGCCTTAAAGGAGAAAAGCAAGTTGGAAAGACAGAGGTTTAGAGAAGGCAATACAGGAAGCTAATATCTGGTCAAAGCACATGGGTGATTTCGGATTTGGAGCAAATCAGGGTGTACGTAATTAAGATTTGGTTGACTCAAATTTGGGAGGGTAAAATGGAGGCAGTCTTCCAGAGATATACTGGAATAAACATGCCCTGAGAAACAATGACCTGGATGAGAGATTCCTACTTCTTTTTAGATAGTAACCTGGGTTCAAGCTTCACTTTCTTCCACTCCGGTGCTGTGGTCTTGAGGTGATGAAATAGTCTGATACTGGATCAGCAAACCCTGTGCATAGATGGGGCAAGTGATGTTTGCTGAAGGAGATTGTTCAGGTTTTCTCACACTATTTCCATTGTTTGTGCTTGGCCTCCATCTCTGCCTGTTGGAGATGCTCAAAACAGCTGATGGATTCTTTTTCTAGAATTTGGGCAGACTTGGGCTAAAGATGCCGGAAGCTGGTGGACAGGTTTTGAGGTCATCTTTGAAGTGTTTTCTCTGCTTTCCTACTAACTTCTTGTCATGACGAAGGTCAGGAAACTGGATATTTGAAATGTTGTACGGTAAACAGCCCTTTATCCAAAATCCGAAGGTTTTTTTAGTGAAGTTTTTTTTCTCATTAACAAGGTCGTTTGGCGTGCAAATAGTTAACCCAACTCCAAACCCACTTAATGCGTGTCACTCAGATGTGATGTGTGGGGGCGTGGCCCAGCACTGGCAGGCTTCAATTCTGTTTCTGTTACGGTACGTCTGCTGTTTGTTAAGATTTTTAAAAATTTCACCATCAAATTGTCACTTATTCTGAAATTCGAAAAATTCTGAATTCCGAAAACGAGCTGGTCCTGAGCAATTCGGATAAAGGATTGTGCACCTGTATCAGGCAGGTGGGAGATGTGACTCGCCCAATGCAGCTGATTCACTGTTACCAGTGCCTAATAACTAGTGACCTTGGCCTGAAAAGACTCAAGGAGTGCCAATTGTTTCAGTGGTTTTGCAGGATTTTGTAGAAGTACCACCAGTGATATTGCTCAAGGAATTGTAATATCAAGTATATATCATCTATGTCTCTGATGCGCACAGGTGGTTTGGCAACACTGCTGCCCTGGGAGAAAGTCAGAACTGCAGATGCTGGAGATCAGAGTCAAAAAGTGTGGGGCTAGAAAAGCACAGCAGGTCAGGCAGCATCCGAGAAGCAGGAGTAGACATTTCAAGCAGAAGCTCTTCATTCCCGATTGAAACGTAGACACTCCTGCTCCTCGGATGCTGCCTTACTGGCAGTGCTTTTCCAGCACCACATTTTTTAACACTACTGCCATGTAGACCATGGAATTGATGTCAGGCTAGAGGCCTTTGTTATCAAACATGCCATTTCTCAATGGATAAAGACTGCACTGGCACAGTGTGGTGATACTGAATTTCAGTGTTGAGGTCTGCTCTCACTAAGTTTCTCAGCAGCAGAAAGAACTGAGGCAGGAGCAGAACTGGTGGTGTTATGGAGATGAAATAACTGGACTTGAGTTTAATAGCCTGGATCTGAGGATGTGTTTAACTTTCTGCATTCTTTCAATTTCTACTTGATTAATTCTACTGAAATTACATAAATTCTTATTTCACTTAACAACAAAATTTCTGCACATTCATATGTGCAAAAATAATTCTCCTGGTTGCAGCTGGTGGCCAGTTCACCTACAATATCACTAATGCTTCCTTGGGAAATGCAGCCAGGGCCCTTTAACAGCCAGTGTAATTTCCTCCTTTACGTATTAACGGCCATCCAGACAGCTGACATGCCATGTGAGTACCCTGATGAACAAAAAAAATGTGCATGCGAAAGATCTCTCAGAAGACTATTAATGTGTCTGCCACATTAAAAGTTAATCATTTCAGGCATGAGAATAGAAATCGCGGTAGAAAATAAAGACATCTGAACACTGATTAGTTAACATATGCCTCACTAAAATCTTTAAATGTTGAGTCGATGCAAGTTGACACCAACAGTAAATATAACAGTCTTAAGGGGAGTGGGAACCAGCCCTCATCCCTTTTCTCAAAGTAAAGAAGCTTCAGCATTGGTGATAAATACTGAAAAAGTTGACAAAGGAAGATCTACTAAGTGCAAGAAAGAGAGAGAGAAAATGAACAAGAGAAATATTGGGGGGGGGAGGTGTTAAGGCTCATTTTAAAAATATTTTGGTCTAAGAATTTTATGGACTAAGGAAAGTGGACCTCTACTTTTATACATTTTGTTTTATACATTTTCACCTTCTTAGACATAAGTGAAATTAACAAGGCAGTATTTGATTGCGCTTTACCAGTTATCCCAATGGAGGTCTTGACATAGTAGGTGGCTCTGCTGCCCCTCAGCCAGAAGCTCTGAGTTCAAGTTCCACTCAAAGATCATATGGTCAAGGAAGAGAAAATATAGGAAATATGAGCAGGAGGAGGCCATTTGCCCCACCAAGCCTGCTCCACCATTCAACATGATCAAGTGTGCTTACAATATGGCCAGAGAGATTGATTATTAATCTCCAAGCAGTTGCAGGAGTGTCTCTTGGTCAGTCACATGATGCAGAGCAACAAGACTCAAGCTAGTCACTCTTGACAGTTTTCCTAAAACAGGTCACTAGACTACCTACAGAAAGAGATTAAGCATATTTTTCCTTTGCCTCTGTGACTTTAGACGAGGGAAGAAAATCAAGATCATGTTATCCTAAATACATTACATGTAAACAATGTTATTTGTAATGAAGTACACTGCTTGTTGCACAGGTCAAATAGGGATGACAAGTTCCCTTTTAGGTAGAACAGCAATGAACTGGTTAGGTTTTTAACAAAGCCCATCAGTTCGCAGTCTTTCTGATGTGATGCTTACCAAACCCCATCAACAAATTATCAGCTTTCCTGAATTCAGCTTTACAACTTAATGAAAAATTGCAAAGGTGTTATGACATGGAGACGGAGAGCCAAGCCAAATCCAATGTTTCCACTTATCATTCGCAACATAGTAAAATTAAATCTAAATACTCCCAACAGTTACTCCGATGGTGCCTAGCCAGATCTATGAAGAATCAATCCTAGACTTTGTGAATAATTAATTCCAGATGTCAGTTGTGCATCTTAAACAAAAGACTTAATTTTTAAAATATATAATGGCTAAGTAGAGCATAATTAAAAACAGGGTCACCTTCTCAGTTCACTCAGGTACAGATAGCAAGACGTTTAACTCAGTTCCTACTTTTTTGGGCTTGTGAAAACTGGTGTGGGAGATTAGGCAGGGAGCTTTCAAATCTTCATGCTGTGTCAACAGTAGTCAAACATATCGCCAAAGAAAAGTTTTCAAAAAAAAAAACACCTCAATTCTGACTCTGCCCTGAGAAACTGACAGTCTTTTCTCAAGGCCTCAATTACCATTCAACACTAAGCATCTGTTGGCTAGTGTCTCTTCCAGACTTGCCAAATCCGAACCCCGGTTCTAATCTTGTTAATGGCCAAATTCTGCTCTTTGTTTAAATACAATATTCTTCTGGTGTCCACTGTGTCTGTAAGAACCTTTTTAATCAAAGATGAATTTGTGCGTAACCTTCAGACCTGGCCACACAAACAACCAAAAGCTTGTCTGGTCTATTAGAGTCATAGAGATGTACAGCACAGAAACAGACCCTTCGGTCCAATTTATCCATGTCAACCAGATATCCCAACCCAATCTAGTCCCACCTGCTAGCACCAGGCTCATATCCCTCCAAACCCTTCCTATTTATATAACCATTCATTTACCTTTTAAATGTTGCAATTGTACTCACCTCCACCACTTCCTCTGGCAGCTCATTCCATACACGTACCACCCCCTGCGTGAAAAAAGAACCCTCTCTACTCAGTACTGCAGACTTACTGAAGGCCACACTTAAAATATCCACTTATCTGTTTCTGTTCTCTGACCTCTCCCAAACAGATTCTTGAATTTCTCTGTTTGTTCATTTTCCCAGACGCACGTCCATGTCCAGCGATACACTAATTCAAACAGCAAAGGCAGTAATTATGCAGGTTCACTGCTGTGCCAGTTAGCAATGTGGGTTTCTTTCTCTCTCTCCTACACTGACCTCACCATGTGCTGCCTTTGTCTGTTCCTCTCCCTTTTAAAATGCTGTTGTTTTTTCCTCAAAAGTTCCATAACAATGCAATAGCATATAAAACAGTAATTGCAGCTCCTGGAATTTGAGGTAATCACCTCCAACACCTAAAATACCTCAAAAAAAAGGAGCAGCTGTTACAGCCAGAAATTTTTCCCGTCCTCCATCTTGGTTACCCAGAATCATCCTCCTCTTCCTTTTACCACAAGCTAGTTCACAAAGTACACAAATCATCTTCAGCTCACAATTCCCAGTTCACAGCTCCAAACCAAAGTTCATAAAAGAATAAAAATTAAAAAAAAAGTTAACAAGGGCAATAAAGACACTGGAGAAAAGCTTCACAAGATTGATTCAATGAGTTAGGGACTTCTATTAAATACAGATTGAAGAGAATGTTATGAAGTAGTCTTTATATTCAAAATCATGATGGATCAATACAGCATAGATTGGGAAAAAACTGTTCGCATTAGTGGAAGGATGTACAACAAGGAGGCACAGATTTAAGTACTTGGCAAAAGGATCAATGGAGCTATGAGAATTTTTTTCACACACAAATGGTTATGGTCTGGAATGCACTGCCTGAGAACATGCTGAAGGCAGGTTCAATCAAGGCATCCAAAGAAAGAATTGCATTATTATCGTAGAAGGACGAATGTGAAGGATTATGGGGAAGTGGTGGGGGAATGCAATAAGTGATTTGTTCATCCAAAATTCTGGCAGACAATGTCTGAATGACATCCTGCACTTTAACTTCTGTGAACCTTCAGTTATGGGATCCAGACTATACTTCTAGGTTGCCAGTCATGACTCAAAAAGGGGATTATGCCCTGCACTGAATCCACAAGGCAAAAGCAAACTAAACCAAGGTTTAAGCTAAATCACATTCCATGGTACCACTTCTTTCTATGAATTCGTGAAGATAAACCGTCCATAGTTCTGCAGCCAGCAGTTGTCACAAATGTTCTACTGAACTGGGCTAAGGAAGAAAATTAATCAGAGTTCACTCCCAATTATAATGACAACCAGTTAGAAAATAAGCTGACATTCACTGGCTGAGCTCATAGCTGAAGGATGGTCACACAGTTGAGGCATCAAGAACTGGCCAGTAACTGCAGGACCATTTCAGAATGAACCAGCATTCTCAACTGTATAGTGTGGAGACTGGAACATATTGTTAAATTATTCAAAAATATCATGTCAACAAAACTAAGCACTAAAATAACATTGCAATGATCTTGTAAACATCTTTCAAAATGTGTTTTTTTTTAAAGTATTTTTCTATCAAAAATAGAAACTTCACATTCTAGTGAATGTTAATTCTATCATCTGAGGCTCTGTTGAGAAATAACATCTGTATTTATTTTGTGGCTCTGATGACTCATTACAGATTAATGGAATGCCAAGTTAAATATATACAAAGTAGCCAGCATTACAATTAACCATCTTTACTGTTATAATCAAATTAACACAATACCAGGAGGCAGTTTAGAAATGTCTATAAAAACAGTACAATGTATGTTAATAGGTTATTGCCAAAGAAGCAGCAATAAATATATTTTAAAAATGTGAAGGAACAATCTAACATCTTCCTGTGTTTTCTTGTTGAGATTTAAGTAAAAAAAAACTTGATGAGAATTCTCTAAGACTTGAGGAAGTTGAATGAAAATGACACAACTGTTGCCGCATTTATAAATCATGATATAGATCATAGAATCCCAATAGTTTGGAAACAGGCTCTTCAGCCCAACAAGTCCACACCAACTCTTTAAAGAGTAACCCACCCAGACTCATTCCCTGACATTTAACCCCTGCCTAATACACCCAACCAAGACATCCCTGAACATTGTGGACAATTTAGCATGACCAATTCACCTAACCTGCACATCTTTAGACTGTGGAAGGAAACCAGAGCACCGGGAGGAAACCCATGCAGACACGGAGAGAATGTCTGTGTGGAGTTTGCACAGTCACCAGAGGTTGGAATCGAACCCAGGTCCCTGGCGCTATGAGGCAGCAGTGCTAACCACTGAGCCACCATGCCACCCTTGACTTCAGATGTGGTTCTTTTAAGCATGCTAATACTATAATACTGTTTTCAAAAGCAGTTATGTACTGTATTTTTACAATGAGTTGTATTTTTAAGACCAAAAATGATGTTGTCTGCCTGAGAGCAAGACACTAATGGTGACCAAGTGGTCTGTTGATTGCTTTTTCCATTATTTCTTCTATCTTGTTCTGACTATAACCCATTTATAATATTCAGCAATTCAGTGTCAACATTACCAATCATGTTTCTATGGACTAAATGTGAAATGAATGGTTAACTGCATGTTACTTGAAGAAAACCTATGAAGCTTACATGTAAAGCGCAATTGTCATAGCGCTGTCAGATCAAGTGGACCTAAAACCTGTCTGTATAGTATCAGAGACACCCTCACTTACTGACTTCTTTGTACAGTTTTATTCAGTAATGCCAGCTGTTTACTCACCTGAATACCAAAAAGGATGAAAGAATGAACAACCTGCAGCAGTTTAAAATAAAGGCACACTAATATCTTCCAGGGCTACTCATGGTGTGCTACTATTACAAGCTTTGTCAGTGATACCATATTCAGAGAACAGATCCAAGAAAAACCACTTTCATTAACACTTTTGTTTGCAGGATCTATCCTTGAAGTCTGTATCTTAGTTTTCAAGTATCAAAATCCATTGTAACAAATTTCATGGTTTTATATTCCAGTACAATCTTCAGCAGATCACTAGCAAAACAATGTTGGAATCAGAAAGCCCAAATTTGCAAAAGCATTGACTTTGTTCCAGTTCCTTCCTAAGTTAACTAAATTAAGGTCTAAAAATTGATCAATCTCCTGGCCTCGATGGGCTACATCATCCAGTTCTGAGGGAGCTGGCTGAAGAAATAGCGGAGGCGTTGGTTGTAATCTTTCAAAAGTCAAAGATGTCGGGGCAAGTCCCAGATGATTGTAAAATCAGTGTTGTAAGCCCCTTGTTCAAGAAAGGATCAAGACAAAAGTTAGAAAATTATAGGCCGATTAGCCTAACCTCAGTTATGGGTAAAATTTTAGAATCATCGTTAAGAATGAGATTTCTAATTTCTTGGAAGTGCAAGGTCGGATTGGAACAAGTCAGTATAGATTTAGTAAGGGGAGGTTGTGCCTGACAAACCTGTTAGAATTCTTGAAGGGGTAACAAGTAGGTTAGGCCAGGGAAACCCAGTGGATGCTATCGACCTAGACTTCCAAAAGGCCTTTGATAAGGTGCATAACGGGAGGGTGCTGAGTAAGGTGAGGGCCCATGGTATTCGAGGTGAGCTACTGGCATGGATTGAGGATTGGCTGTCTGACAGAAGGCAGAGAATTGGGATAAAAGGTTCTTTTTCGGAATGGCAGCTAATGATAAGTGGTGTTCCGCAGGGTTCAGTGCTGGGGCTGCAGCTGTTCACTTTATATATTAATGATCTGGATGAAAGGACTAGGGGCATTCTGGCGAAGTTTGCCAATGATACGAAGTTAGCTGGAGAGGAGGGTGGTTCTGAGGAGGTGGGGAGGCTGCTGAAAGATTTAGACAGTTTTGGAGAGTGGTCCAAGAAATGGCTGGTGAAATTCAATGTGAGCAAATGTGAGGTCTTGCACTTTTGAAAAAAAGAAATATAGGCATGGACTATTTTCTAAACGGTGAGAAAATTCATAAAGCCAAAGTACAAAGATCTGGGAGTACTAGTCCAGGATTCTCTCAATGTTGACTTGCAGGTTGAGTCCGTGGTTAAGAAAGCAAATGTAATGTTGTCACTTATCTCAAAAGGGTTGGAATGTAAAAGCAGCGATATGCTACTGAGACTTTATAAAGCTCTGGTTAGGCTCCATTTAGAATACTGTCCAGTTGTGGGCCCCACACTTCAGGAAGGACATACTGGCACTGCAGCGTGTCCAGCGGAGATTCACTCACGGATGATCCTTGGAATGGTAGGCCTAACATATGGTAAACAGCTGACGATCTTGGGATTGTATTCATTAGACTTTAGAAGGTTGAGGAGAGATCTAATACAAACTTACAAGATAATGCATGGCTTAGAAAGGGTGGATGCTGGGAATTTGTTTCCGTCAGGTGGGAATACTAGGACCCATGGGCGCAGCCTTAGAATTAGAGGGGTCAATTTAAAACAAATGAGGAGACATTTCTTCAGCCAGAGAGTAGTGGGCCTGTGGAATTCATTGCCACTGAACACAGTGGAGGCTGGGACATTAAATGTCTTCAAGGCAGAGATTGATAAATTCTTAATCTCGCAAGGAATTAAGGTATACAGGGAGAGTGCAATAAGTGGCGTTCAAATGCCCATCAGCCATGATTGAATGGCAGAGTGGACTCGATGGGCCGAATGGCCTTACTCCCATTCCTATATGTTATGGTCTTAACTATTGCAACTGGATAATATAGCAAATCAGCACTGATTCCTTTAAAGATCAATATATTCTAAGGTGTAATATATACTCCAGATAATACTCCAGATGTGGCCGAACCAAACATACACACATAGATACAGCAAAATTTCTTCTCTTTTAAATACGAATCCTCTAGATATAGAGACTAACATTCCATTAACCTTCTTGATAATTTTTTGTGCCTGATCACCACATTTTAGAGATATGTATAAACAGGCTCTTAAATCTCAGCTGGTCACTGTAGGAAGTCAAGTTTCATCCAGTCTGCCTGCTGTTTCTTTGGAAGTGATTTCAATGCCTGCCCTAAAGAATATTCATTATTAACCGCCTGTCACTGAACACAGATGAGAATTTGAAATAGGCAATTACATTAAAATGCCACATTGAGTTTCAAAAACATGATTTTTCCATGATTCTTCCATCAATACTTTATTTCCTTTGAGGGAAGAAAACATGGTATTATGGGAAGGATAGAATAGTGGTAATGTTACTGGTTTAGTAATACTCCTGAGACAAATTCAAATCCCAGATGGAAAATCGACATTCAATTAATTAAATAAAAATCTAGAATAAAAAGTCTGTATTGGGCATGGTAATCATGAAATGTCCAATTCTTTTTAAAATTCCATCTGGTTCACTCATATCCCTTAGGAAAGGAAGTATGTCATCCTCAGACAGTCAAATCCATATAAAACCCCAGACAAATAAAAACAAAGTATTGTGGATGCAATATATCTGAAATTAAAAAAAAGGGAAAGTGCTGGTGAAACTTAGCAGATCAGGCAGCATCTGTGGAATAGAGAAACAGGAGTCATTTCAAACTTGAAACATTAAATCTGTTCTTGTTTGCTTGGTAAACTACAGGGGCTAAAGACCTAAAAGTCCCCTGGACCTGATGGGATGCATTCTTGGTTACTAAAGAAAGTAGCTACAGAGATAGTGGATGTACTGGCAATAATCTTCCAAGAATCCTTAGATTCTGATCAGATGTGCAAATTCGGTGAGAAGTGGAAGATGGTGTTTAATTTAGATAAATGTGAGGTGCTGAATTTTGGGAAAGCAAATCTTAGCAGCATTTATACACTTAATGTAAGGTCCTAGGGAGTGTTGCTGAACGCTGCAGGTTCATAGCTCCTTGAAAGTGGAGTCACAGATAGATAGGTTAGTGAAGAAGGCGTTTGGTATGCTTGCTTTTATTGGTCAGAGTATTGAGTACAGGAGTTGGGAGGTCATGTTGCGGCTGTACAGGGCATTGGTTAGGCCACTGTTGGAATATTGCATGCAATTCTGGTCTCCTTCCTAGTGGAAAGATGTTGTGAAATGTGAAAGGGTTCAGCAAAGATTTACAAGGATGTTGCTATGGTTGGAGGATTTGAACTATAGGGAGAGGTTGAATAGACTGGGGCTGTTTTCCCTGGAGCGTCAGAGGCTGAGCGGTGACTTAATAGAGTTTTATAAAATCATGAGGGGCATGGATAAGATAAACAGACAAAGTCTTTTCCTTGAGGTGGGGGAGTCCAGAACTAGAGGGCATAGGTTTAGGGTGAGAGGTGAAAGATATAAAAGAGACCTAAGGGGCAATGTTTTCATGCAGAGGGTGGTATATGTATGGAATGAGCTGCCAGAGGAAGTGGTGTAGGCTAATACAATGGCAACATTTAAAAGGCATTTGGATGGGTATATGAATAGGAAGGGTTTGGGGGGATATGGGCTGGGTGCTGGCAGGTGGGACTAGATTGGGTTGGGATATCTGGTTGGCATGGACAAGTTGGACCGAAGGGTCTGTTTCCGTGCTGTACATCTTTATGACTCTATTATTAGAAAACTGTCAATGTAAGGCTAGAAAGGATAGAATATATAACTATAGCTTAGCGTTATTTGGAAAACATTAAAGTCCATTATAGAATATGTAATAACTGAGCATTTAGAACTATATAATATGATCAAGTGAAAGTCTGCATAGCTTCACAAAGGGGAAATCATGTCTGGCAAATTTAAATTCTTTTAGGAAGCAATAAGCAAGATAGAAATAGGAGAAGCAATAAATGCATTATGTTTGGTTTTTTAGAAGACATTTGGCAAAGTAGTACACTTTGGCTACTTAGGCTACTTAATAAGATAATAGGTTATGATATTGGAGGTAGTATATTAACCTGATAGAACAGAATACATTTACTGGTAGAGGACGGACTTGGGCTAAGGGAAGCATTTTCAGGATGACAATCTATAACTACTGTTAAAAATCACATGACACCAGGTTATAGTCTAACAGGTTTATTTTTCCTGCTTTCCTGCATTTCTGCAGAAACTTGATGTCTGTGTTGATAAATGTAATCTTTTTGGAGACCCTCTCCACTTTGAGCCGGCAGTTAATGGTATTGATGGCAATTATGATTTGGAGGTGCCGATGGTGGACTGGGGTGTACAAAGTTAAAAATCACACAAATAAACCTGTTGGACTATAACTTGGTGTTGTGAGATTTTTAACTTTGTACACCCCAGTCCAACACTGGCTCCTCCAAATTATAAACATTGTAGCAGCAAGGGATCATTGTTGGGGAAACAACTATTTACAATATATACTAATGACTTGAATGAGGAAAGTTACTGTACTATAGCCAAGATTTTAAATAATACCAAACTGGTGGGAAGGTAAGTGGTTAGGCTAGTGGGCAAAAATTAAGCAAATTAAATATGATGTGGAAAAATGTAATGTACTTTGGCAGGTATACAGGAGGGGAATGTGATTTAACCGATGAAAGATCCAGAATTAAGGGACTTGAGAGTCCTCAGGCATAAATCATGAAAACCTAGCAAAGTTCAGTAAGTAATAGGGAAGACAAATGGAAAGGTTCACCTTTATTATTAAAGGAATGGAGTATAAAAGTTAGAGGTTTGCTAAAACTATACAAGACACTAGCCAGACCATAGCGGGAATACTGAGAGCAGCTTTGGGCTTCATATCTAAGGAAAGATAGAAACAGTCCACAGAAGTTCACTAGGTTGATCCTGGGTAAGGAGGGACTGACGTATGAGGAGAGGTTGAGTAGGTTGGTCCTGTCAGCACCGGAATTTAGAAGAATGAGAGGATATCTTATTGAAATATACAGGGTTCTTTGGGGACTTGACAGTCTAGATGCCGAGAGATTGTTTCAGCTTGTGGGAGAGTCTGAGACTAGAGGCATCATCTCAGAATAAGGGATTGCACATTTAAGACAGAGATGAGAAGAATTCCTTCTTTCAGAAGGTAGCAAATCTGTGGAATTTTGAACCATAGACAGTTAGATACTGTGTTGTTAAGTCTATTCAATGCTGAGGTAGACAGATTTTTAATCAGTAAGGGAAACAAAGGTTAAAGGGAAAAGGCAGCAAAGTGGTGTGATGGGTAACCAGATCAGCCATTATCTTATTAAATGGCAGAGCAGACTTCATGCACTAAATGGTCTATTTCTGCTTGTATTTCTTCTGGTCTAATTGTGTATTGTAAATCCTCATGGAGACAAAGATTCATTTCACATCAAATACACCCTTTAGTATGTAGTTAGCACTACCGCCATGATAAATTGTAAAGTAGACCTACCAGCTCAAGATATCACAAAGCAGTGTGGGCCTAGGCAGCAGCAAAACTGTCTTCCACCTTACTCTGTAACCATATTACCTGACATATTCCTTTCTCGACCATTACCATTAGGTTAGGGGATCAATGCTAGTTCAACATGTTATATAAGGGCATGTGGGGGGAGTACTAAAAATATCTGAAACTGAGATGCAAACCTTATGAAGCAGCACTACAGGACTATAGGCAGGCAAACAGAAAATGCTATAGACAGAGCTACATAATCCAACACCAACAGGTCACAGCAGAGCTCTGTCGTCATACCACATTCAATTGTAATTGGTGGATAATGAAAGAACTGACAAGAGGATGAGGCAACATTAAAATCCCAATCTAAAATGATGGAAAGACTCAACACTGAATGCACAGCATGACGCGAGGCATTTACAATTACCTTAAGCCAGAAATGTCAAGCATCTGACCTAGCTTCACCTTCTTCCAAGATTCCCACCATCACAGAAATCAGGCTTCACTCACTTCAATCCACACCATAAAGAAACAGCTAAATGCACTGGATATATCGAAGACTATAAGCCCCAACAATTTGACTGTAGTACTGAAAGTTGTGCACCAGAATTGGCCATATCCTAGCTACATTGCTCCAGTACAATAAAAACATTACCACCTATCCAAAAAAAGTAGAATTGCCCAACTATGCCCTGACAACAAAAAGAATAATCAATCTGATTTTGCCAATTGCCAACCAAGATATATTTTAATAAACTTTTTCAAAGATATTATGACACACCTCTGAAGCAGGTGGATCTACAACACAAATCTTCTAGCTCAGAGGTAACCACTGTGGAATAACCCTTAACCAATCACAATCTAGTAATGGAAGGTACCAACGATAGTGCAATCAAGCAGACTTACTCATCAGTAATCTTACAAATGTTCAGGTTAGGGCTCTAGTGACAGTGTGGTAGGATCCTTACCTTTGAGCTGGAAGGCCTGGGTTCAAGTTCAGCTGCTTCAGAGGTGTGTCATAACACATCTGCACAGGTTGATTAAACCTGATTAAACTCTACAAAAGTTCAGTTTGGATTCAGCTAGGATCATTCAGCTCTAAACTTCATCACAGTCTTGCTACAAATGTGGACATGAGAGTTCAACTCCAGTGATGAAGTGAGAGACAGGACAGTTTTAGAACAGGTGTGGCATTGAAGACCCCATTGTAAACTTAAAATCAATAGGAATCAGCTGAAAGGCTAGTGTCATATTTAGCATTAAAGATTTTTGTGGTTGTGGAAGGCTGATCATTTTAGGCCCAAACAATGTTGCAAGAGTTCTGGACAGACTCCCTACTTCCTTCTAACAAATCCTTTAACCAGGTCAGTAATTTGCCTTCAATTCCAAGAGCTTCAATTCTAGCCAACAATCTTTTATATGGAACTTTATAAATGCCTAAAAATTTATATAAACTTATGATAACAACAAAAAATGACACAGCTTTGCTTGCAACTCATTTTTAAAAACTTGCAATCAATGAATTTAATTATATTGAATGGCACATTAAAATTTTCTGATATGAATTGCAAACATTGGAAATATTTACCAATCACTGGACTTAGACATAAGATATTTGCAAATTGAATATTTGTGTCACAATATACTAACATTTTTGGCAACATTGCAGTCAGATGTTCCTTCACAGGACTATGGTTAAATGTAATTTCATACTGAGTCTCAGAAGGCTAGAAGTAGGGTTGAGAACCAAAAGCTTGCTCAGAAGTAAGCTTTAAGGACCATCTCTATTTCCTTCTTTGAGTCAAAGAAATATAGGGAGGGAATTATAGATAACTGAAGCTGCAAATGAAGCTAAAACTATAAAAATGCAGAAATCAAAGCAGACAATGGTAACTGTATAATCACTGCCAATTATGGTAAAAGTCTATCTGGTTCACTAATATCATTTAGGAAGATCTACTTTCCTTACCTGGTCTGGCTGATATGTGATCCAGACTCAGCAATGCGACTGATTCTTAACAGACTTCTGGGCAATTAGAGAATGGCAATAAATGCTGACAGGGGTCGGGGAGTCCAGAACTAGAAGGCATAGGTTTAGGGTGAGAGGGGAAAGATATAAAAGAGACCTAAGGGGCAACTTCTTCACGCAGAAGGTGGTACGTGTATGGAATGAGCTGCCAGAGGATGTGGTGGAGGCTGGTACAATTGCAACATTTAAGAGGCATTTGGAAGGGTATATGAATAGGAAGGGTTTGGAGGGATATGGGCCGGGTGCTGGCAGGTGGGACTAGATTGTGTTGGGATATCTGGTCGGCATGGACGGGTTGGACCGAAGGGTCTGTTTCCATGCTGTACATCTCCATGACTCTAAGCAAGCAACATCCACATCCCATGAACATTTTTTTTTTAAATTGAGGATTGTAGGGAAATCAAACAATTTAATTATTTAATAAAATATCAGTCATTGGACAGCAACATCAAAAAACATACAATTCCAAACAGGCTTTTATGAATATCCACAAACTTAGATATTTCACAGCACAGAAGACAGGTATTAGGTCCATTACAGCTTTGAAAGAGCTATCCAATTTGAATGCTCTTCAATTATAGCCCTGAAATGTTTATCTTGGAGTAAATAGTTAATTCTAAAAAAATAATGCAATGGGCCAAAACCAATGCCATATCTAATAGTAATGTTTGCAGCCTCAATGAGTGACGCTCAAATTTTAAATGCACCAACTTGCCTTTTTTAAAGTCTTCCAGCACAGAATCCAGTTTTGTATCATTAAACACGAAATGCAGAGGATGGTTATAAAACTTTGTCATTGTTGCTAAAGGCATGTCATCATCTGGATCAACAAAGGCCAAATCTTTCACAAAAAGTATGTCAACAATGTTTGAGCGTTCATTCTCGTAGACAGGAATCCTTGTATAGCCACTCTGCATGATCTCTGACATGGTCGCAAAGTCCAGGATGGCCTCAGAGCTCAGCATGAAGCAATCGCCCAAAGGGGTCAAGACATCTTCGACTATCTTCTTCCTGAGTTCAAGGGCTCCCTCAATGATGTTGAGCTCTTCTTTAACTAGATCGTGATAAGGATCAGTCACCTTGAGCATCTCGATCAGCTTTTCCCTTGTATAGAAGTTGCTGATCTGCTGTTGCAAGATAACGTCCAGGAGTTTGCTGATGGGGTACGAGGCTGGAAAGCTGATGACCATGAAAAATTTAGTCACCCAGATGGTCTTGGAAGCTAGGGCCAAGCCATGTCGAGAGCAGATAGCGTGGGGGAGGATATCTCCAAAGAAAAATATACAACTGGTGCAGACCAGGATTGTCAGCCATGTGCTGTGGAACATCTCGCAAAGCCAGACGGTCAGGGAGCAGTTCATCAGGGCATCTCCCAGCAGCAAGGTGCACAGCAGGTAGTTGCCATGTCTCCTCACGGATTCGATGCGTTCAGAGTATTTCCTCTCGTTCTCGTTGCCGCTGTTTTTGATTACTCTGAGCTCCACTGGGTCCAGAGCCATCAGGCTGATGTTCAGGACACTGAAGAGGGTGGACATGCAGAGGAAAAGCAAGGAGATGAGGATCTGGAACCTGAGGGTGCTTGTCTGCTCCTTCTCCACCACGGCCAGGTGGAAGTCCTCAGTCTTGAAGTTGACCCAGCCATGAGCGTCCTGACCCCCGATCCGGGCGCACAGCGAGTAGTACTTGATCTTCTCGTCCTTCCGCAGGTACATGGCCTCCAACTCCACCAGGACCGAGCGGTCGGACAGATTCGAGCCCAGGATGACGATGTCCGAGCTGCCCTGCTGGCAGATCCGCTGGGACTGTCGCTGCTGGCGGGCGCCGCCGGCCGCCGTCTCCAGCAGGCCGCTCACCTCCACGAAGGAGAGACCGGGGCCTCGGGCTCCGCCGTCGCCCAGCAACCCGCTCCCCCTCAGGCCCGTGCCGTACAGCCGCAGTTTGAAGCGGGTGCCCTCCGTCACCTTCAGCAGACCACCCTCCAGGTACACGGAGCCCGCCACCGTGTTGTCCGGCCTCATGCTCAGCAACTCGGAGCGGGACGGCGGCGACACTGTCTGAGAGGCCGAGGCTACCGCCGCCGTCCACAGCCAGAGGTAAACAACCAAAGGCGGCCGGGCGCACGGCGCCGCCATCTTACTAAGGGAGGGAGCTCGCGGCCAGGGGGCGGAGCCGAACGGGTAAACGGACGATGCCGAGTGAGTAAAGGGCGGAGCCGAGGTGGGAATGGGTGGGGCCGCGTGGGGAATGGGTGGGACCCTGGGTGCAATGGGCGGAGTGGAGCGGGTAGTGGGCGGGGCCGAGTGGGTGATGGGCTGCGCTGACGTGATGGGCGGTGCTAAGTGATGTACGTAAAGCGCAGCGCGAGGAAATGGGCGGATCTCATCGTAGAGTGGGCGGAGGCAGAGTCGCGAATGGGCGGGTCACTGTGGTGAATGGAGACAGACCGGTGTTTTGGGCGGGGTTAAGCTGGACGTGGGCGGGGCTCAATATGGAATGGGCGGGGCTGGCAGTGGAAATGATGATTAAGGGGTGGGGTTTATTTTTAAGAAAAGTTTTGACAGGCAGGTCCTATATCCTTTGGAGTTTCAGATGAACTTTTTGAAAGGTGTTGAGTGCTGAGAGGTTCTAACTGCTCTATGACCCTGTGACTGGGTGGATGCTGAAAGGGTGTATCCCTTTGTGGGAGAAACAAGAACAATGTGGACACCATTTAAAAATAAGAGATTTTTCATTGAAGTTAGAGATGAAAATAAATATTTTCTCTCAGATAGTTGAATCTTTGGAACTATCTTCTCCAGAAATTGATGAAGGCAGAATCAATGATGATCTGTAAGGCAGAAATAGATCCTTGACTAACTGAGTCACAGGTTACCAGCAGTGGGCAGGAATGTCGCCTTGAACTCACAATCAGATCAATCATGATAGTGAGCAAGTTTGAGGGGCCGAATGGTCACCTTCTGCTCCCAATTCTCATATTTATCAGTTGAAGAGAGGGAACTGGAAAGGTGGAGGAGCTTATGCTGAGAAATTCAGAACATGATGTTGAAACATTGTTTGGCAAGAGCTTAAAAATGTGTTGCTGGAAAAGCGCAGCAGGTCAGGCAGCTCAAAGGAGAAGGAGAATTGATGTTTCGGGCATAAGCCCTTCTTCAGGAAAGATGAAAGGGAAAGAGAGGTCTACAAAAAGCTGGAGTCAGAGAATCAGATTATTGGAAGAAGGATATTCTATCATTGGAAGGGTTTAAACTAGTTTGGCAGGGAGATGGGAACGGGAGATATGGATCAGGCAGATACAGCGTGCAGAGTCTGTGAGGAAAGATTGATAGTTGATAGTGCAAAGTTGCAGTCAGTGTGATGTGTTAAAGTGTATCTATTTTAACACAAGAAGTGTCAGGAATAAAGGTGATGAACTTAGAGCATGGTAAAAACAATGACTGCAGACTGCAGATTCTGGATTAGTGGTGCTGGAAGAGCACAGCAGTTCAGGCAGCATCCAAGGAGCTTCGAAATCGATGTTTTGGGCAAAAGCCCTTCATGGATCAGTACTTGGAGCTACGGTGTTGTGTTCATTATGGAGACTTGAATATCACAGGGATGAAACGATTGTTGGATGTTCCAGGGTTCAGATGTTTCAAAAGGAATAGGGAGGGAGGTAAAAGAGGTAGGCTAGTGGCAATGCTAATCAGGGATAATATCACAGCTATAGAAAGGGAGGCTGTTGAGGAGGGTTTGTCTACTGAGTCATTATGGGTGGAAATCAGAAAGAGGAAAGGAGCAGCCACATTACTGAAAGTTTTCTATAGATTCCCCAATATCAACAGAGACACAGAGGAGCAGATTGGGAGGCAGATTTTGGAAAGGTGCAGAAGTAACAGGGTTGTTGCATGGGTGGCTTCAATTTCCCTAATATTAATTGGAACCTTCTTAGTGCAAATAGTTTGGATGAAGCAGATTTTGTCAAGTTTGTCCAGGAAGGATTTCTGTCTCGATATGTAGATTGACTGACTAGAGGGAGGCCATATTGGATTTGGTGCTTGGCAACAAATGAGGTCAAACATCATATTTCTCGGTGGAAGAGCATTTTGTTGATAGGGATCACAACTCCCTGACCTTTACTGTGGTCACGGAGAGGGATAGAGCAGACGGTATAGGAAAGTATTTAATTGGGGGAAGGGGAATTACAATGTTATTGGGCAGGAACTGTGCAGCATAAATTGGGAGCAGATATTCTCCGGGAAATGCATGACAGAAATGTGGAGCTTATTTAGGGAGCACTTGCTGTGAGTGCTAGATAGGTTTGTTCAACTGAGGCAAGAAAGGGATGGTAGGATGAAGGAACCTTGGATGACAAGACATGTGGAACATCTAGTCAAGAGGAAGAAGGAAGTTTACTTAAGGTTGAGGAAGCAATAATCAGACAGGGCTCTAGAGGGTTACGAGATAACCAGGAAGGCACTCTAGAATGGACTTAGGAGAGCTTGAAGGGGGCATAAAAACGCCTTGGCAGGTAGGATTAAGGAAAACCACAGGGTGTTCTACACTTATGTGAGGAACAAGAGGATGGCCAGAGTGAAGGTAAGGGCGATCAGGGATAGTGGAGGGAACTTGTGTCTGGGTTTGGAGGAGGTACTTGATGAAATCTTAGCTTCAGTATTCACTAGTGCGAGGGACCTTGACATTTCTGAGGACGGCGTGAAACAGGCTGATGTTAAGAAGGAGGACGTACTGGAAATTTTGCAAAAACATGAGAATAGGTAAGTCCCCTGTGCCAAATGGGATATACCGAAGGCTATTATGGGAAGAAAGGGAAGAGATTGCTGCGCCTTTGATGATTGGCGGGTGGAAAATGTTATTCCCTTGTTCAAGAAAGAGAATAGGGAATTATAGACCAGTCAGTCTGGGAATTATAGACCAGTCAGTCTTATGTTGGCAGTGTGCAAATTATTAGAGAGGATTCTGAGAGACAGGATTTATGATTATTTGGAAAAACATAGCTTGATTAGAGATAGTCAGCATGGCTCACAAGCCTTATTGAAATCTTTGAGGATGTGACACAACACATTGATGTAGGTAGAGCAGTGGATGTGGTGTACATAGATTTTAGCAAGGCATTTGATAAGGTTCCCCATGGTAAGTTCATTCAGAAAGTACGAAGACATGAGATACAGGGAAATTTGGCTGTCTGAATACAGAATTGTCTGTCTATAGAAGACAGAGGTTGGTGACCAGTGGTGTTCCACAGGGATCTGTCCTGGGACCTCTGCTCTTTGTGATTTTTATAAATGACTTGGATGATGAAGTGGAAGGGTGGGTTGGTAAGTTTGCTGATGACACAAAGGTTGGTGGAGTGGTGGATAGGGTGGAGGGCTGTTGTAGGTTGCAACAGGACATTGACTGGATGCACAGTTGGGCTGAGAATTGGGAGATGGAGGTCAACCTGTAAAATTGTCAAGTGATTCATTCTGGAAGGTTATACTTAAATGGATATTACAGAGTTAAAGGCAGGGCTATTGGCAGTGTGGAGGAACAAATGGATCTTGGGGTCCACATGCATTGATCCCTCAAAGTTGCCACCCAAGTTGATAGGGTTGTTAAGAAGGCGTATGGTGTGTTGGCTTTCATTAGTAGGGGGATTGAGTTTAAGAGCTGCAAAGTTATGACTATCACAGGGGGGCATAATTTTAAGGTGGATTGGAGAAGATTTGGGGGAGATGTAAGAGGTAGGTTCTTTACACAGAGAGTGGAGGATGCGTGGAATACACTGCCAGTAATGGTAGTAGAGTCAGATACATTAGGGACATTTAAGCGACTCTTGGATAGGCACATGGATGATAGTAAAATGTAGGGTATGTAGGTTAGTTTGATCTTAGAGTAGGTTAAAAGGTTGACCTGGAGGGCCTGTATTGTTCTATGTTCTAAAAATAGGGAGGAACAAGACCATAACAGGATTTATACTCTTTGATTAAAAGAATGCATGGTGTTGGCGTTCTTAGAGCCAATACAAGTCAGTAATGATAGGAATGATTAGGACATCTTCCACCACAATATATGGACAACAGAGCTTTGGAGGAGCTAAATTTATGGGGAGTACAAGTTGGGAGGTAGAGTGTGGAAGTGATCAAATCATGGATAAGGGAGTGTGCAGCAAATGATCTGCAGTAAGGTGATGCTCCAGAAATGGAATTAAGAATTATTTATGATGGAGACAAATTAGCATTGGAAACTCAATCCAGGATCAATCAAGCAAGTAGGTTCATGAGCATAAATTTATGAAGATATGGGACAAGCAGGGAGAATTTAAATAATCAAGTTTAAAGTGAGCAAATGTATGAATTAGAAGTTTCAGATTTAACTAAGCTAAGTCAGAGATGAATGTGGTGCTGGGCAGGCAGCAGACTTTAAGAGGGTGAGAATATGGAGTCATTCATGTCTTTTGACAGTATTACCTGAGGGCAGCATATAGGTAAGAAATGGAAGGTGAAGTCAAGAATTGGCTCTGGGGGTCTTCTGAATAACAGTGAGAAGAGAAGCCATTGTCGGAGATTTTCAAGAGAAAGATCAAAGATGGTATGAAGAGACAGTCACATAGCAGGTCATTTATGGCTTTAGATTGGGACAAAAATGTGACAATTCAATAGTGCAATCTGCTTACATCAGAAACCACTGTGATATCTAAGGATAGGTATGTTGAGGTTATTGAACAATATAGGCTATCGGTATTGTATAGAATTATATAAATAGCTGAGCTAAAGTAATTTAAGGTTATGTTTAAAACATATTTCATTGAGAGGTGGCGAGAGAGAGAGAGGTTTTTCAGCACAGCAGAGGTGAGTAGGGGAAAGGAATGTCAATTGCAGTAAGGACTCCAGTCTGACTGGAAAGTAAGTCACTTTTGCAATAAATATTTGAAGAGATAAGGGATTAAAGGAGAAAATAGCAAGGGGCTGTCGCAGATGGGGACCATCAGAGTGTAATAAAACCAAAAGGCATTAACTGACATGTGGACTAAATGATGGCAGCTTCACTTAGTAGCTAAATAAAGTGGTTATCAACAGCATATCTATGGACGGAAATGAGATATTGGGCCCGTCAGTTAGCCATAAAGTGCAGATTACACTGTTTGACATCAGGACTTTGTAAAGTCTGATCAGGACTACCTCGAACGATGGAGAGAAGCCAACTCACAAGCCTTGATGAATTCTTTGTGTCTGACAGTTTGTGTCAATCTCATAGGACTGCATGTAACAGGTTGTATGAGAGTGTTTCTTAATAAAAGATGTTAAACAGACTTCTCTGTTTTTTCGTAAGTCTTGAGTTTATACTGAGATGAATAGTAATGAATGTCTTAAAATTTTAAAAGTAATTACAGTGCAAAAACAAATGAAAAAAAACTGAAAAACAACAGTAGGTGCTGAGAAACTCTCTGTGAAAAGAAATAATGTTAAAGTTTCAGGGCGATAACCTTTCATCAGCATTGGAAATATGCCAAGTTTTGAGCAAAGGGGAAGGTCAAGGCATGTTGGGCCAAATGGTCTCCTTCTGTACTGTAAAATTCCATAATTCTATAAGTCCAGAGTTTTGGATGAACTGAAGTTTATAAAATTACCAATGGTCAGTAGGTAGATGAGAAATGGATAGATAGATCATTGAAATCCTTCAAAGATGTGGAGTGGGAATTTTTGTTATGTCTTTAATTCCTTTTCAGGTCAGCAACCTGCAATATTTACATTTTTTTTTCCTCAAATGCTAGCTGACCTGCTGAATATTTACCAGTTTCTATTTTTATTTCAGAGTTCAAGTAACTGCAGTATTTTACTTTTTTATCAGTAATTATATTGTAACTCCAAGTTCCTTGGAGTATTGTATAAAGATGTTTCCTATATTACACTTTTGTATCAGGTCCAGTGTGTGACCCAAGCAAGTTTTTGTCACAAATTATAAATTAACTGTAAACTTTCACTATTTTGAGCTACAAATTTGTATATAGTGTTCGCTTAAAGCTGCCATACAAAACAACATCAGTGGATGGAGCTATAAGAAGAAACAGTGGAAAGGATGGAGAAAATGTGTTTAATAAACAGACATTATTGTATTTTGGTTTGTCTGTAGGTATTCCTAAGTCTCACAAATCTCAAGCTTGGTCAAGAACTTCACATTGATTTGTGTAGCTCAGCTATTTCAGTAAACACTTCATTTGTGTATCTAGCACAATCCACAATGATCAATTATCACAAAGCCATCAATCAGCACTTCACAAAAAAGCTTCAACCAAAAATCAGTAGTCAACAAATGACTAACTGCCATTAACAAACAGCAGAAGGGGACCGATGAAAACATTTCAAGTGTTATGTTTTGAGAATGTCTTTCTGTAGCTGCCAGGCTTTAGCCTCAGTCTGGAAATAAGGCTTATCGTAGTCATAGAGTCATAGAGATGTACAGCATTGAAACAGACCCTTCAGTCCAACCCGTCCGTGCCGAGCAGATATCCCAACCCAATCTAGTGCCACCTGCCAGCACCCGGCTTACATCCCTCCAAACCCTTCCTATTCATATAACCATCCAAATGCCTCTTAAATGTTGCAATTGTACCAGCCTCCACCACATCCTCTGGCAGCTCATTCCATATACGTACCACCCTCTGCGTGAAAACGTTACCCCTTAGGTCTCTTTTATATCTTTCCCCTCTCACCCTAAACCTATGCCCTCTAGTTCTGGACTCCCCAACCCCAGGGAAAAGACTTTGCCTATTTATCCTATCCATGCCCCTCATAATTTTGTAAACCTTTATAAGATCACCCCTCCAGGGAAAACAGCCCCAGCCTGTTCAGCCTCTCCCTGTAGCTTAGATCCTCCAACCCTGGCAACATCCTTGTAAATCTTTTTACATTAGATTAGATTACATTACAGTGTGGAAACAGGCCCTTCGGCCCAACAAGTCCACACCGACCCGCCGAAGCGCAACCCACCCATAACCCTACATTTACTCCTTACCTAACACTACGGGCAATTTAGCATGGCCAATTCACCTGACCTGCACATCTTTGGACTGTGGGAGGAAACCGGAGCACCCGGAGGAAACCCACACAGACACGGGGAGAATGTGCAAACTCCACACAGTCAGTCGCCTGAGGCGGGAATTGAACCCGGGTCTCAGGCGCTGTGAGGCAGCAGTGCTAACCACAGAGGGTTTTCTCAACCCTCTCAAGTTTCACAACATCTTTCAGATAGGAAGGAGACCAGAATTGCACACAATATTCCAACAGTGGCCTAACCAATGTCCTGTACAGCTGCAACATGACCTCCCAACTCCTGTACTCAATACTCTGACCAATAAAGGAAAGCATACCAAATGCCTTCTTCACTATCCTATCTACCTGCGACTCCACTTTCAAGGAGCTATGAACCTACACTCCAAGGTCTCTTTGATCAGCAACACTTCCTAGGACCTTACCATTAAGTGTATAAGTCCTGCTAAGATTTGCTTTCCCAAAATGCAGCACCTCGCATTTATCTGAATTAAACTCCATCTGCCACTTCTCAGCCCAGTGGCCCATCTGGTCGAGATCCTGTTGTAATCTGAGGTAACCCTCTTCACTGTCCACTACACCTCCAATTTTGGTGTAATCTGCAAACTTACTAACTGTACCTCTTATGCTCGCATCCAAATCATTCATGTAAATGACAAAAAGTAGAGGACCCAGCACTGATCCTTGTGGCACTCCACTGGTCACAGGCCTCCAGTCTGAAAAACAACCCTCCACACAGGTCTTCTACCTTTGAGCCAGTTGTGTATCCAAATGGCTAGTTCTCCCTGTATTCCATGAGATCTAGGTAAAAACAATGACTGCAGATGCTGGAAACCAGATTCTGGATTAGTGGTGCTGGAAGAGCACAGCAGTTCAGGCAGCATCCAAGGAGCAGTAAAATCGACGTTTCAGGCTTCATCCTGATAAAAGGCTTTTGCCCGAAACGTAGATTTTACTACTCCTCAGATCCTGCCTGAACTGCTGTGCTCTTCCAGCACCACTAATCCAGAATTCCATGAGATCTAACCTTGCTAATCAGTCTCCCATGCGGAACCTTGTCGAATGCCTTACTGAAGTTTGTGAGACATGATTTCCCACGCACAAAGCCATGTTGACTATCCCGAATCAGTCCTTGCCTTTCCAAATACATGTACATCCTGTCCCTCAGGAATTCCTCCAACAACTTGCCCACCACCGAGGTCTGGCTCACTGGTCTATATTCCCTGGCTTGTCCTTACCACCTTTCTTAAACAGTCTTGTTAAAAAATGACAGAACAATTTCATATACTTACATATTAAGCCAACAGCAGATATTGTGCTTAAAGTTCCTTTAACAAGATGTTGCATCAGTAGGTTAGACCACTCATAATCTTGAGAATTTGATTTCATAGTGCTTCTAAAATAATTGCTGTAAAATAAAGACACTGACAAGGTGTCAGACAATGATTTTGAGTGTGCAACTCTACCTACAGGTTCCATTTTATCATTAACAACAGAACATAACAGGACTATTTATTTGTTGGTGCTGCATAGAGGAAAGGCAGACTTGGTTTTGAATTGTGGCAGAAATATACATCTGAGAACAAATGTGCATTTGTCATCACACCATTGCCTTGCATATGTGGGGTTTGTCTCAGCTTTGCAGTGCTCGTTCAAAGTAATTCCACTTTACAGTTATGTGATCACACCAATCACAGATCGATGATCTGACTTTATTACATTAGAGTAAGTATAACAACTTCCAGCATTATATACCTGTCCAAAAATGCTTCCCACTTCTGGACTTGATCACATTCCTGATTTCCACCCTTCCTTGATTTGCTTTGATTATTGCCACACATACTGAAACACAGTGAAAAGTACTGTTTTGTGTGCTATCCAGGCAAATCATACCTTACAGAAGTACATCAAGGTAATAGAAGAAGATGCAGAGTACCGTGTTACAAATACAGAGAAGATTCAGAGAAAGATCAACTCTAATATGTGAGAGGTCTGTTCAAAAGTCTGATAACAGTGAGGAAGAAGCTGTTCTTGAATCTGTTGCAAACCTTTGCATTTTCTGCCCTGCTGAAGAGGGTGGAAAAGAGTATAATTGGGGTGGTAAATGCTTTTGATTATGTTGGCTGCTTTCATGAGGCAGCAGGAAGTATAGATGGTGTCAATGGATGGGCTGTGTTCACAACTCTCTGTAATGTCTTCTTGTTTTGGGCAGAACAGTTGCCATACCAACCTGTATGGCAATGCATTTGTGTGTGTGTGCCTTCAGCTGTCTAGGGCCCTAACTCTGAAAATCTTTCCCTTAACCAGTTTACCCACCCAGCTCTCTCCACTGCTTTAAGACATGCTTAAGATCTATCTCCTTGACCAACGTTTCAGTCCACCTGTTCTACAATCTCATGATGCAGTTCAGTGAATGAAAATGTACCTGTGAGGCATTTTGAAATGTTTTATTATGTCAGGATCCATTATAAATGCAACTTGCTTTTCCACAGAGAGCGGTATAATATATAAAATAATGCAGATTCTGTAGATACAAAATAAAGAACAAACCGTGCTGGAGAATCTCAGCAAAGTGGAACAGTAAACGGTTCAATTCAAACGAGTCCTCTTCAGCACTGAGGAGTCACTTGACTCTAAATATTGAATCTGCTTCTATCTCCATGGAGACTGCCAGACCTGCTGAGATTCTCCAGCATCTTTTGTTTTTATGATAGAAGCATCAAGGATTACTGCTGATAGAGAGTAAGGATAATGAGAAAAGTAACTGAGAATCCTCTGACTTGCCAGTTATTTATTCAAAATCAGAAGCTGCTATTTTCTTTGCAATTGAAACAAGCACCAAACTATTTTGGATGGCTCAAGGATTTGTACACAAATAATCATATGCAGGTGTTATCACAACAGTGGGTCCTATCCAGGCTCAGACTAAATGCCAGCTTTGGATACAGGCATGAGGTACAGGAGAGCTGCCGACCCCCATAACATTGCACTCCACCTTTCATTAGGGATCATTCACTGGGCTGGGGAGCTCAGCACATCAGGACAAAAGTCAATGCTGAAGCATTTGAGAAGCTGCAGCAGCCAGACACGTCGAGTCATAATGATCCATCTCAGGCTCCACCTAAAGTCCCCAGAATCAAAGATATCAGTTTTCTGCCAATTTGCTTCACTCCATCTGATATCAAGAAATGGCTGAATACAAAAAAATAAAACTATGGTCCCTGCCAATTACTGTCCCAGCAGTCTATTTTCGATCATCGATAAAGTTGTGAAAATTTCATCAACAGTGCTCAACTAACATGTGTACCCTACTAACCTATTCACGATGATCTATCAGTGCTATTTGACTCAAGACCTCATTACAACCTTGACCCAAATGTGGAAAAAACTGAATTCAAGAGGTGTCACAAGAGAAATTGCCTTTCGTGTCAAGGATCCCTTGCAGACTGAAGTGAGTGGAGACTTGAGTCGCATACCTTCCTAACCTCACGTACCTTCCTAACTTGGAAGTAAATCGTTATTCCTTCACTGTCTTTGGGTCAAACTTTCTTCCTAAATGTACTATTGGTGTCCCTACATGTCAGTGATTCAAGAAGCAGCTCACCACCATTATCTCTGAGGTAATTTGCCGATAGCCAGCTGAGCCAACAAAGCCCATTTTCCTGAACAAACATAAAATATAAAGTCAAAGCAGTTCACCTGATTGCCAGTAGATAGTGGCAGCTGTGTGTACTATTTACAAGATGCAGTGCAATAACTCATCAAAGTTCCTTCTACATCATCTGCCAAATCCATGACTCCTACTGAACAGGAGGGTAGGGGTGGCAGATGCATGCGAACAACACCACTTGTAATTCACCTCAGAACTATGCATCATCCTGACTTGGAATGATGCTGGCATTTCTTCACAGGAGTTTCCCCCTTAGTAGCACTGTTAATGTTCCTACGTCGCAATAGCTATAGCAATTCAAGAAAGCAACATCTTCTCAAGGGCAGTTAAGGATGGGTATGACCTTGTCAGCTGTGCTCACATACTATGAATGAATAGAACAAAACCTCACTAATTCAATCTCTTGACTGACAGCTCCAGATAAAATCTTTTGAACTCCAATAAATCATAATGGATAACTTCAGAATAATAGCCCTCCTTTCTATTAAAACTAAAGGAAAGACTGTGGCTGTTGGAATTCTTAAATAACAACAGAAAACACTGGGAAATGCTCAGTCGGGCTGTGACTGTGGAGAGGCAACTGGTGAATGTTAGACATGGAGTTTTTAAACAAGTTTACAGCCAGTGAAGCAAGGAATGGTTGGGGATAACTTGATCATTTGTAATTTTTTTCTTTATCAGGAATCAGAATCAACGTCAATTCAACATGAATTAACAAGCCAATGATACTTCAAATAAAATGTATAATTTCACTTTAATTAATCAATACATCTTAGGTACCCTCTTACATAACCAAAAGCACCAGCCTCAGTCCCTGCAGATATGTGGCTCTACATAGAGAATAGTTCTACAACATCCTGTCCTTTATTCAAACAGGATTGATCAAGTATCCTATTTGACAACAACTTTCATTTTTGAACATTACATGTGTAATTGTCATTCTCAAGGCACAGTTCCACAAACTCTCTCTCTCTTAGATCATAACACTCCTGATGATATAGCTTTCCAGAGTTCCTTTTCATCTGACCACTTGATGACATGTCAGTTTATGGCATGGCCAAATTTTGGCAAAACACTAACTTCTTCAATATCACAAAGCTATTGCCAGAGTTTTCCAGAATTTAAACTTTTTTGGCCAGTTCATATATTATTTCCAAGAGTTCATATCTCTTTTTCTGCCAACCAGAAACACTGACTTCTTCGTAGAGAGCATTGATGGTCATTCCTGACAAGAATTCTGCTCCCCGTGTTTTCTTTTCTCTCTATTTTCACTTAGTACCTGCATCTGTATTGCTGGCAACTTTCACCCTCTAGCTCTCTGGCTTGAAACTCTGTCAATTATATTTGGAACTAACCACTAGAAGGTTGTGGGTGAGATGAAGGGGGAACACCAATCCTTCTTTCCATATTGACTCTAATAAAGGTTTGTATGGTTACTAGTGGTAAGGGAGGAACTATGTGTGAGTCTTAACAAAAGGGGAAATAGATTGTAATTGAAATTACTGTGGAAAGAAATCCTGAAACCAAATGCAAAGTGTTGGGATATGACATTTTCCCAGTAATGTTTTGTGGAGTGGAACTTATGATAAATGAAACAATGAAGTGAATATATGGACTCAGATTTACATCTTTACCAAAAATAAACAACCTAGGTACTGTTACCTCCTATTGGAAGCATGTTCAAGTGTGAAAAGGATCTCTCAAACCAAGGCACTCAGAAAATGAAATCTGAAGGAAGTTTGGAAATTCTCTTCACACTTTTAGAAATAAATTGTGTGAAAGATGATCACTTAAATGCTGTGAGGTATGGTCAGACTTTGTTAAACTTAGAAAGCAGGATGGGGATTCCATAGAAGATTAAATAATGGAATTTAACAGATTATATGCACGATTACAAAAACATTTACAGTGATTCCTAATTCAATGTTTCCCTTTAAATTGCTGCATTGTGCTGAGGGTGTCGAATGTGGATAGATGCGAAATATTAATTGGAGTTTGATTTTTCAGCAGGGTCCACACTTTTGAGCAGATGTTGGAAAAATGTTCCTGGGAAAATATTAATTTACATCAGTTTTCATGGCACAAGAGGGACATTCAGCTTTAAAGCAAAAAAGCAAGGATTCAGTGGTAGATGGCATTCTGATCAGGAATGGGTGCATCCAGCCTGGAATCCCTGCAGTGTGGAAACAGACAATTCGGCCCATCAAGTCCACGCTGACCCCATGAAGAGCATCCCACCCAATCCCTGTGTTTCCCATGGCTAATCCACCACAACTATAACACCCCTGTACACTCTGGGCAATTTAGCATGGCCAATCAACCTAATCTACACATCTTTGGACTGTGGGAAGAAGCCCACCCAGACACAGGGGTAATATGCAAACTCCACAGAGTCACTCAACAGTGAGATTGAACCTAGGTCCTTGATGCTGTGAGGCAGCTAACCACTTAGCCACCATGTCTCGATATGAAAGAAGGATTAAAACCAAAAAAAAAAGATGATGGAGCTACCTTTAGCAGTTATGACAGATGCTGAGAATAACAGATGAATAAATGCCAGCAATGCCTGGTCAGAGGATGTATTAGGTATAACTCTACACATCATTTATACAATGAGTTGTCCTGAATAGAACAACAAGGTTTGAATATGATACAAAACACACAAAAGGTTCAGAAGGAGGAGAGGTAGAAAGAAATGTACTGATCATAAGAAGCTTCAGCTCAGTAATTCATGCTTTGGTTGCAAAAGTATTCAAGTATGCTGTGTTGGATACTCCATGGACCTCCACAGTGTGTTCAGTGGCTTGGTTAACCCAAATTCTCTAAATAATAAAGACCCAAGTAAGGTTAAGGGATTTACCTGCTTCAGGTTTGGGGATCACAACACACTAAAGTCAATAAAAACAAGGTTATTCCATGCAAACTCTGAGGGGTAAGCCACTTCATCAGCACAAATGTAGCATTCAGTGTAATTACCATTGTAAAGGTAAAGTGACCATAGTTCTACTCCATAATTAAAAAGAGAACTGGTGGTGAATTTAACCTGAAGGTATCTGCAGCTCTGCTGTGGGGGGTGGGGGTGAGGTTGAGAAGGACAGTCTTTCATGGTCACCTCAGCCAGCAGCAGGAATTGAACCCTTGCTGTCATTGTTATTTCTGTATTGTAAACCAGCTATCCAGCTAAAAGTCAAGTTGTCTTAGTCCTACCCAGACCATTGGGCTGCTCTCTCACAAGACAAGATGACCGGTGGTAGTTTAACCTAAAGGTCACCACACCTCAGGCAAGGGGAGATGTTGAGAAGACAGTTTTAGTTTTAAGCAGATGGTCTATTGAAAATAGCTCAGTGAACCTGGATATGGAACATGACAAAGGCAAAAGTGTTTGAGACATCAATGGATTTACAGTTATTGTATCCATTTAACAAGACCTAACTTCTTTAAACAAAATATTAAAGAAATTTCAATGGCATCAGGAGATAAAAGCTTAAAGGAAAAAAATGGCTAATTGTTTTAGAACTACAAATAGACAGTTTGACTGTCTATTTTTCACAGGTTAAAAATCCTTATACAAAATGCAGGGATGAAGAAAACTAAGTACACTAAACTTAAAAGAGTTCAGTGATAGCAGTAATAAATATAAAAGAAAAGAAAGACACTATAATGTTTTGTAATGAGTCTTCCATCAGCATTAAAGACATTGTATGAATGGGAGACATTGAATTTATGAGACAAAGAAACTTCATTGACATACCAACCAGATTTAGCGAATCCACAATAACATATGATATAGAAAGAAAAATGATTGTAGACCAGATGATGGATTGGGACTGGACTGAAGACATTGACTAAGTTCTTAACCAACAGTCATAGAAACCCTACAGTGTTGAAGCAGGTCATTTGACCCATGGAGTCCACACCAAATCTCCAAAGAGCATCCCAGCCTCCGTGCCCAATCCTGTAATTCCCATGGCTAATCCACCTAGCCTGCACATCCCTGGGGACTATAGACAATTTAGCATGACCAATCCACCTAAAATGCATATCCTTGGACTGTGGGAGGAAACTGGAGCACCTAGAAGAAACCCATGCAGACACGAGGAGAATGTGCAAATTCCACACAGACAGTCACCAGAGGTGGAATCAAACTCAACTCCCCGGTGCTGTGAGGGAGCAGTGCTAACCACTAAGCCATTGTGTCCCCCAGGGAGGCAGTTTGCCACCAATGACTTTAGAGATGCATCTGAAAATTGCAGTAATAGACACAACGGTGGAAAGTCCCTTTAAGAATGGAATTTGTGAAAGAAATAGACAATAGACAATAGGTGCAGGAATAGGCCATTCTGCCCTTCGAGCCTGCACCACCATTCAATATGATCATGGTTGATCATCCTTAATTAGTATCCTGTTCCTGCCTTATCTCCATAACCCTTGATTCCACAATCCTTGAGAGCTCTATCCAACTCTTTCTTAAATGAATCCAGAGACTGGGCCTCCACTGCCCTCTGGGGCAGAGCTTTCCACACAACCACCACTCTCTGGGTGAAGAAGTTTCTCCTCATCTCTGCCCTAAATGGTTTACCCCGTTTTTTAAGCTGTGTCTTCTGGTTCGGCACTCACCCATCAGCGGAAACATGTTTTCTGCCTCCAGAGTGTCCAATCCTTTAATAATCTTATATGTCTCAATCAGATCCCCTCTCAGTCTTCTAAACTCAAGAGTGTACAAGCCCAGTCGCTCCAGTCTTTCAGTGTAAGGTAATCCCGCCATTCCAAGAATTAACCTCGTGAACCTACGCTGCACTCCCTCAATAGCCAGAATGTCTTTCCTCAAATTTGGAGACCAGAACTGTACTCCAAGTGTGGTCTTACCAGGGCCCTGTACAGCTGCAGAAGAACCTCTTTGCTTCTATACTCAATCCCTCTTGTTATGAAGGCCAGCATGCTATTAGCCTTCTTCACTACTTGCTGTACCTGCATGCTTACCTTCATTGACTGGTGTACAAGAACACCCAGATCTTTCAGTACTGCCCCTTTACCTAAATTGATTCCATTTAGGTAGTAATCTGCCTTCCTGTTCTTGCTACCAAAGTGGATAACCATACATTTATCCACATTAAACTGCATCTGCCATGCATCTGACCACTCACCTAACTTTTCCAGGTCACCCTGTAATCTCCTAACATCCTCATCACATTTCACTCTGCCACCCAGCTTAGTATCATCAGCAAATTTGCTAATGTTATTGCTAATACTATCTTCTATATCATTAACATATATTGTAAAAAGCTGTGGTCCCAGTACTGATCCCTGCGGTACCCCACTGGTCACTGCCTGCCATTCTGAAATGGAGTCGTTTATCACTACTCTTTGTTTCCTATCAGCCAACGAACTTTCAATCCAAGTTAGTACTTTGCCCCCAATACCATGCACCCTAATTTTGCTCACTAACCTTCTATGTGGGACTTTATCAAAAGCTTTCTGAAAGTCCAGGTACACTACATCTACTGGATCTCCCTCATCCATCTCCAGAGTTACATCCTCAAAAAATTCCAGAAGATTAGTCAAGCATGATTTCCCCTTCATAAATCCATGCTGATTCTGACATATTCTGTTACTACTATCCAGATGTATCGTAATTTCATCCTTTATAACAGACTCCAGCATCTTTCCCACCACTGAGGTCACACTTACTGGTCTATAATTTCCTGTTTTCTCTCTCCCACCTTTCTTAAAAAGTGGTACAACATTAGCTACCCTCCAATCCGCAGGAACTGATCCCGAATCTATCAAACTCTGGAAAATAATCACCAACGCATCCACGATTTCTCGAGCCACCTCCTTCAGTACCCTGGGATGTAGACTATCAGGCCCTGGGGATTTATCAACCTTCAGACCTAACAGTCTCTCCAACACCAATTCCTGGCAAATATAAATTCCCTTAAGTTCAAGTCCTTCAGCCACTGTTACCTCAGGGAGATTGCTTGTGTCTTCCCCAGTGAACACAGATCTGAAGTACCAATTCAATTCTTCTGCCATTCCTTTGTTCCCCGTAATATATTCCCCTGTTTCTGTCTTCAAGGGTGCAATTTTAGTCTTAGCCATTTTTTTGCCTTTCACATACCTAAAAAAACTTTTACTATCCTCCTTGATATTTTTGGCCAGTTTACTTTCATACCTCATTTTTTCTCGGTGTATTTCCTGCTTAGTAATCCTCTGTTGTTCTTTAAAAGCTTCCCAGTCCTCCGTTTTCCCACTTATCTTTGCTATGTTATACTTTTTCTCTTTTAACTTTATATGTTTCTTAACTTCCCTTGTCAGTCACAGCCACCCATGCCTCCTCCTAGGATCTTTCTTCCTTTTTGGAATGAACTGATCCTGCAACTTCTGCATTATACACAGAAATATCTGCCACTGTTCCTCCACTGTCATCCTTGCTAAAGTATTGCACCATTGAACTTTGGCCAGCTCCTCCCTCATAGCTCCATAGTTCCCTTTATTCAACAGAAATATTGTCACTTCCGATTGTACCCTCTCCCTCTCAAATTGCAGATTGAAGCTTATTGTATTATGGTCACTACTTCCCAATGGCTCCTTTATTTCGAGGTCCCTGACCAATTCTGTTTCGCGGCACAATACCAGATCCAGAATTGCCTTCTCCCTGGTCGGCTCCAGCACCAGCTGTTCTAAGAATCCATCTCTGAGGCACTCCACAAAGTCTCTTTCTTGAGGTCCAATACCATCCTCATTCTCCCAGTCTACCTGCATGTTGAAATCTCCCATAACAACTGTAGTAACATCTTTGCGACAGGCCAATTTCAGCTCCTGATTTAACTTACATCTGACATCCAGACTACAGTTTTGGGGCCTGTAGATAACTCCCAAGAGGGTCTTTTTACCTTTAGTATTTCTCAGCTCTATCCACACTGACTCTACATCCCCTGATTCTAGGTCGCTCTGCGCAAGGGACTGAATATCATCTCTTACCAACATGGCCACCCCACCCCCTCTGCCCGTCAGTCTGTCCTTACGATAGCACGTGTAGCCTTGAATATTCATTTCCCAGGCCCTGTCCACTTGAAGCCATGTCTCAGTTATCCCCACAATATCGTATCTGTCAATTTCCAAAAGAGCCTCAAGCTCATCCATCTTATTTCTAATGCTTCGTGCATTCATGTATAGTATTTTTAATTTGTTACTGCCCTCACCCTTCCCATCAACTCCTTTTTCACTCAACCTTACAGCATGATCCCTTTCTGAGTTTTCTGCCTCATTGATACAGTTGTCTTTCTTGACTTCCCTTGTTCTAATTTTCCCTCCAATTTCCTTCTTAAACATCCAGTTTGTCCCCTCCCCCCTGCTACTTAGTTTAAACATAGCTGTGTTGCAGTAGCAAACCTGCCTGCCAGAATGCTGGTCCCTAACCTATTAAGGTGCAGACTGTCTGTCTTGTAGAATTTATGCTTACCACAAAACATACCCCAGTGATCCAAGAATTTAAATCACACAGTAATAGATGAGAAGCTTCATTAAACATTAGCAGAATTATCAAATTCCAGACTAATATCTACTCTGCTGCAGGAAATCATTAAAGAGCATGTTTTGATGATCGAGAGCTACATATCAATTGTTTTTTGGGTAAAAACTGCAAGTTTCTTTGTTAACAAATGGTCGTCTCCCAGCTGAGAAAGTATCTACAACTAGATCAATATTTTTCTGAGCAACTGAAGTGTCTTGAAAGCAGGGAGAAAGGTATTCTGTAAGGCTGAGATTTCAGACAAAAGGTTGGCAAGCCTTGTGATATCATATAAGGCCATCAAAAATGATCACATATAACTGGGGAGCACTGGCAGTGGGACAAGAGGGTTAAGACTGAGGAAGTCAATAAATTCTCTCTGCAGAATAAAAGGTATGTGCCTTGGCTTCAACATCTTCAAGTGGGTTGAAAACTATTAACATATCTGGTGTCTAGATTAATATCAGGTGGTCCATCCAGTTTTACTACGACGTTAGTTTTCCATAGAAGGTTAATACAACTGAGTGGATTGCTAAGTAATTTCAAATGGCAATTAAAAGTCAATCACATTGTAGTAGGTCCAGGCCTATGGATGGTAGATTTCCTTTTCTGAAGGACATTAGGTGAACCTGAGTTCATGAGGTGAAGGACAGCAGAAGTGTTATCTACAGAAACACTAATGAACCGACGAACAGGATTGGCTATTCTTATTGCAATGTTCTCATTTCACCAATGAGCTAATGTCTAATTTATATCTGCTAATATTGTTTTTGTAACAGGAAATGATTCTGGTATGACTCACAGGTTAGATGAGTTTAAAGACTTCCTCATATCTTGAAAGTTTTTAAGATTCAATGACTCATCTATATGTAGTGCTGATTTCTATTGTTCAGGAGAGAGTCTATGTTGCACATATGTTGCACACATGATAGGACACAATGGGTTACCACAGAATGAGCTACAGAATCAACAAATCCATAGTCACGTAGGTGAGTTATATAAAGCTAACTTCAGGATGTTTTTTTCTTCAGTAGAACATAAAATCTCACTGCACAACTATGCATGCAGATACATTAATTAAACTCAGTTAACTAAACTGAGGAAATCCCTGTTTTGAAGCAGCAACCTTCCTAGAGCTGGTTGACCAGAACTGGACTCAGTACTCCAGAAGAGGCCTGACCAATGTCCTGTACAACCTCAACATGACTTCCCAATTCTTTACTCAAAGGACTGAGCAATGAAGACAAACGTGTCAAATGCCTTTTTAACCACTCTGTCTATATGTGACGCAAACTTTAAATAATCATCCACTTGCATCCCCAAGTCCCTCTGTTCTACAACATTATCCAAGGCCCTACCATTAATTATATAAGCCCTACCCTTGTTTGTTGTATCAAAATGCAATACATCTGTTGTATGAAGGTAGATCACAGAATCATTAAATTGTTCTGACTGCAACTATAGGGTGAGCACTGTGAGGTATAAGTCAAAGCAAAATAGCATTTGGGTTTTCTCCTATCTCCTGTTCGGACTTTCTAAAACTTGCCTTATCCAGGCTGAAGATTGCATGGAAAAGCCATTATGTAACACTTCAATGACAATCACTGCAGCAATCCAGTAAAACTATTATCTCATCAGTTTCGATGGTATGGGGAGAAATTGCTCTAATTGTGCTTTCTCTTGGGCTCCAGGAAAAAAATAATTTCCAGCCTTGTTGCCCTGTACCAAAACCCCTCCATGTTTTTTCAAAGTTCTTCCAGGTTACAGGTTAACTGCCTAAGTTGCTATTAGGTACCCTGAAACAGCTGTGGTGCGGCTTTATACTTTTTTAAGGACTCACATCCCAAATGCTTCAATCAGTACTTTTGGATCATTGGTAGCTTAATCAGTAAATTTAAAAGGATTATTGGAGGTTACCAAAGAACAGGTCAATTTTTTTGTTTTTTTCACTTACCATAAAGTGAAACCAGTGGCATTTCCCTACTGTGTCAGTCACCAGTTACACCACTATAGTGTTATAGTGTATCTCTACCTGCCCCTTCCAGAGTTTACCTGCAGAATAGCCTGTGCATCCAATTGCATCAGTGACACCTTTTTGGCATCTGCTGCTCACTGATGTTGCAGAAACACAGCTTGTGATATCATTTGGAGCACCAACACAGGCACTCAGTTTCACAAACCCAATCCAAACCCACCATCCGCAATTCACTGTTTACTTGGCACAAAACTACATCCTCCGGTATATGTTCAAATCTCATAGGGAAGTGCTGAACTGAAATAAGTCCGTGAGGCTCGCATCCCAACACCAAGTCATCCTTTATTTACATGTACACAGTACATGGACTCTGATCAGCTAGCTCTCAGCCAATGCCTACAGTGAGAAGAATCCCTGAGACCCCTGCTTTTTTTTTGAGAGAACAAATGCCCTACTCCTTTTTTTTTGCATGATACTTATAACTTGGAATGGATCCCATATTTGAGGAAATGTGCTCGTTAATTTAATGGATTAGAGCAAGTTTGAGTGACAATGTTCAAAAGAAAATGCTAATCTATGGTATTTACAATTCAAAGATGCAAATCCCATCTGCATTTGGTATCAATGACATGCAGATTTCTGTTTATCTTTTTCCTTTATTTTTCTTTCAGACTCCTGATTTTTTTTCTTTTTTCTCTGACACTCTTGTTTATTTTCTTTTTTCTTTTTTCTTTTTTTCACTCCTGTTCTCTTTCTTTCTCCCCCAGCACCCATGTTGTGTGTGTGCAGGTGAGAGACTCCTGTTTTTTTCTTTTTCTTTCTTCTCTCAGATCAAACAGGATGTCTCACACTCATATTCTTTTTTTTAAAATTACCCCCACACTACCACCTACCAATGGTAGTGACTCCTTTTTATTTTTTTTCTTTTTATTCTTAACTCCACAGAGGCCGATAACCCATCACAAAGTCACCCTATATTTACGCACGGGGAATCCTTAACACTGATCCAGCTCCCTCAGAGTCAGCTCTCAGAGTCAATAGAAGCTTTGACACTCCTATTTGTTTTTTTTTCTTATTTTTAACCCCCGCACTACCGCCTAACTGCGGTAGTGCATATTTTTTCCCCAGCACCCATGTTGTATGTTGACTCCTGATTTTTTTTCTTTTATTTTCTTTTTTTCCCCAGAAAACCCAGCAAGCACCCTCGCCCCTCCCACCTTCCAGCCACTCTAAGGCAGCCCGCCCCTACACACATTTCTGGTTCTCGGTCCACCCCATGCCCCTTCCAGTTCTCAGTCAGCCCTGACACACCTCACACTCCAGTTTATTTATTTATTTATTTGTTTATTTTCTTTAACCCCCACACTACTGCCTAACTGTGGTAGTGCTTATTTTTTCCACAGCACCCATGTTGTGTGTGGACTCCTGTTTTTTAAAATTATTTTTATTTTTTTTCCTCCTGTTTATTTTTTTTGAGTTTTTTTCCCTTTTTTCTTTTTCCTGACACTCCTGTTTTTTATTTTCCCTTTTCTTTTAACCCCCACACTACCGCCTAACTGCGGTAGTGCTTATTTTTTCCCCGGCACCCATGTTGTGTGTGGACTCTGTTTATTTATTTTTTCTTTTTTTTCCAATATTCAATCCAAATTTATGTGCTTATCTTTACGAGCACAGAAACCCCCATTGCCTTGTCTCCAGGTGAGAGATTAGATTACAGTGTGGAAACAGGCCCTTCGGCCCAACAAGTCCACACCGACCCACCGAAGCACAACCCACCCATACCCCTACATTTACCCATTACCTAACACTATGGGCAATTTAACATGGTCAATTCACCTGACCTGCACATCTTTGGATTGTGGGAGGAAACCGGAGCACCCGGAGGAAACCCAAGCAGACATGGGGAGAATGTGCAAACTCCACACAGAGAGTTGCCTGAGGCGGGAATTGAACCCGGATCTCAGACTCTGTGAGGCAGCAGTGCTAACCACTGTGCCACCGTGCCTGGACTCTGTTTATATCTGTCAGCCAGAGATCCTTGATTGGGCCAGGTTAACAGACCCAATCAGGAGAACTCATACTCAATGAAATCCACCTGGCCAACCTCATTCCAATCATTACAAGACATATAGCTCTCTGAAATCAAGAGCCACTTAACCAAACTCTTACTTTGGCCAATGTTACAATCAGCACAGAGGCAGATGCCTGAGAAAATGTATTAAAACAGTTGCAGTGGAAAAATTGTTTTACTTATTCCAGCAGGAGTGGGAGAAGCAATAATTAAAGTTCAAGGGAAGAAGGAATTTTCTTTACGGAGCTTTAATGTTCAGAAATAGCTTCTAAAACTTGTGAGCAATAGATTTTTGTTTTGTTTTATAGCTCAGAATCAGTAGGAGAACAATTTTATACAGGATTGCATTAAGAAATCAAAACAGGCAAGCAAATACAACAGCAGAACAACATAGATCTTACAGAGACTTAGACAGGAATGGAAAGGCACAGGACGTTGCATAGATCATTAATAATTTCTGAAGACAATGTGAAAGAAAGAAAATATTAAAACAGGAGAACAAAGACCCTGAATTGGATTGTTCAAACTGTAAAATAATTGTTTTGCCCCACTTTTGTTTTCCTCTTATTCTTCTTCACTTAATTTTTTTATAACTGCAAAGACAAATGTACCTCTTTATAGTCGAGCCCATAGCCCTGAAGGCACTAACTCTAAACAAGACAGAATTCCACCGATAGCTCTTGCTTGGTGATCTGGATCAAAAACAGGATTTGCTGGAGAAACGCAGCATCTGTGGGGAGAAAGTAGAGTTACGTTTCAAGTCCTGTGCCTCTCTATCAGAGGAAAAGAACACTTCTAAAAATGCTAAATTAATCGGCAAAAGTAAGGGAAGAAAGAATTAAAATAACGACCACTGGGGAAAATATATCAGGAAAACAAATATAGCTAAAAGCTGGCAAGCCCACTGAATCTAATGGGTTGATCCTAGAGTACAGAAGGTTATAGCTGCAGAGAATGTAGCACTGATAGTAAGTACCAAGAATCCTTAAACTTGACAAAAGATCTAGAGGATTGGAAAACTACAATGTAACACCCGTACTCAAAAGTGCAGGGAGACAACAACAGATAATTATAGGTCAGTTAGCTTAACATTTATCACTGGGAAAATGTTAGAGTCTATGATAAAAAATGTAATGGTTGAGAATTTGTAAATGCATAATCAGGTAAAGGCACAATGACTTCATGAAAGGGAAATCTTGTTGACAAAATTATTTGAATTTGTTGAGGAGTTAACAAGCAGCATTGACAAAAGTAATTTGTAGATGTAATATATTTGGATTTCTAAAAGCTCTTTGGTAAAGCTACATAAAGCTGCTTAATAAGGTCAGGTAAGGAAATCAGCATGGATAGAAAATTAGCTAACTTTTCAAAATCAGAAAGTTGGGATAAAGGAGGTGTTTTCAGTTTGTTCCTTGTGGACTGCCACAGAAATCAGTGGTTGGCTTATAATGATTTTCAATATACATCAATGGCTGGGATGGAAGAAGTGAAGGAGCCATTGCCAGGTTTGTGGATGACAGAAACATAGATGGGAAGGCAAATGCTGAGGATGATAGGAAGAGTCTTTAGAGGGGTACAGACAGGTTCAGTAAGTAGGCAAAAGCTTGACAAGTGGAATATAATGTGGGAAAATGTGAGGTTATTTAGCAGGAGGGGCAGAGGAACTGAGCATTATTTCAGAAAGAAAGACTGCAGAATGATTTGTGGTCCTTGTACATGAATTACAAAAATAGGAGTTTAGTGGGTAATAGGGAAGGCACATGAAATGTTGGCCTTAATTTCAATGGGAATGGAATGTATAAAATAGAGAAAAACACAAAGAATGCTGGAAAAACTCAACAGGTCTGGCAGTATCTGTGGAGACAAAAGCAAAGTTAACATTTCAAGTCTGGTATGACCCTTTTTCAGACCAACCAGACCTGCTCAGTTTCTCCAGCATCTCTGTGTTTGTTTGAGATTTCCAGCATCCATGGTATATTTTACTTTTACCAAAATAGGACGGCTTTACTAAAACTATATAAGGTCCAGTCAAATCATACCTAGAGAATGTGGATAGTTTGGTCCCCTCCTCAAAGGAACAATATATTGACATTGGTGGCAATCCAGACAAGGGCCAGGTTGATCTGAGTATGGAGGGATTTTCTTCTGAGGACACGTTGAGTAGGTTAAGCCTGTACTCATTGTGGAAGAATGCAAGGCAACCCTATTGAAATGTAGATGACACTTAGATAGTATGGGGCTTGGGAGGGAGTGGTGTTGTTACGCAGATTGGATTCAGAACATTATTTTCCCTTGTGGGAGAGTTCAGGATCTGAGAGCATAATCTCAGAATAAGGGATCGCCTGTTTAAGACAGAGAAGAGATGACGTTTGTTTTTGCACACAGGGGAGTGAATCTGTGGAATTCTTTACCACAGAGGGCTGTAGAGGCTTCAGTCATTAAGTATATTGAAGGCTGAGACAGACAGATTTTCAATCAGAAATTGTTGGAAATGCTCAGCGGGTCTGGTAGCATTTGTGGAGAGAAATCAGAGTTAACATTTTGGGTCCAGTCACCCTTCCTCAGAACCCAAACACAAACAAATGCTGTCAAATCTGCTGAGCTTTTCCAGCAATTTATGTTTTTATTTCTGATTTCTAGCATCCACAGTCTTTTTGGATTTTATTTAGATTTTTAATCAGGAGAGGAATCAACGGCTATGGGGAAAGGGCAGGACAGTGGAGTTGAGGATTGTCAGATCAAGCATGAGCACATTGAATGGCACAGCAGTTAATGGGCTGAATGGCCTACTTCTGTTTCTACATATTATGGTTGCATGTAAAATGTAGAAGTTAATTGGAATGACTAGGAATCAGTGCCATGTTCACTTTTCTCCTATTATTGATTCAGGGATTACTGAGGGAATATTGCAGTGATTCTGACTGTAGGTATTTCTAAGGCCAATGAACACAGCATAGATAATGACTGACCCTGTTTCCTCCCTCACCATTCACCTTCCATTTCACAATGGGCAATGAGACCAAGCTGCCATTTACACATGTATTAGTGGGAATAAGGAAATAAGTTATGGGAAATAGTTCAAGGGGAGGAAATTTATTTTGCTTTCCCAGTTATGAACACTTGTTGACATCAAGACATCAAACTATATGAAACCAACATGAATAGAAAATGAAGGAGAAATCTAGGCTGAGAGAGAAAGAGAATTTTGTTTTATGTAGAGAAACCTTGAAAAAGATGTTTTGTCTTTGGAGTCTCTGGACATACATACCCTGCAGTATAATAATTTCCATTGATGTTGAGGAGTCACACTGTGAACTACTGCAGTGATTTCCAACTGATGTGGGAAGTGCATTCCAACTGGGAATTGATGGGGACCGCCTGAGTGTGCTGTGAAACTTTGTACATAGGGAAGGAAATTCAATATTGCTTCTGTAACTAGTTAAACCAAGATTAAACTTAAATTCGTGAAAGCTAAAAGTCAAATTAAAAGTATTGTTTTTATTGATTCTAAAACACATGAACGTTCTAAATGCAGGGGGCTATGAGCAAAATTGGAATCTCCTGACAGTTTAAACCAGTGAATAAGCGATGACGATCGTACACTTTTGTGTTGAAATGAGACAAAACAAGCTAATGACAAGAGGGAGCAGTTGTCAGCGGAACAAACCTTGCAGATTGCTCTTTCATCAATTTCTTCTGGATCAAAAGAATCTTCACAAACCACCAAGCCCAGGTTTCCCACTAGCCCAGTAAATTTCAATTTACTCCACTTTTCATTTTGCTCTGATCTATTGAATTTTAATTATGTATTGGTTCAGTGCAGTGTGTGGAACAACTGAATAGTAAGAAATAGTTGAGTTGAGCCAGATTTTTGAATGTGTCATCACGAAATGCACTTTAGCTTGTTACATGCAAGGTGTACCAAACCTCTCTGGTGAGACTGTAACCACAGTAAATGCAAGTAGATGTGACATTCATGAGCAATCCATTCAGCTGAAAAAAAGTGGGTATGCCACAGAATTGTTTGTCTCATGGAAGTGTGTCTTGTAACTGAAAAGGTTGAGTTCCAGCACAGAAAGCTGCAGGAGCGTCGTAGCGTCCAGCAAGCGGCGCTGCTGAAAGCATTTTGACTTGGAGCAACGAGAATAGATACAAGCAAAATCATCGAGCCCCAAATAACACAGAACGTTATGACAAGCAACAACATGTTGCATTTATATTCCCCAAGGCACAATATTAAATATTGACACTGGGTTCCATAAGGTGAACAAAATCTTGGTCACAGGGGTAGATTTTAAGAAACATCATAAGGGAGGGGCTATGAGCTTTTGAGAGTGAGTTTGTGGTTTTTGGCAACTGAAGTTATGCCCACCAGTGGCGAAGTCATTCAACTCGTGACTGATCAAGGGGCCAGTGTCGGAAGAATGGAGCTATTGCAGGTCTTTGTGAGTTTGGGGGCTTGGGGCAAGGCCATGGAGAGATTAAAAGGAAAAGCTCGAGAATTTTAAAACGGAGGCTTGACTTAACTTGGAGTCCATGGAGTACACGGGGATGGTGAGTGGCTGGGTGTTGTTGCGAGTTAGGGCACAGATACCAATATTTTTATTGGCATCAACTTTATGGAGGGTAGGGTGGAGGAGATCAGCCATGGAATAGTCAACTCTGGAAGTAAGGACGGTACAGTAAAGAGGTTCAGCAGCAGATGTGCTGAGATAGAGACAACGCCGAGCTATATTACGGAGGTAGGAAGAGTTGGTCTTGGAACTGGCATGTTGAAAATAGACATGAGATGCCTTAAGTCACAAAACACAAAGCTCATCCAAAACACAGAACAAAACTAAATATGAAGAGAACAGTTGTAAAGGTCAACAAAACCCGAAACATCGACTGACAACCCGCCTGCCTCAAAAACACATTGGCCCAAAAACACAAGGATGACCAAAGCACAGAGAGGGTTCAGTGAAACCAGCGATTGAAGCCCACGAAGAAAGATTGAACCGTTCATATCAAGAATAAACCAGTATCATCTCTTTAAATCCAAGAGAGATGTAGGGTTATTTCCCAGCGACCTGAAACGGTTCTGTCGTGGGGAAATGAATTCAGACGGGGTTATTCTCCAAGACGGCATGATTCAATCTAAAACGACTCAACAGGAAATCAGAGTCTGCCCAGAAGTTAAACATAACCGCCAGCACCACCCCCCCCCCCCCAAAAGGAAGCAAAAATACAGCAAACTATCAAGTCCCAGTTTTAGACTATACGCCAGTTATTAACAATGAATGAGAAGGTAGCACTGTCCCGTTCCATCAAGTGTTTGGGGCAATAGAAACAATCACAGAAATTGCTGGAGAAACTCGGCAGCATCTGTGGAGAGAGAGGGGGTGGGGTGGGGGCAGATTTAATGTGTCCAGTAACCCTTCAGCAGAACCCTTCACAATGTTAGCTCTTTCCACAGATGCTGCCAGACCCTGCTGAGTTTCTCCAGCAATTTCTGTGTTACGTGCAGATTTCCAGCCTCCGCAATCCTTTGTTTGATTTTATATGTTGGGGCATTGGGTTTGGTGAAGAGGACACCTGGACTCACTTGGTAAAAACCAGACCTATTGGGACCTCAGCGATCATTTAAATCTCCCCGGTGGGCTGGTTTAGTACCAGTTTCCCTAGGGGCATTCTGCCGTGCTCTTTATTTGGCAATGAATTCTAGTTGAATTCAGGATAACTGGTCTGCGTGGACGAGTTGGAGCGAAGGGTCTGTTACCGGGCTGTACATCTTTATGACCCTTGTTCATTTGAAAATAGCAGGATGTCATTGAATTAAACGAATAGTAGGAGCAGCATGTGTGTGACTCTGACTCTGTTAGATTCGGGGTTTGGAAAAGGAGCAATTGATCAGAAAATTAAAAAAAAAACTTAGTTTTGGTAGCCCCATTTCCAGGATTTGATTTGCCCCCCTCACCTCCTCTGGGGTAGGGTTGGTGATTATGTTGAGGAGAAAGCGGGTGGGGGGAGCTTTTAACTGTAGACTGATGCTGCTAGCACCAGCGAGACAATATCTCTGGTCAGAGTCAGTGCTGGTGGAGGCTCATTTTGAAGGGGCTTGAGGGGGTGGGGGAGTCGGGGAGAGTGGGGGGGGGGGGGGATCGTGCTACTGGAGGAGGCTGCTCGAGATAGCGTGGTGGTTGAGGGGGGGGGGAGGCGTGGAACTGTAAAACACGCCATCAAAACATTGTAAACCACACACACACATACACACACACAGAGGCAAGATCAAGAAATAATTCAGTTCCATCTGCCGTGCATTGGGGGATTTTGATTCGATGTGATTGAATCTCACTCTCACATCCAGCACCCCCTCCTCCCTCTCTCCTACTCTCTCTCTCTCTCTCTCTCAATCTCTCTACAACAAGGATGCCCAGAGTTTTACCTCTCAGTCAGCACCGCAGTCTCCCTGGGATCTTGCCAGTCTTGTGTTGCCTCGCATCTCTCCCGATCCTCGCCCACCTCTCGGTCGACACTCGAATGGGAGAGCGGAAAGCGGCGGGGAGAGGGGCCAGGGGTCAGCCAAGAGACACCAGGACACTGATCCTGCTGGATGTGAACATCAGGAGCTCGGTTCGGACCGTGAGCGAGAACTTTCTGTCAATCCAAATAGATCCCGCCGTGGTGCATAATGGTTGGATCGACTTCTTAAGGTAAAAATGCTGGGAGCAGAGTGACACGGGTTAATGCGCCTCCTGAAATCTGGCTTTTTTCTCTCTCGGGTTAATAACGTGAAATCGAGACGCTTTCATTTCCATTCGTTTCAATTTCTTTGTTTAATTTCAAAAGCGCGCGTTATCAAAAGCGGCCTGAAACTGATTGAGAATTCCACCCCCCTCCCCTCCTTTTTCAATTAAAACTGAACAACACCATCATTTCACTTCTGTACAATTGACGTGGCGTATTTCATATCCAATCTCGGCTGATCAAAGGGCAGTTTTATGGTCTGTTGTATTCGGAGAAATGTAACCGTTCAAGTCAGCTCTAAATGTTTGAGCAAGATCTGAAAGAATTTTTAAAAACCCGCAACATTTTAACCTGTTGCTGCTATTTGTAAAACAAATGCAACTTATTCAAGAAAAGTTCTGCTCGATCCACAGAGGAACCGAAATGTATTTTGCTTTCGTATCAACAAAATGCAGTTTCTGAAATTATCCCGAGTATGTTTGGGACATAGTGTTAAACGATGCTCAATCATTTGCGCGCGGAATCGAAAAAAAATCAATCATCTCCAAAGATCAGCACCAACTTGTATTTCTTCCCTTTATTTTAAAATTAAGACTAAATAAGGCAGAGGAAAGAAATGTCGAAGATCGTCAGACCAACAATTTTGACAAATCTTCGTGGTAAATCTGAGGGGTTGGTTTCTCTCGGGTTGTGTTGGTTTGGTGAATTTCGATTACACACACGTTGAAAGCAGCCTAGTGACATGTTAAAGACACTGTCTGTGAGATTGATTGGGACCACTTAATATTAACACCGAAATCATGTATATATTTAAAAAATAAGAAATCAAATTGTCGTTAACATTCCAGGTGCGGGCAGCTCGGTTCTGAGGAAGGGTCACCGGACCCGAACCGTTAAGCCTGATTTCACTCTGCAGACCTGCCGAGCTTTTCCAGCGACTTTCTGATCTCCAGCATCCGCAGTTCTTTCGGTTTTTCGAAACCAAATTGTGGTTGAAAACCGAATGGGACGCTGGAAATCTGACATGTAGAAATAAGTCGGGAAGAGTTTTTTGCTGGACCCGAAAAGTTAACTCTCCCTCCACAGATGACGCCGGATTCTCTGGCACTTTTTGCTGGTGTTTACTTATTTGCTGTGTGCGAGAGTCCCATGTGCTACAAATTCTTCTTGGTTTAGGATTTCGATTTACAGCCAGCCAGCCTGAGTTTCCATGCCGCTGATATTTAGGCTCTGTGACTGGCCGTGTCTATGTCCACTAAGTGTAGCAGCTTAAGGCATTCTGGATACAAAGGCTGGTCAACCTCAGGCATTACTCTCACTGGGTCAAACGGTTTTAAGACGAGGAAGGAAAGAATTTCAGTGTCTCTTGGTGAAGGGGAGATCAACAAACCATTTAGTAGTAAATAAACCCGAAAAACAGCCACTTTATGAAGGCTGGCCGCTGAAACGTGCAATCTTTACGACCCGAAACCAAAGGCCTTACTATAAATGAGCTACAACAACCCCGAAGCATTTTACCCGGGAGTGTTCAAATTAACACTGCAAAAACAAAGTGAGGAGAGTTTTAAGACAGGGAAAGAAAGCTAGTAAATTTTAAATGCAGATGCTATTTAAGAATCGCAGGAAAACAAAACCAGAAATTGCTGGAAAAGCTCGGCACCGTTTTGAGAGAGAGAGAGCTGATAGTTTGCTGAGATTTTCCAACATGTTCTCTGTTTGCTGTGATTCTTAAAAGTTGCTGCATTCTAAAACTGCCAGCTCTTTCTCTCTCGAAACGATGCTATGCTTTTCCAGCCACGTTCTTTCGGTGTGAGCTGTAGGTTCACTAATAACAGAAAGGACCGATGCTTAAACGCAAAACTCAAAGGACTGCGGATGCTGGAAATCAGAATCAAAAACAGAAATTGCTGGATAGGCTCAGCATCGTTTTGAGAGAGAGGGAGAGAGATGGTGGTTTGCTGAGATTTTCCAAAAAATTCTGTTTTTGGTTCTGATTTCCAGCTTCCTCAGTCCTTTGAGTTTTGTATTTAAGCATCGGTCCTTTCTGTTATTAGTGCCCGGGCTGAGGTCGATATTGCAGGGAGGGGGAAAAGGTTTAATGTTATTCGAAAGGCAGCAAACTCCCTGAATCTGATGTGTGTGATTTCAGCTCCAAAAGGCTGGTTACGTTGGCTCGAGGTTTGGCCCCTGCCTTCCTGCGGTTCGGTGGCAAAAGGACGGATTTTCTACAGTTCCAGAATCATCGGAATCTGGCTAAGCACCGGGGAGAACTGGGGCCAGATTACTACCTTAAAAACTACGAAGACGGTAGTTACATTTTTCTGATAGCTAGTGCGTTATGGAACTGACGCTGACACGGCGCCCGATATAGAAAGTATCTTTTTAACAATTGGTGCAATTAAATACGAAAATAAATGTATCAAATATGCTTCAGGGATTTGACATTAATTGTATTTGAAGGGTTTATAATAATTGACTGTTGTTAGATAATTTGATATTGTATAACTAAGGTGTTGCCAATCTAAAAACTTTCTACATCATATTGCTGTATGCACTCTGTCTAAAATTCATAACCATTAAATAATAGCTTATGTGAAAATTAATATCATAATTTCACGTACACCCGTTGCATGCCGAAATACTTCTGCTAAATCTATAGTTGCAATGACAAATCGCCCCATGTTAGGCGTCATTTTCTGTACGAAATGTACCTCTTTAAAAACAAAGACACAAATTGCCGGAGAAACTCAGCAGGTCTGGCAGCATCGGCTGAGAGAGAGAGAGAAAGCAGAGTTAACGTTTCGGAACCAAAATCAGAAATTGCTGGAGCAACTCAGTAGTTCTGCCAACGTCTGTGCAGAGAAATCAAAGTTAACATTTCGGATCCGGGGGCCCTTCCCCAGAACAGACACTTGTTCAGTCAAGGCACTTTCTGTCTTTGTTTCAGATCTTCAACACTCGCTATATTTTTGTGTTAATTTTGCAAGAATCAAAGGGATTATTTCTTTGTGGCGGGAGCGTAATAGTGTCAGATTTGAGTGTTCAATTACCGCGGGATGGGGGGTGGGGGCTGTGGGTTTCGCACAGAAACGATTTTTAATGTAAAACATATTGAAATCCCTGGGTTCTGTGGCTGCTGGAGACTAAAGGATGGGGAGAAACGAGAAGATTTGGAGTGGCGATCTGGGCAGGGTCTTCACCCCTTTTTAAACCCCTTTCTCACTTGTTACATTTCAGACATTGTCCGGAGTGACATCGCTTTGGACAAGCAGAAAGGCTGTAAGATCGCCCAACATCCGGATATCATGCTGGAACTACAGAGGGAGAAGGCCTCGCAGGTGCAGATGGCTCTGACAAAAGAACAATTTTCCAACACCTACAGCAACATCACATTAACAGGTAGGAAGATCAAACCGGGCCCGAACTGGGATGGTGGGAGAGATAGACCGTTCTTTTGCACGAAATCAGAAATTGCTGGAAAAACTCAGCAGGGTCTGTCAGCGTCTGTGGGAGAGGGAAAGCAGAGTTAACGTTTCAGGTCCAGTGACCCTTCTTCCTTTGAACGGTTGTACTCAGACAGGGTTTGGTTAGTCCACTTGTTAATATTCGTTTTACTTTTATGCAGCATTTCGATATTCTGGCGCCAATTGTATTAGTGTCAGACAAACACCCTCTTCTAATCGACTTTAGTGATGCAGGAAGTAAAAGCGCACTTTAAAAACACAGCAAAACAAAAAAAAACCCTGCAGATGCTGGAGGTCTGAAAATAAGAACAGAAAATGCTGGGCAAACTCAGCAGCTCTGCCAGTATCTGTGGAGAGAGAAACAGAGTTAACGTTTTCAGTCTGATATCCCTCTTCCTGGGAAAGGTAACCCAAACCGTAAAGGCCACTAGAGCAAACGGATGGTTTGAACGAATGGTCACAAATTAAATCAAGCTGAAAGCTACGAATGTCCAATTTGGTTTTCAATATTTCACAGATTCTTGTGAGGAAATTGTGTGGAAAATGCAATGTTTTAAATGCGAAGGAATTCCATGCATCGATTTGCATTTAACAAAGCTTGCGCGAATACACACACTGTACTGTACAGTTGTTGGTAGCGTCTTTGATGCATATGCAGGACTATTTACCTACAGTATGGCAGTTGCCATAGTATATTTATTGCTCCTGTTGCTTGGAGTATACCTATTGCCTGTAATATACCTGTTGCCTGCAGTATATGTATTGTTACCCGAGTATATCTGTTCCCACTAATGCTGCAGAATACCTGTTACTCCTGTTACCTGGAGTATACCTGCAGCCTGGAGTATACCTGCTGCCTGGAATATACGTGTTGTTTGGAGTATATCTGTTCCCACCATTGCTGCAGTATGTCTGTTGCTTGTAGTAAGTATATTGCCTCGGGTATACCTATCGCCTGGAGTATATTTGTTGTCCAATGTATACCTATAGCATATATTGAAATAACTGCAGAGAGTGTACTAGTTGCCTGCAGTTAATCAGTTGCATGTATTGCACATCTTGAATGTGGTGTTTTGGTGATATGGATTTGAAATAGTCACATGGATAGTATTAATTGCTACACCAGAACTGTACCAGTTGCACACGAGCCCAGTGAGTGTCGAGAACAGCAATGAGTTTTGTTTTGAATTGACCCATCAGTTGCTTTCCTCCTAATGAATTCATTTTTAAATAGCTGATTGTAGTTTGTTAGTGACTGGGAAATCTGTTACCCATTTGTATTAACTACAAGTGCTGGCAATTCAGATTTACAGAAAAATATGTGTGTGTGAATTAACTGGGAACTCCATTTTAACCTAAAAGCAAAACTATTAATGACACTGTAAGCTGTTACTCTCATGTGTAGGCAAATATTCTTAGCACATTAAACCTTGCCTCAAATGGTCATGGATCTGATTTGTATTAATCTGAGAATGTTGCTTTAGATGGAGAATTGTGCATCCAATTGATATTTGTAAACATTTCATGGTGGGTACACTGGGAAGTATTGCTGACTACAGAATGCACTGAGGTGCAAGCTTGGGGACATTGGCAGAGCTTTACCAGCCAGATGACCACCATGTAACATTTGAAGAAAGCAGTGTACTGAGGTTAAAAAGCATTGAGCAGTTATATTTAAATGATGTACTCAGAGGTCAGGGGATATAATATTGCAGTTTCAAAAATGGAACTAAATCTTCATATTGAGTGAATTTGAGTTGGAGCATCTACCCTCACTTTGCACCTGGACCCAGGTGGGAACCTCTTACTGAGTTATTGTGTATAAATGAAGGCCTCAATTCATTTGATATTGACATGAAAGTAGTTGATATCATAACACAATAAGAGATGATTTTTGAAACCCGACTGATGTTGCCCTGATGCCTTTTGAGAAGGAGGTACCAGATGTTTTAAAAGGAACTCTATTGAATATAATTTCTAATCAATCCATTCGGGGTGTTATCACACACCTGTGGAGCAGGTGGGACTTGAACCTAGTCTCCTGACTCAGAAATAGGGACGCAATCACTTCACCCTACCAGCCTCTTAGGTTACGATCATTGTTGAACAACTTGTGTTATGACATGTACACAGTCACTTCTTTTGCCACCACTTACATAATTATTTCTTCAGCCATTTCTTCAATGGCTTCAATGTTCTGATGGGGTCATGCAGCACATTATTACTCTTATGACAACAGCATCATGTGCACATACACATGATTCTGGAAATGAGAACAAACAACAACAGAAAGTGCTCGAGAAACTCAGCAGGTCTGGCAGCATCTGAGGAGAGAGAGCAAAACAGTGTTAATGTTTCAAAGCCCAGTCACCCTTCGTCAGTTTGTTTATTTCAGGTCTCCAGCATCCATAGTTCTTTGTTTTATTCAGAAATGGGAAAATTGGTTGCATTTTTATTTAAATCACAGGCACTATTTGTGAGAGACAGAAAGAGAAAGAGTTATTAATGTTTGCATTGCTATCGTATTACTAACTTCAACCTTGCTAAAACTAGTATTGTGCACCATCTGTTTAAACACAAATTTTTACTGGACAAGGGTATCAAAGGATATGCAGAAAAGGCAGGTGGATGGATGTTGGTTGCTTGTAGTCCCACTGATTTGCTGGACAGGTTTCAGAAATGGAATAACTAACCCCTGTTCTCATATTCTTTTATACAGCTTTCTGGCATTTGAAATCTGAAAGATTTTTGATGTGAGCTACAAGTTGATTATCCGGGAACAACTTTTTTCATCTTAAGATTAGCTTCAACCCCTATATTGGCGCCAATGTGAACTGCCAGTTATGGCTGCCTCTTTTAAGTTGTCTTGGGATCTGAAGTCAAAGCTCAACTTCAGTAAATACCAGATTCCTTATATCATAGAGAATCAGGAATTGCTTCTCAGCAGCTAGAAACACTGAATATTTTTGTAAAATTGCAATGCTGAGCTCTCATTTTGTATTTCAGTCATCTTCAACTCTGATTCCACATATTGTAATATGCAATTTATTTCTCTTTTTTTTAAAAATTCCTATCCACTTCTGTTGACCTTAACTCTTTAAAATAGGTGCTCACTGGCATAATAATTCACAGTAACTCATTATTCAGTGAAATCCAGTTATCAATATCTGCTACGAACACATCATTGATATTTCTATTTACTTTCAAGCAGTTAAATGTAAATAGACTGGGAATAGAACCAAACAATGAGTATAGCACATCTCAAATTAAAACGAGGAACTTAGGTTTAAATTGAACGCAGGTTATTGGGTTCAAAATACACTCTATCTACTGCCTGGAGGGCTCCCATGTGTAACGAATAATGGACAGAATTCTCCCATTCATAATGGCATGGATTCACAATTCAAAACTATAATTCACAATAATTCAGAATAAAATTGTTAATATCACCCCAAAAAGTTTACTAATTGGATGGAATTTGGAACATGTAACACTGGTGCAGTGGGGCATTGAGAACCAGTCAATGAAGTATTGAGTTTAACAAAGCAAACCCACTTCATTGATAACCCATCCATGACCTGAAACATTAACTGCTTTCCCCACAGATAAAACATGTTTTTGCTATCACAGGGGGCTGGTTACCTCAGTTGGTTGTACAATTGGCTTGTAATGTAAAGTAGTACCAACAGTGCAGGTTCAATTCCTGTATCAGCTGAGGTTACCAGAATGTCCCACCTTCTCAATCTTGCCCCTTGCCAGAGGTGTGGTGACCCTCAGATTAAACTCACTGTACTTGAGCTCACTTTAACAAGAGGGTGAGACTATGGTGACATTATGCCATCTCTATAATACACTGTAGTATCTTCCCAAAGCTTATTTGAAGACCTCCAAGCCCATGAGCACTACCACCAAAACAGCAAGAGCTGTAGGTGTATGTGAACCATTACCTCCTCCACATCTACCTCCCAGTCATTATCCTGACATTGAAAATGATTCAACATTCTGTGATAAAAGAACCAGAGCCCTGTAAGTAACCAGAGAAATTAAACATCATAGGCTGCAATGTTTAAGTAGGCAGCTTGGCTCCATCTTCTGAAGGGCACTTTGGGATGGGCATTAAAAGCTGTGCCAAGGATCTGCTTGATGCTGAAATCTGTTGCTGAGAAGAAAGTTATTTCATTCTCAGTGAAATGTCCTTAATTAATGAGCACAAAAAGTAGTTAAGGGTAAAAATGAATTAAACAATTAAATAAAAATGTTTGAATGGGTAGATTTGTTCCCAGGTGAGATTATTAAACGAGCAGTAGGCTCAAAAGTCAATTACCGGTCCTCCTGTGGCACAGTGGTATTGTCCCTATCCCTGAGCCAAGAGATCCAGATCCAAATCCCACCTGCTCCACCTGCAATAACATGTCTGAATAGGATGATTAGAAAAAATAGGTTAAATTAGAAAAAAAATCAAGAGCCAATTAAATGCTTCCTGGAGAAAGGGAGGGCGAAGGATAGAGCAGGACCTGAGTTTGAGATCACAAAAGGATGAGCTTTTTGGATGGAACTGCTTTTTATGCTGCTCCCAAATGTTATTTACTGCTTTAACTACTAGCATATGATTGTTACATTAAAATACAAGAAAAAGCATTTCATTCTTATTTGTCACTTTAAACCCTAAGCTACAATGAATGTCACTCGTAAGCAGAAACAAGTCAAGCAAAAAAAAACTCAAATCATCAAAGGATGGATCAGAATGTGAAGCCAACTCGTAATTAAGACAAGCGCACAATGCTGCTTTATGGAGCACGCAAATGTTTTAGAGTCTGTCAACAAAAACAGCATGGGACAAATGGACTAAAATATTTATTGCTTATTTCTTTAAATTAAGACATTTCTTTTAAGTAAGCAAGTCACAGATTCTGTGTATGATATTCCTAATAATTTTAAGTTGCGCACTGTAAATTTGTGATTATGATTTCGCATGTAAAGATAAAAATTTGTACCAAGCACTTAGGCAAAGGTGTATTAGGTGGGTACTGGAGTGTTACCTTTTCCTCAAACTTCATATAATTCAGTTCCCTCCCTGTCTTTCAACAGCCCCCTTTTTATTGTTGTTGCCCTGCCCCGGTGGATGGTACTATTAATTGTGATTGTTTAATTTGTTTAATTTGATTCATTGGTGAGTCTATCAAAAAAGGTATTTATCTAAGCATACAACCTGAAGCAATAATTTTTAAATTTTAGGTTTAGATTTTATTGGCACGTGAATGATATTGTCAATAAGTCATACACGTTTCAGTTCAAATCAATATTGTCAAGGATTTCAGTGCTTCAGCTCATTTCCTGCCAGAATCTGTGTCTTCTCAGCGTAGCAGATAGGTGGAGTGCTTCTCTGGAGGAGGACAAAGGAACGTTAATTTTATTGCAATACTCTAATACTGTGATGATATTCTGGCAATTAACAGAAGGGCAACAAGTTGCTCCTATGAAAAGGCTGCAAGTCAGACTTAATATGATTGTGTGCGGAAAAGCAAGATAAAGTCTATAAAACTTGCATCGCTGTTTTAATCTTTCTCATTAGAAAAATAGGGATTGTTGAATAGATGGATTGTGCATAGATTGATTGAGTATCAGTTTCTAGAAGATATCTGTTGAAAACTTACATTGCATCTTAAATATTTTTCATGTGTATGACGTCGAGGCATTCTTCATCCAGGTTATTCTGATCTATGTCAGGTGCTTCAGCTGTTTCCTGCAGATCTCCCATCTGTTGTGGCCTGCGCTCTTTCACCCTAACTTACACCCTGTTTCCTTTCCTGGGCTGCCTTCTTACACATGGTCTACACATTGCAGTGGCAACCCATTGGTATTTATGCAACCCTCAGAATGGATTTTAGTGACTGTTTTTTAGAGGCAGAGTCCCAGTGGTGGGTAAAGTGAAATGGCTATGCTGTTGAACATCAGGTTCTCTGTGGGTGTGAAAACTATTGTCCTACTCACATACCTGGGCTTTCCATCAGCTGATCACACCGTGGTACAACTGACAAGGGTTTCTATAGCAACACGTCTTGTCTACTTCTTTGTCACCCGGACTGATTTAGGCGGGGTCAGGCATCAGCACCAACAGAAGAGGATTCTAAACAAGGAGAAAGTGAAGGAGAGTGATATAATGGAGATAGGTCATCATAAGGAAGGGAAAATGTGATTACAAATACAACATATGGCCAAATTCTACAGCCTGTCATGTTCAGGCAATGTGCTGTAAGCAATCATCTGCACCCTTTCCTACCTCAACATAATTCTGATCCTGTCGTGTTTTGTATATTTCGCCACTCATATGTTTTTGTCAGCTATTACAAAGAATATATAGGCATTGGAAAAGTAGGGAAAATACTCAAACCTAGTGGAATTGAGAAATGTTTTAGGAGAGATCAAACAGATTGGGACTCATTTTTCTAGAAAAGAGATGATTAAACAGTGACTTCATAGAACCTTAACAATTCTGAAAAGGTTCAATCAGGTAGACATAGAGACGATGTTTCCACTAGTGGGCATTAATGAAAAATGACCATTGCTAATGAGTCCAAGAAGGCATTTAGGAGCATTTGCTTTACCAAGGCACTTGGAATGTGAAACAGCAACATGAGGTGGATGTCATCGAAGCATTTATGGGGAAGCTAGATATGCACATGAGGATGAGAGGAACAAAAGAATGTATTTGCATCTGCTTCGGTCTTATTCTGTGTTGTAATTGCTATGACAGAATAATGTCATGTCATGTGCGCTTTGTACAAAAGGCAGGTCCTGGTTTATTGTTTACCAATGCTCTATGTGGGCCTTTTCCTGAACAGTTTTTGCCAGTGGTTGTCATTATCTCAAGAGGAGGAATCAGTCATGTCTTAAGTCAGAACAGAAATTGAACCTGTTCTGTTGGTTGTAGCTCTGAACCACATGCTAGCCATCAGCCAACTGAGCTAACCAGTTCTCATGTAATACATAACTCAATGTAATAAATATACCATGGCATGAATTGAACTGTGTTTCAGATCTAGTGGGAAAGATACCAAAATGTTCAAAGCCCTACTGCTTTATCTTTCATAACTGTATATTATATCTTGGCTTGAAGTTACTATATTTCATGCACATGGGGATATTACCAGGAACAGCTGTCCAACCCAGTATGAACTAAGCATGCTGTATTGCTGAAGAAAAGAATTTTGGCTCCTTTATAACTCAATCTTCATTGAGACAATCTGTTAAGGAATGGATGAATTGAAATGTGTACTTCGGTTGATATTGCTCTGTGAAGTCTTCATTTTGTGGTATTGCCTGAAGGAAACTGCTAGCTTAGTTCAATTGTTTGCACTTGTGGGTGAAGGCCCCACTCCAGGATTTAAACATATCACACAAGTCTGCCATGTCTCACAAATTTTGAGGCTATATTGACTTGCTATTGCCTTTTGGATGAGATTTTAAACAAGAGCCCTCCACTGCCTGTTCTGTCAGCACAAACAGCTGGAAAAGGTCGCACAAACTTTTATAAATAAGAGCAAGGAATTCTCCCTGTGTCTTGGCCACAATCTTCCCTCAGCCAATGCTACCAAATCAGACTAGTTGGTCATTAATATCATCTGCTGTTTGTGATATCCAGCTATTGAAATAACTATCTTTTTATTTTTCTGTATTTTTGATTGGGGATTAAAATGGGAAAAGGACTATTTTAAAAAACAAGGATTGTGAAAGGGTGACTGCACTTTTTAGTAGTAGGCTACCAACATTCATTGTAAGTGCTCTTTACACTGCTTATTCAAGCAGTGAGCGGGTGAAAAGGTATGGGGAGATTACTGCAGATGAGCTGGATCTAGGGGATATGTACAAAGAGAGATGTGGCTAGTGACAGATTTCTGATTGGTATGTGGGATGGTTACTAGTTAACAAACTAGTAGCAATGACCTTCTTCATTGCCATCAAAAATGATAGTAAAAGTTTCTTTCAATGCATAAGAAACAAACAGCAGGCAAAAGTAGACACTGGGCCACTTCAGACTGATGCTGGAAGCCTAGTGATGGGAGATAAGGAAATAGCTGGAGAACTTAATAAGTACTTTGTGTCAGTCTTCACAGTGGAAGACATGAATAATATCCCAACAATTAAAGGGAGACAGGGGGCTGAGTTGAGTATGGTTGCCATTACAAAACAGAAAGTGCTAGAAAAGCTAAAAGGTCTTAAAATTGATAAATCTCCTGGCCCTGATGGGCTACATCCTACAGTTCTGAGGAAAGTGGTTGAGGAAATAGTGGAGGCGTTGGTTGAGATCTTTCAAAAGTCACTGGAGTCAGGGAAAGTCCCGGATGATTGGAAGATCGCTGTTGTAACCCCCTTGTTCAAGAAAGGATCAAGACAAAAAATGGAAAATTATAGGCCAATTAGCCTAACCTTGGTTGTTAATAAAGTTCTAGAATCCATCATTAAGGATGAGGTTTCTAAATTCTTGGAAGAACAGGGTCGGATTAGAACAAGTCAACATGGATTTAGTAAGGGGAGGTCGTGCCTGACAAACCTGTTGGAATTCTTTGAAGAGGTGACAAGTAGGTTAGACCAGGGAAACCCAGTGGATGTGGTCTATCTAGACTTCCAAAAGGCCTTTGATAAGGTGCCACATGGGAGGCTGCTGAGCAAGGTGAGGGCCCATGGTGTTCGAGGTGAGCTACTGGTATGGATTGAGGATTGGCTGTCTGACAGAAGGCAGAGAGTTGGGATAAGAGGTTCTTTTTCGGAATGGCAGCCGGTGACAAGCGGTGTCCCACAGGGTTCAGTGTTGGGGCCACAGCTGTTCACGTTATATATTAATGATCTGGATGAAGGGACTGGGGGCATTCTAGCGAAGTTTGCTGATGATACGAAGTTAGGTGGACAGGCAAATTGTACTGAGGAAGTAGGGAGGCTGCAGAAGGATCTAGACAGTTTGGGAAAGTGGTCCAGGAAATGGCTGATGGATTTCAATGTGAGCAAATGCGAGGTCTTGCACTTTGGAAAAAAGAATACAAGCATGGACTACTTTCTAAACGGTGAGAAAATTCATAAAGCCAAAGTACAAAGGGATGTGGGAGTGCTAGTCGAGGATTCTCTAAAGGTAAACATGCAGGTTGAGTCCGTGATTAAAAAAGCGAATGCAATGTTGTCATTTATCTCAAGAGGGTTGGAATATAAAAGCACCGTTGTGCTACTGAGACTTTATAAAGCTCTGGTTAGGCCCCATTTGGAGTACTGTGTCCAGTTTTGGTCCCCACACCTCAGGAAGGACATACTGGCACTGGAGCGTGTCCAGCGGAGATTCACATGGATGATCCCTGGAATGGTAGGTCTAACATACGAGGAACGGCTGAGGTTCCTGGGATTGTATTCATTGGAGTTTAGAAGATTAAGGGGAGATCTACTAGAAACTTACAAGATAATACATGGCTTGGAGAGGGTGGACGCTAGGAAATTGTTTCTGTTAGGCAAGGAGACTAGGACCCATGGACACAGCCTTTAGAATTAGAGGGGGTAAATTCAGAACACAAATGCAGAGACATTTCTTCAGCCAGAGAGTGGTGGGCCTGTGGAATTCATTGCCGCAGAGTGCAGTGGAGGCCGGGACGCTAAATGTCTTCAAGGCAGAGATTAATAAATTCTTGATGTCACAAGGAATTAAGGGCTACGGGGTGAATGCGGGTAAGTGGAGTTGAAATGCCCATCAGCCATGATTGAATGGCGGAGTGGACTCGATGGGCTGAGTGGCCTTACTTCCACTCCTATGTCTTACAGTCTTATGGTCTAATGTGATTGGCTCCCAGGAAGTTGAACAGCTTGTGCGTATCAACAGTAGAGCCAGGAGCCTTCAGACTTCTGCAGTAGAAAGCTAGAAGAAAGTTATTTCATTTTCCCTCACTGTAAGCTGTAGATTTCAAACAATAAGTCAGAGACTTTACAAGTTGTGAACCAGTTGCTCTGTGCCTCCTGAAAGCAGGTATAAGTACCTGGAGAAGGAAGATGGAACCAAACTTTCAGCTCAGCACTGTACCCATGACTTGTCTGGACTTGTCCTACCTGCCTATCTCCTTTTCCACCTATCCACTCCACCCTCTCCTCCCTGACCTATCACCTTCATCCACTCCCCCACTCACCTATTGTACTCTATGCTACTTTCTCCCCACCCCCACGCTCCTCTAGCTTATCTCTCCACGCTTCAGGCTCTCTGCCTTTATTCCTGATGAAGGGCTTTTGCCCGAAACGTCAATTTCGCTGCTCCTTGGATGCTGCCTGAATTGCTGTGCTCTTCCAGCACCACTAATCCAGGAAGAGCATAAGTCCTGACAAGCTAGAGGAATTTGTTGAGAGGTGAGAGCAAGGAAGGTGAGTGAAACCGTTGTATTTGGGTAGCAGCTGAACCCGAGACACTACACTACACATGTATTGTCTCCCACCTGCCCTCTTCTTCTAATCAAAAATAAGGACTCTGTGGTGAGTTGATCAGGTAATGATTTTCTATTTCCTTCTTTTTTATTGTTTTATCGAGCGATTTGGTGAAAACTTCCATTTTTGTTTACCTAAGCTGAGACTAAAGTTAAATTTAAGGTTAAAAATGGCAAGAGATCTCAGGCCCGTGTTATGCTCCACTTGCTCAATGTGGGAGCTCAGGGACACAGCTGATGTCCCTGACTCCTTCACATGCAGGAAGTGTGTCCAATGTGGCTCTTATTAGACCACATGACAGCTCTGGAGCTGTGGATGGACTCACTTTGGAGCATATACGATGCTGAGGTGGTCATGGATAGCACGTTTAGTGAACTGGTCACACCGCAGATTAGGATTGCTGAGGGAGAAAGGGAATGGGTGACCAAAAGGCAGAGGAAGAGCAGGAAGGCAGTGCAGATGTCCCCTGCGGTCATCTCCCTCCAAAAACAGGTATACCATTTGAGATACTGTTGGGGGAGATGGCTCACCAGGGGAAGGCAGCAGCTGCCAGGTTCATGGCACTGTGGCTGTCTCTGCTATACAGAAGGGCTGGAAAAAGAGTAGAAGGGCTATAGTCATAGGGGATTCAATTGTAAGGGGCATAGCTAGACGTTTGTGTGGTCAAAAATGAGATTCCCGAATGGTATGTTGCCTCCCAGGTGCATGGGTCAGGAATGTCTTGGTTCGGCTGCAGAACATTCTGAACAGCCAGTTGATGTAGTGCATGTGATATAGGTAAAAAAAAACGGGATGAGGTCCTACATGAAGAATTTAGGGAGTTAGGAGCCAAGTTAAAAAGTAGGAGCTCAGAAGTAGTAATCTCAGGATTGATACCAGCGCCACGCACTAGTCAGAGTAGGAATGGTAGAATAAGCAGAATGAATATGTGGCTTGAGAGGTGCTGCAGGAGTTGGGGGGGTTCAGATTTTTGGGACATTGGGACCAGTTCTGGAGGAGGTGGGACTATTACAAATTGGATGGTCTCCACCTGGGCTGGACTGGAACCAATGTCCTTGGGGGTGCTTTTGCTAATACTGTTGGGGGAAGGTTTAAACTAATGTGGAAGGGGGATGGGAACCAAATGGGGAGTTTGGTGGACAGGAAGGAGGTAGTAACTAGAGCCTGTAAGAAACTAGATAATGAAGTCAGCATGGCTAAGGGAAGCAGAGGATGAACGCAGTGGGACTGGTGATCTGAGGTGCATTTGTTTTAAAGCAAAAAGTATAGTAGGTAAAGCAGATGAACTAAGGGCTTGGATTAGTAGCTGGGAGCATCATATTATTGCTATTACTGAGACTTGGTTGAGGGAAGGGCATGATTGGCAACCAAACATGCCAGGATATCGATGCTTCAGGCAGGATAGAGAGGAAGGTAAAAGGGGTGGAGGAGTTGCATTACTGGTCAGAGAGGATATCCCAGCTGTGCTGAAGGAGGGCACTATGGAAGACTCGAGCAGTGAGGCAAGATGGGCAGAGCTCAGAAATAGGAAGGGTGCGGTAACAATGTTGGGACAGTACCAAAGACCTCCCAACAGCGAGTGTGAGATAGAGGTACAAGCATGTAAATAGATCATGGAAAGATTGATGAGCAGCAGGGTGGTGGTGATGGGAGATTTTAATTTTCCCAACATTGACTGGAATTCACTTTGTGATAGTGGTCTGAATGGAGCAGAATTAGTAAGGAGCATCCAGGAGGGTTTTCTAGAATAGTATATAAATAGTCCAACTCGGGAAGGGGCCATACTGGACCTGGTGTAGGGGAATGAGCCCGGCCAGGTGGTTGATGTTTCATAAGGGATTACTTTGGGAATAGTGATCACAATTCAATAAGTTTTAGAATACTCACGGACAAAGTCAAGAGTGGTCCTCAAGGAAGGGTGCTACATTGTGGGAAGGCCAACTATACCAACATTCAGCAGGAGCTGGGGAATGCCGATTGGGAGCAGCTGTTTGAAGGTAAATCCACATTCGATATATGGGAGGCTTTTTAAGAGAGGTTGATTAGAGTTCAGGAGAGGTATGTTCCTGTGAAAATAAGGGATCAAAATGGCAAGTTAGGGAACCATGGATGATGGGTGAAATTGTGAGACTAGCTAAGAGGAAAAGGGATTTGTACATAAGGCCTCGGCTACTGAAGACAGACTAAGCTTTGCAAGAATATTGGGAATGTAGGACCAATCTGGAACGAGGAATTAAGAGTGTTAAAAGGGGTCATGAGATACCTTGAGTAAACAGGGTTAAGGAAAATTCCAAAGCCTTTTAATCACGTATAAGGAGCAAGAGGGTAACTCGAGAAAGGGTTGGCCCACTCAAGGCCAAAGAGGAAAGTTATGCGTGGAGTCAGAGAAAACGGGTGAGATTCTTAATGAGTACTTTGTATCAGTATTCACCGAAGAGAGGGACATGGCAGATGTCGAGGTTAGGGACAGATCTTTGATTACTCTAGGTCAAGTCGGCATAAGGACGGAGGAAGCTTTGGGTATTCTAAAAGGCACTAAGGTGGACAAGTCCCCAGGACCGGGTGGGATCTACCCCAGGTTACTGAAGGAAATGAGAGAGGAAACAGCTGGGGCTTTAATAGATATCTGTGCAACATCCTTGAATATGGGTGAGGTCCTGGAGAACTGGAAAATTTCTAATGTTGTCCCCTTGGTTAAGAAGAGTAGCAGGGATACTCCAGGTAATTATAGGCCAGTGAGGCTGACATCAGTGGTAGGGAAGCTACTGCAGAAGATCTTGAGGAATAGGATATATTCCCATTTGGAAGAAAAAGGGCTTATCAGTAATGGGCAGCATGGTTTTGTGTGGAGAAGGTCATGTCTTACAAACCTAATAGGATTCTTTGAGGAGGTAACAGGAGATGGGGGAAGGGCTGTAGGTGTCATATACATGGACTTGAGTAAGGCGTTTGATAAGGTTCCCCATGGTTTGATAAGGTTGATGAAGAAGGTGAAGTCGCACGGGGTCCAGGGTGTTCTAGTTAGATGGATAGAGCCTTAGGCGACTCTCTGTGTGGAGTTTGCACGTTCTCCCCATGTCTGTGTGGGTTTCCTCTGGGTGCTCCGGTTTCCTCCCACAGTCCAAAAATGTGCAGGTTAGGTGAATTGGCCAAGTTAAATTGCCCATAATGTTAGGTGAAGGGGTAAATGTAGGGGAATGGGTTTGGGTGGGCTGCGCTTCGGCGGGTCGGTGTGGACTTGTTGGGCCGAAGGGCCTGTTTCCACACTGTAAGTAATCTAATCTAATACCAGAACTGGCTGGGCAACAGGAGACAGAGAGTAGTAGTGGAAGGGAGCTTCTCAAAGTGGAGATCTGTGACCAGTGGTGTCCCATAGGGATCGTGCTGGGACTGTTGTTGTTTGTGATATCCGTAAATAATTTGGAGGAAGGTGTAGGTTGCCTGATTATCAAGTTTGCAGATGACACTAAGATTGGTGGAGCAGCAGATAGTGAAGGGGCATGTCAGAGAATACAGCAGAATGTAGATATGTTGGAGAGATGGGCAGAGAAATGGCAGATGGAGTTCAATCCAGGCAAATGCGAGGTGATGCACTTTGGAAGATCCAATTCAAAAGCGAACTGTACAGTAAATGGAAAAGTCCTGGGGAAAATTGATGCACTGATCTGGGAATTCAGGTCCATTGTTCCCTGAAGTTGGCAACACAGGTCAGTATAATGGTCAAGAAGGCATACGGCATGCTTTCCTTCATTGGACAGGGTATTGAGTACAAGAGTTGTCAGGTCATGTTACAATTGTATAAGACTTTGGTTCAGCCACATTTGAAATAGTGCATACAGTTCTGGTGGTCACATTTCCAAAAGGATGTGGATGCTTTGGTGAGGGTGCAGAGGAGTTTCACCAGGATGTTGCCTGGTGTGGAGGGTGCTAGTTATGAGGAGAATTTGAATAGGTTTGGATTATTTTCATTAAGAAGATGGAGGTTGAGGGGGGACCTGATTGAGGTCTACAAAATCATGAGAGGTATAGACAGGGTGGATAGCAAGAAGCTTTTTCCCAGAGTGGGGGACTCAATTACTAGGGATCACAAGTTTAAATTGAGAGGGGAAAGGTTTAGGGGAGATATGTGTGGAAAATGTTTTACGCAGAGGGTGGTGGGGGCCTGGAATGCGTTGCCAGTGGAGATGATAGCGGTGGCAACGATAGTGTCATGTAAGATGTATCTAGACAGATACATGAATGGGCAGGGAGCAAAGGGATACAGATCCTTAGAAAATAGGCAACAGATTTAGATAGAGGACCTAGAACGGCGCAGGCTTGGAGGGCCGAAGGGCCTGTTCCTGTGCTGGAATTTTCTTTGTGCTTTCTTTGTTCTCTTTGTTCTTTGATCATCTTGGTGAACAGTGAGGAAAGGGACCATTAAACTGCCTTCCCAGTTTTTCACTTCATTCATTGCACCAATTTCCTTTGGGCCTCTGTCTGTATGTGTGTCGGGAGGGTTTTATAAGGGATTGGAGTTTTACCTGGTAGCGTAGTATGTCAATGATTAACAATTGTTTCACTACATCTAAGATCTATTTATTCATAATAAATACTAATTCTTGTTACGCACAGAAACCTGGTCAGTGCTTTCTGTTAACCTGAATCTAAAATGACAAGTGAATGGGGAATTTTGCAAACTTTGTGAACATAATAGTGAGGCTTGATTTTCAGCGGCCACCCCAGTAAAGTGTGGCTGTAATAAGTTGAAATCTCCTTTTATATTGTTCTCTTGGTTCAGATCATAGACAGATAGATTCCCATGAACTAGCTTATGGTGTTAATACTGTTAAGAGGATCTATACTACCTGTCTGCATTAGATGGATTAAATACCACAATGCACTCACCACCATTACTAGACATTTTTGCCTATAAAAAAAAGTCTGAATTCCAGCTCCATTTGAGGGCTTGTGCACATTTTAAACAAACAATTGTATTAAAAGGCATTTCACCTCCAAAGACAGGGAGAGAAACCCATTCCTGCACTGCATTGTTGTCTTTGAGCCCTTGTCAATACTACAAATTGATCAAAAATAAATAGCCCATTTAGTTCATCAGCATTTGCTGTGACAAGAATGGCAGGACTACAGAGTGGTTAATTATACATGATGAAGAGACATCGTTAGCTTGCTCTCTCTCCATGGATGCTGCCTGACCCACTGTGATCTCCAGCGCTCTCTGTTTTCAGTAATTGTACATTAGTCGCTTTCAGCTGTTTCTGAGAATTGTTTTATAAACACAAAACTTCCTTTTGACTGTTTGAGAAGCTTGTGAACATGGTGCAAACCTTACATCTCATGCATGAGAGCATTATTGAACAGGCAAAGTCCTGACAGTGACCAACACTGTAATGATGAATAGCGAGGTGCAGTTAACATTTATACTGCTCTTGCTTTGTTAACTCGAGACCATTTATGTTGGAAAAGCCAGATTTTGCAATACACTGTCCAGCAAATTGAAAACTCAATAATGAAAATCTAATTATTTAAAATAAAGTTGAATTTTATATAGCCCGTGGAGCTAAATGATTTGTTATTAAGGGTTATAATTGATTTTCATTGGCATAGTGAGAACATGATTCCATCATTTCTGTACTTTTTCACTGTACTGTTCTCTGTCCAGCTTTCTAAAAGGTACAAATCCTGACTGCAGTGTGTTGCTTGACCTATTTCCCAATCAGCCATCTATCTGGCTGGTAAGATCACTGACTGGATAATCTAGTTGCTTCAGCTGGTAGGGTTGGAAACTTCTGAACAGGTTAGTCAAGTTGAAAATTGAATCTAACATTGGCCTGACCGTCTAATCTGGAATTCAGCTGGATTGTCATTGATGGGATTGCTTGTCTGGTCTGGGAAGTGCCTCAGGATGTTGCCTAATCAGAGTAAGAGTTGTGCCAGTGTTGGGTATGGTACAGAGGCTGGCATCTGTGTATGGGCTGGGCAGGATATACAGGTTGGTGAGTACATCAGGGAGGCTGGGCAGCGAGTGTAGTTTGGTTAATTGTGTCAGGATAATGGATTTAGTGATTATAACAAGGATAGTCAGGTGGACCTCATAGAATATGAGTTCCCTAATTGGAGCTGTTAACCTGGTCCAATTTGGGAGCCTGGGCTGATAGATATAAACAGGAGGGTCAGAGGTTCTGTGTTGTCTGAGAGCTGGCTCTGAGTGAGCTGACTCAATGTCAAGGGCACTCCACATGGAAATAAAGGGTGACTTGGTGATGGGATATTGGCCCCTGTAGAGTGAGTTCACTGGGCGCTGAGTGTTTTCTGATGATTGTGTCAGGGCACTGGACAGTGAGTGTGTGATTTGATGAGTGTGTTAGGGCACTGGACAGTGGGTGTGTGGTTTGATGAGTGTGTTGGGACACTGGACAGTGAGTGTATGGTTCAATGAGTGTGATGGGGCACTGGGCAGTGAGTGTATGGTTCGATGAGTGTGTTGGGGCACTGGACAATGAGTGTGTGGTTCGATGAGTGTGTTGGGGCACTGGACAGTGAGTGTGTGGTTCGATGAGTGTGTTGGGGCACTGGACAGTGAGTGTATGGTTCAATGAGTATGTTGGGGCCCTGGACAGTGAGTGTGTGGTTTGATGAGTGTGTTGGGGCACTGGGCAGTGATTGTGTGGTTTGATGAGTGTGTTGGAGCACTGGGCAGTGATTGTGTGATTTGATGAGTGTGTCAGGGTGCTGGGCAGTGGGTGTGTGGTTTGATGAGTGTGTTGGGACACTGAACAGTGATTGTGTCGTTTGATGAGTGTGTTGGGGCACTGGGCAGTGTGTGTGGTGGTTTGATGAGTGTGTTGGGGCACTGGGCAGTGATTGTGTGGTTTGATGAGTGTGTTGGGACACTGAACAGTGATTGTGTCATTTGATGAGTGTGTTGGGGCACTGGGCAGTGTGTGTGGTGGTTTGATGAGTGTGTTGGGGCACTGGGCAGTGATTGTGTGGTTTGATGAGTGTGTTGGGGCACTGCACAGTGAGTGTGTGGTTTGATGAGTGTGTCAGGGTGCTGGGCAGTGTGTGTGTTGGCTTGATGAGTGTGTCAGGGCGCTGGACAGTGAGTGTGTGGTTTGATGAGTGTGTCAGGGTGCTGGGCAGTGTGTGTTGGTTTGATGAGTGTGTCAGGGCACTGGACAGTGAGTGTGTGGTTTGATGAGTGTGTCAGGGCGCTGGGCAGTGTGAGTGTGGTTTGATGAGTGTGTCAGGGCACTGGGCAGTGAGTGTGTGTTTTGATGAGCGTGTTGGGGTCTCTGTCCTGTTGCCTGTTTTTGCGTGGTATCCTGCCTGATGATGTGGCAGCTGCGGGAACATGAGTCTGAATCCACATCTGCAAGATCATACGAGCGTTATGCGAAGGAATTTGCTTTTGCACGGTTTCTGGGTCCACATGGGTGTTATAAATTGTAACGACCACTCTTTGAACCCACATCCACAATTAATTTGCATTCATCCATTTAGGGAATTTCTTTGTCCTCCAAAAGCAGTTATTGGAGCGGAAGTTTTTTTTAAAGTTAAGAATTGACGAGGGCAAAGGGTTAAGCGAATCAGAAACATATGTCCAAAAGCATAAAGCTTTTATGTGCCATCATTTTCTTTCAACAGTGTAATGGATCAACATATTGTAATCAAACAGTATAATTGTTATCCTGCAGAAGGGAAAGATTACATTTACTAAAAAAATCATAAGATCAATCAAGTCATATTATCATCAAATGATTAAACATGAAAGTCCACTGGTGAGGCCTATCAGATAGCCCACAAGTGACAATGATGCGGTCTTATGTAGTCATCATCATAAACAGACATGCCTGTCTTTTCATGTTAATTCCTTGGGGAATGCTTGGAGTTGAGGAAGGTTTGTGATACTGATCCTTTCCCATATTCTATTCTTAAGTCAGCTGTAACACCCTGTGCTGACTTATCAAGATAGGATGATTCGCCCCTTATTTCTTTTCCCCAGTGGACCTGTTCAGAAATGTTATCTCGTCAACTCAGCGACTTAAATCTGGGCTTCCTGGCTCAGAGGTGGGGACATTACCACTGTTCCTTAATCATAAGTCTGAATTTCACCATCCACTGTGTTCAGATTCGAATCCTTTCTGCATAATATTAAAGGTGGGATTACTAAGCAAGTGACGTCACCACTGTACCTTAAACAAACCTGTTCCTGCTTGTTAGCCAGTTGCTTGTTCTCTGAATGAGATTGCTTAATTGGTACAAGATTGGCATTTTGTGGGTTTAATTGCTCCACCATTGGCGCCTGCACCTTAAACTGGCCCAGATTGTGACTCTGCGACACTCACTTTACATGATTCTCCCTCTGTACTTTTCTTCTTTAAGTAATTCCTTTAAAAATCCTAGCTTTTGGTCATCTGACCAGCCAGGAAGCGCAGGTTTTAGTCCCAGAGTTGTGAGATAACATTTCTCTTCAGACAGCTTGTCGTATTTTGTTTTATAATCTCCTGTGAAATGTGTTTGGGTTCAAAGCTTCAAATAAAACTAACAATTATTACTGTCGCATTGACCAGCAGGAGCTGTGTTCTGACTAATCGGAGTTGTTTAATGTGGGATCCTTGCAACAAAATGCAGGCAAGGGGGATTTTCTCATCCAATCAATACATGCCAGAGTAAGTAGAGCAAATAGGAGCAGAAAGTTGCAGAGGGAGGTTAATCAACCAAGTGAGTAGGAAAAATGGTGACTGGTGAAGTTCAACATGTTGACAAGGGTCGCCGTTTGAATCTAATGAAGAACAATCATAATATTCTCTGAATAGTGAGAGTCTAGGAACAGGAGGAGCAAAGAGACTTAGTTACTCATGTATAAAAATCCTTAAAAATGAGCTATCAGGTAGGTCAAATAATTTAAAAAGATGAATGAAGTGTCGACCATCATATAAAGGACGGAACACAGTGCAGTACCACAGTACATAAAGCATTACTTGGACCACATTTGGAATATTGTGGTCAACTTTAGCACCAGACCTCAGGACCATTGTGGAGGGGTATGGCACAGATTCACCAGAATGATACCAGCATTACAATTATAAGAGAGGGTTGCATAGACCAGTTTGTAGTCTCTGAAACAGAGAAGGTCAAGTGTTTATCTATTTGAAATGTTCAGGATTTGATCGGGTGGACAGAAACAGATTTTCCAAATTTCAGGGTAATCCAAAAATGTACAAAGTTTGAACATATTCCTTTTGTTTGCAGAATAAGGTCTACATATATGAACTCAAAACAAGTTCAACTGATCACTTAAACTGATTGTTAATGTAGCTATTAGCACACTGCAATTGATCAGCAAATGTTGAATTTGAAGCAAATTCTTCCCAAAAGAGAGTTAAAATTATTATTTTAATTTACTTTATACCTTTAACATAACCAGTGAAGTGATGAAACAGAACATTAAGTGATCTTTTATATTAATTCCAAGATAGACTTTTAGTTTTCCAGTCTATAAATTACCAACATTTATCATTAACTCTTATTACAACATGCTCATCAATATTATTACCTGTAAACACCAACTCTGATCAGGCAGCAAGACTTGACAAAGTCTGACAGCTACCTCTTCAACCAGAAAGGTCTATCAAAACTCTTCATAACTTAAAAAACATTAAAAGTTTCCCAGCAGCTATTTTTCCTCTGGATCATAGGGGTGAAGTGAGAGGGGCAGTCAGCAGTTGTAAAGCCATAGAGGAGCAGGAGCGGGCTGGAGCCTGGTGTGGTCAGTCTTTAACAGCTCTTGAGCCTTGCAGTGCAGGGAGAGCGAGACCAAGTGTGGAAAGCCTACAGTGTGGAGAGACACTTCAGGCTATAAAAGGACTGCACCATTTTTTAGATTAGATTAGATTACTTACAGTGTGGAAACAGGCCCTTCGGCCCAACAAGTCCACACCGCCCCGCCGAAGCGCAACCCACCCACACCCCTACATTTATCCCTTACCTAACACTATGGGCAATCTAGCATGGCCAATTCACCTGGCCTGCACATCTTTGGACTGTGGGAGGAAACCCACGCAGACACGGGGAGAACGTGCAAACTCCACACAGTCAGTCGCCTGAGGTGGGAATTGAACCCGGGTCTCTGGCGCTGTGAGGCAGCAGTGCTAACCACTGTGCCACCGTGCTGCCCATTTATCTTTTAACTTTATTTCCATATCTTCTTAACTTATGCTCTGCAGAACTGCAATGTAGAACTTGTAGCTTTTTAATTTATTTTTGTACCAAATCTATTTTCGTATCTAAGATTTGGAGCATTTTTGTACCTAAGGTGGTGCTGTGCATTGATGACATTGTCCACATTTCACTGTTACTCCTGTACTTTGTACTCGAGTACATGTGACAAGAAAGCTAATTCTATTTTTTATTCTAAAATCTGACTTCATTCACTTGATATGGTGCCAACCTTTCTATGGTGGTCGAACCCTTGCCTGTGAATGAGGTGGTTGTGTGTTCACACCCAACTTCTGAAGCCTGAATGTTTCAATAAGAACGTGAGAGAGTGCTTTTAACCTTGACTGCTCTGTTAGAGGCCCAGTTAAACTGAGGCCCCCTTACTGTTAGCTGGACATGAACAATCGATGTTCTGCCACTGCCCTGGCCAATACACAATCCTCAGCCAATATCACTGAGGAACAAACTCTCAGGTCACTCATTGCACTGTTGTCCGTGAGACTTTGTTGTGTATACAGTGGAAGCTGCTTCTTCCTTACTTTACAACTTTACAATTCAAAAAAAAAGCACTTAGTTGTGTCTGAGCATATTGGGATCTCCTTCAATTATGAAAGACACTATATAAATGCATTCTGGATTAGTGGTGCTGGAAGAGCACAGCAGTTCAGGCAGCATCCAAGGATTTCGAAGCTCTTTGGATGCTGCCTGAACTGCTGTGCTCTTCCAGCACTACTAATCCAGAATCTGGTTTCCAGCATTTGCAGTCATTGTTTTTACCACTATATAAATGCAGTCTCTCTCTCTCTCTCTCTCTCTCTCTCTCTCTCTCTCTCTCTCCCATCCTTGGCAATAACCTTGTGAAGCACAGCTTTAGACATTTTTAAGGCTTTAATCTGCTTCCAAAACAGGCGACTGAAAACAACAACATCAGAATATTCCGACTGTATCAATGCCTTGTATGTGTTTTTCATTTCCCACTTACTGTTGTCCTCATGAATGATTATGATAATCATCTTTTGATGGTTCCAGTGTAATATTTTCTTTTAAATTAAACTCCCAGATATGAAAAGGCCAGTATGATAAATCACTGAACTCGTATTCCCAAATTGATTTTATATGTTAGCCATGGTTTTGCTCATAACAGCATTATCTCTGAATCAGCAGCTTCTGGATACAAATCCAACTCTAGGATTTGCACACAAAAGTCAAGACCAATAAGCTACTGCAGAACTGTCAGTGGTATGTGTCTCTTGCCTGAAATGTTAGACCAGGAGTCCATTTGCCCTCTTTGGTGGATGTAAAGATGGCCTGCCAGGGGAACTATCCTTCATGTCCTGGCCAATATTTACCCTTCAATGAATACCATTAAAATACAGATTGATTGATCACTTTCACATTATTGTTTCTGGGATACGTGTGACAATAATTGTTTCACAAATTGTTTGTTACAATGACTGTACATCGAAAGTACTTTGGCATGTCACAGTGATCTTGGAAAGGACACATATAGCTGCAAAGCTTTCTTTTTGTATTGTTGTTGATTTGATTTTGATTTGAGTTGATTTGGTTTATTATTGTCACACGTATCTAGGTACAGTGAAATGTTTTGTTTTGCGTGCAGTACAGATGATCATACCACACAAAGTGTGTTAGAGTAATAGAACAGAGCAAGGAATACAATGTTGCAGCTGCAGAGAAGGTACACATAGAATGAGATCCACGTTAAATTTAAAATTTGAAGTTGTACAGCCTAATACCCATGACATACACTGACTGGATCATTTATACTACATGCATTACCAATCAAACACAAAAATGTAAAAGCTACTTGCGTAGTGCCTTGTCATTTTTAAAATGTCTCAGATTACTTCACAATGAATTGTTTGTAAATTGCAATGATTGATGTCATGTAGGCAGGTGCAAGAACCAATTTGTATGGATGATGGCCCACAAACAGCACTGTGATGAAGGATTGGTTAATCTGTTTCATTTGTGGTGCTGTATGAAGAAGGACATTTGACTGGGAGATTAGAATAAATTCTTGCTGTACTTTGAATAGAGTTGTACAACATTTAACACACAGCTAGACTACAGGCAGGTGGGACTTTGCTTTGACCACTGCTTTAATGCATGTTTATAACATCCAACAATAAATTGTTAATTATTACTTACAATTTATTGTTCATTGTATATTTGAAGGTCTCATATATATATATGGTTGGAAAATTTTGGGACCATTAGCTAATTAGCGTCTGAGAGAAAACTTGATGTCATTCATGAAAATTGGCACGTTCAGTCTAGAGAAGCTGCATTTTGAAAGGTTTGTTTGCAGAATGCTAATAAAACATTGAGGGGGAGAAAGGAGAACTGCAGCCATACATCACAAATTCAGACTTGCATTGAAACAATAGGAACTCCAAGCAGAAATCGGCTACTCAAACCTGCTCTACCATACAACACGATTGTTGGTTATTATCCACTCTGATCGGCTGATTACTTTTGCCAAGATTGCATTAATGGAGATGGAGATGGAGATGAAGACAGAGATGGAGACAGAGATGATGTCTGTCATCATTATAGCTAAAATTGGGTGAGTTTCAAGAGGTTTCATCACACAACCTCCAACTACACACTCCATGCTTTGACCACTCAGCCTTCTCATGCTAATTGAAAAGAGAGCAGGGTGACTGTTGGTGAAGCAGCCCTCTTATATTCATCACCATCTCCATCTCTATCTCCATACCATCTCCATCTCCATTTCCACCTCCATCTCTACCTCCACCTCCACCTCCATCTCCACCTCCATTTCCACCTCCATCTCAATCTCCACCTCCATCTCCGTCTCCATCTCCATCACCATCTCCATTATATTTTCATGACAGAGGTCGAAGAAAATGACAAAGCACAGTTGTGGTTAAAAAAAATCCTGAGTTGTTTAAAGAGATTAGTCCTTAGTTCCTGGAAATGCCAGGACAATACTGAAGACCACAGACCATCCCTGTGCTCTGGGTATCTGGGCCCTACAGCCCAGACAGTTCCGGCCTATTGGCCTTATATTTACTGTTGGTTGAATTGCCCTGTTTGAATTTGGTGGTGTGGATGTTTGGAAATAATGTGTTTTTAATCCTAGTTACCTTGTGGGAAAATAAAGCCAAAATCTGCTGGCATTGGTGCCTTGAGATTAGAGAATCATTGATTACAGCAGCACACACTAAGGCCATTTGTCCAATAAGCCCCTACTGGATCACTGGAAGAAGTATTCAGTCTGTCCCGCAGCACAATGGCCCTGCGATTTTTTTTACTGAGCTGGTTATCCCTTGTGAAATTCACAGTTGTAATCTTTCCTTCTCTTTTGCCAGCCATTTTATATCATGTATCATCATTGTCATGACTCTTCTACTAATGGGACCTTTTATTGTCTGGCTTGACGCACAAAAGATTTTAGATCCAAGACAGACTGTTTGAGGGGAAAGCAAAGTCTAAAACTGTCATCAGATTTAGACTTCGAGGTAGCATAACCTATTACATCCTTGTGCTAAATACTGTGAAACACATTGATACACCGGGCTCTGATTTTATGGTTACATCAGGTAAGAAAGACTCTCCCTCCTTTATGTGTTCATAACCATATGCTCTCTATGCTCCTTCCAAAATATCTCACTCTAATGTGCCTTCCAGAGTGTTTCTTCCAGTGTTCTCAAACTCCACCCACACTGTGCTATTTATGCACAGTGAGGTGAAGCCCTATGACATCATTGCATGGTTGTTCCAGGGTCCTGAAGCCATGACACAACAGGAACAATTCTATTTCAAACTCTCATGATTTCGAATACCTTTGACAAATCATGTCTCAAACTTATTAGAAGGAGGTTAATGTGGGCCTCTCCAAATGATCCAGAAAACTAAAGTCCCTCCGTCCAGGAACCATTCTCATAAATCTTTCAACAATATTTCTGTTGAATAAAGGGAACTATGGAGCTATAAGGGAGGAGCTGGCCAAAGTTCAATGGTGCAATACCTTAGCAGGGATGACAGTGGAGGAACAATGGCGGATATTTCTGTGTATAATGCAGAAGTTGCAGGATCAGTTCATTCCAAAAAGGAAGAAAGATCCTAGGAGGAGGCATGGGTGGCCGTGGCTGACGAGGGAAGTTAAGAAACATATAAAGTTAAAAGAGAAAAAGTATAACATAGCAAAGATAAGTGGGAAAACGGAGGACTGGGAAGCTTTTAAAGAACAACAGAGGATTACTAAGAAGGAAATATGCAGAGAAAAAATGAGGTACAAAGGTAAACTGGCCAAAAATATAAAGGAGGATAGTAAAAGCTTTTTTAGGTATGTGAAAGGCAAAAAAATGGCTAAGACTAAAATTGCCCCCTTGAAGACAGAAACAGGGGAATATATTACGGGGAACAAAGGAATGGCAGAAGAATTGAATTGGTACTTCAGATCTGTGTTCACTGGGGAAGACACAAGCAATCTCCCTGAGGTAACAGTGGCTGAAGGACCTGAACTTAAGGGAATTTATATTTGCCAGGAATTGGTGTTGGAGAGACTGTTAGGTCTGAAGGTTGATAAGTCCCCGGGGCCTGATGGTCTACATCCCAGGGTACTGAAGGAGGTGGCTCAAGAAATCGTGGATGCGTTGGTGATTATTTTCCAGAGTTCGATAGATTCGGGATCAGTTCCTGTGGATTGGAGGGTGGCTAATATTGTACCACTTTTTAAGAAAGGTGGGAGAGAGAAAACAGGAAACTATAGACCAGTTAGTCTGACCTCAGTGTGGGAAAGATGCTGGAGTCTATTATAAAGGATGAAATTACGACACATCTGGATAGTAGTAACAGGATAGGTCAGAGTCAGCATGGATTTATGAAGGGGAAATCATGCTTGACTAATCTTCTGGAATTTTTTGAGGATGTAACTCTGAAGGTGGACGAGGGAGATCCAGTAGATGTAGTGTACCTGGACTTTCAGAAAGCTTTTGATAGAGTCCCATATAGGAGGTTAGTGAGCAAAATTAGGGTGCATGGTATTGGGGGCAAAGTACTAACTTGGATTGAAAGTTGGTTGGCTGATAGGAAACAAATAGTAGTGATAAACGGCTCCATTTTGGAATGGCAGGCAGTGACCAGTGGGGTACCGCAGGGATCAGTACTGGGACCGCAGCTTTTTACAATATATGTTAATGATATAGAAGATGATATTAGCAATAACATTAGCAAATATGCTGATGGTACTAAGCTGTGTGGCAGGGTGAAATGTGATGAAGATGTTAGGAGATTACAGGGTGACCTGGACAAGTTAGGTGTGTGGTCAGATGCATGGCAGATGCAGTTTAATGTGGATAAATGTATGGCTATCCACTTTGGTGGCAAGAACAGGTAGGCAGATTACTACCTAAATGGAATCAATTTAGGTAAAGGAGCAGTACTGAGTGATCTGGGTGTTCTTGTACACCAGTCAATGCAGGTACAGCAGGTAGAGAAGGAGGCTAAAAGCATGCTGGCCTTCATAACAAGAGGGATTGAGTATAGAAGCAAAGATGTTCTTCTGCAGCTGTACAGGGCCCTGGTGAGACCACACTTGGAGTATTGTGTGAAGTTCTGGTCTCCAAATTTGAGGAAAGACATTCTGGCTATTAAGGGAGTGCAGCGTAGGTTCACGAGGTCAATTCCTGGAATGGCGGGATTACCTTACACTGAAAGACTGGAGTGACTGGGCCTGTATACCCTTGAGTTTAGAAGACTGAGAGGGGATCTGATTGAGACATATAAGATTATTAAAGGATTGGACACTTTGGAGGCAGGAAATATGTTTCCGCTGATGGGTGAGTGCTGAACCAGAGGACACAGCTTAAAAATACGGGGTAAACCATTTAGGACAGAGATGAGGAGAAATTTCTTCACCCAGAGAGTGGTGGCTGTATGGAATGCTCTGCCCCAGAGAGCAGTGGAGGCCCAGTCTCTGGATTCATTTAAGAAAGAGTTGGATAGAGCTCTCAAGGATTGTGGAATCAAGGGTTATGGAGATAAGGCAGGACTGGATGCTGATTAAGGATGATCAGCCATGATCATATTGAATGATGGTGCAGGCTCGAAGGGCAGAATGGCCTACTCCTGCACCTATTGTCTATTGTCTATTATCTTTCTTCCAGCACCTTTAAACCGTTTGAGATGTACAGGAATCAGGATTTAAACATCAAAAACTGAATTTATGGGTTTTCTCTGGTAGAAAGGGGTTTTGGCATCACAGAGACAGTGGACAGTGACCTATTACCTTGATCCCTCTGGTGATGTGACTCCAGCTCTGCTGCATTGAGTTGGGCAGTTAAGCTACTCAGGATTGTATGATGTGTTTAGTACTCCTCCTGCCTAATGTGCATGTTGTCTACATTCTGCCCTGTATCAGCTGGCAGTTCATAGAGAAGAGGATAAGTTCATTTTTGTGGTGGCATCAGGATGAGCTGGAGCAGCGTTCCTTTAATAATGACCTTGCCCATCATCACTTTGTGTGTTTCCCTTCAGCTTCAGACATCAGGGACCTTACTCTGTGTGGCACAGCCTCGACAAGGGCTGTTGAAATGACAACAACAACCCATTGTTTGGAGTCTGCCAAGATGTGTCCTGAACATGGAGAAGCTTGACCGAGTGGATACTGAGAAAATGCATCCTCTAACAAGGCAACCTCAGAGACTGGGGGTGGGGTGGAGGGGTGGGATGGGGGGTACAGTCTCAGAATAAGGGATCAACCTTTTCGGACCAATATGAGAAAACATTTCTTCTCTCGAATGGTTGTGAATCCTTGAAATTCTCTATTTCTGGGAGTGAAGAGTGCTGTCACTAAATCAAAGCAGAGACTGGTAGATGTTTAGAGGCTCAGAGAGTTAAGAGCTGTGAGGATAATACGGGAAGAGTTGAGGAGGGACAAATGAATTGAATGATGGACTAGGCTCAAGTGCCAAATAGCATACCTCTTTTTTTCCCTTTATGTTCTTATTACAACCAAGTGACTTGGCTTAAAAGGAAAATCCTGCTGTGAATGGTCTTTGAGGTTGTGTGAAATTTGATGACTGTGCCCTTGATGACAAACACTTTGGATAAACCATTACAAGGCACAAGGCAGGGGTATGATGGGATACTCCCCACTTGCCTGGATAGGTGCTGCTCCAACAACACTCAAGAAGCTTGACACCATCCAGGCTAAAGCAGCTGCTTGATTGGCACCACATCCATAAACATCCATTCCCTCCACCACTGACGCTCAGTAGCAGCAGTGTGTATTATTTAAGATGCATTGCAGAAATTCACCAAAGATCCTCAAACAGCACCTTCCAAACCCACAACCACTTTAATATAGAAGAACAAGAGGAGCAGGGAGATGGGAACACCACCAGCTCCAAGTTCCCCTCCAAGCCACTCACCACCCTGACTTGGAAATATATTGCTGTTCTTTCACTGTCGCTGGGTGAAAATCCTGGAATTCTCTCCCAATGGCATTGTGGGTCAACCCACAGCACATGGACTGCAGCGGTTCAAGAAGGTAGCTCATCATCACCTTCTCAAGGGACAATTAAGGATGGGCAATGAATGCCGGCCCAGCCAATGATGCCCCTACATCCCACAAAATGAAGCAAACCTAGCTATACACCATGCAGGCATCATTTAAGTTTAAATCTTTGAAGAGTCAAAGCACTGGCACAACTCCAGAGTGACTCAAGAACAATGGATGTGCAGAAATGATTATGACAGGGCAATTTTGCCACATACTGTGAGAATATAAAGCTGTCAAATTTTGCTCTCATTGTTTATGTTGTCTTCTGAGGCACAAGTTCTTGTTTATAGAATGCCTGAAATTATTGCTCTTAATGAGCTGCCAGCTGGAGTTGATATCAATGGTAACAGAAGACTCAGTGAACCTGTAACTGTTTCAATATGAACAGCATTAAAAGAAAGGTCATGTATAAATATGTTATGAATGCTAGGACCGTCCTAGGTTTAATATGCAGTCTTGTTAAAATTGGTACTTCAGATGAATAGGGTCCCTTAGGCAATACTGAGACATTAGACTCAAGAAACATGCACAATAAGCATCAGACAATGAACCATTTCCAGCAAAAGTGAATCTTCGCTTAACATTCAATGATATTACCATTGCTGAATACCCCACCATGAACAGCATAGGGCCTTCCATTGACCAGAAACTGAACTGACTTATAAATACAGTACATCAACAGCAGGTCAGAGGCTACAAATTCTGTAACAAATAATTCACCAACTGACTTCCCAAAACCTATCTGCAATCTTTGAAAGACAACACAGGGGTGTGATGAAATATTCTCCAATTGGCTGGATGAGTGCAGAACCTTGGCTGGATGAGTGCAGAACTATCCAGGACAAAGCAGCCCATTTGGTTGGCACCCCATTCCACCATTTTCGCCAGTCATTCCCTCCATTGCTGGCATGCTCTGGTAACAGTTTTGACCATCTGCAAGAGGAACTGCGATAACCCACCAAGTTACCTTCAGTGGTGCCTTACAACTACGGATTCTACAATGTTGAAGGACAATAGTCACAGATGCATCACCTGTCAGTTCCCCTCAGTATCCTGATGTGGAATCATTTCAGCATTCCTTCAATTTTGCTGCATCAAAATCCTGGAAGTTTCTCCCTAACAACACCTTGTGAGCATTCCTACACCTGATGGACTGTAAGCAAGGCTGAATGCCCATGTATGTCCAAGGATGCCCAAGGATGTATGTACCTGGACATCAGGATCTCTCCGCTCATCTACGCTACCAAGAATCTTACCATTAGCTCAGTAATCTGCATTCCTTTACTCCTTCCAAACTGAATCACCTCACACTTTTCCGCATTAAACTCCATTCGTCACCTGTCAGTCCAGCTCTGCATCTTATTTATGTCCCTCTGTAACCAACAACATCCTTTGTCACTACCCACAACTCTACCGACCTTACTGTCATCCACAAATGTACTAACACATCCTTCTACACCCTCATCCAGGTCTTTTATATAAATGACAAACAACAGTGGACCCAAAAGAGATCCTTGTAGTACCCCACTAGTGACTGAACTCCAGGATAAAATTTCCCATCAACCACCACCCTGTCTTCTTTCATCTAGCCAACTTCTGATCCAAATCACTAAATCACCCTCAATCCTATGCCTCTGTATTTTGTGCAATAGCCTACTATGGGGAACCTTATCAAATGTCTTGCTGAAGTCCATGTACACCACATCAACCACTTTTCCTTCATCCACCTGTTTGGTCACCTTCTCAAAGAACTCAATAAGGTTTGTGAGGCACGACCTAACATTCACAAATCTGTGTTGGCTATCCCTTATCAACTTATTCATCTCAAGATAATTATAAATCCTATCTCTTATAACCCTTTCCAACACTTTACCCACAACTGAAGTAAGGCTCATAGTTCTATAATTTCCAGGGTTGTCTCTACTCCTTTTCTTCAACAAGAGGGCAACATTTGCTATCCTCCAGTCTTCTGGCGCTATTCCTGTAGACAATGATGACATGAAGATCAAAGCCAAAGGCTCGGCAGTCTCCTACCTGGCTTCCCAGAGAATCCTAGGATAAATCCTATCCGGCCCAGGGGATCTATCTATTTTTACATTTTCCAGAATTGCTAACACCTCCTCCTTCTGCACTCTGATCCCATCTAGTCTAGTAACCAGTATCTCCATATTCTCCTCGACCACATTGTCTTTATCTAGTGTGAATACTGCCGAAAAGTATTCACTAAGCACTTCCCCTATCTCCTCACATAACTTTCCACTACTATCCTTGATTGGCCCTAATCTTACTCTAATCATTCTTTTATTCCTGATATACCTATAGAAAGCCTTATGGTTTTCCTTGATCCTATTAACCAATGAGTTCTCATATCCCCTCCTGGCTTTTTTTAGCTCTCTCTTTAGGTCTTTCTTGGCTACCTGTAACTCTTAAGCGCCCTAACTGAGCCTTACATCTCATCCTAACATAAGCCGTCTCCTTCCTCTTGACAACAGATTCGACTCCTTCGTAAACCACGGCTCCTGCGCTCTACAGCTTCCTCCCTGCCTGACAGGTACATACTTATCAAGGGCATGCAGTAGCTGATCCTTGAATAAGCTCTGCATTTCTATTGTGCCCACTCCCTGCAGTTCCCTTCCCCATCCTATGCATCCTAAATCTTGCCTAATTGCATCGTAATTGCCTTTCCCCCAGCTGTAACTCTTGCCCTGCAGTATATACCTTTCCCTTTCAATCACTAAAGTAAACCTAACTGAATTGTGGTCACTATCACCAAAGTGCTCACCTACCTCCAAATTTAACACCTGGCCAGGTTCATTACCTAGTACCAAACCCAATGTGGCCTTGCCCCTTGTTGGCCTGTCTACATACTGTGTCAGGAAACCCTCCTGCACACAGTCGACAAAACATTGACCCATCTAAAGTACTTGAACCATAATATTCCCAGTCAATATTTGGAAAGTTAAAGGCCCCCATAACAACTACCCTGTCACTCCTGCTCCTATTAAGGATATAGATTGACAAGAATGATACCTGGCTTTCAGGCATAAGTAATGAGCAGGGATTATACAAATGGGCCTATTTTCTTTAGAATTTACAAGATTAAGGGGCGAGCTGGTGAAATTTTCAAGATATTAACAGGAAAAGACAGGGTAGATAAAGACTATTTCCACAGGTTGGGGATGACAGAATTAGGGGTATAGTCTGAGAATTAGGGCTAGAGCATTCAGGAGAGATGTTAGGAAACACTTCTACACACAAAGGGTGGGAGAGGTTGGAAACTCTGTCCCACAAATGGCAGGGAATGCTGGATCAATTGTTAATTTTAAACCTGAAAGAGGTAAACTTGTGTTAAGCAAAGGTATTAAGGGATTTGGGCAAATGATGGATATATGGAGTTAGATCAGCCATTATCTCATTGAACGGTGGAGGGGCTGAATTGTCTGCTCCTGTTCCTATGTTCCTATGTACTCCCTGCATGGCAGATCATGAAATTTGAGTTTGAAAAACATCTTGAATAAAAAAACTAGCCTCATTGTGACATCGCTGATTGTCAATAAAAACCCATCTGGTTCAGTAATGTCCTTTAGGGAAGGAAATCCGCTATCCTTACTTGGTCTGGCTTACATGTGGCTCCAGACCCACAGCAATGTGGTTGACAATTGGTCACGTTCTTGGGCAATGAAAGCTGGCTGAGTCAACATCACTTGCATCCCACACACAAAGAAATCAGAAATGTGTCCCAGAAAGTCATTCCATTGAACCATTCAGCTGTTGACTGTTTTAAACTTCAGCAGCACCAGGTAACGGCCTGATATCACCTTTGGCACAGCCATTACAAATGGAAAATACATGTTGGCTTTGTTAGTGTGGCCCACATTCTGACAGTGAATAATAAAACGTACATTTGTATTGATGAAGTTACATCTTTTAGAGAGCAAATGAAAATTCGATTTCATTCCCCCAAAAGCAGCTCACTGACTGATTTTACATTACAGTGCATTTAATTTATCGTGCATTTATGCTGGGATTTTGATGTAAAGGAGTATAGGAATTTTGCCATATCTTAATTATGGACAGATCCTACAGCTGTGGCACTCTGACAGAAACAAAGCATTTTTGCTCTTGGTGTATTATTTTATTGCTTTTCTTGAGGGTTGCAGTACACACAGTTAAAATTAATGTTCCTCTTAAGAAAATGGAATCGGAAATTTTATACATAGTTGCAAGGGTTTTCATCTTTCTCGCATTCAAATTAAATGGAATGGAAATTGTGCGGATTTGATGAGGAGCAGGTAATCTGCTCTTCAGTTTGCTGTTCAAGGTATGATGACTCATTATATCCCAAGAGTTATAATTCCTTGCTGTAAGTATCACAGTCACAAAAATATACACATTATAACTTTCCATCCACATACCCAGCCCTCTGTATTCAAAATGATTTTTTGCTCATGCATTGGATTCTTTGGTAGGACATGAGTCAGGATCTCATTGAAACATCAGGGGTTTTAGACACCCAGTGACTGAGACCAGTATGACCTCTTCCAGGGGTTGTACTCTTCATCACATTCCCGATGAAGGGCTTATGCTCAAAACATCGATACTCCTGCTCCTTGGATACCGTCTTCCAGAGCCACACTTCTTGACTCTGATCTCCAACATCTGAAGTCTTCACTTTCTCCTTGTTGATTATGACCCCTTCCAGGTACCTGTTGAACCAAATGCCAATCAGGCGATGGCAAGGCTGTTGGCGGGACATGCCATTGGATCGGGGCATCAAGTCAATAGTCCAGCTAAGGATAACTGCCAAGCAATCCAAAAATAGGGCACTGCTAGGTCCAAGCATCATGGGTGACCCAGGACAAATGGTTCATGGGAGTTCAGGTATCAGTGGTTGGAGGGAGGAGAGGGGTTAGAAGGAAAACAGCGGCCTGTATCTGTGCTATGTCCAGTCCCTTGATCAAGTGCTGTGGGACATTGATCGAAGCACCCACCCTTTCCTTCCACAAGGGAGAAATTCACCAAAGATCCTCAGACAGTAGCTTCTACCCCAATGGCCACTTCCATCTAGTAGGACAAGGCAACAGATATATGGGACACCACCATGTTTCCCCTCCAAGCCACTCACAATCCTGATTTGGAAATATCTTGTTGTTCTTACATTGTTGCTGGGTGAAAATCCCAGAATTCCCTCCCTAATGGCATTGTGGGTCAACCCAAAGCACATGGACTGCAGCAGTTCAAGAAGGCAGCTCACCCCCACCTTCTCAAGGGGCAACTAGGGATGGGGTAATAAATACTGCGCCCAGTCAGCGACACCCACATCCCACAAATGAAAAAAAACAAAATTTAAAAATTGGTAACAATTTTTCATGTAAGTTGACCAGTTGGACTTGCCTCATGTCAGCAGAACCTCTTGCAGATTAAAGACCCCAGAAATGACAGGATAAGGCCATTCAGTGTTGAAGATCATGGTGATGGAAAATCACAGCCAGTCAGGCAGCATCCGAGGAGCAGGAGAATGGACGTTTCAGGCATAAGCTTTTCATCAGGAATGAGGCCTCATTCCTGATGCAGAGCTTATGCCTGAAATGTCCATTCTCCTGCTCCTTGGATAATGCTTGACTTGCTGTGCTTTTCCAACACGATACTCTCGATTCTGATCTCCAGCATTTGCAGTCTTCACTTTCTCCTGAAGCCATTCTTTGTTCCTTACTGTAGCAGTGGGGCTGGAACACAGGGACATGGGACAAACACAGAGAGTGCTGGAGAAACTCACCAGGTCTGGCAACATCTGTGGAAAGAGAAACAGAGTTAACATTTCTAGTCTGGTGTGGTTCTTCGTCAGAACCTGTGTCTCCCCAGACTCCAAACGTTACCTCTGTTTTTCTCTTGCTCTTTCTCTGCACACGCAGGCCTGCTGAGTTTCTCCAGCTTCCTCTGTGTTTGTTACACATTTCCAGCATCTGCAGTTTTTTGCCTTTAGTTGAGTTGACCATGTAGCCTTCCCACCCAGAATTCAATCCTGCTCATGGTGAGACAAGGGCTGGCTTTGTGTATCCCACTGTTCCAGTTAGGGAACTGCCCTCCCCAGCTCTAAGCTTTGCACCTCCGGGGACAGACAAAACTAGCTGAGATTGTTCCTCCAGGGTTTGGGGTCCAGGGTCAAAAAGTCATTAAATTCAAATTCAAAATCATCTGAATTCAAGAAGAACAGTTCTGAATTTCCTCTGCTGCAGTTTAAGGTGAAAGGATTTGTATAACATACAAATGATGGATGTATGGCTGACTCTTAGTGAGTCATTTGGCATTTACTCACCATGTCTGTTTAGTTTAGATCAGGCCTTTGGGACAGGTTATGGTGAGAGTTAACACAGGCAAAGAACTCTGTAGTTTTTTTGTTGTTTTCTGGGAAGGAATAGTAAATTCTGAATTTACTCGAAATGCCGTTTGCATTTGCCACAGTTCAGTCATCTGTTTACCATTCAGGAAACCTGGCTTGGCAGTTTCTAATCTAAATCATGCTCTGTCAGGGTGTTTATTCTTCCACCGTTCGTATTCAAGAAAGTTATGAGGTTACATGGTGCATCCAGCAATTCGAAACAATGTGACAGTGTGTTGGGACCTCGGGATCAATGCAGTTTTCAGAAAGCACGTACTACACTGATCCGGAGAGCCCAACACACTGTCGCTTTATCTCGACTTGCTGGATATACCAGGTTCTTCAGGTCAGAAGAAGATGCTCAATTACAGCAATAGTCTGTATGGCTGAACTCAGCATATGAGATAAAATCTCAACATCATCATGCCATAGACTGTAGGATTGTAAGTAATCGGAACAGGACCAGGCCATTCAGCCCCTCAAGCCAACTCCGCCATCCAATAAGATCATGGCTGAACCGACAGTCCTCATGTCCACTTCCTAGCCCTTTTCCTGTAACCTTTGACTCCCTAACTGATCATGAATCTATCTCTCTCAGCATTAAATATACACAAGAACTCTGCGCTCCCAGTTCTCTGTGGCAAGGAGTTCCAAAGACTCTCAATGCTAGATAGAGTTAATGGGAGTTGTCTTTTCCCAAGGATGGGGCGTTTCATGACTAGGGGGCACATTTTGAAGGTGAAAGGAGAGAGATTTAAAAAAGACGAGAGGGGCAAATCTTTGCACGGAGTGTGGTTCGAATGTAGAACGAACTTTCTGAGGAAATCGTGGATGTGGGTACAATTAAAATGTTTGAATAAGTACATTTGGATAAGTACATGAATAAAAACGGTTTGGAGGGATGTAGGCCAGGAGCAGGTGGGGGGGGGGAAGCTAGTTTAATTTGGGATTATGTTTGGCACGGACTGGTTGGACCAAAGGGTCTGTTTCTGTTCTATATGACTGTATGAATCTACGAGAAGAAATTCCTCCTTATCTCAATCTTAAATTGGCTCTCCTTTATTCTGAGACCATGCCACCTGGTCTTAGACGCTCCCATGAAGGGAAACATCCTCTCAGCATTTACCCTGTCAAGTCCCTTAAGAATCCGATATGTTTCAATGAGATCACCTCTCATTCTCCTAAACTCCAGTGAGTAGAATTCCAACCTGCTTAGCCTTTGTTCATATGACAATTCCTCCGTACCAGGGATTGTCCTAGTGAATGTTCTCTGAACCTTCTCCAATGAAATGATATATTTTCTTAAATAAGGGCACCGGAACTGTTCACTGTAATCTAGATGTGGTCTCACCAGTACCTTGTACAGTTGTCATAAGACTTATCTACTGTTACATGGCACCCCTTTTGAAATAATGGCAAACATTCCATTTATTTGCATATCGATTTAAATCTCATCATTCTTTCTTTTACGAGCAGAAACAGTTTCTCCCTATCTACTCTATCCAGCCCCTGCTCATGATCTGGAAAACCTCTATCAGATCTCTTCTCAGCCTTCTTCTTTCCTTCCTCTCTTATTTATTGCCATCACTGAAGTTTCTCATTTCAATCTCGCACTATTTTTATATTCCATCGCTCCTGTGATAAAGACCAACATTCCATTTGCCTTCCTGTTGATTTGCTGTACTTTCATGGTAATGTTTTGTAGCTCACTTTCCCCAGGGTAGTGGAGTCCAAAACCAGGAGGGCATAGGTTTAAGGTGAGAGGAAAAGGATATGAAAGGGGTCCAAGGGGCAACGTTTTCACACAGAGGGTGGTACATGTATGGAATGAGCTGCCAGAGGAGGTGGTGGAAGCTGGTATAATTACAGCATTTAAGAGACATCAGGATGGATATATGAATACGAAGGGTTTAGAGGGGTATTGGCCAAGTGCTGGCAAATGGGAATAGATTAGGTTGGGATATCAGGTTGGCATGGATGAGTTGGAGTTGAGAGTGTGTTGCTGGAAAAGCACAGCAGGTCAGGCAGCATCCGAGGAGCAGGAAAATCAACGTTTCGGGCCGGAGCCCTTCATCAGAAAACCTGAATCATCAATTTTCCTGCTCCTCAGATGCTGCTTGACCTGCTGTGCTTTTCCAGCACCACACTCTCAACTCTGATTTCCAGCATCTGCAGACCTCACTGCAACTCATGGATGAGTTGGATCAAAGGGTCTGTATGCATATTATATATCTCGATGACTCTATGACTATGACGTACAAGGATGCCCAAATCTTTCCATTTGACAGAATTCTGCAGTCTCTCACCATTTAACTAATATTACACTCCTATTTGTAGCCCATCCCTAGTTGCCCTTGAACTGAATGACTTACTAAGGCCACGTTGGGGGCAGTTAAAAGTCACTGCTGTGGGGCTGGAGTCACATGGAGATTACACCAAATAAGGATGGCAGATTCCCTTCCCTAAAGGACATCAGCAAACCACGTGTCCATGATTTCCTAGTTACCATTTGTTGATCTATTAGTTGAATTCTAATCTCAACCTGGTGAACCTGGTGGGTTTCGAACCCATTTTGCCCAATACATTGAGCCGGGTCTCTGGATTACTTCTCCAGTGACACTACCACTAGAAGACTGCCTCCCCAACCCTCATCAATCCAATCCTTTTCACTAAAGTGGGCAACTTCACATTTCCCACTTGGAACTGAGATTGTCCATACACAAAATTGTCAATTACTTAAGAGTCTTTGTGCTAGCTAAGTTCCCTTTGCTGTATATTATTGTTGTGCTACATTTTTGCATGTTGTGAATCACGTCGTTGTTGGAAGGTTTTTCTATTTGGCTCTATAAATTGCTTCAGATATTCAGGAAAAGCAATGGATAGATACTCAGTAAAGCTTCCAACACTGCCTTAGTGTGTGGGATTGCCAGCTTAATATCACTTAGCTGTCAAATTATGAACAGTTTTATTCTAAAGTGCGGTTGTTGAGAGGCGAGGTTAAGAGTGGCAGCTGAAGGAGTGCAGCTGAAACAAGAGTTACTCATGCATAGGTATCCCTGATAACGCTTACCATTGCCATCCCTGGATGATATTCATGGAAGACCAGACTGATTCTTGGGATGGCAGATCTGACATATAAGAGAGACTGGATCAGTTGGGACAGTAATTCACTGGTGTTTCAAAGAACGATGATGGGATATTATAGAAACCTGTACGATTCTAACAGGACTCGCCAGGAGAATTGCAGGAAGGATGGTCCTGAAGACTGGGGAATCCAGAACCATAGATCACAGTCTAAGGATATGGGGTAATTCATTTAAGATGAGGAGAGATTTCTTCATCCAGGGAGTGGGGAGCCTGTGGAATTCTTTGCCACAGAAAGCGGTTGAGGTCAAAAAATTGAATATTTTCAAGAAGGAATTAAGTATCATTGTTAGAGGGATCGAAGGGTCTGGGGAAAAAAGCAGGAGCAGGATACTGAGCTGGATGATCAGCCATGATCATATTGAAAGGTGGGTCACAAATAAAACATGAAAGAACTGCGGATACTGGAAATCAAAAACGAAAACAGAAGAAACGAAAAGAGGAATAGGATTAGGCCATTCAGCCCTTTGAGCCTACTTTCCCATTTGATACTAAAAAACAAAAACTGAAATTGCTGGAAAAGCTCATCAGGTCTGGCGTCATCTGTGAAGAGAAATCAGAGTTAATGTTTTGGGTCCAGTGGCCCTTCCTCAGAACTGATGGTAGCTAGCAAAAAAGTTGGTTTTTAAGCCAAAACTGAAACATTGAATCTGCTTTCTTTCCGCAGATGCTGCCAGACCTGATGAGCTTTTCCAGCAATTTCAGTTTTTGTTTATTAGTATCAAATGGGAAAGTAGGCTCAAAGGGCTGAATGGCCTAATCATGTTCCTCTTTTCTACATTTCTATGCAAAGGTGCAGCAGAAGTATGTAGGTAAATGACATAGAGAGACAGGATTCACCTTGTAGAGAATCCAATAATAAAAGAACCAAGCATGTTAAATGGAAGATCAGGTAAGGGGATTGGAATCAAAGACAGAAATTGCTGGAGAAACTCAGCAGGTCTGGCGGCATCTGCAGAGGGACAACAAAGGTAATGTTTCAAGTCCAGTGACTCGTCATTGGAACTTCTTCAGTTCGAGAGAAGAGTTAATGGGCTTGAAATGTTGACTCTGTTTCCCTCTCCACAGATGCTGCCAGACCTGCTGAGTTTCTCCAGCAATTTCTGTTTGTCTTTGTTTCAGATCACCAGCACCTGCAGTTCTTTGTTTTATTGAGGTGAGTAGAATGAGCTAGGTTCAGCATTGGATCAGTTTGCAGCATTGCTCCACCTGGCATTCACACAGGTGGGTGGTAAATACTCCTGACCTGAACCTTGGAGAGAGGCAGAGATCCTTGTAGACGGTAGCAAGACACTGAACAGTAATGGAGGCAAGCTATTATTGGGAAATAAATTGATCAGACTGAAGGGGATACACAGGGAACTGCAGATATAATGTGTCCGTGGTTAAGAAGTTTAAACCAAGAGGGGGCATAGTTGGGAAAAAAATGGGGATGCCACTTAAATTGGAAATAAAGAGAATTAATTTCTTCAGAAGATTGTGAATTTTTGTAATTCTCTGCCACAGGAGACTGTGGAGGATCAGCCTTGAACTAAGTTTAAGGCAGAATTTGATAGATTTCTGATTATCAGTGGCATACAGGGGTGAGCAGTGTAAAAGGCATTGAAATGTTCAATCAGCCATGACCATGTTTAAAGGCAGAACAGGCTTGATGGGTGGGATGATCCACTCCCCTTCCTAATATTTTGTATCCAGTGAATCTTCACTGGAACTTCTTCACTTCTAGAGAAGAGTCAATGGGCTTGAAACGTTGACTCTAATATGCAATATCCTGGTCATATTGTCCATGTGGAGTTTGCACATTCTGTGTGGGTTTCCTCTGGGTGTTCTGGATTCCCCCCACAGTCCACAGATGTGCAAGTCAGGTGGATTGGACATGGGAAATGCAGGGCTACAGCGTAGGCGGGGTAGGTCTGGCTGATATGCTCTTCAGAGGATTGGTACAGACTCGATGGGCTGAATGACCTGATTCCACGTTGTAGGGTTTCTATGATTCTACTCTTGGTACCAGGTGCGCAATCTCATAAAATCCATTCAGAGAGACAATAGTGCAAATCGAATTTGAGCTGATGTAGTTGCTGGAACATTACAATTAATGCCAGTGGCCTAAGGCTAGGAAAGGGGAAGAGATTCTGTCTCTGATCACTGTCCACGGACCCTCAGACAGAACGTGTAAACCTACTGCTTCTGTTCAGTGTTTTCTGTGTGTTTTGTGATGAGATTAAATTGCTCGAGTAAACGATTAAATGGTCTGTGATACAAAGGGAAGCAATTTGCCTCAGTTTGTCTGGAGCTTTGAGTAGTCCTTGATCCAAAATCCTGATAATTACTTGACAAACTAGTTAAACATTGATGAAGATTAAGCAACAGTGATGATCCATCAGGCAAAAGGAGAATAGATGTAAAAGATCTGTTATAGTCCATGGTTTGTTTTTCAAACAATTAATCTTTCAAGAAATGGCTCCCATGTGTGCTGCTCAGAGTGGAAATGATTTAGAATGAATAATACAATGCCCAGCATCAGACGGAGCCACAGAGTCAGACAGCATGAAAACAGACCCTTCGGTCCAACTTGTCCATGCCGACCAGATATTCTACATTAATCTAGTCCCATTTGCCAGCATTTGGCCCATATTCCTCTAAACCCTTCCTATTCAGATACGTTTTAATTGTTATAATTGTATCAGCCTCCACGACTTCCTCTGGCAGCTCATTCCACACACTTACCACCCTCTGCATGAAGAAGTTGCCCCTTAGGACCCTTTTAATCTTTCCCTTTTACCTTAAACCTATACTCTCTAGTTTTGGATTCCCCTACCCCAGGAAAAAACCTTGTCTATTTACCCCATCCATGCTCCTCTATAAGGTCACCCCTCAGCCTCTGACATTCCAGGGAAAACAGCCCCAGTCTATTCAGCCTCTCCCTATAGCTCAAACTCTCCAACTCTGGCAATGTCCTTGTAAATTGTTTCTGAATCCTTTCAAGTTTCACAACATCCTTCCTAAAGGAGGGAGACTAGATTTGAATGCAATATTCCAGCCTGATTTCTGAATGAGCTTGGTTTAACGTTATGAAGAACGGCTGGCTCAGTTGGGATTATGTTTGTTAGAGTTGAGAAGAATGTAGAGGATATCACAGAAACTTATAAAGTACTAATAGACTAGACAAGATAAAAGGATGTTTCCGAAGACCGGTGAGTACAGAACCAGTCTAAGAATACATGGTGGTTAATTTAAGACTGAGATGAGGAGAAATGTCTTCACCAAGGAATTACTGAGCCTGTGGAATTCTCTGCCATAGAAAGCAGTTGAGGTCAAAACGCTGAATGTTCTTGAGAAGGAGGTAGATATAGTTCTCAGGGCTAAAGAGTATCTGAGTTTGAAGATCAGCCATGATCACATTGAATTGTGGAGCAGGCTGGAAGGGCTGAATGGTCTACTCCTGTTCTGATCTTCTATGTTTCTACAATATATATAAATAATTCACGTATGTTATGACACAGCGCTGGGGCAAGTGGGACTTGAACCCAGACCCTTCTAGCCCACAGGCACTATTGTTGCATCTTGGCTGGCTCTTGAGTTTGAGAGAATGACATCCATGGGTTGGCTTCCTCTACTTAAACAAGAAAGGAAAGGCCTGAGAGAAGGTTTTTCTTGGTGGATGGGCAAATCATAGAATGCCAACAGTGTGGAATCAGGCCATTTGGACCATTGTGTCCACACTAACCCTCTGAAGACCATCCCAGCCAGACATGGCTCCTGCTGCATTCCTGCATTTCCCATGGCTAATCCACTTAGCCTGCCCATCCCTGAATGCTATGGCCAAACCACCTTAAATCGGCACTTCTTTGGACTGTGGGAGGAAACCGGAGCACCCAGAGGAAACCCATGCAGACACGGGGAGAATGTGCAGACTCCACACGGACAGTTGCCTGAGGGTGGAATCGAACCCAAGTCCCTGAGCCACCATGCCACCCCCATGGCATGGGGTCACAGTGGTTCATTGGGGGTCCTGATCCCACAATGTGTTGGCAGTATGCACCCTACAATCGCCAGGTCAATGTGCAGGTAGACCCTGCAGATCAACTGGATAATTCTGCTCATCCTTTCTTAACTCACCAGTAAAATAACTTAACTAGTTATGTGCCACTTGTAAAATAACCTGCTTCATTTTCCTCTGCCTTCCTCTGTAATGGGTGAAAAATCCTTTCTCCTCACATTGATAGAGAGAGCTGAGGGTGAGTGTGAGTCGTATTGGAATGATTCTTGTGTTTTAATCACTGGATTGGGACTGAAACCTGCACATTCTGAGAGAGGCAAACGTGCCACTGAACCAAGGCTGGCACCATTTCAAACATATGGGCTGGATTGTAACTTGCCCTAACGGGATGGAAACCTGGCAGGATTGGATTGGATTGCATTTTATATATTGATTGATTTATTGTGACATGTATCGAAGTACAGTGAAAAGCTTAGTTTACCAGCAGTACAGGCAGATCATAGTAAGCAAGGATGTAGAGATCAAAAAGACTTAGACAGAGGCATACAGGTTACATTGCATAGGGTGTGCGCTAGGTGAGATCAATGTTAGCAAGATCAGCATTATTTGAGGCTAAAGAGTCCATTCATCAGTCTAATAACAGTGGGGCAAGGGCTTTGAGATTTGGATGATCCTGCCCAATGGACTTTCATGGAATGGTCAAAGTTACAGTACTTCTGCATTAAGTCAAGGAAAACAAACTGACCATATTCAAAACATTTTCTCTGATTACACTTTATGGACGCAGATTGTTTAAGGGTTTACATTTCTTTCATTAGGATCCAATATTTATTTTTAGCTACTAATTTAGGAAATTGGTTACAGTAATATTAACTGAGAATTCATGGGCTGTGGGCAATGTTGCTTAGGCAAGTATTTATCGTCTGTCCTTAATATCCTTTGGGAAATGATGGGGATATCATTGCTATAATGATGTTAACACAAAGAGCTAGTTTTAGTAATATTAACTAAGGAAGGTTGATTATAACAGTGCTAGGAAGCTGGCTATAGTAATAGGAGCTAGTTTTGGTGATGTTAATCCAGGGAGTAGGTTTTTGTCATATTGTTGAGAGTTAATGTGCCGATACAGCAGGCAGTGAAGAAGGTAAACTGTGTGTTGGCCTTTATAGTCAGAGGATTTGAGTACAGGGACAAGGACGTCTTGCTGCAGGTATACATGGCACTGGCCTGGAATATAGAGAGCGGTTTTGGTCCTCTCATCCGAAGAAGGATGTTCTCGATATAGAGGGAATGCAGCGAAGGTTTACCAGGTTGTTTCCTGGGATGGCCGGGCTGGAGAATGAGGAGAGATTGAGTTGGTTAGAATTGTGTGCACTAGAGTCTAGCAGAATGAGGGGAAAAATAATGGAAATCTATAAAATACTCTTGTGGCTAGACAGATTAGATGCAGGAAGGATGTTCCCAGAAACAGGGTTCATAGTTTAAGGATAGGGAGTAAACCTTTCGGGATTGAGTTGAGGCGGAATTTCTTTGCCCAGAGAATGGTGAGCCTGTGGAATTGAGGCCAAAACATTTTTAAGAAGGAGGTTGACATAGTTCTTGGAAAGGAATCAAGAGATATATGGGGGAGGGGCAATATCATCTGCATATCTTTGGACTGTGGGAGGAAACCAGAGCACACGGAGGAAATCCACGCAGACACGGGGAGAATGTGCAAACTCCACATAGACAGTTGTTCAAGGCTAGAATCAAACTGGAGACCCTGGCGCTGTGAGGCAGCAGTGCTAACCAGAGTCACTGTGTGCCCAGGATTAGGGCACTGAGCTTGATGATCAGCCATGATCATAATGAATGGCATAGCAGGTTCGAGGGGTTGAATGGCCTATTCCAGCTTTTATCTTTTGTGTTTCTTTTTAATCTGGGACCTGCTTTAGCGATGTGAGTCTAAGGAAGCTGGCTACAACAATGTTAATCCAGTGAGTTGATTTTATTGACGTTAACCAAGGCAGATGGTTTTGGTGATGTTTGCCTAGTTAGCTGGTTACTTGTGATGACAACTTCGCAAGCTGGTTATAGTAGTCTTAATGCAAAGATCTGTTCATAGTAATGCAAACATACGGACCCACAGTAAAACCCATTGCGTGAATTCAATGAGCCATAGATAGACTGTAATTTAGTTCATATGAAACAAAGCAAGTTTAGACTTCTAATTGCATCCTATTAAGTAAATTATTGAAGTATAATAATGTAAGTGCAGGAAACTGGCTTCACCAATGTAAACTCAGAGAGTTATCTCTGTTTTCCCATTTCCTCCTCAATGCAAGGCACTTTGACCTGAGCTGTTGAAACTATGTTTTTATAACATTGTTTTACTTGGGAGTAGGGCAGTGGATAGAGGAGCAAAATATTTGGCCGTGAAGTGGATGCAAAAGAATAGGAGAGCAGGACAGAACAGCTGAGACAAACACTTTTGTCTCAATTCTATGTTTTCTTACAAGCCAATACACGGGAAGACATTGTTGCTGTTAATTGCTAAAGCATTGGTATGAACTCATCTGACGTACAAATCTGAATTAAGAGCAGTAGTAGGCTATTCAGCTCCTCCAGTCTTTCTTTTTTTTTTCAGTCATCTAATTTGGACATTGTTGGCTGGGCCAGTGTTTGTTGCCCGCCCCTAGTTGCCCCTTAAGAAGGTGGGGTTACTTGCCTTCTTGAACCGCTGCAGTCCATGTGCTGTAGGTTGACCCACAATGCCCTTAGAGAGGGAATTCCAGGCTGTTGACACTGAAGGAATGGTGATATATTTCCAAGTCAGGATCGTGAGAGGTTTGGAGGGGAATGTGCGGGGTGGGGTGGTTTTCCCATGTATCTGCTGCCCTTGTCCTTCTGGGTGAGCTTGGAAGGTGGTTTCACCATCAGTGACTGATCTGATTGTAACCTCAACTCCACATTAACATCTAGCCCACCACTGCCCCCCCAACCAATAACCATTGAGATCTCTTTGAGTAATCCTGTTATTGCTGGAAGTAAATGTAAAGAGGGAGGTCATTCTTATGAATTCGTTTTATGTTTAATGTATGCTAAAAGAAGCAGCTGGGAGAGAGCTAGGGTGGTGGGGCGGGGAGGGTCAATGTGACTGTATACTCCATTTGAACCTGTTAATCTTGTAGCCCAGACTGAATTGGAATACCTAATGCCAGCCCAGTCGAATTCCTCCTCAAATCTCAAACCAATTTTCAATGACAGGGACAAAGTGTCAACCACCTTTTGGGGGTGGACCCAAGGGGTGTAAGCTTCAGCCTCTGAAATCCTTTTATCATTGAATCCAAAATTTTTACTTAATTACTCATGGGATGTGGGCATCGCTGGCTGGGCCAACATTTATTGCCCGTCCCGAGTTGCCCCTTGAGAAGGTGGTGGTGAGTTGCCTTCTTGAACCGCTGCAGTCCATGTGCTGTAGGTACACCCACAATGCCCTAAGGGAGGGAATTCCAGGACCCAATAACAGCGCAAGGTCTTGTACCTCGGTTAATGCCAGATGGTTTGTCAAGTTTCATCTTTTTTGAGACTTCATACCAACTGAGTAGCTTGTTAGAACATTTTAGAGGACAATGGATTCTACACTGTGGGGAACCTAATCTAACTTAATTAAGAATCAACCACACTGCTGAAGTCATACGTGGGCCAGACCAGGTAAGTGCAGCATATATAAACCAGATGGGTTTTTCCAACAATGCTTTCATGGTCATCATTACATTCCAGATGTTTATTGAATTCAAATTCCGCCACTTGCTAGGGTGGCATTCGAACCTAGATCCCCACGATATTAGCTGAGCCTCTGAATTAATATTCTCGTGATAACGTTATTTGGCCATCACCTTCCCTGTGACTGTGTGCGATCTTCTTAGAGGTGGCCAATCAGCAAGATGGCTCTGAGCCCACTATATATTTGAGGAGACAGCAGGAGGCGACAATCAGAATGAGCGAGACTCGGAGGAGCGGTGGAAGTGGCTGCTGCCGATGTAGCCAGAACCCCTTGGCAGGAGGGAGTGCCTGTGGCTATCGTCATCTATTTCCCAAAGTTCAGGAAGCAAGAGGTGATGGGGAGTGAAATTTAAGGAGGCTTGGCTGGTCTGCTGCAGAGAGCCCACCTCTTATCAATCTTTTCTGGAGAAGGTATTGCAGGGAAATTCAGGAGGCTACAGCAGTCACTAGGTTGACTAAATTGATGACCTATTGCTGCTAATGCCAACCTGATTCTGCTTCAAGTGAGATCACAGAGTTGGGAACGTGTTGGGTAATGGTCCTGATACTCAACTTTCAAACATTGACATTCCTGATGAAGAGCTTATGCACGAAACGTTGACTCTTCTGCTTCTCGGATGCTGTTTGATTGCCTGTGCTTTTCCAGCAGTGCACTTTTTGACTCTGATCTCCCGCATCTGCAGTCCTCGCTTTCTCCCCCTTCCAACCCTTCCCATCCGGTCTCCAAAGGATTCACTGTCTGGCTGATAGGATTCTACCCAGTGTGACTCCCCTGACCCAGTGTGCTTCCTGCCAGCAGCCCCAAAGCACAGTCCCATCAGCAGTGCCTCCAGGCTCCTAACATTGTGGCTAGTCCAGCACAGCCAACCTGACTTATTACCTAAATACTACCCTTGTGAGCAGGTCAGATTGCAGGTCTTGACAGAGAATGACTAGTGAGTCGAAAAGTGGTGTGCTAGAAAAGCACAGCTGGTCAGGCAGTATCCGAGAAACAGAAGGGTCGAATGCCTGATGAAGAGCTCATGTTCAAAATGCCGACTCTGATCTCCAACATCTGCAGTCCTCACTTTCTCTGAGAGAATGACTAGTGACCCAACTTGTTTTTAAACAGCAACCTAGCCCTGTCAATGTCAAGCAGGCTCACAGGGCTGAATAGCCTACTCCAGTTCCAATATTCAATGTTTTCCATGTAAGTCATGTTCATGAATTAACACATTTATAGCTGATATATAGAAAGTAGATGTTCAGTTTGGAATTTTGAAATTTTAATTATATCTTTAAGAAAGTAATATTTACACACGTACTCTCTTACATGGCCCTCGCTGTATCCACTAGCATTGGTCTCATCTGTAAATCATTCAGTTCAGTGTGTGCAAAACATCTACCTCACAAAGAAACAGAATTTGCTACAAATCTGCAGATTGATGCATTCATAACAGAACAAAAGCATGAAATGATAGCCAGCTGAACTCCTATGAAGTGCTTGCTGCTTTGATAGCTGTTTCAGGATGTTGCTGGGATTATGGAGGAGCCCCGATTGATGACAATTCATAATCTAACAGGGGCTTTCTTTGCTGTCTCATGGATCTGTGGAACCATTTGTCAGAACTCTTCACAAATCTCTGATTGAACAAACGAAGAGGTCCTGCAGTGAGGGCAGCTGGCGAATTTGACAAAAAGCAGCCCAGCATTCGATACACCCTCTCTCCTAACCCTGCCTCATAGCGGGTAAATATGCTTTGTTCTTATGAGAGGAACTTGATAACTTTCTTCTTTATTCTTTATTCATTCACGGGATGAGGGTGTCACTGGCTAGGCAGTATTTATTACCCATCTCTGATAGCCCAGAGGGCAGTTAAGAGTGAACCACATTGCTGTGGGTCTGGAGTCACATGTAGGCCAGACCAGGTAAGGATGGCAGATTTTCTTCCCTAAAGGACATTAGTGAAATAGGTTGGTTTTTCTGACAATGTCACAGAGTGTCAGCTTTATAATTTTTTTTACAAATGCATAAAAGATACAATAAAACAAACTAACTGAACAAACCAATTTAACATGAAGCTGGCGATCATATTAAAATTTTACAAGACATTGGTTCAGCCGATTTTAGAATACTGTGTACAGTTCTGGGCGCCACATTACCAAAAGGATGTAGACGCTTTGAAGAGGGTGCAGAGAAGGTTTACGAGGATATTGCCTGGTATGGAAGGTGCTAGCAATGAAGGGAGGTTGAGTAGGTTAGGTTTGTTTTCATTAGATAAAAGGAGATTGAGGGGGGACCTGATTGAGGTTTACAAAATCATGAAGGATATAGACAGGGTAGATAGAGGTAAGCTTTTTCCCAGGGTGAAGGATTCAATAACGAGAGGTCACGTTTTCAAGGTGAGAGGTGAAAAGTTTAAGGGGGAAACACGCGGCAAGTACTTCACACAGAGGGTGGTGGGTGTTTGGAATGCGTTGCCAGCAGAGGTGGTAGAGGCAGGCACGGTAGATTCATTTAAGATGCATCTGGACAGATGCATGAGTAGGTGGGGAGCAGAGGGATACAGATCCTTAGGAATTGGGCGACAGGTTTAGACAGTACATTTGGATCGGCTCCGGCTTGGACGGCTAAAGGGCCTGTTCCTGAGCTGTAAATTTTCTTTGTTCTTTGTTCTTTGAATGAGTGACGGCCTAAAGTAGGCCATCACTCTGCTTCATCATTCAGTGAAGGTCATGGCTGTCTTTTAAATGCACACTATAAGATAAAGGATCAAATGGACAAAAGAGAGTTAAATTTGAATTTGAGTTTGGATTTGGAAGTCGATGCCACTGTGATTCCCATCATCAAAGGAAGTCTGTAATGTGTCATACTCCCTCTCCAGGGACAGCCAGCTTTCCCTACTCCAATCACAGGAAAATCTGCCTCACTTTGACATAGGACATCATAGGACATATAACGGAGAAGTACGCAATTCAGAATGACAATAACAACGTCAATTTGTACGCCACCTGCCACATAGCAGAGCCCTTTTGAGGCATACGACGGGAGCAACATTTAATCAAGAAGATGGAAATGTGTACGAAATGCTTGATCAAAGTGCTGTGGTCTGAAGTAGCATCATAAAGGTGATAGCAACAAACTCCCCCTGTCATCTAATGCATGAGTAATTTTGCTTCATACCCTGTATTTGTTTTAAATCCCTACATTGTCGAAGCAGGACATTTGGCCCCTTGAGTCCACTCCGACCCTCTGAAGAGCATCCCACTCAGACCCATTGCCCAACACTGCATTTCCCATGGCTAACCCACACATCCCTGGACACCATGGAACAATTTAGCACAGCCAATCCACTCAAACCTGCACATCTTTGGACTGTGGGTGCAAACCCACACAGACATGGGGAGAATGTACAAACAGACAGTCACCTGAGGGTGGAATTGAACCCGGGTCGCTGTCACTGTGAGGCAGCAGTTCTAACCACTAAGCCACTGTGCTGCCTGTGTTCTGAGTGGATTTGCCGCCTCAGCACCTGAGCTAGCCTCCGAGTAGACAGTTTGCACTCACTTTTGATGCCATTGGTAACCAGCCTCTGGATTGGATTCCTTTGGACTCTGGCTAAAGGAATACCTAGGAAGAGCTTTTTAAAAACTACCAGATGGAGATACATCTGTCTGCAATCACTGGCAGTCAGGCAATATCTGTGTAGCAGCAGGCCAGGCTATTATGGTAGTGCTTTCAAAATGGGGCAGCTACAAAGATCAATGTGCCCAGTTCACTTGTCAAAGAAGCAATCATTGCTGCATGACTCTCAACTTGCATGTGACCAGCAAAAGGAAAGCAACAACAACTCGAATAGTGAGCCCAGCAAGTTGTCTCCAGCAGCGAGCCCTTCAGACTGCCTTCATGCTCACTAATGTGATATTCTTCATCCTTCAAGAGAAATAAATCACTTCAGCTGAGGCTGTAGATCACAATTAAGGTGGAAGCTCAGTAACACTGACAGTCCAGCAAAAAGATGTCATCACCTATTCTGCTTTTACTAACCTGTTACCTGAATCACAGCATTTCAAATAACGTTAAGGATCTGAAGACATTGCCTCTGTCTTGGAATGCAGAGACTAGGAACAATAGGAATGAAAGAAAACATGGAAAGTGATGATCTTTGGTTTGTTCCAACAAATCGACAAATCCCTGGATCTGCTTTATGAAGGGCTTAGGTGATAAGTTCTAAGGGGGCAGGGTATTGCCTGTTACCAAGGGAATGCATACTCAATGTTCCCCACAGGGGAATTAGTGCTTCTCCATGAACCTGAAAGGGGTTATAACAGGTAGTGTCCCTACCTCTGAGTCAGGAGGCCCTGTTTCAACTTCTATCTGCTCCAGAAGTGTGTTATATCTCTGAGTAGGTTGATGGGGGCAAAGGCAAGGTGCATTGGGTAGGGTTGGGGTTGGGGTGGGGGGTGCAAACTGACATTAAATCCAGGAACAAATTACTGCAGATGCTGGAATCTGTACTGAAAACAGAAAGTGCTGGAAATTACAACAGCTCAGACAACATCCGTGGAGAGAAAACAAGCTAATGTTTCAAGTCAAGATGGCTCTTCATCAGAGTCAAATCAGACATTAAATCCAAAATGGTTTGTTAAAAACTAACAAATGGTAAGATGGGGCAGCATGGTGGCTCAGTGGTTAGCACTGTTGCCTCACAGCACCAGAGTCCAGGGTTCAATTCCAAGCTCGGGTGACTGTCTGTGTGGAGTTTGCACATTCTCCCCGTGTCTGCATGGGTTTCCTCCCACAGTCCAAAGATGTGCAGGTTAGGTGAATTGGCCATGCTTAAATTGTCAATTAGGTACATTAGTCAGAAGGAAAAGGGGTTTGGGTGGGTTACTCTTTGGAGGGTCAGTGTGGACCTGTTGGGCCGAAGGGCCTGTTTCCACACTGTAGGGAATCTAACCTAATCTCATGAATGCAACATTAGGAAGGGACTGGGAGTGAAATGCAACAGTGAGATTGGAATGAAAAGCATTTAAAGGCTGGATGGTAAATCTAACAGTAGATTGTAACCAACAGCAGATTAAAGAATAAGGCTGCAAACTTTGACTCTGCAGCACTTATCCATTTGTCATGAGGAGTGTTGTTTCGGGACAAGAATTTCATTCATGTCTGCAAGCAAATCTTTGCTGCATATTGCCCTGGCTTCTGTTTTGGGTGGTGGAACGGGTGGTAGAAACTGACCATTAAGGGAGATCACAGTGTCAGTCAATGGGTAAGGCTGCTTTGATTTAATGGTACAATTTTCAGCCTCAACTTTCCAGGTAAACCCCTGTTTTAACCCTATACTGTTAAAAATCCCCATCCTCTCCATCCCCCTGTGCTCTTCAGGGGGAACATTAAGTTAAATATTGATTGATTTCTACTGGTTGATGCTATGTTGAGTGTTTACTTAATATATAGTTCCTTAAAATATAATTGCTTAAAATATAGTCAACAGGCACATGGGGAAAGCCTGAGTGTTCACTTTCAGGGATCTGCTCAGATCATTTCTTCCCTGATGGGATTTCTACGCCTCCCAGTCTGCAGCACAACAGGGACAACGCAAAGAGGGGACAGAGCAAGACAAGCTCCTCAAAGACAGAGCAGGAGAAAGAGGGAAGAACACTTTCAGCAGAAGACTATTTACAAGTGCGCTTGTACTGAGCGGACTTTATTGAAGTGATGGGGATCTGTTTGTTGGAGAGCATGTTTTATTTAGGAATACACAGGTACACACACAGATACAAATGCACATAAACAAACACACGCACAAATGAACAGGCACACATAAAAACTCGCACTCATGCAAACACACACACACACACACACACATTGTTGCAGGTGAGGTGCTGGAAGACTGGAGGTTGGCTAATGTGGTGCCACTATTTAAGCTATGTGGTAAGGACAAGCCAGGGGACTATAGACTGGTGAGCCTGACATCAGCGGTTGGCAAGTTCTTGGAAGGAATCCTGAGGGACAGGATGTACATGTATTTGGAAAATCAAAGGCTAATTAGGGATAGTCAACATGGCTTTGTGTGTGGGAAATCACATCTCACAAACTTGATTGAGTTTTTTGAACAAATAACAAAGAAGATTGATGAGGGCAGAGTGGTGGACGTGAACTATATGGACCTCAGTCAGGCATTCAACAATGTTCCCCATGGGACAGTGGTTAAGTAAGGTTGGATAACATGGAATACAGACAGAACTAGCCATTTGGATACAGAACTGGCTCAAAGATAGAAGACAGAGGGTGTGGTGAAGGGTTGCTTTTCAGACTGGAGGCCTGTGACCAGTGGAGTGCCACTACTTTTCGTCATTTATATAAATGATTTGAATATGAACATCGGAGGTAGTAGTAAGCTTGCAGATGACACCAAAATTGGAGGTGTAGTGAACAGTGAAGAAGATTACCTCAGAGTACAATGGGATCTTGATGAGATGGGCCAATGGGTTGAGGAGTGGCAGATGGAGTTTAATTTAGATAAATGTGAGGCGCTGCATTTTGGAAAAGCAAATCAGAGCAGGACTTATACACTTCATGGTAAGGTCCTGGGGAGTGTGCTGAAGAAAAAGACCTTGGAGTGCAGGTTCATAGCTCCTTGAAAGTGGAGTCACAGGTAGATAGGATAGTGAAGAAGGCGTTTGGTATGCTTTCCTTTATTGGTCAGAGAATTGAGTATAGGAGTTGGGGGATCATGTTGTGGCTGTGCAGGACATTGGCTCGGCCACCTTTGGAATATTGCATGCAATTCTGGTCTCCTTCTTATTGGAAGGATGTTGTGAAACTTGAAAGGGTTCAGAAAAGATTTACAAGGATGTAGCCAGGGTTGGAGGATTTGAGCTATAGGCAGAGGCTGAATAGGCTGAGGCTGTTTTCCCTGGAGTTAAGGGGTGACCTTATAGAGGTTTATAAAATCATGAGGGGCATAGATAGAACATTTAGACAAGGTTTTTTCACTGGGGTGGTAAAGTCCAGAGCTAGAGGTCATAGTTTTAGGGTGAGAGGGGAAAGATATAAAAGGAGTCTTAGGGGAAACGTTTTCAAGCAGATGGTGGTGCGTGTATGAAATGAGCTGGGAGAGGAAGTGATGAGGCTGGTACAGATTTAAAAGGCATCTGAATGGGTATATGAAAATGAAGGGTTTCGATGGATATGGGCCAAGTGCTAGCAAATGGGACTAGATTAGGTTAGGATTTCTGGTCGGCATGGATGAGTTGGACCGAAGAGTCTGTTTCCATGCTGTACATCTCTATCACTCTATGACATACACACTCACACTCACACGTACACAAACACACAGGCACAGAAACACACAGACACAAACACATGCACAAATACGCAGTGCATGTTGTGTGCAATTCTGGCCTTTGTTTTACAAAGAAAGAGTATGCAGCAATGGAGCCAGAAAGATTTGAGCAGGCTAAAAACACCTTTCCTTGCAAACTGAACTCCAAGAGGAGCCATGATAATAGTTTCACAGATTATGAAGAGGCCTGACAGGGCGAATGTGAAGAAATTGTTTCCATTGGAATAGAGAGAATCATAAAAGATACATGATACAGAAGGAGGCCATTTGGTCCATCATGTTCATGATGGCCAATGCATCATCGACCTTGTCCCTCTTTCCTACACTGGGTGCAATGATGCAGAGTAATCTGCAGCTGATGGAGGGAAAGAGTAGTTTGAAGACCAGGATCTGTAACCTGAGACTAAGTGATCTCAGCAGTAGTGATCTCCCAGCCTGACAGGCTTCAGAGACAACTCACAGCAGGCACCTCAGAGAACTGGAGAAATACATCAAGAGGCAGACCAACAGCAGCCTCTCTCTCTTCTCGTCTTGCTCAGTATCAAAGAACACATCAACCAAATCCAGCTCTGCTGGGAAGGACATGTCATTCCCATTCGAAACACCAGATTCCTGCAGAGACTGGTCTGCTTGAAAAGCTCCATGAAAAGCTCAAACTGTCCCCACTGGCTTGTAACTGACCAAAATGCAGAAGGATCTTTTGGGAAGGCACTGAACACATTGAGAGACTTCGATGGGAATGTATAGAGTCAAGGTTGAGGTGTGGAGGGAGCAGCCAATCCTCTGAACATCCCATTCCCTGACCCTGCAGCATCAGGTGGCACAGTCAGAGCTAGCAACTCTCTCCAAAACCTTCGACCCAGAGTGGGAGCAGGTCATCGCAACCCCAAAGGACAAGCCAAGGAGACGAAAGATGGAATTGGTGGGCAAGTTTGTTACATACAAGCAGAAGGAAAGAGTTGAGCTTTACAGAGATAAAAAAGAGTTAAAGTGAGAGGAAACTTCATTGAAAATAAACATCTGCAGAGGCCAATAAGGGCAAGTGGCCAGTTTCTCTGCTGGATGGATTCTGTGTGAAGTAAACTCACCCTCAATATAAACTCACTGCCAATTTCTATTCATTCATTCATAGACTGTGAGTGTCACTTGCCTGGCCAGTATTTATAGACCACCTCTAAGTTAAGGACATTGAAGAGTCAACCACATTGGTGTGGGTCTGGAGCCACATGGAGGTTAGACTGGGTAAAGATGGCCATTTCCTTCCTTAAAGGGGCATCAGTGAAAATAACATTTTGGCCAGCAATCAACACATGGTCATCATTAGATTTGTAATTCCAAGCATTTTTTTTCCTTTATTGAATGCAAATTCCACCAATTCTACGGCAGAATTTGAACCCAGATACGCAGAATATTACCTAGGTCTGTGGATTAACAGTCCAGTGATAATACCACGAAGCCATCATCACCTCTCCCCCGCCTCTTGATTCTTGCACTCCCTCTCTAGTGAGAGAGTATGACTTTACTTTCTCTTTTAGACAAATTCATACCGTAGGTGATAACTCTAACCTCCTGACAAAGAAGGTTCATACCACATTATCGTCTGGGAGCTAGAGAAACCTTGTTCAAAAGTCCAAAATACTTTGAAATTATATTTATTAGGTAATAGATGACCTCAGTATATTTAAAAAGCAACATATCTGTAAGATGAACATGTATAGATGGTGATGCTTGTGGATTGAATTCCAAACTTCAGGAGTTTGCTGATTTATGATGTAGTGGTAATGATTCTGTTAGAATCTGAGTGTATGTGCTGTCACTGGGAAGCAGCTGCCTCCCAGCCTTACTATTGCAGGCACAGAAGTCGGATCCGAGTATAAATTACATCCTTTCTGGGAGTGTAGGAACCCCATGAGAGAAAGAAAGTCTCAAACTCCTCACACATCTACTTGAAAACCACTTACAGATCTCTCCCTCACTCGAAAACTATTCCCAAATTGATCACAGATCCCATCGAAAGTCAATCGTTGATCTTTTCCTTCACTCCTCTTCATTTTTTTTCCTTCTTTTAATGCTTATTAAACAGAGAAATGTTTCATTTTGGGGAAGTGGAACATATTCTCTTTACAGAACTTGGCAGCAACTAATGCTTCCATTTTGTAAAGTATTTGCAGAACCACTCACAGGATCCTGTCAAAATCTCTACCATCAGAACTCTTTGCTTCAGGATCGCGTCCTTCCTGAATGAGATTGGACAGCTTCTCTTTCAAAGTAAATTTTCAAAAAAACAAACAGAAAATACACAGACTGCCAGCCAGTAACAGTGAAGAGAGGTTTTCGCAGCCGTTTGGAATTGGACTAGGTGGCAGGATGCTGGGAAAGTGACAGCACAAGGTTTTGTAAGAGGAGCCCTTGGTGTTTGCCACCAGCAGAAGTTGAGGTATCCTGCAGTAGGCAACTTGCCTCCTGACTCCCCAAAGCCTGTCCACCATCTACAAGGCACAAGTCAGGAGTGTGATGGAATACTCTCCACCTGCCTGGATGGGTGCAGCTCCAACTCAAGAAGCTCGACACCATCCAGCCTGCTGGATTGTCACCACATCCACTCCCTCCACCAGCAGCAGTGTGTGCTACCCACAAGATGCGCTGCAGAAATTCACCAAAGATCCTCAGCCAGCACCTTCTGAACCCATGACCACTTCCATGTAGGATGAGATATGGGAGTATCACCGCTTGCAAGCTCCCTTCCAAGCTACTCACCATCCTGACTTGGAAATATGTCGCGGTTCCTTCAATGTCAGTGGGTCAAACTCTCGAAATTCCCTCCCTAATAGCATTGTGGGTTATCCTACATCACATGGACTGCAGTGGTTCAACAAGGCAGCTCACCACCACCTTCTCAAAGGCAATTAGGAACGGGCAATAAATTCTGACCCAGCCACGGTGATGTTCCCGTCCTATGAATGAATAGAAAAACAAGAAAATAACTTACTATTACTAAAGCCAAGAATGGTAGCAGCTCATCCCACCCACCAACTGGAGTCTGGAAGCCAATAAAATACAAAAAATAGATGCCAGGGTATTTTGAGTTTTGGTCTTTTGTATTTGGAGCATTTTAGTTTCTTCGTCTGAGGAAAGATGTTCTGCCAATAGTGAGAGTCCAACAAGGATTTGTCAGACTGATTCCCGGGATGGCAGGACTGACATATGAGAAGAGATTGGATCCATTAGAACTATATTCACTGATGTTTAGGAGGATTGGAGGGAGCATCTCGCAGAAGCATAGAAAATTCTAACAGGACCAGACAGGGTAATTGGAGGAAGGATGAACGGGGAGTCCAGTCCCAGGCTCACAGTTCAGGGATACAGGGTGGGCCATTTCGGACTTAGATGAGGAGAAATGTCTTCACCCAGAGAGTGGGGAGACTGTGGAATTCTCTGCCACAGAAAGCAGTCGAGACCAAAACATTGAATGTTCTCAAGAAGGCATTAGGTATAGTTCTTAGGGCTAAAGGGATGAAAAGGGTATGGGGGAGAAAGCAGGAACAGGGGTTGAGTTGGATGATCAGCCATGAACATATCAATGACAGAGCAGGCTCGAAGGGCTAAATGGCCTACTCCCGCTCCTGGTTTTGATGTTTGGAACTGCTTACCACCTCATGATGTATCTGCTCGCCGCATTGTGGTGGCCTCCCAGCATCGACCTGAGATTGTTGGAGGTGGGGAGAGGGCGGAATTCTGGTGAGCAACACTGAGTCAGTGATGGTCTTGTTGGTCTGTGCTGGAAGGAAGGTTGCCAGCATGGGAGGTTCCCCACACTCGGTTAGATGTATATGTGAAGGACTGCAGCCAGAGTAATGTATACTTCAAAATAAATTCAATAATAAACTGAATTCCTGGTTTCCCTACAGTCTGAAAAAAAGTACTTTTCTGTGATTGTTCCTTTTGATTAAATTTTTAATATTGTCACAGACATGAATTACCTGATTTAATAACCTTGGTTAGAATGTGGAATGTATTATCACAAGGTACGGTTGAGGTAAATGGGATAGATGTGTTGAAGGGAAATTTGATAAGCAGGTGAGGGAGAAAAGAATAGGAAGATGTGCTGATTGGGTTAGGGGAAGAGGGAAACTTTGTATGGTACATACAGTCTAGCATGGGTGGCATAGTGGCTAGCACTGCTGCCTCACAGCACCATGACCCTGAGTTTGATTCTAGCCTTGGGTGACTGTGTGAAGTTTGCACATTCTCTCCATGTTTGCATGAGTTTCCTCCTATAGTCCCAAGATATACAAGTCAGATGCACAGACCTTGGTAAATTGTCTATAGCGTGCAGGCTAGATGAATTGGTCATGGTAAATGTGGGGTTAAAGGGATAGGGCAGGATGCTCTTTGGAGTGTTGGTGAGAGGCTGTAAGGCCTTTATCTACATGGTAGGGATTCTATAATCTAATTGGTAATCTTTTCTCATGAATCTGAAAAGATTAATGCTGCCTTTATGATAATGTATGAAATTGTGGGCAGAACAATTCAAAATCTCGAAGGAGAGAGTCCCTAACATCTGGTCCTTTTCAAAGTCTCTGTAACAAGTTGCTAGCCTGCACTGAACCAAATTACAAGAGACTTTTACAGTTGGATCAGGAAATGGCTTTCCTCTCCTACAGTAGACCAGGAAACCTTGCAGAACTAAGGGAGGGGGATTGCCGTAACAGACATCATGAGCCATAGCTCGGTGAGTGGTGTGATCATACAGCAAGCTATTTCTCCGATGCAGACTCAGTGCAACCTATTGTGACTGAATGCAGCAAAGTTGCAGCTAAAATTCCAGAAAATTCTCGCACAACAATCTTTAAATCATTCAACTCCATCTCCCAGGTGGCTCAGTTTATACATGGATATTTCAGCCTCACCCTGCGCCTGTCTATGTTGGTCTAGCTGATACAGCCATGGCCCCAATAGGACGGAATTTGGCTTTCATTGATGTTAGTGCTCAAGGAGAGAATGGCCTCCTGCTCCAATTGTTACCACCTGGCAGCCAGTGTGTTTGAATGGATTTTGGGTGACTTCGGAATTGAGCTTAGGCCTGTGGCTATTCACTTATCAAAAAGAGCCAATTTGGCTCTCCACAGAACTGTCCCCTTGCAACCTTTAGCAAAGAGAATAACTTAATGAAGGTTACATTGAAGAAAAATACCTGCAACAACTTTTATCAGAGTCTTCCTCTGTGTCCATCCCATAGTCCTGAGGAGGGCCCTCTAAGAAGCTACAGCTTATAAACATGAAGAAATACATTAAATTCTTAGAGAGAAGTGCATCAAGTTGGAATCCTGTAAGAAACACGGAACGTTTTTTTAACCCTGAAGTGATAATGCCTTTCTTTCACCTCATAAATCTATGCCTGGTTTGCTTCAGAGAATATTTTGGCCTGAATCTCCTCTGCACAGTTTGCTTCCTAACCTCAAGACAAGTGTCAAGAAACATGTGCTCTCCAAACTAATTGATGAACTTAGGATTCTTTTTAATCTTATTCCGCTTCACCTTAAAGTCAAAAGTCATTGACAGGAAGTTCTGTGCTGGTGTTCTGCAGGGGATTCACCAACACAAAGCCTTGCATGTGGGGCTAAAGTGTTTTCACCTGTGAAATAGTGTGTTGGAAGAAATGTGCTTACAGACTTCAGCACAGGATTTTCTCCGTTTTTCCATCTTCCCGTCTCGCCTCATGCAAACATGCCACTAATATTGAACCAGAAAGCTTCCCTCATGAAAGGAAAGCAGGTAAATATTTTTGGAGTCTTTGTGTTGAATGGAAAATAAAGAAATTGGACTTGTACAGTGTTGCAGCTGTCACTAACGGAAAGGAGAGAAAGAAAAGAGGGAGAGAAATAGGACAGAAGGAAAGAAAATAATCAAGAATGAAAGAAAACAAAGGCAAGAATAAAATGAATGAAATTACTTTTAGAGCACCTTGGGTGACACGCTGGCTCAATGGTTAGCACTGCTGCCTCACAGCGCCAGGGACCTGGGTTTGATTCCTGCCTTGGGCGACTGTCTGTGTGGAGTTTGCACATTCTCCCCGCGTCTGTGTGCGTTTCCTCCGGGTGCTCTGGTTTCTTCCCACAATCCAAAGATGTGCAGGCCAGGTGAATTGGCCATGCTAAATTGCCCATAGCATTATGTGCATTAGTCAGGGGTAAATATAGGGTAGGGGAATGGGTCTGGGTGGGTTACTCTTCGGAGGGTCGGTGTGGACTTGTTGGGCCGAAGGGCCTGTTTCCACACTGTAGGGAATCTAATCTAAACCACAGGGCAGTACTCCCATCTAATGACATGCTTTTGCACTGGAGTCCATGTTTTGCAGTAAAAGTAAAGGTGTCATAGTCTCAGAGGGATCAAATTGAATAGGACAAAGGTACCAAAGTCCCACTCTCTAATTAGAGAAGAGAGAGAGAGATGACTGGAGATGTGTTTAATGTAAAGGTCATCCCACCTCAGGTGGAGATTGGGTACTTTCATGGTTAACTCAGCCTTTGCAGGAATTCAGCCCATGCTATTGGAATTACTCTGTATCGTAAACCAGCTGTCCAGCCAACTGAGCTAGTCACCTTTCGCCATTGACCTTGCACCCCCTCTGGGCCACCCACTTTCATCTCCAGTAATTCCTGCCTCTCTCTTTCTTCCTCTCATTCCAGGAGCAATGCAGCCCACAATATGGTAGAGAAAATAAAAAGTATGGTGGGCTGTCCAACATTCACTTCCTCATCACTTGCATGGACAGTGTCCTGAGTCATGTCCCAATAGCTGACTGACCATCCCCTGAACAGGTATAGGAGGCTGCCCTGGACCTACTGTGCCAGGATCATGCCCAGCTCCTTTGACTTCATTGTGGACTGCTCCCTGCCTCTGCTAATTGGCAATAAATGGCAGTACTGGGGTGTGAGCTTGGTTTCTCTGGCTATGGGGGTCAAAGTGCAAAATGGCAAAACACGGTCATGCAAGCCAAGGTTTTCAATGTAGGTTCAGTGTCAGTGAATGAAGAGCGAGTAAACATGCTGAAGGTGCACCCAGTCCATGAACTGTGTGTGTGTCCCTGTGTGCACAGTGTCCTTGCAGGAGCATTATAGCTAATTAGTTCACTAATGTCCTTTAGGGAAGGAAACTGCCATCCTTACCTGGTCTGGCCTACACTTGACTCCAGACCCACAGCAATGTGGTTGACTCTTAACTGCCCTATGGGCAATCAGGGATGGCTAATAAATGCTGGCCTGGCCAGTGACACCCACTTCCTGTGAACGAATGTTTTAAAAAGTGAGAGTTGCTGTGGCATTCATGTGCCAAGTGTCTGGTAAGCAGATTGGAGATGTGTCACAAGGATTCCATGGGGCTGGCACATACCAATATCTGTTGGCATAGTGTGCATGTGGCTAGTGCCCATGGAACAAGCCCTGAGATGTTGATGTCCAGTATCAAATATGGAGGTCCTTCAACACAAGTGATGAACTGCAGTTGCTAGAAACTCACTCGGACTTCCCTGTTGAGAACTCTCCATGTTTAATTAGTTCAGTGTGTTTTGTAGGATAGCAACCTGAATATTATCGAGATAATAAAGGCTATTACTATGGTATTTAATAAGCGATAATCCCCAAACATTCCCTGGGTCTCTGGATTAACAGTCTAATGATAATACCACTAGGCCATCACCTCACCATCTGTCGCTCCCTTGACACTTTAAACCTAAGAGTGTACAAACCAAGTTGATGCAACAGTCCTTCTGATTTAACTCTTTTAAGAACATAGAACAGTACACCACAGTACAGGCCCTTCAGCCCTCAATGTTGTGTCGGCCTTTTATCTTTGTCCAAGATTAGACTATTCTTCCTACCATTCATTGTACTATCATCCATGTGCCTATCCAAGAGTCGTTTAAATGTCCCTAATGTATCTGACTCCACTAACACCACTGGCAGTTAGTGCCACTCTCTGTGTAAAGAATCTACCTCTGACATCTTCCCTAAATAAACCTTCCTCCAACTACCTTCAAATTATGCCGCCTCATGATAGACATTTCCGCTCTGGGAAAAAGTCTCTGGCTATCCAAGCCTCTCAACATCTTGTACAACTCTATCAAGTCACCTCTCATCCTTCTTCACTTCAAAATCCTGGTTTTCAATTCTGGTCTCCCTGCTCCGGGAAACATGTTGTTAAGCTTGAAAAGGTGCAGAAAAGATTTGCAAAAGTGCTGCCGGCATTGGAGGGTTTGAGCTAAAGGCTCATTAGGCTGGGGTTATTTTCCCACAAGCTTCTGAGGTTGAGGGGTGACCTTCTAGATGTTTATAAAATCATGAGGGGCATGGATAGGGTGAATTGCCAAAGTCTTTTTCCTATGTTAGGGGTGTCCAAAACTAGAGGACACAGGTTTAAGGTGAGAGAGGAAAGACCTAAGGGGCAACCGTTTCAGGCAGAGGATGGTGCGTGTATGGAATGAGCTGCCAGAGGAAATGGTAGAGGCTGGTACAATGACAACATTTAAAAGTCATTTGGATGGGTATATGAATAGGAAAGAGATGTGAGCCAAATGCTGGCAAATGGACTAGATTAATTTCAGATATCTGGTCAGCATGGAGAAGTTGGGCTGAAGGGACTGTTTCCATGCTGTGTGACTCTATGACTCTATGATTCTGAACAGCACCCCAATCAAGGTCGATGTACTTTTTTGATGTTTAGTGTCCAACTCATGGAGACAGGGCTTCGGGGAAATTATTTGATGGTTTCACATTTGTGATGTAGAGTTCTAAGCAAAGCAAGTGCCATGCAGTAATGAGAGAGGGCAGGTCCACATCCCAGTTCACAATATGTTGATTTTAATGGGTGGAAATTCTAGCAGGCAGCAGTTTGGATAACTGAGTTATTGTTGGCAAAGCCCTTTGCTGGGAATGCCAAATTGTAGAGCTTATGCAGAAGGGAAAACAGAATGCACAACATAATTAAATTACTTAGAAACCTGCTGTTTTATTTTGCCACAACATTTAAGATAATTTAATATGAAGAAAAGAGAACTTCAGTGATACTGAAAGCAGTGAGCGTTTGCGTAAATACAAGTCACGGTTGTGCTGAATGGTATTGATCTGGAAAAAGTCCAAATTCTGATTGGAGCTGGAGCCACAGACAGATTGTCACATGATTGGACATGGGAACATGGCTTTATTTCAAAGGAAATGAAGTATAAATGTAGGGAGGCTATCCTAAAATTATACAAGGCACTAGTCAGAGCACAGCTGGAATATTGTGAACAATTTTGGGCTCCTTATCTAAAGAAAGAAATGCTGGCATTGGAAGCTGTCCAGAGAAAGTATGGAGGGACTGTCCTGTGAGGAGAGGTTGAGTAGTTTGGGCCTACACTTGTTGAAATATTGAAGATTGAAATGTGACTTTATTGAAACATACAAGATCCTTTGGGGGCTTGACAGGGTAGATGTGAAATGTTTGTTCCTTGAAGGAGAGACTAGAACCAGAGGGCATCACCTCAGAACAGGGGATTGCACATTTAAAACAGAGAAGAGAGTCAGAGAATGTCAAATCTGTGGAACTCTTTAATGCAGAGGGCTGTAGTGGTTAGATCATTAGGTACATTCAAGGCTGAGACAGACAGATTTTTAATCAGGAAGGGAATCAAGTGTTATGTGGAAAAGGCAGGAAAATTGAGTTGAAACCGATCAGATCAGTTATGACTTCATTAAATGGCAGAGCGGATTTGATGGGCTGAATGGCCTACTTCTGTTCTTACATCTGTTGCTTGAAATCCAAAGGCCTGGACTAATAAGATGTAAACAATCTTAAATCCCACTTTTGAAGTTTGATTTAAAAAAAACATCTGTGGTAAAAAGTAATTGAGTGGCCATGCAGTTGTTGGATTGTAATTTAAAGAAACCTCAATTCGTTTGCTAATGAGAAGGCCAGCTATTGTCATTATCCAGTGTGGCCATATCTGACTCTGTTCTCCACTGACATAGTTGAAGCTTAACTATGTCAGTTGTGGCTCATTTAACAGTGTCCTCATTTCTAAACCATGAGGCCCTGGGTTCAAGTCACACTCTAGGGCTTGTACATATCCAAACCCAGGCTGCTGCAATAGGCAGGGTACAGTGGACTGTCAGAGGTCTTTCTAATACAACTTTAAAGTAAAGTTCCATCTACTGTTTCAGGTGGGTATAGAGGACACCATTTCAGATGAAAGGCAATATTATCTTTTAATCAACATCATAGAAAACAGATCCTCTGATTATAACCACATTCATTAGTTTATAGCGCATAGGTAGAATATGGATATGAATCTATGATGGCAATGCAGTGGAGTCAAACTGCCCTTTGGTGGGCAGTTTAGGGTCTGGGCTACCTTCTTGAATGTTACGAGGGCTCTGGCCTGTTCCATAACACTTTGCCCATCAGGAAATAAAGGAACAAGCCTGTGAGGAGTAACCATGTTATTTTCTAGTTGTCGTGCTGCTAAACAATAATAGGTGCTTACTCTTAAGCCTAGCCTGAGTTCTCGATATTAATTGCAATTAATATCGACCTTCACTCAGCTTGAGGGTCAATAGGAATAATAAGGGGAGACATTGGTGGGGTCATATGCACTGTAACTATCTGAGATACCTTTTGTTGAATCACTGCCCCCAGTCTTTCTTTCTGGTTACTTAGTTAAAGATATCAAACAGGGAAGGATGCCCACACAAAATCCTCGGTCGTATAGTGGTTAGTTTCTCTGCCTGTCACACAGGAGACCAGGATTCAACTCCCCCCCAGGAAGGACACAAGAATTTTGATGGCATGGTGGCTCAGTGGTTAGCACTGCTGCCTCTCAGTGCCAGGGACCCGGGTTCAATTCCACCCTCAGGTGAGTGTCTATGTGGAGTTTGCACATTCTCCCCGTGTCTGCATGGGTTTCCTCCCACAATCCAAAGGTGTATAGGTTAGGGTGAATTGGCCATGCTGAATTGCCCATAGTGTTCAGGGATGTGTAGGTTAGGTACATTAGTCAGGGGAAATAGAGAGTAATAGGGTAGGGGGAATGGGTCTGGGTAGGTTACTCTTTGGAGTGTCATAATGGACTTGTTGGGCCAAATAGCCTGCTTCCACACCGTAGGGATTCTATTAAAATCTTGAGCAAAATGAGACTTGGTCTTGATGAACAAAATTGGTTTATTCTAAAGTATTTAAGAGCAAATTAGCTGGTGTGGACTCGATGAGGCAAATGGCCTCTTTCCTCACTATAGGCACTCAATGATTCTACATTACATCTGAGTTACAGGATAGTCTCCTGTGGGAACTCAGGCTTGGTTTAAGCGTAAGCATCTATTATTTTTTGCAGCATGACAGCTAGAAACAAACTGGTTAGCTCCTCACAGGCTCGTTTGTTTATTTCCTGATGGACAAGGTGTTATGCATCAGGCCAGACCACCTCAAAACATTGCAAGAAGGTAGACCAGACCCTAACTTTTCCAGTTGCTTTAAGCAGGTGTAAAGTGGATATTCCAGGAGTGATACAGTTGGCCCAACCACTCAGTTTCAAACAAAACAGAATTTATTTTACACATGAACAAAAGAAAACCAAATTTAGAATAACATAACTATTTGAAAACCTAATTGACTCTACCGCAACTTAATGATGATGTTCCAAATACTTGCAACATCCTCATAAACACTCACTTGGCAAAGAAAAAAAATCAAACACAGTGCACAAGGAGAGATGTCAGAGAGAGAGAGAGCGGATCAGCATGAAACTGTTTCTTTAACCAGTAGCCTCAAAAACTGATTCCTTGCTAAAACCAAACTAAACCAAACTCTGAACTGGCCACCTCCCTTTCATCGTACAAATGTTTTAAAAGGAAGACTTAAAAACATTCTCAAGTAGATAAACCCAGACATTTTGGAAGCTCTGATTTTACGACCCCTCTGTAAAAAGAACCAAAGACAATTTAACCTTGTTGAAGGAGCAGCATCATCACAAAAGCATCTCTTGTGGTGTCCAAAGTCAGAAGTCATGCAGCACCAAGTTCAACAGGTGTCTTTGAAATCACAAGCTTTCAGAGCGATGCCCCTTCATCAGGTGAAGTGGAAGGAAGTGCACATGCACAGAATTTACAGGAGGAGAGATAATGGCAAGATAATTCCTGGTAATTAAGATTGTCAAAAGGTAAGTACAAATAGTGAGTAGAGTGTCAATAGGCTGAATAACAAGTCTCTACAGGTGATCAAAGTGTCAGACAGTGTGAGGTAAATGTCAGCAAGTGAAGGGATGACCTATGATCTGATTAATTAAGGCAATGAGATAATTACAAAATATCAAAAGTAAGATGGTGCTGGAGACAAACCAAATGGCTGGAATATGAGTCGCGTGACGAGGGTCTAAGCAAAGTAAAAAATAATCCAAAACTGTACAAACTAATTAAGCTAGTGAGGTCATAACAAATGATCAAGGTGATGGTGTCAAAACAGGACAGTGAGGAAGATTTGACAGATACAGAACAGTGTGGTGGGGTCACAAGTCGTGTGACATGAACCCAAAATCATGGTTGAGGCTGTTGTCATGATTACGGAACTTAGCCATTAGTTTCTGCTCGGCAATTCTGCGTTGTTGTGTATCTCAAAAGCTGCCTTGGTAGAGGCTTACCCGAGGATTGGAGGCTGAATGTCCTTGAATCTGCTATGTATTGCCTGACTGGGAGGGAACACCGTGGTGTCAGTTAACTCTTTCAGATACTAACTGTTCTATTCAAGCAGATGTCACTTAGCATTCCACACTTATTTGCTATGCAGTGATCCCAAAACAGGCCCAAATCACAATCCACCCCAGGGTCAGGGATGTCCAAGAGTTCAGCTCCTGTTGAAATGTGACCTACAAAAGCAGCACAGTCATATGTCTCTCAGGTCATGGTTGAAGTTAACATTTCTGATTCCACAGTTGACATTCCAAGGTTTTCCTAACAGAGCTTGGAGGTTCCTAGCAGCTTACAAAAGGGAACCTGCGGCTTTGAAAGCAATCCTGGCAGAAGGAGGTGGTCCCCCAACACCACTGTCTCCACTCTGCACCTCATCCCCCCATCTGCCAATCTCTGCCTTAGTCTGTATAATTAACGCAGCACGTTGCAATGAACGAGCCAAGAGAAGGCAGAGACTGCCTTTTAAATGGCTCTGACACAAAGCAGACAGATATTTAAGTGGAATGGACTGTATTACCTGGCTTCAGAACAAGAACATCAGGTCTGCATTGTTCAATTTCAGACTGCAAGAAATCTACAAGCTGGCTGCTCACCAGATCATCTTGATTGTGACTTAATTTTGGAAGGCAAGGACTGGAGCTGGTTTTGATTTTTCTCGGTGTATCTGACAGTATTTTACTTTCATCAATGCAGCTGCAGACCAGGCAGGTAGGATGGAGGTATCTGGCCTGTCTCTCAAGGACAGGTGCACAGCTGTATGAGGCTTTGGCTACACTGCATCTGCTTCCAGTTTATGGCCCTTTCACCTCACAAAGGGCATACTTTTCTTGCAGGGGATTCAACACAGACTCATTAGAGTGATACGAGGGTTGAAAGGGCTCAATTATGAGGATGGATTGCTTACAATAAGTGTGTATTCCCCGGACTCTGGAAGGTTAACGGGTGATTTTTCTGAGGTTACAGAGCAGTGGAGTGTTTCAGCTTGGAAGGGAGCTCTTTAGCTTATAGTTTCCACACCAGTCATCGATGCTCCTGCCTATCCTTCTCCCTGCATCCAGCACTTGGCCCATCACCTTGAATTCTATAACATTTCAAATTCTCATATAAATAGTCCTTGTATGTTGTGATCATACCACTCTTTCTGACAGTGAGTCCCAAACCCTCACCACCCTCTGGAAGTAAAATGTTTTTCCTTAAATCCCCTGTAAGCTTCCTGCTCTTTTCTTTAAATCACGCATTCTGATTATTGAGCACTCTATAAAAGAAAACAGTTCCTTCCTATCTACCCGATGTAAGCCTCTTAAAATATTTTTACCCCTCAATCTGATCTGCCCTCAGCCTTCTCTGCCCTAAGGACAACACCCCCAGCCTATCTGGTGTCTCTTCATTGCTGAATCACTCCAGCTTAGATATCATCCTCTGTAGCCTCTCCAGTACAATTCTTCCTGATGTGGTGGCCAGAATTGCAAATAGGAGTCCAGTTGTGGCCTAACTTATCTTTGAGCCTCAACTATTAATGACAAGTATCGCATTTGCCTTCTTAACAACATTACCAACTGTCACATTGTCTTTGAGAATCTATGGATATGTACACCAAGGTCTCTCTGATCCTATGTACTTCCAAGGGTCCCACCATTCATCATGTACCCCTTTACCTTGTTAGTGCTCCCATGATGTATTTCCTCACATCTCTCAGGATTAGATTCCATTTGCCACTGTTCTGTCCATCTGGCCAGGCCATCTCTATTACCCTGTAGGCCAAAGCTTTCCTCCTCACTGTTTACTCAGCACCAATTTTTGTGATCAAATCTTCAACATTCATGTCCAGCTCATTAATGTATACAACAACAAACAAGAAGGGACTAGCAACAACCCTATGATACTCCATTGGGTGAAGGCTTCCAGTCACAAAACAACCTTGTACAGTGGCTCAGTGGTTAGCACAGCTGCCCTGCGAGGGACCCAGGTTTGATTCTAGCCTCTGGTGGCTGCCTGTGTGGAGTTTGCACGTTCTCCCCGTGTCTGCATGGGTTTCCTCCCACAGTCCATAGTGTTCAGCATTGTGCAGATAAGGTGCATTAGTCAGGAGAAATGTAGAGCAATAAGTTAGGGGAATGGGTCTGAGTGGGAAACTCTTCGGAGGGTCTGTGTGGACTTGTTGGGCCAAATGGCCTGTTTCCACACTGTAGGGAGTCTATGATTCATTCAATCAATCAGTCTCTGCCTCCTGCCACTAAGCCAATGTTTCGGGGTCTTGTTTGTCAAATTGCCCTGGATCCCATGGCATTTTACCTTCTTCACAGTCTCCCATGTCAAAAACCTTACTGAAGTCCATGTAGACCATATCCACTGCCTTACCCTCACCACACATTTTGTCACCCTTTCAAAAACTCAGTCAAACCTGTCAGACATGATCTTCCGACATGACAAAACCACACTGTTTAAGAAAGGTGGTAAGGACAAGCCAGGGAACTATAGACCAGTGCGCCTGATGTCGGTGGTGGGCATATTGTTGGAGGGAATCCTGAGAGACAGGATGTACAGTACATGTATTTGATGACTGCTTGCCTCTCCAAGGGGAGATTAATTCTGTTCGTTGAGCACTTTTCAGTAGCTTCCCTACCAGTCATGTAAAACTCAAATTACCTCGCCTATCCTTAGCACTCTTCCTGAATATTGGTACCAAAGGTATTTAGCTAGATTGTTCAGGATATTTCAAGATGCACTCCTTTACACAAAGGGTAGTGGAAGTCTGGAATTCAGTTTCTCAAAACACTGTTGAGGCTGTGGGTCATATGAAAATAATAGAGGTGAGACTGATAGATTTAATTTTGTTTTATTCATTCGCGGGATGAAGGTGTCGCTAACTAGGTCAGCATTTATTGTCCCATTGCCTAGAGGGCAGTTAAGAATCAATTACATTACTCGGTCTGGAGTCTCACGTAGGCCAGACCAGATAAAGATGGCAGATTTCCTTCCCTAACAGGCATTAGCAAACCAGATGGGCTGTTCCAACAATGGTATCATGGTCATCATCAGACTCTGAGTTCCAGATTTTTATTGAATTCAAATTCCACCATCTGCCATGGCAGGATTCAAACCTGGGTCCCCAGAACATTACTTGGGTCTCTGGATTAACAGACCAGCAATGATATCACCCCCAATCTCCCCACCTCCAATTTAGGTTGCTTAGTAATGAACGTGGAACCAAAATGTGGGCGGCATGGTGGCACAGTGGTTAACACTGCTGCCTCACAGCGCCAGAGACCCGGGTTCAATTCTCACCTCAGGCGACTCTCTGTGTGGAGTTTGCGCATTCTCCCCGTGTCTGCGTGGGTTTCCTCTGGTTTCCTCCCACAATCCAAAAAATGTGCAGGTTAGGTGAATTGGCCATGCTAAATTGCCCGTTATGTCAGGTGAAGGGGTAAATGTAGGGGAATGGGTCTGGGTGGGTTGCGCTTTGATGGGTTGGTGTGGACTTGTTGGGGCGAAGGGCCTGTTTCCACACTGTAAATGTAAGTAATCTAAAATACGTAAATAGAGTTCAGATGCAGATCAACCATGATCTGATCGAATGGCAGAATATATTGGAGGAGCTAAATGTTCCTCCTGTTCCAATGTTACTCGTCTTCACTGAATATACTAGATAACAAACATTTAAAAAAAATTGTTCTCAGGATGTGGTCAACACTGGCATTTATACCCTGGGAAACTGGCACTGGGTCTCCAACTCTTGATGAAGGGCTCCTGCCTGAAATGTTGAATTTCCTGCTCCTAGGATGCTGCCTGACCTGCTGTGCTTTTCCAGCACCACTCTAATCTTGACTCTAATCTCCAGCATCTGCAGTCCTCACTTTCACCTCCAACTCTTGTGATATCACAAAGATGACTCCAGGAATTTGACCCAGCTCCAGTGTTTTAATGACATGTTACTTCTTCTATTGAATGGAGTTCACTTTCCGAAAGGCTTCGAGAGAAAACAGGAGGCTCTAGAGCTGATCAAAGTTTGTCTCTCTTTGTTTCTCACCTGCCTTTTTCTGGGACTCATCTAAGACCATAAGACATAGAAGCAAAAATTAGGCCATTTAGCCCATTGATTCTGCTCTGCCATTCAATCATGGCTAATAGGTTTCTCATCCCCGTTCTCCCGCTTTCTCCCCATAAGTGATTCAATTTGGGAAGAATAACAGGAAGGCAGAATACTGGGTCAATGGAAAGATTCTTGGTAGTGTGGATGTGCAGAGGGATCTTGGTGTCCATGTACATAGATCCCTGAAAGTTGCCACCCAGGTTGATAGTGCTGTTAAGAAGGCATACGGTGTGTTAGATTTTATTGGTCGAGGGATTGAGTTCCGGAGCTGTGATGTCATGCTGTAACTGTACAAAACACTAGTGTGGCCTCACTTGGAATATTGTGTACAGTTCTGGTCACCCCATTACAGGAAGGAAAAGGTGCAGAGGAGATTTACCAGGATGTTGCCTGGTCTGGAGCGAAGGTCTTATGAGGTAAGACTGAGGGACTTGGGTCTGTTCTCATTGGAGAGAAGAAGGCTAAGAGGTGATTTAATAGAGACATACAAGATGATCAGTGGATTAGGTAGGGTGGACAGTGAGAGTCTTTTTCCTAGGATGATGACGTCAGCTTGTATGAGGGGGCATAGCTACAAATTGAGGGGTGATAGATTTAAGACAGATGTCAGAGGCAGGTTCTTTACTCAGAGAATGGTAAGGGCGTTGAATGCCCTGCCTGCCAGTGTCGTTAACTCAGCCACATTAGGGGCATTTAAACAGTCCTTGGATTAGCATATGGATGATGATGAGATAGTGTGGGGGGATGAGCTTAGATTAGTTTGCAGGTTGGTGCAACGTTGAGAGCAGAAGAGCCTGTTTCGCTCTGTATTGTTCTATGATCTATAACTCTTGATCCCCTTAAAACTCATGAATCTATTTATCTCAGTCTTAATCATACTCATTGATCTGGCCTCCACAGCCTTCTGTGGCAGTGAATTCCATAGATTCACCACTCTCTGGCTGAAGAAGTTTCCCCTAGCTCCATTCTAAAAGGTCTTCCCTTTACTCTAAGGCTGTGTCCTCAGGTCTTAGTCTCTCCTACCAATGGAAATGTCTTGCCAACATCTACTCTGTCCAGGCCATTCAGTATTCTGTAAGTTTCAATTGGATCCCCCCTCATCCTTCTAAACTGAGTACAGACCCAGAATCCTCAAACGTTCCTCATATCTTAAGCTTTATGTTCCTGAAACCATTCTCATGATATTCCTCCGAACATGCTCCAGGGACAGTACATCCTTCCTGAGATATGGGGCCTAAAACTGTGCACAATCTTCCAAATGTGGTCTGACTAGAGCTTTATAGAGCCTCAGAAGTATATCCCTGTTTTTATATTCAAGTCCTCTTGAAATGAATGCCATCATTGCATTTGCCTTCCTAACTACTGACTCAACCTTTATGTTTATCCTGAGAGAATCCTGGACTTGAACTCCCAAGTCTCCTTGCACTTGTCTTTGCACGGGTGCGAGTGCTGATCTTTAATTTTCACTTCATCGCCCCTTCCTGCCTCCTCCCTTGTGCTTTTGGACTTTTGAGAAGCCGCCCATTCTCTTTGTCAAGGCAGCAGCAGTTCCCAATATGGCCACCATCTGCTTATGACCTCAGCACCAGGCAGGCAGATCATGGCTCCTGGAGGTTCTCAGTAATTCTAACTGGGCACAAAAGCTTAGCTCCTGGTCAATTAGACAATGGATTAAAAAAAGAAGGTATTGCAAAGGCACAGGGCCAGGACTCTGCATGGATTCAGCTATTGGGTTCCTGACATAATTGTGTAAATACGCCCCTTGATATTGAGGCACTACAGGAATCTAAGGAGCTATTTCTCTGAGAGTGCTGTCTGCCAGACCAGGCTGAGGCAGCTTGCCACTGAGTAATAACTCCACTCCATAACAACTATTTCACAGCAATAATGTGTCTTAAAGTTACTTAAGCACTTTACAGTATCCAGTACACAGAGCACTAACATCTCTGGGGAGAATGCTGGCGTTTCCAATCTTTCAGATTTTTTTTCCCATTGCATCTCCAGAGACTGCCGTTTATATTAAAAAAAGGAACAAACTTAAAAAAAAGCACTTGGCCCTCCGCCTGTTTGAGATGAAAGCATTCAGGATAATGCACTCCATTGGAACATTTTGCGTAGACCTTCACTTTATGTTTATTGCAAGTGGCATCGAACTTCAGAAAATAAAAGCAGGGTGCAATGACTTGAAGTTTTCCAGCTGAGATTCGTAAATCAGCCACTATCGCCGTCTCTCGACCTCAGATTAAACACCAAAGTTCTGCATTTCTTCCTCCACTTCCGGGGTGCAGGAGGTTATTTCTGACCCGTAATGGGACTCAGATGGAGATGTTATCAGGACACTTGTACTGAAGTGATTTTTATTTGGATGGCTCTCCGTTTCCCATTAACGATAAACATGCAGGATTACCTCACCTGGTGAAAGGCAGGATTAGCGTCTCACTCCACAGGATGGCCAACGAGAATGCAGAAACCACAGCCGAAATCAGACAGGCAACTGCTCCTTTTAACATCAGTCTGTTCAATTTTTAGTGTGTTTGTTATCTTTTGAGGAAGGGATTCCAAAGTCTCTTGACCCTCAGAGAGATTTTTTTTGATGAATATAAAGATTTATATAATAAATATACAGTAATGGCAGGATTATGCCAACCAGCTCATCCAGTATGAAGACTGGAATCACCTTTACCGGCACATGTCCCTGAGTGAGATCAGTGAAAAGTTTGTCATCACCTCTCAGCACCATCTTAGGTACAGGGTACAGGGTACCCAGGTACAGGTACTTTAAGTGTTCTTACAGAATTGAAATATTTAAAAAAAAGACTAGCATGGGAATACAGAGTTTAAACAGTTCAGAATGAGAATAAAACGTGTTGTTAAAGCACTCAAGTTTTAGTTCTGCTTTCAGAGTCCGTCCCTGCCAGGCTTCAGAACACGAGGTCTCGCTGCCTCCACGCGTTGGCCTCTGTCCAGGACTCATCCCTGCAGCCAGTCTGTGCTCAGTCCTGCTCCCTGCTCCCGCTCCAGCTGTGACTCGCTTACTAATACTCGGCCCGCGCTCGCCCCCGCTCCCCGATCCCTCTCCCACTCTGGCCGTGACTCGCTTCCTAAGACCCAGTCCGCACTCGCTCCCTCTCCCGCTCCGGCCCATGACTCACTTCCCAGGAATTGGCCTGCACTCACTCTGCTACACGCTCCCTGCTCCCGCTCCCACTCTAGCCCAAGCTCACTCTGCTCCCCGCTCTGGACTCCAGCCTGCTACTCACTTCCAGGACTCGGCCCATGTGGCTCCACTATTCAGTAGGATTATGGCCAATCTGATTACTCCATTCTCCTGAGAGAAAGTGAGCACTGCAGATGCTGGAGAGTCAGAGTTGAAAGATGTAGTGCTGGAAAAGCACAACAGGTCATGCAGCATCCAAGAAGTAGGAGAGTTGATGTTTCAGGCATAAGCTCTTCATCAGAAATGTTGCGAGAAGTGGGGAAGGAGGCTTCACAAATTTCCTCATTTTCCCTCCCCACAACTATCCCACATCCAACTTGACAGTGCCCTCATGACCTGTCCCACCTGTCCATCTCCCTTCCCACCTATCCACTCCACCCTCCTCTCCGATCTATCACCATCACTGCCCACCTGCATCTACCTATCACCTTCCTAGCTACCTTCCCCACACCCCCACTCCCACCCTCCTATTTATCTCGTGGCCCCCTTCCCCACCCCCCCCATAATCCTGATGAAGAGCTTATACTCGAAACGTCGTCTCTCCTTCTCCTTGAATGCTGCCTGACCTGCTGTGCTTTTCCAGCCCACCACATTTTCACTCCACAGTCCTGCCTAGACTCAATGACCTTTCACCCTCTTCCTTACCCAGGATCTATCTACCTCTGATCAAAATATTCAAAGACTCTGCTTCTGCCACCTTTTGAGGAAGAAAATGTTCCAAAGACTCGTGACCATCTGAGAAAATTTGTAATTTTCAATAACTGTTTTAAATGGACGATCCCTAATTTTCAAACATTAACCTCCAGATTCTCCCAAACAAGGAAACAGCCTTTTACATGAACGTTCCCAGACCCCTGAAGGTCTTGTGTGTTTCAATCAAGTCATCTCACATTCCTGTAAAATATCTCCTGACAAGATAACCCACCCATTTCAGTTATTCATTGAGTAAACCTCCAAAATGCTTCCAACACATTCACATCCTTCCTTAAATAAAGAAATCAAAACGGCACCACATACTTCAGATGTGGTCTAACCAATGCCCTGTACAACTGATGCATAACATTCTCCCCGTGTCTGCGTGGGTTTTCTCTGGGTGCTCCAGTTTCCTCCCACCGTCTCAAAGATGTGCAGGTTAGGTGAATTGGCCATGCTAAATTGCCCATAATGTTAGGTGCATTACTCAGGGGTGAATGTAAGGGAATTGGGTCTGGGTAGGTTGCTCTTTGGAGGGTTGGTGTGGATTTGTTTGGCCAAAGGGCCTGTTTCCACACTGTCGGGAATCTAATCTAATCTATCTAAACCTCCTCACTTTTGTATTCCAGTCCCTCTCAGTAAACAGTCAGGAATCACACGACACCAGATTATGGTCCAACATGTTATTTATGATCACAAGTTCTCGGAGTGCTGCTCCTTTGTCAGATGAAAGAGTCCACAATAGCATTTTATTAGCTTTCCTAATTACTTGCTGTACCTACTGACCAATTCATGCATTAGGACATCCAGTTCGCTCTGCATCTCAGAACTCTGCAGCCTCTCACCATTTGGATAGTATGTTTTTTTTGACATACTATCCACAGGTATTTAATGATTAGCTCAATGTTAATGAGATTCAGACGCCGTTTCTAGATCAGGCGAAAGTGAGTATTCCAGATGCTGGAGATTAGAGTCAAGATTGGAGTGGTGCTAGAAAAGCACAGCAGGTCAGGCAGCATCTGAGGAGCAGGAAAATCGACATTTCGGGCAAAAACCCTTCATCATGAACTTTCCTGATTAAGGGCTTTTGCCCGAAACCTCGATTTCCTCAGCTGCCTGAGGAAGAAGAGACATTGTTGGGCCTTTGTAACCAGTTCGTCCACATGAAGAGTCCAAGAAAGCTTGTTGTGGATGACCACTCCCAGGAGCTTGACACTCTCCACTTGTACCACCTCTGTGCTGTTAATGTGTAGGGGGGAGCATGTGTAACATCCCGCTGAAAGTCAATAATGAGATCCTTGGTTTTGCCGGCATTGAGAGCTAGGTTTTCTCAGTGCACCATTTTTCCATGAGTTGGATGAGTTGGACCAAGGGTCTCTTCCTATGCTGTACATCTCTTTGACACTATGTGTGGACCTTGCTTGCTGTGAGTCTCCGATTTTGTGAGTTAAACCATCCCAACTCAGCTCCCAGCATCTTATATTCAAAAATCTTAGAGAAGATGCAGGCTGAGGAATTTACATTCCATTATGTAACATTGAAAAAATCTCAACAACAAATTTACAAGGGGCCCAGTCACCCAACACGGTGTCTTGCAGTATTTGAAACCCATTTTCTCGTTAATGAGAGAAGACATGAATAAACATATCCTTTTACCCTTCACCATCATCCCCTTCCTCTGGATCTAGGCCAGTGTGTGATTGTGGTGTGGGTGGATAGTTGTTTCTCGGTTGGCGCAGACACGATGAGCAGGATGGCCTTCTTTGGGTCTGTAAGTCCACCTACATTTTTAAATATTCTAAATATCTGAAGAGGGGAATTGTGGAAAGGATGTGGGGAGAGTCCATGAATTGTTTCTGAAGCTCAGAGAGATGGGTCAAGTGTCCTTCTGGCTGTAATGATTCAGGTCATTCCTTGCAGGAAAAGAGAGTTTGGGGAAAGAGAAGGAAACAATAATTTACAATGACTTGCCTACATGGAGGGCAACATTGGCATGGATGAGTTGAACCAAAAGGCTTAAAAACGTGTTGTATATTCAGTTAAATTGAATTGAATTAGCTTTATTGTCACATGTATGCACATGAGTACAGTGAAACGTTTACAAGATCGCCACTTATGGCACCAATCTTAGGTACAAGGTCCCTGGACTCTTGAGTACAAATTCTTGGGGAAAATACATTAGAAAAGGAAAGAAATAAAAAGTCCAGCATTACAGACCTTCAAACATACAATATCATAGTAATAAATTAGAAAAATAAAGAAATAAAAAATTCAGAACAAAGGTCATTCCATGATAATATAATCAAGAAAAAAAGTTTTAAATAAAGAGAATTTAAAACAAAGTCCACCTGGTCCATTTCATGGTTCTGGGCTTGAGGACTCCAGTCATTAGTAAACTGATAATTTAGTATGAGTTTGTGTGTGTCTGTAGGAACAGTGCTGGTTGAAATTTACTACTCAAATACATAATTTATTGACAAACCCTTCCATATTAATGTTAGAAACAGAACTTCACACAAAAAGGGTGTAAACCACTCTTTCATTAACTGCTGAGAACTCTCAGTCTCTGTCTTGTTTAGATGTCCGATCAGTAACAAAGGAATGTAAACTGACCAGCAGTTCACAGCCTGGACATTTCCAATAAAGTCCAAGATGTCATGGGATGGTGTCTGACTTTCCAAAACAAAAGCCTATTTTGATAAGAGCAACGGGAAACCATTCAGAACTTACAAGAACCTTTGGTAGAACTGGGAGAGGGAAAGAAGTGTTAGCAAGAACTTCAAGGGGAGGAAGAGTAGGAAGGATACCAGCACTAATGGACAAATGTGCGTGAGGTTAAGTTGATGAGGAAAAGTGAGAAGAATGCCTATATGATCTGACACAGTTAGAGAGGAGAGCGAGAGTAATTTTACTTTCTAGCAGGAGCAGGTTGTAGATGGACGTAATGAATTTGATGTATGGTGTCCATTCAGAGAAATGAAAGAAATTTCTAAAGCATCATGCAATCCCAAATCACTTTACAATTGATCAATACTTTAGAAATCTAGAAGCTACAGAAAATGCAGCAGCTAATTTGCACACAAATTACCTCAAGCAAATCCAAAATGAGAGAGCTACACCAAACTTCCATACGAGAGTCAAAGCATTAGGCTGTCACCATAAACATCCCTAGAGTCACCATTGGTCAAAAACATGAACAGGACCTGGAGAATTTACTGACTCCTCCAATTTTCTCCAAGAAACAAGTCAGGAGTGTGATGGAATACTCCTCTGTTGCCTGGATGGTTATCACATCAACAACAATCAAGGAACTTGAGCTATCCATGGCACAGCAGTTGGCTACCCCTCCGTTGTGTTTGTATGCCTACATTGTGTATTAGACATGCAATATAGCAAGGCTTTCCCAGCAGCACCTCTCATTGCTTGTAGTCTCAACTACCTGGAAGGACAGTGGTAACTGATTCATGGGAAAACCACAGAGACCAAAATCCTACCATCCTTTAACATAAATTTAATATGAGTTATTCCATGTTTTCAACATGTCCCAGATTCCAGCAGCAAGGAATTAGAGAAACAATTCGAAGGAAATACATCAGCCAATTGCGGAAGGTGCCTTAGCATGTTTGAATATTTACGATTGAAAATACTCCTTTATGTCTGTCACTGGTTGTGAGGCCTGGATTGAGTGTCAGAAAGGTGCCTTAGCAGCAGACATATGTGCTGACACTATACTCTGTGAACTCACACTGAGCTCAACTTTAGTTTGAAGTGATAACTTCTGAAACTTCTCCCCCAGTGAGAATCACACCTGGAAGGAAAGAAAGCTGGAAACCAATTATTCCTGGTTTTCAGCAATAGAATTTCATGAAAATTACACTTCTTTCAGCCAAATCGGTCAAGATGAATGCTTTTCCTGACACTTTTCCCCCTGTAACTTCACTTCTGTTCCTCTCTCTCTCATGTGGTTAGTTATGTGGGTCCCTTATGTGTGTCAATCTTATTCACTTCAACTACTCCATGATCCACCATAACCCATCCTGAATATGAGGCTTCTCCTGATTCTCTTAGTAGACTTGTGAGTGTTTATTTTATATTTGTGAATTTTCCACAGGTAGGAACACCAATTGTCAGTGAACAGGCAGAAGGTTTGCTTGTATTTTACCACAATGTGATGTGTATGATGTATCACAATTAATATGTCAGCATACCTTTCAGAGATGCACTCATGGTGTCATCATTATATCATTGCAGGTGAGTTGAGGGTATAAAGGTCTCAGACTCCATCATACTCCTAGATCACTTGAAGCATGGCATGCTACGAGAAAATGCTGCTCAATTGTAATCTAATAGCTTAATGAAAGCCCAGACTATGATGTGCCTATGAGTGCAATGTTTGTGTGTAATAACTTATAATATTAAATCACGGCTTCACAGAATTATTACAGTACAGAAGGAGGCAATTCAGCCCATTGTTGGTTATTGGTTGTATTATTTGTGGCCAGTCTCGTGCCTTTTCCCCATATCCATGCACACCATTTCTATCCAAATAATCATCCAACGTCCCTCTTGAATGCCTCAGTTGAATCTGCCTCCAATGCATTTACAACCAGTGCATTCTACACCCTAATTACTCGCTGAGCAAAAATGTTTTTTTCTCGACGTCACCCTTGCTTTATTTGCATATCACTTTAAATCTGTACCCTCACATTCTTGTTCCTTTTTCAAGCAGAAACAGTTTCTCCCTGTCCTCTCTGTGCAGCCCACTCATGATTTTGAAAATATCGATAAAATCTCCTCTTGGCCTTCTTCTCTCCAAGAAGAACAATCGCAACTTCTTCAGTCGCTGAAGTTTCTCATTCCTGGAATAATTCTTATAATATGCTTCTGCACTCTGTCCAGTGCATTCATGCCTTTTTCATAATATCGTGTCTGCAACTGAAAACAATGCTGCAGCTGAGAATTAACAAATGCCTAGTATAAATTCAAATCACTTCCTTGCTCTTGTACTCTATTCCCCAATTGATAAAGCTGAGGACACTGTGTGTGTTTTATTAACTGCTCTCTCCATCTGTCTTGCTACCTTCAATGTTCTGTGCACACATCCACCCAAATACCTGTCGGATTGTTCAATACCACAATATGCTCAACAATTTCTTACATTACAGGGGATAACATAAGCACAGCTACATCAGACATCAGGTAAAATAACCTCCCATTAAGATGGAAGTAATTAGGTGACGTTGGATTCAACATAAACATTAACATTTATGTAGTGAACAGTAGGAGAAAGTGAGGACTGCAGATGCTGGAGATCAGAGCTTAAAAATGTGTTGCTGGAAAAGTGCAGCAGGTCAGGCAGCATCAAAGGAACAGGAGAATCGATGTTTTGGGCATAAGCCCTTCTTCAGGAATGAGGAGGGTGTGCCAAGCAGGCTAAGATAAAAGGTAGGGAGGAGGGACTTGATGGAGGGGCGTTGGGAATATGATAGATGGAAGGAGGTTAAGGTGCAGATGATAGGCTGGAGAGGGGATGGGGACGGAGAGGTCGGGAAGAAGATTGCAGGTCAAGAAGGCGGTGCTGAGTCTGAGGGTTGGGACTAAGAAAAGGTGGGGGGAGTGGAAATGAGAAAGCTGGAGAAATCTGCATTCATCCCTTGTGGTTGGAGGGTTCCTAGGCGGAAGATGAGGCGCTCTTCCTCCAGATGTCGTGTTGCCATAGTCTGGCGATGGAGGAGGCCAAGGACCTGCATGTCCTTGGCGGAGTGGGAGGGGGGGTTAAAGGGTTCAGCCACGGGGCGGTTGGGTTGGTTGGTCCGGGTGTCCCAGAGGTGTTCTTCGAAACGTTCTGCAAGTAGGCGGCCTGTCTCCCCAATGTAGAGACCACATCGGGTGCAGCGGATGCAGTAAATGATGTGTGTGGAGGTGCAGGTGAATTTCTGACGGATATGGAAGGATCCCTTGGGGCCTTGGAGGGAAGTGAGGGGGGAGGTGTGGGCGCAAGTTTTGCATTTCTTGCGGTTGCAGGGGAAGGTGCCGAGAGTGGAGGTTGGGTTGGTGGAGGGTGTGGATCTGATGAGGGAGTCACGGAGAGAGTGGTCTTTCCAGAATGCTGATAGGGGAGGGGAGGGAAATATATCTTTGGTGGTGGGGTCTGTTTGGAGGTGGCGGAAATGACGAAGGATGTATCTGGAGGTTGGTGGGGTGGTCGGTGAGGACCAGTGGGGTTCTGTCCTGGTGGCGTTTGGAGCGGTGGAGTTCAAGGGCAGAGGAGCGGGAAGTGGAGGAGATGCAGTGGAGAGCATCGTCAACCACGTCTGAGGGGAAATTGCGGTCTTTGAAGAAGGAGGCCATCTGGATTGTTCGGTATTGGAATTGGTCCTCCTGGGAGCAGATGCGGTGAAGGCGAAGGAATTGGGAAAATGGGATGGCGTTTTTACAGGGGGCAGGGTGGGAGGAGGTGTAATCTAGGTCGCTGTGGGAGTCAGTCGGTTTATAGTAAACGTCCGTGTTGAGTCGGTCATCCGAGATAGAAATGGAGAGGTCTAGGAAGGGGAGGGAGGAGTCTGAGACGGTCCAGGTAAATTTGAGGTCGGGGTGGAAGGTGTTAGTAAAGTGGATGAACTGTTCAACCTCCTCGTGGGAGCACGAGGCAGCGCCGATACAGTCATCGATGTAGCGGAGGAAAAGGTGGGGGTTGGTACCAGTGTAGCTGCGGAAGATGGACTGTTCCACATATCCTACGAAGAGGCAGGCATAGCTGGGGCCCATGCGGGTGCCCATGGCTACTCCTTTGGTTTGGAGGAAGTGGGAGGATTGGAAAGAGAAGTTGTTCAGAGTGAGGACCAGTTCAATCAGTCGAAGGAGAGTGTCAGTGAAAGGGTACTGGTTGGTTCGGCGGGAAAGGAAGAAGCGGAGGGCTTTGAGGCCTTCGTGATGGGGGATGGAGGTGTATAGGGACTGGATGTCCATGATGAAGATAAGGCGTTGGGGGCCTGGGAAGCGAAAATCATGGAGGAGGTGGAGGGCGTGGGTGGTGTCCCGAACGTAGGTGGGGAATGAACAGTACTATATAACAAATAAATGTTTATTTATTTATGTAGCCCCTTTTATAAAATGTCCCAAGGCGGTTTGTAATAGAGTTATCCTGCTGGAAGTGAACTCACATGATATGCTGTAAGTGCTGAATATTTGAGGACTCCAAAATCCACTGTGTGGCAACTTATTGGAAAAGCACAGGGTATTTTGACAATAATCTCCTGAAAATAACAATGAAATTCATGTGCAATACACCCTTTTTGTTTTCAATAAGATGCCGTCAGTTTTTCAAGTCCATGAGCAGTATTGGGAATTCTGTCCTGCACCAGAGCTGTCAAGAATATAGATTCATCCTGACAGCCTTGAAATGGTTCATTTAATGCTTACAATTGCTTGCTCAGGTCGGTCTGCTTTCAAATTGTGCATTGTATGTTTGGTGTGAACTTTTAATTCATCACCTTAGATTAATATAATTCCTGTGGAGTGAAGTGGTTCCAACAATGAAAAAGCTGTTAACCCGAGGGCATAGGTTTCAGGAGAAAAGAACCAAAGGTGACAAGTAGAAAGATCTTATTACACGATAAATGGTTAGGATTTGGAATGTGCTGCGCGGTGGGTTTGTGAAAATGCATACAACAGTATCTTTTAAAAGGAAATTGGAAAAATGCATGAATAGTTGAAGAAACCTATGCAGAGATGTTGGGGTAAAGCAAGGTAAACCAACTGGATTGCTTTTGTTAAGAAACAAAATAGACACATTGGGCTCAATGGCCATCTGCTGTGTTCTACTACTCTGTACTTCAATGTTCTGTGTCGCTGTCGATTCTTTCAAAGCACCCTATTAGTTCATCCCTTCATCTGTCTACTTCCCAACCTGTTCAGTTTTTCTTGATGCCTTTAATATCAGTAATTTATTTTTCAACTTCTCCAGTGCCCTTCAGCATATTTTTAATAGCTTACAAAAGTCCTGTCGGTTGCTAAACAAACTGCAGGATAAAGATTGCATCGTGGTTGGGCAGGGACAGGTAGTTACATCTTCACTCTTCATAAACAGCACAGCAACAACGTATAAACTTGAAAGGTTATAGTAAATGGCCACATGTTGTTTTTACAATCAGTCTTCCCCTTCATTATTGTAGGCGTCACTGGCTCAGCACTCACTCACATACATGAATTTCTGCAACTACACCATTGCTCTAATACATGTGCAGAGTGACCTGGGGGCAGAGGGGAGGAGAGGAGAGACTACTGACAAGAAAATGAAAAACTCAAGCCAACCAATAAAAGTTAAGATCCAATAAACTGTTCCCTGGTTATATAACCTCCCATTAAGATGGAAGTAATTAGGTGACCTTGGATTCAACATAAACACTAACATTTATGTAGTGAACAGTACTATACAACAAATAAATGTTTATTTATGTAGTCCCTTTATTAATGCGTCCCAAGGCGGTTTGTAATAGGGTTATCAAACAAGGTATGACACTAAACCACCTGGACTGATATTAACTGAGGCAATCAGTATTGATTGGTTTAAAGGAGCATCACAAAATGATGCAAGAGGTTTAGAGTTAGAATTAGAATTAGAATTAGCTTGATTGTCACATGTACTCAAATGAATGCAGTGAAAAGTTTACTTACAGCACTACCTTAGATACAAGGTAGTTAAGAACAGATTCTTCAGGACAAATTCTTTGGGGGGAAAATAGTTAAAAAATAAAGAAATAAAAAGTCCCTCACAAGCAATACAGATCATAGAAAAAAAAATCAGAAAAATTAGAGAGGAAATTCAAGCTTCAGGGCAATGCCAGCAGTGATGGAGTGGTTGAATTCTGGGAGGTACGAGAAACTAGCTTTGGAGAAGCATTGAGATAATGAAGAGCTGAAGGAGGTGACAGCAATTGGGAAGAGAGAGGCTACGGAGAGATTTGGAATCAGCAATTAAGGTTTGACAAGTTGAAGGATGACATGTGGCTCATAAGGGAGCTGGACCTGGTACGAATCAGGATGGTGCAACTGATATAACAATAGGGATTGCAGGACCTTTCAGCTGTGTGACTCATACTAAAGATGCTGGAGAAGGTAAGGCTTGTAGTCCATGAGATACATTGTGAGCACAATATTATTAGGATTGGCTCCGCTATTCTGGTAGGTAGGACTTCCTGCCAGCAAAATTGCTTTTCCAGTTGGCAACTAGCCAAGTGGGAGATGAGCATCATGAGTTAGTGATGAGCACCACATTTGCATGATGTTGTATATTGAATTCTCAGTGCAGTCATACATTGATGTTGACATAAACCTCGTTTGATATTCAAATTATAATCAGATCATGGTATATTTTTTTTTCTTTTTTTTTTACTTTTTTCTTTTTTTTTCTCGGGTGGCCAGTGACAAGCACTGCCCTTCACATCAAGGGACAGTGCTGTGTGATCAAAACAGTGAAGGGGAGGGGAGGGACTAAATCAAAATAGAATTGGAGGGAGAAATGATGCACTCAGATCATGGTATAAGCAGCAAAACCCGTGATTGGCTTGTGATCCCACCAACCTCTTCGGCACAGTCAATTAAAATGAGTGTTAAAGATCAGTAACACAAATATCAATCCAGTCAACAGGGAAGAAATGACAAGGTAGTGAAGAAAACAAATTGGCCTTCATAGCAAGAGGATTTGAGGAGCAGGGATGTCTTGTTGCAATTGCGTGGGGCCTCTGTAAAACCGCATCTGGGGTATTGTGTGCAGTTTTATTTTCTATATCTGAGGAAGGATGTTCTGGTCAAGGAGGGAGTGCAGGGAAGGTTTACCAGATAGATTCCTGGGATGTAAGGACTGATGTATGAAAAGAGGTTACTGCTATATTCACTAGAGTTTAGAAAACTGAGGGGGGAATTCTTAGAAACCTATGAATTATTTAACAAGACCATATACGGTAAATGCAGGAAGGATGTTCAAAAGCAAACATCACAGTCTAAGGATGTGTGGTAGGCTATTTGGGACTGTGATGAGGAGGAATGTCTTCACCCAGAAAGTGGGGAACCTGTGGAATTCTCTGCCACAGGAAGTGTTTGAGGTCAAAATATTGAAGAAGGGGTGAGGTTTAGTTCTTGGTGCTAAAGGGACCAAAGGATATGGGGAGAAAGCGGGAACCAGAGACTGAGTTGGATGATCAGCCATGATCATATTGGATGGCAGGGCAGGCTTGAGGGGCTGAATGGCCTACTCCTGCTCCTATTTCCTGTGTTTCTATGATGAGAAGATTAGGTGCTGCCAGGACTATCCATTCCAGCTTCACTGTGTCCTCATTGAGAGGCCTGCATACATTGGCAGAAACATAATGATGCTACAAGCTGAAGCCCAGCAGGAGGCAATATAACAGAGCTCTTCCATTTACTGCAAGAAGGACAGCAACACCTGGAATGTTTGTTTTCTCCCTGATGCTCCAGACAGAAGCGGAGGATGGGTCATTGAAAGTCTCGATGGTTGAGCGAGACAGAATTCTAAGCAACATTGTGGCTGAGGATTATAAGGAGTCAGGCAGGACGTAGAGTTGTAGCCATTATCAGATCAGCTATTATTTTATTGTATGTTGGAGTAGACGTGAAGGGCCAATGGCCGAATGCCTGCTCCTTCTACCTCAGCTGTTTGCAAATGAGGTAGAAATGAAAGAAGATAAAGCTGTAATGGGTGACTGAGCTTTTTAATGCTATGGTCTTAAAACCACAACTAAGACCAGTTTCACTCACTGGAGTTGTTATGACACAGGGAAAGCAAGCCAGACCAAATCGGAAATAAAAACAGAAATTGCTGGAAAAGCTCAGCAAGTCAGGCAGCATCTGTGGAGAGAAGTTAGAGTTAACATTTCAGGTTGAGTGACCCTTCCTCAGAACTTGCTAACACTGCGAAATGAAATGAAATGTTCAGTGACCTTTAAAACTGCCCAATTGTGCCTTACCAGAGTTTAAGCATATCAGACATTGAGTTTAGAACTTAAACAGATATTAACAATTTATTATCAATTCTGTAACTTTAGTAGAGCAAAGCTAAACAACAAGATAGTCTAATTAATGTCTATATTTTAATTCTAATCTTCTTTGATTGTAACCCTCACTTAAGCACATAAACAGACAGACAGACACGGTTGAGGGATAAATTTAAAAAGTGAAGAGTTGTATCTGGCCAGGCTGAAACTGTTTTAATGATGAGTACCAAGCCATTATGAAATTCCTCAAACGATGCGTTGTATTACAGGCAGATGGGATTGTTTTGTGCTTGAGTTCCAAAGTCACCAGTCAATGCAACAGGCTTCAATGAATATTCACTTAATTCTGAGGATGTTAGACAGGCTTTCAGGGAGCTAGGTTGGAAGCTCGGAGTTAGAACAAACAGAGTTGTTGTCTCTGGTTTGTTACCCGTGCCACGTGATAGAGATTCGAGGAATAGGGAGAGAGAACACTTAAATGCGTGGCTTCAGGGATGGTGCAGGAGGGAGGGGTTCCAGTTTTTGGATAACTGGGGTTCTTTCTGGGGACGGTGGGACCTCTATAAACAGGATGGTCTACACCTGAACCTGAGGGGAACCAGTATCCTTGGGGGGAGGTTTGCTAGTGCTCTTGGGGGGGGTTTAAACTAACTCGGCAGGGGCATGGGAACCCAGATTGTAGCTTCAGGGTGCAGGGCCTGGAGTGTAGGGAGGTGAGGAACATGGCATCAATTTCCAAGGAGGGTGCCTGTAAACAGGGAAGTGGCTTGAAGTGTGTATACTTCAATGCAAGAAGTATACGAAATAAGGTAGGTGAACTTGCAGTGTGGGTTGGTACCTGGGACTTCGATGTTGTGGCTATTACGGAGACATGGCTAGAACAGGGACAGGATTGGCTGTTGCAGGTTCCGGGATTTAAATGTTTTAGTAGGGTCAGAGGTGGGGGTAAAAGAGGGGGAGGTGTGGCATTGCTTGTCAAAGATAGTATTACAGCGGTGGAAAGGACGATGGATGAGGACTTGCCATCTGAGGTAGTTTGGGCTGAGGTTAGGAATAGGAAAGGTGAGGTCACCCTGTTAGGAGTCTTTTACAGGCCTCCTAATAGTCCTAGAATCATTGAAGAAAGGATTGGGAAGGTGATTCAGGAGATGAGTGACAGTAATAGGGTGGTTGTTATGGGGGACTTTAACTTTCCTGATATTGATTGGGAAAGCTATAGCTCAAGTTCGTTAGATGGGTCAGTGTTTGTTCAATGTGTGCAGGAGAGTTTCCTGACACAATATGTAGACAGGCCAACAAGAGGTGAGGCCATACTGGATTTGGTTCTGGGTAACGAACCAGGCCAGGTGTTAGAATTAAAGGTAGGTGAGCACTTTGGGGATAGTGACCATAATTCGGTGATTTTTACACTCGTGATGGAGAGGGATAAGTGTGTACTACAGGGCAAGAGTTATAGTTGGGGTAAGGGAAATTATGATGCGGTGAGGCATGACTTAGGATGTGTGGCTTGGAAAAGTAGACTCCAAGGCAAGAGTGTAAAGGATATGTGGAACTTGTTCAAGGGGCAACTATTGAGTGTCCTTGATAATTATGTACCTGTCAGGCAGGAAGGAAAGGGTCGTGCGAGGGAGCCGTGGTTTAATAAGGAATTGGAATCCCTTGTTAAATGGAAGAGGGCGGCCTATCTCAAGATGAGACGTGAAGGTTCAATTGGGGCGATTGAGAGTTATAGGGTAGCCAGGAAGGACCTGAAGAGAGAGCTAAAAGCAGCAAGGAGGGGACATGAAAGGTCCTTAGTCGATAGGATTAGGGAAAACCCTAAGGCTTTCTATAGGTATGTTAGGAATAAAAGAATGACTAGGGTAGGAATAGGTCCAGTCAAGGATAGTAGTGGGAAGTTGCGTGTGGAGGCGGAAGAGATTGGGGAGACACTGAATGAATACTTTTCTTCAGTATTTACTCAGGAACAGGGCATTGTTGTAGATGAGAATACTGAGTCACAAATAAGTAGAATGGATGGCTTTGAGGTATGTAGAGAAGAGGTGTTGGAAATCCTGGAAAAGGTGAAAATTGATAAGTCCCCTGGGCCTGATGGCATTTATCCTAGGATTCTCTGGGAAGCAAGGGAGGAGATTGCAGAGCCATTGGCCTTGATTTTTATGTCCTCTTTGTCTACAGGAGTAGTCCCAGAAGACTGGAGGATAGCAAATGTGGTTCCCTTGTTCAAAAAGGGGAGTAGGGATAGCCCTAGTAACTATAGGCCGGTGAGTCTCACTTCTGTTGTGGGCAAAGTCTTAGAGAGAATTGTAAGGGATAGGATTTATGCACATCTGGATAGGAATAATGTGATCAAGGATAGTCAGCATGGTTTTGTGAAGGGCAAGTCGTGCCTCACAAACCTTATTGAATTCTTTGAAAAGGTGACGAAGGAGGTTGATGAGGGGAAAGCGGTAGATGTGGTATATATGGATTTTAGTAAGGCGTTTGATAAGGTTCCCCATGGTAGGCTACTGCAGAAAATACGGAGATATGGCATTGAGGGTGAATTGGAGGTTTGGATTAGGAATTGGCTGGATGGAAGAAGACAGAGGGTAGTAGTTGATGGCAAAGTTTCTTCATGGAGTGCCGTCACTAGCGGTGTTCCGCAAGGATCTGTTTTGGGACCATTGCTGTTTGTCATTTTTATAAATGACCTGGAAGAGGGGTTAGAAGGTTGGGTGAGCAAGTTTGCGGATGATACGAAAGTCGGAGGAGTTGTTGACAGTGAGGAAGCATGTGGCAGGTTACAGCAGGATATAGAGAAGCTGCAGAGCTGGGCAGAAAGGTGGCAGATGGAATTCAATGTAGCTAAGTGCGAGGTGATTCACTTTGGGAAGAATAACAAAAAGATGGGGTCCTGGGCTAATGGTCGGATACTTGGTAGTGTGGATGAGCAGAGGGATCTTGGTGTCCATGTACACAGATCTCTGAAAGTTGCCACCCAGGTAAATAGTGCGGTGAGGAAGGCATATGGCGTACTGGCTTTTATTGGTAGAGGAATTGAGTTCCGGAGTCCTGAGGTCATGATGCAGTTGTATAAGACTCTGGTACGGCCGCATCTGGAATATTGTGTGCAGTTTTGGTCGCCATACTATAGGAAGGATGTGGAGGCATTGGAACGGGTGCAGAGGAGGTTTACCAGGATGTTGCCTGGTATGGAAGGAAAATCGTATGAGGAAAGACTGAGGCACTTGGGGCTGTTTTCACTCGAGAAAAGAAGGTTTAGGGGTGACTTGATTGAGGTGTACAAGATGATTAGGGGGTTAGATAGGGTAGACAGTATGAACCTTTTCCCGCGTATGGAGTCGGGTATTACAAGGGGGCATAGCTTTAAATTAAGGGGGGGTAGATATAGGACTGATGTTAGGGGTAGGTTCTTCACTCAGCGAGTCGTTAGTTCATGGAATGCCCTGCCAGTAACAGTGGTGGACTCTCCCTCTTTATGGGCATTTAAGAGGGCATTGGATAGGTATATGGAGGATAGTGGGTTAGTGTAGTTTAGGTGGGCTTGGATCGGCGCAACATCGAGGGCCCAAGGGCCTGTACTGCGCTGTATTCTTCTATGTTCTATGTTCTATGTTCTATGTTCTTATAAACTGGAACATGGGATTGTGCAAGATAGTTTTGCCTGTTGCAACTGAAAGAGAGAGGATGTCTCTTTATGGGGTACCAGGCTAAATTTAAACCTTTTCATAAATCAGAGTGCAATATTTTTTCATTTCAACATACTGTGTACCAAAGGCAATAGGACATCAACAACTGATTATCTTCCTTTTTCCTTTGTAATCATTGCCCTCATTTGTCAATTTTTCTTGCCCAAATTCCTCTGAACTCAGGACATTCAACAATTCTTTAAGTGGGTATAAAACTACAGAGGCACTAAATACAGCCTCAGAATGCAGCAGCATGCAAGCACATTGCCTTCTGCTCCAAAAACCCAGTTAACACCAGCTCAGTTGGCGCTTTCACTTTCTTTCTCGCACATTCTCTGTGGTTGACTGGCCAGCACTGGTCTCCCCTTGATTAACCAAAGCAATATACAACCTGCTGTTTGACATCCTGGCCGAAACATCTGAAGTGTTCTTCGAACAATAATTAGCCCACAATTATCTCTCCAGGCCAGTTCCCACCTGCAAACATCAGTTTGTTTGCCCTCTTCTCCTTTCCAGAACAAACAGACTGCTCAAAATTCAGGTTTGATTCTCAACTTCAGCTCACAGTTGCAAACCAAAAATGAGAAGAATAAAGAAACACAGTGACGGTCTCAATAGAGCGAGAAGTGCTAGAAGTCTTTGATCCATCAATTTTTCCTAGATTTAAATCCAAGCCTTATGTCCAGAAGGATACCATTGCATATCACCCTTTAAATTGTGCAATCTCTCAGTTTGTAAACTTTAGGTTCTGACTATATGGATTTGGAGATGCTGGTGTTGGACTGGGGTGTACAAAGTTAAAAATCACACAACACCAGGTTATAGTCCAACAGGTTTAATTGGAAGCACACTAGCAGACAACCACCTGCTGAAGGAGTGGTGCTCCGAAAGTTAGTGTGCTTACAATTAAACCTGTTGGACTATAACCTGGTGTTGTGTGATTTTTAACTGACTATTTGGAGGCATTGTTCTCCAGTGCACTGGCTCGATTGGTCCAAAAAGCAGTTTCTTGAATGTTTTTAATGGGTTTTCTCCAGTTGTAATGTCAAAATAAAAGGACCCATCAATATTTCAACAATGTTCCCATGATAAAACAATAGATGATTCAGAACGAAAAGCTTCAACAAAACGTAACCCCATTTATGGGCCTTAATGCCAGTTTGTATTAGCTTCTACTGAGTCTAATTTTACAATAGCTAGACACACACCAGACTGAACATATGTTTCCAGATCTTTCCTTTGCAGTGGAGGACATAAGTCTGAGCTGTGAGATAAGAAAGGTACCAGGTGTGTAACACAAGTACATCTGGAATACATTTGGACTCACTGGAGTGGAGCCAAACCAATACGGACAGAACTATTTTGTAGTAAACCTGCCCTGTAATTATTAAATTATATTCTCAAATTAGGTACCCATTTCTGCTCTTTGTGCAAACCATACTTCACATCATTAATAGGCTGCTTCTCTGTTACATGGGGTTGTGCAAGATAGTTCTGCCTGTTGTAAATGAAAGAGAGAGGATGTATATTCCTTGTGGTCTACCAGACTGAATTTAAACTTTATAATAAATCAGAGTACAATATTTTTCATTTCAACATACTGTATACCAAAGGCAATAGAACATCAACATCTGATTATCTTCCTTCCTCCTTTGCAATCATCGCCCTCACTTGTCAATTTTTCTTGCCCAAATTCTTCTGAACCTTACACTGGAAGGCACAGTGTGTGAACCTGTGTGTTTTTTTGTAGTTATTGGTTCCTGGCTTAACTAATAGCAACAGATGTATGCTCCAGTGTTCTACACAATCAACACAAACTTTGAGCAAGTTTTGAGATTAGGACAAAGATATTTTCCTCGTGGTCTAGTGTATGTATGTAATCAGCACTTGAACTTAGTTCATATTCTTTAAAATCTGTTGAGAAGAGGTATGGAAATAGTTGTTTGATAGGACCTTAAAACCATAAGGTACAGGAGCAGAATTAAGCCATTTGGCCCATCAAGTCTTCTCCTCTATTTTATCATGGCAAATGTCCTCATCCCTTCTCCCCGTAACCCTTGATGTCCTTAACTTAACATGAAGCTATCTGTCTTAAATATACTCAGTGACTTGGCTTCCACAACCCTCTGTGGCAATGAGTTCCACAGTTTAACCTCCCTCTGGCTGAAGAAATCTTCCCTCATCTCAGTTCTAAAGGGTCATCCCTTCACTCTGAGGCTGCGCCCTCAGGTCCTAGTCCCTCCTACTAGTGGAAACATCTTCTCCATGTCCATTGTATCCAGGCCTCTCAGAATTCTATAAGTTTCAAAGAGATTCCCCCTCATCCTTCTAAACTCCGAGTACAGACCAAGTCTTCAACTGCTCCACGTATGAAAGACCCTTCATTCCCAGGATCATTCTTGTCAACCTCATCTGGAACCGCTCCACTGCCAGCACATCCTTCCTTTGTACGGAGCCCAAAACAGCTCACAATATTCCAAATGCAGTCTGACCAGAGCCTTATACAGCCTCAGCAGTACATATTTGCTCTTGTATTCCAGGCATTTTGAAATGAATGCTAACATTGCATTCGCCTTTCTAACTGTCAACTGAACCCATATGTTAACCTTAAGAGAATCCTGAACTCGAACTCCTATGTCCCTATGAACTCCTCAAAAAATTCTAACATATCTTGAGTTTTATAGAATAAAGACATGTTTTGTCAAAGCTATTAGTTGTGCATTCGTTTGAATGATTTGCAAAACTAGAAATGTATATCGAAGCAATGTTTTCATCCTGTAGAGGAGAAAGATGATTGATTTAGAGATGTTACCAGGGCACCAGTTAGTGTTATTTAGGGGAGATAGCATTAGGAACTCAACCAGAAACTCTGTCAGCCTGCTGATATGAACTGGGTGTAAGGACCAATTTCTGTCATGGAGAGTAATACATTCAAGTAATAGTTAATATTTGGCTTCATTCAAATCGACAGAAGAGGGGACAATCAGGTGGACAGAATCTGATTGGATGACATGAAGAGGTGATCAGGAGAGAGGGGTTGAGGAGAAGTGGAAACGATGAGGACGGTATTGAGCAGATCCTTTAAGGACTGCTGGTGAAACTACATTATGGAACATATAGTCTGGTTTTCCCTTTGACACGCTTTCACTCCGTCTTCATGCGCTGTTTATTGTGGCAGAACATCTTTTGTCAACTCTGCTGAACATCACCTGCTTTGTCTCGGGAGCCCACTCTGACACAGCAGTCTCTTCCTGCATTTCCTGTGGAGAAGCTACACCATTTGCTGGCCTCAGTTTTCCCTGGACCCTCTTGTCAGCCAGATGAACTTTCTATTTTTGCTCACTTCCTCTGATGCCCTTCCAAAGAGTCAGTCTCCAGTGATCACTATGTCAGTAACTATCACACAGTTGCCTACGTTATTATCTGTGAATTTCATAGCTCACTTGTAAGCAGAGCAATGGATATCCAGAACATCAGGACCAGTTCACCCTTTAGTACATTTTATTATGTTAGGCAGATGCGCATTGTTATTGTTTCGAGTCAGTTTAGAATCGTTGGTACCTCATTTACAATCCAAGTTTAGCAGAGGTGTAAAGCAGTTTCGACTTGACAATGTATTTGTGAATTAACAATCGAGATGAGATTTATCTTCTCCATCACAGCATCCAACTTTCCTTAATTAAGAGCTTTTACTTCCATTACTTTACCCAGAAGTTCATTGCAATCTACAGCGATAGATCCATCACACAATCCACATGAATATAAAAGCGTATGAAATCGGAACATGTAAAGGCCATTCAGCCTTTTAAACAGCACGAGGGCAGCATGGTGACTTAGTGGTTAGCACTGCTGCCTCACAGCACCAGGATCCCAAATTCGATTCCAGCCTTGGTCGACTGTCTGTGTGGAGTTTGCACATTCTCCCCGTGTCTGTATGGGTTTCCTCCAGGTGCTCCGGTTTCCTCCCACAGTCCAAAGATGTGCAGGCCAGGTGAATTGGCCATGCTAAATTACCCATAGTGTTAGGTGTTTAATCAGAGAGAAATGGGTCTGGGTAGGTTACTCTTCAGAGAGTCAGTGTGGACTTGTTGGGCTGAAGTGCCTGTTTCCACTCTGTCGGGAATCTAGTCTTTCCTATCAATATGATCATGGCTGGTGTTCCATCACAACCCCACCTATCTACATTCCTCTTAATTACTTTTGTATAAAATATCCGAAGATCTCTGTCCTGAATATATTCAGCAGCTGAGTGTCCGTGACTCTCTGGGGCAGAGAATTTTGCTCAGTGAAGAAATTTCTATTCATCTCAGACCTAAATGGCCAAGCTCTTGAGACTGTGATTGGAGTTTGGGGAAACATCATTCCAGCATGTAAAGTTTCTGCAGAATTTTATATGATTTAGTGAAATCACCTCTCATTCTTTGAAATCTTAGGAAGTGTAGGTTTAGTCTACACAACCTTTCCTCAGAGGCAATCTCATCCTTGGAATCAGTGTAGTGATCCTCTTTTCAGTTAAGTACATCCTTCCTTTATGTTTCTGTGGAAATAAAGACTGTACACAATGGTATACGACAAGCATAATCCCATTAAGGCACTGGTTACTGTAGCAGAATGGCTTTGTTCTTATACCTTATCCACTTATAATAACGGCTAATATATCCTTTGTTTTCTGTAGCCATTAATTTCATTAGAGGCATTAATCAGCTTATTTAAACTGGACAGTTACCTCTGTTAATAAGAGACAAATGCATTCAGAACATAGACCATACAACAGTACAGCACAGGAAGGGTCCTTTGCCCCAGATGTTGTGCCCAACATGACTCCAAGTTAAACTAATCCCTTCTGCCTGCCCTTAGTTCATATCCCTCAATTCCTTGCATATTCTTGTGCTTATCTAAAAGTACCTTAAGTGCCCTATCATACCTACCTCCACCACAGCCCCTGCCAGTGCGCTCCAGACTCACATCACTCTCTGTGTAAAAAACTTGCCCCTCACATCTCCTTTGAACTTTCTCCTCTGACCTTAAATGCATGCCCCCTAGCATTAGACATTTCAATTCTGGGAAAAAGATTCTGTCAACCCTATTTATGCATCTCATAATTTTATAGACTTCTGCCAAGTCTCCCCTCAGCCTCTACTGCTCCAGAGAAAACAACCCAAGCTTTTCTAGTCTCTACTTAAAGCTCATATCCTCTAATCCAGGCAGCAGCCTAGTAAACCTCTTCTGTTGCTTCTCCAAAGTCTCTGCATTTGTTCACCAATGTCACACAGTGTAGCTTCACAAAAGGAGTTCAGTTAAAATGACTTATAAATTGGAATGTGAAAGGAATCTGAGAACAATCCATCCATTGCTTCCCTTGATATGAAACATTGGTCTTTCCATTACAGCCAGCCACAGTTTCTTTTCAGTTCATTGAACTAAACTAAAAGTGTCCTGTTTGGATTTGCTGGATAGTGCCAGTGAACTCTCTAAACATGCACCCAGGGTAAATGGGTGAATAATTTGGACACAAGTTCATTACACTCAACAGCAACACAAGCTACATGTTTGGCAAGCTACAAAACTGTGATTCAGTCAAATTAGCAAGGTCAAACATACAGGAATTGGCAGGACTATAAGCTTATGTTTTGATTGAGGAAATGCAAGAATTTGCTTTTGCATATGTCCAAACCTCATCTCAATTCGCACAGCAAAAAGAGCAATAAAGCAAGGAGAAAAGCAAATGAAAAGGTTTTGCCAGACAAGTATGATTGTTTCAGTCAGAGAACCTTGAGAAGTCGGAAGACCATTGTGTGGGGAAGGAGAAGCTGATTTCATTCCATGCTTTCCCTAATTGTGTAGCATTAAGTTGTCAGCCAACTAAATTGCTCTGGGCTCCTGCCATCTCTTCTTTGTTTTTTATCCTGTGTAACTGCCCTCAACACACTCTGAGCTATTGCTGTGAGACGGTCTTTATAATCACTGAGGCAGACCCTTGGAAAACATATAATCTGCACAATTACCAGGTACGGAAGGCTGAATTATTTTCTTTAGGGTTTAAGAGTTGTGCATGAGTGAAAGATTTCCTCAACTTAGACTTGGCTTTCCAGTAGAAGCTAAAATTAATGTCGCAGTTACGTGGCACCATAGCATTTAATATGAACACCTGATTTTGGCTTTAATCTTCCATCACTTGCAAAAGGAGTAAAAAAATGCAGAATTTTTGTAGCTGTAAAGTTTCCTCTCCCCCCGCCCCACCCCCAGCTGTATCCAAAAGTTTTTCAATTGTGTATCACATCTAATGCACAAACACCTGGCTAAAGCCTTAGGCCGAAAGAAAAACAGTTTGAAGTGTGTAATTAAGGCAGAAGCAATAATAGAAAAAGTCAAACTTGCATTATTCTGAGAGGCAGAGGAGTGAATCAGTATAAGTGGCAAGTGCTTTGACATATGAATTAGTACTTCTTGAGCTTGAATTAGTAAAAAAATATGAGACTGTAGGAAGCTTACATAGTTCCTTCCTGGCATTCTCCTTAGAGCGTTCATAGGTCAGACTTAAATGGACAAATGTCAGATTTGGAAGGTATTTATAAGTGATTCTACAAGTTTTACTGACACAGGAATGCCTTTGATGCACCAGCAATGGAGTTGCTTTTGGAAATTTGTTTTCTTTTACTAGAAGACCAAATTGTACAAGGTTCATCAAAAGTGCAAACAATCAAGATTCAGGCTGGAGGATAGATGCCATTATTACAGCAGCAATCAACTTCTTTTCAGTTCTGAGAGCCTGGGTGAATGTCTGTAATCCAGCATTCTGCCTAAGGATGCAAATATTGTACCGCACAGTATTTACAAAATAGAAACACATTATTCAGCCCAACTGATCTATGTAGGTGTGCTCCACCTGAGCCTCTAACTCCTGTTCAATTTCATCTAACCTTATTTGCACAGTTTTGCATTTTTCCCACATGTGTTTATCCAATTTCCCTTTAAATGCATCTATGCTGTTTGCTTCATATATTCTGCAGGGTAGTAAATTTTCACATCTAACCATGCTTTGATTTTAAAAAAAGTTTCTCTGAATTTCTCCTCAGATTTACTAGTGACTGACTTATACTTATGGGCTGAAAATGTGTTGCTGGAAAAGCGCAGCAGGTCAGGCAGCATCCAAGGAGCAGGAGAGTCGACGTTTCGGGCATGAGCCCTTCTTCAGGAATGGGCCACAATTATACTTATGGGCCACAATTTTGAACTCAGCCAATGTCCCATCCACATCTCCCCTTCACAAGGAAACATCTTATCTATATCTCTGCATCCACTTTTGTCCAACTCCTTCATAACTTTAAGGACATTGAATATAGAAGGGAAGATGAATTAACTCAGTAAGTGGTTGTCAGTTAGAAATTAATAGAGTTTTGTTTTGCTGATCCTGAGTCCAATCTATCCACTCCTTTCCATTGGGTGTAATTTCTATTCACTCGTTCACTCTTAAAAGCATTTGATGCTTTATGCTTCCACATGACAATGTGCAGGAGTTGGCCTACTTTAATATTTCCTCAGAACTAAATGCCTCATCATTGGAACTATCTTGCTTGCTCACCTTTCTCTGCTATCAATAGAACCTTGAGTGCCTCTTGAGACGTCTTGAATTTACTTCTCTAAGATCACCATTTCTACTATAACATTACTGACTTTATCCCTCCCTCTTGTTTTCTGGTGCTTAAACCCTCATCAATGTTTTATTAGATTACATTACATTACAGTGTGGAAACAGGCCCTTCGGCCCAACAAGTCCACACCGACCTGCCGAAGTGCAACTCACCCATAACTCTACATTTACCCCTTACCTAACATTACGGGCAATTTAGCATGGCCAATTCAACTGAGCTGCACATCTTTGGACTGTGGGAGGAAACCGGAGCACCCGGAGGAAACCCACACAGACACGGGGAGAATGTGCAAACTCCACACAGTCAGTCGCCTGAGGCGGGAATTGAACCGGGGTCTTTGGCGCTGTGAGGCAGCAGTGCTAACCACTGTGCCACCGTGCCGCCCAAATCTCAAGATATCTTCAGTCCAGTGTAAACCAGGTAGAACTCCCATGTTCTACTCTCTGCAATCTTTCAAAACTCTGCATCTCTTGTCTTAACTCACACCAAGTCCCTTTACCGATCATTCCTTTGTTTACTAACTTTCACTGGGCTTAAGTCAAACGGTGCCCAAGATTTAAAATTTTCATCCTCTGTCTAAGCCCCCCCCCCGATACCAGTAACCTCGCAGCCCACAACCTTCTGAGATGTTGGGGGGAATTAAAAAATGGTTAAAATCAATGTTCCCCTGTGAAGTAATATTCCAGTACCCTTTCCAGATTCAATTATCAAAGAGTGTTACACTTTTCCAAGTAACTAGGGCTTCTTGAGAGTTTGTTTTCCAGAAATCTTCCAAAATTATGCAATCAAGCTTTGATTGAAAAGAATAGCATTAGTCAGAGCTGCACTTGATGTCTTTGATATTGGTTATTGATCTGATTGTGGCATTGGACAGAGTTACACAAGGAACTGATTGTCAGCATTAGATAGTGTGTACTTGTTCCTGTCCTTGACAAAAGCATAAATTGTTGGAAAAAAACAGCACATCTGGCAGCATATGTGGAGAGAAATCAGAATTAACATTTCAGGTTGAGTGACCCTTCTGAAACATGAACTCTGATTTCTCTCCACAAATGCTGTCAGACCTGCTGAGCTTGCCCAGCGATTTCTGTTCTTGTTTTTGATTTACAGCATCTGCAGTCCCTTCATGTTCTTTCCAGTGCTTGAGTTTGAATAAGGCTCTACACCGACCTCGGATGCTGCCTGAACTGCTGTGCTCTTCCAGCACCACTAATCCAGAATCTGGTTTCCAGCATCTGCAGACATTGTTTTTACCTAAGGCTCTACACAACCTACTCACTAATTGGTCAACATTGGCACTGTGTGGGGTTTGGCTGATCCCGTTATTAATTAGGTGATTGTTACTCAGTGGTAGAACTCTGTGACTATATTATTTCCACTCATGATTGAAGATTCCATTGACTGCCTGAGTTGCATCCTATGTTTGGTACTTGCAATGAGATTCATTGATGTTAATTTTATGAATCATAGAATCACAAAATTGTTACAGTGCAGAAGGAGGCCATTCAGCCCACTATGTGCCTGTACCAGTTCTTATACCTGTGTATGATCTAATGTTAGATCTGCCAATGCTTGCCACTTGCAGTGATTCTTAGCCCTTCAATTTTATTGGTGAAAACGAAAATGCTGGATTCACAACGGGTCAAGCAGCATCCACGGAGAGAAAGTGAGCTCATGTTTTGATTCTAGATGACTCTTCATCAGAGCTGAAACTTTCTCTCCATGGATTCTATCTGACCCACTGTGATCTGCAGCAGCTTTTGTGGTCAGTCCAGATTCCAGCATCTGCAGTAATTTGCTACTCGACTTTATTGGTGTTGATTTTAACCCGTATCCATACAATAAACATCTTTTCAGGCGTGAACATTTTAATAAATGGAGGATGTTACAAAGTGATTGATTATGTTTGTTCAGTTCTCTATTAATTCTGGAGGTTTGGTCGCAGTCAGGTAATTAGAACTGAATTGGGTTGAAATTAAGTTGGGACCACTTCTGAGCTTGTGTCCTATCTGCACCCTGTAACCTCTGTAATACTACCCTTCAGGTTACCAGGAGATGCAAGGAAGGGAGGAACTCGGGAAAACCACAGTAATCAGCATAATATTTGGAGCTTTGGACTGACAAAGTCCTGATGGACTTCATCATAGGGTCTTTTAAAAGTGACTGGTATATAGTTGATGCATTTGTTTTAATTTTCCAAATTTGCCCTTATTTCTGGAATGGTCCCATTCAATTGGAAGATAGCAAAAATAAATTGTTTAGTCATAGAGAGAGGGAGACAGAAAGCAGGAAACTACATGACAGTTAAAAACTGAAATAGGAAAGATGTTAGAAGCTATTATTAAAGAAGGTATAGCAGGGAACTTAGATGACATCACGATAACCAGGCAGAGTCAACATGGTTTTGTGAAAGGGAGATCATGTTTGTCCAATGTGTTGGAGTTCCTTGTGCAGGTTATATTTATATTTTATTAAACAAATTACAAACAAACAGTTTACAAAAAACATTTACAGCTGTACATAAGAGACAGCAATGTTACAAGGGAGAGGAGCAGCAAAGCTAGGCCCCAAACCCTACCATTCAACCATTTTACAGGGAGATGAGGACAAACCTCAAATCCCAGTTCCACTTATGGCAAGACAGTGACAATGACATTTGTACATTAGACAATACTGTTACATACAAAGTGCAGACAATACAGATCCAGCACTTGTCCAGGTTATATGCTGCTGACGAACTGTGATTAAATTTCCAGAACACATTTGATAAAGTGCCACATAAAAGGTTTTTGGGGAAAATATAAACACATGATGTTAGGGGTAACGTATTGACATGGATAGAACATCGTCAAAAAGTGTGGTGCTGGAAAAGCATAGCTGGTCAGGCAGCATCAAGGAGCAGGAAAGTCTGTGTCAGGAACCTGATGGACTGCTTATGCCCGAAACGTTGACTCTCCTGCTCCGCGGATGCTGCCTGACCGGCTGTGCTTTTCCAGCACCACACGTTTTGACTCTGATCTCCAGCATCTGCAGTCCTCACTTTCTCCTAAGGGATAGAACATTGGCTGGTTAACAAAGAAGCAGAGATCAGGGATTAGTGCATCATTATCATGTTGGCAAAATATAATGAGTGGTGTGCTACAAGAGTTGTTGTGGGACTTGACTATTTAGAATTTATACAAATGACTTGGAAGAAAGGATGAAAAGCATGGTTGTAAAATTTGCTGATGATGCAAAAGATAGGGAGGTAATTAAATAGTCAAAGGGATATTTTGGTGAGTAGCCAAGGTCTTTTTCCTCGGGTGGGGAGTCCAAAACTAGAGGGCATAGGTTTAAGCTGAGATGAGAAAGATTTAAAAAGGACCTGAGGAGTAACATTTTTTTGTAGAGGGTGGTGAGTGTATGGGACAAGCTGTCAGAGGAAGTGGTGAAGACTGGTACAATTACAACATTTAAAAGGCATCGACGTGGGTACATGAATAGGAAGAGTTTAGAGAGATATGAGCCAAGTGCTGGCAAATGAGATTAAATCATACTGGGATATATGGTTGGTGTGAAAGAGTAGGACCAAAGGGTCTGTTTCCATACTGGATGACTCCATGACACTATATGATGACAACTGAAAAGTATAGATAGGTTAAGTGAGTAGACAAAGATATGACAAATAGAGTATTACGTTGAAAAGTGTGAAGTTGTCCATTTTGGCAGGGAGGTTAACATTCCATTACAGGTATGTCTGGTGGTCCTTCCGAGCATGTCTTCCTGCAGTCAGCGTTGAGCCAATATTGATCCCCTGACTTTGTGGTTGGTAATGGTGGAGTTGAAAATATGCTGGGCCATGAGATGATAACTTGTGGCAGAATACAGTTCTGTGGCTGCTAGTGGCACCAGCACCTTGTGGGTACCCATTTTGCAGGAGCTAAATCTAATCAAAATTTCATTTAGCTCCGTGCTTCTGATATGCAAAATGATGGCGGGTATCCTCAAGGTGAAGAAGGGATGTTGTCTCCTCAAAAGAGCTGTGTGTTAGCCACTCCTACTAATACTGTCATGGACAGGTGGATTTGGGTACGGGGAGATTGATAAGGGCAAGCTCAAGAATGTCGATTGTTTAGCAAGTTGCCCCTAATTGTCAGAGTAAACTTGCCAACCAATTGGCACCTTTGTCTCCTTTAGTATGAATTGTTGAGATAGTTTGACATTTTGACATTTTTGCATTTGTCCTGATGAGTGCAAGATGAAAAGTGTTGACAAAATATCTCTCTTTCAGCGAGTTTCAGCTGCTTTGGCACTTTAGAAATGATGATTAGAAGAGATGTATCTGAATCATGCCTTGCTTGTTTTGCAATATGTCCCAGTGAGGTATAATAGGACATGGCTCAGTGAGTCTTCATTTAAGTATGAGAACAGGGAAGAGGAACAGCTTCCTACATGGCTCTCTTAGCAAGATATGTCTGATTATTAAATTAGTATGCATCTTCAAAGATCTTCAATCACTCTCGCCCCGAAAAACATTACGTTTGAATTCATTTTAGAAGCTGCTGTAGCTTTAAGTTAGGAACTCATTTTCTCTAGACAGCAGAAATTATATTTTTAAAATTATCAAAACAATAGCAAATAATGGCTGCTGAAACCCTAGATGTTGACCTTGGATAGTTTAAGGGTAATGAGGGAAGTATCAACTTAACCACATCTGAAAGGGTTAACAGATGTGAATGCCAAGTTCAAAACTTGCCTGCCGATCTTCATATGGGAAAACTTGGGTGAATGAGAATTTGTATTTCAAGTGATCTAAGCCTTCAAAGCCTGATTATGATCCTATTACTTATCTGAAACCACTTACAGCCCTCGCAAGCAATAAGGGGTTGAAAATGTGCTGTTTGGAAACCAATACCAATTTCTAACCATGCAGTTTAACCTAAACCTTTGTCTTTTAAAATACTCTTTAATGAAGGTGAGGGCTTCGCTGCAGGTCCAGCATTTGATGCTGTTCCTATTTGCCTTGGAACTGAGCAGCTTGCTTGGTTGTGGCTGTGGGCACTTAAGAGTCAGCCATGTTGCTATGGATCTGGAGTCACATGGCGACCAGGCAGGTGAGTTTGGCTGATTTCAATGGCTCATGATTCCAAATTTTATGAATTCAATTTAAATTCTTCCATTATGAAGGGAAGACATAAGGTGGAAGCAGGGCAGTTGTTTCCACTGGCGGGTGAAACTAGAACTAGGGGCATAGGCTCAAACTAAGGGGAAGCAGATATAGGCCTGAGCTGAGGAGACGCTTCTTCACCCAAAGGGTTATGAATCTGTGGGATTCCCTGCCCAGTGAAGCAGTTGAGGATACCTCGTTGAATACTTTTAAGGAAAAGATAGTATTTTGAACGGTAAAGGAATTAAGGGTTATGGTGAATGGGCGGGCAAATGGAGCTGAGTCCACAAAAAGATATGCTGTGATCTTACTGAATGACGGAGCAGGCTCGATAGGCCAGATGGCCTACTCCTGCTCCTTACATTCTCATGTTCATTGGCCTTGCTTGAATTCAAACCCATGTCCCAGACAATTGGCCTCACCTTTGTGATTACTGAGTCCAAGGACATTGTCACTGCAGCATCATCTCCTCGTGCTGGCCCAATAGCGGAAAGGCAGCTCTCGGTCAACTCACCCATTGAGACATTCTGCAAGTGTGAGGCATTGCAGCTCTTGTGGTGTAGTGGTAATGTCCCCACCTTGGAGGTAGGAGGCCTAGGTATAGGTCGCATCTCCTCCAGAGGTGTTAGGAATTGGTTAATTAGCAAATATTTATTTTTCCTCCCCAACAAAAAAAATTGAGTAACCCACTATTAATTTTCATGCTTGTAGATATGTTGTGTATTAACATATCTACCAGTATGAACCTTGATGCTATTATAGAGCTCAGGAGTAAGTAAAACCTGAATCTGGATTGTGTGGCTTATAGGTAGAGATATTAGCACTGCACCACAAGAGACCCTTGTGCTACTGGCTTGCATTTAGCATGATATAATTCACAGCCAGGAGGTCTAGATTCAAGTCCCACCTACTCCAGAGATTTGTAAGAATGTTTCTGAACAGTTTGATCAAAAAACTTCCAATGAAGAGTATCCATTGGGCCCTTGTGGCATAGTGATCATGCTTCCCATATCTAAGGCAGGAGGCCTGGGTTCAAATCCCATCTGCTTCAGAGGTATAGCATATAATTTCTGAACCGGTTGCTTTACCAAAAAAATTTGGAAGAGCCCAACTGAGTTAATCTTTAATGCTTTGCAGATTGCAGTCCCCTGACTGTGAATCATTGATAATCATTGTCCTTAAGCATCAATTAAAAATCTTGCTATTGGTATTGATTCAATTCTTTGAATTTCAAATTATAGGCAAGAATAATAAGACAAATTGCAAATTTATTTATCAAGCGAGATGTAGTGAAATGGCATTAAAATGTGAAGAATTGCATTTATCTCGTCCACATCAATCTCTCATATTGCAAAAAAATTTAGGATATAATAAATTATTTTGGAAAGTAGTGACTATTCTTATTTGTCCCAATGTAGCAATGAAGTCTAGGAGGTGAAGTGGCTTCAGAATAAGTTCCTCCTGTATGCTGCAGCAGACATCAGATCCAGCCTATATCGATAGGCTGATTATACTATTCTTTGCCGCTCTACCTTATGAAAGGACGTATTCTTCAGTGAGTAGCACGTTCAAACCATGAAGGTAGAATATTTCATTTTAGGACTAGGATCCCAACATTTGGATGAAATGGGGTTTCTGATTGAACCGTGTTGTCTAGTCAACTGACAATGATTTCCCCTGAATTGGCTTGAAGGTGCACACTGCCTTCAATTGAGGACAGGGGTTGGGTTCTCGAGGTTGGAGAGTGGAGCTACAGCCTACAATGAAAGGGTTATAGAAACTAAGAGAACCTATCCATCTTGAGATATAACTCTCACCATTTTTAGAACTGACCCAGCCACAACGAGAGTATGGTGTCCAATTCATGACACCACATTTTAGGAAGGATAGGAAGACTTTCGAGTGGGGGGAGCAGTACTAAAACGAGAATGGATCCAGGGACTTCAATCCCATGAATAGACTGGAGAAGCTGGGTTTGGGGACGAGGAGATGGAGAGGAGCTTTGCTCAAGGAGTTCCAAATCATAAGGGATTTAGAGAGAATAGACAGAGAGAAATGGTTTACATTGGAGCAAGAATTAAGAGCAAGGGCATACAGATATTAGGTGATTGACAAAACAACTGAAGATGAAATGAGGAAAATATTTACTTCCACCGTGCATCTGGATTTAGTGTGTGGTGGAGCCAGATTCAACCCTGGATTTTCAGAAAGAATTGGTGAATTATCTGAAGAGGAATGATTTGCAATTGGAAAAGGTGTGGGCAAGAATGAAATTCCTCTTGCATAGACGTAGCGTGGGCCAAATGACTCTGTGTACTAAACGTTTTGTGATTGTGTGTATGGCCTTTGAATAATGGCATCAACAACTAGTGAAGGTGAAGCAACACTTAACCTTCACTTTGTGCAATCTAATTTACTGCATTTATTTCTCACAATGTGCTCTCCTCTACTTTGGGGAAATGAAGCGTAGACTGGGTGACCACTTTGTAGAACACCTACGTTCTGTCCACAAAAGCTTCCTGAGTCTCCAATTGCCTACCATTTTAATGCATCACCTTGTTCCCTGGCCAATAACTCTGTCTCATGTTTCCTGCAGTGCTCCTGCGAAGCTCAGTGTAAGCTGAAAGAACAGCACCTCATTTTCCACTTGGAAATGCGACAGCTGCCTAGTGCTATAGTATTAAAGGGCTTAGATGGAGAGGAATTTGTTAAGTATCTGTAAGAAAATTTTCTGATTCAATATGTGGATGTACCTACCAGAGAAGGTGCAAGACTTGACCTACTCTTGGGAAATAAGGCAGGGCAGGTGACTGTAACATCGAGTCTCCAGCTCCTCGGATGCTGCCTGACCTGCTGTGCTTTTCCAGCGCCACACTCCCGACTCTGATCTCCAGCATCTGCAGTCCACACTTTCTCCCAGGTGACTGAGGTGACAATAGGGGAGCACTTTGGGTCCAGTGACCATAATTCTATTAGTTTTACGATAGTGATGGAAAAGGAAAGACTGGATCTAAAAATTAAAGTTCTAAATTTGAAAAAGGCAAATTATTAGGCAAGAAGTTTCAAAAGTTGATGGGGTGGGGGGTGCGGATTTTCACAGGTAAAGGGATGACTGGAAAATGGGAAGCCTTCAGAAATGAGGTAAGGATAGTCCAGAGACAGTATGTTCCTGTTAGGGTGAAGGGCATGGCTGGTAGCTGTAAGGAATACTGGATGATGAGTGAAATTGATGAAAAATAAGAAGGAAGCAAATGTCAGATATAACAACAGGGATCAAATGAATCCCTAGAAAAGTGTAAAGGCAATAGAAGGATACACAAGAGGTAAATCAGGAGGGTAAAAGGGGAACACGAGATAGCTTGGGAAAATAGGGTTGAGCAGAATCCAAAGGGTTTTTATAAATACATCAAGGACAAAAGAGTAATGCGAGAGAGAATAAGTGCTCCTTAAAGATCAGCAAGGTGTGGAACTGCGGGAGATGGGGGAGATACTAAATGAGTATTTTGCATCAGTGTTTACTGTGGGGAAGGATATGGAATATCGAGAATGTGGGGAAATAGTATCGACATTTTGAAAATAATGTCCATGTTATAGAGGTGGAGGTGCTGGATGGCTTAAAACGCACTAACAAAGTGGATAAATCCCCAGGACCTGATCAGGTGTACCCTAGAACTCTGTGGGAAGATGGGAAGTGATTACTGGGTACCTTGCTGAAATATTTGAATAGTTGATAGTCACAGGTGAGGTGCCGGAAGACTGGAGTTTGGCTTACTTGGTGCCACTATTTAAGTAATGTGGTAAGGAAAAGCCAGGGAACTATAGATGGATGAGCCTGACATCAGTGGTGGGCAAATTGTTGGGACAGGGACAGGATTTTCATGTATTTGGGAAAACAAGGACTGATCAGGGATAGCCAGCATAGATTTGTGTGTGAGAAATTGTGTCTCACAAACTTGATTGAGTTTTTGAAGAAGTAACAAAGAGGATTGATGAGGGTAGAGTGGTGAATGTGATCTATACGGACTTCAGTAAGGCGTTCAACAAGGTTCCCATGGGAGACTGGCCACCCCAAGGTTAGATCACATGGAATACAGGGAGATCAAGCCATTTGGATATAGAACTGGCTCAAGGGTAGAAGGGTGGTGGTGGAGGGTTGCTTTTCAGCCTGGAGACCTGTGACCATTGGAGTACCACAAGCATGGTGCTGGGTCCACCACTTTTCGTCATTTATATAAATAATTTGGATGTGAACATAGGAAGTATAGTTAGTAAGTTTGCAGAAGACACCAAAATTGGAGGTGTAGTGGACAGCGAAGAAGGTTACCCCAGGACCTTGATCAGATGGACCAATGAGCTGAGAAATGGCAGATGGAGTTCAATTTAGATAAATGTGAGGTGCTGCATTTTGGAAAGGCAAATCAGGGCAGGGCTTATACATTTAATGGTAAGGTCCTGGGGAGTGTTGCTGCACAAAGGAACCTTGGAGAGCAGATTCATAGCTCCTTGAAAGTGGATTCCCAGTTATGATTTGGAAATGTCAGTGTTGGACTCAGGTGTACAAAGTTTAAAAATCACACAACACCAGATTATAGTCCAACAGGTTTAATTGGAAACACACTAGCTTCTCCTTCATCAGGTTCATCACAACCACCTGATGAAGGAGCGTCGCTCCGAAAGCTAGTGCTTCCAATTAAACCTGTTGGACTATAACCTGGTGTTGTGTGATTTTTAACTTTGATTCCCAGTTAGATAGGATCGTGAAGAAGGTATTTGGTATACTCCCCTTTATTGATCAGACCTTTTCTGTATAGGAGTTGAGAGGTCGTGTTGTGGACATTGGTTAGGCTATGTACAGGTCATGTACAGGACATCGGTTAGGCTACTTCTAGAATATTGTGTGCTATTCTGGTCTCCGTGGTATAGGAAGGCTGGGGACGTGACCTTATAGAGGTTTATAAAATCATGAAGGGCATGGATAGGATGAATAGTCAATATCTTTTTCCTGGAATGTGGGAGTCCAAAACTAGAGGCCGTAGGACAAAGGTGAGAGGGGGAAGGTTTAAAAGGGGCCTAAGGGACAATTTTTTTTCTTGGAGATTGGTGCATATATAGAATGAGGAAGTGGTGGAGGCTGGTACAATGACAACATTTAAAAGGCATTTGGATGGGTATATGAAAATGAAGGATTTAGAGGGATTTTGGCCAAATGGTGTCAAATGGGACTAGATTAATTTAGGGTATCTGGTTGGCATGGACGAGTTGGAGCGAAGGGTCTGTTTCTATGTTGTACATCTCTATGACTCAATAATTTCAACAATGTTAGGGCTTGACGCACTTTCTCCCATCTCTTTACCCCAACACCAGGCCTGTTGTCACATGGTCTATTACACAATTCCCATGAATTGTTCCCATTCTTGAAGGCTGATTGCTACCCATTCCTTTGTCTGTTCTAATGTTCTTCTCTCTCTTTAGGCTCTATCTCCACCTATTGTTTGCTCCTTATCCCCTCCCCCCACCCTGAATTCTGCATAAACTACAACCTTTTCATTCGTCACAGTCAGTTCTGAGGAAGGGAGACAGGACCCGATTTCTCTCCAGAGATGCTGCCAGACCTGCTGAGATTTTCCAACAATCTCTGGTTTTGTTGTCAACAATTTGTGTTCTTTTTGAATGGAGCTGCAGTTTTTTCATTATGAAAGTTCACGTTTCCAGTGATCATGACATTCCTGAAGAGCAAACGTCATCAGAGTAAACAAACAAAAGAAAATATGTGACTTTTCAGAGTAAAATTGCTGCGGATTTGCATGTGGCTGGTAGAGTTGCTGTTTATTTGGTAATGATTTTTTTAACCTCCAACCCAGTTATTGGAGATGACTTGCTTCTTATGCAGGTACAAGGGAGAGATTTACTGCACTAAAGGTCTTGAAATCATTTTCAGGCATTTTTAGGTATGGATCATTAGTGATAAGTAAGGTTCTGTATTTTTAAAATGTCATCGTCTTGTGGGAGACAGTTGAAGTTTTGTCCTTTGGAGCCCAGCATTACAGCTGTCTGTTTACACTGTTGTGGTTTCAGTCATAGTCAGTGACATTTACATGGTATTTTTGCATCCGTGTTACTGGAACCAGGATTTTCTCACAAACAATCTGAAGGAGTTGTCTCGACAAATATTCTTAAGTAAATAAACATGTTTCACGTCACACAGTACCTTGGCTCATTAAGCAATTATCATTCATCTGTGTTAGTAATGGTGCAGGCATAGAGCAACATGTGATAGTCAAACAGCTGCTAAGAAAGGCAGGGCCAGTGTCAGCCCAGCACAATACATACAGTCGAAATGTGTGGCACTGGAAGAGCACAGAAGGTCAAGCAGCATCCGAGGATCAGGAGAGTCAACGTTTCAGGCATAAGCCCTTCATCAGGAATGTGGAGGGGGAAGGGGGCTGAGAGATAAATAGAGAGGTGGGACTTGGGGGTAGGTAGCTGGGAAGGTGACAGGTGGATGCAGGTGGGGGACTGATTGATCGCTCAGTGGGGAGGGTGTAGTGGATAGGTGGGAAGAAAGATGGACAGGTGGAACAAGTCAGGAGGGTGGTGCCAGGTTGGAGGGTTGGATCTGGAATTACGGGACATTTGGAATCTAGTGAAGTCGATGCTGATGCTGTGTGTTTGAAGGGTCTCAAGGTGGAAGATGAGGCATTCATCCTCCAGTTGGCGGGTGGCTTGGATTTGGCGGTGGAGGCCTAGCATTTGTCCTTGAGGGAATGGGAGGAGGAATTGAAGTGGTCGACTACAGGGCAGTGGGGTTGTTTGGTGCGTGTGTCCCAGACATGTTCCCTGAAGCACTCTGTGTGCATGATGTATAAGCCAGCACAGCATATAACAAATGTCAATGGCAGCACTGAATTGCCAGACCAATCAAATTAAGCACCAGAGTTGCACTGGATTGCTCTCTCATGAGGGAGAGTGAGAGAAAGGCAACTGGTGGGAGTTTAGATTAGGTAAAAACAATGACTGCAGATGCTGGAAACCAGATTTTGGATTAGTGGTACTGGACGAGCACAGCAGTTCAGGCAGCATCCGAAGAGCAGCAAAATCGGTGTTTCGGGCAAAACCCCTTCATCAGGGCTGAAGGGCTTTTGCCCGAAACGTCAATTTTGCTGCTCCTCGGATGCTGCCTGAACTGCTGTGCTCGTCCAGCACCATTAATCCGAAAAAAGGGAGTTTAGATTAGATTCCCTACAGTGTGGAAACAGGCCCTTCAGCCCAACAAGTCCACACCGACCCTCTGAAGAGTAACCCACCCAGTCCTATTTCCCTCTGACTAATGCACCTAACACTATGGGCAATTTAGCATGGCCAATTCATCTGACCTGCACATCTTTGTGACTGTGGGAGGAAACCGGAGCACCCGGAGGAAACCCACGCAGACACGGGGAGAATGTGCAAACTCCACACAGACAGTCACCCAAGGTGGGAATCAAACCCAGGTCCCTGGCACTGTGAGGCAGCAGTGCTAACCACTGAGCCACCGTGCCACCCAAAGGTCTCCATGCCTCAGGCAAAGGGAGAGGTTGAGAAGGAGAGGCTTTCATGGTAACCTCAGCTAGTGATGGGGATTGAACCCATACTGTTGTCATTATATTTCCAAGCAGCCATCCAGCTGACTGAGCTAACCCACCCCAACCTAACCAACTGTTGATGTTTAGAGCAATACGTTAGTCCTTCATCTCTCAGCTAACTCTTCACTAAAATGATCCAAAACTGAACGTACTTCCTTGATCCCCCTGTAACATTGTGCCTTTCCTGATTTTAATCACTCCATCACTATGCCTGTTTCAGCTTCCAGCGTCCTAAACTCTACAATTCTCTCCCTAAATTCTCTCACTGCTATCATTAAGGTGCTCCACTTATTTTAACAAGGTTTTGATTGTGTGTCCTAACATCACCTTATGTGAATTGATATAACATTTTCTTTGATAATTCTCCTCCAGAGCACTTTGGGACATTTCACTTGCCTTCGGTGTTTGATGTTCCTTTGCTCATTGGCGTAATAACAAGACTGGAGCACTTTCAAACTATGCAATATTACATTGTCAATTCAACCCTAGTGATGTCATGACAACACACTCCCATTCATGTTAACATGTTATTCTGTCATGATGCCACACTGCCATGTCAAATCACTGACCACAACTGTGGTTAACAACAACTCGATGTTTCAAAGTGTTTTATTGCAACATTTTGGAACAAAATTTGACACTAAGGCATGAAAGGAGACATTAGGACACGTAGCTAAAAGCTTGTTCAAAAGGTTAGCTTTAAAAGAGCAGGTGAATCGACGTTTCGGGCATAAGCCCTTCATCAGGAATGAGGTTTGTGGGCCGGGGGGTCTTAGAGATAAATGGGAGGGGGTGGGGATGGGGCGAAGGTAGCTGGTAATGCGATAGGTAGATGAAGGTGGGCGAGAAGCATTCTCATTCGTATTGTCTGTGGTTTAGGAAAGATTAGACTCATTGGGCCAAGTGCATGTGGAGTGGTTTGGAAGGTCCTTAGGCTATGGAAGGTGTTAAAGAAATGCAAGTTTTACGAGTTCCTTGCTTTTAATTTATGCATAAGCCGTGGCTCCCTGCAAAAAAAGGGAAAATGAAAGAAAACAAAATCTAAATCCAAGAAGGGCTGAATGTTAAAAACTAGTTCTAAAAAATGTACTGCAAATCTGGATCAGAAAGACACAGTTCCTTTCTTAACTACATCAGTGATGTTATAAATTGCGCCCAACTTCATTGATGTGGTTATAATATTTTAAATTAACTGACACTTCTTCAACGGGACCAGCTTTAGCTGATTTGGATTTCTGGTGCTCAATTATTTTTTCAAATCTTGGGAACCACAGACTGAAAGGGCAAAGACATTGACTCTAATATATTGACCCTGTGTATGCATCTCCAATATTGTTCCCATTCTGATGAAGTGTCACTATACTCAAAGTGTTAGCTTGCTGTCTCTCCATGGGTGCTGCCTGACCCACTGTGACCTGCAGGATTTTTTGATTTCAATACAGATTTCAACATCTGCAGTAATTTGCTCCTATATTGAAAACTGGTTGGATTGATATTGCACACTGCATTTTAATTACTGTTAACTGTTATGTTATCAGTAAAGTCCATTGCATGTAATTCTTACTGAAGGTTTTATTTGGGGATAAATGGTGTATGCAAGGTGATAACTCCATTATCATCAAATTTTTCCAAATAAGCTGACTTTGTCCTGCTGTGTGTTTGAAGGGTTGTCCTAATAGCCCGTTGTGAATTTGGCAGAACATCTGTAAGAATCTCCCAGAAGAGATCTAGGTGCCACCTAGTCTTTTACTTGGAGTTCCAACCAACTTTCGATGGCCTACTGATATTGTTGTTGGATTGCTGACCCAGTTAATGTTCTGGGGGCCCAGGCTTGAATCCCATCATGGCAGATGTTGGAATGTGAATTCAATTTAAAAAATGTGGATTTACTATCTAATGATGACCATGAGTCCATTGTTGGGAAAACCCCATCTGGTTCACTAATATCCTTTAGGGAAGGAAACTGCCATCCTTTCCTGGTCTGACCTACATATGAATCCAGACCCACAGCAATGTGGTTGGCTCTTGACTATCCACTAGACAATTAGGGATGAGCAGAGTCAAAAAGTGTGGTGCTAGAAAAGCACAGCAGGAGATATAGCATCTGAGGAGCAAAAGAGTTGACGTTTTGAGCATAAGCTCTTCATTAGAAATGCCATCTGACCGTCTGTGCATTTCCAGCACCACATTTTTTAACTCTGATCTCCAGCATCTGCAGTCCTCAGTGTTTCCTAGTCCAGGATGGGCAATAAATGCTGGCCAAGCCAGCGGGTGCCCTCATTCCGTGAATGAATAAATGTTTAAGAAAAGGTCATAGTTGCACTTCACATGCCCCTTCACACTACAGGTGCAGCCCCGCTCTCTACAGGAATGTGTCGGATTGAATGCTTGTTTCTCCATTGGCCAGATTTCAACTGTAGCTCGTTTTAACCCAGCCAGGTCTCTAGACAAACTCTACAACTTTGTCGAGTGCTCCGGCTTGCACCTGATTCTCGGTCTGAACGCCTTGCTGAGGAACCCCGACAACTCCTGGAACGGTTCCAGTGGCCTGAGTCTTCTCAAGTACTGTGCAGGCAAGAAGTACAACATCTCCTGGGAGCTTGGAAACGGTAAGTGAGCTTCTCCGCCCACTCAGCAATGTCAGCGGGAAGGCTAAAGGGCCTATCGAGAAGTCAGGGTTTCTAAAAACCAGACGGTGCTCAGATTTGGTGAGAGATGGTATTTCTGGAAAAGCGCAGCAGGTCGAACAGCATTCAAGGAGCAGGAAAGTCAACATTTCAGGCAACTCCTCAGATGCTCTCTGACCTGCCGTGCTTTACCCAGCTCCACATATATTGACTCTGGTTTCCAGCATCTGCAATCCTTCCTGTCTCCGAGATGATTCTTCTGCTCATGGGGGTGATTAAATCTACCAGGTGGTCACCGATAAGTTGAAAGAAATTCCTTTTGTCAGGGAAGGATTACATCCTGGAAATTGCCTCAGCAGGGAGTCACATGGCATTGCAGGGGAAGCTAGTTGGTCGGAATGTCCTTTTTCTGTGTTCTGCATTCCATATAGTTCTCAGTAACATTAGCACCACATCCACAAGCAGCCACTCCCTCCACCATCAATGCTCAGTATCAGTGGTGTGTACGATCTACAAGATTCAGTGCAGTAACTCAGCAAGGCTTCTTTGTCAGCCTCTTCCAAACCCACATCATTTCCATTTTAGAAGGACAAGGGCAACAGATACATGGGAACACCACCCTCTGCAAGTTCACCTCCAAGCCACTTGCCACCCCAACTTGGAAATATGCCACCCTTCCTACAGTGACATTGGGACAAAATCCTGGAATTCCCTCCCTCAGGGCATTGTGGGTCAACCCACAGCACGTGGACTGCAGCTGGTTGAAGAAGACAACTCATCGCCACCTTCTCAAGGGGCAACTGAGGACGCGGCATTAGATACTGACCCAGACAGTGATATTCAGGTCCCACAAATGAATTAAACAAAATCTCTGGCTTTTAGGGGAGGCCACAGCATAGTGGTATTATCACTGGACTGTTATTCCAGAGATCCAGTTAATGTTCTGAAGACCCAGAACATGGCAAATGAGGGATTTTGAATTCAATAAAAATCTGGAATTAGGAGTTTAATAATGACTATGAATCCTTTAGGGAAAGAAACTGGCATCTTTACCTGGTCTGGCTTCCATGGAAATCCAGACCCACAGCAATGTGGTTGACTCTTGACTGCTCTCTGGGCAATAAATGCTGACCTAGCCAGTGATGCTGACATCCTGTGAATGAATAAAATTTAAAAACATAGTTTTGCTCTGGTATGAAGGCTTTTCACTACCATTATCAGCACAGACTGCAAACTGTAGCTTGGTATGATGTGACCTAACACACACTTGGGGAATGACAGCTATATTTTCGTGAGAGAGACCCAATGTAGTGTATCGACCTCGGGTATAAAAGTTAATATAAATAAATCTCCCAGCCAACTAACCTTTGGAAACAGGAAATTTACAAATGTCAGCAGCTGGACCAGCTAAAAGCTAAGTCTGGAATCTTAAAATGTGCGTTGCAGGCTTCAGTATTCATTCCGAAATGTGGATAATTTTAACCAAGGGGAACTTTGTAGTATCATTGCTTAGAAGATGGCAATTGAATGGATTGGTACAGTCCACAGTTGATTGGATTGTGGAAGATTGGACTCATTGGATCAAATGTTTATTCCATTCGTCCTTCGATACAGGAGTGTATCATTACCCTGAAGAGCATTCCCATTGAAAGAAATGAATAAAGAGTGCTGGTAATACAGTGGTGTGCAGGGAGACTTGGCAAATATTCTTATTTCTCATATGACCAGTCTACACCTATAAATGTACATGTGACCGTATCAATCTGGAGAAGGAGCAGGTCATTTGACACTTGAGCCTGTTTTGCCATTCACAAAGATCATGGCTGCTCTGATTGTAATGTCAACTTTATAGTGCTGTCTACCCATCTTGACCTTTGACTCAGTTAGTCAAGTATCTACCTATTCAAAAACCCTCACCTCTACTGCTGTCTGGGGAAGAGAGTCTGAGGACACGTAATTCTCTGAGAAAAAAAAGGTTCTCTGTCTTTCATGAGGATACCTTATTTCTAGACAGTGTCCCCTAGTTCAAGTCTCTCATAAAAAGGGAACTATCCTTTCAGCGTCCACCCTATCAAATCCTCTTAGGACCTTCAACCTCTCAATAGGATGACCACTTATTCTACTGAACCCCAATGGATACAGGTCCAATCCATTCAATTGCTCCTGGTAAAGTAACTCCCACATACTAGGTATCAGTCCAGTGAACCTTCTCTGAATTGCTTCACCTGCATTTATATCCTTTCTTAGATAAGGAGATCATGTGGACACAGATCCTGGATGTGGTCTCTGCAATGCCTTGCAGCAAGACATTCCATATTTTATATTCCCTTGGAATAAACAACAACAATCCATTTGCCATCCTAATCTATCTGTTTACCAACTTTAAGTGATTCATGTCACTACACCCAGATCCCTCTGTACCTCAGAGTTCTGCCATCTCTTGCCATTTAAATAATATGCTGGTTTACTGTTTTTCCCTCTAAAATGGACAGTTTCACATTTTTCTGTACTACATTTCATCTGTCATTTGACTTATTCTATCTCTATCCCTTTGCAGACTCCTTATCCCCTCTTCACGACTTACTTTCCACATATCTTTGTATCATAATCAAACTTAACAGCCATTTGGTGCCCTCGCCCAAGTTACCCATTTAATTTTAAATAGTTGAGGCCCCAGTAATGATCCCTGTGGTGCACCATTAGTCACATCTTGCTAACCCAACAATGGCCACCAGGCGAGCAATCCAGGATCTCAAGCTAAGTCTGTGAGCAATGGTACAATTTGGATTAATGAAAATCTGGTATTAAATGCTTGCCTAATGGTGATCGCATGACTGTTATTGACTGTTGTAAAATCTTGTCTGGGTCACCACTGTCAACTGAGGAAGTAAATATTTCATCTTACTAGACCTGGCCTACATATAACTCGAGACATCGAGCAATGTGGTTGACACTTAACTGCCCTCTGAAATTGCCCTAGCAAACCAATCAGTTCTGATGGCAACAAGGGGTGAGCAATAATGATGAAGCCCTTCCTGATGAAGGGCTTTTGCCTGAAACATCGATTTTCCTGGTCCTCGGATGCTGCCTGACCTGCTGTGCTTTTCCAGCACCACTCTAATCTAGACTCTGATCTCCAGCATCTGCAGTCCTCACTTTACGAGCAATAAATATTGGCCCATCCAGTGATGCTTGTACCTCAAGTATGAATATTAAAAAACAATATATGCCTATTGTTTGTTCCCTGTTAGCTGCCCGGTCATTTACCATATTATCTGCTACACCATGAGCTGTTGTTTTGAGTAGTAACCTTTGACCTAACACCCTGTTAAATGTGTTCTGAAAATCTAAGTACAACACATCTGCAAGGTACCCCCCCCCTTATCCATGTTCTTCAGAGGACTCCAATAGGTTAGTCAAATGTGAGTATGCTTTCACAAAACTGTGTTGACTCTGCCTGATTGCATTGGGAGTTTCGAAGTCCCCTGCTAGATCTGCCTTATGACTAGATTCCAACATTTTCCCTGTGACAATACTAAGCTGACTGAACTGTAGTTTCCTGTTGTCCGTCTCCTTCTTTTCTTGAATAGAGGTGTCACAGTCACTGTTTTCCAATCCAATTGGACAATTCCAGAATTGAGGAAAGTTTGGATAATGTAAACAAATGCATCAGTTATTTTAGCAACCGCTGCTTTTAAGACCCTAGGATGATGTCCATCAGGCCCTGGGGACTTTTCTGCTTTTAGTTTTAATATTTGCTTCTAGATTTTATTATAGATGACTTTGTAACTATTCTGGAATACCAAGGCAAGGCCTGTTTAGGTAGAAAATTCTGTTTGGATTGTAATCTTGAAAACTTGAGCACATGACATCTTGACTCCCATTACTTACCCTCTCACTGCTGCTATTGCACTATAAACTATCTATCTCCAAAGAAAGCTAACTTCCCAAACCATACTGGGGATGGGAGGGGTTAGGTTAACTCTTTCCTTATTCCACTCCCTACAACATTTGAATTTAAAAGGAAGGTGACGTTGCCACTTTATATAACTAGCTCAATCATGATCTTACTGAAGGGAGAGCAGGTACACGGGGCCAATTAGACTGCTCCTGTTCCTATTCCTTATGGGTCTTATGGATAATCTCAATGTAAAACCTGAAATTTTCACTTGCACCATAATTCACCATCACATTGGGAAAAAGCTTCAAGAAATGGATGAACAAGGTTAACCCAGAAAGAAGCAGCATGATATTTTAGAGGGCTGCAAAATCAGACATTGCGAGGAAAACTTAGCAGGTGTGTGGACAGAGAAAGCAGAGTTAACATTTTGAGATCTGAGGAAGGGTCAATCCACAGATGCTGCTGAGCTTTTCCAGCAATTTCTGATTTTGTCTCCTTACCATTTGGGAGTTTCGAAGCCCCCTGCTACATCTGTGACCTTTCTTCGATACTGATTGTAGCTAGGAAGAGCTTTGTATATATGCTAGAAAAGGTTGGGGGGGGGGGAAGAAAGAAGGTAGAGATGGAGCCCAGATAGAGACAGCGACAGTTGGACAGACAAAGGAAAGAGTAGAGGTCAGTCTGGGAGAATCAATATCTGCTGATGGGGACAGTGGGTTGCTTGTGGTAGCAGCCCATATGATGACAAGGCATGGTGTGTGGGGGATGGGGTAAGGACATGGGAGAAGGTGTTCAGGCCCTAAAATTATTGAACGTGACGTTGAGTCCAGAAGGTTGCCGAGTCCCCGAGCGGAAAATGTGGTGTTGTTCTTCCAGCTTGCCCTGTTGCTGTTAGATATTAGCGCTAACTTGGTCTGCGTGTGACAGCAAAGTGCATGCAGCATGCACACCCGGTGTGTCGATTTCACGCACACAAACACTGATGTTTTAATCAAAGCAGAACCATTCTGATTTTATGTATGTGCTGTTAGATTGACAAGTTTATGGCAAACTTGTGGGCATGCTGGCTAATGCTCCACCAATTTGTCTGCATTGATGAGACATTACATCTGTTTGTGGTCTTGGAGTCGATACAGGGACACACCAGATTAGACTGAGCGACTTTACACTGCAAACGCGTTCTGGCCTCTCCGAAAGGTCACAGCTGAAAGCTGGGCGGTCGGGCGGTGGTGTTGGTGGGGGGGTGGGGGGGCGTGGGGCAATACAAATACTCTCTGGGCTAACAATGACTAATGCGCAAAATGTGGTAAAACGTTTTGAAGAAGGGATTTTTTTTATGCTCTGATGATCAGACACCAGCGAGAAATGGAAGGTTCCTCGGAGTTCAAGTTGCACCAGTTCACTGAAAGCCTTCAGCGTAATCTGTTCATTCTAAAATACTTAGATTTGCTTAGAAGAGTGAGAAAATAAACAAAAATCTTCAGACTGAGCACACCAGGCCCTCTTTACTACTGCTGACTTGTATTAATAATTCATACAATTCCTACAGTGCAGATAGAGCTCATTCAGCCCATCAGATCTGCACCAACCATCTGAAGAGCATCCCATCCATCCCTTTAACACTACATTCCCATTGACTAACCCACCCAGCCTGCACATCCCTGGATGCTATGGGGCAATTTAGCATGGCCAATCCAGCCAACCATTATACCTTTGGACTGTGGAGGGAATTGTGCAGACACGGGGAGACTGTGCAAACTCCTCACAGACATTCATCTGAGGCTGGAATTGAACCCCGGTCCCTGGTGCTGTGAGGCTGCAGTGCTAACCACTGTGCCGCCCTACCAATGGCTAACAACTAGCTGTATTACTGTATTAATAACCAGTTGCCTACAGTTGGTAAAGAGGCCCAGCCTTGGTACTTAAGCAATTTGAGCAAAGGAATAGGTGCAGGTCATTTAGTTTCTGAAGTCCTTCAGTTCATGGCTGAACTGTATCAGAATTCCATCTAACAGTCTATCGGAAAAGGCACACCTCGTTTTGCTCCATGCAGTGACACTTCTGTCAAACAACAGTGCGCTTGATCTTTGGAATATATTTATTTTAAAGGGTGAGTGCAGATAATTGTCATCTGGAAGAAAAGATTCAGCTGAAGAATGGCATTTCACAGCATGGCTCGGGTTAATATCTCTCGGGTGTTCGATGTAGAATACTGGGAGGATATTTTTACACGTCTCAGACATTTCACTTTATCTCTTGGTGCCCTGCACTGACAGATTGAACCCCTTCAAGTTACACAGCCTTGGGGTCTCGGCAGTCTGTCACATTTTGGAATGGAATAGGTGTCAATTACAACCAGGTATATTCCTGCCACGCCTGGGCAAGGTGAGGGAGGGGGGGTTTGGTGGTGTGCAGTTGGCAAGGGTGGGAGGGGAGGAGAAGGAGAGAGGTGGGTTCACAGTGACCTTCTGCAATAGTTGGAAAATGAGAAAAGAGACTCTCATTGCCATTGTGAAAAGATCAACGTCAGGTTAAATCCATTTCAAATGTTGCACAGAAAGAGAGGTTGACTGTTCTTCAGTGTCCTATTCTGAGTAGCTTAACACATTTTATGGGGCATTTTCCTTCTGTTACATCCCATGTATTGGACCATGTTGATGCAACATGTAGAGAATCGTTTGGAAAGAATTACAGACCCACGAAGGAGACACCTGATTTGTAGAATTCCCACAGCAAGGTAGCAGGCCATTCAACCCATTGAGTCCACACCGACCCTCTGAAGAGCATCCCACCCACATCCACCCATCCCGGTAATCCTTCATTCCCAATGGCCAATCCATCTAGTCTAAACCTCCGTGGATGCTACAGTGCAATTTAGCATGGCCCAAATCCTGATGAAGAGCTTATGCCCAAAACGTCGATTCTCCTGCTCCTCGGATGCTGCCTGACCGGCTGTGCTTTTCCAGAAACACACTCTTGACTCTGATCTCCAGCATCTGCAGTCCTGAATTTCTCCCAATCCACCGAACCAGCATATTGTTGGACTGTGGGAGGAAGCCAGAGCACCTGTTCGAGAGAAGAAGGTTGAGAAGTGACTTAATAGAGCCATATAAGATAATCAGAGGGTTAGATAGGGTGGACAGGGAGAGCCTTTTTCCAAGAATGGCAATGGCGAGCACAAGGGGGCATAGCTTTAATTTGAGGGGTGATAGATATAGGACAGAATCAGAGGTAGTTTCTTTACTCAGAGAGTCGTAAGGGTATGGAATGCTTTGCCTACAATGGTAGTAGATTCGCCAACTTTAAGTACATTTAAGTCGTCATTGGACAAGCATGTGGAACGTACATGGAATAGTGTAGGTTAGATGGGCTAATGCTAAAGGGGACTGATGACCAGAAGACATGAAGGTTAAATAGTTTGTATGTGGACTGGATTCTGATTTATAGGCGGAGTGGCTGCTATGTTACAGGATTAAAAAGCCAGAGATCTGGGCTATTGTAATGATGAAGTATGATGAATTCAAATAACTACATAACAGCTAAGGAGCTTAAATTGAATTCATTGATTTAATCTGGAATACGTAGCTAATATGACTAATACTGACTGTGAAAATACTAGTCATGAAAAAGGAGCCATCTGTCCTTTGGGGAATGTTTTCTGCTGCTCTTACCTGGCTGATATGTGACTTCACATCCAGAGGAATGATGTACGTTTATAAGGCCTTCTGAAAGATTGGAAATATGTTGGGCTTGGCAGTGACACCATTTCCTGTGAATGAATTAAGAAAAATCCCTGGTTCTTTGAACCAAATTTGGTTGCTTTGGACTGTTTATGCAGCACTTTTCCTCAAACATTAAATCTACTGGATCAAGTCTGAGTTAGGATAGAATGCCATCATCTACAGGTCAATGTGCTAAGTGGTCTTTTCCCTGCTTTTTTAGAGTGATAGAAATGTACTGCACAGAAACAGACCCTTCAGTGCAACTGGTCCATGCCAACCAGTTATCCTAAATTAATCTAATTCCCATTTGCCAGCACTTGGTCTATATCCCTCTAAACCCTTCCTATTCATGTACCCGTCCAGATGTCTTTTAAATGTTGTCATTGTATCAACTTCTGCCACTTCCTCTGGCAGCTCATTCCATATACGCACCATCATTTGCGTGAAAAAGTTGCCCCTTAGGTCCCTTTGAAATCTTTCCCTTCATACCTTAAACCTAAGCCCTCTAGTTTTGGACTCCCCCATCCCAGGGAAAAGACCTTGTCTATTCACCCTATCCATGCTCCTCATGATTTTATAAACTTCTATCAGGTCTCTCCTCAACCTCCGACACTCCAGGAAAAACAGCCCCAGCCTATTCAGCCTCTCCCTATAGCTCAAATCTTCCCCAACCCTGGCAACATCCTTGTAAATCTTTCAGAACCCTTTCAAGTCACACAACATCCTTCCTATAGCAGGGAGACCAGAATTACACTCAACATTCCAAAGGTAGCCTAACCTTCAGCTGCATTTCTCTGGAATCAGGTTCTCCTTTTTTCTTCAGAAGGTATTTATTCTTAAATATCTGGGCTCCTTTCACCACAGTCTCAGCAAGAAGCAGCTTCTCTGAAGAAGGATTGCGGACAGATCTCCTTCAGACCATCTCAGCCCACTTCATTTCAGGATCTTTGCACCCTCAGTTTACGTGCCAATTGAACTTCACTCAAAAGTGATTTCTTTTTGGCTGAGCATGAACATTCAACTTACACAGCATGAGTCACTGAATTATTGCAAATTAAACAAATGTAACTTGAGGAATGTGCAAAATAAACAGAATAGCAACACTAAATCAACTGAAAACACTCTCAGATAAGTAGAAATTGAGAAAATTACTACCGACAGTCAAACATGTCACCATCAAGTTTCCCATATGTGTTCCCTGCATCCAATGTCAGTGTAAAATCAGCCGCTCTAGGAATTTCTTTCAGATCCAGCACCTCTTATAATTTATCTACAACACCCAATTATTTACTGCTTTCCAAAATATCCAATCTCCTGCATTACAAAGCCGTCTTTTTCTTGGCATCCTGAAACCTGAACGTGCCTTTAATGGCAGTTGAGCCTTACATTCTACCTACAATATTGTAGAAATGTCGACTAAGCATTGTGTGCATATTAAAAGCTGAATAAAGAAGTTAACTTCTTTGAATAAACTACACCACGATAGGAGGAGGCTTCTTCTTCAGTGACTCAGCCTGAATGGCACAACTGTGAATATTCGGAACTCTTAAAGGCTAAAAGTGAGAGAGACAAAAACCTCAGATCATTGGCCTGAACGTTAAGAGCAGTGGGTTGAGGTTTGCCCCAGTTCATTGCATCATGCCATTGTTGACACAAACACGTTTGTGATTTTGCAACAAGTTTACACCACCCCTCCAAATGAGAACAGAAGCATTTGCAATGCTGATCAACTCAACTTAATCCAACAGTCTCCCCTAATGGTTCTCAAACAATTACGTGGCAAAATTACGAGCCTTGTTGAAGTGAAACTGATTTGTGTTCAAAAGGTAAGGCCCTAAAAGCACCTGCCTGGTTTTGTATTCAGGAATTCCAGAAGCACAACACAGGGACAGGAAAATTAATCCTTTTTGCCCAGGATCTGGAGGCTTTTTTTTTGTGTGAAGCCAGGATTTCATTTTGCAAACATCTGTGGTTTCAAGAAAGAGCTCTCAAGCATTTTACAGCCTTTTGCACTGCCTTCCTAGAAGGATGTGGAGGTGTCGGTGTCAGATTGGGGTGGACAAAGGCAGATGTCACGTGACGCCAAGTCATAGTCAGATAGGTTGATTTGAAATCCTGGGTGTACAGGTATACACTAACTCCTGATATCAATGGATAAGGGTAGAAGTCACACAACACCAGGTTATAGTCCAACAGGTTTTGAAGCACTGCTCCTTCATCAGGCTATATGAACTTGTTGGACTATTTGGGTGGTTGCTTTACCGAAACACTACTCGGGTAGTGTCTCCCACCGATCCTCCTCTAACCAAAAAAACGTTCTGAGCATCGATTGGTAGAGTGACAAATGTTTTCTTTTATGTTTCGTTTTTTCAGTGGTCTATTTGGGAATTTGGAATAGTGGGAATGGAGGTTAGGGCAGTTGAATGTTCCTCCTGCAGTGTGTGAGAGGTAAGGGTCACCTCTAGTGTCCCTGCTGACCTCATTTGTGGGAAGTGCACCCAACTCCAGCTCATCAAGAACTGTGTTAGGGAACTGGAACTGGAGCTGGAGCTGGATGAAGATCGGATCATTTGGGAATATGTAGACAGGCCAACAAGGGGTGATGCCATATTAGATTTGGTACTGGGGAATGAACCCGGCCAAGTGTTAGATTTGGAGTTAGGTGAGCACTTTGGTGATAGTGACCATAATTCGGTTATGTTTATAATAGCAGTGGACAGGGATAGGTATATACCGCAGGGAAAGAGGTATAACTGGGGAAAAGGCAATTATGACGTGATTAGGCAAGGTTTAGGATGGGGAAGGAGACTGCAGGGGATGAACACACTTGAAATGTGAAAAGAGCCAGGAGGGGACATGAGAAGTTGTTGACAGATAGGATCAAGGAAAACCCTAAGGCCTTCTATAGGTGTATTTAGAATAAAAGAATGACTAGAATAAGATTAGGGCCAATCAAAGATAGTAGTAGAAAGTTGTGTGTGGAATCTAAGGACATAGGGGAATGCTTAATGAATATTTTTCAACAGTATTCACATTGAAAAAGGGCAATGTTAGTGAGAATATGGAGATCTAGGCTATTAGATTAGATGGAATTGAGGTTGACAAAGAGGAGTCTTGAGCAATTTTGGAAGATCTGAAAATAGATAAGACCCCTGGGCCGGATGGGATTTATCTTCGGATTCTCTGGGAAGCCAGGGAGGAGATTGCAGAGCTTTTGGCTTTGACCTTTATGCCATCATTGTCGACAGGAGTAATGCCAGAAGACTGGAGGATAGCAAATGTTGTCCCCTTGTTTAAGAAGGGGAGTCGGGACAACCCTGGTAATTATAGGCCAGTGAGCCTTACTTCGGTTGTGGGTAAGGTGTTGGAAAAGGTTATAAGAGATAGGATTTATAATCATCTGGAAAGAAATAATTTGATTAGAGATAGTCAACACTGTTTTGTGATGGATAGTTCATGCCTAACTAACCTTATTGAATTCTTCGAGAAAGTGACAAAATAGGTGGATGAAGGTAAAGCAGTTAATGTGGTGTATATGGACTTCAGTAAGGTGTTTGATCATGTTCCACACAGTAGGCTATTGCACAAAATACGGAGTTTCGGGATTGAAGGTGATTTAACAGTTTGGATCAGAAATTGGCCAGCTGAAAGAAGACAGAGGGTGTTGGTTGATGGGAAATGTTCATCCTGGAGCTCATTTACCAGTGATGTGCCACAAGGATCTATTTTGGGGCCACTGCTGTTTGTCATTTTTGTAAATGATCTGAATGTGGGGGTAGAAGGATGTGTTAGTAAATTTGCGAATGGCACTAAGGTAGGCCGAAGGATGTTGTGGGTTACAGAGCGACATGGTTAAGATGCAGAGCTGGGCTGAGAAATGGCAAATGGAGTTTAATGCGGAAAAGTGTAAGGTAGTTCACTTCGGAAGAAATAACAGGAATGCAGAGTACTGGGCTAATCATAGTGTAGATGAGCAGAGAGATCTCTGTGTCTATGTACATAGTTCCCTGAAAGTAGCCACTCAGGTTGATAGGGTTGTTAAGAAGGCATACGGTGTGTTAGCTTTTATTGGTAGAAGGATTGCGTTTCGGAGCCACGAGGTCATGCTGCAGCTGTACAAAGCTCTGGTGTGGCCGGACTTACAGTATTGCGTACAGTTCTGCTCACCGCATTATAAGAAGGATGTGGAAGCTTTGGAAAGGGTTCAGAGTAGATTTACTGGGATATTGCCTGGTATGGAAAGAAAGTCTTACAAGGAAAGGCTGAGGGAACTTAGGCTGTTTTCATTGGAGAGAAGAAGCTTGAGGGGTGACTTAATCGAAACGTACAAGATAATCAGAGGGTTAGATAGGGTGGACAGTGAGAGCCTTTTTCCTTAGATGGTGAAGGCTAACATGAGGGGACATAGCTTTAAATTAAAGGGTGATTAGATTTAGGTCAGATATCAGGGGTAGTTTCTTTACTCAGAGACTAGTAGGGGCACAGAACGGCCTGCCTGCAACAGTAGTAGACTCACCAATGTTAAGGGCATTTAAATGGGCTTTGGACATACATATGGATAATAATGGGACAGTGTAGGTATTTTCTGCAGTAGAGCATTTCCAGAAGGCATTGTGCAATGGTACTTGTACATATTGATGTTAGATATGGAATTGAAAAAGTCTATGTTTATTTGTCAGCCGAAGCAGCAGGTATTGGTGAGGTAGATGAATACAGCGGGCAGGAAGACCCAGTGCAGTTCTGTCACCACACTCTCGTGAAAAGTAGGAACCTCATCGCTGGTCTTTCCTTCCTTCCCCAGCTCAAGAACTAGATAAAAAGGAACCTACTTCTAAAGACATTCCTGGAATTTAAAGGCCATCTTACCAGGCTGTTTGTGACCAGGCATGATGGAAGAAATTAGGAAATATTTGCATTTTCAGGAGCTCACCACTTTCCAAAGCATTTACACCCAATGAAATACTTTTGAGGTGTCACTGGGGGGTCTGAAGGAGGGTCACTTGACCTGAAATGTTAACTCTGATCTCCCTCCACTGATGCTGCCAGACCTGCTGAGCTTTTCAATCGGTGTCTATTTTTGGTTGGGGTGTCACTGTTGTACTGTAAGAAAAGTGGCAGCCAATTTACACATAGCAAACTCTCACAAACAGCAAGTGTGATCAACAATTAATTTGATTTTGAGTGATGTTGGACAAGGGATCACTATTGACCAAGACACGTGAATAATTCTTTCAGAATAATGCCATTGGATCTATCACGTCTGGCTTTCATTTAGTGTCTGATCTCAAAATCGGCACTCCAGCAGTACTACATTTGACACAAAGGCTACATTACACTCTGTGAACCAATCTGATATAGATCATGTTTAAATGACGAGATCATGGTGGTTTAATCTTAAGCAAAGTAAGCAGTTGCAGAATCTCAGTTCACAAATCATTGCTCCCTAAGTGTTTACACAGTCTGGTGATATATTTGTACTGTTAGCATTTGCCATGCTCAGCTGTGACAGAAACATGAAAAATGCCCAGGACTGTTATTTTAAGCAACTTTGCACAGAAAAGTGTTTCCCCTCAACTCTTTTCTGATGAACGTTTTGCTTTTAAATAGTTTATGCTCATTGGATCCCCCTGACATGCAGGGAATTAATGAGTTGAGTGTTTTTGCTTTGCATATCCCCATTCCATACATGTCATGTTTTCACAAATATTGCTATGTATTTATTACTCTTAATAGTGCTTTCTGTTTATATCCATTTGGCTTTGAAAATGAACTATTTTAAACTAAAACAAATTATACTGTTGGATTAATACTCGATATGCTCTTTACTTGTTCCCTTTCTTCACCGTGCTCTCCATAACGCAAACTCCACCACAACACTAGCTTCTCCCTGTTCTTCTTCACATAGGAGAGCAACTGAATCATTTTAATGCCTACTATCATTGGTGCAGATGTGTACCCTCAACATTGAGTGTTCTGAAGCCCCAGTGTTTTGCTGGTGTCCAATTTGATGTCTTCAAATGTATGGACATCTCCAGATGTTGACACAAGCAGATCTTGGGATCTTGAGAGTTAATCCCCGTTACAAGATCTTCACGCCCTTGAAATTCAAACTGAGGCAATCAGCAAATGTAAGTTAAAATAAGACACGGTCGTCTGGACTTTGAGCACAGTGATGTCCGCTCTAGGTGGCCAAGTTAAGCCAATTGGCTGCGGTTCAGACACCAATGCATCCAGTGGATTGCTCCAGTGACCAGTTAGTTTGTCATTTAGTGGCTCAATGGTGAGTAGATAAAGTTCAGCCTGCACCCTCCTCCCAAATGCTCATTTGATCAAGTGACTTACTCAGCATAAAACTGGACTGCACTGACCAAGGGGGTCCTAGTTTTATTGAATTATCAGTGATATTCAAACTTAAGTTTACCTCAGTGCCCTGGGCTCAAAATGCATGAAAAGATAAGTGCCCTCAGTGCCTGAAGTTCTCTGATCTTTGCAACAAAGTTTCTTTCTCTTTTCTTTTAATGGGATGTGGGCATCAGTGGCAATGCCAGTATTTACTGCCCATCCTTGTTTCCATTTGGATTGGCCATTTTGGAGGACAATTCAGAATCAACCATATTGCTGTGAGTCAGGAGTCACCAGTACACAAGGGTGGCACATTTCCCACGCTAAAATGCATTAATGCATGTCTTGGGTCTCTGATGACGGTAATTTGTTGGTCACCATTACTGAGACCAGCTTTATGTCCTTTTTTAAATTAATTGCATTTAAATTCCACCATTGAACAAGCATGGGCCTCTGGATTTTTTATTCATTCACTAGATGTGGGCATCACTCGAATTGATTACCCATCCTAGTTGCCTTTGAGGAGGTGGTGGTGAGCTGCCTTCTTAAACTGCTGTAGTCCATTTGGTCTAGGTACATCCGCAATGGTGCTAGTGAGGAAGTTTCAGGACTTTGACTCAGCAATACTGAAGAAATGGCAATATATTTCTAAGTTAAGATGGTGAATGGCTTGGAAAGGAACTTAATGGTAGTGGCCTTCCTTTGTATCTGGTGTCCTTGTCCTTCTAACTGGCTTGGTTGTGGGTTAGGAAGATGCTACCTAAGGAGTTTTGATGAGTTGTTGCAGTGCATCTTGTCGATAGTACACACTGCTGCTATTGAGTGTCGAAGGTGGAGGGAGTGGATGCTTGTGGATGTGATGCCAATCAAATAGAGTGCTTTGTCCTGGATGGTGTCGAATTTCTTGGGTGTTGTTGGAGCTGCACCCATCCAGGCGAGTGAGGAGTATTGCCTCACACTCCTGACAAATGGTGGGCAGGTTTTTAGGAATCAGGAGGTGAATTACTGACTGCAGTATTCTGAGCCTCTGACCTTACCTCATCCTCGCAATATTTTACAGCTTCTCCAGTTCAGTTTCTAGTCAATGCCAAACCCCCAGGATATTAATAGTGAGGGATTCAGCAATTATAGTACCATTAAATGTCAAAGGGAAAAGACTAGATTCTCTCATGTTGGAGAAAGTGAGGACTGCAGATGCTGGAAATCAGAGTCAAGATTAGAGTGTTGCTGGAAAAGCACAGCAGGTCAGGCAGCATCTGAGGAGCAGGAAAATCGACGTTTCAGGCAGGAACCATCTCTCATGTTGGAGCCTGGCACTTGTGAGACATGAATGTAACTTGCCACATGCCAATCAAAACCTGGAGATTTCCCTGGTCTTACTGCATTTTGACATGGACTGCTTCAGTATCTGAAGAGTCACAAATGGTGCTGGACATTGTGCAATCATCAGCAAATATCTCCACTTCTGACCTTATGATCGAGGGAAGGTCATTGATGAAGCAGCTGAAGATGGGTGGGTTTAGGACACTATCCTGAGGAACTCCTGCCAGAGATGTCCTGGAGATGAGATGACTGACTTCCAAGAATCACAACATTACCAGCCTAAGGACATTACCACTGTGTCCCAGTCACTATCTATGTTTAGATGGCAGCTCACCCCAGCATCAGGCTTGATGGCAATGCAGTCTCCAACTCACTTTAATGCTCCATTTTCTTTCCACTCTGTCCTCGGTCTGCTGCAATATTCCAAGGAAGCTCAGTGGGAGTTTGAGAAACAGCAATTCTTCTTTCAACTTGGCACTCTGCAGCCTTCAGCACCCAACGTTGGGTTCAGCGATACTAGATCAGAACCGCTGGCTTGATTTGGTTTTGTTGGGTTTTTTCCTTCGTTTCTCCCTTTCTTCTTCCATTTTGCATTCGGAAGGCTACTCTGCAGCTGCTCATCCCTCATCTTTCGTCACTCTCTCCATCTTCATTCCCTTTGGCATTGATCTTGTGAACCTCATTTTTACTCATTAACAGGATGAGGTTGTCACTGGCTGGGTCAGCATTTATTGCCCATTCCTAATTACTCAGAGGGCAGTTAAGAGTCAACCACTTTGCTGTGGGTCTGGAGTCACATGTAGGCCAGACCAGGTAAGGATGGCAGTTTCCTTCTCTAAAGGACATCAGTGAAACTGATAGATTTTTCCAACAATCAACAACAGATTCACAGTCATCATTAAACTCTTAATTCCAGATTTTATGTTTTCGTTGTTTTCGTTAATCTCTCCTACAGACCTTCTCTGTGGTTCTTTCCCTTCCCCACTCCCACCTCCCCTTTCACTTGCTCAAAGCTAATTATATTTCCTCCATTGAAGGTTGGTCGGTTTGAAACATAGCTGCTGCCTGGATTTCTGAGCATTCCCCCCCTTTATCTTTATTTTCATTGCAAGTCATTATTGCTGCCTGCACATGAGGCATGAACACATCCACAGCAGAGAGGCAACCTATCCCTAAGTACAAGTACCTCACCGTTGGAAAAGAGCAGAGCTTACAGAAAACAGAAAATGCAACACCAGCCACATCATGTTCTTCTTAAACTAACAACTGGTTGTGCAAAATCTCGAGCCCTTTAGCTCACAGAATAGGAGGCATCTGCAAAATGTGCTGTAATACATAAAACCAACACAGAAATGTGCACTTTTATATTTTTAGTACCAATATACTTTTGGATTATTTGAAGAGCTTCCATGTGTAATGTTTACCTTGGCTAGACTGCAGAATTTAGTGAGTAATGAAGTGTTAGATCAGTATCCAATTACGTTTATGATAACAAGGAACAGTAATGGAGAATAAGAGATTAACAACCGTTTATTTAAAGGAGTAGCCTATCTTAATAATTTGTACTTTTCAAACTGAATTCTAAACTTTACAGTTCAGTTATTCAAGTGTCAGTATTGGGCAAACCTGGGTCAGGAACAGCCCAGGTTAGATGAAAAATGCTGTGTCTGTACTAGCACTGTGTCTCAGTTCCATCTCAGCATCTAATGCTTGATGTGACAATGTCCATTTTTCCACAGCACTTCCTGCCCTCCCCTCTGCTAATTTAATGTCAGCCATTCCTGAATTAACGACAGTGTCTGCTCAGAACTGAGGTGATTCCCAAATTCATTTTGGATTAACAGCCTGCATTCAGGGAGGTTTGTCATTACACCAGCCTTTCATGAATTTCAGCCAAGGTTGCTGATTTACGAATTAATCTCAGATTCAGCAGAAGAGGAAAGAGAGTGATGAATCAGCATCTCACCACCATCACTTGTTGGCTTGTTCTATTTATAATGCACTGTTGGATAGATCTCCCCTTTCTGTGGCATGGTGAAGGGTTGATGTTGCCCATTGACCATTTCTGTCATTCATGGTGTCACCTGATAACATCACTGCAGGTCCTTCCTCAACCTTTCCCGCTCACAAGCTCGTTCCTCCTTCAAGACTATCTTTGGCCAAGCTTTTGTTCATCCAGCTGAACTATATTTTGTTTTATTATGTTTCTGTGTTAGAGATGCTATATATAAATGCAAGTTATTGCAGAGGTTATAGTATCATAGAGTCATCCAGCATGGAAACGGACCCTTCGGTCCAACCTATCCATGCTGACCAAGTTTCCCAAACTAAATTAGTCTCATTTACCTGCATTTGGTTCATATCACTCTAAACCTTTCCTATGCAGTAATTGTACAAATATCTTTTAAATGTTATGACTATACTTGCATCTACCACATCCTCTGACAGTGCACTCCACATCCAAACCACCCTTTGTATGTTGCGTTCAGTTCAATGTATCTGTTCATAAGCTGTGTAGTGCTGGTCCTCCTATACGTGACAGCTAGGGAGCTTTACTGAGTGTAGGGCAGGGGAGCTTTTCCTCCTTGACTAGATGGCAGAGGGAATAAAGTTTGGTGGTTGATTTGGAAATGCAGAATGTTCAAACCACACAATTGCCTATTGGCCCCTTGATGCTGGTTTTGATTCCAACCCTGACTAATGTTTGTTGTATTTCTCTGAAGTGGCGATGCTGAGTTTCAGCAGACACAATCCAGGCCATGCTATTCATTGTTTGACGATTAATATGGCCAACAGAAACACAACACTGGGCTAGTGCAGATCCTCTTGTGAGAGTATGTTAATGTTCTGTCTTACATACCTTCTCTGTTCCCTACTAACAATGCATACTGAATGTTACATGGTTCTGTGAACCCTGAAATTTCCTTTCTAAACCTATCTCCCTCCCTATCTCTCTTTCTCTCATTAAGTCACTCCTTAAAATCCATTTCCATGGTCAAACCAAATGCACTCAACTGTTCAAACCATCACAGACAGGAATTTCAGATTAACGTTTGTAATTTATAACACACCTGGACTGGGTGTTCTTATTACTCAGTTTTTTAAAATTTGAATTTGTTTTTGGGATGTGAATTTCAGTGGCAAGGGCAATGTTTTTTTGCCTGATCCCGAGCGCCCATTAAAAAGACGATGCTGAACTGCTGTCTTTGTGGTGTTGGTTAATGCTATTAGGATTTTGATGCAGTGGCAATGGGGATTGAGTCGATATTCTGTTCCTGGGAGCCAGTGGTGCCAGTGTTGGAGTGGGGGTGGACAAAATCAGAAGTGACAATCAACGAGGTTATAGTCCAACAGGCTTATTTGAAATCACAAGCCTTTCGAGCGCTGCTCCTTCATTTGGGCAAGTCTTTGTGCCCTGTAGGCTTGTGATTTCAAATAAACCTGTTGGACTATAACCTGGTGTCATCTGACTTCCGACTCTCTTCCTGAGAATTCACGTGCTGTTCACTAAAATAAAGTACAGCGTTCTTTTCTGCCAATCATAGAATAAAACTGTCAAGCAATGAGGAAATGAGTTATGTTTCAACACACCTGCACATTAACCAGTGCTTTTACTGATCCAGAATCCAGAATTTGGAGTAATCCTATAGTGTAACATGGAATTCATTTCCCACGCTGATGGCTATGTGAGTGAAACTAGTATGCTTTCCCTGACTAGATACTGTTATAACTCATCTACCTATATTGAGGAGCTCATCTCTAAATGCACACACCTATGTTCTAAGCACTGAAGCAATGAGCACAGCATTTCCTCACGTTGGGTAACCTGCTGGGATTTCATGGTTTTGTCTTTTTCCACATATACACCTAATGGTAAGGTCCTGGACAGTGTTGCTGAACAAAGAGACCTTGGAGTGCAGGTTCATAGCTCCTTGAAAGTAGAGTCGCAGGTAGATAGGATAGTGAAGAAGGCGTTTGGTATGTTTTCCTTTATTGGTCAGAGTATTGAGTACAGGAGTTGGGAGGTCATGTTGCAGCTGTATTGGTTAGGCCAGTTTTGGAACATTGCATGCAATTCTGGTCTGCTTCCTATCAGAAGGATGTTGTGAAACTTGAAAAGGTTCAGAAAAGATTTACAAGGATGTTGCCAGGGTTGGAGGGTTTAAGCTATAGGGAGAGGCTGAACAGGCTGGGGCTGTTTTCTCTGGAGCGTCGGAGGCTGAGGGGTGACCTTATAGAGGTTTATAAAATCATGAGGGGCATGGATAGGATAAACAGAAAAAATCCTTTCCCTGGGGTGGGGGAGTCCATAACTAGATGGCATAGGTTTAGGGTGAGAGGGGAAAGATAAAAAAGTGACAGAAGGGGCAACATTTTCATGGAGAGAGTGTGTCTGGATGGAATGAGCTGCCAGAGGAAGTGGTGGAGGCAGGTACAATTGCAACATTTAAAAGGCATTTGGATGGGTATATGAATAGGAAGGGTTTGGAAGGATATGGGCCGGGTGCTGCCAGGTGGGACTAGATTAGGTTGGGACATTCGGTCAATTTGGATGATTTGGACCGAAGGGTCTGTTTCCGTGCTGTACATCTCTATGACTCCATGACTCTATGTCCAGATGATCTACTGTGGCTCATCCAGTTTATCTCAATTCACAACACCCAGATTAATGCTTCAGGCACTATTTACGAACTGCGGTTGATTGCATGAGGTGAGAGGTAAACGCTGACGGGAGTAACATATCACAAAGTTAGCAGTTAGAAAATTTTCAGTTGAGAGAAAAGTACACAGTAAATGTGACCTGGAAACATGCACAGAAGCCCTGATTCTTTGATGCAAATATTTAACCAATGTATCTGTAAAGGATGTGGAGGTGCCAGTATTGGACTGGGGTGGACAAAGTCAGAAATCACACCCCACCAGGTTATAGTCCAACAGGTTCATTTGGAAGCACTAGCTTTCAAACCACTGCTCCTTCATCAACAACCACCTGATGAAAGAGCAGCGCTCTGAAAGCTGGTGCTTCCAAATGAACCTGTTGGACTATAACCTGGTGGGGTGTGACGTCTGAATCTGTAAAGGATGCAGTGTTTGGTGCCTTACACTCTGTACTATCGTATTCCAATCTCCAGTAACCTTCTCCATTATGGAATGGTCTCACATCTCTCATCTTTAAAACAATATTAAATTTAATCATATATTAGTGACTTCTTAAGGGGAGACACCTTTTCTTCCCTATCCACTGTTAAAACCTTTACGAATGTCAAGAGCATCCTTTAATTCTTCTTCATGCTTTCACTGTTCCAGGGGAATCCATTCCAGCTGCTGAATTATCCCCCCAGTATGAACATTTGTACCCCAAACATCATCCTGTGAACCTGCCCTAAACATTCCCTTTAGCTTCTGATTTTGGGAACCTAAACTTGCACACAGTATTTTAACTATTGCTGAACTAATCAAGGCAGGATTTATACATTTGATGGTAAGGTTCTGGGGAGTGTTGCTGAACAAAGAGATCTTGGAGTGCAGGTTCCTTGAAAGTAGAGTCGCAGGAGGATAGGGTAATGAAGAAGGCGTTTGGTATGATTTCCTTTATTGGTCAGAGCATTGACTACAGGAGTTGGGAGGTCATGTTGCGGCTGTATAGGACATTGGTGAAGCCACTTTTCAAATATTGCATGTAATTCTGGTCTTCTTCCTATTGGAAAGATGTTGTGAAACTTGAAAGGGTTCAGAAAAGATTGACAAGGATGTTGCCAGGGTTGGAGGTTTTCAGTTATAGGGAAAGGCTGAACAGGCTGGGGCTGTTTTCCCTGGAGTGTTGGAGGCTGAGGGGTGACCTTATGGAGGTTTATAAAATCATGAGGGGCATGGATAGGGTAAATAGACAAGGTATTTTCTCTGGGTTGGGGGAGTCCAAAACTAGAGGGCATAGGTTTAAGATGAGAGGGGAAACATTTAAAAGGGACCTAAGGGGCAGATTTTCCACACAGAGGGTGGTGCATGTATGGAATGAACTGCCAGAGGAAGGTTGGGAGGTTGGGATAATTTCAATATTTAAAAGGCATCTGGATGGGTATATGAATAGGAAGGCTTTAGAGGGATATGGGCCAAATGCTGGCAAATGGGACTAGATTAATTTAGGATATCTGGGCAGCATGGACGAGTTGGACCAAAGGGTCTGTTTCTGTGCTGTACATCTTTATAAATCTGTAACAAATTTTTTTTCACTCTTTACTTCTTTACCATTTTACTCTTATACCACAACTTAATCAACTATTAACCCTATTTATAATTATATCCGGCTGCACTCATACTTCGAAAGAATTATAAGGAAAAAGTAATTGCATCTATAATCTCAAGACACTCCAGTGTTATGAAGTCATAGAGTCATAGTCATAGAGTCATAGCACTGAGGTACTTTGAAATATACTCACCATTTTAATTGTAGGGAGCATAGTAGCTAATTTGCAATCAGTAAGATCCCACAAAACAGCATAAAGACAAAATAATCTGTGTCAATAATATGGAAGGATAAATATTGGTCAGGATTTAGGGGATACCTGAACTTTTCTTTAAAGAATTGTTTTACATACATTTGAGAGGGCAGGTGGAATCTCAGTTTCAAGGATTATCCAAAAGCCAGCATTTCTGAAGCAGTCCATGTTCAAATACAACAAGATCTGGACAATCTCCAGGCTTGGGCTGACAAGTGGCAAGTAACATTCACGCCACACAAATGCCAGTCTATTATCAGCACCAATAAGAAACAATGTAACCACCGCCTTGACGTTCAGTGGTGTTACCATCACTGAATCCACCAGTATCAATATCCTGGGAGTTGTCATTGACCAGAAACTTAACTGGACTTACCACATAAACATAGTGTCTATGTTTATAGGAATATTCAGAGGAATACTGCATTGAGTAACCCACCTCCTGACTCTCCAAAGCCTGTCCATAATCTACAAGGTACAATTTAGGAATGTGAGGGAATATGCCCCACTTACCTGGATAGATGTAGCCCCAATAACACTCAAGAAGCTTGACACCATCCAGGACAAAGCAGGCCACTTGATTGGCACCACATCCACAAGCATCCACTCCCTCCATCACTGACACTCTGTAGCAGCAGTGTGTATTATTTATAAGAAGCACTGAAGAAATCCACCAAAAATCCTTAGTCAGCACCTTCCAAACCCACAACCACTTTTTAAAGTTCCTTTCTGTGATGTTGAGGTTGCTGGTTGGGCCCAGCATTTATTTCCCATCCCTAGCTGTTGAGAAAGTGGGCGGTGAGCTGCCTTCTTGAACCACTGCAGTCCATGTGCTATGGGTTGACCAACAATGCCCTGAGGGAGGGAGTTCCAGGATTTTGACCCAGCAACAGTGAAGGAGTGGCGATATATTTCCAAGTCAGGATAGTGAGTGGCTTGGAGGGGAACTTGCAGGTAATGGTGTTCCTTTGTATCTGCTGCCCTTGTCCTTCTAGATAGAAGTGGTCATGGGTATGGAAGGTGCTGTTTAAGGATCTTTGGTGAATTTCTGCAGTGCATCTTGTCGATAGTACACACTGCTACTACTGAGCATCAGTGGTGGGGGGAGTGGATACTTGTAGATGTGGTGCCAATCAAGTGGGTTGCTTTGTCTGGATGGTGTCAAACTTCTTGAGTGTTGTTGGAGCTGCACTCATCCAGGTAAGTGGAGAGTATTCCATCACTTGTGCCTTGTAGATGGTGGCCAGGCTTTGGGGAGTTAGGAGGTGAGTTACTCACCGAAGTATTCCTAGCCCCTGACCTGCTCTTGTAGCCACTGAGTATTTACGGTGAGTCAGTTGCTTTTTGGTCAATGATAACCCCCAGGATGTTGATAATGGCAGTTTCAATGATGGTAACACCATTGCATGTCACAGGGCGGTGGTTAGATTGTCTTTTATTGGTGATGGTCAGTGCCTGGCCTTTGAATGGTGCAAATGTTATTTGCCACTTGTCTGCCCAAGCCTGGAGATTATCTAGTTCTTGTTGCATTTGGACATGGACTGCTTCAGTATCTGAGGAGCTGGGGATGATGCTAAACAGTATGAAATATTTGACGAACATCCCCAATTCTGACTTCCATTTAGAAGGACAAGAGCAGCAGATACATGGGAACACCACCCCTAGCAAGTTCCCCTCCAAGCCACTCACCACCTTGACTTGGAAATATGCTGCCATAGCTTCACTGGAAACAGGGGTCACTGGGTCAAAATGCTGGAATTCCCTCCCCACACCATTGTGGGTCTACCTACAGCACATGGACTGCAGCAGTTTAAGAAGGCAGCTCACCCCCATCATCTCAAGGGGAAACTGTTTTAAAAAATTCTCAAGGTCAGGTTCGTAGGAGAGTAGTCTGACACAGAACAAACGACCAAGAGGCGAGTCTGCTAGAATATGAGCATTTTATTCCCCGCAGCGTCGCCACAACCAGGTCTCATACTTACAACGGGTCTGGCTTATACTCACTCTACGTGTTACCGGAACTGGGAGCCGTCAGTTCTCGTAGAGCGGTTGCCAACAACCCACGCTCGGCGGTTAAACGTAACCCCGGAGCAGACTCACCGAACTGGAGACTTTTCCAGCTGATATACTCTTTTCCAGATATAAACATTCATGTGAACAGCAGAGCAAGGCTAAAAAACACATTCCATTCTGGTTACATACAGATAAGAAGATTCACACGGGGAGGTGTGTAATAAGATTCACACGGGACTAAGCAACACCTCCATTCCGGTTAGATTCACACATGTATTGGGACATAATTTTAACCCTTTCACCACATTCCACTGCTTGGCCCAATACATGTGTTACATTATGATTCACACATGTATTGGGACATAATTTTACACCACAGAAACTAAGGACGGGCAATAAATGCAGGGCCCAGCCAATGACACTCATCCCATGAATGAATAAAAGCAATTCTGACAGTGCAACACTCACTCAGTACTGGAATGTTATGGTGGGTCTAGATTATATGCTCACGTCTCTGATATAAATGCAAACCTTATGCCTGACTGAGAGATAATGTGCTGCCCACTGACACCTTGTGTGTGTAAACCTTTTGCTCACTCACCCTCTTTGGCATCTTTCTATTGAGGGTGCATCTTTCTTCCCTGTTTTTCTTCCAAGTGAATACTATCCTAAACTCATCCACCCTTGTTTCAAGCTAAGGAAAGCTAATATGGAACAAGAAATGCATTTCTAATGAGGCTGTTATCTGAGAATTATCTTTTTTTCTAAACGAAAGGGAGCTGGAAAGGACTCCAGAGCAGCGTTTGAAGAGAAGGTGAACCTTTCTAGTGTCCTGACCAACGCTCTTCCATCAAACATTGACACCAACCATAGTTTGAGTGTCCATTTATTGCTCATACTGTTTATGGGGTTATACTGTAATTGACTGCAAATCGCTTACAAAGCAGTGACTGTATTTCACAAGTGCGTGCCTTGCTGTACAGCATCTTCAGTTGTGCTGGCGATGTTAAAGGTACTTAACAAATTCGAGTTGTTTTTACTTAAGGGGATCCTTCATGCTGAGTTGCGGTATGAATTATATAGGAGCTGGCACCAACTATATGGAAAACTAGAGGGTACACCATGCTGTGTTAATGAAGATGATAAAGGAGGATGTCAGAAGCAGTGGGGATTATTTCTCAAGAATGCTAAGGAGAACTCAGAACAATATGTGTTCTTTGATGTACCTGTGGAGAGTGTAACTCCAGGTACCTCAAAAGACCTTTTATTAATAATTGAACCACGTAGAAACTTTCTCTGAAATCCTTCAAATCACTTTTCCTGATTTGTAACAATCATAAATGTATTTTTGATTGTATTCGGTTAGCAGATTAGGCAAAGCTACAAAAAGTGTCACTTTTTGATCCTAAGTTCCCAGGATTTCGCTGGCTGGGTCAGTATTTATTGCCCATCCCTAACAGTCCTGGAGAAGGTGGGGCTGAGCCGCCTCTTGGACCCCATGTTGTCAATATGACGTCTTCACTCTGTCATTAGAGAGAGATGACTGGGGGTGCTTTAACCTGAAGGTCACTGTGCCTCAGGCGAGGGGAGAGGTTGAGAAGGAGATTCCTCGGTGGTAACCTCAGCCGATGATGGGAATTGAAGCCACTCTGTTGGTGTCATCGCAACCCAGCCGTCCAGCTCACTGCCCCCATTGTTAATGTGGTAAAGTGGAATATGATGGGAGACTATTCCTACACCTAGTTCATATTATAAATAAGTGGGGAAGGGGAAAGGACTTATGCAGAGTTCGGTTAATGGCCACTTGATTTGTTCGTGGATTAGAATCCTTGGCAGCACATTATCCTCTTCAATCTATGATTCTCAATATTTCCGCAGAGCCCAACAGCTACCGGACCATGGTGGGAAGGACCATTAATGGCAGCCAGCTGGGGAAGGACTACATCCAGCTTAAGAACTTGCTTCAGTCTGTCCGGTTTTACACAAAAGCCAGTCTGTACGGCCCGAACATTGGCAGGCCCCGCAGGAACACTGCAGCCTTGCTGGACGGGTAAGTGTATCTGCTCTAACAGCTGGGGATAATTTACCCTGCCTTGTAATGACTCAGGCCTTTCTGCAAATGACTGACTTACTCTGCACTTCAATATCGGACTGACTACAAACCAATATTACAAGATTTTCTGGCTAATTTTCCAATGAGGAACAGACAGCCTGTGGCTCCAACTCCTCAGCGCAGACAGAGTTTAACCTCCAGCTGAAGCCCAGCCCCGCCCTCTGATACCCCTCCAAGAGCTACTAATCCAATGAAATTTGGAACTCCTAATGAATCCAAATGACTTAGCCTCCTTTTAAAGGAGCACAGCTAATGGGGACTGATGGCCTGGATTTTGAGGCAAGGGCTTGATGGCAAATTATGAACATATGAATTAGAAGTAGAGTCATAGAGATGTACAGCACGGAAACAAACCGTTCGGTTCAACTCGGCCATGATGACCAGATATTCTAAAATAATCTAGTCCCATTTGCCAGCATTTGCCCCATATCCCTCTAAACCCTTCCTGTTCATATACCCAGTCAGATGCCTTTTAAATGTTGTCATTGTACCAGCCTTCATCATGTCCTTTGGCAGCTCATTCCAAACATACATCACCCTCTGCATTTCCCCTATCACCTTAAACGTATGCCGTCTAGTTTTGGACTCTCCGATCCTGGGGTAAAGACCTTGGCTATTCGCCCTACCCATGTCCCACATGATTTTATAAACGTCTGTAAGATCACCCCTCAGCCTCCATCGCTCTAGGGAAAACAGCCCCAGCCTATTCAGCATCTCCCTCTAGTTCAGATCCCCCAAACCCGGCACATCCGTGCAAATCTTTTCGAAATCATTTCGAGTTTCGCAACCTCTTTCCAACAGCACGAAGAACAGAATTGAACACAGTATTTCAAAAGGGTCCTAACCAACATCCTGTACAGCCACAACATGACCTCCCAACTCCTATACTCAATGCACTGACCAATAAAGGCAAGTGTACCAAATGCCTTCTGGTAGACTGCTCAGTGTGTCTCCAGTCTGCTCTGTCACTGAGTAAGATCATGGTTGATCGTGTTGTTTCTTATTCCTGCCTAGCCTCAATAACTTCACACCATCCCCCCCTCCCTCCACACAAGTATCTATCCACCTCAGTCTTAAAAATATTCAAAGACTCTGCTTCGAATTCCTTTTGAGCAAGAGAATTCCAAAGACTCCAAACCCACTGTGAGAAAAGAATTCCTCTCATCTCTGCCTTCCCCAGAACCAGGGGTCACATGGGTCACAGGCTAAGGATATGGGGTTGGCCATTTAAGACTGAGATGAGGGAAAATGTCTTCACCCAGAGAGTGGAAAGAGCCCGGAAATCACTATTCCAAAAACAGCCAAGGTCAAAACATTGCATCATTTCAAGAAAAAGTTGGAAACAGCACTTGAGGCTAAAGAGATCAAAGGATATTAAGGAAAGCAAGAAGAGGATAATGAGTTGAATGATCAGTCATGATCACAAGGTTTGGCGGAGTTGGCTCAAGGGGGTCAAATGGTCTACTCCAGCTCCTATTTTCTATGTTTCTGTGATTGGGCAGAACCTTATTTTTAACTGATGACCCCTGGTTCTAGACTCTCTCCCAAAAAGAAGCATCATTTCCGTGTGCAACCTCTTCAAACCACTCAGGATCTTATATGTCTCATCATGTTGCCTCTTCCTCTCCCAAGCTCCAGCAGCTACAAGATTAGTCTCCAAAATCATCAGCGTCCATCGTCATTAGCCCTCTGAAACTGACCATGCAGAAGGTCAAGCAGAGGTTGTTCAGTGTAGATATCCTGAAGTTAAGACCTGTTACTCAGTGCTTGGGAGGAACGTTCACTGTGGATATCCCTGCCTAGTATGAACGGCCACTAAAATTAATGAGAACTTACTGCTGCCACATCACTGTGCGAATTCTAATAAAAGGTTACACTTGTTCACTGAAATTTTGACAGCAATATGATGTGGTGACGTGAAATAATAATTTTATATCTATGGAGTTCTGTTAAATTATGAATGAGTAGATTTTTACAATAAAGTGTTTGATGATTTTTTGATAAAATCAGAATACTTTAATTTCTACCTTCATCCATCTCTAATTTGCTCATGTAAACATTTTTAAAAGGCCTTTTATTTTTTAGCTGCTTTTTGCATCCTGTTTGGCTGTCAGTGAGTGTGACAGTGACTTGAACATGATTGGGGTAACCTAATGACATCAGTTCAACTCCTACTGGGGAATTCCCAAGTTAAGTAACGCTACAGACATTTGCAGTAACACGGCAGGCTAGAAGAGAGACAGAACACTCACTGATATTATGGCAGATATTATGGTCAGGAGCCAGGCCAGTGTTAAACAGCTGACTTGCAAACACAAGGCCAATGCTTGACAGATACAAGACTGAGTCAAAGAGTGTGGCGCTGGAAAAGCACAGCAGGTCAGGCAGCATCTGAGGAGCAGGAGCGTCGATGTTTCTGGCATAAGCTCTTCATCACCTTCCTGATGAAGTGAGAATGCCCAAAACGTCAACTCTCCCGCTCCTCGGATGCTGCCTGACCTGTTGTGCTTTTCTAGCGCCACACTCTCGACTCTGATCTCCAACATCTGCAGTTCTCACTTTCTCCTAGCTACAAGCCAGAGGAAGGTAGGTTACAGCACTCAGAAATGGGAGGCCATTGATGTGACCCGGAATAGGTCCAACCAATATGATCGCATGGTGATAGCATGTCTCCAGGAGGAAAGCCAACTGTTTGGTGTCTGGTGCTTCAAGGTTGGCAAATGTGATGGAAAACAGCCAAAACCACAAGGCTTTGTAAGTGATGACTGAAACCTTTGCAGATATTGGAGGCAAACTCATGGAGGTCAGGGCATGGTAACATTCAGCATTGACACTGCATGCAGAGCGAGTGGGTATCTGCTCAGATCAAACTGCGACAGTGCGGAACAAGAACAGGATATTTTTCCAGGTGTTGGCTGATTGGCTGCCGCTTTGGAAAGTCAGGGAAGAATGGATTTGGAATCCAGAACTGCCTGTTGTCTTCCCTGATCACAATGGATCAATCTGATTGAAAACGACATGAGAAATTCAAGGTGTGATTCTTTTCTCGGTGTCGTGACGAATAATCTCAGAGAGAAATGACTGATGGTAATCGCCATCTCCTAAATATCCCACATGTAAAGCTTCCAATCGATTTCATCCATCAGGTCACTCCCTTACGGACTGTTCAATACTGGTGGCTGCTCACAAACAAGGATTTCAAGGTTATAAATCATAGAATCCCTACAGTGTGAAAGCAGACCACTCAGCCCATCAAATCCACACCAACACTGACCTTCTGAAGAGCATCCCACCCATGTCCAACCCCATACCTTCTCTTTATAACCATGCCTTTCCATGGCTAATCCACCTAACCTACACATCACTGATAAATTAGCACAGCGAATCCATCTAACCTGTGCATCTTTGGACTGTAGGAGGAAGCCCTCCTGGACACAAGGGGAATGTGCGAATTCCACAGTCACCCCAGTCTGGAATCAAACCCAGGTCCCTGCCACTATGAGGCAGCATGTGAGCCACTGTGTCACCCTTAATAAATTGTCTCACATCACAAGTATACTATCAAAGGTGATACTTATCTGTTACTTATAAATAGTCAACAGTTCCTGTAAAATGGAAGTCTTTAACGATAGTCGATGCTTTATCAAAAGCAAATTTAACCTTTTTTTATTCACTCTTGGAGCATTTATTACCCGTCCCTAGTTGCCCTTGAGAGGGTAGTAGTGAACTGCCTCCTTGAACCTCTGCAGACCCACAATGCCATTGGGAGGGAATTCCAGGATTTTGACCCAGCAACAGTGAAGGAACGGCGATATATTTCCAAGTCAGGATGGTGAGTGGCTTGGAGGGGAACTCGCAGGAGGTGGTGTTCCCATGTATCTGCTGCCCTTGTCCTTCTGGATGGAAACGGTTGTGGATTTGAAGGTGCTGTCTGAGGACCTTTGGTGTTAGGAAAATGTTCCACAATTAATTTCCTGCCATTTGCAGCATAATGATGATTATCCTCGGGAAAAGTGGAGATTTTTTCAGCTTTGGGAACCAAACTGATAATACCAGATCAGCCATGTTGTACAACAGCAACAGAAAATGCAATTGAAAGTCACAAGAAATGCATTTGGACAAAAAAAACCCACTAGGTTTATAACTTGACCCCAAAAATCAAAGTTCCTCCCAGGGTGTGTTGTATGAAGAGGAGGGTTTAAAAAAGCAGAGGTGATTGATTGCCATAAGTTATTCTGACTAACCATGAAGAATTTATGTTGTCCTAGACATTCTGCCCACAACCTGTATCATTATGTCCTTCCCTAGCTCCGACATAGGATACATTAATATGGCCAGCAACCTCAATAAATTATGGAATTGCATCTTGTATCCAGAAATGAGGCTTACACACTTGGGTGGGGATAAACCCCTCTCTTCTCTCCCTCACAACATTCATCTCTCTCCCCCACTTTCTCTCTCTCTTCTACCCCTTCCTCTCACCTTTCCTCACTCCCTTTGCCCTTCCTTTCTCTATCACCCTCCTTCGCTCTTTCATGCCTCTCTCCTTGCCTTTCTCTCTCTCTCTCCTTCCCTTTCACTGTTCCTCATTCATTCTCCCCATCTCTTTTACTCACTCTCTCTTACTTACCACTTCCTCTCACCCTCACTCACTCACTTACCACCTTTTTCTCTCTCTCTTCTCTCTGTATCTCTATTCCTGTAGTTTTTTTCATTGGAGGGGCCAGAACTGAAAGTCAGTTCCTACAAACCTGTCTGCATATTTAAATAAAGGAGTAATGGCTGTGGTCTTGCATAAAATGCACAGCACAGCAACATGGGAATAGTCGATTCGGCCTAGCAGTTGGTCATAGAGTCATACAAACCCTTCAGTCCAACTCGTCCATGCTGACCAGAGTTCCTACACTGAACTACTCCCATTTGCCTGCAGTGGGCCCATATCCCTGTAAACCTTTCCAAATGATGGTGTATCAGTGGTTAGCGTTGCTGCCTCATAGCAGCATGGACCTGGGTTCGATTCCAGCCAAAGGCGACTGTGTGGAATTTGTACGTTCTCCCTGCGTCTGTGGGTTCCTACCAAGTGATCCGGTTTCCTCCCATGGTCAAAAGATATGCAGGTTGGATGGATTGGTCATGCTAAATTGCCCCCTCCTAGTATCCAGGGATGTACAGATTAGGTGGGTTAGCAGGATTACAGATATGGGGTGGGACTGGGGGGGGGGGGGGAGGGGGGGATGCTCCTTCCGATGGACAGTATGGACTCGATGAGCCAAATGGCCTGCTTCCACACTGTAGGAATTCTATGATTTAGCCACTTCCTCTGGCAGCTTGTTCAAAATACACACTACCACACTACCCTCTGTGAAAATGTTGTCCCTCCCTTATAAGTCTTTCAATCTCTCACCTTAAACCTATGCCCTCTACTTTTGGGCTCCCCTACCCTAGGAAAAAGGTGTTCATGTTCCACAAGATTATTCCATCGTACTTCATCAAATCCTCTCAAATTGCCTTCTACTTTCCCTCACAGATATTTTTCTAGCATCCCCTTAACTGTAATGCCAAGGATATGGAATGTCCCACTGGAAACAGAGCTGGGAGCATCGTTCATTATAACCTGACCACGAGGAAGTGGGTGAATCACTGGTGAAAGCAAGATTTCAAAGAGAACAGGGAACAGGCAAGGAGAGTGGACAACTCATCGATTCATAGAGTCATAGAATCACCGAATCATAGAATTATTGAGTCCTACAGCACAGAGACAGGCCCTTCGGCCCAAACTGGTCCATGCCAATCAAAATGTCTGTCTATGCTAACCCCATTTCCCTGCACTTGGCCCATATCCTTATAAACCTTTCCTTTCCATGTACTGTATATGTCTAAATGCTTTTTAAATGTTGTTAATGTACCCGCCTCAACCATGTGCATACCACCCTCTGTGTAAAAACGTTGTCCCTCAGGTTCCCTTTTATTCTTTCCCTTCTAACCTTAAACTGATGCCATCTAGTCTTCAATTTCCTAACCCTGGGGAAAAGACTGAGTGCATTTACCCTATCCATGCCTCTCAAGATCTTATACGCTTCTGTAAGAACCCCCCTCAGTCTCCTACTCTCTAAAGAACAGGTCCTAGCTTGTCCAACCTCTCCCTATAACTCAGGCCATTGAGTCCTGGCAACATCCATGTAAATTTCTTCTGCACTCTTTACAGTTTAATGACATCCTTCCTGTAGCAAGGTGACCAACAACTCCTTCCTGTGAGATGGCCAATCAAATTTCCTCAGTGCTGCAGATTTCTGCGATTCTTCCAACTCATGAGAGGATGCTTCTGTGACTGTGGTGTTGAAGTTCTCACCAAGGACACTGTAAAAGATCCTGGCACTGGAGCAGCTCGGAACGCTGTGGTCTGACAGGACTGTAATGTTGCTGCCCGTCAGCTTTCAACATCTGTGTCCATGGCGTTTACATGACACAAAGAATTGGCAGCCATTTTTAATTTTCAATTATGTGAAAGAAAGATCCAGGACTAGCATTTATATTATGTTTTCGTGACCACCCAGATGTACCAAAGCACGTTACAACCAATGAAACAGCTCTTGTACTGTTGCAGTGTAGGAAATTCAGTAGACAATTTCCGCACAGCAAGATGCCACAAATTGCTGTGTGAGAATAACCATTTTCTCACCTTTTTTTTGGAGGTTGTTTGAGATATTAATATTGGTGAAGATGTCAGGGATAACACTCCCACTCTTATTCAGCGCAGTTCCATGGGATCGTTTACCTGAGAGAACAGATAGCGATGAACATAACGGCGGCACGGTGGCACAGTGGTTAGCACTGCTGCCTCACAGCGCCAGAGACCTGGGTTCAATTCCCCCTCAGGCGATTCTCTGTGTGGAGTTTGCACATTCTTCCTGTGTCTGTGTGGGTTTCCTCCGGGTGCTCCAGTTTCCTCCCACAATCCAAAAATGTGCAGGTTAGGTGAATTGGCCACGCAGACACGGGGAGAATGTGCAAACTCCACACAGCCAGTTGCCCAAGGCTGGAATCAAACCCGGGTCCCTGGTGCTGTGAGGCAGCAGTGCTAACACTGATCCACCGTGCCATCCACATCACTGCTGAACAACGCTTCTGAAAGAAAGTATCTCTGACCATGTAGCACTCCCTCAAGTCCACACTGGAGGGACAGTCTGGATTATTGTACTCAAGTCCCGGAGTGGATCTCAAACCCATCACATTCTAATGTCGTGGCAATGTGAGCACCCAGCTGAGCCTTTGCTCAACCCCCAGCACATGACGTGGGGTAACCCCATTGTTTTGTTTCACTCTGCTGGCATGCTTTTTTCCTGTATGACTGTGCAAATGGCAAAGAGTGCAGAAGGCCATTTGACTCACTGTACCTGAACTGGTTCTAACCCTTTTCCCCATAACCCTGCACACCATTTCTATCCAAATAACCATCCAATGCCCCTCTTGGATGCCTCAAATGAATCTGCACCCATTTCCAGACATGCACTCAACACCTTAGCTAGTCATTATGTGAACAAAATGCTTTTCTCCTATCATCCTTGCTACATTTGACGTTCATTTACATTTATGCCCTCTTGCAGTTTATCATTTTATGAGTGGGATTAGCTTCTCCCCAACTATTCTATCTCCTCTCAGCCTTCTTCTCTCCAAGGACAACCATCTCAATGTCTCCTCATCACTGAAGCTTCTCTTGCCTGTTCAGTGAGATATCTTCTGAAACTCTGCACTCTTTATTTCAAAGTCCCCAGACAAAGTCATGACAGAGGCTGCCTCAGCCAGCTCCCAGTACCGAGGAATGAGTTAACCAGGCTGACTTGAAACACAACTTGAATTACCCAGAGGCTTATACAAATTTATTATAACTCAATGGGGCTTTTGGGAAACAAAATCCTTTATCTTTAATGAAAACCATCAACATAAACAACTTTTAATGTCAGCCCCCTCCACAAGTCTTAATTTAAAATCAAACTCTTTCCTGTTATTTTTCTGGCTTATTTTTCTTTTCCCCAAACCAGAATTAAAATACAGCGATGGTGCTTCCTCCCTTCACCTCTCGTCTAATTACTGGACTCACCTAATGAAGGTATAGTTGAGGAATGCCACTGAATTTCTCCAGTAGCTGAATGAGAAATGATCAGAAAGCAACTGTTAACTCAGCTTTGATTATACCCTGCAGTACTCCATAAAACAAGGTTTTCGAAAGAAGTGGATAATTAAGTTTGTCCAGCGGCATATTCCATCTGGTGTAGTATTGAGTTGAAAAGAGTAAGGAGATCGCAGATACGATCACTTAGTCTGTGCCAAGTCGGCTAGATTCATCTGGGGCAAGGCTGCCCTCAGGACCCGCAGACTGTGGGAGGGAAATAGTTATCAGCAACAAAAGCAGAATCATGGTAGCCCACAAAACTACCAACACACTTAAACAGCAGCTGATTAACCTAAAGAACACTAAACAAACAACCAGCAAAACTAATGTCATTTACAAAATACCATGCAAGGACTGTAACAAACACTATGCCGGATAGAAAGGCTGAAAACTAGACACCAGGATACGTGAATACCAATTGGTCACCAAAAGACATGATCACTTTCACTAGTATCCTATATACAGGTGAAGATGGACACCACTTTGACTGGGACAATGCATCCATCCTAGGACAGGCCAAACAGAGCCATGCATGGGAATTCCTAGAGGGATGGCATTCTAACTGGAATTCCATCAATAATAAGCACATTGATTTAGACCCCATCTACCATCCTCTGAGAAAAAGAACCGGAAATTATATCGCCCACTGTAATAGACCAAGACATACAAATGGAAAGCGGGACATAACACCAGCACTTCACCAGAGGCTCACTGATGACATTACCTAGCACGGTGACAAGACGTCTGAAAACAAACCTTTCAGCTCAGCGAGCAATCTTACAACTCAAAAATAGAAATTTCAGAAGACCCCTTCTCTTCAGGGCTAGTTCCGAAGGATCATGAAACGGTAACTCTACAAATGCTGCTGAGTTTCTCCTGCAATTTCAGTTTTTGTTTCTGTTTTTCAGAATCTGCAGTTCATAGAATCCTTACAGTGCCGATAAAGGCCATTCAGCCCATCAATTCCACGCCGACTCTCCAAAGAGCATCCCACCCAGAGCCACCCCAATTCTATAACCCTGCATATCCCCTGGCTAATCCACCAAACCTGCATACTATGGGGAATTTAGCATGATCAATCCACCTAACCTGCACACCTTTGGACTATGGGTGGAAACCCACACACATACAGGGAGAACACACAAACTCCACACAGTCACCCGAAGGTGGAATTGAACCCAGGTCCCAGACCCTGTGAGGTGGAAGTGCTCACCACTGAGCCAGCATGCCATAGGTGGTTCTTTGTTTTCAAATAGTTATGAACCCTGTGAATGTGCTCCAGTTTCTCTGCTGGTAAAGATATTGGATAAGCAGAGGACTGAGCTCGACTGTGATGCTGACCACAGTCGAATTGCCTGCTGACATTCTCTAGCTGGAGAAAGGCTTCCTGAGTGAGCTACAGCTGAGGATGTCACACATGAAACTGAACAGAGCTGAGATGGACTGAGGGAGTAAACTGGGCCCATTCTGTACCATTAAGATGTTCTACCAGGTAAGCCAGTGGTGCCCATTTCCTATGGAAGAATCAAAGAAAAGAAAGGATTGGATAGACAACTTTTTGTGGGAATGTCAAAGATATGCAATCAAATAACACCTTTCATCAGGATGTGCCGACATGCTGCACAGTGAAGTTACTTTTAAAGTGTAATCATTGTTATAATGCAGGAATGTGCAGCAGCTAGGTTGTGCACAGGCAATGATCAGGTAATGACTATTTCCCAAACAGGGAAAGACTTCGGAAATCTTAAGCACAAAGGGATTTGAGAATCCTAGTTCAGGATTCACTTAAGGTTAACATGCAGGTTCAGTTGGAAGTTAGGAAGGCGAATGCAATGTTAGCATTCATTTCAAGCAGGCTAGGATACAAGACCAGGATGTACTGCTGAGGCTGCATAAGGCGTTGGTCAGACTGCATTTGGAATATTTTGAGCTGTTTTGAACCACGTATCTAAGCAAGGATGTTTCAGCCTTAGACGGGGTCCAGAGGAGGTTTATTGGAATGATCCGGGGGATGAAAGGCTTGTCATTTGAGGAGCAGTTGAGGATTCTAGGTCTGTACTCGATGGAGTTTAGGAGAATGAGTGGGATATGATTGAATCTTACAGAATACTGTGAGGCCTAGACAGAGTGGATGTGAAAAAGATGTTTCCACTAATCGGACAGACTAGGACCTGAGGTCACAGCCTCTGAGCGAAGGTACGACCCTTTAGAACTGACTTGAGGAATTTCTTTAGCCAGAGGGTGGTGATCCTGTGGAACTCTTTGCTGCAGAGAGCTGTGGAGGTCAACTCACTGAGCGTCTTTCAGACAGAGATGGAGAGGTTCTCAGTTCGTAAAGGGTTCAAGGGTGACAGGCAGAAAGCAGGAGAATGGGGTTGAGAAGCATATGATTGAGGGGTGAAGCAGACTTGGTGGGCCGAATGGCCTAATTCTGATTCTATATCTTACGGCCTTATGGTAATCGATGTTAGTGATGCTTTCTCAGAGATAAACGGTGGCAAGAATACTCGTAATAAAACTTCTCTTTTTGAAAATATGTAAGGAATATTCCATTGAATCTGAGAATGGTAAGTGCCTTAATAAGATTTAAAAGATGATGTGGTAACACAACTGTCATTCCTGCAATGATGTGGAGAAGGTAGTGTCATTGGACTCTTAAGACTCTAGCCTAATGTTCTGTGGTTATAGATTCAAACTCTCCTCTGGCAGATGGCTAAGATCTGAATTCAGTTAAGATTTGCAATTCAAAAGAAGGCTAGCTGAGACTCTAGTGGTAGTGTCCCTACCTCTGGTATAAGAGGCCTGGATTCAGGTCCAACCTGCTCCAAAGGTTTGTAGTAACATCTCGGACCGGATGATCAAGAAGTATCTATGGTAACGTTGATGTGGAGGTGCCGGTGTTGGACTGGGGTGAACAAAGTCAGAAGACACATGACACCAGGTTGTAGTTCAACAGGTTTATTTAAAATCACGAGCTGCTCCTTCCTCAGGTGACTTTTGACTCAGAAAATATCTGAAAAAAAGCTAGACTAATGGTGACCATGTAGCCATTGCTGATTTAAAGTAATAGAAGTCATAGAGATGTACATCGTGGAAACAGACTCTTTGGTCCAACTCATCTATGCTAATCAGATGTTCTAAATCAATCCAGTCCCATTTGCTAGCATTTGGCCCATATCACTCTAAAGCCTTCCTATTCATACACCCATCAAGATGCCTTTGTTGTTTAGGGAAGGAAATCTGCTGTCCTTGTCTGGTCTACATTGAGTCCAGACCCAAAACTACATGGTTAACTCTGAACTGTCCTCTCTGAACTGAACTGAAGGGGGTCTTTAAGGCCACTATATCTCTGGCTTAGTGCCATTCTGCTGCCATTTCCCAATACCTTATCACATTGTTTTTAATCAAATAATCATCCAATCCCCTCTTAAATGCCCAGATAATTAGCGAGTTTTGGGAAGATTTGTAGCTCAGGTTGAGGATTTGGATGTAGGTTTACTCACTGAGCTGGAAGGTTCGTTTTCAGATGTTTCATCATCAAACTAGGTGATATCATCAGTAAAGCAAAAGTGAGGACTGCAGATGCTGGAGATCAGAGTCAAGATTAGAGTGGTGCTGGAAAAGTACAGCAGGACAGGCAGCATCTAAGGAGCAGGAAAACCAATGTTTCAGGCAAATGCCCTTCATCCAGAATGGCCTCATTCCTGATGAAGGGCTTTTGCCCTAAACGTCAATTTTCCTGCTCCTCGGATGCTGCCTGACCTGCTGTGCTTTTCCAGCACCAATCTAATCCCAACATCATCAGTAAGCCTCCAGATGAAGCACTGGTGGTGTAGCCCACTTACTAGTTATATGTTTGGGTTTCCTTGGGTTGGTGATGTTATTTCCTGTGGTGATGTTATTTCCTGTGGTGATGTCATTTCCTGTGGTGATGTCATGTCCTGTTCTTTTTCTCAGGGGGTGGTAAATGGGATCCAAGTCAACTTGCTCGTTGATAGAGTTCCGGTTGGAATGCCACAATTCTAGGAATTATCGTGCGTGTCTCTGCATGTCAAATAGAGACACGCATGAGAATTCCAAGAAGCATGGGCATTCCAACCGGAACTCGATCAACAAACACGTTGACTTGGATCCCATTTACCACCCCCGAGAAAAAGAACAGGAAATGACATCACCACAGGAAATAACATCACCAACCCAAGGAAACCCAAACATATAAATAGAAAGTGGGCTACACCACCAGTGCTTTATCCGGAGGCTCACTGAAAATGTAACCTAGTATGGTGATGAAACATCTGAAAACCTTCATCTCAACGAGCAAACCTACGTACAACCTCAGATAATTCTTTATACATCACACTTCCAGGCAGTCCATTCCAGAGCCAAACCACTCATTGTGTGAAAAAGGTTTCTTTTCTCACATCACATTTGCTCCTTTTGCAAATGACTTTAATTTTTGTCCTCTCATTATCAACCCTTTAATAAGCATGAACAGTTTCTCCCTATTTAGTTTTTTTTTCAGACTGCTCATGATTTTGGAAACTTCTATCAGATCTCCTCACATCTCTTCAAGGAGAACAGTCCTTCTCTAACCCATCCTCAGAACTGTGCTTCCTCATTTATGGAAGCATTTTTGTCAATATCTTCTGCACTCTCATGAATTGTTTCACAAGCTTCATAACAAGAAGAATTGAGTATTGAAGCAAAGAGGTGCTTCTGCAGGTGTACAGGGCCCTGGTGAGACCACACCTGCAGTACTGTGTGCAGTTCTGGTCTCCAAATTTGAGGAAAGACCTTCTGGCTATTGAGGGAGTGCAGCGTAGGTTCACGAGGTCAATTCCTGGAATGGCGGGATTACCTTACACTGAAAGACTGAAGCGACTGGGCTTGTATACCTTGAGTTTAGAAGACTGAGAGGGGATCTGATTGAGACATATAAGATTATGAAAGGATTGGACATTCTGGCAGCAGGAAACATGTTTCCGCTGATGGGTGAGTGCTGAACCAGAGGACATAGCTTAAAAATACGGGGTAGACCATTTAGGACAGAGATGAGGAGGAACGTCTTCACCCAGAGAGTGGTGGCTGTGTGGAATGCTCTGCCCCAGAGGGCAGTGGAGGCCCAGTCTCTGGATTCATTTAAGAAAGAGTTGGATAGAGCTCTCAAAGATAGTGGAATCAAGGGTTATGGAGATAAGGCAGGAACAGGATACTGATTAGGAATGATCAGCCATGATCATGTTGAAATGGCGGTGCAGGCTCGAAGGGCTGAATGGCCTACTCCTGCACCTATTGTCTATTGTCTAAGCTTCCTAGAATATGGCACCCAGAATTCGACACAATACTCCAGCTGAGATCCGATGAGTATCTTGTATATGTTTAACCTAACTTCCTGGCCCTTGTACTCTTTACCCTATTAATAAAGTGCTGGATAATGAGTGCTTTAGTAATTGCTCTCTGCACCTCTCTTTCTACCTTCGGTGACCTATGCACATATACATCCAGGTCTTTTTGCTTCTGCACCCCAGTAAGTCTTGTCTTTCCATGATTTCCTTACCAAAATGTATCACCTCAAACGGGTCTTTATCTGTCACTTGTCTGCCCACTCCCCTAACTTACCTATGTCCTTTTAGAATTCTACATTAACCTCCTCACAATTTAGAATATGTTTAAGTCTCAAATAATCCCCAAATGTTGAAACTGCACCAAGATCTGAGAATATACAGATGGCTTGCTCTGAGCAATTCTCCCTCCTAATCCTTCAGTTCCTTGGCTAATTATCATTGCACTTGGAAGCAAACACATTGTGCAAATGGTTACCATTTCTACTGGGAATAGATCGAATTGGAATAGAGCTTTTAGTGCTGACAACTTGAAGAATTTCCAATATTGGCAGACCAACATCTATTAGCGTAATCTGCTCTTAATAACTGGCGAAATAGAAATAATTTAACTCACGAGATAATATTTACTGGTGTGTTCGATCCTCATTGAGAAATACACTGTGATACTACTATAGTTGAAATTTTAGCAAAGATACTCTTCTTGATATGAAAGGATTTTAATATTTAATCAGCAGACCAAAGGCTGTGTTAGTGCAGAGCTCAATAATAGGCAAAGTTCTGCCCGTTGGTGTTTAGAAATGGGTATTTTTAATGCCTTTAAACTATGTGTTTACCTTAACGGTAGTTATGGTGTAAGGCTCTGAATATTCTTAGCTCTGAATCAAAGGTGTCTGGGGTCAGGTTTTGCTCAGAGTTGAATTGATAATTGAGCTGACAATTCAGGGCAGTACTAAGGGAATGCTGCATCGTCAGCGGGGCTAGCTTTCAGATGATGCTTCATTTGCTTTCCCAAGTCACGTTTCCTACATTGTGCCAGTGCTATCACCTCATTGCCTCAAGATGCTTTGGGCAGAGCTGAGACTGTGAAAAAGTATGCCATTCTCAGCAATCCTCCCTCCTCATTCTACAGTTCCTTGGCGAACTACCATTGCAATTGGAAGCAAATGCATTATGCAAATGGTTACCATCTCCACTGGGAATAGATCTGATTGGAATAGGTTCTGGATTAGTGGTGCTGGAAGAGCACAGCAGTTCAAGCAGCATCCAAGGAGCAGCGAAATCGACATTTCGGGCAAAAGCCCTTCATCAGGAATAAAGGCAGAGAGCCTGAAAGGTGGAGAGATAAGCTAGAGGAGGGTGGCGGTGGGGAGAAAGTAGCATAGAGTACAATAGGTGAGTGGGGGAGGGGATGAAGGTGATAGGTCAGGGAGGAGAGGATGGAAAAGGAGATAGGCAGGTAGGACAAGTCCGGACAAGTCATGGGGACAGTGCTGAGCTGGAAGTTTGGAACTAGGGTGAGGTGGGGGAAGGGGAAATGAGGAAACTATTGAAGTCCACATTGATGCCCTGGGGTTGAAGTGTTCCGAGGCGGAAGATGAGGCATTCTTCCTCCAGGCATCTGGTGGTGAGGGAGCAGCGGTGAAGGAGGCCCAGGACCTCCATGTCCTCGGCAGAGTGGGAGGGGGAGTTGAAATGTTGTGCCACGGGCGGTGTAGTTGAGTGGTGCAGGTGTCCCGGAGATGTTCCCTAAAGCGCTCTGCTAGGAAGTGCCCAGTCTCCCCAATGTAGAGGAGACCGCATCGGGAGCAACGGATATAATAAATGATATTAGTGGATGTGCAGGTAAAATTTTGATGGATGTGGAAGGCTCCTTTAGGGCCTTGGATGGAGAGAAGGGAGGAGGTGTGGGCGCAGGTTTTACAATTCCTGCAGTGGAAGGGGAAGGTGCCAGGAGGGGAGGGTGGGTTGTAGGGGGGCATGGACCTGGCCAGGTAGTCACGGAGGGAACGGTCTTTGCGGAAGGCGGAAAGCGGTGGGGAGGGAAATATATCCCTGGTGGTGGGGACTTTTTGGAGGTGGCAGAAATGTTGATGGATGATTTAGTTTATGTGAAGGTTGGTAGAGTGGAAGGTGAGCACCAGGGGTGTTCTGTCCTTGTTACGGTTGGAGGGGTGGGGTCTGAGGGCGGAGGCGCGGGATGTGGATGAGATGCATTGGAGGGCATCTTTAACCATGTGGGAAGGGAAATTGCGGTCTCTAAAGAAGGAGGCCATCTGGTGTGTTCTGTGGTGGAACTGGTCCTCCTGGGAGCAGATACGGTGGAGGCGGAGGAATTGGGAATACGGGATGGCATTTTTGCAAGAGGTAGGGTGGGAAGAGGTGTAATCCAGGTAGCTGTGGGAGTCGGTGGGTTTGTAAAAAATGTCAGTGTCAAGTCGGTCGACGTTAATGGAGACGGAGAGGTCCAGGAAGGGGAGGGAGGTGTCAGAGATGGTCCAGGTAAATTTAAGGTCAGGGTGGAATGTGTTGGTGAAGTTGATGAATTGCTCAACCTCCTCGCGGGAGCACAAGGTGGCGCCAATGCAGTCATCAATGTAGCGGAGGAAGAGGTGGGGAGTGGTGCCGGTGTAATTACAGAAGATGGACTGTTCTATGTAGCCAACAAAGAGACAGGCATAGCTGGGGCCCATACGTGTGCCCATGGCTACCCCTTTGGTCTGGAGGAAGTGGGAGGATTCGAAGGAGAAATTGTTAAGAGTGAGGACCAGTTCGGCCAAACGAATGAGAGTGTCGGTGGAAGGGTACTGTTGGGAACATCTGGAGAGGAAAAAACGGAGGGCTTGGAGGCCCTGGTCATGGCGGATGGAGGTATAGAGGGATTGGCTATCCATGGTGAAGATGAGGCGTTGGGGGCCGGGGAAACGGAAGTCTTGGAGGAGGTGGAGGGTGTGGGTGGTGTCTCAAACATATGTGGGGAGTTCCTGGACTAGGGGGGATAGGACAGTGTCGAGGTAGGTAGAGATGAGTTCAGTGGGGCAGGAGCATGCTGAGACAATGGGTCAGCCAGGGTGGTCAGGCTTGTGGATCTTGGGAAGGAGGTAGAACTGGGCAGTGCAGAGTTCCCGGACTATGAGGTTGGAAGCTGTGGGTGGGAGATCTCCTGAGGTGATGAGGTTATGTATGGTCTGGGAGATGATGGTTTGGTGATGGGGGGTGGGGTCATGGTCGAGGGGGCGGTAGGAAGAGGTGTCCTCGAGTTGGCGTTTGGCTTCAGCGGTGTAGAGGTCAGGGCGCCAGACTACCACTGCGCCCCGTTTATCCGCTGGCTTGATGGTGAGGTTGGGATTGGAGCAGAGGGATTGGAGGGCTGCGCGTTGTGAGGGTGAGAGGTTGGAGTGGGGGAGGGAGATGGACAGGTTGAGGTGGTTAATGTTCCGGCGGCAGTTGGAAATGAAGAGGTCGAGGGTGGGTAATAGGCCAGCGCGGGGTGTCCAGGCGGATGCAGTGTGTTGGAGGTGGGCGAAGGGGTCCTCGGAAGGTGGGCGAGGATTGTGAAGGTAAGCTCGGAGGCGGAGGCGGTGGAAGAAGTGTTCGACGTCATGGCGTTTATTAAATTCATTGGTGCGTGGATGGAGGGGGATGAAGGTGAGTACTTTGCTGAGGACTGATCGTTCGTCCTCAGTGAGGGGGAGGTCTGGAGGGATGGTGAAAACTCGGCAGGGCTGGGAGCTGGGATCTGGTGTGGGTGTGGAGCTGGGAGTGGGGACAGAACCAGTAACTGGAGTGGGTATGATGGTGGGGGGAATGGGGGTGGAGTCATGAGCAGGGGTGGTGTTCCCCTCAGGGTTCTGGGGGCCGGGAATGGTAACAATGGGATCTGTGGGGGGCGTGTCAGCGGAATGCAGGTGAGTGGCGTTGGTGGGGGCGGAAGTGGTGGTGACCATGGCAGTAGGGGTGGCGGAAGTCACTGAGCATGTGGCATCAGCGATGATGTGAGGGGCAGAAGTGATGTCACGTGTGATGCATGAGGAATTGTGAGCGGCGGAAGTGGTTGTGGGGGTGGCCATGATGGGGGCAGAAGTGACATCATCAACCAGCGTGGGAGTGGCAGCTGCACCAGCCGCATGGCTAATGGCATCGGGGTAGTTTCCGAGGCCAGGAGAATCTTCTGGAATGTTTGAGGAGTGCTGGTTATGGAGGTGGATAGATAAAAGTTTGTTGTACTTACAGTTTTTGATGTTTGAGATGGAGTTGAAATGCTGTTGTTGAGAGTCTGAATTCTCCTGAGGATGTTGTCCAGAGTGGGTCCTTTGCAATTCTGAGAGAGTGTGGCCCTCAGCTGAGGCAGGGCTGACTGTAGAGAGGTTAGGTGCCGGCGCATTGCTGCGAGCGTGGAGCGGAGGATCTTGAAGGAGAACCTAATTGGAATAGGGTTTTAGTGCTGACAATGAAAACTACTTTAGTCTAATGGAGGCAGAAAACCCTGGTAATACTCAGCCGATTGGGAAACTTGACAGAGTGTGAACTTTAGAGTTGCCCAAGTAAGGGAATTCGATGAGGAGGGGAGGGAAATCTTTCCTTTTACTAACTGTCAGTCTCGAGGATAGCGTATGGTATATGAGAAGGGACAGAGTCATTGGATTCAGTAACCTGCCCTGTCTACTGTCTGGGTTGAGAATTACAAATACTGACAACCCCCCAGAGAAAGAAACTCCTCCTTGCATCCACATTAAATGGGAGACCCCTTGATTTTGAAACTGTGTCCCCTAGTTCAGCAATTTCTAATGATGGGGAATAGACCTGGTCAGCCGATATGACTTGCTGATCTACCCCAGTCAAGTACCCTCAGAATCTTTGATTTGATTGTCACATGTACTGAGATACAGTGAAAACTATTGTTTTGTGTGCTAGCCAGTTAAATCATACCTTACATTAATACATCAGGTTTTGAGTTATAAGGAGAGGCTGGCACTTCTTTCAGTGGAGCGTTAGGAGGTTGAGGGATGTCCTTATAGAAGTTTATAAGATCATGAGGGGTAAAGATAAGGTGAACGGCAGGTGTCTTTTCCCTAGAGTGGGGAATTTTAGGGGGCATACGTTTAAGGTGAGAGGAGAAAGATTTAAAAAAGACACGAGGGGTAATTTCTTTACACTGAGGGTAGTTCATGTGTGGAATGAACTTGCAGAGGAAGTGGTGGATGTGGGTACAGTTACAATGTTTAAAAGATATTTGGATAAGTACATGAATAAGAACTGTGTGGAGGCATATGGTCTAAGCCCAGGCAGGTGGGACTAGTTTAGCTTGGGATAATGACTAGCATAAACTAGTTGGAGTGAAGAGTCTGTTTCTGTGCTGTGTGACTATGACTGGTAAAGAAAAGCCAGGGAACTATAGACCAGTGAGCCTGACATCGGTGGTGGGCAAGTTGTTGGAGGGAATCCTGAGGGACATGATTTGCATGTATTTGGAAAGGCAAGGACTGGTTACGGATGGTCAACATGGCTTTGTGCATGGGACATCATGTCTCATGAACTTGACTGAATTTTTGAAGAAGTGACAAGAGGATTGATGAGGGCAGAAAGGTGGATGTGATCTATATGGAGTTCAGTAAGGCGTTCGACAAGGTTCCTTGAGGTAGATTGGTTAGCAAGGTTAGATCTCATGGAATACAGGGAGGACTAGCCATTTGGATACAGAACTGACTCAAAGGTAGAAGACAGAGGGTGGTGGTGGAGCGTTGTTTTTCAGACTGGAGGTCTGTGACCATTGGAGTGCCACAAGGATCGGTGCTGGGTCCACTGCTTTTCATCATTAATATACAGAGGAACCTCGATTATTTGAAGGACACAGGTGGGGAATATTTCATTTGGTTAATCGAATTCCGGATAATCGAATGCTGGACAACATAGTTTAGCCGAGCGTCGGGACCTTGTGATCTTGCCAGGTAATCTGAAATTGGGATAATCAAATGCCAGACAATTGAGGTTCCTCTGTAAATGATTTGGATGTGAACATAGGAGGTTTAGTTAGTAAGTTTGCAGATGACACCAAAGTTGGAGGTGTAGTGGACAGCGAAGAAGGTTACCTCAGTGTACCCTTAGGTACAGCTGTAGCATGACCTCCCAACTCCTGTACTCAATATTCTGACCAATAAAGGAAAGCATACCAATCTCCTTCTTCACTATCCTAGCTACCTGTGATTCTACTTTCAAGGGGCTCTGAAACTGCACTCCAAGGTCTCTTTGTTCAGCAACACTCCCTTTCAGACCTGACCATTAAGTGTATAAGTCCTGCTAAGTTTTGCTTTCCCAAAATGCAGCACATTGCATTTATCTAAATTAAATTCCATTTGCCACTTCTCAGCCCATTGGCCCATCTGATCAGGATTCTGTTATAATCTGAGGTAACCTTCTTCGCTGTCCACTACACTTCATATTTTGGTGTCATCCGCAAACTTACTAACTCTACCTCTTATGCTCACATCCAAGGTGGGATAGTGAAGAAGGCATTTGGTATGCTTTCCTTTATTGGTCAGAGTATTGAGTGTAGGATTTGAGAGGTCATGTTGCAGCTGTACAAAACATTGGTTAGGCCATTTTTGGAATATTATGTGCAGTTCTGGTCTCCTTCCTATCAGAGGGATGTTGTGAAACCTGAAAGGGTTTAGAAAAGATTTACAAGGATGTTGCCAGGGTTGGAGGATTTGAGCTATAGGGAGAGGCTGAACAGACTGGGGCTGTTTTCCCTGGAGTGTCGGAGGCTGAGAGGTGACCTTATAGAGGTTTATAAAATCATGAAGGGCATGGATAGGATAAATAGACAAAGTCTTTTTCCTGGGTTCGGGGATTCCAGAACTAGAGGGCATAGGTTTCAGGTGCGAGGGGAAAGATATAAAAGAGACCTAAGGGGCAACATTTTCATGCAGAGGGTGGTACGTGTATGGAATGAGCTGCCAGAGGAAGTGATGGAGGCTGATACAATTACAACAGTTAAAAGGCATCTGGATGGGTATATGAATAGAAAGAGTTTGGAGGAATATAGGCCAAGTGGTGGCAAATGGGACTAGATTAATTTAGGATATCTGATCGGCATGGATGAGTTGGACCGAAGGGCCTGTTTCCGTGCTATTCATCTCTATGGCTCTATGACTGTATCAGTGTAATGGAGCAACATGCAGAATATAGTGTTACAGCCACAGAGAAGGTGCAGTGAAAGATCAACTCTCATGCATGAGAGGTCCATTCAGAAGTCTGATAACGGCAGGGAAGCAGCCATTCTCGAATCCGTCGGCATATGTTTTCAAACGTTTGTATCGTCTACCCAACGGAAGAGAGTGGAAGACAGTATAACTGGGTGGGAGGGGTCTTTGATGATGTTGGCTGCTTTCCCGAGGCAGTGGGATGTATAGATGGAGTCAGTGGGCGGCACGGTGGCACAGTGGTTAGCACTGCTGCCTCATAGCGGCAGAGACCTGGGTTCAATTCCCACCTCAGGCAACTGTCCGTGTGGAGTTTGCACATTCTCCCCATGTCTGCGTGGGTTTCCTCCGGGTGCTCCGGTTTCCTCCCACAGCCCAAAGATGTGCAGGTTAGGTGAATTGGCCATGCTAAATTGCTTCTAGTGTTAGGTGAAGGGTAAATGTAGGGGAACGGGTCTGGGTGGGTTGCTTTTCGGAGGGTCAGTGTGGACTTGTTGGGCTGAAGGGCCTGTTTCCACAGTGTATGTAATCTAATCTAATCAATGGATGAAAGGCTGGTTTGTGTGATGGACTGGACTATGTACACAATATGCTAATTTCTTCATGGGCTTACGCAGAGCAACTGCCATTGAATCTGATTGTTTCCATAAGGTTAATATTCACTTTTCTAAATTCAATGGGCATGAACCCAATCTTTTTAATCTTTCTTCATAAAACAATCCCTAAATCCCATGAATCAGTTGAGGGAGCCTTCTCTGAGCTGGTTCCAATGGAAGTGCATCATGTCTGAAATAGGAACCATGACTGTACACAGTACTCCAGGTGCAGTCTGACCAATACCCTGCAGCATTAGTTATAAGAGGATTTCCTTAATTATTCGCCATCAAAGGGAACTGAGGTGGAGAGTGTTGGGACTGTCAAGTTGCTAGGAGTGATAATAACCAATAGTCAAGAAGGCACATTAATGCTACTTCTTCCTCAGGCGGCTCAGGAAATTTGGCATGTCCATAAGGATCCTCACCAACTCCTAAAGATGCATCATTGACAGCATACTGTCCGGGTGCATAATGACATGGTACAGCAACCGCTCTGCCCAGGACTGTACGAAACGACAGAAGGTGGTGTACATAGCCCAGACCATCATGGAAGCCAACCTTCCATCTGGGGACTCCATTTACACTTCCCGTTGCCATGGAAAGGCTGCCAACATCATTGAAGACCCCTCCCACCCCGGCGATGCTCTCTTCCAACCTCTTCCATCAAGAGAAGATACAGAAGTTTGAACACACGCAACAATAAGGGCAAGTACAGCTACTTCCCTGCCAATGATGAGAATGCTGCGTGGACTCTCAAAGTTCAAATAATGTGCACCTCCTGTGCAGTTGTAACCTTGTACACTTCGCTCTGTCTAAAGACCCTATGATCTGTATGTCCTTGTTTGCTATGATCTGCCTGTAAGACAAAGCTTTGCACTGCATTTAGGTGCATGTGACTACAGTGAAAGTTTCCCCATCTCCTCTGATGCTGCTCAACCTGCTGTGCTTTTCCTACTCCACTCTTTATCCAGTACAATAAATCAAATAAAATCAGATGGAAGGGCAGGAGCAATATGGCACTGTGATTGAGAATAACCCATGATCCTATTGAATGGCAGAGCAGGCTCAAAGGGCCAAATGACCTATTTCTACTCCTAGTTTCTGCGATTTGATTCCTTCTTGTGATAAAAGGCAACATTTCATTTCCTTTTCTATTTATTTGCTGGACACACTCACTAACCCTTTGTGATCTATGTACATGATCGGCCAGATCCTTCTGTACTGCCACATTCTGTCATCCCTCTCTACTTAAATAAGATCTGCTTTTCTATTCTTACTGTCAAAGAGTGAAATGCCAGTGGAGAGTAAATTTTCTGTTATTTTTGCATACCACACTACAACTGCCAAATCTTTGCCCACTCTCTAGGCATTTGCAAACTCTCTCACTCCTACTCAGAACTTACTTTCCTGCCCATGTTTACATTATCAGGATAATCAAAATATGCGTGAGGATTGTGTTTCTATTTTAAATGCTATTGCAACCCCACTCATTTTCCACCCTTTCGATTGAGAGTCATCCTAGGGACATTCCAGGGACACTAGGTAGCCTTGGGCCCGCGTTTGTGTGTGTGTCTGGGTCTGTGTGTCTGCGTCTGTGTGTGTGTGAATGTGTGTGTATCTGTGTGTGTGTCTGTCTGCGCATGTGTGTGTCTGTGTGTATGTCTGCATGTGTGTGTGTCTGTGTGTGTGTCTGTCTGCGCATGTGTGTGTGTCTGCCTCTGTGTGTGTGTGTGTCTGTCTGTCTGCGCATGTGTGTGTGTCTGCATCTGTGTGTGTGTGTGTGTGTATCTGTGTGTGTGTCTGTCTGCGCATGTGTGTGTGTGTCTGCATGTGTGTGTGTCTGCATGTGTGTGTGTGTTGGGGGGGAAATTTGTGTGCAGGAATCTTGTTACTGAACCTGTTCCAGTCACCAAACCAGTGTCCATGTGCACGTTATGCAGCAGTTTTACTGAAATCAGAGGCATGAGCTCTGATTACTTCCCTCATCAAAAGCATCAGATAATTATGGTGCAGAGAATGTTTTTTAAAAAAATGTGGGTTAAGGATCCTATGCAATTATTATCATCAATAAAAAAACGAGGTCCCTCACAGACCCACTCTCAGGATGAGTCTATAAATGGCTGCACAGGCTGATGGGGCTACCCCAGGATCTGTTACATTGGGGGTCAGGTGGTGGTCACGGGAAGGGGTTGGGTGGGGAGTGAGTGTGGCAGCGCGTTCCTTTCCCTGTCCCCCCCGGCTTCTGCTTTTTCCCGACGGTGAGTGTCCAGGCGCTGCACGCCTTCCTGGATGCTCCTCCTTTACTTTGGATGGTCTCAGGTCTGTGATTCCCAGGTGTCTGTGGGAATGCCGCGCTTCCCCAGTGAGGTCCTGAGGGTAGCACTGAAGCACTTCCTCTGTCCGCTTGGGGCTTGCCTGCAATTAACATAGACACAACGTACAGACCTTGATAGTAAGGAGTAAATCAGGCAGATTGCTAGGTATCTGTTTCAGAATGAGATAACTCTTCGGGAATCAGGTATCACAACGTCAGCCATGGCTCAGTTGGTTATAAACTTGCTTTTGTCCTGAAAAGTTGAAGGTTTACGTCCAACAACAGAGATTTGAACACAAAATGTAATACTGCAACACTGGGGGATTGCTGTACTATCAGAAATGGGGGTTTCAATTGACATGTGAAACTGAAGGCACCCTGAAACAGGTATAAAATACCCAATTGTATGATTTTAAGGGTGAGTGAAGGAGTCCATCCTGGCCAATATTCACCCCTTGAAAATCACTGGGACAGATCATCCGGACTTGCTGTGCACGAATTGTCTTCTGGCTTTCTCCATATTATGGCAGTGGCTGCATTACAAAGAAATTTCATATTAATGCAATCTATCTTTGAAGAAAAGGTTGACAACACCTTATCCCCTGAAACGTTCCTGCTAGCAATACCCTGTTCCTTTGACAAAGCAATTTCTTACAAATGGCTCTGCAGTACTTTGACTCCACTATGTAGCATCATAGAGCTGTGCAGCACAGAAACAGACCATTCAGTGCAACTTGTCCATGCCGATCAGATATCCTAACCTAATCTAATCCCATTTGTCAACATTTGGCCTACATCCCTCTAACCCTTCCCATTCATATATCCATCGAGATGCCTTTTAAATGTTGTAATTGTACCAGCCTCCACCACTTCCTTTGGCAGTTCATTCCATACGTGCAAAAGTTGCCACTTAGATTCCTTGTAAATCTTTTCCCTCTCACCCTAAACTTATGCCCTCTAGTTTTGGAGTCCCCCAACCCAGCGAAAAGCCTTGTCTATTTACTCTATTCATGCTCCTACTAATTTTATAAACCTCCACAAAGTCACCCCTGAGCCTGCGACACTCCATGGAAAACAGCCCCAGCCTCTCCCTGTAACTCCAACCCTCCAACCCTGGCAATAATACAGGAAGATAAACCAATAAGAAAAAGCCCACAGTTCTAGCTCCCCTCACTATTCCGATCTACATGTGAGATCTGATCAGGTGTCCAACTCCTAATGTCCCTTGGCAACAATCACACATTCCTTCATCACCCATTAAGGTAGGGAGGTAACCATTCCATAGAAATATCCAGTCAATACATTTACTGTGCTGGCTGTTAGCTATTCATAAATGAAGAAGGTCTTTTAGCTCATTCTTAGTCACCAGCCATGAAAACTCCATTTTCCCATGATCACATCTAGTTTCGCAAATATTTTTTTTTGCCTCACTATTCTACTTGGAAAGTATATTCCACTCACTCTCTCTCCTTCTGTGAAGGGACTTTCTGATATCAGACCTGAAGTCTCTTGTCCCTATTCTCACTGCTTTATTCATTGCAGATGTACCATTGCCACATCACTTCCAAACGTCCCCACCTTGGGAAAACCATTTCTCGAGTTTCAGGCAGAGAAGCTTATATCTCATTAGCTTTCCTTCTAATCCATTCCTGTCACACTCAGGATTAGCCTCGTGTCTCTCTTTGACACAAGTAATCAACTTAAAGAGGGAGATTTACCACTAACTAGCCCTTTTACAAGTCAAAATATTAGAAAAGTTCAAACTAATTTCAGGGTCAGCCTTGTTGAAATGGGTACCAAGAGCTAACAGATGTGATTATACAGCAAGGTTCCCTGAAGGTAAATCTATTACTTTTAATGGCTTTCTTGTGTTCACCATGGTGAAATGCCTCAACACTACACTGTCTTACTGATAATTCTAAGCGTAAGAAGTGATTACTCCTTGACATGCATTTAATTGCAGCATGAATTGAGACAAAGTGTTGATGCAGGTTAAAGAGAGCTGTATATTTTATCCAACTAGGTTGAGTTGGAGCGCTTACCCAGTGAAATATTGTTAAAATCTAAAGTGTTCCGGTTTCTGGCTTTCCTTGTGTGTATCTTGATGAACACACACGAAAAAATGTAAATTAAAAAAATACATTTAGTTTGAACCATCTGTTAGCTTTCTCTACCCAATTCACCAAAGCTGGCCTTGAAATTAATTAAAACCCTTATAATAATTTAACTTGTAAAAGCTGAGATAATTGCAAACCTCCCCATTTAAGATAATTACTTTTCCTGTGCTAAAGTGCCTGGGTACTTATTGCCAACTGAAACTTAACTACATAAAACATTTTTTCAACCCTGTCCCAGGCATTCATTGGCCCATTTTGGATTTATTTATGACTAACCCTGACTGGTCATTGAGTTACTCCCTCACACATGTTTCGTGAAATTGCAATAGGAACTAGCTGCTGCCTTTCCAGTTTCTTTAAATTTAAAAATTAAATCCAGCAGTAAATGTGACATAGAGTCAACATAGCTCTGAGGGAAACCATTCAGACCACTGAGTCCAGAGTTGTAGATCTCTGCAGTCAGTTCCATTTCCCCTATTCTATCCCCATATCTTTGTAACTGTTGGGTAGTTATTTTAATTTCAAAAATATACTTTATCATAAAAATCTTGATATACATGGCCACTAAAGCATTGGAAGAAAGTGAGGACTGCAGATACTGGAGATCAGAGCTGAAAATGTGTTGCTGGAAAAGCGCAGCAGGTCAGGCATTATCCAAGGAACAGGAGAATCGACGTTTCGGGCATGAGTCCTTCTTCAGGAATCCTAAAGCGTTGAGTTCTGTACAGTCTTTACATACGGTGAACAAAGCAAACCCAAGGCATTTCTTACTTATAAAAGACTATCTACGTACTTTGGAGGCACTGGGAGGGTCTGATAGCTGAATGGACTCACTTGAAATGGCTGCAGGGGGCAAGACACTGTCACACATCTCCTTCCGGGATATGCCTTTGCAAAAGAAGTCTGTAGAAAGATGTAGTATGTGGTGATCGGAATGAGATCATCCAGGTGGACTTCAGAGAATATGAGTTCCCTGTTTGGGGCTGTTAACCTGGTCCAATCAGGGGGCCCTGGCTGACAGATAGCAGCAGGAGGGTCAGGGGTTCTGCTCACTCTAGGAGCTGGCTCTGAGCGAGCTGGGTCAGTGTCATGTTATATGCATGCATAAGTAAAGGCTGACTTGCTGAGGGGATATTGGATTTTGTGGAGTTATGTCACAGCAGTTTTCGTTGAGGTTCATCCCGAGTATTTCTGTGACCTGAGATTCTGTGCTCGTTCCATGGGACACACACCGAGACAAAGATCGATTGCATCTGTAAGACCATCAACTCGGTGAAAGAAGCCCTGTGGACTGCCCGAAACGTGTTGGTCTTCCACAGCAAGAAGATGATCTCGACTAAATGTTGCAGACTGGCACATTCCAAGGTCTGGGACTACGTGCTGTGGGACGGACTAAAGCCTGGAGCAGCTGCCGCCCAGGCGTGGTGGGGAAAGACCCACTGTCTGAAGTCTTTCTGCAAATTATAACAAGGATCCATTCAGTTGTCAGAATGTCTATTTGCCTCAAACAAATGTGAAGAGAGTCCTGAAAGTAAGAAATGTCTTTGGATTTTTTGCAACCGCAGGGAATGTCAGATTCCAAAGTTTGTTTTACTTGATATTGCAAAGACAGTGCAGAACTCCTTGAGCACCTCTGCATAGACATAAAGATTTTTTTACAATCAAGTATATTATTGCAAAAAAAAATTTATTAAGCATCTGGTGCCCATCTAATTTCCTTTTGAAATGATCAATTCTCTCTGCTTCATTAGTACGTTGGAAACCATTCAGAGGTGGTTTTCCAGATGAACTTCTAGAATGAGCAGGTTAGTGGTCTACAGTTACAGAAAAGGCCCATCGAGTCTATGACCATAGAAAACAACTTCCTAGTTATTCTAATTCCATTTTCTAACGTCGGACCCATAGCATTGTCTGAGCCGACCTGGATGGATGCACGCATAGCATCCTCCCCTGGCATTGCCTTTTAGATCTTTGCCCCATCAGCCAGAGATACCTGGTTCATATTTTTTGTCTGTTTGAGAAAATCAGCTTGATGGAGTTGTCACATTTCACACAACTTGATCAGTTCATCAGCATCCTTACTAATTCTGGGCTGACGGATAGATTCAAGCACAATCTCTGACTTTTCTCTGTGCCTATTTGACCTATGTGTATGCGATCTAGCAGATATTGATGTTGTGTCATAGAGATGTACAGCATGGAAACAGACCCTTCGATCCAACTCGGCCATGCTGACCAGATAGCCCAACCCAATCTACTCCCACCTGCCAGCATCCGGCCCATATCCCTCCAAACCCTTCCTATTCATATACCCATCCAAATGTCTTTTAAATGTTGCAATTGTACCAGCCTCCACCACTTCCTCAGGCAGCTCATTCCATACACGTACCACCCTCTGTGTGAAAATGTTGCCCCTTAGGTCTCTTTTATATCTTTCCCCTCACATCCAAAACCTATGCCCTCTAGTTCTGGACTCCCCCACCCCAGGGAAAAGACTTTGTCTATTTATCCTATCCATATCCCTCACAATTTTGTAAACCTCTATATGGTCACCCCTCAGCCACCGTGCTCCAGGGAAAACAGCCCCAGCCCGTTCAGCCTCTCCCTTTGGCTGAAATCCTCCAACCCTGGCAACATCCTTGTAAATCTTTTCTGAACCCTTTCAAGTTTCACAATTTTTTTTTGATAGGAAGGAAAACAGAATTACACATAATATTCCAACAGTGGCCTAATGAATGTCCTGTACAGCTGCAACATGACCCAACTCCTGGACTCAATACTCTGACCAATAAAGGAAAGCATACCAGACGCCTTCACTATCCTATCTACCTGCAACTCCACTTTCAAGCAGCTATGAACCTGCACTCCAAGATCTCTTTGTTCAGCAACACTCCCTAGGACCTTACCATTAAGTGTATAAGTCTTACTAAGATTTGCTTTCCCAAAATGCAGCACCTCACATTTATCTGAATTAAATTCCATCTGCCACTTCTCAGCCCATTGGCCCATCTGATCAAGATCCTGTTGTAATCTGAGGTAACCTTCTTCGCTGTCCACTACACCTCCAATTTTGGTGTCATCTGCAAACTTACTAACTGTACCTCTTATGCTCACATCCAAATCATTTATATAAATCACAAAAAGTAGAGGACCCAGCACTGATCCTTTTGGCACTCCACTGGTCATAGGCCTCCAGTCTGAAAAACAACCCTCCACCACCACCCTCTAACTTCTACCTTTGAGCCAGTTCTGAATCCAAATGGCCAGTTCTCCCTGTATTCCTTGAGTTCTAACCTTGCTAACCAGTCTCCCATGGGGATCCTTGTCGAACGCCTTACTGAAGTCCATATAGATCACATCTACCGCTCTGTCCTCATCAATCCTCTTTGTTACTTCTTTAAAAAATTCAATCAAGTTTGTGAGACATGATTTCCCACGCAAAGCCATGTTGACTATCCCTAATCAGTCCTTGCCTTTCCAAATACATGTAAATCCTGTCCCTCAGGATTCCCTCCAACAACTTGCCCACCACCGACATCAGGCTCACTGGTCTATAGTTCCCTAGCTTGTCCTTACCACCCTTCTTAAACAGTGGCACCACGTTAGCCAACCTCCAGGCTTCCGACACCTCAACAGTGACTATCGATGATACAAATATCTCAACAAGAGGCCCAGCAATCACTTCTCCAGCTGTGGAATTACCACTTATTCACCTTTGAAGATCCTGGAGACTCTTAGTTCACCTCTGTATGACCAGAGAAAGAGTATGCTAGCTTAGGGACCTGTTGGATGTGTGTAGGCCAGTGATCTTTATCAGCCTTTGCAGCTGGTCTGCAGCTGACAGAGTTTGGTGAATCTGCTCTGTTTAGCCGTGACTGAAATACATGAGATCAATGTTGAGATCTGGAATCTCTGCTGTCATGATGATTGGATGAATTGTAATAAAAATCAATGCATGCTGGTAGACCAGAAATAGAAGACCCTGCTGTTTCAAGGAAGTAAAAGTTTTCACATATCTGTTCCTATGAGCTGTATTGACATTGAAGCCAATACAAAGGATGCCAGTCCAATTGTAAGCAGTTGGCTTATTGCTTATGTGGACTGCATCCTATTACAGCAATTTCCTGAGAACATCTCTTGTGAGATGCAGAAAGGGATAACATTTGTACTTGCACCAGTGACAGACTTGGCACCGTGTGCATGCTGTACTTTTATTTTTGCTACACCGCTCAGATCAAAGTATTCACCTGTTTCTGATGTCTGTAAACTGTGCCATTGTAGATACCTCTTTGACTTCATTGAAATGTACGTGTGCCAAGGACGTAGCTCTGGCATGGCTCCTTGTTCATTTCTCTTCAGATGTACCATGCAGCATTGTTGGACTTTTGGATTCTCTGGGCAGTTCCGACAGATGTCTTGAAGTTATTTGCCTATGATTTACATTGTTATTCTGTCACAGGTTTTGAATAGATCTCAACTGGCCACCTGATATTGAAGGGATGAACATTAATGGGATACAATATGAAGTGGCAGTGGATAAACACCTTCCCTGGTGGTCCAGTGGATAAGATTCAGCACTTTAACCATTGCAGCCTGAGTTCAGTTCCTGACCATGGAATGAGAGCTTATTTTTAGGGCACCATGGTGGCTCATTGGTTAGCACTGCTACCTCACAGCGCTAGGGGCCTGGGTTCAAATCCAGCCTCGGGCAGCTGTCTGTGTGGAGTTTGCACATTCTCTCTGTGTCAGCATGGGTTTCCTCCAGGTGGTCTGGTTTCCTCCCACAGTCCAAACATGTGCAGGTTAGGTGGGTTGGCCATCCTATAGTGCCCAGGGATGGACAGACTGGGTGGATTAGTTAGGGTAGGGGGGTGGCTGGGTCTGTGTGGGATGCTCTTCAGAGGGTCAGTGCAGGGTTTGATGGCTTTTTCCACACTGTAAGACACTGAGAAACAACAACAACAAACACAGCACTGTCGACTTCGCAACATCTCCCTCAATAACGTCTAGGGGCTTGTGTCAAAACTATCTCTTACACTAATTCAGCAACAGGTTGACATAACCACACTCACAAAGTCTGCCTTTATAGGCAATATCCCAGACATCAATATCACCGCCATACCTGGGCACACCCTGTCTCATTCTGTACATGCTGTGCTGGGTTCTCAAGTTTCTTCAGTGGGACCTCCTGTGGAAGGGCATCCAGCTAAAGGGAAGGTGGATGGAGACTGTGCTGCTGCTGTTGGCGCTCTGGCATCTACCTTTGTCCCCAGAGTAAAGTAGGAAAGTGCTCCATCCCATGGTGCAAGCTGATAGCTGAGATATCCAACTGGTTGTGAGTGAAGGTTCACTAGCTGAAAGGCCATCCAAGAAGCTGACAGTTAGCTGGTTATCAGTGAAAGCTCTCTCTGACTAAAGAAACACTTTGAACACCAGCCTGTTGCAGGGGATACCCCCAGTTCACAAATAGTTCTGCCCATATCTCCTTTGGGTAGATTTGCTGCCACTAATCCCCCTTGTTAATAATAGTCTAGGAACTTCTACACTTATGATAAGGTCCTGGGGAGTGTTGCTAAACTAAGGGACCTTATAGGGCAGGCTCTTTGAAAGTAGAGTCACAGGTACACAGGGTAGTGAAGAAGGCATTTGGTATGATTGCCTTTATTGGTCAGTGCATTGAGTACAGGGGTTAGGAGGTCATGTTACGGGTGTACAATACATTGGTTCGGCCACTTTTGGAATACAGAGGAATCTCGATTATCCGAAAGACACGGGCAGTGAGTATTTTGTTCGGTTAATTGGATTCCAGATAATCGAATGCTGGATAACACAGTTGAGCCAAGCATCGGGACCTTGTGATATTGCTGGATAATTCGATATTCGGATAATCAAATGCTGGATAATTGAGGTTCCTCTGTACTGTGTTCAATTCTGGTCTCCCTGCTATAGGAAGGATGTTGTGAAACTTGAAAGGGTTCAGAAAAGATTTATAAGAATGTTGCCAGGGTTAGAGGGTTTGAAATGTAGGGAGAAGCTGAATAGGCTGGGGTGGTTTTCCCTGGAGGCTGAGGGGTGACCTGATAGAGACTTATAAAGTCATGAGGGGCACGGATAGAGTGAATAGACAAGGTCTTTTCCCTACTTTGGGAGAGTCCAAATCAAGAGGGCATAGGTTTAAGGTGAGAGGGGAAAGATTTAAAAGGGGAAAGTGAGGACTGCAGATGCTGGAGATCAGAGTCGGGAGTGTGGTGCTGGAAAAACACAGTCGGTCAGGCAGCATCCGAGGAGCAGGAGAATCAACGTTTCGGCCCAAAGTCCTTCATCAGGAACCTAAGGGGCAATGTTTTCACACAGAGGGTGACGCGTGTAAGGAATGAGCTGCCAGAGGAAGTGGCGGTGGTGGATGTAATTACAACATATAAAAGGCATCTGGATGGGTATTTGAAAAGGAAGAGTTTAGAGGGATATGGGCCAAATGCTGGCAAGTAGGAATAGATTAATTTAGGATATCTGGTCAGCATGGATGCATTGAACCAAAGGGTCTGTTTCCGTACTGTAGATCTCTATGACTTTATGCCTATATGACTCTGCTGCTACTGACCGTTAGTGGGAGCGGCAAGGAATGTTGAAGCTGGTGGATGAGGTGCCAATTTGAAGATTTTCCAATTGCCATTATCTACAGTTAGGTGGAGGACTTAATTTTAACTAACTTAATGTCACACAGAGAGGAACATGAATGTGCAAGCAGAACATGAAATCCTTGAAAGTGTAAAATGACCAAGATGTGGTTGCTTGTGGATAATTTTCTGGGAGTCCAAAGTTCAGTGAAATATGTGGCTGATTTTCAGAATTGTGGGAGCACATGCCAAGTAGGTTGAACATTATTCCCAAGATATTCTATGCCAATGAATCCAAAGCAGTGGAGATTGGCTTTGGAAGGAGTACAACATAGATTTTCAACAATGATCTCTGGAATTTGGGGTTAAGTTATGAAGCAAGATTACACCAGTTTGGCCTGCTTTCTCTCGAATTCTCTGATTGAAGTCTCTAAGATATTAACAGGAAAAGAAAGGGTAGATAAAGATAGGCTATTTCCACTGGTTGGGGATTCTAGAACTAGGGGGCAGGGTCTGAGCATTAGAGCCACACCATTCAGGAGGGCTGTTAGGAAGTACTTCTACACACAAAAATTGGGACAGGTTTGGAACTCTCTTCCACCAATGGCAGTAGATGCTTGATCACTTGTTAATTCTAAATCTAAGATCAATACACTTTTGTTAAGCAAAGGTATTAAGAGATATGGGCCAAAGGCTAGTCTATGGAATTAGGCTGTAGACCATCCATCACCTCATGGAATGATGGAACAGGCTTGAGGGGCTGAATGGCCTACTCCTGTTCCTGTGATGCCCTATACTTCCCAGAATGTGTTCCCATGAATGAACCTCCCCAATGACCCTGAACAATCTGATATAATTATACCTGAAGTTGAAATGAAGGTTAACTATGACAGTGCATTTATGTCCATCACTCACCACATCTGGATTGTAACCACTATATAATTTAAAGTTATAAAAAATCAGAACTGCCATGGTTTTGCACTTTTAAAAGAGCTGGGTTAACAGTACAGGAGCCTTGTTGCTTATGTATGAACTGGTTGTCTAGTTTCTGGTAGTCAGCAGCAATCGTGGGTGTTCATTTCTTTCTAATGATTTAGGATTAACAACTACAAGCAGAACTTTCTGCTGAAGGCCACATTGAGTTTTTTGGAAGGCTTGTCGCCAAGGTTGATTTCGTTTGGTGAATTTGATAAGATGGGAGGCTGAACATTAATAGGGTGAGTTGGGGTATTGACATGGTGTTTAACAATCAATAACCCCTGGGAGAAGGTGAGGACTGCAGATTCTGGAGAGCCAGAGTTAAAAAGTGTGGCGCTGGAAAACACAGCCGATCAGGCAGCATCCGAGGAGCAGGTGACGTTTCGGACGTAAGCCCTGATTTTTCGATTTTGACTCTCTCTTCGAATCAATAACCCCTGTCAATTGGCAACTTGAGAATCACCATTCCATTTATGAAAAGCATAAAAGATGGCGCTCATTACTCCGGATGTTAGAATTGTCACCTGGCTCGGCCACACGACTTGCCGTAGATCGTGGCACTTGGACTCCTAAAAGGTTCCATCTGGTGTTTAAAAACGGTACTGCAATTACCATGGCTGCTTGAAACACGACTGCGCAATGCCACTGTGAAGGCTTGAGATTTTTAAATTTTGTCATCAAAACCAGGGGAATTAGAAGCTGTGAATCTGAAGTTTATTGTGAAAACTTAATTGTGCCTTGAACGTACCAGATTGGCAGGAAATCTGCTACCTGGTTTGGCCTATCTGTGATTCCAGCCCTTCATCAATCTGGTTAACTCTTAACTGCCCTCTAATGTGGCCTGACCCACCCAAAATGGGGCCATCAGTATGGTCCATCACCACCTTCTGACAGGCAATCAATACAGGCCTTACCAGTGACAGCTTCAGCCTCAGAATAAACAACTTTCAAAATAAAACTCAATGTCCTAATTTAAATAGAACATCATATCATTTACCAACAGTTGATATCATAATGCCATTTATTTGCATTAACAATTGAACTTATCAATAAATTGACAGTAAATAAGGCAGTTGTTCAAAACCTAAATAAGAGGTAATTTGAATTCTGCAATTTGAATTACTAGGATGAGCTGACAATAGTTATTAAATCCAAACTTTGTATGACATTGCGAACATTACCAAAGGAGACATCACAGAGAAATCTATAATCTATAATGACTTGTCCTCATCATTCAGCCACGGTTGAAGGGAAACAGGTAGATCTGGTTAATGTCTCTTGTATCAATTGAACTTCCACTGGCTTTCAGAACAGCTCAAGTTAACCTGTCTGACTTTGTTATCTTTTACTGACAGACCCAGCTGTTACAGAGAAAGTCCAAATCGTTCATCATATTAGTGGGTCTGTAATTAGTAGAATGAACATGGTAATGTGCAGCCTTTGTTTGATAGCTGGTGCAGTCCATAGATCATGCCATTGACACTGACGTTGCTGCCTGGAGGGAACATGGATGTACAAAAACACTGAAGTTGCTGATAACTTTATTAACTTGCAGTACTCATGTCTGGCGCACAGTTACATTTGCTGATTACATTGGTGACATTAAGCAGGTCATGCTGAGCAATGTGCATTGGCTCCTGGTCATTTTTCCTAGGTTTAAGGTCTTGGAGCTTGCGATAATGATCTTACCCTTTGTGTAATTATCAGACATCCATAGATGGGATTTGATGCCCAGCTGGTCGGCATTTTCAAACCCTAGGGGCTGAAAGCGAAAACCAATTTTAATTGGAGCAACTTGCAACCTCTGTTGAATCCCAGGATGGGTTTAACTGGACCTAATCCATCAGAAGACAAAGTGTTAAACTCAAGTGGGATAGGCAGAGATCTGACATAATCTTCGGACATTTAATTTTTGGAAGGCAAGTTCTTCAAAACTATAAGCTCCTTCATGTTCGTCTCCCTATGCCCCATCATTGTAGCTGAGCCTCAAACATTCACAGCCTCACACACTGGAATTACATTCATTTAACGGCTCACCTTGACAAAGCACTCTCCAGCTTCAGATGTTTTACATTGCCTGTCTACTCAAGATGCCTTCACTGAGCTGTTTTCAACCTCCTCCTAGCTCAGTAACCTTTTCCATCTCTCCTCCTCTCATGAAGTACCGTGTGGAGTTTGTTCATTCTCCCCATCTCTGCGTGTGTTTCCCGGGGGGGTGCTCCGGTTTCCTCCCACAATCCATAGATGGGTGAATTGGCCACGCTAAGTGTCCATAGTGTCTGGGGATATGCAGGCTAGGTAAATGCGGGATTATGGGGATTGGGTGGGGGGAGCTGAATCTGGGTGAGAATTTTTTCAGAGGGTCAGCGCAAACTCAATAGGCCGAATGGTTCCTTTCCACACTGTAGGGATTCTATGTTTCTGTAATTCTATTCTATGATTCTAAATAATATTGATTATGTTACTGTATTTTTATGTTTAATGTGTTTTTATGGAGATCATGATTTGGAGATGCTGGTGTTGGACTGGGGTGGATAAAGTTAAAAATCACACAACACCAGGTTATAGTCCAACAGGTTTATTTGGAAGCACTAGCTTTCAGAGCGCTGCTCCTTCATCAGGTCGTTGTGAAGTAGGACCAGAATTTATAGCAAAAGATTACAGTGTCCTGCAACTGAAATAATAAACCTAGTTCAGTTAATCAGCAGCGCTCCGAAAGCTAGTAATTCCAAATAATCCTGTTGGACTATAACCTGGTGTTGTGTGATTTTAACTCTGTGGAGAACGTTGTACATTCCCCAGTTCCAGTGGTATTTTTCACATACAATATATTGTAGATATCCAGCTATTGGAACCTGACAGGCATCAGCGTGAGTTTTATGTTGGTTTACAACAGAACACTGATCTCTTCTAAATACTCAGTAAATATTGGAAGCAGTGCTTCTTGGAAGCAAAGCTATCAGAGCCCAGGTATTGTGCTGCCAAACTGTAGCCTGAATTTCCAAACTCCTTTAATGTTCCCTCACCTCGTCAAGCAATAATCCAACCTTATCCGAGTGTCCATTCATTGAACGGTTAGACTTCGTGGCCTTCAATTGGAGGCAGCTCCACCCTTATGGAATAATGTTGTGTTTTTAAGTATCACTGTTCTTTTCCTCCTGAGGCTACACTTGCTCCAACACACTGTAAATGAGGCCACTGCGATCCATTCGCAATGCAGCACAGTGGCTCAGTGGTTAGTACTGCAGCCTCACAGCACCAGGGACACCGGGTTTGATTCCAGCCTTGGGTGACTGTGTGAGTGAGGTTTGCACATTCTCCCTGTGTCTGTGTGGGTTTCCTCCCACATTCCAAAGATGGGTGGATTGGCCATCGAAAGTGCAGGGTTACAGAGGGTGGGCTGCTCTTCGGCAGATCGGTGTGAACTTGATGGGCCAAATGGCCTGCTTTCACACTGCAGGGGTTCAATAATTGGTCAAGGGTTTGAAACATGCTATTTACTAAATGAAGCTTCTCATTTTCCATTCCATTGCACAGGTTCATGAGGACAGCAGGGACAGTGGTCAGTGCAGTAACATGGCAACAGTAGGTATTAACCTTTGATAATATTCATTCAATGTTATTTTGACAAGTGTCTTACTGAGCTCATACTTTTCAGAAACCAAGGCAAAACCTACCTTCTGTTTATATCAAATGTAAAATTGTTACAATCCAATGTAGAATCTTTATAATCTAGTGTAAAATCTTTATATCAAATACAAAATCTGTTGTGGGAATGAAATGAAAAAGCTGCAGGATAAATTTCTTGCTTCTTTACATTAATGTGTGTCTAAGCAAATCTAATGTTAACATCAAATAGCTTTTATTTCTCCTGTGAATTTTCTCACTACTAGATGCAGGATTATTCTGGTAATTATGCCATTCATTTATGACTGAGTGTGGCAGTCTGTAATGTTCCTCACCCGGTGTATATTTGTTACACTCACTGTTTCTTTCAGCTGTGGTGTTTAACATGAAGGAGCTCTGATTCATGAGCTGAGGGCAGATGGATGCTAGTGGCTGCTTTCTGTTCCGTGCTTGACCTGAAACCAGGAATTCCTAGTGAAGGGCTTAAGCCCAAAACCACGATTCTCCTGCTCTTCAGATGCTGCCTGACCTGCTGTGCTTTTCCAGCACCACACACTTGACTCCTAGAAACTCACTCAGGACTGAGAAAGGATAGACCAGGGTACTTTTTAGATTGTATGAAGTTAAATGGGCGGCACAGTGGCACAATGGATAGCACTGCTGGCTCACAGCGCCAGAAACCAGGGTTCAATTCCCGCCTCAGGCAACTGCCTGTGTGGAGTTTGCACGTTCTCCCCATGTCTGCATGGGTTTCCTCCGGGTGCTCCAGTTTCCTCTCACATTCCAAAAATGTGCAGGTGAGGTGAATTGGCCATGCTAAATTGCCCCTAGCGTTAGGTGAAGGGGTAAATGTAGAGGAATGGATCTGGGTGGGTTGCTCTTCGGAGGGTCGGTGTGGACTTGTTGGGCCAAAGGTCCTGTTTCCACACTGTAGAGAATCTAATCTGAATATAGGGGCTGTCCACAGACACTGGGGGTTCAGGTGTATAGATCTATAAATACTATGAACAGATGCAGAAAATAATCAAGAAAGCTAATGAAAAGACAAGAAAGCTATTCAGAGGACTGGAGTACAAGATGCAAAAGTTGTGCTGCAGTTATACAAAACCCTGGTTAGACCCCAGTTGGAATACTGAGCATAGTTCAGGGCACCATACCTTAGGAAGGACTTATTGACCTTAGCAGGTACAATATATGTTTACAAGAATGATACCTTGGCTTCACAGGTTAAGCTATGAGGAGAGATTATACAAGTTAGGACTATTTTCTCTAGAATTTAGAATGTTAAGGGAAGATCTGATTGAAATCTTCAAGATTTTACCAGGAAAAGCCAAGGTACAGAAAGATAAACTGTTTGGGGATTCCATTACAAGGGTCATAGTTTGAGAGTTAGGGCCAGCCTGTTCAGGAGAGATATTAGAAAGCATTTCTACACACAAGGGATTAGATTAGATTAGATTACTTACAGTGTGGAAACAGGCCCTTCGGCCCAACAAGTCCACACCGACCCACCGAAGCGCAACCACCCAGACCTACATTCCCCTACATTTACCCCTTCACTTAACACTATGGGCAATTTAGCATGTTTGGAACTCTGTTCCACAATGGCATGTGGATGCTAGATCACTTATTAACTTTAAACCTGAAATAGATTTTTCTATGTTTAGCAAAGGTATTAAGGGATATGGACCAAAGGCAGGTATATGAAGTTAGGCCACAGATCAGCCATGATCCCACTGAATGGCAAGATAGGCTTGAGGGGCTGAATGGCCTCCTCCTGTTCCTCTGACAGCACTCCCAATGTTCACACCAGATTCCGGATGCCAATGAAGAGATATAACTGGCAATGGTTGCTATTACCATTTCTAGCACCTGTGCAAATGCCAGTTGGTCTGTCAAATTCTCACAGAAATATTATGGTGCAGAAGGAGGCCATTCTATCCATTATGACTGTACTAGCCTCTATTATCCAGCCTCGCTGTGTAATCTAGTGCCAATCTATTGCCTTTTCCCCATATCCCTGCACACCATGTCTATCCAAATAACCATCCAATGCCCCCTTGAATGCCTTGGTTGAATCTGCCTGGACCACATTTCCAGACAGTGCAAGCGATTCCCTGTGTGAAAAAAAGGTTTTCTCATATCACCTCTGCTTCATTCGCACATCGCTTTAACTCTATGTCCTCTTGCCTTTGTTTCTTTGACACGCAGAAACAGCTTCAACTCTGTCTGCTCATGATTTTGAAAACCTCAATCAGATCTCCTCTCAGCCATCTTCCCTCCAGACAGAACATTCCCAGCTTGGTGAATCTGTCCTTTCCACCTGAACCAGTCTAGTAAATCACTTCTGCACTCTCTTCAATGCATTTGATTCTTTCTGACAATGTGGTGTCCACAACTAGACCCAATTCTCCAGCTGAGGTGGACAAGTGTCTTGGACAACTCCAACATCACCTCCTTGTTCTTCTTCTCCTTCTATATCTATACTTAGCTGAGCTTAGGCAGTTTTATAAGCTGAGTTATTATGCAGTGAATGTAAAAGTGACATTGCTGTGGGTCTGGGGGTAACTGTAGGCTAGATAGGGGGACAATAGCAAATTATCTTCTCAAAGGACATCAATAAACCAAATGAGTTTTAATCTAGTTTAATGACCTGTATGAAGATGTGATTTTTATTTCGGATTCTTATTTAGTTACATGAACATAGCTTTTCCAACAACAGCTGTGGTGGGAACACAATCTACAGAGCACTAACCCAAGCAGCTACTAATCCAATAACATTACCACTAGTCCATCACCTGGTTGCGCCATGTAGACTGAAGTGGTTCAAGAATGCAGCATCCCACTCTCTTTTTAAGGCCAATCGGGGCTGAACAATAAATGCTGCTCTAACCCACTGATGCCCAGTCCTGCGAATGAATATAAAAATTGTGTGTCCAGCAAAGTTACACGCTGGTGCCAAGTTTGTGGTCATTATGTTTTTGACACACCAACTAAAAGTTATGATTTGTACAGTGTCAGACAACACAGACAATCACAACATTTGTTTTAAAACTCATTCAAAGTTAATATTTGTTGAATATTTTAAGGGGGAATGAAAAATACTAGTGCATATTGATGCCAAAATAGAAATGTCAATCAACCGTTTCAGTTTAATATCTTTCAGTTATCACTATGGAATAGAATAATTTATTATGTTCCTGGAGGATCCTATTTACATTTAAAAGTAAAATGAAAACTATTCCTCAGGCAAGAATTACTTGCAATATGATACTGTTGTGCACATAGATACATAACCTGGAGTCCCCTGGTGGATATACCTCAAGAGACAGTTCCCCTCCACCTCTCCAGGGTAATTAGAGACGAACAATTAACATCAGGCTTGCTAATGATCCTTACGCACTGATTTTTTTTTAAATGACATATTTCACCATGTGCTTATTCATTTTGGAAATCAATTTAAATTCAACCGAATTTAAGGGCCAATCCTTTTATTTGCATAACTCTGAAAGAAAGACAGAAGTTTTTATTTATAGGTTCACGTTTGGGATGTGGGTATTGGTGACTGGGCCCAGCAGTTATTGCCCGTCCCTAGTTGCCCCTTGAGAAGGTGGGGGTGAGCTGCCTTCTTGGACTGCTGCACGTGCTGTGGGTTGACTGAAGGAGAGAATTCCAGGATTTTGTCCCAGCGACACAGGAGTGATATATTTCCAAGTCAGGGCGGTGAGTGGCTTGGAGGAGAACTTGCAGGGGGTGCTGTGGAAGGTGCAATCTAAGGAGCCTTGCTGAGTTACTGCATCTTGTAGAGGGTATAAACTGCTTCTACTGAGCATCGGCGATGAAGGGACGGAGACTGGAGGTAGGGGATGAGGTTTCGTTCAAGAAGGATGTCCAGAGATGCAAGCCCTGCAGTGGAACAAGGAACAGGTCATTAGAGGAAGACCAGCCAATACCATGAGTTGTTTATCGTAGAACCTCTGCTTCATTCGCACATCGCTTTAACTCTATGTCCTCTTGCCTTTGTTTCTTTGACACGCAGAAACAGCTTCAACTCTGTCTGCTCATGATTTTGAAAACCTCAATCAGATCTCCTCTCAGCCATCTTCCCTCCAGACAGAACATTCCCAGGAGGTGATGTTGGACAACTCCAACATCACCTCCTTGTTCTTCTTCTCATTCTATATCTATACTTACCTGATCTTCTCACATGTTACTGGCTCCTGCTGCATGGAACAAAAGCACAGCAAGGGGAAATACAGTGTTAGGGAACTCATGTAAACATGTAACATACTCATCAGTCAGGGCACAAAGTACAAAGGTTGGCAATTCATGCTGCAGCCATATAAGACTTTAGCCAAACCACATTAGGACTATTGTGAGCAGTTTTGGTCCCCAGACTCATGAAAGATGTGAAGGCTTTGGGGTGACCTGATTGAAATATATCAAATTATGAGAGGCATGGAAAGGGTTAGTCATCTGTGTCCTTTTCCCAGGGTACAAATGTCAAGTACTACGGGCATAGGTTTAGGGTGAGAGAGGGAACATTTAAGGGAGATGTACGAGGAAGGTGTTTCTTACAGAGGATGGTAGGTGCTTGGAATGGAGTGCTGGGTAGATGGTCAAAACAGATGCATTAGCAACATTTAGCAGGCATTTAGACAGGGACACAGGAACAGGCAGGGAATAGAGAAATATGGATCATGTTTAGGCAGATGAGATTACTTAAGAATGGCATCATAGTCAGCACAGATATAGTGTGCTGAATGGCCTGCTTCTATATTGTTATATTTGTTTAACGTGGGATTTAGAAAAAATATGCAGCTTGTGTTGTATTCATTCTGTTGTATTAACCCACACCATGTCTGCATGGGTGTCCTCCCACAGTCCAACAATATGCAGGTTAGGTGGATTGGCCATGCCAAATTGCCCCATAGAACCCAGAGATGTGCAGCCTAGGTGGTTTTGCCACGGGAAATGCAGGGTTACAGGGTAGGGTGGTGGGTCTGAGTGGGATACTGTTTGGAGGGTCAGTTTGCACTTGATAGTTTGAGTGGCCTGCTTCCACACTGTACAGATTCTATGAAAGCCATTCAGCCCATTACATCTGCGCCAGCTCTCCATATTAGCATCATGAATGAGCACCATTCTCTCACCCATGCCCCATAACCCTACATGTTATTTCTAGCAAACATCTAAATGCCCTCTTGAATTTCTTCATTGAATCTGCCTCTAGCACTCAAATGGGGTGCATTCCGTACAGACACCACTTGTTGCGTGAGAAACGTTATTTTCTCAAATTGCAACTGAAATGGAGTGCATGTTGTAGGCAGGGCAAGTGGACAGCTGAGTGTGGTTGCAGGTCCTCATGTCGTAGGCAGTACACCATTCCTGTTGTTGATCTGTGTTTTACTATCATAGGGTCCTGTAGCTGATAACTCTGGCTAAGGCACGTCCTTCATTGTGTCTCTACTCTGCCACTGTTTAGGCAGCTCCAGTTGGGATATCATTATCAATGACAGCAGGCCTGGGTTGGATGACCCACAAGACATTCAAAGGTCAGAGAGGGCCATATTTCCAAAGATGACTGCATTGTGACAATGCCCAGCTGATCTTGTATCCACCTACTGTTATTTACAATCAGGGAAGACCTTCCGTCTCAGTTTAAAAAAATGGGACAAAGCATTTGAGGCCAAAACATTGATTGTTTTCAAGTAGGAGTCAGGTATATTTCTTCAGTCTAAAAGAGTATAAGGAGAAAGGCTGGGGAGGTGCATGATCAGCCTTGGTCATATTGAATGGCTTAAGTTCTGAATGGCCCACTCCTGCTTCCATTTTCTACACTTCTGTGGTTATTTGTATAAACTTGTAAAGCAACATTGGTGTCTGGATAATGCAAGCAAAATTGCCATAACACAGTGATAGCTTCCCGTGTCAATGAGCTCCTCAGCCCTCCTGCAATGGGTATCAGTAATCATAGAAAGTCCGCGCTGTAGCCTGGGAGATCCCCTTGTCACTGCCTGACACTGACCCTCAATGTTGTGTGTGGCGGTTACCTTTATGAGTGCAAACAGGAAGATACACATGGCTGCAGGGCCCCAGCAGTAGATGGCAGAGCAGAGCTCCCCCTGCTACCTATCTGATGACATGATTTGTGCCAATATCAATGACCAGACAGAAAGCCTATTGAAATGGTGTTGCCTTTTGGTGTTGGCACAGGACATGGTGGAGGACAAAACACTGAACGTTAAAGAAACATCGGTCTTAGGGCTAAAGCAATCAAAGGGTATGGGGAGAAAGCAGGAGCAGGGTACTGGGATGGATGATCTGCTATTGAATGGTGGAGCAGGTTGGAAGGGCTGAATGGCCTACTGTTGCATCTGTTATCTATGTCTACATTTTTCTATTCATTGAGAGAGAGGGGTATCATAACTGATGAAGTGTGTCCTCTTTATAAAACTCAGACCCCTTTCTCTCACCCTCTGCTACACTTTCCCTCATTCATGGTGTTACTGACATAAGAATGTTCACACTTGTTACTGAGGACTCCTCATTAGCTAGAGTTAAAATTTCCCAGTGGTCTCTTACTGCCACAAGTAGGTTTGAGAATATCAAATATAAACAGGTAACTGCTGCTAAACCTTGTTCCCAGCTACAACAATGACTTTTCCACCACTGACACTCAGTAGCAGCAGTGTGTAAAATCTACAAGATGCACCGCACAAGTTCACCTAAGATCCTCAGACAACATTTTCCAAACCCTTGACCACTCCCACCTAGAAGGACAAGGGTCGCAGATACATAGGAACACCACTACATTCAAGTTCCCCTCCAGGTCAGTCACTATCCCAATTTGGAAATATATCACCGTTCCTTCACTATCATGGAGTCATAGAGATGTACAGCATGGAAGTAGACCCTTCGGACCAACCCTTCCAAGCTGATCAGATATCTTAAATTAATCTAGTCTCATTTGCCAGCACTAGACCCATATCCCTCCAAACCCTTCCTATTCATATACCCATCCAGATACCTTTTAAATGGTGTAATCTTACCAGCCTCCACCATTTCCTCTGGCCGCTCATTCTATACACCCACCACCCTCTGCATGAAAAAGTTACCACTGAAGTTCCTTTTAAATTTTTCCCCTCTCACCCTAAATCTTTGCCCTCTGGTTCTAGAATCCCCCACCCCAGGGAAAAAGACCTTGTCTATTCACTCCATCCATGCCCCTTATGATTTTATAAACGTCTATAAGGTTACCCCTCAGCCTCTGATGCTCCAGGGAAAACAGCCCCAGCCTTTTCAACCTCTCCTATAGCTCAAACCCTGGCAACATCCTTATAAATCTTTTCAGAACCCTTTCAAGTTTCACAACATCCTTCCAATAGGAGGGAGACCGGAATTGTCAAAATCCCGGAATTCTCTCCCTAATGGCATTGTTGATCAACCTACAGCTGCAGTGGTTCAAGAATTAGAATTAGAGTTAGATTTTATTGTCATTTATGCTCAAGTGCAGGGATGCAGAAGTACAGAGAAAGGTATACAAAGTTGCTATTCTATGTCATCTTAAAATAGCTTACCACCACCTTCTCCAGGGCAACTAGAGGCGTTCAGTAAATGCTGACCCAGACAGCGAAGCCTACCCCCATGAAAACTTCTCTGCCTCAGAATCACTCTGTTTGGCAAAGTGTCAGCTGATCCCAGCAGCAGCAGTACCTTATTCCTCTCCTTCCTGCCCAGAGTGCAAAAACCGAAAGACTAAGGGTTGCTGTGCCTCTGGCCCTTGTTATCATGTTGTATGAAGACATGGCGAGATTGAAGTGATAAGGAAAAAAAGTGTTGAGTTTGGGACCAGGTGGGGCATAACGCTTGAGCTGGAAATGAAGAGAAAAGCTTATGTCTTGGTTCGCCTCCCAATCTGTTGCCTGGTAGACATGTAGTTGACATCTCTATCTTACTCAGGTGGCATGAGCTGGTCAGGAAGGTGGGCAGTGGTAACCTGGTAGAGATAACTGCAGTTAGCCCATTTGCAATTTCTGAGAGAACTGATTAGCTTGTTCTTGCTGCTGGTTCCCCGTGAAATGCTGGAGTATTTCCCTGTGGTTCTATCCAACCTCATCCCTCTTAGTCAATTACTTACTGCTGAACAATTTGCTCTGGTTAAGAATTTCCTTCTGAGGCCCAAGTAAAGGCTTCCTTTACTTGTCTTTCAAGATTCATAAACAAGCCATCAATTGACATGTCAACACCAGATCTATGAGCCAATAATGCAACAAGACACATTAAACTCCAGGAATTTAGTATATGCTAGGGGGCATAGGAATTCATAACTAAACTGGCTACTGTTCAATTGAGTGGTCTGTTGATAGATCGTGAATTGTAATTACCCAACTACCATTGCCAACTGTTCAATTTCAGCATGTGTTTTTGACAATTTGTCAGTACTGATCTTTTTTTTAAAACGTCCAAAGAATTCTAGCCTTGGTGTCTCAGTACCTACTTGATGTTGACATCAATCACGATGTAATGAAGTCATTACCAATCTCAACAGCAAAGCTGAGGTGTTGTTGATACAAGTTAGGGCTGTAGTGAAATAAGGGAAGACATTAATAAACCCATAGAATAAGCATGTAATTGGAAAATGCACTTCAGTGCAGATAAGTGTGAAGTGATACATTTTTGTAGGGGGAATTAAGAGATCACAAACTTGTTGGGAGCTAAGTATCTCAATGAGGTAGAGGAGAACTGAGGGATTAAAGTATGAAGAGACACACATCACTATGAATGCTGGTTAATAAGGCCATAAAAAGGCTTAAAAGGAAAACATCTCCAGGGTTTGTTTCTAGAGGGATAGAACAGAAAAGCAGGGAGGTTCCATTTGTATTTAACTGTGGTCACCATTCCATGCAAAGTATAGACAGACACTTCGGAAAGTGAAAATGAAACTACCAGAATGATACTAAGACTGAAAAGTTCTCCCTGTCAGGAAAGATTGGACAAGCTATGGATTTTTTTTGTTGAAGGGGTGACAAAATGGAGGTTTTCAAGATTATGAATTTGACAAGGTAGATGTAGACGAGATCTGTCAGTGAGACTGGCACTGGGTGGGTATGAATGTAAGCCAAGTCACAAATAAATCCAAGAGGGAATTCAGGAGAAATGTCTGTACACGAGTTGTTATAATAGGAAAACATATAACCACAGGGAATAGTTGAGGTGAGGCATCAATGTATTTAAGGGGAAGCGAGATAAGAAGAATGAAAGAGTAGAAGGATATGTTGGTGGACTTTGATGAAGAGGAGTCTGAGAAGGCTCATTCAGACTATCGGTACTAGATTGTTGGGCCGAATGGCCTGAACCTGTGCAGTAAACGCTTTGTAAGAGACCGGGGGAGAGATGCTGCCCATCTCAGATTTAAATTGGCAGCATGCTGACTCAATGATTAGCACTGCTGCCTCATAGCACCAGGAAATTAGGTTCGATTCCAGCCTTGGGCGACTGTTGGAGTGGAGTTTGCACCTTCTCCTATTGGCTGTGTGGGTTTGCTCCGGGTGCTCCAGTTTCCTCCCACAATCCAAAGATGTGCGGGTTAGGTTGGATTGGCCATGGGAAATGTAGGGCTACAGAAATGGGGTGGGTCTGGGTGTTCAGGGATGTGCAGGCTGGGTGGGTTAGCCATGGGAAATGTAGGGTTACAGGAATGGGGTGGGTCTGGGTGGGATGCTCTTCAGAGGGCCAGTGTGGACTCAGTGGACTGACTGGTCTGCTTCCACACTGTAGGGATTCTAAATGGGATGATGTAGCGGCGTGACAAATGTCCCAAAGCACTTTACAGCTGGTTAAATACTTTGCGATCTTGGAAGTGTCAATTTTTGACAACCAGCGTCCGCATAGAACAGAGAAGAGAAATGAGCAGGTCATGTTTTTCTGGTGTTTGAGATCAGGAGACCTTCCCAGCTTTTCTTGAAAAAAGCAACACGGACCTACTGAGTCCAGCTGAGAGACCACAAGGCAGCCTGCTTTTAATGTTACACCCCAGTAAAATACAGCCCCCTGGGGAGTACAGCCTTCTGTGGGCGGCACGGTGGCACAGTGGTTAGCACTGCTGCCTCACAGCGCCAGAGACCCAGGTTCAATTCCCGACTCAGGCGACTGACTGTGTGGAGTTTGCACATTCTCCCCGTGTCTGCGTGGGTTTCCTCCGGGTGCTCCGGTTTCCTCCCACAGCACCAAAGATGTGCAGGTCAGGTGAATTGGCCATGCTAAATTGCCTGTAGGTAAAGGGGTAAATGTACGGGAATGGGTGGGTTACGCTTCGGCAGGTCAGTGTGGACTTGTTGGGCCGAAGGGCCTGTTTCCACACTGTAAGTAATCATCTAGTCTAATCTGTCAATACTGCAATCAAGTGTCAGGTTTGTGCTCAACCCTACAGCCTTCTGACTCAGAGTCAGGCACAGAATGTTCATTTCTCCATTCCTGTTAAAAACATGTTAACCGAGATGAAATATCAAGCAATACATAGCAATGATTTAGCATTACCTTTTAATGGCCTCTGTCACCAATATGATTGTAGAAACTGTGCAATCTGTAGCAAGCCTTAACTTACGATGGCCTTTGGGTGTGAGAATGAAAATGGAGGTCAAATCTTCAGCTAACCCAAAGGGCAAACGCACAAATGGTCGATGTGGTTAAGATGTACATGTTTATTATGTGTTTCAATAGGCTGTATAAATTATTCCCCTTGCCTGATAGCACAAGGCTGGGGTACACAGATTGAGGATTTTGAGAAAGAAATACAAGAGGGCAGGAATATGAGGAAGCAGAAACAAAATGTTAAACAAAGATAAAAGAGGAAGCATTTCACAATTGTGGCAATAAACCTGAAACTCACTGCATCAGAGAATGGCAGAACCTGGAGACTGAGACTGATTTTAGAAGGATATTGAATGGGCACTTGAGGGAAATAAATGAGCAAGGACACACAGGGGCGGGTGACATGATTTCAGTGCAGACAACTGGTGTGGGGTGTGGATATTAGATTAGATTCCCTACAGCGTGGAAACAGGCCCTTCGGTCCAACAAGTCCACACCGACCCTATGAAGAGTAACCCACCCAGACTCATTTCCCTCTGACTAATGCACCTAACGCTATGTTAGTAGATAACATGGCCAATTCACCTGACCTGCACATCTTTGGACTGTTGGAAGAAGGCCAGAGCACCCAGAGGAAACACACACAGACACGGGGAGAACGTGCAAACTCCACACAGACAGTCACCCGAGGCTGGAATCGAACCTGGGGCTCTGGTGCTGTGAGGCAGCAGTGCTAACCACTGAGCCACCATGCCACTCTACTATTCTGTCAAAACTCTTAGGACTGCGACTAACATGTAGTTCTTGCAAAATGATGCAATGCCAAATGAATACAGTCTTGTTTAATCATGGAAGAGGTGCAACTTCCCTTGTTTCTGAGTAGATCTGGTCAGCGATCAGTCACTCTGCTAATATTTCTTGCTGTGTATCTGTTGCAGTTACTACATTGATGACCAAACAGCAAATGTGGCTGATTTTATGAAAACCCGCTTGCTGGACACTCTGTCGGATCAGATTGCCAAGGTACACAGGGTGAGTTTCTTCACGTCTTTTAGTTCCCTTCAACACCCAGTAACCAGACAAGAACAATAAATCCAAGTGACATTTCAGCTGGTGTCCTGTCCTGGAGACCTGTGAGGGAGCGAGGAAGGTTACAAGAATTTCTGATGCTGTTTGATTGTCAAAGCTTCACATAGAGTCATAGTCATAGAGATGTGCAGCATGGAAACAGACCTTTTGGTCCAACCCGTCCATGCCGACCAGATATCCCAATCCAATCTAGTCCCACCTGCCAGCACCTGGCTCATATCCCTCCAAACCCTTCCTATTCATATACCCATCCAAATGCCTCTTAAATGTTGCAATTGTACCAGCCTCTGCCACTTCCTCTGGTAGCTCATTCCATACACGTACCACCCTCTGCGTGAAAATGTTGCCCCTGAGGTCTCTTTTGTATCTTTCCCCTCTCACCCTAAACCTATGCCCTTTAGTTCTTGACTCCCCCACTCCAGGGAAAAGATGTTGCCTATTTATCCTATCCATGCCCCTCATGATTTTATAAACCTCTATAAGGTCACCCCTCAGCCTCCAACGCTCCAGGGAAAACAGCCCCAGCCTGTTCAGCCTCTCCCTATAGCTCAAATCCTCCAACCCTGGCAACATTATTGTAAATCTTCTCTGAACCTTTTTAAGTTTCACATCTGATCCTTTTTTTTATAAAATGCCTTCTTAAGATGTAAGCTGTTGAAAAGGATTACATTTGTAGTTTGTCCCTAATGAACTCCGAGGAGACGTTGGGACTGACTTTATTCAAACCACGGTAGTCCCTATGGTGTAGGGACAACGCAATGTTTTTTCTGTCACAATTCAATACAAACTGAAGGTTTTGCCAGCCCATTTCAGAGGGTAGTTAAGATTTAATCATGTTGCTGTGAGTCTGGAGTCACACATACATGTTGTTCTGCTATAACATGACAGTTATGTTCCTCCTGCTATGGAAACCGCAATAGAAATTGCGCTGTGGAAGATCGTGCTATAGAAAACCCACCATACCCAATCGGCTGAAAGTTCACATTATGCAAACAATGTCCAAAAGGTATCAATCACGTTATAGCCATTTCGCGCTGACAAACCGCACATTATAGACTGTAGACTAGGCTGGGTTAGGACAGCAAGTTTCCTTCCCTGAAGGACATTAGTGAATGAGATGGCTTTTTACAGCAATCTAATTGTGTTTGATCATTATTAATGACAATAGTTTCAAGTTCATGTTTCATTAATTAAGTTTATGTTCCTTCATTTGCATGAAAGTCTCTGGAGTATTCATTTAGGATTGGTACGCTTCCATTTATTGGTCAGTGCATTGCGTATAGGAGTAGGGAGGCCATGTTGTGGCTGCACAGGACATCGGTGAGGCCACTTTTGGAATATTGCATTCAATTCTGCTTTCCCTGCTATAGGAAGGATGTTGTGAAACTTGAAAGAGTGCAGAAAACACTGCTAAGGATGTTACCAGGACTTGTGGTTTTCAGCTATAGGGACAGGCTGAATAGGCTGCAGTTATGTACCCTGGAGCATTGGAGGATGAGGGGTGACCTTATTGAGGTTCATAAAATCATGATGGGCTTGGATAGGGTAAATAGTCAAGGTCATTTCCCCAGGGAAGGGGAGTCCAAAACCAGAGGGCATAGGTTTAGGTTGAGAGGGGAAAGATTTAAAAGGAACCTAAGGGACATGCAGAGGGCGGTACATGTATGGAATGATCTCCCAGAGGAAATGGTGGAGGCTCGATTTTGTAATCAAGTAAAACAGTTACAAATCAGAAGGAGTCCATTCAGCCTCTCAAGCACATGTTGACAAGAGAAATACAGCTAGCCCTACTATTCCCCTTAGCCATGCAAATAAATCCCTCTGCAACTTTGAACACTTTATGTACTTTTGGTTCTCATTAAAACTGATTTGTAGTTTGTGGCCTGTATCACACGGCCCACTCAACTTCACTAATGTGTTGTCAAAAAGGCTGGGAGAACATAAGAGGTCTCTATTCATCCAGTAAGTTAAGCGACGTCAGCAGAAATCAGATGGTCAACTACATTTCAATTTATGAGACAGCAAGGGCTTACAGGATTGTTCTTTGTTGCTGAACATGGGAAAACTAACTGTCGGATCCTACTGAGTGTGATGGAACACTCCCCACTTGCCTGGATGGGTGCAGCTCCAAAACCACTCAAGAAGATTGACACCATCCTGGACAAAGCAGCCGCTTGATTGGCACCACATTCACAAACATCCACTACCCCCACCACCAATACTCAGTAGCAGCAGTATATACTATCTACAAGATGCACTGCAGAAATTCACCAAGGATCCTCAGACAACATCTTCCAAACCCACAACCACTGCTACCTAGAAGGACAAGGGCAGTAGATACAACGGAACACCACCCCCTGCAAGTTCCCCTCCGAGCCACTCACCATCCTCAAATATATTGGAAATATATTGCAATTCCTTCAGTGTTGCTGAGTCAAAATCCTGGAATTCTCTTCCACTAGAGAATATGAACTGTAGTGGTTCAAGAAGGCAGCCAGCCATCACCTCCTTAAGGGGCACCTTAGGGTTGGGAAGTAAACGCTTGCCCAGCCAGCGGTGCCCACATCCCACAAGTGAATAGAAAGAAGTGTAATGACAGAGCGCAATAATCGACACCTTCAGCCTCTGAAACTAGGGATCAGCCTGAAACTTTCTCCTTTCTCTCAAAGTGGCCTTCCCTCTCAGTTGGATGGTAGCTTCATAATTCACAATTGCTGCATTGTTGAAGTGTTTCATTTAAGATAAGGACTTTTTAAGAATAATAATGAAGGATAAGATTCACCAGACTGATGTTCTCTGCTAAAACCCTGTGCTTAGCTCTGTGTTATTCAATGTGAAGTATTTTTATAGAGGATCACACAATGTGATGTTATACTGATTTCTCAAATCTGTCACCTACAATTGTCATCAAACTGACTGCAGTGCCCTCTACTGGCTTGTGCTGCTGCTGCTGTCTTTCTGACTCATTCACATAACGGAAGTTAACTATCACTCATTATCTTAACCTTTCCTATTTGAAAACAGAAGCATGTTTCAACTTGGCTTTCACCCTTTAACTAGTCCGTAAATGGAGCAGCAATCACAGTAATAATTCATCACTTTAGTTTGATCTGTCTTTAATCTTCCCTCAACTGTATCCACATGCAATAACAATGACTTGTATTTATATAGAGCCTCTGACATTGTGATTTGCCCTGAAGCACTTCGCAGAAGAATAATCAAACTTTGACTCAGAATTGGATTAGGTCAGGTGATCAAAGGTTTGGATAAAGAGTGAAGTTTCAAAGAGAATATTAAAGGAGGTGAGGGAGATACAGGACAAAACCCTCAGCACATTTCCGGAGCTCTGCTGCTTAGGACATGTCCTCTCCCACGGCATTGGATTGGATAATGAACCAACAGAAGAACTGGCTGAACATTTGGCAGGCTCTTAATCGAATCATAGAATCCCTACATTGTGGGAGCAGTCCATTTGTCCCAATCAAGTCCACATGAACCCTCTGAAGAGCATCCCACCCAGACCCACCTCCCTGTCCTACTCTATCCCTGCAACCCTGCATTTCCCATGGCCAGTTCAGCTCACCTGCACTGCTTTGAACTGTGGGAAGAAACCAGAGCACCTGGGGGAGGGAGAATGCACAAAATCCACACAGATGGTTGCCCAAGGCTGGAATCAAACCCAGGTCCCTATTGCTGTGAGGCAGCAGTGCTAACCACTGAACAACCATGCTGTGCACTCACAGCCCCAGGAAAAAGCATGAGGTTTGACACAAAACAAAGACGAAAGTCTACCAGGTAGCACTCATCGGGTCACTTCTCTATACCTGTGAGAAATCACACTACACCAGGTTATAGTCCAACAGCTCTGTGTGAAATCACAAGCTTTTGGAGCGCTGTTCCTTCAATAGGGGCGAAGGGGCTACGCTCTGAAAACTTGTGAGTTCAAATAAATCTATTGGGCTATAACCTGGCATCATGTGATTTCTGACTTTGCCCATTCCAACACCAGCACCTCTACATCATGGCCTTATCTGTGAGCCTTGGACAAACACCGTGCAACACAGCAGGATTTAGTGATTTCTAACACAAGATGCAAGATGCCACATACCTGATATAGAGAGCATGCTCAGCAGAGCTTGGCTTTGTTGGGTTAACCATGTGGTGCACATGGAGGATTCTCACCTGCCAAAGGCTGTAAACTGCTGAGCTCAGGAACCCACATAACAGGGATGATCCAAACTCGGATAGAAAGACATTCTGAATGCCAATCTCGGAGTCTGGAAATTGATTCCAAGTAAATAGAGGGAAGAAACACCCAGGACAGGTCCAAACAGAAGTGACCGAAGGGTCTGTTTCCATGCTGTACATCTTTATGACTCTATAAGTGCCTCTATCACCAAACAATCTCAATGTTTAAAGTGAACTGAGCCAGATCCCGCTAGGATCAGTAAGAACGTTGGAAACGCCAGTGCCTTCAACCATTCCCTCTCACAGTGACTTCACATGTAAGGCTTGTAACCATATCTGCAAATCGGTTGTTCCATCACATTTGAGATGACATCAAACAATCGCTCTCCTTGCTGAACAGTCACCGTTCAAAATAACAGGAGAATCTGCCAAATTCAACAACAAACAAAAACAGAAACTGCTGGAGAAACTCAGCTGGTTCAGTTTCACATTTCCACCATTCGCGACTCTTCAATTGAAATGCAACCACATCTTGCATTTACATAGTGCATTTACGTAGCATGTCATTCGAGGGTCCTTCACAGAAAATGTATCGAGCAGAATTTGACGCTGAGCCAGAGAGACAGATTGAATTATTGGTGAAGGAAGGAAGGTTGAAGATGTGTATTACTGGAGGAAATAGAAAGAGTGATGAAGAGGGTTTTGGAGGTTAAGGCCTGGCTGCCATTGGTGGTATATTTAAAATTGGGTGTATTCAAAATGCCCAGTGGAACATGGAAAAGAAATGGAATAGCAGGAGCCATATGGAAGTTGAAATAATAATCTGTTTTTTGTTCCACAAATGCTTCGGGTTTTCATTTCCAATTTCCAGCATGTTCTGTATGGCCTTTGTGCCAAAGGGAGATGTTGTGATTCTTTGCTGTTGGAAATGGTAGTGACCTCGCACTGATGGGACACAAATGTACTTGGAGAATTGTGGAGCTGGACGATGTTGCACAGATAGGAAAGGGTACGGCTATGGAGGGATTTCAAATTGGGAATGAGATGTTCAAAATTAATCAACAGACGAGCAGGAAGAGTTGGTCATTGTTGCTGTGGGAGAGCTATGTAGTCTTAGCAATAACATGGACATGTGTTTGAATACTCGACTTGATGGTTACTGAGCCACTGAACTTAACCTGAGATATTTAGTCACAAGAAGAGGGCATGGACACATCGCTGAGAGGCAGAGTTTAGACAAAGAACCAAAAGCAGCTTCAGTCTTCCCAATATTGAGATGGAAGAATTTTCTACTCATCTGGATATTAGACAAGCTGTCTGACAACTGAAGGGATCACACAGAAGTCACAGGGAGTGACCTGACTGTCATCATTTTCTAATCAACCTGTTCAGAGATGTTGTTATACACCTCTGGGGTAGGTGGGACTTGAGCCTAGGCCTCTTGGCTCAGAGGTAGTGACACTACCACAGTGCCACAAGAGTCCCCTCCATATCATTTGCATACAAGTGAAACCTATCACAGTTTTCACATGATCTTACTGAGGAGTACATTGAGACAAGGAGAAGGGAGTATCAGAGATAGAGTCTCAGGGGGTTACCAGAGGTGACAGTGCAGGGACAAGAATAGAGGGCAATGCCGGTGATTTTCTGGCTATAACTGAATAGGTCAGGATTCAAGCAGGTGAGTGCAGGCCACACAGCTGGAGAGATGTTGGAGATGGACAATACGGTCAGCCGTGGCAAAAGTGACGACTGCAGATGCTGGAAACCAGAGTCTAGATTAGTATGGTGCTGGAAAAGCACAGCAGGTCAGGCAGCATCCGAGGAGCAGGAAAATCGACGTTTTGGGCTTAGGTTCTGATGAAGGGCTTTTGCACAATACGGTCAGCTGTGTCAAAGGTTGCAGACAGATTAAGGAGAACAAGGAGGGGAACTGTCACTTATAGCTTTACTAAGTGCTGCATAGATGGAAACTCAATTAAAGGGCCCCAACCATAGAGTTTTGGGAAAGATGGCAAGTGATTTGGGAGCTACAGAATGTTCAAGAACTATCAAATTGCGCAGATGTCACAAGGGTGGAGTAAGGAGGACTGTCATGTAGTTGGAGCTGAGGCATGTTGCAGGAACAGAGTTGTGAAATCTTTACTCTGTTCTTTATGTACATGTTACTTGACAAAAATGAATCCAGCTTTCTGTGAAGTGAAAGGCTTCTTTCTGTTCCTCAACATGGATACCTCTTACCCGAACGGCAATTAAAATATCCACCACTCTGAAAGACAAGTGACCCTTGAAATGTTTTAGTCTCTCCTAGTCTGTCCTAGTGGAAACCCCTCAGTTTCTGTCAGACTCCCCCTTCACACTTCTAAGCTCTATCAAGTTCAGACCCAGCATCCTCAACCACTACCTTGAAATGTTTCTCCAACTGTGAGTTTGAAACTTCATTGCAGCCTGGCATTACACGTGAGTTAAATGCTGACATTGCTATCTGTTGCACTCTGCTCTGTGCTTACTGTTTATAACAATAGTATACAACAGTGCAACACTGGTCCAGCCCTGAGCAGCAAAAATGGGTGGTGGTCAAGCTCCCTCTCAATGCCAAAGAGGGAGCAAGTTGCTTTTCACCAAAAAGCATCTTAAGGAATTCAGGTTTTCAGCAGCGATTACATTGAAATGCCCCAGGCAAAGATGCAAGGGCCCAGAAAACTGAATGGCAGAAACAAACAGACAGACAGAACCCTGGAGAAACTCAGCAGGTCTTGCAGCATCTGTAGAGAGAGAAACAGAATGAATGTTTCGACTTTGAGATGTCTCTTCAGAAAGGGATTGGAGAATATTTGTTTTAAACTTCTGACAGGGTCAGAAAAGGAGGAAGAAGGCAGAGATAATGGAGACTCAATGCAGAAGGGTTCTGAATAGTGGAGAAGGAGAAATAGAACCAAATAAGTGTGAACGAAGATGTGAAAGGGAGAGAATTGGCAACTTGGGACGGGCAAGAAATACTGGTCCAGCCAGCAATACCCACATCCCATGAGTGAAGTTTTAAGAATCCATGCCCAATAATCCTGGATTCGCTTGCCTAATAAGAATATAGCAACTCCGCCCTAAATATATTCAGGGGGCCACTCTCGACTGCCTTCTGTGACACATTTACAAAGTCACACAATCCTCCGGGAGATTAAAAAAACTCTCCCCATCTCTGTCTTGAAAGGGTAACCTGGAAACTTTAAGCAATGTACCCCTAGTTCTGGAGTCAATCACAACAGGAAACATCCTTTCCATGTCCCCCTTGTCGTTCAGGGTCTTATTTCCTTCAACCTAGTCACTCCCCCTCACTTTTGTAAACTCCAATGGAAATAAACCCAGTCTGTTTAGTCTTTCATCATAAGACAACCTCCCCCCTGCCCTCTCATTACAAGAAGCTGCATAAAACTCTGGTCAGACCAAATTTAGAACATAGAACATTACAGCTCAGTACAGAGCCATCGGCCCTCGATGTTGCACCAACCTGAGGAACCAATCTGAAACCCATCTATCCTACACTATTCCATTTTCATCCATATGTTTATCCAATGATCATTTAAATGCCCTTAACGTTGGTGAGTCTACAACTGTAGCAGGCAGGGCATTCCACACCCCTATCACTCTCTGAGTAAAGAAACTACCTCTGACATTTGTCCTATATGAATCTTCCCTCAATTTAAAGCTATGTCCCCTCATGCTAGCCATCACCACCCAAGGAAAAAGGCTCTCACTGTCCACCCTATCTAATCCTCTGATCATCTTGTATGCCCCTATTAAGTCTCCTCTTAACCTTCTTCTCTCTAATGGAAACAGCCTCAAGTCCCTCAGCCTTTCCTTGTAAGACCTCCCCTCCATACCAGGCAACATCCTAGTAAATCTCCTCTGCACCCTATCCAACACTTCCACATCCTTCCGATAATGGCCAAAACTGTATGCAATACTCCAAGTGTAGCCACACAGAGTTTTGTACAGCTGCAGCATGACCTCATGGTTCTGAAACTCAATCCCTCTACTAATAAAAGCTAACACACCACATGCCTTCTTAACAACCCTATCAACCTGGGTGGCAACTTTCAGGGATCTGTGTAAATGGACACTGAGATCTCTCTGATCATCTACACTACCAAGAATCTTACCATTAACCCAGAATTCTGTATTCCTGTTACTCCTTCCAAAGTGAAATCACCTCACACTTTTTCACATTAAACTCCATTTGCCTCCTCTCAGCCCAGCTCTGCAGCTTATCTATGTCCCTTTATAACCTACAATATCATTCTGCATTGTCTATAACTCCACTGACCTTAGTGTCGTCCACAAGCTTACTAACCAAAACAGATCCTTGTGGTGCACCACTCATAACTGAACTCCAGGATGAACATTTCCCATCAACCACCATCCTCTGCCTTCTTACAGCGAGTCGATTTCTGATCCAAACTACTAAATCACCCTCAATCCCATGCTCCATATTTTCTGCAATATTTGGAATATTGTGAACATTTTTGGGCTCCGTATCCAAAGAAAGCTGCGCTGGGCTTGAAGGGAATCCAGAGGAGATTCACAAGAATGATCTTGGGAATGAAGGGCTTGTCATATGAGGAGTGGGTGAGGACTCTGGCTCTGTACTTGATGCGTTTAGTTAGCTGGGGGGGAGGCAGGATCTGATTGAAATGTACAGAATAGTGAAAGGCCTGGATACAGTGGATGTGAGAAGATATTGCCACCTGTAGGAGAAAGTAGGTCATAGGGACACAGCCTCAGATGAAGGAATGACCCTTTCGAACTGAGATGAGGAAGAATTTGTTCAGCCAGAGGGCGGTGACTCTGTGGAACTCATTGCCTCAGAGGACTGTGGTGACCAAGTCGTTGAGTGCTTTTAAGACGGAGATAGATAGGTTCTTGATCGTAAGGGGATCAAAGGTTATGTGGAGAAGACAGGAAAATTAGGTTGCGAAACATTTCAGTTATGATTGAATGGCAGAGCAGACTCAATGGGCTGAATGGCCTAATACTGCTGTCTTATGGTCTTATTAGACCTAGGGACTTGTCAGCCTGCAGCTCCCTTAATTTGCTCAGGCCTGCTTCCTGAGGGAATGTAATTTCATTAAATTCCTTCCTGCCTTCCTGATTTACAGCCTTTCCTAGAATGGTCTTTGATTGCTCTCTATAGAGAAGAGAAAAGCGTATCGTTTGTTCAACTGTCATTTCCTATCATCTATTAACTCTTCATTCACAGTCTTTACTGCACCTACATGCCCATCACTTAAAATCAATCAGAGAGTACTGGAGAAACTGCAATACATTTTTAGATTAGATTCCCTACAGTGTAGAGAATCTACAAGTCCACACCAACCCTCTGAAGAGTAACCCACCCAGACCTATTCCCCTACCGTATGTTTTCCCCTGACTAATGCCTCTAACCTACCCATTCCTGAACACTATGGGCAATGGCCTATTCACCTAACCTGCACATCTTTGGACTGTGGGAGGAAACCCACGCAGACGCAGGGAGAATGCGCAAACTCCACACTGACAGTCACCCAAGGCTGGAATCGAACCCGGATCCCTGGCGCTGTGAGGTAGTAGTGCTAACCACTGAGCCACCATTGCACTGGCAGCATCTGTGTGGAGAGAAATAGAGTTAATATTTCAGGTCCAGTATGACTCCGCTTTGGAACTCTGTGGACACTAGAACACACGTTACTCTTTTCCTTTTTAAATATCTCTTCGTTATCCATTTTTAAGGACTCTATAATAAGGAAGAAACTGTTGTGTGTTGGGGCAGTGGTTAGAAGATGACAGGTTTTAGATGTTGTAAGGTTGTCATGGAAGGAGAGGGGTGAGGGTGTTGCACAGATTTTAAGTGCCGACAAGGAACAGACAGATAATGGGGCAGTGAATCTTATTGTCAATGGGAAAGAGGAAGAAAGAATGATGGGAAGAGAACACAACAAGACAGGACCTGTCAGGCGCTGGTGAAATTTGGTAGGATGGCCCACTCGAGGTCAACAGCTCAACCGTGAACAGAAACAGAAATTGCTGGAGAAGCTAAGCAGGTCTTGCAGCACTTGTAGAGATAAATCAGAGTTAATGTTTCCGCTTGAGTGACTCTTCCTCAGAACTGATGGCAACTAAGAAAAGTCAGTTTATATGCAGAAGGTAGTGTGGGTGGACGGGGTAAGGAATAAACAATAGGTGGGGATAGAGCCCAAAGAGATAGAAGAGTAGTTGAGCAGACAAAGGAGTGGGTAACGATCTGGCTAGGAGGGTGGATAGCTGTTAATGGGGACTGTTAGGGGCTAACAGTGGGTTGTATGTAATGGCAGACTATGTGATAACAATTCCTATGTGTGGGAATTGGGGTAAGGACATGGGAGAGCTCAAGCCCTGAAGTTATTGAACTCAATATTGAGGCCGGAGGGCTGCAGGGTCCCCAAGCGGGAAATGAGGTGCTGTTCCTCCAACTTGCACTGAGCTTCGTTGGAGCACTGCTCCAGTCTATGATGAGCCGTGTTTGAAAGAAAACATTTAATGACTGCCACAAATTAAAGTGAGAGTAGGTTATAAAAGGGACGGGAATCACATGAGTATGGCAAGCCCACTGCTCCATGACGTACAAATGCATTGCTCCTAAAAACCTGTGAGTGTTCAAAATATGCAAGGCTCCCCTCAGTGGTGCCTGCTAAGTTTTTTATAGAAGTTAGGGAGTTTCAGAAACAAGTTTACAACTGCCTAAGAATTTAGTGGGATGGCTTTGACAGTTTGCTTTCTGAAAACAAAAGGATCCCTTGTTCTTAACAGTTACTACAGGGTATTGGATGTAACAGACATCTCCTGCTGTGGCTAAGAATGTAATGGTAATAGAAACAGTCAAAATAAGTTGATGTGTGACTAGCTCAATGTGGTTGTTTTTAAAAGCTGAACAGCGTGCACTGGCTGTTTAGTGACTCAAGAGACTTTGAGCACGCCTTCCACTGAATCAAAACAAATGGTATCTCGGTTCCTAATCACTGAGCTTCTGGTCAATTCTTACTCACTCCTCATTTTGTTTTCCTAACCTGTACTCAATGAAAGACATCTACAACCTGCTGTCTCTGTGTGCTGCATGCCCCTTATATAAAGGTAGTCTGTGGAAAGACATATAGATACTGTAGCATCCCGCTGGTGGGTGGTTTGCTCACGTCAGGGTTGCTACTTCAGAGTCTGTGAAATTCAGGAAGTGAGTCTCAGGGCAGCACAGTGTCTCAGAGGTTAGCATTGCTGCCTCACAGTACCAGGCATCTGGGTTCGATTCCAGCCTTGGGCGACTGGCTTTGTGGAGTTTGCACATTCTCTCTGTGTCTGTGCAGGTTTCCTCCCACAATCCAAAGATGTGCAGGTTAGGTGAATTGGCCATGCTAAATTGCCCATTGTGTTCAGGGATGTGTAGGTTAGAGGTAAATGCAGAATAATAGGGGAATGTGTCTGGGTGGGATAATCTTCAGAGGGTCAGAGTGGACTTGTTGGAGTGATGGGCTGTTTCCACACTGTAGGGGATTCTCTGTATGATTTCGGGTGCTGGTGTTGGACTGGGGTGGACAAAGTTAAAAATCACACAACACCGGGTTATAGTCCAACAGGTTTATTTGGAAGCACTAGCTTCTGAAGCACTATTCAGCCACCTGATGAAGGAGCAGTGATTCCAAATAAACCTGTTGGATTATAACCAGGTGTTGTGTGATTTTTAACAATCTCAGGAAGGAGAGACTGAGAGAGAACAGCAGTCCCAACAATTTCAAAGTCCTGGTGATGGATACCAGGGGAGGTGGGTGAAGGGGGTGAGGGGGGGAGCATGGGGTGGTTGGGGTTGTTGGGAAATTAAAGAAAGGGAAAATGCGCTTGGCTTCGATTTCTCTGCGCAAGTTTTACTCATTGCAATCTGGATACCATATTGCAATCACCATACTTACTGGAGGATGTTACACATTGGAAGCAGTTCAGAGAAGGTTTACGAGACATACCTGGAATGAGGGTATTGCCTGATGAGGATAGACTAAGCCTGTATTCTCTGGAGTTTAGCAGTGTCAGAGGTGATTTAATTGAAATTGTGACATGGAGGTGCCGGTGTTGAACTGGAGTGGACAAAGTTAAAAATCACACAACACCAGGTTATAGTCCAACAGGTTTATTTGGAAGCACTAGCTTTTGGAGCGACGCTCTGTCAGGAACAACCGCCTGACGAAGGAGCAGCACTCTGAAAGTTAGTGTTTCTAAATACACCTGTTGGGCTATAACCTGGTTTTTGGGGATTTTTAACTGATTGAAATTGAGGGGACCTGGCCAGGTGGATTTTGAAAGGATGTTCCTCATGTGGGAGAATCTAAAACTGGGGGTCACAGTTTAACAATAAGGGGTCACCCAGTTAAGACAGAGATGAGGAAACATTGCTTTCTCTCAGAGGTTTGTAAGTCCCCTCCTTAAAAGGCTGTGGACCTTTCAATATTTGTAAGGCACAGGTTGATAGTTTCTTGATTTCAAAGGGCCTGAAAGATTATCAGGAGTATGTAGGCATGTGGAGTTGAAATTAAAACCAGATCAGCCATGATTTTAATGAATGATAGAACAGGATTGAGGGGCTGAATAGCCTTCTCTTGTTCCTTGGTCCTGGATCAGTGGTGCTGGAAGAGCACAGCAATTCAGGCAGCATCCAACGAGCAGCAAAATCGACGTTTCGGGCAAAAGCCCTTCATCAGGAATAAAGGCAGAGAGCCTGAAGCGTGGAGAGATAAACTAGGGGAGGGTGGGGGTGGGGCGAGAGTAGCATAGAGTACAATGGGTGAGTGGGGGAGGGGATGAAGGTGATAGGTCAGGGAGGAGAGGGTGGAGTGGATAGGTGGAAAAGGAGCTAGGCAGGTCGGACAAGTCCGGACAAGTCAAGGGGACAGTGCGGAGCTGGAAGTTTGAAACTAGGATGAGGTGGGAGAAGTTTCATATGTCTGTATGTCGACAAAGCCAAGCATCGGAATTCAGCTTGAAAGAGAGAAACGGAATTGGCCAGATTTTGATTGCTATCCAGTGATATCTGCTGACAGTATACACTTGTAGGCAGTAAGGCGAAAGTGGGAACTGCAGATGCTGGAGATCAGAATCAAGATTAGAGTGGTGCTGGAAAAGCACAGCAGGTCAGGCAGCATCCGAGGAGCAGGAAAATCGACATGTCGGGCCAAAGCCCTTCATCAGGAATCAGGCTTTGGCCCGAAATGTCGATTTTCCTGCTCTTCGGATGCTGCCTGACCTGCTGTGCTTTTCCAGCAACACTCTAATCTTGACTTGTTGGCAGCAGCAGAATCAGCTCGCATGGGATTTACTGTCAACTATAAACCAGGCCAGAGTCAAAACATGCAGGACTTAGAAAGGAGAAAATTAATTAAAGGATTAAAAAACCGTATATACATTTTATATGAGTAACCACTCCAGAGTGTGAGGTAAAATGAAGCAGCAGGGCCTCCATCAACTACCACAATGAGTACAAGAATTAATCCCACACTCTCAGCTTTATTAGATTAGATTGCCCACAGTGTGGAAACAGGCCATTAGGCCCAACAAGTCCACACCAACTCTCCAGAGAGTAACCCACCCAGACCCATTTCTCACTGACTGATGTGCCTAGCACTATGGTCAATTGAGCATAGCCAATTCACCTAACCTGCACATCTTTGTATTTTGGAAGGAAACCCATGCAGACACTGGGAGAATGTGCAAACTCCACACAGACAGTCACCCAAGGCTGGAATCGAACCCAGGTCCCTGGTGCTGTGAGGTAGCAGTGCTAACCACTGAGCCACCATGCCACTCCTTTCTGTACTAACCCTCAACTTGCTAGCAAATTGACACCCCACATATTCCAGTTTGATACAAAGTAACAGGGAAGTAGTGAGCATATCTGAACTAAAGCAGGTTTTCCAGAAGGAATTTTATGAAGCTGTAACCAACAGATGTATAATAGATCATGAACGGTGAGTTCTAAGACTGGGTGCTACATAAAGGCACTCCTCCGAATGACTTGACCATGCTGGGGCAGTGGGCACTGGGTTGTTCAGGTGTCAGGAGGGTCAGACAGATGGGAATGTTTCTTTCAATATTTGTTCATGGAAGTGGCCATCACTGGCTGGGCCCAGCATTTATTACCCATCCCTAGTTGCCCTTGAGAAGGTGGTGGTGAGCTGCCTTCTTCAATCACTGCAGGCCGACAATGCCGTTAGGGAGGGAATTCCAGGATTTTGACCCAGCGAGAGCGAAAGAACGGCGATGTATTTCCAAGTCAGGATGGTGAGTGGCTTGGAGGGGAACCTGCAGAGGGTCGTGTTCCCATGTATCTGCTGCCCTTGTCCTTCTAGATGGAAGTAGTCGTGGGTTTGGAAGGTGCTGTCTAAGATCATTGGTGAATTTCTGCAGTGATTGTTATACATAGTACACACTGCTGCTACTGAGTGTCGGTGATGGAGGGAGTAGATGCTTGTGGATGTGGTGCCAATCAAGCAGGGGCTGCTTTGTCCAAGATGGTGAGAGTGTTTTGTTGGAAAAGCACAGCAGGTCAGGCAGCATCGGAGGAGCAGGAGAATCAACGTTTCAGGCCGGAGCCGGATTTTCCTGCTTCTCGGATGCTGCCTGACCTGCTGTGCTTTTCCAGCAACACACTCTCAGCTCTGATCTCCAGCATCTGCAGACCTCACTGACTATTTGTCCAAGATGGTGTCAAGCTTCTTGAGTGTTGGTGAAGCTGCCCTTACTTAGGTAATCAGGGCATATTCCTTCACACTCCTAACTTGTGCCTTGTAAATGATATGCTCCAGGGAGTCAGGAGGTGAGTTACCCATTGCTGGATTCCTGGCCTCTGACTTGCTCTGTAGCCACTGTGTTTATAGGTCTAGTCCAGTTCAGCTTCTGATCAATGGTACCCCCAGGATGTTGATAGTGGGGATTTAGTGATGGTGAGTCCATTGAATATCAACGGCCAAGAGTTAGATTCTCTTATTGGAGATGTTCATTGCCTAGCATGGATATTATTTGCCACTGGTGAGCCCTAACCTGGATATTGCATTGTTCCTGCTGCATTTGGACATGGTTTGCTGAGGAGTTGTGCACAGCATTGTGTAACAGTCAGCAAAGATCCACACTTTGGACATTGTGATAGTGTCGTGTCCAGGATAAAATGTCCAATCAGGGATACCAGCATTATTTTTAGAACCTTAAGACTGGATGAGAGAGTTGAAGCCAGGTCACTGTTCTCATCATGACTGCGCTGATAGACCTCTCCTGCTGTTGCTCATGGCGAGCTGGGCAGTTCAGTGAGCTACAATAAAATCACATTGACATTGTCATCAAAATTGGCGTAAGATCATGACAGGTAGAAGATGAAGGCCGTGTCTCCTCACATGGCTGCTCTGACATTCAATGGGACTGTTGGCAATCAACATTGACCCTGCTTGCTCACTTGCTGCACGTATCACCCGATTCCCTTTTGGTCTGAACACATGGTCGCTCAGTGGTTAGCACTGCTGCCTCGCAGCACCAGGGACCCAGGTTTGATTCCAGCCTCGGGTGACTGTCTGTGTGGAGTTTGCACATTCTCCCCGTGTCTGCGTGGGTTTCCTCCGGGTGCTCCAGTTTCCTCCCAAACTCCAAAGATGTGCAGGCCAGGTGAATTGGTCATGATAAGTTGCCCGTAGTGTTAGGTGCATGAGTGGGTCTGGGTGGGTTACTTTTCGGAGGGTCAGTGTGGACTAGTTTAGATTAGATTAGATTAGATTAGATTACATTACAGTGTGGAAACAGGCCCTTCGGCCCAACAAGTCCACACCGACCCGCCGAAGCGTAACCCACCCATACCCCTACATTTACGCTTTTCCTAACACTATGGGGCAATTTCGCATGGCCATTTCACCTGACCTGCATATCTTTGGACTGTGGGAGGAAACCGGAGCACCTGGAGGAAACCCACGCAGACACGGGGAGAATGTGCAAACTTCACACAATCAGTTGCCTGAGGCGGGAATTGAACCCGGGTCTCTAGCGCTGTGAGGCAGCAGTGCTAACCACTGTACCACCGTGCCAACTAACCACTGTGCCACCGTGCTGAAGGCTGAAGGGCCTGTTTCCGCATTATAGGGTACCTAAAAAGTCAATAACAGAACAAGCATTCGCATCTGCTGTGGTGGGGATTTCTGAATTTTTGCAATACTTTGATCGAAGAAATATCTGCCAGCCATAATCCTAAATCTCCACTGCCCTGAGACAGTGAAGTCCAGTTCTCAATCCTTCAGCCGAAAGGATGAATCTCCATGAGACTACCCTGCCAAACCTTTTCAGAGTTTTATATATTTCAAGGAGGTGACCTTTCATTCTCCTGACCTCCAGAGAATACAGGGCCATGCTGCTCAATTTGTTCTTATTAGACAATCCTTGCACCCGTACTTTCTAAGGATGACAGTGAGAGAGGAGCGTCCAATATATTATTGATATGCCGTCACGGTGCTAAGTGTACTTTGACTTGTGGTATTCTCCAAACACTGAAATATTTGAGCATTATGACTGAAGCATTATTTTCAGTGAGGTTGTTGCATGTTTGCTCAGATAGAATTTCCATCCATACAGGGAGCAAGGGGCCTATTGGTATTATCACAAGGCTGTTAACCTGGAGGCCCAAGAAATGTTCTGAGGGGCAAGGTGTGATTGCTGCTCCGATAGATCTTGAGTTCAATAATAAATTTGGAATGAAACATCTAATGATTTCCATGAAACTGTTGTTTGGGCAAGATCTCATTGGGTTCATGATTAGCCTTCAGGGAAGGAAACTGCCATCCTTTCCTTGTCTGGCATGCACATGACTCCAGACCCATGAGCTTACCTGCTCTCTGTCCAGTAGGTGATAAATGTTGATTCAAGATTAGAGTGGTGCTGGAAAAGCACAGCAGGTCAGGCAGCATCCGAGAAGCAGGAAAATCAATGTTTCGGGCAAATGCCCTTCATCAGGTGATAAATGTTGGCCAGGCCAGAGACACTGACATCCCATGAATGAATTTAAGAAATAGAATAGCCCATTCCTCTTAAGCTAGCATTTACCTTTCACTAAGATCAAATTGCGACCTCAGATCTACATTTTCCACTAATGTCTGACTCCCTTGCAATGAGTTACCAAAATAAGTAAATCGTCAGGACTGTGACATGCTCGGTCAAAGAGAACTGGGTGATGCCAACCCATCTGCTGCAGGGTACAGCCAATTCATCTCCATTGTTCAATGTTTGTAGCACCTGCTCCTTTTAATCTGTCAAATATCCTTTCCATCCTGCAGGTGGTGAACTCTCATGCACCAGGGAAGAAGGTGTGGCTTGGGGGAGTAGGGCCAGCATGGGCTGGAGGAACTACCAACCTTTCGGACACATACGCAGCAGGGTTTCTGTAAGTATCGTGAAATGTATTAACCAGGAATTGTTGTGTGTTGGCATTAATCGGATAAGAATCCTCAAATACTGTGCCAAAGGTGTGATTGTGAAGGACAATGGGCAGTATTTATTGCAAAAAGTACAGAAATCTAATTTCATAAACAAACTGCAATCTTATCCACCAAAACAAAATTCTAACTACTTCATGTTCTACAGACACAATACAACCATTTCGCCCACCTGGTTTATACTGACACCATCCTGCTCCCAATTAACTTTTTCTAGTGGTCCAACCAGTCCACTCCAACCCTGTTGCCACACTAATCCAGTCCCACCTTGGCCCATTTCTCTCCAAGCGTTTCCTATTCAAGAACTCAACCAAATGTCTGTCAAACGTTGTAACTGTGCCCGTTTCCATCACTTTCTCTGGACGTTCATTCCACACATAAATCATTATCTGTGTAAAAAAATTGCCTCTCATGTCCTTTTTAAATCTTTCTCCCCTCACCTCAAAAATGTGCTCCTCAGTCTTGAAATCCCCGACCCCAGGGAAAAGACCTCATCTATTTACCCTACCCATGCCCCTCGTGATTTTATAAACCTCTATAAGGTCACTCCTCAACCTCCTATGCTCCAGTGAAAGCCTATCCAGCCTTTCCTCATAACTCAAACTCTCCATTCCCAGAAACATCCTGGTAAATCTTTTCCGAACCCTCTCCAGTTTTGTAATATGCTTTCTCTGTTTCCAAGTTGTATGACTCTATGACTCTATCTCATCACTCTATCCCTCAAATTCATCTCTGCTATCACAAACCCGTCCTAACTACTCCCTGTGAAAGCGAATTTCGGATAAGGTGATGGCCTACTGTTAATCCAGAGACCCGGGTAATGCTCTGTGGGCCTGGGTTTAACTCCCTCCATGGCAGATGGTGGAATTTGAAATCAGTGAAAGTTGGAAATAAGAGTATAATGATGACCATTGTCGGGGGCATAACCCATCTGGTTTGCTAATCTCCTTTTGGGAAGGAAGTCTGGCTTAGATGTGACTCCAGACCCACACCAATGTGTTTGACCTTGCTCTGTGGGCAATGAGGGATGGGTAATAAATGCTGGCCTAGCCAGCGATGCTAACATCCTGTGAATGAATTCAAGAACCTCCCTAATGTTCCCTGAGGGAATTAATAAAGTCTAAGAATTGAGGTTTCTGAGGCCTGCTCTCTCTACACTATCAGGACTACATTGAGGATGTTGATTTTACACACAAACATAGGGGTGTGGAGTGAGAGTAGGTCACTTGGCCTCTCTAATCCAGCCAAGCCCTGAGGAGGCTTCCTAGCAAAGTCTGAAGACTTGGGGGGGGGGGCATTTTTAAGGTGAGAGTGTACACAGTGGGTGGTTCCTTTGTGGAATGAATTTCATAGAACAGAGAACATTACAGCTCAGTCCAGGCCCTTCAGCCCTCGATGCTGCGCCGACCTATGGAACCAATCTGAAGCCCATCTAACCTACACTATTCCATTCTCGCCCATATGCCTATCCAATGACATTTAAATGCCCTTAAAGATGGCGAATCTACTAGTGTTGTAATTGTACCCATATCCACCACTTCCTGAAGATACGTAGGTTAACTGACAACGTTTAAAAGGCATTTAGATGGATACATGAAAAGGAAAGGTTTGGAGGGATATGGGCCAAGTGCAGGCAGGTGGGATTATGGTCATCATGGACTGGTTGGACCAAAGGGTCTGTTTCTGTGCTGTATGACTCTGTGACTCCATGTGGCCAAATCTGGTGCTGATTAATAAAACATATTTGGAAAACTGGAGGTTTGGAAGAGGAATTGGTGTCAGATCACTGGGATTATTGGAAAGTATTTGTCCTGACGAGAACATGGTAAGTCAACAGTCTGAAAGATGTCAACAGGATTTGATGGAGGTTTTTCATCAGCCAGAGTAATTCTGTGAAATTATTATCCCATATCCCATGAGAGTCTGTATTTTATCATTTTTCTAAGGATTGAAATTGTTCTTTCATGTGTAGGCAATGCCTGTATAGACCATACGGACATAAGACATAGGAGCAGATATTAGGCCATTCAGCCCATCGGGTCCATTCAACCATGGCTGATAAGTTTCTCAACCCCATTCTCCCACTTTCTCCCCGTAACCCTTGATCCCCTTGATACTCAAGAACCTATCTATCTGCGTCTTAAATATACTCAATGACCTGGCCTCCACCGCCTCTGTGGCAGTGAATTCCATAGATTCCCCACTCTCTGGCTGAAGACGTTTCTCCTTATCTCCGTTCTAAAGGGTCTTCCCTTTACTCTAAGGCTGTGCCCTCGGGTCCTAGTCTCTCCTACCAATGGAAACATCTTCCCAACATCTACTCTGTCCAGGCCATTCAGTATTCTGTAAGTTTCAATCAGGTCCCCCCCTCATCCTTCTAAATTCTAGCGAGTTTAAACCCAGAATCCTCAAACGTTCTTCATATGTTAAACTTTTCATCCCTGGGGTCATTCTCGTACAACTCCTGCAGACCATGGGACTGCTCTCTCATTAGAGAGACAGATGATTGGTGCTGGTTTGACCTGAGGGTCACTGTGCCTCAGGTGAGGGGACAGTACAATAATGATCCTTGTTGGAAGAAACCTATCTAAAATAGATGTGGAGCGGTTGCTTCCTCTTTGTGGGACATTCTGGGATGTGAGGTCATAGCCTTAGGATAACGGGTAGCAAATTTAAAACAGAGTTGAGGAGAAACTATTTCTCCCAAAGGGTTGTGAATCTGGAATTTGGTACCTCAAAGTGCTGGGGCAGTGAGTAGATTAGATTACTTACAGTGTGGGAACAGGCCCTTCGGCCCAACAAGTCCACACCGACCCGCTGAAGTGCAACCCACCCAGACCCATTCCCCTACATTTACCCCTTCACCTAACACTACGGGCAATTTAGCATGGCCAATTCACCTAACCTGCACATTTTTGGATTGTGGGAGGAAACCGGAGCACCCGGAGCAAACCCACGCAGACACGGGGAGAATGTGCAAACTCCACACAGTCAGTCGCCTGAGGCAGGAATTGAACCCAGGTCTCTGGCGCTGTGAGGCAGCAGTGCTAACCACTGTGCCACCATGCCGCCCCAAATAAATATAAGGAGGAGTTAGACAGATATTTAATTGCTAATAGGTTATGGGGAGTCAACATGAAAGTGAGGGTGAGGAGCATATCAGCCATGATCCAATGGCAGAGCAGACTTGAGTGGCCGAATGGCCTAATTTTGTTTCTATATCTTATGAACTTATGGTTCACCGTAACCCTTTAGAGAAGGTAACTGCAGTCCTTACCTGTCCTGGCCCACATCAATCTTGTTGGCTCTTTAATGCACTCAGAGAGGGTGCAGGAATTGAGCTGATGCTGCATTGTAATCCAACTAACTGAGCTAAGCAACCGCCTACTTTCATATAGCATGTTATTGTATGGGATAGCGTTTCATCCTCAGTCTCTGTGGTGTGGGGCGCAGGGACAGGCTAGTGGGTAACTCTGACCAGCAGTAACCACATTAATGTTCCCCTCAGCACTTGTTGAGGAAGGTCATTGTCGGAGAGATTCGTTGTGTTGTGATTGGACCTGAAGCCGAATTGGGTGTCCAGGCTGCTGCAGGAAATTAAAAGGTAGACAAGCAAGAGGCTGGAAGAACACAGCAAGCCAGGCAGTATCAGGAGAAGGAGAAATCAGCTTTTCACTGTGCCTCGGTACACGTGACAATAACTTCAATTCAATTCAATTCAAGTCAACATTTCAGGTGTAACCATTCTTCAGGACTGAGGGTGGATGTGGGAGGAGCTGGAGACAAAGGGGGAAGTGGGGGCAGGGTGGTGAAGTGGGGATTGGTGAAGACAGGTAGAGGGCGCGACCTGATTGGTCAATGGGAGGAATGAATCTGGTTGGTGGCAGGGAGAAAGGGTCGATGAGAGGAATGGAAAGGAGAGGGAGTAGCTGGGAAGAGAGTCAGGGGATGGGGAGGGAGGTTATTTGAAATTGGAGAACTCAATGTTGAGTCCTCTGGGCTCTAGGCTGCCCAGGCAGAAGATGAGGTGTTGTTCCTCCAATTTGCAGTTAACAATGGGAGAGGCTGGAAAGGGAGTGGTTAGGGGAATTGAAATGGGTGGTGACTGGAAGGTCCGGTCGGCCTCTGCGGGCCCAGCTGCGATGCTCGGCGAAATGTACCCTAGGTTTACTTTTAGTCTGCTGCTCCCCCAACACCCACCCCCCAGTCCTGAAGAAGGGTTACACCTGAAACATTGACTTCTCCTAATCCTGTTGCTACCTGGCTTGCTGTGTTCTTCCAGCCTCCTGCCTATCTTGGATTCCAGCATCTGCAGTTCTTTTTGTCTCTAACATGGGAAGTTAAGAAGCAATCTGAGCCAGGTCAAAGGAGCTCCAGTGTTCACAGTCGGCACGGTGGCTCAGTGGTTCTGCCTCACAGCTCCAGGGTCCCAGGGTCGATTCCAGCCTTGGGCGACTGTCTGTGTGGAGTTTGCACATTCTCCCCGTGTCTGTGTGGGTTTCCTCTGGGTGCTCCGGTTTCCTCCCACAGTCCAAAGACGTGCAGGTCAGGTGAATTGGACATGGTAAATTGCCCATAGTATTAGGTGCATTAGTCAGAGGGAAATGGGTCTGGGTGGATTAATCTTTGGAGGGTCGGTATGGACTGGTTGGGCTGAAGGGCCTGTTTCCACACTGTAGGGAATCTAAATAACCAGCAGGGTTATGGCAAGGAGCTGATGCTGGATGGGCCTTGTTTCTTTCCTCATTTGCTTACAGAGGCATAAAGGAAGAAATGGAATTGAATATCAGAGCAGATTACTATCTCTGTACTGAAAACAAAAAAGTGCTGGAGATCACACTGGGTCAGGCAGCAACCATGGAGAGGGAGCAAGATGACTCTTCAGAGCGGACGTGACGTGGGGAGTGCTGGGGGAGAAGATGTTGATAGTTCAGATTAACTGATCAGAATGTGAGAATGACAGAACAATGGTGTGTTTAACTGCCAGATTGGAACGAGCAAATAGTCCCATTGGAGTGGGCCGAGGGGAGAGAGGACACGGTGACAGAGAATGTACAAGTAAAGCCAAAAGAAAGGGAAGGAGTGGGAATGGATTCACAATCTGAAGGTGTTGACCTCCAATTGAATACTGTGGCGCAGATGGAGACTATTCGGTCCATTGAGACTATACTAACACTTTTGAAGAGCAGTCCAGGTCACTGCACCTGTTTTCACTCTCTCCATCCCCCGGTCTCCTGTCACAGTCAAAACACATCATTGCTTTCTGCTCTTGTCAACAAAATGGTTCAGGGTTTGTAGACTCTAAAAAATGTATGTTTGCCAAGCATGTTTATTAACAAAAGACTGCCCTTTTGTTAAATACGGGGGCAAGTAGGCAAGTGGTTTGATGGTTAGCACTGCTGCTTCACAGCACCTTGGACCCGGGTTCAATTCCACCCTCACGTAACTGTCTGTCCGTGTGGAGTTTGTACATTCTCCCTGTGGCTGTGTGGGTTTTCCCCAGGAGCTCCAGTTTCCTTCTACAGTCCAAAGCTGTGCAGGTTAGGTGAGTTGGTCATGGGGAATTGTCCATAGTGTCCAGGCTAGAATCATAGAATCCCTACAGTGTGGAAACAGGCCATTTGGCCCAACAAGTCCATACCAGCCCTCCAAAGAGTATCCCACCCAGAGCAATTCCCAAATCCGATTGCTCTACATTTCTGATGACTAATGCACCTAACTAACACATCCCTGAACACTATGGGCAATTTAGCATGGTCAATTCAATTAACCTGCACATCTTTGGACCATGGGAGGAAACCCATGCAGACACAGGGGGACTGTGCAAACTCCACAGAGACAGTCGCCCACGGCTGGTTTTGAACCCAGGTCCCTGGTGTTGTGAGGTAGTAGTGCTAACCACTGAGCACTGTGCTAGGGTGGCTTGCCATGGGAAATGGTGGGCTTTTGTAGGGATGGGGTGGGTCAGGGCCGGATACTTTTCTGAGGTCACAGTAGGCTGAATGGCCTCTTTATTACACTGTAGGGATTATGTGATTTGAGGTGTTGAAAAAGGTAAATGACTTTTTGGACAATGTTTAGTAAATGTCTCCATTTGAGTACAATACATTTGGTGGACTATTTACACAGGCTGAAATAACAACAAACTCAAATAACTAGCTTTGTTAGGGAATGAGAGGAATGATCCATTGCTTGGTCCTAATGTGGAAATGTATGCATCAGTTCTTGGAACGTGGATGTTACTGGCTGTGATGTGATTTTATGACCTGATGAGCAGTTTGATATAATTAAACAGTCTGTTAGGCATCTCCAAAGGGAAGGTGTGAGACATTTTGGGATAAGACTGGAGTCTGTCATAGGGTCAGGACTGTCCATGTCCTTTGCTAAAGTTGAGCTCTTACCAGAATCCAATAGCTTCTCAATGAGTGACAAGCCGGAGTTAAAAAGTTGCCGTAGACCTAATGCACCATAGGGCTGTGGTTTCATTCAAAAGAGATTGAGAGAGGTGGGGTGGGGTTGGGGGGGGGGGGGGGGGGTGCGGGGATTTTGTGGGTGAGGGGATTGGGGATGGGGTGTTCGGGGGTATGGGATGGGTTCAGAGGATGGGCATTCGGGGGGGTGGGGTGGGTTCAAGGGATGGGGGGGGTCAGGGGTGTGGGGGTGGGGTGCGTTCTGGGGTTGGGGGTATTCGGGTAGGTTTTACGGTGTAGGACGGTTTGGGGGTGAGGGGTTTTTTGGGGGGTTCAGTGGGTTGGGGGAATTTGGAGGGTTTGGGGGTGGTGGTGATGGGTTTGGGTTTGGGGGGTTGAGGTGTTCAGTGGGATGCGGGGTTTGGGGGGGTGGGGAGGGTGAGAGTCATTGACTGAGGCAGAGTTAGAGAGAGTGTTGATCCTGTGAGAGAAAGTCAGCACAGAGAAGGGCTTGGCACTTGCCCTTAGAGGGTTCGGAAGTTCACACTGACCTTCTTCCTGCATCACGCCACACCCTGCTTCACCTTGGATACGGCACTGACCCAGGCTGCACTCTGTGCCCACACTGGCTGTGTCTGGTAGCAAGGTCCCACAGGGAGTCACTGAAAACAACATACGTTGGGCATCACAGAGAGTGTCCATGGAGAGAGAGGAGGGAAACGTTCCCAGTCTAGATGCTAGTCAGAGCTGAAGTGAAGTGTGGAGGGGATGGCATTTATGGAATAGTGTTGGGGGGGGGTGGAATTGGGTAGTGCTGGGGGAGAAAGGATGATGATAGATCACATTAAGAGGTCAGAATGGCTGAACAATGGTGTGTCTAACTACTAGACTGGAAAAAACAGACAGTCCCAGCGGAGTGGGTAGAGGAAAGAGAGGACATGATGACACAGGATAGAACAAGTAAAGGGAAGAAATGGAAAAGGGTTCACCATTTGAAGGTGTTGAACTCAGTTTTAAGTCCAGAATGCTATAAGGTGCCTAGTCTGAAGATGAAATGTTGTTCTTCCAGTTTGTGCTGTGATTCACTGGAACACTGCAGCATGCCGAGGACAGACACATGGGGCTTGTGAGCAGGATGCTGGGTTAAAATGACCGGCTACGCAGCTGGAAGAGGGAGTGCCCTGCTTTCCAGCACCATGTGCCAGTCCGGGAATTGGATAGCAAGCTTCTTATTCCTTTCCTCTGGCCATGTGTTTGAGAATAACATGAACATGATGCATGTTTCACATAGAACAGTCCAGCACAGTAATTGTAACAAAATCAGCTGGGTGGACCTCATAGAATGTGAGTTGCCTGATTGGGGCTGTTAACCTGGTTCAATCGGGGAGCCCTGGCTGACAGATATAAACAGGAGCTTTTTTGTATTATTCATTTGTGGGACGTGGGTGTCGCTGGCTGAGCCAGCATTGATAGCCCATCCCTATTTGCCCTTGAGAGGGTAGGGGTGAGCTGCCTTCTTGAATCGCTGCAGTCCACCTGCTGTGGGTTGACCCACAATGCCAGTAGGGAGGGAATTCCAGGATTTTGACCCAATGACTGTGAAGGAATGCCAGTATACTTCCAAATCAGGGTGGTGAGTGGCTTGGAGGGGAACTTGCAGGTGATGGTATTCCCAAGTACCTGCTCCCTTTGTCCTTCTAGATGGAAATGGTCATGGATTTGGAAGATGCTGACTGAGGATCTTTGGTGAATTTCTGCAGTGCATCTTGTAGATAGTACACACTGCTGCTACTGAACGCTGGTGGTGGAGGGATTGAATGTTTGTAGATGTGGTGCCAATCAAGTGGCAGCTTTGTCCTAGATGGTGTCAAGCTTCTTGAGTGTTGTTGGTACTGCCCCCATCCAGGCAAATGGGGAGTATTTCATCACACTCCTGACTTGTGCCTTGTGTTATGGACTAGGCCAGTCCACTCAAAACATTCTTAAGCAGGTAGCTCAGACCATAACTTTGCAATTTGTTCCAGTAAGTGTACTGGAACAGTGGAAATTACCCAGAGTAAGTTAGCTCGGTTGACTATTAGGTTTTAAAACAGACAAAAATTTATTCACAAAATTACACAATGAAATACATTGAAAGAACAGAATAAAGAACCCCTACAGAACTTAGTCTATCCAAACTAGACTTAATTATGCTGTTCCAAATATACACAACAGTCCCAATAAGCAAACTCCCTTTAAAAACCAATATAAATGAATCACATGCTTACAGATTGAAGTTGAAGGGCAGAAAGAGAGAGAGAGAGTTTCCACACAGCTCCCTGTTGAACTCCTCACCAGTTCAGGACTGAACTAAACTGCTCAGCTAGAGGAGTTCCATTTATTCCATAAATGCCATCCCCTCCACACTTCACTTCAGCTCTGACTAGCATCTAGCTCTCCACTCCCCTTTCATTGTACAGGTCATTTCTAAAACATGACCACTTTGGTCTGAAGTCTCATCTGTTTACATATAAACAAAAGGCCTCTCAAAATCCTTTTCAATTCTTTATCAAACCAGGCTGATTGGAGCCCAGCCCAGTTTATTGCCGTCTGAGAAAAACCAAGGACAGAATCTCCTTGACCCAAGGAACAGCTTTTAGGAAAAGAAAGGGACTAGCTTTGTGACACTTGTAGATGGTGGATAGACTTTGGGGTGTCAGGCGATGAGTTAATCACCGCATTATTCCTAGTCTCTGATTTGCTCTCATAACCACTGTGTTTATGTGGTGAGCCCAGTTGAGTTTCTGGTCAATGGTAACCCCAAGGATGTTGACATTCAGTGATGGTAATACTAATGAATGTCAAAGGGTGTCAGGGGTTCAGTTCACTCTAACACCTAGCCCTGAGGGAGCTGGATCAGTGTTAAGGACTCTCCACATGCGATTAAAGGTGATTTGGTGACAAGACACTGACCTCTGTGGAATTATTTCATAGGCCCTTTGGCTCACCATGTCTGCATTGACCATGATGCCATTCTAAACTAATCCCATCCATCTGCCCATGCTCCAAACCATCTATTTCTACTGGCGCACCTGTCTGTCTCAAGATCTCCTAATAATTGCTATCGTATCTGCTTCACCCACCTTTCCTGACAACGTGTTCCAGGCACCTCTGTGTAAAACATTTACCTCGCACATCTCCCTTAAGCTTTCCTCCTCTCACTTTAAACCCAGCTGGATTACTCCTGGTGCTATGAGCTAGTGAGGGCAGGGCTAGGGGGATAGAGCAGGGGGATAGATTTTATATAGCTCTATCAGGTCGCCCCTCAGCCTCTGGTGATCTAGCGAAAACAATCCAAGTTTGTCCAACCTCTCCTTACATTTAATACACTCAATCCAGGCACCATCCTGGTAAATCTCTTCAGACCCTGTCCAATGCCTTCACATTCTTTCTATAGTGTGGCGATCAGAACTGCACACAGTACCCCAAACGTGACCTGACCAAAGTCTTATACAGCTGCCGCATGACTTGCCACCTTCTATATTCAATGCCCGACTGATGAAGGCGAGCATGCTGTATGCCTTCTTTACTACCTTACCCAATGGTGATGCCACTTCCAAGGAGCTATGGACTTGGACCCCAGGATCCCTCTGTATATCAATGCTCTTAAGGGTTTAGCTATTTACTGTATACTTGCATTTGACCTCCCAAAATGCATCACCTCACACTTGTCTGGATTAAACTCCATCTACCATTACTTCCAGCCAACATCGGAACTGATGGACCTCATAGAATAGGAGTTCCCTGATTTGGGGCTGTTAACCTGGTCCAATCAAGGAGCCCTACTGATCCCAACTGATTTGTATCCTACTGTATTGTTTGATATCCTTTCTCGCTGTCCACAACTGCAACAATTTTCATATCATGTGCAAATTAACTAATCAGACCATACCATTTTCATTCAAACTATTTATTTATGCAGAGGAACCTTGATTATCCGGCATTCAGTTATCTGAATATCGGATTATCCGGCAAGATCGTAAAGTCTCGATGCTTGGCTGAACTATGTTCTCTGGCATTCAATTATCCGGAATTCGATTAACTGAATTAAATACTCCCCACCCGTGTCCTTCAGATAATCGAGGTTCCTCTGTATTACAAACAACAGAACACAGATCCTTCCGGATAAACACTGGTCAGAGCCCTCCAGTCCTCCACAACTACTCTCTGTCCTCTATGACCAAACCAATTTTGTATCCAACTTGCCAATTCACCATGGATTCCGACAATTTTGTCTTCTGGACCAATCTACCATGAGGCACTTGTCAAATGTTTCAATAATGTCAAGGTAGGCAGCATCCGACCGTCATCAATCATCTTCCTCACTTCCTCAAAAAACTCAATCAAATTTGTGAGGCAAGACCTCCCCCACATAAAGTCGTGCTGACTGTCCTGAATAAATCCAGTCTTGCAAGTTAATGGTCAGGAGCACAGTATGAGGGCTAGCTCCCAGCTCGCTGTGTTATGCGTTGGACTTTAAACATCGGACAATCTCTGTATTGGCAAACATTTCCTTCTCTGCAGCTACTCAATGCCTGAGAAAGGTAACCAGGAGCCTGGATGATAATTAATGCAGTGAAGAATCACTGTGTGGGAGAGTGCAGAAGCTGTTTACAAGAAATATTCCAGGAATGAGGAGCTTCAGTGATGAGGATAGATTGGAGAATTTGGGATTGTTCCCCTTGGAGAGAAGGAGGTGGAGAGGAGATCTGCTCGAGGTTTTCAAAATTGTGAATGGGGCTGGACAGAGTAGATAGGGAGAGGCACAAAGAACAAAAACAAGCTGGGGGTGGGGAGGGACTTGATTTAAATTGATGTGCAAATGAAGCAAGGATGATGTGTGAAAAAAAGCACTCGTTCACACTGCGAGTACTTAGAGTCTGGAATGAATTGCCTGGAAATGTGGTGGAGGCAGGTTCAATTAAAGAGGGAGTGGGATGGTTATTCATCTAGACATAGAGCGTACGGAAAAGGGAAAGTGCAGGAGATTGGCATTAGGGGATAGAATGTGTGCATGGGCTGAATGGCCTCCTTCCATGCGGCAATAATTCTCTGATTGTGTGAAAAGCTGCTCCACATAATTTTAGGCCAGACACCACAGATCTTATTGGACAAAACACTTCAATTGAAAATAGGACAATTCTTCCCATGCTCTGTTACGCAATAAAGTAGGCTCCGAATTATGTGGAAAATGTGAAGTAGATATTTCTCCAGATTCCAGCACAGTTCATTCCAAACAGGGTTTATTGTCTGAAGCTCGTTAATTCTGGTGATTGCTGCATCTTTACATCGAATCTGTTTCCCACAGTGCACTGCCACAGGCAAGGACTGACTTTCTCTGCCTCTATCCCTCTATAGGTGGTTAAATACTTTGGGAATGTCAGCCAAGCAGGGGATAGATGTGGTGATTCGTAATTCCTTCTTTGATCATGGATATAATCACCTTGTGGATCAGAACTTCAACCCCCTACCGGTAAGCTTGGAACCATTTTCTCTCCTTACAATGTCACTCTTTAGAAACTTAAGGGATGCAGGAATAGGCAAAACAAATCTTCTATAGTCCCACACTCTCAAATGTAAGATCATAAGATGAGAAATAGGCCATTGGGCCCACTCCGCAAGACTATGGCCTTACAGTTAAGGACAACAGATTTCCTTCCCTGAAGTACATTAGTAAACCAGATAGGCTTTTACAACAATACTTATACAGTCAACATGAGGCTGACTTTTATCATAGAATCCCTACAGCATGGAAGCAGGCCATTCAGCCCATACCAACCCTCCATAGAGCATCCCCCCCAACCCCGTAATCCTGTATTTCCCACGGCTAATCCACCAAGCTGACACATCCCTGGTCATGGTGGGCAATTTAGCATAGCCTTTCCACCTCACCAACACATCTTAGGACTGTGGGAGCAACCAGTGGGAACCCACACAAATAAAGGGAGAATATGCAAACACCTCACAGGCAGTCACCTGAGGGTGGAATCAAACTTGGATCCCTGGCACTGTGAGGCAGCAGTGCTAACTGCTGAGCCACTGTACTGCCCTTTTAACTGAATACAAGTTTTACCATCTGTTAGAGTGAGATTTGAACTCACATCCCCTAAAGGCCCAGGTCTCTGGATTACTACTCAAGTGACATTACCATTATGCCACCTCTCTCTTATCCATTGCAGCTTAAAGGAGATTCTAGCCCAGTATGAGTTCCTTTAGTCCCCAAAACTCTCCAAGAGTATTGGAAATTGAGTGGAATTCTTTCAATTCCTCCCTTATTCCATAATTACCAAATTCTAGGTGAAAAACCAACAGTCAAATATCAAATAGAGGTGCAATTGTTCTGAGTAATTGTAAAGTTCTGGGATGAAATGCCCCATCCTCAAATGATATTCAGAGTTATATTTTCCGCATAGTGCCGGTGTGGAGGAGGAGAGAATGGGAATTAAAATCCTTCACGTTCTTCCACATAGAATAAACTTACCTGCAAATCCTTCAGCATCTTTCACAAGGCAGAAGGGTTCATTGTTCAAATAATCCAATTGTCTCCAAGCAAAGGCAGGCCAGCAAGACAAATGCAAATATAGCACCAAGTAAGAAAGGAAGAGCAACCTTTATATAGCACCTGGCATGACCTTGGGATGTCCCAAAAAGCCTTTGAGCCGATGAAGTGTTGTTGTTGTAAGTAAGGCAGGCAATTTACACACAAACTGTATTAAGGTCACATCAAAATAGTCTTTTGTGGTGTTGCTTGAGGGTTAAATATTGGCCAAGCATTGGGAAGAACTATAATGTTCCTCTCTGATACTGTGCCAATGGGGAGGTGATGAGGTAAAAACAATGACTGCAGATGCTGGAAACCAGATTCTGGATCAGTGGTGCTGGAAGAGCACAGCAATTCAGGCAGCATCCGAGGACAGGCAAAATCGACGTTTCGGGCAAAAGCCCTTCATCAGGAATAAAGGCAGAGAGGTGATGGCCTAGTGGTATTATCGCTTGATTGATAATCCAGATAACATTTCGGGGATCTGGATTCAAATCCTGCCACAGAAAATGGTGGAATTTAAATTCAATAAAATTTTAGAATTAAGGCTCTGAGGATGACCATGAATCTATTGTTGGAGGAAAGCCCCATCTGGTATCATTAATATCCTTACCTGATCTGACCTACATGTGACTCCAGACCCACAGCAATGTGGTTAACTCTCTACTGCCCTCTGGGCAATTAAGGATGGGTGATAATTGCTGGCATTGCCAGCAACGCCCTCACCCTGTGAATGGTTTTTTTAAAAAAACAATGTTTAATGATGTCCCAGGGGAGCAAATGGGCCCTCATTTTAACATTTCAACACAACCTGGCAAATCTGACTTCCTCGCTACATTACCCATGGAGTAGCCTGGGCCTTTGTGCTCAGTCCTTTGAACGTACAACCTCACGTTTCAGGGAGAGTCCACACAGACCTGAATCCTATAAACCCGATCCATATATTTACATATTGTTGCCATGGTGATGTTAAACTTCTGGGCTTTCTTTCCTTTGGAATGTAGTGAACGTGGAAAAGAATCCAATTTTAAAATTAAGCATTTTTCGTTGCTGCTGTCAAAGAGTCAATTGTGAGCTAATTGAATCTCCATAAGTAGTTTGGAGCTTATTTTATTGGCATCTTCATTTTATAACCCGTCATGTCTTTAGAAGTCAGTCCCTGTGGTACAACTCTTTCATGTTTATTGGCTCATAAAATTTCACCTGGAAATTTAATAGGGTGTCTTGGCAGAGTTATCCATTTCGCACAGAAAAGCACACGCTTTTTATTCCCTAACAGGCATCTCAGAACAAGAAGAGGCCATTGAGTCCATCCAGCCTGGCTTCTGCCTCACACATCATTATTCAATTCCCAAGCCCATGTGGGAATGTTTCTTAAGTCAACAGGTTGTTCTGTTGTAACATGCATTTCGTTAATGTGAGTTCACTGCTACGTGATCAACGAATTGGGGATATTGTTTCTAACAGTCTTTTAGAACGTGTTTTTGTAACGTGATTACATTTCGCTGTTTGTAAAGCATGAATTTTTCTATAACGCGGGACTGCAGAAGAACACAACCATGCGTTATGGAAGAACTGCCTGTAGGAGAGAGACAATTATAAGTTTCAATTTGTGTCCCCCACGCCTTAATTCTCTTTCTCGCACAAACCTTGCTGACTTTCTCCCGATTTTCAAATTGAGTCAATATTTAGCATATAAAGAGCTGGACTTTATAGCTCTCTGTAGACGAAAAGGTCATTTCTTCATCTTTGACTTCTTCAGTTTATGACCTGAGATGGACAGAGCGAGATAGAGAAAAAGACAGAAGGGAGTTCCTCTATAAAAAGAACCACCTACCAGAGTAGGGAACTTTAAGCAAATGGTCTCATTCATCCCTGTTTTTACTAAAAGAGAAATTTGACCCCTTGCCCTCTTTGGTTTTCCTGTCCTTCAGAGTGCTGCTGTATCACATTATTGATTCTCTTCATTTTTTTTAAAGGTTCATATTTCATCAATTAACATTTCTCCCCTCTTGCGATAGATCTATAATCTTGCAGTTTTCCCATTATATATTCAAAAGTGCAGTTTGCTGAAATCTTTGATCTGTCTCAAATTTTGAGTCTGCAATTAACTTTTGAAAAATCCCCCCAAAAATTGCTCTTTACATCACATGTTGAGCTGCATGTGTTTGAATATAAACTCTAGATTAAAATACATCACTATAGTTCTGTACCTTTAATAGAGACGTTCTAGGAATCACATTATTTAACTTGGAATAGCTTTTCTTGCAAAGCTCTGAGTGCACTTGCAGTTGTAATCCTACAGAATCTTCAAATCAGAGGAATGTCTTTGTTTCAATAGATATCAGCCCGTTTGCTGATCAACAAAGATACAAAATAAAAGGGCATCTTTATATTTAACATTGCTTTATGAAAACTCCATCCTACCCTTTCCCTTTCCCAAACCAACATCCACTCTCTCAAAATGGATAACATATTTTAAGAGGCATCTTGACAGATATATGGGTAGGCAGGGAATAGTAGGACACAGACCACGTGGGGACAGGAGCTTTATCATTTAGAAAGGCATCATGTATCAGTGCAGGCCTGGTGGGCCAAAGGGCCTATTCCTATGCTGCACTGTTCTTTGTTGTGCTGAACAGTTACAGGGTTATGGTCTTACTATTTTTCCCCTGAGAGCTATCAGGATGAAACACCCATGGGACTGGACATAACCAGGTTTCTCCTCCAAAGAGCCAGCAAAAGATGGGCTGAACTGCCTCCCTCTAGTCTTTAAGATTCATAAAGCAAAGGGGAAGTCATTTTGAATGTAAAGAGAATGTGTGTGTATACATTTGTGTGTGGGGGGGTATATGTTTGTGTGCACATTCTCATGTGCATGTGTGTGTGGTACATGTATGTGTGTGTGCATATAAGTGTATTTGTACATGTATGTGCATCTCTGTTTGTGTCTGTGAGTGTGTGCATATGTGTGTCTGTGCATGTGTATGTGTGTAGATGTGTGCCTGTGTCTCTGTGTCTAGTGAGAGACTGCATGTGTGTCTGTGTGTCTCTCTATTTGTGTGTGTCTGTGTGTGTATGAGTGTGTACGTATGTACACTTTCCTGATGAAGGGCTTATGCCCGAAACGTCGACTCTCCTGCTCCTCGGATGCTGCTTGACCTGCTGTGCTTTTCCAGCACCACACTCTCAATTGTGTGCATATGTGTGCATGTGTGTGTCTGTGTGCTTGTGAGTCTTTGTGCATATGTGTGCATGTGTGCATCTATATGTGAATGTGTGTACCTGTGTGTGCATCTGTGTGTGTGAGAGATTGTGTCTCTGTGTGTGTAACGTGTGTGTGAAATATAGAGTGTGCATATGTGTATGTTATAGCGAGTTTTGAGAAGATATGTGTATGTGTGAGAGTATGTATGTGTGTGTGTGTGAGAAAGTGTGTGCCTGTCTGTGTGCTCTGTGTGTATATGTGTGTGTGCTGCGAATGCGTGTGTCTGTGTGTGTCTTTGTGCTTTGTGTGTGTATGTCTGTGTGCTCTCTGCTCTGTGTGTGTGTCTGTGTATTGTGTGTGGGTGTGTGTGCGTGAGAAAGTGTGTGCCTGTCTGTGTGCTCTGTGTGTATGTGTGTGTGTGTGTCTCTCTGTGTGTGTGCTGTGAATGTGTGTGTCTGTGTGTCTCTTTGTGCTTTGTGTGTGTGTGTCTGTGTGCTCTGTGCCCTGTATGTGTGTGTGTGTGCGTTCGTTCTGTTGTGCAACGCTTGCAATAGTGGCTTCATAGAGCTCAGGGACGTCTTACAATTTTTCCCGTGGGAGCTATCAGGAAGATGAAAGAGGTGCTAGTTTATGATTTGGAATGTAAAACGGTATCACAGAGCTGCAATCTGAAACATTATCTTCATGTCACTCCAGCTGGCAGAGGTTGTTGCCAGAACAGCACATGTGGGCTTGGCTTTGTCTCTGTATACTGCTCCTGAAAGACACGGAATCTGAGAGGCAGCCACCAGCCTGTGCTTCTAGCCCCTCGTTACTCTCTGCGTGCTTCGGTATAGCTATCGACTGAGATTAATATACAAGATAATTTCTAAAGTTGTGTGTCTGAAAACCAATATTGCTAAGCCACATACATAAAAATAAAATACTGGTGAGAGTCTTCCTGTAATTAATTTTAAAAAGTTATGTAACCTGCTGATTCTGCGGACCCTGCCTCAGATCCATTGTATTGGCTGTTGTGATTTAGAACATGGTCCTCTCACATCTGGATTGAACACTGGAATTCAACCTAGATGGAAGCAAAGAAAGCTCTCTCAGCCGACTCTCAAGGTCATAGAGGAGGAGAGTTTATTTCAAACCCTGTGCTATCATTAGGATTGACTGGAAGACATGGAATAAATAGTGACAGAACCAAACACACTCATCAGTGAATAAGGGGATGGTGTGTTAAACATTTAAGAACACAATTCCCACCAATAAATATGAGACTTTTGCACAAACCTAAACACTGTATACGTGGGTATTTACACAAGAATTGATCATCTACCTCTGCAAATGTCGGACGATATGATTCCCACTTTTAAATGGAAGCACTACACAATGCCATAAGGGAAAGAGGGGACAGCAGCTGAAGAGAAATGTGATTAAGGGGCAAGACAAGTGTATTGTCTTGGAGACACAGCCACAAGTGTAAGGGTTATCTTTTCACTGTAAGATCAATCCAACAGGATCCTCAGGTAAACACCTTTGAGTGTATATCCAGCTGAAAACCAATGATTGTATCTGTGCTCTTCAAAAATATAATCAAGGACATTATGTGGTATTACATTTAGAAGATACAAATACAGACAATATCTAGTAAATGAGTGTAATTTTGTCCCTCTGCCTCACCCATACAGAGTCAGACATGCAAACACACAAGGATACTCAGTAGTGGTTATGTAATTGGTAGGTTCCTCTGACATACACAGTTCTTTCTGCATTAAATAATGCCTTCTTTGATTTAATGAATGTCCCTTCACAAACAAAGAGTTGGGTAACCAATTAGGAGAAAGCAGAAGGTGATACATAAACACAAGTATAATGAGGAAAAGCTCAATGAATCACTGCTGAGCTTAATTTTAATGGAGCACAAATGTCCAGTTGCAATGAGGCTCCCACTGATGGCAATGGAATACGTCACTGCTGCCTCACAGTACCAGGGACCTGGGTTCAATTTCAGCCTTGAGCGACTGTCCCTGTGTGGAGTTTGCACATTCTCCCTGTGTCTGCATGAGTTTCCTCCAGGTGTTCTGGTTTCCTCCCACAATCCAAAGATGTGCAGGTCAGGTAAATTGGCTATGCTAAATTGCTCATAGAGTTAGGTGCATTAGTCAGGGGTAAATATAGGGTAAGGGAGTGGGTCTGGGTGGGCTACTCTCTGGAGGGTCAGTGTGGAGTTGTTGGGCTAAATGACCTGTTTCCATACTGTGGGGAATATAATCTAACTAAGGGTCCTGAGGCTAAAGGAGGTTGATTGGTTAGCTCCCATTTTAGATTCCTTTTACTTCCCAAAGGGACGTTTCCCCAAAACGGTTCCATTAGCAAGACACACACAGAGTGCGCACACACGCACACACACACAGTGCGCGCACACACACATGCAGAGCACGCACATGCACAGAGCGCACACACACAGAGCACACAAAGTGCACACACACACACAAACATTTACAAAGATGTTGCCAGGGCTGGAGGATTTGAGCTATAGGAAGAGGGTGAATAGACTGGCGCTATTTTCCCTGGAGCATCGGAGGCTGAGGGGTGACCTGATAGAGGTTTATAAAATCATGAGGCACATCGATAGGATAAATAGACAAGGTGTTTTCCTGGGTTTGGTGGGGGAGTCCCGAACTAGAGGGCATAGGTTTAGGGTGTGGAGGAAAGATTTAAAAGCGACCTAAGGGGCAACTTTTGCACACCGAGGGTGATGGGTGTATGGAATGAGCTGCCAGAGGAAGTGATGGAGTTGGTACAATTATAGTATTTAAAAGACATCTGGATGGGTATATGAATAAGAAGCATTTAGAGGAATATGGGCCAAGTGCTGGCAAATGGGGGTGGCACAGTGGCCCAGTGGTTAGCACCGCTGCCTCACAGTGCCAGGGACCTGGTTCGATTCCAGCCTTGGGCAACTGTGTGCATGGGTTTGCTCTGGTTTCCTCCCACAATCAGGTGTGCAGGTCAGGTGAATTGGCTGTGCCAAATTGCCCATAGTGTCCAGGGATCTGTACGTTAGGTGCATTAGTTAGGGGAATGCATCTGGGTGGGATATTCTTCAGAGGATCAGTGTGGACTTGTTGGGCCAAAGGGCCTGTTTCCAGACTGTAGGGATTCTATAAACAATTAGTTTAGGACATCTGGTCAACATGGACGAGTTGGACTGAAGGGTGTGTTTCCATGCTGTACAGCTCTGTGACTCTATCTGCATGCACAGATGTATGCACACACACACATACACGCAAATAAACTCACACACTTACAGTTATTTGATGCAAATTTTAGAATTTTCAATCAATTCCTCTCTCATAGCTGGGAGACTCCTCATGGAATTCCTGGAAACTTGACTTGTTATTTGCTACTAAACATTATGGGAATTCTGAAGGAGGGCTGAAACGACTCTTTCTGGAAGGAGCAGGCTTGATCACAGATGCAGTGAGCTCGCGCCCACTCTACCTCACTCCTGACATACCACAAGCTTAAACTATTCATTATGTGGAACAAAATTTTGATATGTGGGCCCACAACCCCAATTTAAAGTATTTTAAAGACTTAATTATATAGCAAAGTCTATGTTCTGGAAGGAATATTGCTTTGCAATGGCATCCTGAGGAAGCTGTAATGAGATTAGAGAAGCCACAGTAAATCTGCAATTAATCCATTTTCTCCTCAATGGAGGAGGTTTGCCTGTATCAGATTGGGTCTGCTGGAAAGTCTCGAGTCATTGTATGTGGCTGTGTTATGAGAAGTCGTGTTGAAGCCACACAGGAAATGCAAACAAGTAACCAATGTGAGGTCTACCCTCCTAGACACACACCCATTCAAACAAATCTGCTTCCCCTCCTCCCCCAGCCCACTCACATATCCTTTTCATTATGACTTTTAATGTTGAAACAAAATTGAGGTAAGCTCTGCTTTCAAATTAGCAGTACGTAGGTGACTGTCAAAGGTCCGTAGGGTAGGACACCATCAGGGTTGAAACAATTTGGGGTCAAAGTTTTGTCTAAATTTTAAGGATCACAGTAGGAAAGGAAGTCTGAGAGCAAACAGAGACTCCACTAGATTGAGATTGCGATAAAAGATGAGCTGAAACTTGAAAGGGTTCAAAAACGATTTACAAGGATATTGTCAGGGTTGGAGGGTTTGAGCTATAGGGAGAGGCTGAACAGGTTGGGGCTGTTTTCCCTGGAGTGTCGGAAGCTGAGGGGTAACCTTATAAAGATTTATAAAATCACAAGGGGCATGGATAGGATAAATAGACAAAGTCTTTTTCCTGGGGTGGGAGAGTCGAGAACTAAAGGGCATAGGTTTGGGGGAGAGGGGACAGATTTAAAAGTGACCCGAGGGATCAATTTTTCACGCAGAGGGTGGTACGTGTATGGAATGAGCTGCCAGAGGAAGTAGTGGAGGCTGGTACAGCTGTAACATTTAAAAGGCATCTGGCTGTGTACATGTATAGGAAGGGTTTAAAGGGATATGGACCAATGCTGGGAAATGGGACTAGATGAATTTAGGATATCTGGTCGGATGGATGAGTCAAACCAAAGGGTCTGTTTCCATGTTGTACACCTCTCTGACTATGACTGTATAAATATTAATTACCAATGTATCATAAAAGACTGAGGCACATTTAGACCTAGATTATTATTATGAGGTAGTGTTGACTCACAAAGATCGCATTAACAGATTGCCTAAGCCCGGGATAACGTAGTACAGTGCTAGAGCAAAGTCGCAGTTTAATAATAGGTCATGAGCTCCTAACAGAGGAATTATCATTCCAGCTCGACAGAGGTACTGGGAGTCGAGTCAGTCTGAGGGAGCCCTCTCACGTTGCAAAGATTTCCCTCCACTGTTCTATCCTATCAATACCACCAGAGTCACATAGAACAAAGTGAGGGCATACTCTCGGTCCCCATTTTATTTCCCTTTCTTTGAAAATTTCAGTCGTTATTCTTGATCAGCTTACAGTTGAAAAGTGTGGTGCTGGAAGAACAACAGGTCAGGTAGCATCCGAGGAGCAGGAGAGTCGACGTTTCAAGCATAAGCCCTTCTTCAGGAAATGAATTTGATGAAGGGCTTATGCTCAAAGTGTCGACTCTCCTGCTCCTTGGATGCTGCCTGACCTGCTGTGCTTTTCCACACTTTTTAATTCTAAACTTCAGCATCTGCAGTCCTCACTTTCTCCTTGTTCAGGTTAAGGTTCATTATTCTGATATTCACAATCGAGCAATTTCATCCGTCCTTTCCTGCATAACCTAATCTAATTTAATCCTTTTAAATGTAGTTTGCAATCATTTAGTGAGTGCTCCAGCCTCGGGTGGCCCGTCTGTGTAGAGGTCAGAAGTCACACGGCACCAGGTTATAGTCCAGCTGGTTTGAAAACAGCTATGCATGATTGCAAATGAACCTATTGGACTACAGTCTGGTGTCTTGTGAGTTCTGACATTGTCCACCCCAGTCCAACACCAGCACCTCCACATCATGTGGGAGTTTGCACATTCTCCCCATGTTTGCGTGAGTTTCCTCTGGATGATCCAGTTTCCTCCCACAGTCCAAAGCTGTGCAGGTTAGGTGGATTGGCCATGGGAAATTGTCCCGTAGTGCTCAGGGACGTGCAGGCTAGGTGAGCTAGCCATGGGAAATGCAGGGTTGTACGGATATGATGGGATGCTCTTCAGATGGTGGTATGGAATCAATGGCCTCTTTCCGCACCATAGGGATTCTACTCATTATTTTTCGATTTCATTGGTGTATTTCACACACACCATAGCTGACTAAAAAACAGAAATCATGCTGCTTTATGATGGTAAGAAGGTTGTCACAGATAACGGTCTATAAAATAGGAAGTGATTGTCCTGCCTTAACTTCTTTTGTGTAATATTTAGTGGCAAAATGTAGCTGTGTTTTGAGTACGCTACTCCCATCACGGCTGAGGTCTAATTGTGGGCTCCTCCACACTGGGGAGATGAAACCCTGTCTGGGTGACCACTCTGTGGAACATCCATGTTCTGCCCGCTACAAAGACCCTGAGCTACCAGTTGCCTACCACTTCCCCTTGTTTCCCAGCCAATGTGTCTGTCTTGGGCTTGCTGCAGTGCTCCAGTGATGCTCAGCGACAAGCTGGAAGAGCAACACCTCATTTTCCATTTGGGGGCTTCGTAGCTTTATGGACTCAAAATTGACTTGGATAATTTTAGGACCTGAGCGCCTTCTCCCATGTCCTTCCCCCAACCCTCACACGCCAGGCCTTGTCATCACATGGGCTGCGACCACAATCAACCCATTGTTAATTACTAATGGTCCCCATCGGCAACTATTGATTCTCCCAGGCTGAACTTTACACAGTCCTTTGTCTGTCCAACTGTTGTTTTTTTTTCTCTCTCTCTCTGGGTTCCATCACCACCAATCATTTAGTCCTCCCCCTCCCTTCTTCATCAAATATACCAACTTTTTCCAAGCTACAATCCGTTCTGAAGTAGGGTCACTGGACCTGAAGCATTAGCTCTGCTTTCTCTTCACAGGTGCTGCCAGACCTGCTCAGTTTCTCCAGCAATTTCTGCTGTTGTTTCAGATTTCCAGTGGTTCTTGAGTTTTTTGTTTAGGAAAAATAGATTATTGATAGAAAAAAACTGTAAAGTCAGTCTCGTGGTCTTTGCTTCCCAATTCTGATGCTGGTATAGTTGTTTTTCAGACACATAAGCCCTTTGTATGAAGTTGCCTGTGTCTGGAAGTGGTTTGTAGGAAGTACTGAGTGATTGATTAAGAAAATCTCTCTGATTTATCAGTTGTAAAGCCACAGTTCATAGCAACTGCTGCAGGAAAGTTAAAGCAGAGTCTTTTTACTGCAGAGAACAGGCAGCTTTTGCTGGGGAGAACAACTGCACACATTTCTATCTTTCCCACTGTGCGTCTCTGCAACTTGCTTTCAGTTCCAATCTGCTCACTTCAATAAGAACCAATTAGCTTCACCCGTAAACAGCTCAACTCCTGATATTCTGCACATTGCAGGTTCCCACAACTCCAAAAAACAGAGTGCACAACATTCTCAACTTCTTTACTGTGAAATTGTGCAGCCATCCTGGTAAATAGCTGTTTTTAAAAACCATTTTGTTTTCTCACTGAAGTCCATAAAGCCACAAAAATAAGAAGAAATCTATTTAAATCTGCTATATCCGTTTTATTCCTGAATCATGTTTGTAGTCTTTTTACTTAATTCTAAACCTCAACGTCTGTGACTGAGTGAAATTCACTTCCCTAAGTGATGGAATTCCTCTCCCATGGCATACTGTACATAGGTTTCTGTAGTAACAGTATGCTCTGGTTCATTTCAGTTCTTTCAGTGCTATGGTAGATATCTGAGAATGTGAGTGGTGATTAGGGTAGGCAAATTTCCTATTGTTTATAGTTCCTTCTCTAAAAACAGCTTATCAGGATCAGCATTGGCAATCTATCCATCCTGGGTAGGGTAAGGAATGCAATCCCTTGTCTGTCAGTATTGGGAATGACGATCCCATTTTGGGTGAGATAGCGAATGACCATCCATTTATCCTGATTAGGATAAAAATTTGATTTGCTTTGATTTATTGTTGTCATATGTACCTCAGTACAGTGAACAGTTTTGTTTTGCATGTGGTACAGACAGGTCAGATAGATCATTCGGTGACTGCAAAATTATGGCTGCACAGGAGGTGTACAAAATGCAAGTTCACCATTAGATTTAAAATGTGAGAGGTCCATTCAGCGGGGAATAAGTTGTTCTTGAAGAAGCTGGTGGTATGTGTGTTCAAATACCACATTTGTGGGCGGCACGATGGCACAGTGGTTAGCACTGCTGCCTCACAGTGCCAGAGACCCGGGTTCAATTCCCGCCTCAGGCGACTGACTGTGTGGAGTTTGCACGTTCTCCCCGTGTCTGCGTGGGTTTCCTCCGGGTGCTCCGGTTTCCTCCCACAGTCCAAAGATGTGCAGGGTCAGGTGAATTGGCCATACTAAAATTGCCCGTAGTGTTCGGTAAGGGGTAAATGTAGGGGTATGGGTGGGTTCGCTTCGGCGGATCGGTGTGGACTTGTTGGGCGGAAGGGCCTGTTTCCACACTGTAATGTAATCTGTAATCTGTAATCAAAGTTTTGTACCTTCTGCCCGATGGAGAAGGTTAGAAGAGATTATAACCGGCGGGGGAGGGGGTGGGGGGGAGATGATGATGTTAGCAGCAACAAGTGTAGATGGAGTCAGTGGGTGGGAAGTTGGCTTACGTGATGGTCTGGGCTGTGTCCACAATTTTCTGTAGACCCTTACGGTCCTGGGCAGAGCAGTTACCTTTTCTGGTGGTTATGCACCTGGATAGAATGCTTTCCATGGTGCATCTGTAAACGTCGGTGAGGGTCCTTATGGACAGGCTGAATTTCCTGAGCCCCTGAGGAAGAAGAGCATTGTTGTGCCTTCTTGACCATTGCATCAAGTTGGCAGGTCCAGGACAGCTTGTTGGTGATCGTCACTCCTGGGAAATTGACACTCCATTCATTGTGGGTGGGATAGAAACTGGCAATCCGACAATCCTGTGACTGAGGGAAGTTCTTACTGAAGAAGGACCTCAGAAAATACAGTAAAGAGGTGTTACCCCTCTCCTAACCCAAAGTAAGTGCTTGTCTAGAAGGGCCAAGCAGTAAAACTAGAGACTGAGACACACAGTGGCTCATCCTGTGTACTTCAGACTGGGAGATCAAAATGATTCATTTATTAATTTCCAACATTTCTATTACTTTACTGGCTTCTCCTTCTGGGTAACCACTGGACAAAGTGAGAGACCATAATGAAGAGAGAGCAAGGGGATAATGTTGATGGAAAAATAAAATACTAAAGGAGCAACGTCCACCAAAATCATACCCAAAAGTCAAAATTGAGAGAAGAGCTTCTTTTAGATCAATCAGTCTCCAGTGAGATTGGAATAATCTGTTCACTGTGGAAGTGGCCCCATTTACTTAGAGAATTACATACAGAGAAACATCTAAAGAGTTAAATTCTTTCAGGGCCAGAAAAAAACTCGCTCTATCATTTGAGACTTAGAACCAAACTGAAGAGAAATGTTAATGTATCCCAAATCACGCTGTTCGCGGGAAGAAAAAGCTTCAGTTCTAATTTTGCTGGGCACATTAGCAAAATAATTAGTTGGTAAATTATTTTCAATATAATCTAAAACACTTCCAGATGGGAAAGGTCAGATCTGATAGTGTAATTGAGTGTAATGTGTTCAAATTGGAGATCTGAAATCAGACCACGACAAAATGGTTTAGCTCTTGCCCCAAGAAAGAAAATAGAGTTAGTTTGGGTTTGATCAGTCAGGAGGGATTTAATTATGTTGAGCATCCCCATCTCCTCCCCCCGGTATGGAGCTGACCCTAGCAACACACACAAGTGGAATTCGGAATATTTGTTTTTACTCAGTGCTCCTCAATATGTTTCCTCCCTGTGACCCTCCCCCACCCCACCTCGGCCCCCTGTTTGGGGACTTGAAAATTGTCACAGTGTGAATTGTGAGAGCGAAGGTCTTTGGGAGTGGGAATACAGCTATACAAACTCTGTCAGAGCTCCATAGAAGCTGTTGTTGCAACAGTGCTTGTCTATGGGTGTGGCATGGTGGCTCAGCAGTTAACACTGCTGCCTCACAATGCCAGGAACGCGGGTTCGATTGCAGCCTCAGGTGACTGTCTGAGTGGAGTTTGCACATTCTCCCCGTGTCTGTGTGGGGATTGCTCTGGCTTCCTCCCACAGTCAAAAGATGTCGAGGTTAGATGGATTGGCCAGGCTAAATTGTGCATACTGTCCAGGGATGTGCTGGCTAGATGGGTTAACCATGGAAAATGCAGGGTTACAGGGTTGGGATAGGTCTGAATGAGATGCTCGTCAGAGGGTGGGTGTGTGCTTGATGGGCTGAATGGCCTACTTCCACACTATCAAGATTCTAGGATAGTTAGAATTGCTTGCGGGGGAGGAGAAAGTGAGGACTGCAGATGCTGGAGATCAGAGTCAGAAAGTTTGGCTCTTGGAAAAGCACAGCAGGTCAGACAGCATCTGAAGAGCAGGAGAATCGACATTTCGGGCATAAGCTCTTGACTCTGATCACTTGTGGGGGTCTCCACCCTGAGTTTGAGAAGCCCTGTTCTAGATGAATCGTTTGGTGAATTGGGTTTTCTGGTTTCCCTCTGCTCCAGGAGAGTGAATTCGCCACCTCTGGTCAGAATTCCTTCTGTGGTGATGGCTTTGAGGGAGAACGTCTGGGAGAATGGGGCAGGGGAGTTGTGCCAGGAAGGTTCTCTGATGCACTCCTCTCAACGGGAAGCTGCTCCATGGATAAGAATGTGAAGGAGATGGATGAGGTGCCCACTCCATTAAGGCAGCTGGTCCAGGCAACCTCTTTTCAGCGGAGTGGGGAAGGGGGTGCATGAGGATGTGGGGGGTGATTCCATCAGAACAAGACAACCCCACCCCTCCATGTCAAAGCAAGAATTGTATATATAGAAGACAGAAAAGTCAAGGCTGATAGTGCAAACAGTTTTTACCCAATGCTGAGTTCAAACAATTCTAATCACCTCACCATGGAAAATCAGCACCATTATCTAGACATATTGGATCCTGCAAATTGTTTCTTTGGCCTCTCCTGGCTGGCTGTTGTGTTCCATCGTATTAAGAGCATAAGACATAGAAGCAGCAATGGGCCATTCGGCCAATCGAGTCTGCTCCAACATGAAGTGAGATCATGGGGCTGATCTGATAATCCTCAACTCCACTTTCCTACCTTTTCTCCATAACCCCTGATTCCCTCACTGATTAAAAATCTCTCTCAGCCTTAATGACCGAGCCTCGACAGCCCTCTGTGGTAAAGGATTCTGCAGATTCACTCTCTTCCAAGAGAAGAAACTCCCCCTCATCTCAGTCTTAAATGTGCAACCCTTTCCTCTGAGATGATACCCTCTGGTCCTAGACTCTCCCTAAACAACTTTCCCCATCTACTCTGTCAGTCCCCGAAGAGTTTTGTATGCTTTAGTAAGGTTGCCTCTCATTCTTCAAAACTCCGAATAGTACAAACCCAATCTACTGAACCTCTCCTCATAAGACAATCCCTCCATACCTGGGATCAGGGTAGTGAACTTTCTCTGGACTATCTCCAATGCCTCCAATATCTTCCTGAGATAAAGGCCCCAAAACTGTTCACAGTATTCCATCTGTATTTTGACTCGTGGTTGGTATAGTTTTTGGAAGACCTCCATATTGTTATACTCCATTCCCTTTCAAAGAAGGCTAAATTCCATTTGCTATTCCTATTATCTGTTGAGCTTGGACACTAGCATTTCATAATTCATGGACAAGTATTTCCAAATCCCTCTGTTTTGTAGCTTTCTGCAGTCTTTCTCCAGTTAAATAATAGCCAGCTTCTCTTCTTCCTGCCAAAGTATGTAGCTTCATATTTTTTCACATTATATTCCATCTGTTGGGTTTTTGCCCACTTGTTTAACCTGTCTATATTCCCCTGTTGACTCTTGGTGTCATCCTCACTGAGATTACATTAGTGCAGCACTGATGCTATCCTCAGCTGCCATTTTTTAATTATATAGGAGAAAGTGAGGACTGCAGATGCTGGAGATTAGAGTTGAAGAGTGGGGTGCTGGAAAAGCACAGCAGGTCAGGCAGCATCCGTTTCAGGCTTAAGCCCTTCATCAGAAATAGTGATGAAAGGCTTATGCTTGAAATGTCGATTCTCCTGCTTCTTGGATGCTGCCTGACCTGCTGTGTTTTTCCAGGACCACACTCTCGACTTTTTAATTGATACCATGTCTTTGCCTGCCATGGCGTGATGTGAATTATTGATGGGAATGTTTCAGAGTGAACACATAGATCAATGGGTGAACTCAGCCTCAAATTAATCCTTCTCACGCCCCATTATCACAGGGCAAGGGGAATTAAAATTGACACCGGTACCCTCATTACAGGATTATGACCGAACTACACATTAACAAACTGGTTATTTGTATTCTTTGGTAAACTGTATACACCAATCACTACAACGTTTGGCTGCCTCTATTACCCGTACCTACAAATGTTTCAAGACCAAGTGTTTTTCCATTGAGGGGATTTGTAAGTGCTGCCACATGCACAAAACCTTGAGAGAACATACTCAACTGGACCTTCCTCTCATTACTGTACAAATGCCCTTTTTCTCCATAGTAATTTTAAATTCAAAGAAAATTTAGCATAACAACCTGACAGGGAAATTTCATTAGGGATTTAGAGTGTTTGTAAGTAAATGGGTTGCAAGAGTAAGTAACTGATTATAGTTGCGTTTATGTGTTTTTGGAGATCATCTTTTACATTTAGTCACCATGGTTTTACAAAACCATATAGCTGCTCTCTCATCAGACAGAGCGAGAGATGACTGGTGGTGATTTAATCTGAGGGTCACTGTGCCTCAGGTGAGAGGAGAGATTTAGAACAAGAGTCCTTCATGGTAACCTCAGACATTGCAGGATTTGAACCCTGGATCGTTAGCAACTGGTGACAGGTTACATTGAGATGATTAGTGTTGTTGAAGTAACTCTGAGGAGGATCTCAATGTTACGGTTCTGTCCTCCAAGATGCTAAGCTGTTGTGCCCACAAGTCCATGTGACATTATCAGAGTGGGTGGTCTTTATGGACACCCCCTATCAGAGTCATCTCTTCCAGACCCTTGTGCAAACTAGTCATCCAACCAACTAAGCTAACTGACCCCTTGAAGTTAAGTAAACACCACACAACAGTGTGTTCAGTAATGGGTTAGCATGTTGGCCTTTTCAACATTGCTGTGCTCCAAATTAAATAGGAGACAGACCGTGAGTAACAGTGTCTGGAATTGTTTTTTTTACCTGAATGGAAAGTTTGTGCTTATTTTGTAAGTTTGACTGAAGTGAGTCATCACCAATCACAGCGCTGTGGAGTGATCTGAATAAAGATAATTTTGCATTGTAATGTTGACGGGAACACTTTATTTAGAAGCCTTAGATAGTTTTATGGTTTTGAGGTTGGTCTGAACCTTCAGCTTGAAAATACATCCATTCATGGTTACTTTCAAATTCCTATCACTCAGCCAATATTGCATCATCTTCATTGGCTACTTAGGCATTACTGCTGAGACAAACAGGAGCCAGAGCTGTTATGTCTCAGCCCTCAGGGTCTACAGCTACCTCCCTGGACTCTCCTCACAAGACTGTGTGATGTCATCAGATTGGGCAGAGCCTAATGTAATCTCCTCCATTCACCCTTTCCAAGCTCTTTATTCTTTATCAGGATGAGGGCATCACTGGCGAGGCCAGCATTTATTACCCATCTCTATTTGCCCAGAATGCAGTTAAGAGTCAACCACTTTGCTGTGGGTCTGGAGTCACATGTAGACCAGACCAGGTAAGGATGGCAGTTTCCTTCCCTAAAGGACATTAGTGAACCAGATGGGTTTTTCCAACTATCGACAATGGATTCATGCTCATCATTAGATTCTTAATACCAGATATTTATTGTCTCCAGAACATTCCCTGGGTCTCTGGATTAACAGTCAGCGATAATATAACTAGGCCATCGCATACCCTAAATGATGATAAAGGTAACTGTCTCCATCCCCTGCAATTGTAGGGAGTTACACAGCCTGCTTGGTCTAGTGTGGGGCAAAACCACTTCCTGATCCAATTTGGAGAGTCTCTTGGAGTTAACAAGGTATAGTTAATACATTGTTAGCAACTGGTGACAGGTTACATTGAGATGATTAGTGTTGGTGAAGTAAATCTGAGGAGGATCTCAATATTACGGTTCAGTCTTCCAAGATGCTAAACTGTTGTGCCCACAAGTCCATGTGACATTATCAGAGTGGGTGGTCTTTATGGACACCTCCTGTCAGAGAGTTATCTCTTCCGTTACACAAGATTGTGACTCTCTCCCTCGTCCTGATCCTCCTGAACCTGTTATGCTGAATGAAGTTGCCTTTGCCAACGTGCTCCTGGTTCTCATCACTCTAATATTGGTGACTCTGTCTTTAGCTGCTGAGGCTGTGAATGCTGCAATTTCCTTTGTACATTTGGGGTGGTGCAGTGGCTCAGAGGTGAGCACTGCTGTCTCACAGCGCCAGGGACCCAGGTTTGATTCCGGCCTCGGGCAACTGTCTGTGTGGAGTTTACACATTCTCCCCGTACCTCTATGGGTTTCCTCTGGATGCTCCAGTTTCCTCCCACAGTCCAAAGATGTACAGGTTAGGTGAATTGCCCCAAGTGTATAGGGATGTGTAGGTCAGGTGCGTTAGCCATGGGAAATGCAGGGATGTAGCATTGGTGGGACTGGGTGCGATGCTTTTCGGAGGGTTGGCATGGACTGGATGGGCTGAATGGCCTGCTTCCACACTGTAGAGATTCTATGAATGTCTCTGACTCCTCATCTCCTTTGGAAGGCTCCTCCCCTGTGACCAAGTTTTACTCAGTTGGCAACACTTTGGTGACACATCTTGAAATCAGTCAGTGGACATGACTGAGTCATTATTTGAATATTTAGTCAATCAATTTGTAAGAGATTTTATGGTAGTATTGTTGTTGGGAAATGCCTTGGTTAAGGAGGTGATGTGATGACATTGTTACTAGAGTAGCAATTCACAAAGCTCAGGTAAATATTCTGGGAGTTGGAAGAAGGGTCATCAAACTCAAAACGTTAACTCTGCTTTCTCTCCATGGATGCTCTCAGACCTGCTGAGATTCTCCAGCAACTTCTGTTTTTGTTTCAAATATTCTGGGGACAAAGGTTCAAGTGCCATCATAGCAAGTGGTGAGATTTGAATCCAATAAAAAGCTAACCTGGTGGTGACCATGTAACCACTATTAATTGTGTAAAAAACCCCATTGGGTTCACTAATGACCTTTAAGGATGGAAATCTGCCATCATTGACTGGTCTGCCCATGTGACACCAGACCCACAACAATGTTGTTGATTCTGGACTGTCCTCTAGGCAACAAATACTGGCCCCACCAGTAGGGCCCACATCTCATAGATGAATAAATAGTTTATTTATTTCTTAAATGTTCCCAAATAACGGAAAACCATGGTTTCAGGAGTGTTTTTCACAATTAAGAAGTTAGTTATGAAAATGCTGAGCCGATACAGACCCTCATTAAAACCGATTTGAGGAATATGGGTCAAGAGTGTGGTGTTAGAAAAGCACAATAGGTCAGTCAGCATCCGAGGAGCAGGAGAGTCAACGTTTCAGACATAAGCTCTTCATTTCCTGATGAAGGGTTTAAGCCCTAAATGTCGATTCTCCTGCTCCTCGGGTGCTGTCTGCCTGACCTACTGTGCATTTCCAGCACCACAATCTCGACTCTGAACTCAGCATCTACAGTCCTCACTTTCTCCGATTTGAGGAATACGCCTGCATCCAGAGGAAAATTGTTCTTTAATTTTAATTTTGGGTGAGTTGGCAAGACAATGTTATTTCCTATCCAGTCACAGTGACCTTAATTAGTCACTTAAAGTTGTGTCTCAACTGGTCCTGGTCATACTAAGTCAATCATTAGTCAACTGGCTGAATAAACCACTTGTGGAAGATGCTGGCTCCAGTTAATGTTTTGATGGTCCAAAACAGAAAGTGGTGTTGAAAATGGAGAAGCATCCTTAACTTTCAAAAGTTTGAGGACTCGGCATCTGAAATGGAAACAAAACTGGAAGAGTGAGGAAAAGAAAAAGAGACATAGGGATGGATGCCTTTCAATGATCAAAAATAGTCTGAGAACTTACTGTAGTCCTGATAATTCCATCCAGTTCCTACATTCTGTTCAGCATGTTCTGCATGTCAGGCAGAAATATGCTGAACTGTTGGGAATTTAACAACCACCTTGCGATTTGTCAACTCTTCAACAGGGGTGCAGCATTCTCAAGATAAAGGAGCACCTCCAATCATTGTTATCCCTTCCATTACACAGGACTGTGACTCTCTCCCCAGTCCCGGTCCTCCTGAGCCTGTTGTGCTGAATGAAATTGCCAACATCATCTATCCCTTCGTCGTCATATCAACCTTGATCAGACTTATCTTTCTCTCTGATGGAGTGTCCAAGCTCTCTGCTCCTAAGTGTTTGCAATATTTTATACTGGGAATGAATTTTCCCTTCTGAAAGCCTCAGTGTTATTTTCCAAGTGAGGAACAAAAGCAGATACTGATGCAAAAAACACACGTGCCAATTTCCAAGGTCTCCACCATTCATTCCCTGCAGTTTTTAAAAGGTTTTTTCCATCTTTCTGTCTGGAAATCTTGTCCATATGCATGCAGATCTGACAGCGTAGAGTCATACAGCATGGAAACAGACCCTTCGGTCCAACTCGTCCATCCTGACCAAGTTTCCCAAACTATTCTAGTCCCATTTGCCTGTGCTTGGTCCATATCCCTTTAAATTCTTTCTACTCATGTACCTCTCCAAATGTCTATTAAACGTTGTAACTGTACCTGCATCTCTGCTTCCTCTAGCAGTTCATTTCACATTTGAACCACCCTCTGTGTGGCAAAGTTACCCCTCAGGACTTTTTAAAATCTTTCTCCTCTCTCCTTAAAAATATACACCCTAATTTTGATCTCCCCACCACTTGGGAAAAGATCTTTGCAATAATCACCTTATCTACACCCCTCATGATTTTATGAACTGTGTAATGTCACCCCTCAACCTCGTTCATTCCAGTGAAAAAAGTCCCAGCCAATCCAACCTCTCTTTATAACTAAACTCCTCCATTCTCGGCATCATCCAGTTAAATCTTTTCCACACCCTCTCCAGTTTAATAACCCTTCTATAGCAGGGTGACCAGTACATATACAGTTCTCCAAAATTGGCCTCACCAACATCCTGTACAACCTCAACGTGCCATCCCAACTCCTATAGTTAGTAGTCTGAGCAATGAAGGCAAGCATGCTAAATGCCTTCTTAACCATCCTGTCTACCTGCGATTCAACAATGTCGCTGAAACCCTAGGTCTCTCTGTTTGACAACGCTATGCAGGGCCCTACCATTACCTTTATAAGTCCTGCCATTTCACCAAAATACCTTGCATTTATCCAACTTAAATTCCACCTTTTATTCCTTAGCCCATTGGCCCAATTGATCAAAATCCCCTTGGAATCTTAGATAACCTTCACTGTCGACTATACCACCAATTCTGGTGTCATCTGCCACTTACAATCCATGTTTCCTAATTTCTCATCCAAATTGTTTATATGAATGACAAACAACAATGGATCCTGCATGATCCCTGCAAAACACTGCTGGCCACACTGATCCGAAAAACAACTCTTTACTACCACCCTCTATCTCCTGCCATCAAGCCAACTTTTGTATCCAATTGGCAAGCTCTCCCTGAATCCCATGTGATCTAACTTTATTAATCGGCCTACCATGCGGAACCTTGTCAAAGGCTTTACTAAAGTCCATGGAGAATTGTCTGCCCTAATCTGTCTTTTTGGCTATGTCCTCAAAAAACTCAAGGTTGTAAGACACAACTTCCCTTGCACAAAGCCATGCTGACTATTCCTTATCAGTACCTGCCTCTCCAAATGCATGTAAATCTTACCTCTCAGAATGCCCTCCAACAACTTACCCACAACCGATGTTGGACTCACCGGTCTATAGTTCCCAGGCTCCTTACAACTTTTCTTAAATAAAGGCACAATATTGGCCACAGTCCAATCCTCCAGCCATGGCTGTAGATGATACAAATATCTCTGCTAGAGGCCCCATAATTTCTTCCCTAGCTTCCCACAATGTTCTGGGACACACTTGATCAAGTGCTGGAGATTTATCTACCTGTATGTTTTCAAAGACCTCCAGCACCTCCTCTTCTGTAATGTGGACTGTTTTCAAGACATCAGTAATGATTTCCCTGAGTTTTCTCACCTCCATGTCTTTCTCCACAGTGCAATATTTGTTTAGTATCTCTCCCACCTCCTGTAGTTCCATGCACACTCAAGGAACTCAACACAAATCAGCCCATTTGATTTTCCTGCCCCATCCACCACCCTCACTATTCACTCCCTTCACCACCAATACACTGTGATTGATAGCACTGTGTCCCATCTGTAACATACACTGCAGCAACTGACCAAAGTTCCTTTGATGGCACCTTCCAAACCCATGACCTAGAAGGACAAGGGGAAAATGGAAGAATTTTATGGGTTTAGAGTTTTGGAGAAGGTTTTAGAACAAAGAACAAAGAAATTCCAGCACAGGAATACGCCCCTGAGCACTGTAAGCCTGCGCCAATCCAGATCCTCTATCTAAATCTGCTGCCTATTTTCTAAGGATCTGTATTCCTTTGCTCCCTGCCCATTCATGTATCTGTCTAGATACATCCTAAACGATGCTATCGTTCCCGCCCCTACTATCTCTGCTGGAACACATTCCAGACTCCCACCACCCTCTGCATAAAGAATTTTCCCCATATATCTCCCCTAAACTTTTCCCCTCTCACCTTGAGCTCGTGATCCCTAGTAATTGAGTTCCCCACTCTGAGGAAAAGCTTCTTGCTATCCACCCTGTCTATACCTCTCAAAATCTTGTAGACCTCAATCAGGTCCCCCCTCAACCTCCGTCTTTCTAATGAAAATAACCCAAATCTACTCAACCTCTCTTCATAGTTAGCACCTTCCATAGAGTTTAAATCATGACCTTCTGACCAGGGTCAAGACAGCCATCAAACAAGTCCTGACTCAAGTTTGGTGTACTAAAGGACACAGTAGTGTCCAAACTGTTGCTAGTAGCAGGTCTTATTCTTAATTTCCCCAAGAGAAGCTCAGAACATGAGGCTGGGACACTGAGTGTGTTTTTAACACAGCTCAGTGTCATTGGATTATAGAAGTGAGGGGACGTTCCTTGGGTAAATTGGATTTATTAAGTTCAGTTTTACTGTTAATGAATGAAACAATCGCTGGGCTTCATTGTTTGAGTAAACTGATTGCTCGGATTATCATAGCACGACATGGGTGGCATGGTGGCTCAGTGGCTAGCACTGTTGTCTTACAGTGCCAGGGACCCAGGTTTGATTCCAGCCGTGGGTGGTTGTCTGTGTGGAGTTTGTATATTCTCTCTGTGTCTGAATGAGTTCCCTCCCACAATCCAAAGGTATGCAGGTTAGGGTGAATTGGCCATGACAAATTGCCTATAGTGTTCAAGGATGTGTAGGTTAGGTGCATTAGTCAGGGGTAAAAATAGGGTAGGGGAATTTGTCTGGTTACTCTTTGAAGGATTAGTGTGAACTTGTTGGGCCGAAGGGCCTGTTTCCACATTGTATGGTTCTATGAATCCAGCAGTGGTCTAATGTTTAGAAAGTTAAAAAGTCACCTGTGTCTACATTTGGATCAGCTCCGTCTGATAATAAATTACTAGGAACGTTTACATTAAAAAGGACATTGTATTTTCATTTGATCACAGAGCTATTGCTTGCATCAATAGCCTGCACAAAATTTCCATTTTGGATTTTTATACAGATGACTGCAAGATATGCGCCTATTGCATAGACCATAAATATTCCTTAACTATTGAACAGAAAGAGACGAATAATTGGATGTTTGTCTTCTGTTTTTGCCAAAAATACCTTGGTACAGATTCAATGCTATGAAATCCTAAATTTATTACATCATAATGACCCATTTTCCTTTCTCCTTGAGGTCTTTGTGGTGAGAATGATCCCACAGCAATATGCCTGGGGAATTGCTGGATTTTGACACTGAAGTTCACTGATTTAATTTAACTTCAAGCCTATCCTGATGACTAAGAAAGTAATATGATGACTAATACTTGCCTTTGATTACTCCAGCAGTGAGACCAACTACAGCTTATATAATTCTGACGAATGCTCCCTGACGGAAACTTGACGCTGTCTCATTCTCTCCATTATTGCAGCAGAACTTTATTTTCTGCGTTCTCTGTGATTAAGGGTTACCTGTGATTAGCTGTCCTGAATCTTACAGTAAAGAACAACATTGTAATTATGAGTACGAGGTTCCCCTTTCTTTTAGTTACTTCCTTTTCACCCAACTGACTAGTCTCTCCCTTGCAAATCTTCCCCATTCAGTGGTGAGCAGCTCCTTCATTCAAGTGAATTTGTGTCAGACAGACCACATTCAAACAAGGAAAGAAGTGAGTGTTGATAGAAAGGCTGAAATAGGATAGTGACTCCATGATTGCCCCCAATCCTTGTGCAAAGATATTTCTGCCTCATGAGCGTATAAGCTCATCTGTCTACATGTCTATGATATCTGGTCACAAAGAGGGATTTAATTCCCCACTTTAATTTGAAACATGCCACTTAAAAAGAAACCATGTTGAAACCTTGGCAAAAGTGCCTTCAGCCATTTCTTGATATCATATGCAGTGAATTGAATTAGCTGAAGACTAATATCAGTGATCCTGTGGAGGAGACTGAGATGGCATTACCCAGCAGCCTAGAAGTTCCAAAAAATAGATTGGAGCAGTCCTTCTTGGAAGAGAGAAGGTTGACAGGAGAACTGATAGAGGTACTTAAAATTGTAAGGGGTCTGGACCGTTCAGCGAGGTCAAAGGTTCCATTCATCAAAAGTTGAAGAACAGAGGACTCAAGAGTTGGCAGAAGAAACTAAAACGCGATGCAGTGAGTCGGGAATGGGCGACCTGATAGTGAGGCGATGGAAAGTTCACTTGATGTATTCAGGAGGCCTTTAGATTGTTCTTCAAAAAGGAGCAGTGTGGCAACTTTATTGGGGAAAAGCTGAAGAGTGGTCTGAAGTGAAATACTCAAAGGGAGCGCCAGTGCAGATGTGATGGATTGGATCATCTCCTCTGACTTGCAATAGTCTGTCATTCAGTGAAATAATGATCAATATTCCATGCCAAGTTTAAGACTAATATTTAAAATAATTATAATGATACAGGAAATTCTTTGTTAGTTGATGCTGTGATCCTGAGGAGGTACTTATATCACATTAGTACGGTTATTAGAATGGCTATAATCATTTGTGCTGCTCCAAAACACAGAAATTGCTACTTAAAAACTCTTTAATTGCATGTTTAATGGCAAGGGTTGAAATTGAATTCAATAAAATCCATTCATTTGTATCTGGCATCAGGAGAAATTGTCATGTAGCATTGTTATAAAAATCTAATTTTAATTTACTTACAACATTCAGAGAAATGGCTGTGCTATGTTCACGGAAGAGTATAGCAGGGCAAGCCGGATGCAACACCACACATGCCTAAAAATGTCACTGAGTTGAGGCTGGTAAAGCTACGAGACTTGCCAAACTGCATAAGCAGCAAGTGGTAGACAGAGCTAAGTGATTCCACAACCAACAGAACAGATCTAAGCTCTGCAGTCCTGCCACACCTCCAGTCGTGAATGATGGTGGATAGTTAAACAACTCACTGGAAGATGAGGCTCCCCAAGCTGATCCTTCCTCAATATTGGGCTTGCTCAACACATCAGTGCAAAAGACAAGGTGAAAGTATTGGCAACAAATCTTCAGTCAGAAGTGCTAACTGGATGATCCATTTTAGTCTCCTCCAGACGTCCCCAGCATCACACAGGCCAGTCTTCAGCTAATTCTATTCACTCCACATATCAAGAAATGGCTTGCGACACTGGATACTGCAAATGCTATGGACCCTGACAACATTTCAGCTGAAAATGTGTACTCCAGACCTAGCCGCTCCCCCAGCCAAGCTGCTCCAGTATAGCTACAAAATAGGCATCCATCCGACAATGTGGAAATTGACGAGGTATGTCCTGTATATAAAAAGCAAGATAATCTGTTCAACCAGTTACCGCCCTGTCAGTCTACCATTGGGAATGTGATGGAAGGTGTCATTGACAGTGCTATCAAGCTAAAGTGATGCCCAGTTTAGGTTCCTCCAGGGCCACTCAGCTCCTGACCTCATTACAGCCTTGGTTCAAACATGGACAAAAGAGCTGAATTCCAGAGGGGAGGGGAGATTAATAGCCCTTGGTATCAAAGCTGCATTCAGGTGGGGCTCTTTCCTGATGAAGGGCTTTTGCCTGAAACATCGATTTTCCTGTTCCTCAGATGCTGCCTCACCTGCTGTGCTTTTCCAACACCACTCTAACCTTGAATCAAAGCTGCATTCAGCCAAGTGTGGCATCAAGGAGACCCGGCAAAACTGGAATCAATGGGTATTAAGGGGAAACTCTCTGGTGGTTGAAGTCATACCTGATGCATAGGAAGCTAGTCATGGTAGTTGGAGCTCAGTCATCTCAGCTCCAGGACATTTCTGCAGGAGTTCCTCAAGGTAGTGTCCTAGGTCTAACCACCTTCAGCTGCTTCATCAATGACCTTCCCTCCATCATAAGGTCAAAACTAGGGACGTTTGCCACTGATTGCATAATAGTCAGCACCATTCCATTTGAAGAAGGTCACTGGAACTGAAACATTAACTTTGATTTCTCCACAGATGCTGCCAGATCTTCTGAGTTTTTCTAGCAGTTTCTGTTTTTGTTTCCAACAAGAGAGAATCTGACCATTGTCCCTTCTCATTCAATGGTATCACCATCACTGAATCCCCCACTGTCAACATCCTGGGGGTTTGCCATTGACTAGAAACTGAACTGGACTAGCCATGTAAATACAGTGGCCACAACAGCAAGTCAAAGGCTAGGAATCCTACAGCAAGTAACTCACCTCTTGACTCCTCAAGGCCTGTCCAGCATCTACGAGATACATGTCTGATGCGGTACCCCCAATTGCCTGGATGGGTGCAGCTCCAACAACACTCAAAAGGCTTGACACAATCCAGGGCAAAGCAGCCCACTTGGTTGGCACAAAATCCACTCCCTCCACCACATTTTGTTTCTCTCTCCACAAATGCTGCCGAACCTACTGAGTTTCTCCAGCATTCTCTGTTTTTATTTTGGATTACCAACATTCACAGGACTTTGCTTTTATTTAAGTGTTTATTTGTGGCTGATTTTTACACCTATCCAGTTGAACTAGGAGGGTTGATTAAACATAATCATTAAAAACTGCTTGTATCTTCAGCAGTGAGATAAGGATGTACGTACGCGCAACATACTTGTGGATTGTTAGAGTTTCAGAATGACAAATAATTGGTGACTGACCAACTGAATTGATCGTTTTTATCTTTTCCACGCTGACATGTCTCCTTTGAAGGGGCACACTATACTGTGTAAGGATGCTGTCACTTTAGAAGGTTATTTTGAGCTGGTTTGTTTTGAAGAGAGGTTGTAAGGCAAATGTAGCAAGCTGTCTCTTAGAAAGTAAACAATTTGTGAGGCCTTGGGGACTTTTTTACAGTTGGATCAATGGAAGCAGCCAGGGTGTGGCCAGCTCTCAGACCAGGCTTACCAGACCTTTTAGTTTTTATGTTTAGTTTTAAGCAGAAGCTTTTGGAGTCTCAAAAGAGTTGGAAGCTTCAGTAAATGTCTCCTAGCTGCTACTTCCTCTGAATTTGTCCTTGATTTATTTTTTACTCCTGGATTGGCGAATTCCATGTGAGAATTTGCGTCTGAATTTGCCTTTTTGCCAAGGGGTGCTTTTGTGGATGTTGCTATATTGGAACAGTCAATTAGTAATGGGTACTGTATCTATTATTCAGTTATGTTTTCCAATTGTTAAGTTATTCTAAATTCCTCTTTCTTTAGTTTGTATTTTAACAATTGTTTAAATAAATTGTGTTTTGTTTAATGTCGAGTAGTTTGACCAGTTGCATTGCATCTGGAACACAGCACTTCACATCTCCCTTTAAAATAAGAAAATGTTAGGGTCTAGACTACCTTCTTAAAATATTTTGAGAGGTCTGCTCTGGTCCATAACAACTGGGATGGTGATATCCTGTGTTATTTGAATTAAGTATGCTATCAGATTTGGGTTAAATAACAATAGCTTTAAATTAACCCATCGCCTCTCATGAGTGAAAGGTGCCATGATATTCCCTTTGCCCCAGAATTTCATTTCAGATTCTTTTCCAAAGTGCCAGCATCCTTCCTTCTTTCTAATGTTTGCTACGTTCTTACATGAACTCAGATTTTTGTTTGATCTGACACACTAAAACCTAACTGAACATAATGCTTAGTACTGTAGCGTTGACCAGAGAAAAAAGTCTTTTGACTACAATAGATTCTTTAATGAACACAGATATGTTCCCCATTCTTTAGATAGTGGAAGAATACCCATCCATCACCTCCTACAATGTAGCTAAGGAATAATAATTAATGACAGGGATAAGTTAAACAGTGGCATTAAGTCAAATCAGTCAGTTCCATTTGGTTACAGATTTTTAACTCAAGTCCATAAAATATGTTAACTCTGCTAGTGATATAAACCGGGGTCAAATCCATTACATAAAAGTTGCATGTGAGATTCTCCTAACCATTGAGTTCTTAATGATTGATCTCTACCTTGAGAAACCCTGCAGATCTGAGCAAGTGGTTAATTTATCACTTACAATGAATTTTTCTGATACTGAGCAGTCCTTCAGACATCAGTATTCTTCAGCTCAGAGAGATTTACCTAACCCATCATCCAGATTTACTCAATGATAATATACACCCGGTTAGTATACATTCTGCTAGTGAGTTTAGTCCTAACCATGTCATGTGAAACAGTATTTATTGGGGAAAATACACAGAGCGACCTCATCAATGGGATTGGCAGTAGGGAAGAAGTCAGGCAGGAGTTTCTATCAAGATGCTCTCCATTAGTTAACTGTGTTGTGATGAGATCACTCTGTGCTCACACTGACGGAATCTGGATTCAACATCAACTGATGGGTCGAAGGGCCTGTTCCCATGTTCCCATGAATACTGAAAATGCACAAGCACTCAAGCAACTTAAATTGACTGATCTCATGTCATAAAGTAGAGATGCTCACCATTTGAACTCCAAACTCATTGAGACCACTTTGAAAATGTTCCTTCTTTCCAGCTCTTCATTGCTCCTGTCCCCTCCACTCCAGTTTCTCTCCACTCCCCAGTCTATTCTCAAGGAACACCGGCCACTATATAAAAACCAACCAGCCAACAGGTTTAGTACTGAGTGGCCTTTATGTGACTAAACATCAGCTCCTGCAGAGTAGGCTGGGTAGGATGTACCCTATAACTGCGTGGAAAACAGTGCATGGGAAAAGAGGAGAAGCTTTGAACTTGACAGAGGAGCTGCTGCTAGTTTGTTAATGATAAAGATGCAAGTACTTCAATAAAAATAGGGCTCTGACACTTTACTTCATTTGTTTTATTAATGACAGTTGAAGGAGATTCTCCAATCCCATAAATCATTTACTCAGTTGGTCTAAAGATGGGCACAGGGGAGCGATTGGGTTGTAACTATTGTCTGTCGAGGTTGTCACTGCAGGAATAAATACTAGAAAGAGGATCATCTCCCAGTGTGCACAGTCAACCATCAGACCATCCTTTCCCACTCTGAAGTCAAATGCTCCTGTCACAATGTGGTTTAGAATCATTTACAGCAAACGTTCACAGTTTTGTCACATGTCATATTATTTTCCTTTCATTATTTGTCATGGGATGTGAGCCTTGTTGGCTGCGATACCATTCCTCAAGAAGGTGGTGCTGATCTGGTTCCTGAACTGTGGTCCAAATTTTCCATTGGTTATTGGTGTTTCGCCTGTTGTCGTGGTTTGTATTTTGATGGAGCCCAATTCCATGGGAATGCATCAAACTCAGGTGGTCAGCTGGACACGAGTGAATCCAATGGGTCACAGTGGTACAATGTGTCAGGACGTTCTATCCCATTAGCATTCTTGGTCACCAGCTGTCCCAGAGAGATAGGAAGAAGGCTTGTTTGTCTGACCCACATTACCTTATTCTCTATCTGAGCTCAAAAGTAACAAATCAGTGTGAGTTGAGGTCAGGCGAGCTGGCTTGGGGATGGGATAACACAGAGCGATACATCATAGGAATAGGCCCGTCGGCCCACCAAGCCTACACTGGACCATGATGCCTTTTTAAACTAAAATCCTTTTGCTTCTACACAGTCTGTATCCCTCCATTCCTACCTATATATATATCTTTCAAGATGCCTCTTAACAGTTGCTACTGCATCCACCTCCACCACCCCCTCTGGCCGCACATTCCAAGCACTTACCAGCCTCTGTGTAAAAAAACCTGCCTCTCACATCTCCTTTAAGCTTACCCCCTTTTACCTTAAACCTATTTCCCCTAGTAATTGAAATTTCTACCCTCAAAGTTGACACCCAAGTGGATAGGGTTGTTAAGAAAGCATATGGTGTTTTGGTTTTCATTAACAGGGGGATCGAGTTTAAGAGCCGCGAGGTTTTGCTGCAGCTCTACAAGTCCCTGGTGAGACCACACTTGGAATATTGTGTCCAGTTCTGGTCGCCCTACTATAGGAAAGATACAGAGGCTTTGGAGAGGGTGCAAAGAAGGTTTACCAGGATGCTACCTGGACTGGAAGGCTTGCCTTATGAAGAAAAGTTGAATAAGCTTGGACTTTTCTCTCTGGAGAGAAGGAGGAAGAGAGAAGACCTGATCGAGGTATACAAAATAATGAGAGGAATAGGTAGAGTCAATAGCCAGAGACTTTTCCCCAGGGAAGGATTGACTGATATGAGGAGTCTTAGTTTGAAGAAATTAGGAGGAAGATATAAAGGAGATGTCAGAGGTAGGTTCTTTACGCAGAGAGTTGTGAACGCATGGAGTGCGTTGCCAGCTGTGGTGGTGGAAGCAGAGTCATTGGGGACATTTATGCGACTGCTGGACATGCGTAGGGGTGCGTAGGTTAAGTTATTATATTTTACATTAGGATTAAACCTCAGCACAACATCGTGGGCCAAAGGGCCTGTTCTGTGCTGTACTTTTCAATGTTCTATCTTCTACCCTGGGAAAAAGACTCTAACTATCCATTCTATCCACACGTCTCATCATTTTGTAAACTTCTAACAGATCACCCCTCATCCTTTGACGTTCAAGTGAAAACAAACCAAGTTTATTCAATTTCTCCCCAGAACTAATATCCTCCAAAATGGGCAACATCCTTGTAAACCATTTTTGTACCCTCTCCAAAGCCTCCACGTCCTCCTGGCTGTGTGGCAACCACAATATTCTAAATGTGGCCTAACGAAAGTTCTATACAGCTGCAACATGACTTGCCAATTTTATACCCTGTGCTCTGACTCATGAAGGCAAGCATGCCATATGCGTTCTTGACCAATTTATCCATTTGTGTTGCCACTTTCAGGGAACTGTGGAACTGTCAATCACCCAAAAAGCATCATGTCGCATTTGTCTGGATTAAACTCCATCTGCCATTTCTCTGCTTAAGTCTCCAGTTTATTTATATCCTCTGGGAATCCTCCTCACTATCACAGCCTCCCCCAGTCTTTATGTCGTCCACATTGTGTCATTGGTGCCAAGTCCATACTTTTCTGAATGTGAGTAAATTCTGTCTCTAAGAATCTTCTCCAATAATTTACCTACCGCTGACACAAGGCTTACTGGCTTGTAATTTCCTTAATTATCCTTATTGCCCTTCTTAAACGAAGAAACAACATTGGCCATTTTCCAATCCTCTGGGACCTCTCCTGTGACAAAAGAGGATACAAAAATTTCATACAAGGCCCCAGCAATTTCCTCACCTGCTTCCCTCAGCATCCTGGGATAAATTCCATCAGATCCTGGAGACTTGTCGACCTTAATACTTTTCAAAATGCCCAACACCACTGTTTACATATTGACATGCCCCAGAATATCATCATTTACCTATCGAGACTCACCATCCACCATGTCCTTTTCTTTTGTTAGTATCAATGCAAAGTATTTGTCCAGGACCTTACCCACTTTCTCTGGCTCCATATCTAAAGTCTCTCCTTTGTCTGTAAATGGATCGACTGTTTCCCGAGCTACCATCCTACTCCTTAAATACATATAAAACACCTTGGGACTTTCCTTAAGTTTGTTTGCCAAAGATATTTCATGACCCCTGTTAGCCCTCCTAATTCCTTGTTTAAATTCTTTCCTGCTTTTCTTTTTGACCAAGTTCTCAATTTTTCTTGTTATCCAAAAAATCTTGCCATCCTTATCCTTCCTTTTCACAGGAACATGCTGGTCCTGAACTCTAATCAACTGGTCTTTGTAAGTCTCCTATGTGCCAGATGGGGATTTTACCCTCAAACATTACCCTGCCCCCAATCCATGTTTCTGGGAGTTAGCTTTCCCCAATTTAATACTTTTACCCTCGGACTACTCTTATCCTTATTCATAAGTAACTTCAAGCTCACAGAATTATGGTCACTCTTCCTAAACTTCTCCCCCAGTAAAACTTCGATCACCTGGCCAGGCTCATTCCCCCATATCAGGTATAGCATTGGCTCCTTCCCAAATTGGACTATTTGCATTTTGTTTCAATAAACAATATGGACACACCTAACAAATTTCCCCCATCCAAATCCCAGGCACGAAGTGAGTCCCCATAGGAGAAGTTAAAATCACCCACCATAAGTACCCTACTGTTTTTACATTTTTCCACAATCATCCCTGTACCTCTATTACCCGCTGGCTATTGGGATGCTTGTAGTGCAATCCCATTGCATCCTTCTATTCCGGAGCTCAACACATACAGTCTTGATGGATGGGCCCTCCAAGATCGCCACCCTCAGTACAACTGGGATAGTCTCCCTTATCACTAACGCAACTCCCTGAGCTCTTTTACATCCCTCTCTATCTTGCCTAAAACATCTAAATCCCAGAATATTAAGCTGCTGGTCTTGTCCCTTTGTCAACCTCTGTAGTCTCTGCAATAGTTACAACATCATAATTATATGTATTAATCCAAGCTGTAAGTTCATCTGCCTAACCTGTGATACTCTTCACATTAAAACAAACACACCTCAGCCCACCAATCCTGCTGTGTTTAGAGATGTCTCCCTGTCTGTCCTTCTCAGCTTTACTGGCCTAGTCTCTGACTCCTCCTCGTCATTTTACCTGTTGACCTATTGTTCTGCCTCCTGCCCAACCCCCACCCACTACATTCATTTAAACCCTCCCAAGTGGCACTAACAAACCTCCCTGCCAGGATGTTGGTGCCCCTCCACTTGTCTTTGTGCACAGCTTCCACCTGCCCCAGAACACATCCCAGTGATCCACAAAACCTAAAGCCCTCCCTCCTACACCAGCTGTTTAACTGTAATATCTTCCTATTTCTAGCCTCACTGGCATGTGGCACAGGAAGTAATTTCCAAGATTACAACCCTCGAGCTCCTGATTTTCAACTTCCTCCCTAACTCCCTGAACTCCCTTTGCAGGTCCTCGTCTCTCTTTCTGCAAAGTCATTAATACCAGTATGGACCACAACCTCTGACTGCCCACCCTTCCTCTTCACAGTATCTGGTGCCCACTCAGACGCATCCTCGATCTTGGCATCAAGGAGGCAGATGCCATCCTGGAATCTCACTTGTGGACACAGTAACGCCTGTCTGTGCCCCTGACCATAGTGCCCGCTTACCACTCCTGCCCACCGACACCTCGACCCTCCCTGCTGGTGCCACTGAAGTGGCTGCTGCTTTCACCAGAGATGCCACCAAAACTGGGGGGAAAATGTAAAAAGTGTAGATTGCTGCCCCTTGGCATTCGGTTGTGCAACTTTCCAGAAAATCTGGAGATGCCTGCAAACACCTGTCTCAGAAGGAAAAGAGTGAGGATAGGGCAAATTCTGAAATAAGAATATAATCAAAGTCATGGAGGTGTAAGGCTGTAATGTTTGCAAATACATACACTGTGTGTTGATACTTGCGTTGCTATCAGACAGTAATGTGCCTTCATCCCCTTTGCCAATTGTCATTTGACTCTACTTTTAATTATCTGCAAATATCATTTTTCTCGACTCTATTGCAGGACTATTGGCTTTCGCTGCTTTACAAGCGGCTGGTGGGAACCAAAGTCCTCACTGTTCAAGTGGCAGGGCTGCAGAGGAAACCCAGGCCCGGGCGAGTGATACGGGACAAACTGAGAATCTACGCCCATTGCACCCACATCCGCAAGTAAGTCTCATTTCCAGTGTCTTTGCTCTTCATTAGCACAAGAGAAAACACACATCCAAACCCTTCGAATGCCAAGTTTGGATAATATCAAAGGATTAGAGGACACGCCAAAGACTAGGACAAAAAGCGGCTGGATTATTCTGAAAGCAAAGTAAATGGACGCCATTGTTGACATCTAAAAATCTCTGTTTGCATCACCACTGTCCCCCTGCTCCCCTCGCAGTTGAACACTGCCATCAAAGAGCATCATAGTTTTTTTTTGTCTTGTCAAAGGGACAGAAGTCACTATTGTTCCAGTTTTGCTGAAGGTAATTTTCTGACAGATAAGTGTTCCAGAACTTTCATCAGTGCCAATGACATGAATGCACATGTTAGATGATAAGTGATACCCATTAAAGCTAATGACTGTTCCTTCTGATGATTCACTCGGTTTGTCTCTCTGCTATCGTTAATATTATCCCGTTCCCGAAGTATTGTGTATCTATTAATTCACCCCATCTGAAAGATTAGAAATGGCCAGTCAAGGGAAAAATAAACTTCTTCTCTGAACCATGATTTAGTTAATCAAAAAATTACAAATTTAGAATAACATAGATTTTGGATCTTTTGGCCTGACAAATCCTTTTTATTTTGAAGAAAACAGTGACTGTTAAAGATCTAACCGTTTTAATACAGGCAAAGGAGATACTTTCTAATCAACTCATTTAGCGACACTATTGCACACTCTCTGGATTAGGTGGGACTTGAACACAGGCCTCCTGGCTCAGAGATAGGGCACTACCACAGCACTACAAGCTCCCCCTCGAATTTAGGTGAAGGAGACTGGCATACTGGTCTATACCTTCTACAGGGATAAATTCAAATACAGAGAGATGGATTGCTATAGGTCATTCTGCTATAACACGCGTTTTATCAGCATGAATTGGCTATAACACAATTGACGAATTGTGAATGTTGTTTGGATAACGCAAACTTTCGACTGAACAGGTATAGTGATTTTCTATGAGTGATCTTCTCAAGTGTGATTTTCTATAACGTGAGGTTGCACAGGAACATAACTGTGGTATTATCTCAGAATGACCTGTACTCCATAGAGCATAGGAATATAAAGATATATGATATAGGAACAGCAAAAGGCCATTTAGCAAAGATTAGATTAGATTACTTACAGTATGGAAACAGGCCCTTCGGCCCAACAAGTCCACACTGACCCGCCGAAGCGCAACCCACCCAGACCCATTCCCCTACATTTACCCCTTCACCTAACACTATGGGCAATTTAGCATGGCCAATTCACCTAACCTGCACATTTTTGGACCGTGGGAGGAAACCGGAGCACCCGGAGGAAACCCATGCAGACACAGGGAGAATGTGCAAACTCCACACAGGCGGTTGCCTAAGGCAGGAATTGAACCCGGGTCTCTGGTGCTATGAGGCAGCAGTGCTAACCTCTGTGCCACTGTGCCGCCTGTAAGATCATGCCTTGTCTAATCTTGGCCTCAAATGCACTTTCGAATCTGTTTGTCATAAGGGTTGACCTTGCTACGGTCTATGTCAGTCTTGAACACAATCAATGACTCGATCTACATTGAACCCTGGGATCCTGGCCCTCCGATCATTGAATTACCAACTCAATTCCATCTTAAATGAGGGAACCACTTATTTAAAAATTAGGGCTTCTATTTTCGAACAGCCCCACAAGTGGAACTAGCCCCTCAATCTCATTTCTGGTCCAATGAGATCACCTCCCATTTTTTCTAAACTTCAAGAAGTCTCGGCCCAACCTGCTCAACCTTCCCTCATAAGACAGTCCCTTCATCCCAGGCAGCAGTTGCATGAACCCTCTCTGAACTCTTTCCAATGGAAATGTCTCCTTCCTTCAATGAGAAGATCATGATAGTGCGTAGTACTTCAGCTGTGGTCTTACCACAGCACCCTGTACAGTTGTAGCAAGATGACCCTCCTGTCTATACCATGCCTCAAATGTGGAATGATGCCAGTAAGACAAAGTTAAGAGCATTCTAGCTGAATGCATAAAGTATTCGCAATAAGATAGATGTCTAAAGGCACAAACAGAGATACATGGGTATAACATAATTGACATTACAGATAGATGGCTGCATGTTGACGAAGATTCAAAGATATTTGGTATTTGAGAAAGACGGACATGAAGGAAAAGGAAAAGGAAATTATCAATGCTGTTGATCATATGAGATGGGATCAGTACATTAGTAAGGGAGGATCTCAGATCAGAAGAACATGTGGAATCTGATTGGATAGAGCTAACGTTTTCAACCCTGTCAATCCTGCAAAGTCCTCCTCACTAACATCTCAGGGGGCTGGTGTCAAAACCCGGGAGAGCTGTCTGACAGACTGGTCAAGCAACATTCTGAAATAGACATACTCATGGAATTGTACCCGATGGACAATGTCCCAGACACCACCATCACCATCCCTGGATATGCCCTGACCCACCGGCAGAATAGACCCAGCCCAGAGGTGGCGCATAGTGGGATACAGTAGGAAGGAGTTACCCTGAGAGTGCTCAACACTAACTTTGGACCCCTTGAAATCTCACAGTTTCAGGTTAAAAATGGACAAGGAAACCTCCTGCTGGTTACCATGTACCATTCTCCCTCAGCTAATGAATCACTAATCTTCCATGTTGAACAACATGTGGAGGGAGCACTGAGGGTGGCAAGGCTGTAGAATGTATCTAGGTGGGAGATTTCAATGTCCACCACCAAGAGTAGTTTGGCAGCAGCATTACTGATCGAGCTGGTCAGGTCCTAAAGGACATCGCTGCTAGACTGGGTCTGCAGCAGGAGGTGAGGGAATAAATAAGTGGGAAAAATATACTTGATCTCACCCTTACCAATCTGCCGGCTGCCGATGCATCTGTCAATGTCAGTATCGGTAAACGTGAGCACCACACTGTTCTTGTGGAGACAAAATCGAGCCTTCACATTGAGAATCGTGTTGTATGGCACTATCACCGTGCTAAATGGGACATACTTCAAACAGATCTAGCGACTCAAGACTGGGCATTCATGAGGTTCTATGGGCCAAATATAGCAGCAGAATTGTATACCAGCACAATCTGTAACCTTATGGCCTAGCATATCCCCCACTGAACCATCACCATCAAATCAAGGGCTTGTAGGTTAATGGTTTTATAAGATAAAGTTGGAGAGTCATAGAGATGTACAGCACAGAAGCAGACCGTGTGGCCCAACCTGTCCATCCCAACCCAATCCAGTCTCATTTGCCAAAAAGACTCTTGAAGTTGCCCTAAATAGTACTAAATCTGTGGATGGGAACATTTTTAGAATGCTGTAATGGAGGACCAAGAAATTGATAAGGAAATGTTGAATAAAATTCAAATGCAGAAAAAAAAACATGAAAATGGATCGTGAAAGCTTATAGAAGTACATAAAAAGAAAATGTTTGGCTGACATTATGTGGGTCCACTAAAAGCAGATTCATAAGAATATGTAAAAGAGAATAGAACAATGGCAGAAAATCTAAATTATTATTTTGTGATTGGTTTTCATTGAGGAAGTTTCAAAAAATCTCCCAGAATTAGAGATCCAAGTAACTAGAGAGAATGAGGAGTTGAAAGAAATTAGTATTGGTAAGAAGATTGTACTGGAGAAATTAATAGGGCCAGTTGCCGATAGGTTCCTGAACCCTGATAGTCTACATCCCAGAAGGTGGTTGCTACAGAGATATCAATGTATTGGTATTCTCCTTCCTAATTCCATTGATTCCTGCAGGTTGGAAACATGTAAATGTCACCCCACTTTTTAAGAAAGGAGCAAGGGAGAAAAGAGGGAACGATAAACCCAGTAGCTATTAGGAAAGCTAATACAATGTTAGCTTTTATCGTAAGAGTATGGGAATAGTGAGTTAAAAATCACACAATACCAGGTTATAGTCCAATAGGTTTAATTCCAATTAAACCTGTTGGAATATAACCTGATGTTGTGTGATTGTTAACTTTGTACACCCCAGTCCAACTCCGGCATCTACAAATTAGGAATTTGTATTGTTCAATTATAGTGAAGTTTGGTTAGTCTGCAGAGTGGTTAGATCATCTACTATGTTGGTCTCTTATCTGGGGAAAGGTACTACTGCTATAGTAACTCAGAATAAAGATTGAGCAGACTTGATCAGGACTGTCCTATGATGAGAAGTTGGGCAAACCGGGCGTCTCAAGAGTTTTGAAGAATGAAAGGTGATCCCACTGAAACCTGCGACAAGGCTGGGTTCTGGTAAAATGTTTCCCCAGTTGGTGAATCCAGAGCAGGGCGCACCATTTAAAAATAAGAAGGATTCCATCTAGGAGAAAACTGAAGATGTTGAATCTTGGAATTCTCTAGCACAGAGGACTTTGGTCTTTGGATATATTTAAAGTAGAGATAGGTACCTTGTTGATTACCAATGTGTATAGAGGCATTGAAGTCTTTGAGCAGCTTAAGTGACATTAAATGGTGGAGCAGGCCTGATGGGCTGAATGGCCCATTCCTTTGAATAAAGACCAACTTCCATTTGCCTTCCCCAATACTGGATTTGTGCTAACGGTTTGGGCTGCAGATCTTGCAGTACTTTCTCTCCTCTTCCCCATGATGAAACATTTACGTGTTTTCATTAGTGTGTCCCCGGTGGCATGTTGCAAGATGTTGGTGTGTTTACATGCTGTGGTTTTGGACATGTAGTGTATAGAGTCATGCCTAGAGTTGAGTTACACATCTCTCTTAATAAGTAAGATCCCAATCTGAGTTACAGCTTCAAAAGGAAGCACAGAACATGAGACAAACAATATCAAAACAGCACTGAGAGGCACTTGGGCGTTCGTTACTTTCAAACCCTTTGCAAATAAGGGACAGATAAGTGGTTACATCTGGATAATAGTCGAGGTTTTATTTATAAATAAGAATTCAAATCTTCAAAATTACAGATATGGTTTCTTTAAATAATAGCTATTTACTCTAAACATACTCTACATTTATCTGTACTGAAAGTGTGATTTTCCAATTGTGCACCAAAATTTTGAACTTATTGAAGTTTATTACAGATTAGGATTGCAAAATGACAACATTTGGTGAATAATCTTCAGATATACTTTTCACACATTTTATTTTAGTCTCTCTATAAATCGCACGTCAGTGAGAGCTGGCTATTCCTCCATTTCCACATGCTGAATTCAGTTTTCAGTAAGGATAGCACACTGGCTCAGTGGTTAGGGACCGGGTTCGATTCCACGCTCGGGTGACTGTCTGTGTGGAGTTTGCACTTTCTCCCTGTGTCTGCGTGGGTTTCCTCCGGGTGCTCCGGTTTCCTCCCACAGTCCAAAGATGTGCAGGTCAGGTGAATTGGCCATAGGAAATTGTCCGTAATGAGCAGGCTAAATGAATTGGCTATGGGATATGCAGGGTCACAGAGATTGAGTGGGATGCTCATCAAAGAGTTCATGTGAATTTGATGGACCAAGTGGCCTGTTTCCACACAGTAGGAATTCTGTTAGAATGGGGGATCTGATGAGCATTGGATAAATAGACTCGCATTCACACAGCTCTTTAGCTGTTATCAACAAACTCTAAGTACTCCACAAAAGAAGGGTTAGGATATTGTAAAACAATGGAGAAATTAAACAGACAAATTCCAGTTCACCGTGACCTGCTTGTGGTACACTGGAGACTGGCAACAAATGGTGGCCCAGTCAGTGCCGTCTATGTGCCATGAATGAATTAAGAACACCCTCCACCTTTAACAACTCCAGGACTGCACTGGAAATGGCCTTGATGACCGTATTTCTGGCTCTCTATACTTTCAGCTATGTTGGCCTCTTCCGGAGTACTGTGTCGAGTTCTGGTCACCATGTTAAAGAAAGGATATTATTAAGCTGGAGATGGTTTGGAAACTATTGATGGGAATGGAGGGAAACCCTCACCTTATAAGGTGAGGCTACGTAGGCTGGGACTTCTTTCAGTAGCATAGGAGAGTGAGGGGTGACCTTATTGAGGTTTATAAAATCATGAGGGGGATAGATACGGTGAATGGCAGGTGTATTTTCCCTAGGGTGAGGGATTTCAAGACCAGGGGCCATATTTTTAAGGTGAGAGGAGAAAGATTTAAAAAAGACCTGAGGGGTAACGTTTTTGCACTGACAATGAGTCGTGTGTGGAATGAACTTCCAGAGGAAGTGGTGGATGTGGGCACAGTTACAATGTTTAAAAGATAAGTACATGAATGGGAAATGTTCGGTGGGATATGGGCCAGGAGCAGGCAGATGGGACTAGTTTAGTTTGGGATCATTCTCAGCATGGATGGGTTGGACAAAAGGTTCTGTTTCCATAATGTATGACTCTCGAGTGTTGCATCTACGAGGCACTGAGGAAGGGGAGATCCTGTAAAATGGGGGAGTTACACCTCAGCTGGAAAGATTGGAAACAGGCTGGACAATTATGTAAACACATATCAAACAGAAAATGAAAAGAGGTTTGTCTGTGCTGTTATAGCATGTGATACATTATAGCATGAAAGCCCTGGTATGTACCGCATGTTATGGATGGCCTGAGGCCCTTACAGTCTGGCAATGTTCAGCCGTAATTGTCAAAGTTCAACCCTACCACTCAACACCTCAATGCAAATAGCTACTGTTCAACAAACAGTATATCATTGCTGTTCACAGAGGGAAGTCGACAAGAGGTTTGTTTTTTGAAAAAGTCTATATTTAGAAAAATGCATTCATATTTGGATCATATTCTAGTTATCGAGGGGGCGTGGCACACGGGCTCAGTAGTTAGCCCTGCTGCCTCACAGCACCAGGGACCCGGGTTCGATTCCAACCTCAGGCGACTGTCTGTGTGGAGCTTGCACGTTCTTCGCATGTCCGCTGTGTTTCCTCCCACAATCCAAAAATGTGCAGATTAGAGTGAATTCGTCATGCTAAATTGCCTGATAGTGTTCAGGGATGTGTAAGTTAGGTGCATTAATCAGGGGAAATATGTAGTGATAGGGTAGGGAAATGGGTCTGGGTGGGATACTCTTCGGAGGGCCAGTGTGGACCTGTTTCTACACTGTAAGGATTCCATAAAAAATGTTAGTTACATTTTTCTTTGTGCATTGATGCTCATACAGTGCTTATCACATCTCAGTATTTACGGAGAATGATATCAGACTCGAAGCATGAACTCTGTTTTTCTCTGCAGTTTGCTGCCAGACCCATTGGGTTTCTTTAGGATTCTTTCAGGTTTCCAGCAGTATATTGCCTTTATCGGGAATTATCAATGATCTGTTAAGTGCTTCCGAATTGTGGGCAAGGCTCATAATCAATGTTCACATTGCTACCATGAACAGTGACATTGTTTACAGTTACAGAGGATGCCTAGGACAGATACCCAACAGATCTCTGTTTGTATTCATACTTCAGATAAGCCACATAACACACAGTTTAATTCTCTATGTTAGTGCCTATATCACTGTATTTAATGCCCCCTGTTAATGCCTATATCACTGTATTTAATGTTCCCTGTTAGTGCCTAGATCACTGTATTTAATGTACCCTGTTAGTGCCTATATCACTGTGTTTAATGCTCCCTGTTAATGCCTATATCACTGTATTTAATGTTCCCTGTTAGTGCCTATATCACTGTGTTTAATCCTCCCTGTTAGTGCCTATATCACTGTGTTTAATGTTCCCTGTTAGTACCTATATCACTGTGTTTAATGTACCCTGTTAGTGCATATATCAGTGTAGGGTTAAGGTTGGAGCTGCGATGAGGTGGGGGGAGGGGAAATGAGGAAACTGGTGAAATCCACATTGATGCTCTGGGTTGAAGTGTTCCAAGGCGGAAGATGAAGCGTTCTTCCTCCAGGCATCAGGTGGTGAGGGAGTGGCAGTGCAGGAGGCCCAGGACCTGCATATCCTTGGCAGAGTGGGAGGGGGAGTTGAAATGTTGTGCCACAGGGCGGTAGGGTTGATTGGTGTGGGTGTCCTGGAGATGTTCCCTAAAGCGCTCTGCGAGGAGGCGTCCAGTCTCCCCAATGTAGAGGAGACTGCATCGGAAGCAACGGATAGAATAAATGACATTGGTGGATGTACAGGTAAAACTCTGATGGATGTGGAAGGCTACTTTAGGGCCTTGGATGGAGGTGAGGGAGGAGGTGTGGGCGTAGGTTTTGCAATTCCTGCGATGGCAGGGGAGGGTGCCAGGAAGAGAGGGTGGGTTGTAGGGAGGCATGAACCTGACCAGGTAGTCATGGAAGGACAACGCCTCCTATGTCACTGTGTGCAACGCTCCCTGTTAGTGCCTATATCAGTGTGTTTAATGCTCCCTGTTAGTACCTATATCACTGTGTTTAATGCTACCTATTATTGCTTATATCACCAAGTTTAATCCTGCCTATTCGTGCTTTTATCACTATGATTAATGCTCCCTGTTAGTGCCTATATCACTGTGTTTAATGCTCCCTATTAGTGCCTATATCACTGTCTTTAATGCTCCCTGTTAGTGCTTATGTCACTGTGTTTAATACTCGCTGTTAGTGCCTATATCACTGTGTTTAATGCTCCCTGTTCGTGCTTATGTCGCTGTGTTTAATACTCCCTGGTAGTGCTTATATCACTGTGTTTAATGCTCCCTGTTAGTGCCTATCTCAGTGTTTAATGCTCCCTGTTAGTGCCAAATATCACTGTGTTTAATGCTCCCTGTTAGTGACTATATCAGTGTTTTTAATGCTCCCAGTTAGTGCCTATATCATTGTCTTTAATGCTCCCTGTTAGTGCCTATATCACTGTGTCTAATGCTCCCTTTTAGTGCCTATGTCATTGTGTTTAATGCTCCCTGTTAGTGCCACTATCACTGTGTTTAATGCCCTCTGTTGATGCCTATCTCACTGTGTTTAATACCCCCTGTTAGTGACTATATCTCTGTGTTTAGTGCTCCCTGTTAGTGCCTAATATCATTGTGTTTAATGCTCCCTGTTATTGCTTATGTCACTGTGTTTAAGCTCCCTGTTAGTGACTATATCAGTGTGTTTAATGCTCCCTGTTAGTGCCTATATCACTGTGTGTAATGCTCCCTGTTAGTGCTTATGTCGCTGTCTTTAATGCTCCCTGTTAGTGCCTATGTCACTGTGTTTAATGCTACTTGTTATTGCTTATATCACATTGTTTAATGCTCCCTGTTATTGCTTATATCACTATGTTTAATGCTGCCTGTTCATGTCAATATCACGGTGTTTAATGTTCCCTATTAATACCTATATCACTGTCTTTAATGCTCCCTGTTATTGCTTATATGACTGTGTTTAATCCTCCCTGTTAGTGCCTATATCACTGTGTTAAATGCTCCCTGTTAGTGCCTATATCACTGTCTTTAATGCTCCCTGTTAGTGCCTATTTCACTGTGTTTAATGCTCCCTGTTAGTGCCTATATCACTGTGTTTAATGCTCCCTGTTAGTGCCTATATCACTGTCTTTAATGCTCCCTGTTAGTATCTATATCACTGTGTCTAATGCTCCCTTTTAGTGCCTATGTCACTGTGTTTAATGCTCCCTGTTAGTGCCACTATCACTGTGTTTAATGCCCTCTGTTGTTGCCTATCTCACTGTGTTTAATGCCCCCTGTTCGTGACTATATCTCTGTGTTTAGTGCTCCCTGTCAGTGCCTATGTCACTGTGTTTAATGCTCCCTGTTAGTGCCTATATCACTGTGTTTAATGCTCCCTGTTAGTGCTTATGTCACTGTGTTTAATGCTACCCCTTCGTGCCTATATCACTGCGTTTAATGCTCCCTGTTAGTGCCTATATCACTGTGTTTAATGCTCCCTGTTAGTGCCTATCTAACTGTGTCTAATGCTCCCTGTTAGTGCTTATGTCACTGTGTTTAATGCTCCCTGTTAGTGCCGGTCTCACTGTGTTTAATGCTCCCTGTTAGTGCTTATGTCACTGTGTTTAATGCTCCCCCTTAGTGCCTATATCACTGCGTTTAATGCTCCCTGTTAGTGCCTATGTCACTGTGTTTAATGCTGCCTGTTAGTGCCTGTCTCACTGTGTTTAATGCACCCAGTTAGTGCTTATGTCACTGTGTTTCGTGCTCCCCCTTAGTGCCTATATCACTGCGTTTAATGCTCCCTGTTAGTGCCTATATGACTGTGTTTAATGCCCCCTGTTAGTGACTATATCACTGTGTTTAGTGCTCCCTGTTAGTGCCTATATCAGTGTGTTTAATGCTACCTGTTAGTGCCTATAATCACTGTGTTTAATACTCCCTGTAAGTGCTTATATCACTTTGTTTCATCTTCCCTGTTTTTGCCTACATCACTGTGTTTAATCCTCCCTGTTGGTGCCTATATCACTGTCTTTGATGCTCCTGTTTGTGCCTGCTTTTGTCATTGTGTTTAATGCTCCCTGTTAGTGCTTATGTCACTGTGTTTAATGCTCCCCCTTAGTGCCTATATCACTGCGTTTAATGCTTCCTGCTTGTGCCTATATCACTGCGTTTAAAGCTACCTGTTATTGCCTATATCACTACGTTTTTTCCTCCCTGTTAGTGCCTACATCACTGTGGTCAATGCTCCCTGTTATTGCTTGTATCACTGTGTTTAATGCTCCCTGATAGTGCCTATATCTCTGTGTTTAATGCTCCCTGTTAGTGCTTAAGTCACTGTGTTTAATGCTGCCTGTTAGTGCCACTGTCACTGTGTTTAATGCCCTCTGTTAATACCTATATCAGTGTGTTTGATGCTCCTGTTAGTGCCTATTTCCCTGTGTTTAATGCTCCCTGTTAGTGCCTATATCACTGTCTTTAATGCTCCCTGTTAGTGCCTATATCACTGTGTTTAAGGCTCCCTGTTAGTGCCTATATCACTGTGGTCAATGCTTACTGTTTTTGCTTGTATCACTGTGTTTAATCCTCCCTGTTAGTACCTATATCACTGTCTTTAATGCTCCCTGTTATTGCTTATATCACTGTGTTTAATCCTCCCTGTTAGTGCCTGTATCACTGTCTTTAATGCTCCCTGTTAGTGCCTATGTCACTGTGTTTAATGCTCCCTGTTAGTGCTTATATCACTGTCTTTAATGCTCCCTGCTTGTGCTTCTGTCACTGTGTTTAATGCTATTTGTTATTGCTTATGTCACTGTGTTTAATGCTTCCTGTTATTGCTTATATCACTGTGTTTAATGCTCCCTGTTCGTGCATACATCACTATGTTTAATGCTCCCTATTAGTAGCTATATCACTGTATTTAATGCTCCCTTTTATTGCTTATATCACTGTGTTTAATGCTCCCTGTTCGTACCTATATCACTGTGTTTAATGCTCCCTATTAGTACCTGTATCACTGTCTTTAATGCTTCCTGCTATTGCTTATATCACTGTGTTTAATGCTCCCTGTTAGTGCCTATATTGCTGTGTATAATGCTACCGGTTATTGCTTATATCACTAGGTTTATTCATCCCTGTTAGTGCCTATATCATTGTGTTTAATGCTCCCTGTTATTGCTTGTATCACTGTGTTTAATCCTCCCTGTTAGTGCCTGTATCACTGTTTTTAATGCTCCCTGTTATTGCTGGTATCACTGTTTTTAATCCTCCCTGTTAGTGCCTGTACAACTGTGTTTAATGCTCCCTGTTATTGCTTATATCACTGTGTTTAATTCTCCCTGTTAGTGCCTATATCGCTGTGTTTAATGCTCCCTGTTAGTGCTTATGTCACTGTGTTTAATGCTCCCTGTTAGTGCCTATATCACTGTTTTTAATTCCCTGTTAGTGCCTGTATCACTGTGTTTAATGCTCCCTGTTAGTGTTTGTATCATTTGTTTAATGTTACCTGTATTGCTTTTATCACTATGTTTCATCCTCCTTGTTAGTGTCTATATCACTGTGTTTAATGCTCCCTGTTAGTGCCTATATCACTCTGTTCAGTGTTCCCTGTTAGTGCCTATATCACTGTGTTCAGTGTTCCTTGTTAGTGCCTATATAGGTGTGCTTAATGCTCCCTGTTAGTGCCTATATCACTGTGCTTAATGCTCCCTGTTAATGCCCATATCACTGTATTTAATCCTCCTTGTTTGTGCCTATATCACTGTGTTCAATGTTTCCTGTTAGTGCCTGTATCACTGTGTTTATACTCCCTGTTAGTGCCTATATCACTGTATTTAATCCTCCCTTTTAGTGCTATATCACAATGTTTAATTTACCCTGTAAGTGCCTATGTCAATGTATTTAATCCTCCCTGTTAGTGCCTATTACACTGAGTTTAATCCTCCTTGTTAGTGCCTATGTAACTGTGTTTAATGCTCCCTGTTAGTGCCTATTTCACTGAGTTTAATCCTCCTTGTTAGTGCCTATCTGTGTTTAATGCTTCCTGTTAGTGTTTATATCATGTGTTTAATGCTCCCTGTTAGTGTTTATATCATTTGTTTAATGTTACCTGTATTGCTTTTATCACTATGTTTAATCCTCCCTGTTAGTGCCTATATCACTGTGTTCAGTATTCCCTGTTAGTGCCTATATAGATGTGCTTAATGCTCCCTGTTAGTGCCTATATCACTATGCTTAATGCTCCCTGTTAATGCCCATATCACTGTATTTAATCCTCCTTGTTAGTGCTATATCACAATGTTTAATTTGCCCTGTAAGTGCCTATGTCAATGTGTTTAATCCTCCCTGTTAGTGCTTATTTCACTGTGTTTAATGCTCCCTGTTAATGCCCACATCACTGTATTTAATCCTCCTTGTTAATACCTATATCCCTCTGTTCAATGTTTCCTGTTAGTGCCTGTATCACTGCGTTTATACTCCCTGTTAGTGCCTATTTCACTGTGTTTAATCCTCCCTGTTAGTGCCTATATCGCTGTCTTTAATGCTCCCTGTTAGTGCCTGTATCACTGCGTATAATGCTACCTGTTATTGCTTATATCGCTATTGTTATTCCTCCATCTTAGTGCCTATATCATTGTGTTTAATGCTGTCTGTTATTGCTCGTATCACTGTTTTTATTCCTCCCTGTTAGTGCCTATATCACTGTGTTTAATGCTCCCTGTTAGTGCCTATATCACTGTGTTTAATGCTCCCTGTTATTGCTTATATCACTATTGTTATTCCTCCCTCTTAGTGCCTATCTCACTGTGTTTAATGCTCTCTGCTATTGCTTGTAAGACTGTTTTTAATCCTCCCTGTTAGTGCCTATATCACTGTGTTTAATCCTCCCTGTTAGTGCCTATATCACTGTCTTTAATACTCCCTGTTAGTGCCTGTATCACTGCGTATAATGCTACCTGTTATTGCTTATATCACTATTGTTATTCCTCCATCTTAGTGCCTATATCACTGTGTTTAATGCTCTCTGTTATTGCGCATATCACTGTTTTTAATCCTCCCTGTTAGTGCCTATATCACTGTGTTTAATCCTGCCTGTTAGTGCCTATATCACTGTGTTTAATGCTCCCTGTTAGTGCCTATATCACTGTCTTTAATGCTCCCTGTTAGTGCCTGTATCACTGCGTATAATGCTACCTGTTATTGCTTATATCACTATTGTTATTCTTCCCTCTTAGTGCCTATATCACTGTGTTTAATGCTCTCTGTTATTGCGCATATCACTGTTTTTAATCCTCCCTGTTAGTACCTATATCACTGTGTTTAATGCTCCCTGTTATTGCCTATATCACTGTGTTTAATGCTACCTGTTATTGCTTATATCACTATTGTTATTCCTCCCTCTTAGTGCCTATTATCACTGTGTTTAATGCTCTCTGCTATTGCTTGTATCACTGTTTTTAATCCTCCCTGCTAGTGCCTATATCACTGTGTTTAATGCTCTCTGTTATTGCTTGTATCACTGTGTTTAATCCTCCCTGTTAGTGCCTGTATCACTGTGTTTAATGCTCCCTGTTATTGCTTATATATCACTGTGTTTAATCCTCCCTGTTAGTGTTTATATCATTTGTTTAATGTTACCTGTATTGCTTTATCACTATGTTTCATTCTCCCTGTTAGTGTCTATATCACTGCGTTTAATGCTCCCTGTTAGTGCCTATATCACTGTGTTTCATCCTCCCTGTTAGTGCCTATATCACTGCGCTTAATGCTCCCTGTTAGTGCCTATATCACTGTGCTTAATGCTCCCTGTTAGTGCCTATATCACTGTGCTTAATGCTCCCTGATAATGCCCATGTCACTGTATTAAATCCTCCTTGTTAGTGCCTATATCACTCTGTTCAATGTTTCCTGTTAGTGCCTATATCAGTGTGTTTATACTCCTTGTTAGTGCCGATATCACTGTATTTAATCTTCCCTGTTGTGTTATATCACAATGTTTAATTTACCCTGTTAGTGCCTATGTCAATGTGTTTAATCCTCCCTGTTAGTGCCTATATCAATTTATTTAATGGACCCTGTGAATTCCTATATCACTGTGTTTCATCCTCCCTGTTAGTGCCTTTATCACTGTGTGTATTGCTCCCTGTTAGTGCCTATATCAATGTGTTCCTTTTCTGTGTGCATCAGACCTCCCAGAACTGAATAAAATTTCTTATTTTCGATGGAGGAAGTTGGCCCTTTATTCTTCTTACCTAGAACTGAATTTCATAGAAGCTCTTTTGTGTCTTTGTATATTTTGATGCAGTTCACCGCTTCAGTAACAATATCATCTGATTCAATACCATTCATAACTTGCAATTCAAGACCTCCAAAGTTTAGGTTCAAATCATTTATATTTGTCAGTAGTCACTTAGTAGTGCAGATCTTATGTAATGCTGAAAAAAGACCATTTTGTCAGAGCCTTCCATTTTGCACACATCAGGACAATTTGCAAGAACACCAATGAAGGGGAGGACCCATATTCATAGAGTAGAGCACTGCAAATGTTTCACCTTAACAAAATAGGTCTCATCTAGCCACTGGTTCATTTCTCAAGACAGTGTCCTGATCAATCTGAGTCAACGTGGCTGGTTAGAAATTCAAACAAAGCCTGGAAGTTAATTATCAATCATCACTAACGACTGATTCGCTATGGCAATGCCTCTACCAATCACCATTGTCTCTTATTTAGTGTAATGTTTATTCTTATGAGTTTCCTGATGAGCGCAAAATGAAAGCTTTGATAAAATGTGTCTTTTTTCGGTGACTTTTACGTATGTGGTTAATTATAGTTGTTCCAGCATTGACTCTTGTGAGACTCCATTTCCTCCATTTTATGATAGAGTTCTCTATCATAAACTCTGTTGTAGAACCATTCTCGACTATGCTCCCAGATTTACATTCCCTGACCATTGTGTGACATCTTTGTGGTATCTTCTGAAAGTTCATATATGTTACATCTACTGCATTGGTCCTATACTCTGTCCATTAATTGCTTAAAGATTTGTCTTGGTATCCATGCAATTGACATAAATCAGTTCATGGGTCCTTTTCTAGCAGAGTCAGTCCAAGAATCCTACATAGTTCAAAAGAAAAGCAGCATATATTACATCAATACATTTATAACTGGTTTGCCAGAAAATGTGGTGCTTTGATGAAGATTAGCATGCAATGCATGCAGTTTCAATTCCTGATTCAAAGGGCTTTCAACCATTCAGTCCACACCCAGAGCCAAATCAAACTTCCCTCCCCCATAGTCATTAAGAACTAGGTGTTACTGTGTGAACATTTATTTGATCCCAGCACGAACATGCACCTTTAGGCAACAAATTGACTGTCTGAGAAAGAAGTTCATTAAATTAGAAACATAAATAACTAGAGCACTCAATTCCAACTTGAATCTCGGATTTTAGATGCAAGGAATTATGAAGATGATTTAACTCTTGAACCCTGCAACATTTCCAAACCTTGCTTACAAAGGATCACTCTAAGGTGCATTCAGATCATCTGTATTGTTAGGCACAAATGAAAAGGGAGAATTCAGACCAAACTTAGATTTGTAGATGTATACAAAATGCTGAAATGATTCCTCCAAATGATTTCTGACCAGCTCAGCCAAGAACCCGGTAAAACCCACTTCAAAACAAGCTTTTGATTGTAATCAAATGTGCTACCCCCGCTGACTATCCCAAAGAGAGGCAAAAAGTGGTTTCATAATTCCTATTTTCAAACTAAAGAATCAACACTCAGTCCCATCAATAGCCTTGCAGTTGTGTTCCACAGACCACCCTCACTGACCCCCATCACTAGAGTCAGTTCTATGCTTTCCCAGAATGAAACTAAATCAGAGACACATGTCTGGGCTACATTACCGTCACTATTCTGTTATAGGTTGTTATCTATGAAACTTGAGTTAAACATTCACAATTGCTGTTTGAGAAATTAAATGAATTCAACAATATTTGGAACTTAAAAGCTGTTGTCAGTGATCATGAAACTATCGGGCTAACAATTAAAACCTAAAGAAAAATACTGTGGGAGGTCAGAAATAAAAGCAGAAAATGCAGGAGTAACTCAGCAGCTCTGGCAGCATCTGTGGAGGCATCAATGGAGAGAGAGAGAGAGAGAGAAAGAGAGACAGACAGACAGAGTTTCAGGTGTGTGTTAATATTAAAGAGAAGAGGAGATAATAGAGTGATTTAAAGATTCACATTTTTCGAGCCACAACTTCAGGATTTCCCCAAAGATTTTTTTACAGACAATTAAGTTCTTTTGCAGCATAATTGTGCTTTTCTGTATGCTAAATATTGTGAAACTTGAAGGGGTTCAGAAAAGATTGATAAGGATGTTGCCAGGGTTGGAGGATTTGAGCTATAGGGAGAGGCTGAATAGGCTGGGGCTCTTTTTCCTGGAGCATCAGAGGCTGAGGGGTGACCTTATAGAGGTTTACAAAATTATGAGGGGCATGGATAGGGTAGATAGGCAAAGTCTTTTCCCTGTGGTCGGGGAGTCCAGAACTAGAGGGCATAATTTTAGGGTGAGAGGGGAAAGATATAAAAGAGACCTAAGGGGCAACTTTTTCACACAACGGGTGTTACGTGTATGGAATGAGCTGCCAGAGGCTGGTACAATTGCAACATTTAAGAGACATTGGGATGGGTATATGAATAGGAAGGGTTTGGAGAGATATGGGCCGGGTGCTGGCAGGTGGGACAAGATTGGGTTGGGATATCTGGTCAGCGTGAACGGGTTGGACTGAAGGGTCTGTTTCCATGCTGTACATCTCTATGACTCTATGACTCTATGACTCTAGCCCATGTAACATAAGCCACAGAGTGTTGAGAGTGTGGTGCTGGAAAAGCACATCAATCATTTAGCATCTAAGGAGCAGGAGATTTGACATTTCGGGCATAACTCCTTTATTAGATTCTTGATGAAGGGCTTATGCCCGAAACGTCAATTCTCCTGCTCTTCAGATGCTCCCTGACCTGCTGTGCTTTTCTAGGACCACCATCTCAACTCTGATCTCCAGTACCTGCAGTCCTCACTTTCTCCTAGTTGATATAAGCCACAGGTAGTCAGGCTGTTATTGAGACAGGTATCTTCAAGTTTATTAACAACTGACTGTGTACTCATAAGATATCTCAAAATTACATACACAATCTGCGTTGTATGTTTACTTAGATTTCTATTATATTAAAAACATAGTTTGACTAGCTGACTAATAGACTGACTGCATATCCAACTGACTGACTGTGCACAGAATAGGATGGAGAGGCTTTATAGGACAGTGATGTTCGCTAGCTGTCTTAAAGGGATAATGCCTTTTCGAGGTGTATGCTATAATAAAATGAAGCATATGTTATAGTGTAACAAATGCATCAGTGAATTGAGCTGCACTGTGCCTACTCTTCTTTAAATCAAAGAACAAGAACTTTTTTGGTTAATTAGTTCATGCGATATGGGCCTCACTGGCTTTACGTATTGCTCATCCCTAGTTACCTTAAACTGATCTAGAGGACAGTTAATAGTCAACCATATAGCTGTGGGTCTGGAGTCACATCACGTAAACTACAAACTAGGTAAAACAAAGGCCAGATTTTATTCCCTAAAGGATATTAGTGAGCAAATAGATACTTTAAATAATGGATGTCATTAAACTAGCTTTAATTTGAGCTTTATGTTGTGAAACTTGAAAGGGTTCAGAAAAGATTTACAAAGATGTTGCCAGAGTTGGAGGGTTTGCGGTATAGGGAGAGGCTGAACAGGTTGGGGCTGTTTTCCCTGGAGAGTAAGAGGCCGAGGGGTGACCTTATAGAGGTTTACAAAATCATGAGGGGCATACATAGGATAATTAGCCAAGCTCTTTTCCCTGGGGTCGGGGAGTCTAAAACTAGAGGGCATAGGTTTAGGGTGAGAGGGGAAATATTTAAAAGGGACCTATGAGACAACTCTTTCACACAGAGGATGGTGCATGTAAGGAATAAGCTGCCAGAGGAAGTGGTGGAGGCTGGTATAATTTAAAAGGTATCTGGATGGGTACATGAATAGGAAGGGTTTAGAGGGATATGGGTCAAGATTAGAGTGGTGCTGGAAAAGCACAGCAGGTCAGGCAGCATCCAAGGAGCAGGCAAATCGACGTTTTGGGCAAAAGCCCTTCATTCCTGATGAAGGACTTTTGCCTGAAACATCGGTTTTCCTGCTCCTCAGATGCTACCTGACCTGCTGTGCTTTTCCAGCACTGCTCTAATCTAGACTCTGATCTCCAGCATCTGCAGTACTCACTTTTGCTTAGAGGGATATGGGCCAAATGCTGGCAAATGGGACTAGATTAATTTAGGATATCTGATTGGCGTGGATGAGTTGGACTGAAGGGTATGTTTCCGTTCTGTACAGCTCTATGATTCTATGAACTCCAAACTTTTAATCAAACTCAACTTCCATCACCTACAAGACCAGCTTTTAACTCATATCTCCTGAGCATGTGTTTGGTGGTACTAACATTGCCACAATGCTACTGCAACCTGAGAACTACATCAAAGTAGACTTGGTAGCAACTCACAAAGTGTATATGTGTATCTCGATTGTAAATGTGTGTCTGTATGTATACTTGCAAATTTACAGACCTCTAGTTGAAGATCAAGGGACTTGTACTCATAAAATAATTCTCTCAAAAGTACTACTGGAAGCATGCAGTGGATTTCTAGACCCAAATCTAGATCCCCATGGTTGTCTAGAAAATAAACAGAAAAAAAAAGTTTATGATTGTCACAAAAAACTTAAGAGAAGCATAAAAAGTACAGGGTTCATTTAAAAACAAAGAGAGGGCATGAAAAATATATTATCAAGCAAGATAAAGGGAAATCCAATGATGTTTTACCAGTATATAAAGAGCTGGAAGATAGTTAAGGGAAAAGTGAAACCTATCGGAAATGATAAAGAGAACTTGTGTGAAGACGCAGAGGATACGGGAAGAATTTTAATTGAATTTTTCACCTCTGTATTCACAAAGGAAAGGAATGCTGTGGATATAATAATCAAACAGGAGCAGTGTGAAATATTGAACAGAATAATCATAATGAGAGAGGAAGTTTGAAAGAAGTTGGAATCCTTGAAAGTGGATAAGTTGCCAGGGCTGGATAGATTGATCCCCAGGATGTTGAAGGAGGTCAGGGAGTAAATAGCAGATGCTCTGAGCTATATTTTTCAATCTTCACTATATGCAGGTGAGGTGCCAGAGGCCTGGAGGAATGGAAATGTAGTTCGGTTGTTTAAAAAGGGTACAAAGCAAATTATGGACCAATTAGTTTTTCTTCAGTGGTGGGCAAATTGTTAGAATCAATCCTGAGAGATCAGATAAACTTTTACTTAGAAAGTTATTGGACTACTCAGAGATAGTCAGCATGGTTTTGTTAAGGAAAGGTCATGCCTTACAAATTTGATTGAACACTTTGAGAAAGTGACATGGAGGATCAACAAGGGTCATACAGTGATGGTTGTCTGTGTAGATTTTAGTAAGGCATTTGACAAAGTCCCACAGACTAGTCAAAAAATCAAGAGTTCATGGCATACAGGGTAATGTGTCGAATTGGATCCAGTAACAGGACACAAAGGGGAATCGTTGATAGTTGTCCTTGCAAATGAAAGCTCTTACAGGTGGTGTTGGTGTTTTGCAGGGATTGGAATGCTGTTTGTTTTATACATTAACAATTTGAACTTGAATGTGGGGGACCCAATTGGGAAATTTGAAGGTGACTCAAAAATTAGCGGTGTGGTGGATCGTGTAGAAGTTGTAAGCTCCAATATGATATAGACGGGTTGGTGGAGTGGGCACGAAGGTAGCAGATGGGGTTCAGCTCTGTTATGTGTGAGGTAATGTATTTAACGAGGCCAAACATTGAAAAGGAAAGCACAATAAACAGGAATATACTGAGAGGAGGAGAAGAAGGCATTTGGTATGTTCTCTTTTATTGGTCAGAGTGTTGAGTTAGGAGGTCATGTTGCAGCTGTACAGGACATTGGTTAGGCCACTGTTGGAATATTGCATGCAATCCGGGTCACCTTCCTATCGGGAAGATGTTGTGAAACTTGAAAGGGTTCAGAAAAGATTTATAAGGATGTTGCCAGGGCTGGAGGATCTGAGCTACAGGGAGAGGCTGAATAGGCTGGGGCTGTTTTCCCTGGAGCGTCAGAGACTGAGGGGTGACCTTATAGAGGTTTACAAAATCATGAGGGGCATGGAAAGGATAAATAGACAAAGTCTTTTCACTGGGGTTGGGGAGTCCAGAACTAGAGGGCATAGGTTTAGGATGAGAGGGGAAAGATATAAAAGAGACCTAAGGAGCAACTTTTTCACACAGAGGGTGGTACATGTATGGAATGAGCTGCCAGAGGAAGTGGTGGAGGCTGGTACAATTGCAACATTTAAGAGGCTTTTGGATGGGTATATGAATAGGAAGGGTTTAGAGGGATCTGGGCCGGGTGCTGGCAGGTGGGACTAGATTGGGTTGGGATATCTGCTTGGCATGGACGAGTTGGACTAAAGGGTCTGTTTCCATGCTGTATATCTCTATGACTCTATGTAGTGAGAGTTCTTGGTGCACAAGTGCAAAGGTTCTTAAAGGTAGCAGTGCAGGTAGATACGGTTGTAAAGAAGGTGTATGGAATACTTTCCTTTACTGGCAGACTTATAGAATACAAAAGTAGGGATATAATGATGAAACTGTATAAGACAATGGTGAGGCCACAACTGGTGTATTGTGTACAGGTCTGGTTACCACTTTACAAGAAGGACTGGAGAGAGCATAGAGAAGGTTTACTAGAATGTTGTCAGGGCTGGACAGCTGTAGTTACGAGGAGAGATTGGAGAGGATTGTGTTGTTTTCCTTGCAACAGAGAAAGCTGAGGGATGAGATGATTGAGGTTTACAAAATTGTGTGGGCCAGGGATAAAGTAAACAGGAGGAACCTGTTTCTCTCGGCAGAGAGTTCAAAAGTCAGAGACCATAGGTTCAAGCAAATTGGCAGAAGGATTAGAGGGGACATGCGGAAAGGTATTTTCACGCAAAGGGTGGTGGGTGTCTGGAATTCACTGCCTGAGTTGGTGGTGAGTGCAGAGACCCGAAACTCTCTTAAAATGCACCTTAAGCGCTGGCAGCTACAGGACTTATGATCATCTGCAGGAAGGTGAGATTGGAAAGGATATCTGGGTATCTTTGGGTCAGTAGGGACAGGATGGGCCAAATGGCCGCCTTCTATGTTGTATCATATCTATGGTTTATTGGGAGAAAAACAGAGCTAATGTTCCATGTCAATCAATGACCTTTGTCTTTATTTCAAATAATCGCTTGCTCTGCTCTTTATACGTTGATTTTTGATCATAAAAATTCCAAATTTGTTTCAAAGTATCAGGGAATGGAATAAGATTACTGCACATGGGATAGACACCACCAAGTGGTTGGACTTGGTTTCACAGCTATAATCCTTAACGCTACGTTACCAATCCCAGTTGTATTTTTCCAAAGTAGCAAGGGACCGTCAGGTGCACAATTCAGCATTCATTTTTTTCATGGACAAAGACATAGTCCCCACAAAAATGCATTATATTCTTCCTTTTCCTTACTCAACCAAAATCTCAGAATTCCCCTGACTCTCTCCAAACAGCTTGAGATTTGAGATGGTACTGACAGCAATTCTACCAGCTTTCACTGTCAATATTTCTCCAAAACTGACAGCAGCATCTGGACAAGATAAGTGCACTGATCTACACAGAAATCCCAACACTGCTGAATAATGGTATTAAGATATTCCAAAAGGTGCACTTTTGAGACTGAAATCTACAAACTGATGCTTACTTCCATTCTTACACCATTGCAAAAAATTATGAAAAAAATACAGAAATTGCTGGAGAAACTCAACAGATCTGGCAGCATTTGTGGAGAGAGTTAATGTTCCAGATCCTGTGACCCTTCTTCAGAAAAACATGTATCTTACTGGGTGAGGTTTAACTTAGTTTGAACTGACATACTAACTTCATAATTGCTACTAAAGTTTCCCACTGTCCCCAAGAAAATTGATTTTATATCTGTGGAATATCAAATTTCTCCCTGAATTAAAGAAGTTTAAAAAATTTTCATTTTTTTTTTCTCAAATAATCAGTTTGTAATTTTTTTTGCTGTTTGAAATTGCAAATTAAAAATAAAATGTTTCAGCACAACTGAGTTCCTGCTTTGCTGTCTGTGAGAATACTTCCATGTAGTTGGCTGTTATGCCTAATGCCATCACCTTTACAGAATCACAGAGTTGTTACAACACAGCAAAAGGCCATTTGGACCATCAATCCTGCGCTGGCTCTTCAAACAAGCATCGTTACCTGGTGTCAATTTCCTACCTTTTCTCCATATCCTTACACACTGTTTATAGAATCCCTACAGTGTGGAAACAGGCCATTTGGCCTAACAAGTCCACCCTGACCCTCCGAAGAGTAACCCACACAGACCCATTCCCCTACTCTATTTTCCTATGTTTACCCCTGACTAATGCACTTAACCTACACATCCCTGAGCACTATGGGTCATTTAGCATAGCCAGTTCACCTAACCTGCACATCTTTGGACTGTGGGAGGAAACGGGAGCACCCAGAGGAAACCCACACAGACACGGGGAGAATGTGCTAACTCCACACAGACATACGCCTGAGTCTGGAATCAAACCGGGACCCCTGGTGCTGTGAGGCAGCAGTTCTAACCACTGTGCCACCCACTATCCAAATACTTATATCCAAATAATCATCCAGCTCTCGGGATGCCTGTCTGGAGATCCCTTTGATTTAGTGCTGGATTCAAGCACATGTTGGGAAAGACAAATTTCACTGAGGGTGAACAGAGAGTGGTGTCTTTATCACTAAATGTAAAATCCTAGCTGATATGATTACTCCCCTGAATGACAGGATTTAAAGTGATAATGGAAAGTGGGTCTTATTGGGCTACACGTGATATAAAATAACATCGAAGAGGGGAGAAGGTAATGGTGTCATGATAATGCTGCTGGACTAGTCATCCAGAACTTAGACTGGGGGAAACAGGTTCAAAATCCCACCAATGAAACAAGAGAGATTTACGTCCGTTGATAAAACTAGTCTCATTATCACATCTCAGACAACTTATCATCAAGATGATGGGCTAGTGGTATGAGCACTCAACGGCTCATCCAGAGACCCAAGTAATGTTCTGGGGTCCTGGGTTCAAATCCCTCGACAGTAGATGGTGGAATTTGATTTCAATAAATATCTGGAATTAAGAATCCAGTGATGACTATGAATCCATTGTTGAAAAACCCATTTGGTTCACGAATGCCCTTTAGGGAAGGAAACTGCGATCCTTACCCACTCTGGTCTACATTTGGCTCCAGACCCACAGCAATGTGGTTGACTACTATCTAGAATGACCCTTGCAAGCCAGTTCAAGGGCAATTGGGGTTTTGAATGACAAATTCTGGATTTGTCAGTGGTACCCATGTCTTGTGAACAAATGACTGGAAAAAAGAAACACTATTTCAAGCTGAACCAGAGCAAGTGCACACAAAGACAAAGTGGTGATTGATATTGGGGTGTACTGAGCGATATGAATGCCACTGATAATTTTCCAACTACGAAAGTGAAGACAAAAATAAAAACTCCTTAAGTTTTTCAGGAAATTCATTACATGCTGTTATTGGGGAGGAGCTAGGGATTCATAGCAGGAGATCCGTGATCTCGTATCAATGACACTTTGTTTTCCGTGGTAACTAAATGTAGCTACTGTGCAACTTGAGTCACTTAAAGAGGACGCATTTTGCAAAGACTAATTCTACTGTCTCACTGGTTTTCAGTCACAATTACCTGCGGGGATCCATTACCATTTACATCATCAACCTCCACAGATCAAGAAAGAAAATAAAGCTGGCTGGAACGCTGAGGGACAAGACAGTTCACCAGTACCTGTTCCAACCGTACGGAGTTCAGGGCTTGCAAGCAAAGTAGGTACAAACTTATTATCTTACAGGCCAGGCTTTGAACCATGTTGATGAGAGAATTAAGCCATTCCTACATATCTTGGTACTTGTCCAGCAAGCAACTTACATTTCGATAAGGGCTTTCAAGGTAATTTAGGATAGAAAACATTACAAGATACTTTGCAAAGAGTCATAGAGATGTACAGCACGGATACAGATCCTTCGGTCCAACTCGTCCATACTGACCAGTTATCCTAAATTAATCTAGCCCCATTTGTCAGCACTTGGCCCATATCCCTCTAAACGCTTCCTATTCATATACCCATCCGGATGCCTTTTAAATGTTGTAATTGTACCAGTCTCCACCACTTCCTCTGACAGTTCATTCCATACATGTACCACCCTCTGCGTGGAAAAGTTGCCCCTTAGCTCCCTTTAATGTCTTTCCCCTCTCACCCTAAACCTACGCCCTCTAGTTCTTGACTTCCCCACCCCAGGGGAAAAAGACCTTGTCTATTTATCCTATCCATGCCCGTCATGATTTTATAAACCTCTATAAGGTCACTCTTCAGCCTCCGAAACTCCAGGGAAAACAGCCCCAGCCTATTCAGCCTCTCCCTATAACTCAAACCCTCTAACCCTGGCAATATCCTTGTAAATCTTTTCTGAATCTTTTCAAGTTTCATAACATCTTTCCGATAGAGTTGGAAACATCTGACCGCTGAGCGAACTGTAGATCCCGATTTCATTAAAAGGGCAATGATAGGCCAAATGGCTTTTGCAATCTCAGACGTTCGGTTACAATTCAAATAACTCAGGTAGTGTATTTAATTGCAGTGAGCTGTTACCCTAACTGAGGAATTCAGGAACTAGTATAGGTGACTGAATATCTGACTGGGAAGATATGGGACAGAGAATGAGTGGGGGTGGACCAGTCTATGGATGCTAATATGTCAATACAGAGGTTCCCCTGTAGGTTAGGTATTAGGAATTGGCACATGCACGCATTGTGTGAGAGAGAAGGACTTTGTTTTTAAGTGAAAACACAGGTCTTTGGTGTACTGAACGTACAAAATGTATTAATGGAGCAGCTACCTCCATCCAATGGAATGCAATTCTACAGTTCTACTCTATGAAGTCCCCCTGGAGGCCAGACCAGAAACTGCACCATTAAACGACATTTTGAAGCTGTGATGTTCGTGGGAAGATATAATTTCAGATGGCTGACTGTTTCCAAGAAAACAGAGATTTGGCCTCTTATTCTCGAAGGGAGGGGAACGGGCTGTGGGTGAGGGGGTTGGTGCGGTTGGGATTTAACAAGTTTAATTGTTTCCTCTTGGCTCAGGCCAGACAAAAGCCATTCTTCAGCTCCTTGCCAGGAAACACTGACAACAACAAACGCTGAGCAGAAGCGCAGCATCACACGAGCAGACCAGACCGAAGGTTCTGGGAAAACCTCTTTTAGTGCTTGTCCAGATAATTTCTCCACAGCTTCCATTGCCTGACTCTGGGAATTGTGTCCTAGTGGGGGGAGCACACAAGGGCAATGTTTTTCTCTCTCCAACGGTTTCTGTCGCTCTGTCACAAGAGTTAAGTGAGTAAATGTTCCTCCACATTTAAAATATACTCACGTTCTATAATTTAATGCTTCAGAAATGCAGCCATGATTTGGAGACGCCGGTGTTGGACTGGGGGGACAAAGTTAAAAATCACACAACACCAAGTTATAGTCCAACAGGTTTATTTGGAAGCACTAGCTTTCGGACCGCTGCTCCTTCATCAGGTGGTTGTGGAGAATGAGATTGTAAGACACAGAATTTATAGCAAAAGTTTACAGTTAAGTGAAAGATGAGAGACTTAACAAACAATCTAGGTCTTTTTCAATATATAATTTCAGTTACATCACACTATAAACATTTGCTATAAATTCTGTGTCTTACGATCTTACACTCCACAACCACCTGATGAAGGAGCAGCGCTCCGAAAGCTAGCGCTTCCAAAGAAACCTGTTGGACTATAACCTGGTGTTGTGTGATTTTTAACTTTGCACAAATGCAGCGGCTGCCAAACCAAAAGGGCAACTCATTTTGCTGCAGCTCTTCGACCTGCATTTTCCATGTAGACCTCGATTGAATAGGAAGACCCACAATGACATGATCAACACCACGATGTGGAAGTGCTGGTGTTGGATTGGGGTGGACAAGGTCAGAAGTCACATGACACCAGGTTATAGCCCAACAGCTTTATTTAGAATCACAAGCTTTCGGAGCGCTGCTCCTTCATCAGGTGAAGTGACTTTAACTGATGAAGGAGCAGCGCTTTGAAAGCTTGGGATTTTAAATAAACCTGTTGGGCTATAACCTGGTGACGTGTGCCTTCTGACTACAATCCATACCAAATCACTCACAGCCAGTGAAGTACAATCATTGTTGTTATCTAAGAAATGCAGCAGTGACATTACACCTAAGCAGCTCCTATGAATAACAATGAGCAGGTCAATGGTATTGATTGAAGGTGAAATGTTGACCAAACCTCAACGTCCTTGGACTCTGTCTCCAGTTAGAGCTTCATGCCCAGAAAGAGACGGAATCGCAAGAATCCGAGCCAGCAGTCAAAACTGTGCAGTTCAGGAGAAAGAATTGAGAGAAGATATCTACCTCAGAAAGTGTTATTTTTTTTGTTGAAGTTTTGTGCCAGACTGTGAGGCAGCTGCGTTAAGGAGAGCTGGATCTGGTCGGTGAGTTTGGAGAGTGAGTTAGAGCCTCAGGGGTCTTTGTGCTTTTCGCTGCCAAAAACCCAGCAGGACCACGCTGCTCAGAACCTGACAGATTGATTAAAAGTATGTTTTCCACGCTCACCAGATAATTTCCTCCCACAGATCCAAAACCCTTTGAAGAGGCCAGTCTGAACTTCAGAGCAGACCCCGGGTGCGGTGTTCCAATGGGAGATGCAAAGTTTAATCTAAGAACATAAGAACTAGGAGCAGGAGTAGGCCGTTCAGCCCTTCAAGCCTGCTCTGCCATTCAATAGGATCATGGCTGATCTCTTTGTGGTCTCAGCTCCACTTACCCGCCCTCTTACCGTATCCCTTCATTCCTTTACTGTTCAAAAATTTATCTATCTTAGCTTTAAACACATTTACTGAGGAAGTCTCAACCACTTCCCTGGACAGGGAATTCCACAGATTCACAACCCTCTGGATGGAGAAGTTCCTTCTCAATTCAGTCCTAAATCTGCTCCCCCTAATCTTGAGGCAATACCCTCTTGTCCTAGCTTCACCCGCCAGTGGAAACATCCTCTCTACTTCTATTTTATCTGTTCCCTTCATAATTTTATATGTTTCTATAAGATCCCTCCTCATTCTTCTAAATTCCAATGAAAATAATCCCAGTCTACTCAGTTTCTCCTCATAAACCAATCGCCTCAACTCCTAAATCTGTTAACTTTGAAACACTTTCCCATTTGGCTTTCCCACCACACGTCCTCTCCCAGCAACATGGGCAGAAGATCTGTTGAAGCCAGAACATTAAATGTTTTCAAGAAGGAGTTAGATAGAGTTGAAGGAATCAAAGGCTATGGGGGGATAAAGCCGAAACAAGGGATTAAATCCATTAATGTGAAGCTGGAAAAACACAGCAGATTAGACTGATTCGGCTCGAAATGCTGACTTTCCTGCTTCTTGGATGCTGTCTGACCTGCTGTGATTTTCCAGCTTCACAGCTATTGACTCTAGCTTCCAGCATCTGCAGTCCTCACTGTCTCCAACAAGGGACTGAATAGGATCAGCCATAAACAGGCTTGAAGGGCCGAATGGCCTACCCCTGTTCCTATTTTCTATGTTTCTGTGTTGCCCTTGTCTGCTGTCAAATGCAACAAAATCTCACCAGGCCCTCAACTTATGAACCTTACTGACAGAGACAGACAAGGAGAGAGTTAGGTTGTGGGGAAGACAGGATGAGGGAATCATAGAAAGGATCTGTGTGTGTGTGTGAGTGAGACAAGACAGACATGTCGACATAAAGGCCTGAATATCACTAGGCCCTCATCAGGCTGGAATGTGGTGGTGGTTGGTAAAATGGTGATGGATGGGGATATGAGGAGAGTTTCCATTCCTATTCTATAGAAATCTAATAGCTTAAAGGATGTGGACTCCAAGCCCCCTCTGATGAGTGAGGGAGTGATGCATGGAAAGATCAAGAGAGAAGCAGAGAGGTATATGTAAAATTGTGAATACTTCACACTATAGAAGATAAATATATTTTAAAAAATTAATTTCTTCTGTCTGAGGTTAACAACAGTTCATGACAGTTGCCAAGTCAAATTTGCAATTAGAATTTAAAAGTACCTACAATTCGCAAATCCTTTTTACCAACAGCCACTGAACTCTAATCAACCCTTGAGTTGTGTTTATTTACAATATGTCCAGTAGAAAACACATAGTGCGCTACTCAACCCTGATAAAATCGCATGCCATTCAAATTCAGCAAAGCCATGTGAGATCTACTATTTGTATGAGAAGAATTAACAACAGGAATGTGCGTGATCCAAACTAGCTCACAAATGTTCTTATTTTACTCCATTCCCAGTGAACAGACAGCACTTTGTGTGTTGAAGCATCTGACGGGAGTGAAGTGGTCCTATCCCCCATGACACCAGTGCCCACTGCTGAGCTTATATTGCATGAACTTTAAACCATCAGGAAAGAAAATCTGAGCATTTTACAGCACAGGAGGCCATCTAACCCATCATGTACATCTTGGCTCCAAAGGAGCTACCTAGCTGGTCACATACTCCAGCCTTGTCATTGTGTTTCTTTTGAGGGCAGTGATGTTCCCGATTTCCTGTCTTTTTCCTGAGTTTCTGTGGATCTTCCACAATGGAGATTGTAGAGCATTCCTTTTGGACATTCCAGCCCACAGACCTGTCAGTGTGGTACTTCAGAGCCCTGTCTACCCTCTCAGGTGGTTGTGAATTCCTGCTGGCCACTTTTTAACTCTCCCCATCTCAACATTTACCCCTCAATCAACATCCTGAAAGCAGATTATCTGTTCATGTGTCTCGGAAGCTACTCGTGGGGCCTTGTTGAATCCAAACTGAAAGCTTTGGATAGGTTTTGCTTTGTATAAAGGGAGAACTGTAAAAAAAACCCAGCAAGACAGAAGCAGAACAATGCAATGAAGGGCTGGGCAGAAGTGGAGGAATGAGCTTCCTTATTCTTGCTATTGGAACTACAATGTTGTAGCCATTACAGGAACTTGATGAAGTGAACGCAGGAGGAGCAGCTCAAAGTTCCAGGATGTAGATGTTTCAGATGAGACAGAGAGGGATGTAAAAGTGTTGAGGAAGGTGTGTTGGTGATTAAGGAGAATGTCATAGCTGCACTAAGAGATGACATTGTGAAGGGTTCATCCAGTAAGGCCATCTGGGTAGAACTTAGGAATTAGAAAGATACAATCACTACGATAAGGTTACACAGGGAGTTCTATAACACAATGGCTGCGTCCTTGTGCAACCCTGCATTCTAGAAAAATTGCGCTTTAGAAACAGCGCTTAAAGTGTTGGCAATGTAATTGTGTTACAGCCCACACATTTTAAAAGTTTGTGCTTTAGAAACAGTGTCCTGAATTTGTCAATTGCGTTACAGTGAATTAGCGTTAATGAACAGCACGTTATAGCAGAACAACCTGTCCTGTAGCCTCTCAATAGTTATGGGAGATAGAGGAACAGGAATGTGCGTAGATCATTGAAAGTTTAAAAATAACAGGGTTGTTGTAGTGGGTGACTTTAACTGCCCCAGTATTGACTGGAACTCCCTTAGGGCCAGGGGCTTAAATGGGGCAGAATTTGTTAGGTGCATCAAGGAGGGTTTCTTGAAACAGCATATAGATAGTTCAACTAGGGAATGGCCATGCTAAACCTTGTATTGGGGAATGAGCCTGGCCAGGTGATCGAAGTTTCAGTGGGGGAGCATTTTGGGAGCAGTGACCATAATGCTGTAAATTTCAAGTTATTTATGGATAAAGACAAGAGTGATTCTTGGGTAAAAGTGTTAAAATGGGGGAAGGCTAATTACAACAACATTAGATATGACGTGGAAAAATTAGGAGGTGTTTGTTTGAAGGTGAATCCGCATCTGACATGTTGGAATCCATCTCAGCCTCAACTCCATTTTCCTGTCTGCTCTTAGCCCTTTAATCTGTTACTAATTAAAGATCTGTCTGTCTCCTCCTTCAGTTTATCCTGGGCGAGTGAATTCCACAGATTCACAGTTGCTTGAGAGAAGTAATTCCTCTTCATCTCAGCTTTCAATCTGCCACCATTTTTCCTAAAACTATGACCTCTCGTTCTAGGTTGTCCCACAAGAGGGGACATCCTTTTAGATTAGATTAGATTAGATTACAGTGTGGAAACAGGCCCTTCGGCCTAACAAGTCCACACCGACCCGCCGAAGCGAAACCCACCCATACCCCTACATTTACCCCTTACCTAACACTATGGGCAATTTAGTATGGCCAATTCACCTGACCTGCACATCTTTGGACTGTGGGAGGAAACCGGAGCACCCGGAGGAAACCCACGCAGACACGGGGAGAACGTGCAAACTCCACACAGTCAGTCGCCTGAGGCGGGAATTGAACCCGGATCTCTGGCGCTGTGAGGCAGCAGTGCTAACCACTGTGCCACCGTGCCTCTCTACATCGACAATGTCAATCCCCTTTAGCATCCTGTATACATCAATTAGATCTCCTTCTAAACCCGAGTGAGTAAAGGCCTAGACTGTCTCCTCATAAGACAAACCCCTCATCCCTGGAGTTAATCTAGTGAACCTTCTCTGAACTGCCTCCAATTCAAATACATCCTTCCGCAAGTAAGGGACCTGCATAACCTTCTCCACTTCTCATCATGAGCTGTACAGTTCTCCCTCATCGATGTAGCTTCCCTTCAAATATATGTTTTCCTTCACTTTAACATCTCCCTGTGGTAGTACAGTGGTCACTCTCTGAGCTAGGCTTTTGGTCACCTGGTTTGTGCTGACAGACCATCACCTGATCCACTAACTCTGTTGCTGACCTCCTCTGGATCCGAGTATCTGAAGCTGATCAGACGCTGAGACACCTCCTTTCCCTCCAATGCGAACGGCCAGGCCATTTGACCTGGTTTCTGACCAGACTGAGTCCTCTGTAGCTTTGGATATTTGTTTTAGGAAGCAATACATCAGGACAAATTATTTCACATCATCTTGAGAGGCTTAAACAAATCTCAGTTCCAACTGTGAATGAAGTTGAGTTTAAATAATTCGGCAGATTGTTATCCATGATAAATAACAAAGAATAATGTTGTCTTTCTAACAGCTGCATTCACTTAACTTCAAGTATTGAGAGTTTTGTGTCTAAATCCATTGACATTAGCTATAAACTTACAAACTGTCTGCAGAACCTCAATGGAACAAAGTCTGTCTCTCTCTCTCTCTCAGTCTCTCTCAGTCACACACACTCACGTGCGCGCACACACACACAAAACACACACACACAAAACACACACACACACACATACACTCACTCCTCGTGCCTCTTTGTACCAAAATCTCTTCAGCATGGACAAGTTGGACTGTCGGGTCTGTTTCCTGTGACTTCATGACTCTCTATTTCAGTAGCCCTTAACATTCATCCCTTTCTGATACATATCCAATTCTCATTTGCAACCTCCTATGGAATCCACCTCTGCCACTCTCCCTGGCAGCGCAGTCCAAATCCCAACAACCCTCTGAGTAAAGACGTTTCTCCTGATCTCACTCCTCGCTCTCTTGCTGACAGTCTTGAAATTGTGACCCGAAGTTACTGCCGTACCAACCAGTGGAAACACAATATTGCTCTTTACCCTGTCAAAATTGTTCATAATTTTGAACACTTCAGTGAGATCGCCTCTTAATCTCCTCTGTTCCAAGGAGAACAAGCCAAATTTCTCCAATCTTTCCTTGTATCTGAAAACCAATAGGAGAAAGTGAGGACTGCAGATGCAGCCTGGAGATCAGAGTTGAGAGTGGGGTGCTGGAAAAGCACAGCCGAACAGGGAGCATCTTATTTTGGGCAACTTATTTAAGGAAGGATGTTAAAGCCCTGGAGAAAATTCAAAGGAGATTTACCAGAATAATACCAGGAATGAGGGATTTTAGAGACAAGGGGTCAAGCAGCATCCGAGGAGCAGGAGAATCGACGTTTCAGACATAAGCCCTTCATCAGGAAGCCTTCCTGCTCCTGCTCCTTGGATGTTGCCTGACCCGCTGTGCCTTTTCCAGCACCTGGCTCTGACTCTTCAGCATCTGCAGTCCTCAATATCTCCATGGATTCTATAAGCCTTCTTAACAACTCTTCAACTTGCCTGGCCATTGTCAGAGAACCATGCATGTGAACCCTGAGGTCACTGTCCTCCTGCTTTTCCCTCGAAGTTGTGGCGAGATTTGTGGTGGAATCAGACAAGAAGTCCAGCGAAGAAAAGCAAATTACTGCGGATGCTGAAATCTGAAACCAAAAGAGAAAATGCTGGAAAATTTCAGCAGGTCTGGCAGCATCTGTAAGGAGAGAAAAGAGCTGACGTTTCGAGTCTAACTGACCGTTTGACAAAGAAATCCAGCAAAACCCGTCTCGATGCTGCGGAGCATCTTGCTGCATCTTTCATGCTTTTCCCAAGTGGAGAGGCCAGTTTCTCGCTAGGCAGTGGTCAGTCGTTAGCTGAGGGGGTTATAGCATAAAGAAAACCTCATTTACACCATGACGCACCTCATCAATATACAGCTTCTTGTTTTACCAAAGACACTGAAAACTTGGCATGGATGCCAGCCTGGGTTCCTGCTAAATTCACCTCACTGTTGGTGCTGATGGACCCCCATGTGCAAACCCAGCATCTCCATGGGCACTGGCCTCGTGCCACCAGGTCCAGACATTGACATATGCCAGCATCTGTGAATCCTCCTGGCGCATTTCCGACCCACTTACAGGGCACTCTGCCTTTCAATGCTGCAACTCAAGCTGTGGTGAGGAACTCCCATTGTAACGTTGCAGCAAGGACACTGTGTGCTGAGGAAGGAAGAAGGAATAAAATGCCTTCAGAGACAGCGAAAGGACAGATCCTCAATCTGTGAATGAAAGAGAGCATTAGTGTGCGAAAAAACTTGTGTTCCAGCAAACAGCAGAGTTAAAAAGGAATTGAATAGGAGAGAAAGAAAGCAATTCATCACATTGTATGGACTAGACTGGTGCTATTGAACAGTGTTCCCCTGTTTTTTTTTCTTCTGTAATATCCTTGTCATGCCTGTCTTTGTGTGTCTGTTTATGAAGAGGGACAGGGGATTTAAAAAGGGGTCAAGTTGAAGTGGTAGAGTTATATGTCATCAATTCCTATTTCCTAATTGCCATTGTTTAGGCACAATGTGTTCATTATAAATAGTTATTCTCAGGGTGGGATAATTCCAAAATCCAATTCTGTAAAGGATTTCTCGATAATGAATCTTCATAAACGCAGCTTCTGTAAAGTTGACTTGCAGACTTCAACTAAAACTTTTTGTGCATTGCGAAATATTTCAAAGCACTTTCTGCTAATGTGTAACTGTAAACTAATGTCAGAAGGATGTTCAGGGAATTCCACCTGGGTGACCATCTTTCCTTTAACTGAAGATCAGCAGGGAATCTATCCACACAATTAATCCGAGCTTTATGATACTGCACACCTCTGATTTTCTTCACCATCTTTCTATCTGGCAATGCCTCAGATTTAAGATTCTCATTTTGATATTCAAATCCTCCCCTGGCCTTGCCCATCTCTGTAATCTACCCCACAAGAGATCTCTTAGATTTCTAACCATGGGCTATTTAGTATCACCCCCATACGTCACCATCCCAACCCCTCAATCCCGTTCTGTATTCATCATCCCACAACTTCAGCTGTTTGGTGCCCAAATTCAGGAATTCCCTCTTGCCATCTTCCTTCTTCCTCCTTTAAGTTGCTTTTGTAACCTTCCCTTTTTGAATCAAATGTTTGCCTCTCCTAATGTTCCCTAGTGTGGTCCAGTTCCCCCATTTGCAGAGAAGGCCTCAGGATGTTGTCCAATTTGAAAGGCATTTCTGAATGCAAGTTATTGTTGATCCTTCCATTCGCAACCGCCCCCCCCCCCCCTCCCACCCCCCCCCCCCCCCCCCCGCCCGCCACCCCTTGCCATCCTTACCCCCTCCAAATCCTGGAGGCAGCTAATGGAGCTTGAGATTAAGCAGTTCACCAGCTCTCATCCTGGCTGCCAGTCTTGCCCTCAAGATAGTCGGAGGGTACAGGTGGTGGCACAATTGCAATGGTTGAGGATGACAGCTCACTGTCACTTTTGCAAGGGCCCTGAGGGATGGGCAACAAATATTGGCCTAGCCAGTGATGCATATGTCCCACGAATAGATAAAAAATATTGTCGGAACCTTAATTGACTGCCATCCCTATTCATTTATATCTAACGGACTGCAATACAAGGATGCAGAATTTATCCTGCAGTTCTACATTAGACCCCACTCAGAGTGCTTTGCACAGATCTAGGCACCACACCTTAGGAAGGATAGATTGCCCTTGGAGGGAGTATGACACAGGTTTACAAGAATGATAGGAGAAAGTGAGGACTGCAAATGCTGGAGACCAGAGTCGAGAGTGTGGTGCTGGAAAAGCACAGCAGATCGGGCAGTATCCGAGGAGCAGGAGAATTGATGTTTCGGGCAGAAGCCCTTCATCAGGAATGATGCAAGAGTGATACCTGGATTTCAGGAAAGGAGAAATTATATGAATTAGGCCTGTCTTCCCGAGAATGTAGGGGTAATCTGGGCAAGGTCTTCAAGATATTGAAAGGAAAAGATGGTCGATAAAGATAAACTATTTCGACTAGTTGGGGATTCTAGAATGAGGGGGCATAGTCTGAGAACTGGGCAGACTGTGCAGGAGAGATTTTAGGAAGCACTTCTATATAGAAAGGGTGGGAGAGGTTTGGAACTCCCTTTCACAAATGACAGTGGATATTAGAATCATTGTTGGTTTTAAGTCTGAGATTTTTTGTTAAACAAAGATATTAAGGGAAATGGACCGAAGGCAGGTATATGGAGTTATGACAAAGTGATTGATTGCCAGAACAGGCGCAAGGGACAGATGGCCTACTCCTGTTCCAATGCTCCAAACATGCTTCAGTCTGTTATAAGATGTGTAAGCATTAGTTGAGGACATGGTCTGGTTCACTGTGATACCCTCAACAGTAAATAGCTGACTTGCATTATCCAAACTGGAAGAAGAAAGGCATGCCTTGTCTCAGTTCTCCCATAGAATCACAGCAAACACAAACTAACATGCCTGAACTAAGATGGGAGGAAATCTGTCATTTGATAATGTTCAAAGATAATTCCTAAAGGCCTTTGAGGAGTCTCTGTGCTGAGATATAGCCTACACATCAACAGGGGGGTAACACATTAATAATCAGTCATTGCCTTTAATTCTGGTAACCACATTATTGTGGGATGTTGAGGGTGGAAAGGCCCACATGTTGAAACGAACTGTTTGTTGTGGGTAATATATGGTCTCACCCATTTGGAACTCATTGATCATGCTTTTAAACCCTGTCCTTGTCCAATATTCACATGGCACTCACACAACAATGTTCACAGAGGTTACACTATCTCTGTTCAGTCCATTGAGCAGTGCAGACTCTTCTACCAGCGATCTTACACAAGTGCTGTAAAATGGGATTAGAATAGTTCCCATTCTATTGGTTGATTTTGACCAGTGTGAATGTGATGGGCCAAAGGGCCTTTTTCTCTGCTGGAGACCCCATTTACTTCAGTGATAACTTCACTCTGCCCCCAACCCTGATCTATCACTATATCCTTTTATTAAATCTAGACAATAAAGTTAGTATTTGTAATGATGACCATGACAACCACTATTGATTGAACAAAATTTATCGGGTTCATTCATGTCCTTTAGGGAGGGAAATCTGCCATACCAACCCGGGCTGGCCTACACATAACTCCAGGCCCACAGCACTGTGGTTGTCTCTCAAATGCCCTCTGAATTGGCATGGGATGGGCATGTTGTTCACTTCCCATGTGGGAATAAAAAGAAAATGAAACATCTAATTTCTCTGACCAATAAATTTAATTTGTTAGCTAGGGCCTCACTGGCTAGGCCTACACTAATTGCCTGCTCTTAAACGAGCTTCTAATTCCGGGCTTTTATTGAATTCAAATTTCACTGGTTAGGATTTGAGCCAATTCCCTCAGAAAATCTCTGGGTCATATGGATTACTAAGTCAGTGACATTACCACCATACCATCCCTACCCTCCTCCCTGCACTTTCCCTTAGCAATCCTTTGTGGGGACTGGAAAATTTGGTTTCTGTCACACTTTACACTTAAGGAGGAAACCAATCAGCAGAATTAATCGTGCCATCTTTGACCTTCTGATCTTTGATGAGTTTAGATCCCTCTCAGGCATTCTTCGCTCCAATGAGAAGATGCTGAATTTCCTGCTTCTGTGGCAGAGTAATGGAATGCGTAGACAACGTTTCATCTTTTCTCCAACTCTGGGACATTAACATGGAAACCTTGGCAGGCAGCCCTTTGGTTGAAATTACTTCATGGAGATGGGTTAGAGATCAAAACATGAGATATTGAACATGATGTGGAAGTGCCGGAATTGGAATGGGGTGGGCAAAGTCAGAAGTCACATGACGCCAGGTTATAGTCCAACAGGTTTGTTTGAAATCACAAGCTTTCAGAGCGCTGCTCTTTCATCAGGTGAAGTGACTTTAACTGACGAAGGAGCAACGCTCCAAAAGCTTGTGATCTCAAATCAACCCATTGGACCATAACCTGGTGTCATGTGACTCCTGACTACGATCCATACCAAACCACTCACAGCCAGTGAAGTGCAGTCGTTGATGTAATGTACGAAATGCAGCAGCGAAATGACACATAAGCAGCTCCCATGAATAACAATGAGCAGTCGATGGTATTGATTGAAGGCTAAACGTTGGCCAAAGCTCACTGTCTCTACACTCCATCTCTAGTTAGGGCACCTGACTGAGACGCTGCTAGGTACACTCACAGATCATCTAGGTGATGAACATTCGGAATCCAAATCGCAATCACTTTACTCGCCCCTTACCCCTCACCCCTAACAATCTGCAGAGTGCAGTGTTCACTTCCCCGGGATGGGGAGGAAGCATAACAAGGGGTACAGAAGTACTTGGAAATATGTTGACCATTCTGAGTGTAACAGTTGTTTTTTTCAAACTGCTCTACTGTACAGTCCCTGTTAAAATGAAGACGTGCTTGTAGTTCTAGCTTTCTAAATTGCTAATGACTTCAGGATGTCATAAAGTACTTGACAAACATTGAAGTACTTTTCAAGCGCAGTCATTGTTCAAATGTAGGAAATACAAAAGCAAACAGCAATGTGATAATTGCCACATAATTTGTTTCTCTTCACTTCAGTTCAGGGATAAATATTATGCCAGGATACCAGCGGGAACTCAAGCTTGTCTTTTTTTGAGAAGGTCGGATCTGTGAAGTGCGCCTCAGAAAGCTTGAGGCGCACTTGAGGCTTCAGTTTGACATCTCACCCAAAATGCAGCACCTCTGGCAGTGCAGCACTCTCCATATGGCACAGCAGTGTCACAGAGCCATAGAGATGGACAGCACGGAAACACACCCTTCGGTCCAACTCGTCCATGCAGACCAGATATCCCAACCCAATCTAGTCCCATTTACCAGCACTTGGCCCACATCCCTCCAAACCCTTCCTATTCATATACCCATCCAGATGCCTCTTAAATTCTGTAACTGTACCAGCCTCCACCACTTCCACGGCAGGTCATTCCCTACATGCACCACCCTCTGCGTGAAAAAGTTGCTCCTTCAGGTCTGTTTCAAATCTTTCCCCTCTCACCTTAAACCTATGCCCTCTTAGCTTTGGACTCCCCTACCCTGGTCAAAAGATCTTGGCTACTTACCCTATCCATGCCCCTCATGAGTGTATAAACCTTTATCAACCCCTCAGCCTCCAACGGTCCACGGAAGATAGCGCCAGCCTATTTAGCTTTTCCCTATAGCTCAAACTCTCCAACTGAACCCTTTCAAGATTAGCAGCATTCTTCCTATACCAGAGAGACCAAATTGAACTCAGTATTCCAAAAGTGGCCTCACCAATGTCCTGTACAGCCACAACATGACATCCCAACTCCTTTACTCAATACACTGATCAATAAAACCAAGCATGCCAGAAGCCTTCTTCACCACCCTGTCTAACTGCATATCAACCTTCATGAATCTGCAACCCAATCTCCCTTTGTTTGACAATCCCAGGTTTTGTGCTGGAGTCTCTAAATTGAATCCACAGTTAATGTTTTATCACACAGATCCTGTGATAGAGTTGTATCAATTGCTTTTGGGTCCTTTCAAACCTCTGAAGGTGGCCTCAGAGATGTCAGCAGCCATCAACTCTCTAAACCTGAAGCAAACCCGAACCTTTTAGCCCTAACTTAGCTAGACTGTGAATGCCCGATTGTAGTCTTGGCTTCCAAACAGAGCTTCTCTGTGCTGAGTGTACAAGTGAAATAGTTAAGCTGAAAAAGACCCATTTTCTCAAAGCTTTCTTGCAATCAGTCGGGACAATTTGAAGGGCTTTTTTAAGATTAGTGTGGAAACAGGCCCTTTGGCCCAACAAGTCCACACTGACCCTCCAAAGAGAAACCCACCCAGACCCATTTCCCTCTGACTAATGCACTAACACTACGGGCAATTTAGCATGGCCAATTCACCTGACCTGCACATCTTTGGATTGTGGGAGGAAACCGGAGCACCCAGAGGAAACCCACGCAGACACAATGAGAATATGCAACCTCCACACAGACAGTTGCCCAAGGCTGGAACAAACCTGGGTCCCTGGTGCTGTGAGACAGCAGTGCTAACCACTGAGCCACTATGCCGCCCCCTTCAGATATAAACAGAAAGCAATGCTTTTAAACTGCATGAGAAATGTGTTCCAACTGGGTAGTACGTGGACTTCAGTTTGTAAAGGAGAATGCATTAGTCAGGTGATGACTGATAGTTACTGCCATGTTTTGTTTAAATTTGAACAATTTTTAAATTGGTCTCTAATTGATAAGGCATCAGAGTGAGAAATGAGCCAGAGGATCACTGTCAGTGGTGTGTTGAGTTCTTCAGCATCGCCAAATGATTATATGAAGTGGTTAACAAAGTTTTCAAAGTCTGTCATGTCCCTTAGCAACTGATAGACTTGTAGAAAAGCTTTCGCTTGGACCTGAGTAAATAACACTGACTGGAATTATTCCTAAATTGTCACCATATGGCCTTCTGTGCCATTTCAAGACTCAACACTTTGCACAACACACACAACTAATAAAAAAAATCAAATTCTTCCACTGCTGGTAAATAAATTGGATAAGTACATTCACAGCTGTCCAGCAGTGAGTGCCAAATATTACTTGGATTTTCTCTGCACCGTAGCACGTTAATCTCTTTTTCTAATAAATGATGGCAATAGTCTCTTACCCACTGACAGTGCAAAAACATTGGTGGACTCTAAACACTTGCCAGTCATTTTTGTGAATGACAACAGCTTGCATTTATGTAGCACCTTTAACACATGGGTACTTCACAGGTGTTTTGTCAGAGAAATGATGACATCGAGCCTTCTAAGGTGCTTTGAGGAAAGTAAGTTGCAGACCAGGCTATTCCCAGTCCTGGCCCTCTGTTTGACTCCAGCCTGCGTTTCTGACCAGATTTATCTCCATCACAATTTCTACCTCTGTGATTGCCTCAGGAAATTTGATGACAGATATTTAATCCTTCGTTTGTCGAATCCAAGTTTGTAAATTCCACTTTTCTCTGTGAAAGCGTCCTAGCCATTACTTTCCGTAAACATCGACCATGCACTACATCATAGTATTTCATCAGACGTCCCCTCACTGACTGACACTTGTCCTGGGTCTGGTCCAACAAACTGAATATCTTCAAGAATCCACTCAAATTCTTTGTTGTCTTTATAACCACTATGTGAATGATACCTTCCAGTCTGTCCATTCCTCTGACTGGCCTAATCTGCATCCTCATCTCTTTTATCTCTCAGTTGCTCTGAGACAAAAGCTTCAATCTGGAATACTGTTTCTGTCTCACTGACCACATACCCCCTCCACCCTCCCCCCCCCCGCCACACACACACACACACACACACACACGACTGCTGCTCACTGCTCACTGCTTTCTGCTCAACCGCTGACTATCTGGAAGCAATAGTGTTCATAAAGTAGTAAACTCATTTTCTTCTGAGAACCTTTCTCCTTGTTTGAGGAGATGTTGTAGCTGTGTCTTCCTTCACCCAAGTTCTGTTGTGTAAGGCTCTGAAAGGATGAGTGTGGGAGATCCTATGAGGCTCTCTCCAATCTGATGATGGTGTACAGTCTTGGAAGAAAGTCAAGGAGTCTAGTTGTAGAACTTGAGGTCAGAGATGTTGTCTCTCACTCCCAATAGTCTTAGTTTTCATCCCTAATCAGTCGGTGTAACTTGTACCAAAAAGCAATAGATCTTTGTTACAGCAGGTTCAGCTTCTTGTTAAGACTCACAAGTCACTTACCCTTTATCTGCTGCTAAGCAAACAGCCCATATATGATGGAAATACATCACCCCAACCAAAAGCTGCCAGTAACTAGCTCCACTAATATACAACATGGTGATCCAAGGTGGGATCATTGCTTAGCCACCTCAAAGCATCAACGATGAGAAAGAGCAGAAGAAAATGGGGTTCCCATTTGATGGCCATTATTGTTTTCAGTTGCTCAGACAGTCATCAGCTTGGAGAGATTGAGCAGAGAAGCAGCCTGCAGCAATTGTGGCAGGGGCAGCAGCACTCTGAGCTGAAAGCTTCAACCTCAGAGCAAGTAAGAGACTCAACAGAGACATGTCAGGTAGTAAGAGAATAAAGACTAGTCACTCTTCACAAATACAGAGACCTTTGAGAAACACAATCTGTAGGGGCCATCCCAATTTGAGGTCTGTCTGACAAGCAACCATTTCAGAACACTGTGCATAGTGTTTGGGCAAAGAGATAAAACGTTAAATGAGCGGTACAAAGTCCAGTCTGGGAAAGATAGAAGCAAAGAAGGAGCACTTCCAGGTCATCATGAACCTTACTGTCATCATTTAAACTCCTAGACTGATTATTCAGTAAGATTCATTAAAGTCACAGGGATAGAAAAATCAAGAGCAGGGATTTGTGTTATGTATTAGGCCATGGAGGGTGGGCAGGAGCTCATCAAAAAACATGGGACGCATAGAAATTAGGAGCAGGAGGAGGCCATTCAGCCCTTTGAGCTGCTCTGCCATTCAATATGATCAAGGATGATCATCAAACTTATTACCTTCTTCCTGGTTTCTCCCCACACCCTTTGATCCCTTTAGCCATAAAAACTATATCCAACTCCTTCTTAAAATCATTCAGTATTTGGCCTCAACCATTTCCTCCATGAGAGCGCTCCCCGGGCTCACCACTCTATGGGTCCGAAATGGCGTACCCTGTATCCTTAGACTGTAATCCCTGGTTCTGGACTCCCTGTTAATCAAGAACATTCCTCCTATGTTTACCCTGTCCAGTCCTATTAGAGTTTTAAGGAGTTTTATTGTGCTCTTGATCAAGTAAGAAAACTCTATCTGGACTGCATAAGGCAGAAAAATCTCCACCCCTGCTCATGACTCCACCCCCATTCCCCCCACCATCACACCCACTCCAGTTACAGGTTCCGCCCCCACTCCCAGCTCCCAGCCCTGCCGAGTTTTCACCATCCCTCCAGACCTTCCCCTCACTGAGGATGAACGATCAGTCCTCAGCAAAGGACTCACCTTCATCCCCCTCCGTCCACACATCAATGAATTTAATACACGCCATGACGTCGAACACTTCTTCCGCCGCCTCTGCCTCCAAGCTTACTTTCACAATCAGGACTCCCGCCCACCTTCCGAGGACCCATTCGCCCACCTCCAACACACTGCAGCCACCTGGACACCCCGCACTGGCCTACTACCCGCCCTCGACCTCTTCATTTCCAACTGCCGCCGGGACATTAACCGCCTCAACCTGTCCATCTCCCTCCCCCACTCCAACCTCTCACCCTCACAAACCGCAGCCCTCCAATCCCTCTGCTCCAATCCCAACCTCACCATCAAGCCAGCAGATAAAGGGGGGCAGTGGTAGTCTGGCACACTGACTTCTACACGACTGAAGCCAAACGCCAACTCGAGGACACCTCATCCTACCGCCCCCTCGACCATGACCCCACCCCCCATCACCAAACCATCATCTCCCAGACCATACAGAACCTCATCACCTCAGGAGATCTCCCACCCACAGCTTCCAACCTCATAGTCCGGGAACCCCGCACTGCCCGGTTCTACCTCCTTCCCAAGATCCACAAGCCTGACCACCCTGGCCGACCCATTGTCTCAGCATGCTCCTGCCCCACTGAACTCATCTCTACCTACCTCGACACTGTCCTATCCCCCCTAGTCCAGGAACTCCCCACATATGTTCGAGACACCACCCACGCCCTCCACCTCCTCCAAGACTTCCGTTTCCCCGACCCACAACACCTCATATTCACCATGGATATCCAATCCCTCTACACCTCCATCCGCCATGACCAGGGCCTCCAAGCCCTCCGTTTTTTCTTCTCCCGATGTACACAACAGTATCCTTCCACCGACACTCTCATTTGTTTGGCCGCACTGGTCCTCACTCTTAACAATTTCTCCTTCGAATCTTCCCACTTCCTCCAGACCAAAGGGGTAGCCATGGGCACACGTATGGGCCCCAGCTATGCCTGTCTCTTTGTTGGCTACATAGAACAGTCCATCTTCCGTAATTACACCGGCACCACTCCCCACCTCTTCCTCCGCTACATTGATGACTGCATTGGCGCCACCTCGTGCTCCCGCGAGGAGGTTGAGCAATTTATCAACTTCACCAACACATTCCACCCTGACCTTAAATTTACCTGGAACCATCTCTGACACCTCCCTCCCCTTCCTGGACCTCTCCATCTCCATTAATGATGACCGACTTGACACTGACATTTTTTACAAACCTACCGACTCCCACAGCTACCTGGATTACACCTCTTCCCACCCTACCTCTTGCAAAAATGCCATCCCACATTCCCAATTCCTCCGCTTCCACTGTATCTGCTCCCAGGAGGACCAGTTCCACCACAGAACACACCACATGGCCTCCTTCTTTAGAGACTGCAATTTCCCTTCCCATGTGGTTAAAGATGCCCTCCAACACAGCTCGTTCACATCCCACACCTCCGCCCTCAGACCCAACCCCTCCAACCGTAACAAGGACAGAACACCCCTGGTGCTCACCTTCCACCCTACCAACCTTCACATAAACCAAATTTCTGCCACCTCCAAAAAGATCCCACCACCAGGGATATATTTCCCTCCCCACCCCTCTCTGCCTTCCGCAAAGACCGTTCCCTCCGTGACTACCTGGTCAGGTCCACACCCCCCTACAACCCACCCTCCCATCCTGGCACCTTTCCCTGCCACTGCAGGAACTGTAAAACCTGCGTCCACACCTCCTCCCTCACCTCTATCCAAGGCCCTCAAGGAGCCTTCCATATCCATCAAAGTTTTACCTGCACATCCACTAATATCATTTATTGTATCCGTTGCTCCCGATGCGGTCTGCTCTACATTGGGGAGACTGGATGCCTCCTAGCAGAGCACTTTAGGGAACATCTCTGGGACACCCGCACCAATCAACCACACCGCCCTGTGGCCCAACATTTTAACTCCCCCTCCCACTATGCCGAGGACATGGAGGTCCTGGGCCTCCTTCACTGCCGCTCCCTCACCACCAGACGCCTGGAGGAAGATCACCTCATCTTCCGCCTCGGAACACTTCAACCCCAGGGCATCAATGTGGACTTCAACAGTTTCCTCATTTCCCCTTCCCCCACCTCACCCTAGTTCCAAACCCAGCTCAGCACTGTCCCCTTGACTTGTCCTACCTGCCTATCTTCTTTTCCACCTATTCACTCCACCCTCTCCTCCCTGACCTATCACCTTCATCCCCCCCCCCCACTCACCTATTGTACTCTATGCTACTTTCTCCCCACCCCCACCCTCCTCTAGCCTATCTCTCCACGCTTCAGGCTCTCTGCCTTTATTCCTGATGAAGGGCTTTTGCCCGAAACGTCAATTTTACTGCTCCCTGGATGCTGCCTGAACTGCTGTGCTCCTCCAGCACCACTAATCCAGGGTCTGGTTTCCAGCATCTGCAGTCATTGTTTTTACCTAGAAAAATCTCCAGCAAGCAGTACAGAGATATAATATTGACATTTAACAGAATTTAAAAGCTTAAAAGAAGTAAAAGATGACAATATTGCCATAATACAGACTTCTAAGCTTGATTAGAAACAAAAACTACAGCATTGCTATAATATAAAGTTTAAAAGCTTGAAGACACTTGAAAACAAAAAAAATTAAAACATAATTGACATGCTGCAACATTAAAAGTTTAAATGCCAGCAGATTACAAACAACTTTGAGATGTTGCAAATGTAAAACAGCTTTAAAGCAATTGGAATTACTGACCATATTTAGATAAAAGATCAGGAAAAATGGCACTACTGCAAAGATTTCATGATGACGATTAGCCAAAAAGAACACAGGATTGGACATCTTGGAAAAAACAGTTCTAAAAACACAGGGTGGCACGGTGGCTCAGAGGTTAGCACTGCTGCCTCATAGCACGAGGGTCCCAGGTTCGGTTCCAGTCTTGGGTGACTGTCTGTGTGGGTTTCCTCCAGGTGCTCCTGTTTCCTCTCGCAGTCTAAAGATGTGCAGCCCTGGTGAATTGGGCATGCTAAGCTGTTCATAATGTTAGGTGCATCAATCAGAGGGAAATGGTTCTGGGTGGGTTACTCTTCGGAAGGGTCAGTGTGGACTTGTTGGGCCGAAGGACCTGTTTCCACGCTGTAAGGAATCTAATCAGAACTTCTTCAATATCTAGCTAAACAGATGAACACACAATTGTATTTAATAGATCCTTTGGCTGATGACCTTATTAATCACCAAATATAAAAAAAGTTACTGGTGCTTTTGAAGATATTCTAACAGTTATTGATAATTACTTCAATCTTAGAACAAACAGATTTCTGAAAGGGCAAGAGTTAACAGAAGAGATCAGCATCCTGAAGCATCTGTAGATAATTTCATTAATAACCTGTATCGAATAGAGGAGAGATGTGGCTACAGAACTCATGACAGTCTAAGTTGTTGTTGGAATTATTAACGGGTCTGTTTCAGATTTAATATAGATTAAAAAATTATTCTGAAGAAATACATTTAAAATTATGCCGGAAGCAGAGACCAGGAAGTCTCACAGATGGGAGGAGATGGATAACTTTATCACAGGAGAGCAGGAACCCATTAATTTATAAGAAAGTGAGAACTGGAGTTCAGAGTCAAGAATGTGTTGCTGGAAAAGCACAGCAGGTCAGACAGCATCTGAGGAGCAGCAGGATCAATTTGTCGGGCATAAGCCTTCGTCAGCCCTTCCTAATGAAGGGCTAATGCCCAAAACGTCGATGCACCTACACTTCAGATGCGGCCTGACTAGCTGTGCTTTTCCAGCAACACACTCTCCACCAATTATTTCAGAAAGTATATTCACTCTACAGGCAGGTGTGACAAGCCAACGCAAAGAGTGAACCAAAGAGGAAATTCTAACTGTCATTGGAAGCAAGAAGATCTCACAGGCATAATCTGAGGCCAACTATGAAGAAAGAATGCCACATCTGTAAAACCATGAGTCACTTCCACAAGACAGTTTCAGAGCATCAGAAAACCAAATGTTTACTCATTCAACGGCATTATTGAGATACAACTTCCGCAACTGGAAGGGAAACCAAAAGCATTTCTAGGGGAATTTAAATGTTTATGTCAATGGAGATCTCAGGCATTTTAAGCTCAACGAACAGGCAAGTGTCACTGTCATCAGGTCACATACTATGGGTGAGTTAGTAGGAGGTCCAGTTGGGATAATACCCAACAGTAAGGAAATGGTACAAATAACAGTGCACAAAGAGGGGAAGAGAGTTGAAAAATGTGCATGTGATGTTTTTAATTAGTGATGGGTTCAAAGGTTGTGGAGACCAGGCAGGAAAGTGGAGTTGAGGCTGAGATAGAACATAGAACATAGAAAAGTACAGCGCAGTACAGGCCCTTTGGCCCTCGATGTTGCGCCGATCCAAGCCCACCTAACCTACACTAGCCCACTATCCTCCATATGCCTATCCAATGCCCGTTTAAATGCCCATAAAGAGGGAGAGTCCACCACTGCTACTGGCAGGGCATTCCATGACCTCACGATTCGCTGAGTAAAGAATCTACCCTTAACATCTGTCCTATACCTACCACCCCTTAATTTAAAGCTATGCCCCCTCGTAATAGCTGACTCCATACGTGGAAAAAGGTTCTCATGGTCAACCCTATCTAAACCCCTAATCATCTTGTACACCTCTATCAAGTCACCCCTAAACCTTCTTTTCTCCAATGAAAACAACCCCAAGTGCCTCAGCCTTTCTTCATATGATCTTCCTACCATACCAGGCAACATCCTGGTAGACCTCCTCTGCACCCGTTCCAGTGCCTCCACATCCTTCCTATAGTATGGCGACCAAAACTGCACACAATACTCCAGATGCACCCGCACCAGAGTCTCATACAACTGCAACATGACCTCAGGACTCCGGAACTCAATTCCTCTACCAATAAAAGCCAGTATGCCATATGCCTTCTTCACAGCACTATTTACCTGGGTGGCAACTTTCAGAGATCTGTGTACATGGACACCAAGATCCCTCTGCTCATCCACACTACCAAGTATCCGACCATTAGCCCAGTACCCCATCTTCTTGTTACTCTTACCAAAGTGAATCACCTCACACTTACCTACATTGAACTCCATTTGCCACCTTTCTGCTCAGTTCTGCAGTTTATCTATATCCTGCTGTAACCTGCCACATCCTTCCTCACTGTCAACAACTCCACTGACATTCGTATCATCCGCAAACTTGCTCACCCAACCTTCTAGCCCCTCCTCCAGCCCGTCATTATAAAAATGACAAACAGCAATGGTCCCAAAACAGATCCTTGCGGAACACCGCTAGTAACTGCACTCCAAGATGAACCTTTACCATCAACTACTACCCTCTGTCTTCTTCCAGCCAGCCAATTCCTAATCCAAACCTCCAACTCACCCTCAATGCCATACCTCCATATTTTTTGCAGTAGCCTACCATGGGGAACCTTATCAAACGCCTTACTAAAATCCATTTATACCACATCTACCGCTTTACCCTCGTCCACCTCCTTAGTTACCTTCTCAAAGAATTCAATAAGGTTTGTGAAGCATGACCTGCCCTTTACAAAACCATGCTGACTATTCTTGATCACATTATTCCTATCCAGATGTTCATAAATCCTATCCCTTACAATTCTCTCTAAGACTTTGCCCACAACAGAAGTGAGACTCACCGGCCTATAGTTATTAGGGTTATCCCTACTCCCCTTCTTGAACAAGATGAGATCAGCCATGATTGTAGCAGGCTCAAGGGGCTGAATGGCCTCCTCTTACTCTGGTTGGCACAGTGGCCCAGTGGTTAGCACTGCTACCTCACACCACCAGGGATCCAGGTTCAATCCTAGCCTTGGGTGACTCTCTGTGTGGAGTTTGCACATTCTCCCTGTTTCTGTGTGGGTTTCTTCTGGGTGCTCCAGTTTCCTCGCACAGTCCAACGATGTGCAGGTTAGAAAGGTTGGCTGTGCTGAATTGCCCATAATGCTCAGGGGTGTGTAGGTTAGCCATAGAAAAAGTGGTGATTGGGTGGGATGCTGCTCGGGGAGTCATTGCAGACTTAATGGGCCAATTGGCTTCTTTCTACACTGCAGGGATTCTAGCATTTTATGACAATCTGACAGACGTTTTCGACAGCAATATCCCTTTCTCCAGTTTTTAAAAGCTGGCCATAATTCTCATGGACTATTTGCCTGGACCCTTTAAGCAGATCAGGAACATAACTGCTGCACCTCAACCTGCCAACAATGTACTGAGATCAGAAGGGAAGCATCAACTTTGAGGTTATTTAACTCCACTATGAAGTCTTCATAGATGCAACAGCTGAGGTGCTGCCTAAACCATATATGATGCCTTTTTGAGGTGTTATGACTGTAGTCGCTCCCTGTATATTTACCCACCCTAGGCTCTTATTTATTTTCTCTCCTGGAACTGACCATCAATGTTATGGCTCTGATGGCTGTCTCTCTGTTTGATATTATATTCCATTGGCTTGATTTCTCTCTCCCTGACCCCTGACGTATATCCTTTCACTGCCGAGCTTGCATGTTTGAAATTTTTATTCACTTTTCAATGGAGCGAGCGACCACACAACATTCCATCCAACAGCTAGTCAATATTCACCAAAACCTAGGGTCAAGGTCAGTTGAGGCAAAGGGATAATAATTTGAGGTGAGACTCCTGGCGTTGAGTTTTGCTAAACTGGATCAATCATCAAAGATTTAGCCTGTTGATTGATGCCAGCGCTACAATCGCCTTCCCAACTTGGAACAAGTCCCTGCCAGGAGCCCTTCGCATAGAGGATCTGGGTCAGCGCAGGCTTGGAGGGCCGAAGGGCTTGTTCTTGATGCTGTAATTTTCTTTGTTCCTTGTTTTTTTTTAATGAGGTAGCCGAGTTGTTGACCAATGCTTCCGTTATTTGAAAAGGTGCTCATAACCATGGTTCGCTTTGTCCTAGGTCTGTGCAGCTGAATGGACGACCGCTACTAATGGTAGACGATGAAACCTTTCCCGAACTAAGACCACGAACACTCCGCGCTGGAAGAATTGTGGTGGTTCCTCCTCTCTCCATCGGATTCTATGTGGTGAAGAATGCCAACGCCCCATCTTGCAAATTCCGATAGCCAAGATGCCCAGACACCAACTACCTGCCACCTGGTCTTGAGCATTCATGTAAAACAGAAACAGCTGGCCATTTCCGTTCCTGTCTGAAACCCCTCTGACAACAGGGCCTCAAAAACCCCTGACAGGTCAAAATGTGATATCCCTCTCCCACACCCCTCCTTGCCTCCACCCCCACCTCGCTCCATGACCCCAGTCTTGTTTGACACCTTGTTATCTGCTTCAGGTAGCAGCTCAGATGCTGCAGCAGTTGTAATCGTCTTCAATGAATGACCTTTCCTTCAAATAAAACAGCACCATCCTCCAGCATGTTTAGTGCTCCGACAACACGTAAAACCCATCTGAATAGCAGAGTTATTTTTCTAGTCAGATAAGGTAAATCAGACTCAGAATATTCTTGGCAGCCTCTTCAAAACATACAATTAGTCACTTTTCTATTGTCAGTCTGTTCTGTGGAAGCGGAAGAGAATGCGTTTGCAAACTAACCTTTTCCTCAGCTTCCCCGATGTTCCAGTGGGTTAGTTTGCACTTTTTTCATCTGTAACTGGGCTGCCTTTGCCTGGATCACTCCCAGTTTATCTGTGCTGATTTAGCTCATCGTCCACTCATCTGCTGCTAGGCAGCTACTCCGACCAGTCGCAGTGCCCCTTAGTTTGGAAGGTGTGGGGGTCAGAGGAGAGAGCAGTGTTGAGCAAATCAGCCACGTTACCCATATCCATTAGCATTGCTGGAGAGTTACGCGCATCAGTGACAACTGATTCAGGCATGTTCACAATGTCATCCACGGTCCATACCATCTGGGTGAAGTGGGTGACGAGTTATTGAGGTGTCCCCTTCATGAGTTAGATATCATTGCCTGGAAAAGCACGGACGTCACATGACAGCAGATGATGGTCCAACAGGTTCATTTGAAATCCAAGCTTTCAGAGCCTGGCGAAGGATCAGCGCACCGAAAGCTTGTGATTTCAAATAAACTTGTTGCACTATAACCTGTGTGACTGCTGGCCTTGTCCACCCCAGTCCGACACTGGCACCTCCATATTATAGAAAAGCAAAGAGAGAATCGCCAGTGATAAGAAACCCAACTAAGCAATGTGCCTCTCTCATTCGTAACCTCTGTATCGTCTGCTGGAGGCTGTTTGTGGTACGGGATTATTCTCATTGCATTGAGCATTGGCACAAGTTCCAAATAAGTATCCAATTGCTGTTTTCTTCTTTTCTTCTGGATGTCGCTGAATGATACAATCACAGAAAAGGCCCATTGTGTGCCTGTCTGGTTGTGGATACAGCCCGACCAGTGAGTCTCACTGACCTGCGCTTTCCCCATAGCCTGACAATTCTTCCTTTTCTTTCTGTGAAGTGTTTGTACAGTTCAAAGTAGAACAGCCATTGAGAATTCCACCCCCATCACTCTCCTGTATTGGTCTGTCCTTGTGGTAAAATAAACTTCATTCCCATAGAACACCCCTACATTGAAAGATTCCACCAAACAAGCAGAATCTCGATACATTGCCTGTGAATTTATCAATTCGAAAGGCAATCTCCATTCTTTAGTGGGGGGTGCGGGGGAAAATACTTAAGTAGCTTTCACCCCTTCTATTTTGAAAACGAATTCTGTACCCTTGCATCCATGAGGTGGTTACTGTAAGGAATGTGCCTCCTGTGGTGAATTTGAAAACTACATTAGTTAAAGAATTTGCATAGACCCACAAAGGAATCTGTGACTGAACTTTCGAGAGAGGTAAGTTGCGACACAAATGGCTCAGGAGAGACACAAGTCTAGACCAAAAACAGTGGGAGGAGCTGCAAAGGCTGGAGTTACTTTTCCAATTCCTTTTTGAAGTGAATAACTCATTCACAGAATGTTTATGGCGAGATTGCTGTGGCAGTCTGTCCATCCCATGGCATCCCCCTTCCTTTCATCCCATACCATCTCCCATTCCACGTCTCCCATGCCTTCCACCAGCTCCCCCATCCACAATACACATGCGACTGAATCCTTACTGGAAATGAGGAACCATCTAGTATTAATGGACAGTTCCAAACAAAAGATGGATCAGTGAAGGGTCAACTGATTCCTCAATAGTCCCTTTGGTAGAGAAACCTAATCAACTGAAGGACAGAAAGTGATGGATATACCTGATAAAACTGTTCATCGACAGGATGAAACATTAGAACTCGTCTCATCCCAATCTTTATGAATCTATATAAGCTCCACAGTTGATAGTCCAGTGCACCATATCCCACAAATGTCTACCCATTAGCCCCATTACCTTGCCTTGTATTCCTTTGCATTTTAACATTATGCATTAGTGACACACAGCTAACCACATAAAATGTCATGTTAAATTGTCCAACAGTACTATGTAATTAGCAGTACCAGAAACAGAAGATATTAACAACACTTAATATATTTGATGTCTCGCTTATGAAAGTATTTACTAAGATGTTCATATATCTTTGAAAGATGAAGAAGCATCATAAGATTATAACTCATATCCTTGCCTTATCCAGGATTTTTTTAGCACTATACCATATAGCATGTTCTCTGAACTTTTCTGGCTATTTTTATTTTGTCTTAAAGGTGCTGAAGTTCTATTAAATTATGCGAATCTTTTTTAAATAAAGACTAAACATTAAGTCTTTGGAGTGTTGAAATATCCTTTGATTCCGCTTTAGAGAGGTAATGTCCTCATTAGCATCTCACTCATCATTACACACCAAGTTCTGCTTCAGATGTTCCTTGCACAACTTCCTGGTTAAGAATCTCATCTTGTTCTAAGAGGAAGCGAAACAGTTCACAGCATCCAAAACTGTTTAGGAGTTGGTCTTCAGGTGTTGGCATCCAGCTCTCTAACTCGAAATCCATGCTGGATGTGAAGAAGGAATAGGATCAGTCCCAAATTGTCTTTCTGTTGGCTTAGTTCTGTGTCTTTACTATACTGTTCCATTTCTAGGCACATTCATTGGACTGTCAATGAGTCGGGGGTTCAGAACTAGAGGGCATAGGTTTAGGGTGAGAGGGGAAAGATATAAAAGAGACCTGAGGGGCAACGTTTTCACGCAGAGGGTGGTACTTGTATGGAATGAGCTGCCAGAGGAAGTAGTGGAGGCTAGTACAATTGCAACATTTAAAAGGCATTTGGATGGGTATATGAATAGGAAGGGTTTGGAGGGATATGGGCTGGGTGCTGGCAGGTGGGACTAGATTGGGTTGGATATCTGGTCAGCATGGATGGGTTGGACCGAAGGGTCTGTTTCCGTGCTGTACACCTGTATAACTCTATGACTCTAAGAAACAAAAACAGAAGTTACCAGAAAAGCTCAGCAGGTCAGGCAGCACCTGTGAGAGAAATCAGAATTAACGGTCAACAGACGCAAAATGCCTGAGACAGAGATGTTGTCCAGGGAACGGGGTGGCACGTTGAAGTGACGGGCAACTGGAAGCTCAGGGTCTTTTTTCGTGGATAGGTCGCAAATATCTGCTCGCAGAGGCCCGGACAATTCCTGTTCATCCCCTCTCCCCTAGCCCCATTTCCTTCCACATCAAATGCATACACTGGGCGGGGGGCAGCTTACCCTGTGCATTATGCTTTCCAAAGTTTTCAGGAGAGCTTAACACAAATGAGAACTGGTGAGTACTCAAGAAAGGCCAAGGAACTTACCAGAAACAGGGTCTGGAATCCTGGAGGGGATTGATGATCTTTCTGCTGCCTTATCTCCAATGGAAGGTGCCTGCTGTCCTTCAGCACAGTAAAGGCACAGATAGACATTAAAGGCATGATTGGGGCCTAGTACATCTTCTGACAACTCTGTGCCTGACATCTCAATCATGTCTTAAAACCCTCCCACCTCACTTTAGAGATAGGAACCATTTTCCCAGAGTTTGATCTGCTTAGTCCTCAGATCCTATTGACTTTGGTAACTCAAGATTGTCATTCAGCCCCACCTACCTGATCCTTTTCCAGCTTAATTTATTCATTCATGGGCCATGGACGTCATTGGCTGGGGCCCAGCATTTATTGCCCATCCCTAGATGCCCCTTGAGAAGGTGGTCCTTCTCAAATTGTTGCAGTCTGTGTGCTGTAGGATGATCCACAGTGCCCTCAGGGTGGGAATTCCAGGATTTTGACCCAGCGACACTGAAGGAACAGTGACACCTTTCTAAGTCACGATGATGAGTGACTTGGAGCGGAATTTGCAGGTGATGGTGTTCCATATATCTGCTACCCTTGTCCTTCTAGATTTATGGTCATTGGTTTGGAAGGTGCTGCCTAAGGATCTTTGGTGAATTTCTGCAGTGCATCTTGTAATGGTACATACTGGTGCTACTGAGCGTCAGTGGTGGAGGGTGTGAATATTTGACGGGAGCTGCACCCATCCAGTTTATTAGAGACCATTCAACTATTTTACAAAACGAATGCAAATCGACAAAGGGGAATTCGAGCTGCAGATTAAATTCAATCACAAAAACATATTTGAAACAGGGCAATCTACTTCAGTGCTCAGAGAGAAACAACACAACACCTGGACTCAATACAAGACCCGTAAAACAGCAGAAAGGTCTGAATGGGAGCAAACACATTAGACAAGATTTTCTCAGGGCGGCCCCAAACAAGTGTTTCGGTGACGTCCATCTTTGAGACGTTTAAAATATTAAAACCTAATCAGATTGCATGCCTGGGACGTGAGTGTCACTGGCTGGACCTGCATTTATTGCCCACCTGTAAATGCCCAGAGGGCAGTTAATAAAATAGAATAGAAAATTACAGTGTGGAAACAGGCCATTAGGCCCAGCAAGTCCACACCAACACTCCAAAGAGTAACCCACCTAGACCCATTCCCTTGTATTTACTCCTGACTGATGCACCTAACTTTCACATCCCTGAACACTATGGACAATTTAGCATGGCCAATCCACCTAACTTACACATCCCTGGACACTATGGACAATTTAGCATGGCCAACCCACCTAACTTACACATCCCTGAACACTATGGACAATTTAGCATGGCCAACCCACCTAACGTACACATCCCTGAACACTATGGACAATTTAGCATGGCCAACCCACCTAACTTACACATCCCTGAACACTATGGACAATTTAGCATGGCCAACCCACCTAACTTACACATCCCTGAACACTATGGACAATTTAGCATGGCCAACCCACCTAACTTACACATCCCTGGACACTATGGACAATTTAGCATGGCCAACCCACCTAACTTACACATCCCTGGACACTATGGACAATTTAGCATGGCCAACCCACCTAACTTACACATCCCTGAACACTATGGACAATTTAGCATGGCCAACCCACCTAACCTACACATCCCTGAACACTATGGACAATTTAGCATGGCCAATCCACCTAACCTACACATCCCTGAACACTATGGACAATTTAGCATGGCCAACCCACCTAACTTACACATCCCTGAACACTATGGACAATTTAGCATGGCCAACCCACCTAACTTACACATCCCTGAACATTATGGACAATTTAGCCTGGCCAATCCACCTAACCAGCACATCTTTGACTGTGGGAGGAAACTGGAGCAAACCCACGCAGACATTGGGAGAATGTGCAAGCTTCACACAGACAATCACCTAAGGCTGGAATTGAACCTGCGTTCCCTGGCACTATGAGGCAGCAGTGCTAACCACTGAACCACCATGCCACCCCAATCCCATTGGGTTTGGAGTCACATGTAGGCCAGACCAAGTAAGGGCAACAGTTTCCCTCCCTAAAGGGTATTGGTGATCCGGATGGGTTTGTCAACAACTGATAATAGTCGCACGCTCATTATTAAACACGAAGCTGAAGAATTTTGTTTGAGTTGGAACTCAAACCTAGGTCCCCCCTTGTCAGATCCACACCCCCCAGCAACCAACCTCCACTCCCGCCACCTTCCCCTGCAACCGCAAAAAATGCAAAACTTGCACCCACACCTCCCCCCTCACTTCCCTCCAAGGCCCCAAGGGATCCTTCAATATCCATCAGAAATTCACCTGCACCTCCACACACATCATTTACTGCATCCGCTGCACCCGATGTGGCCTCCTATACATTGGGGAGACAGGCCGCCTACTTGCGGAACCTCTGGGACACCCGCACCAACCAACCCAATCGCCCTATGGCTGAATACTTTAATTCCCCCTCCCACTCCGCCAAGGACATGCAGGTCCTTGGCCTCCTCCATCACCAGACCATGGCAACACGACGCCTGGAGGAAGAGCGACTCATCTTCCGCCTAGGAACCCTCCAACCACAAGGGATGAATGCAGATTTCTCCAGCTTCCTCATTTCCCCTCCCCCCACCTTTTCTCAGTCCCAACCCTCAGACTCAGCAGCGCCTTCTTGACCTGCAATCTTCTTCCCGACCTCTCCGCCCCCACCCCCTCTCCGGCCTATCACCCACACCTTAACCTCCTTCCACCTATCGCATTCCCAACACTCCTCCCCCAAGTTCCTCCTCCCTACCTTTTATCTTAGCCTGCTTGGCACACCATCCTCATTCTTGAAGAAGGGCTTATGCCCGAAACGTCGATTCTCCTTCTCCTTTGATGCTGCCTGACCTGCTGCGCTTTTCCAGCCACACATTTTTAAGCTCCGAAGATTAATAGTCTAGCGATAAAGCCACTAGGCCATTCCCAATGCAATTGCAGGACAGTTAGATGCAGAGATGTTGGTACTCTAGCCCTGAGAAGACCATCCCCTACAAACCATCTCATTGCATTTACACCTTATTGTATCTACACCAGTGTTTTTCAAATTATTTTGTCTGCGGATTATTTACAGTATATGCAACAAAAGATGACACCATTAGAGGCCATCCAGAGAAGGTTAAGTAAGTTGATGCACTATATGGAGGACTGTCTTTTGAGGAGAGGCTGAGTAGGTTGGGCCTATACTCATTGAGATTTTGAAAAAATGAGAGGAGACTTTATTGAAACATTCAAGACTCTGAGGCTGTCTTACATGTTTTTGTTAATTCACATTTCTCATCGTTCTTTAATAAATCCATCAGGGGAGCAAATGTCCAATAAAATCCATTCATGCTGATAAACTGCACCATTTTGTGTTTCGTCTGAGGCAGAGGAAAATCCAAGATGCCCCTTGCTTTCGCTTCTCTTGTCTCATCTGAAAATGTGGCCCAAATAAGCCTCGTTTACTTTGGAAAACTCACTCTTAAAATGATGGCGGTACACCGCTGGTCACAGGTCTCCAGTCCGAAAAACATCATGATCTGTATAATCTCCATACCTATCGAACCGTGAGACCTCCACTGAGAGGTGACAAACCAAATAATAATGAGGCCAACGTGGGATAAAAATCTTGAATGTTCCTCCCTGATTCCCTGATGCCCCTGAAACGAGTTGAAGTGATTACTGTAGCCTTGTTAACTTGCACGAGGTGATCTTCACCCCAGGCAGATGTTATATTTCTTCACACAAATTGCTACATCCCCACTCTCTCATTGAGGAGAGATGACTGGTGTTGAGTTTAATCTGACGGTCACCACATTTAAGGCAGACGGGGGAAAGGGTAAGAATGCAGGACCTCAGCAAGTCCAGGGATTTGCCATCTGCCATCCAAACCAACCCACTCCCAACTCAGCAACGGCACACAATGCATCGGTTTAACAGGAGACCTCAACCAACAGGTTTATTCCAAGTATTCAACAGAAGTCAACATTGCTAACAGCAACAAAAACAGAAATTGCTGGAAAAGCTCAGCAGGTCAGGCAGCATCTGCGGAGAGAAATCAGAGTTAACGTTTCAGGTCAAAGTTCACAGGGTCACTCAACCAAAAACGTTAACTCAGATTTCTCTCTGCAGATGCTGCCAGACCTGCTGAGCTTTTCCAGCAATTTCTGTTTTTGTTTCGGATTTACAGCATCTGTAGTTCTCTCGGTTTTTGGCAACATAGCCTTCTGATCACATGGTGCTTTATATAGTGCCTCTACAATGATACGTGTACACAATTAGAATATTTTCTGAAAGTGATATCAGAAGGAACACATTCCTCATACATTTCCTTTTGAACTGACTGTGCAACATTAAGGCTCAATTTTCACTTTCTCCTGAATCCCAGGCACACAGTGCAATATGCTCCCACTGCAACCTGACCTGTGATCGTTTGCTTATTAACTGCATGGGTTGTAGCACCTTTGAATTAAACAACATTACATAGTGTCCTGTCCCTGCCTTCACATATTCACTCCAGCCAGAGGCTTTGTCTACAGCTGCAGGTAACAAAACAGTTGGAAGCTACTGTGCAAGTTGTACAGGAGTTGGGAGGTCATGTTGCGGCTGTACAGGTCATTGGTTAGGCCACTGTTGGAATATTGCATGCAATTCTGGTCTCCTTCCTTTCAGAAAGATGTTGTGAAACTTGAAAGGGTTTAGAAAAGATCTACAAGGATGTCGCCAGGGTTGGAGGATTTGAGCTATAGGGAAAGGTTGAATAGGTGGGGCTGTTTTCCCTGGAGTATCGGAGGCTGAGGGGGTGACCTTATAGAGGTTTACAAAATCATGAGGGGCATGGATAGGATAAATAGATGAAAGTCTTTTCCCTGGGGTTGGTGAGTCCAGAACTAAAGGTCTAGAGTGAGAGGGGAAAGATGTAAAAGAGACCTAAGGGGCAACGTTTTCACGCAGAGGGTAGTACGTGTGTAGAATGAGCTGCTAGAGGATGTGGTGGAGGCTGGTACAATTGCAACATTTAAAAGGCATCTGGATGGGTATATGAATAGGAAGGGTTTAGTGGGATATGGGCCGGGTGCTGGCAGATGGGGCTAGATTGAGTTGGGATATCTGGTCGGCATGGACAGGTTGGACCGAAAGTTCTGTTTCCGTGCTGTACATCTCTATAACTCTATGACTCTAAATTGAGGTTCCCAGCCAGATTTGATTAGATTCCCTACAGTGTGAAAACAGGCCCTTTGGCCCAACAAGTCCACACCGACCCTCCGAAGAGTAACCCACCCAGACAAATTTCCCTCTGACTAACGCAACTAACATTATGGGGATTTAACATGGCCAATTCACCTGACCTGGATCCTTGAGAAAATAGGAGGTCGATGTTTGAGCATTTCAGGTATAGAAGTTGCTCCATACTAGACAAATCACAGTGAGAATAACGTCAAACTTTGCCAGATTTCTGTTCCATTTACGAATAACCAAAGTGCTGATTTGAGAGAATCCTGACAGGCTACTCTCTGAAAGACCCCAATGTCATCGTCTTAAAATAAAGTGAATACAAGTGACACTGCGCACAATCTCAGAAGGTCTCAAGGTATTTTCCAGTCAATAACATACTTGTGAGATGGTAGCCATTGCTGTGATGTAGGAAACGCCGCAGCTAATTCTCACATAGGTGCTTCATAACAGATCTTATGAAATCATGAGATTAGCAAAGGTGGGAGTGTTCCTACATGAAAACCAAGGGAGAGGACTAAACCATGGAGAATCATGGTGGCTCAAGGGGTAACACTGCTGCCTCACAGCGCCAGGGACCCGGGTTTCATTCCAGCCTCGGGTGACTGAGTGGACTTGGCACATTCTCTCAGTGCCTGTGTGGGTTTCATTCCACAGTCCAAAGGTGTGCAGGCTAAATTGAATGGCCAGGCTAAATTGGCCCATAGTGTCCAGGGATGCGCAGTCTAGGTGGGTTAGCCATGGGAAATGTCGGGTTATAACGTAGGGGGCTGGGTCTGGGTTAGATGCTCTTCAGAGGGTGAGTGTAGACTTGATGGGCCAAAGGGCTTGCTTCCACACTGTAGGGATTCTCTGAACCACGGTGCTGTGAAATCATGTTGCTGATCACAAAAGGAAAGCCCGCAATCATTGTATATTGGAGTTCACAGAGATCTGAAAGTGTTAATATTGGCTGATGTTTAATAAGTAGCACCCATTGTAGGTGGGCTTGGGGGAAGATAAACATATGGCTGGGTTCTGCCAACAGTCGCTGTGTAGAGTCTATTTTTATAACCTATAAATAGGCACGAGTTGCAATAAACCATGTCTTGTGTGCTCATCAATTTGAGAAGCTACCTTTAGTGGGTTCAGTGGATCACTTAACCCACCCTGAAGAACTGACACACTTGGAAGATGTCCACACCTGTGGATATTTAAGGTTTAAGTGCATCCAGACAGAGCAGCAGTCACCTGCGCATGAGGAGCTTGCTGCATAATGCCAGGGCATGGCAGGATACTGAGGCACTGCCAGCAACCGACATTGATCAAAATTGATCAAGGAAGGTTATGCAATACTCTCCTCTTACCTGGATAAGTGCAGCTCCAACAGCACTCAAGAAGCTTGACACCATCCAGGACAAAGCAGCCCACTCGACTGGTTCACATCCACTCCCTTCACCACCGACACTCAGTGGCAGCAGTGCGCACCATCTACAAGATACACTGCAGAAATTCACCACAGATCCTCAGACCTTCCAAACCTACAGCTGGTTCCATCTAGAAGGACAAGGGATGGGAACACCAAACCCTGCAACTTCCCCCTCCAAACCACTCACTATCCTGACTAGGAAATCTATCGCTGTTTCTTCACTGTCACTGAGTCAAAATCCTGGAATTCCCTCCCTAATGGCATCGTGGGTCAACCCACAGGTATTGGGGCTGCAGTGGTTAAAGGAGGCAGCTCACCCCCACTTTCCCACCAGCAACACCCATTTCCCACGAGTGATTAAAAACAAAGACTTTCATCCTGGATTTTGCTTCCATGTTAAATCCTGAACTGGGACATTTCCCAGCACTGCAAACCCAAACTGGAGAAAACAGCCTGGAATTGGAATTTTCATTTGGATGGTTGGATTTCCCAGGAGCCGAACTGTGCAAAATCCTGGTAGAAGAGCAGGCAAGCTGTGGGGATAGCCTCTGTTGTTGCATAAACTCTGTTAAATGTTTTTTTAAAAAAAGCAATAAAACAATAAAAAAAAAGCCCTGGTTTAATCTGAACATGTGGTTCCTATGCACCATAATCACATGAGTGGAGGCAGTTGCTAATTTATGCAGACAGCTGGATTTGCAAAATGCATTTGTGTAAATCTTGACCCAAGCATGAACATCCCCCACGCCCTGTTCCTACCCCATAAAAATATTAGATGCTATCTTCAGGGGTAGGGCTTTCAGCTTCCAGGCTCATCAACAACAGAAAAGCTCACTGTTGTTGCAAAATTCCAAATGCAAGGCATTTCGAAACAGTCTCTTTAGCCAATCAGTTAGAAATTAGGCAGTTTCTGGCTTTCAGAGGATATCAATACACATGCCAACCAAAATAATGCATTCAAAATTAACTACTTTATCTGCTACAGGTTCCAAGTTAGGACACAAAGAGTAAAACTGATGAAGATCAAAATCTGATGACGTCCTCAAGCTCTGCTAGCCATCTACCTCATAGCTTATCCATCCATTCTCCAATAATGGGAGATCCCATTTGTCAGTGAAATGTTGAGAAATGTTGCAGATGAGAAATTGATTTCTGGTGAACTGCAGAGCGTGAGGAGGTTGATCAAGACATCAAACCTGGCAACTTTGGATGGAGGAAGAAGCTGTGTTGTCTGCTGGCTGCACGGTAACTGAATAGTAATCCCAGCGGTGGTCCTGCCATCAAACAAAGACGTGAGCAGAAGATTGGACTGGAGCTCTGTAATAAAACAGAGAACTGTGGGATGCTGGAAATCTGAAACAAAAAAATGGAAACCACTGGAGAAACTCAACAGGTCTAGCAGCATCCTTGGAGAGAAAGCTGAGTTAACGTTGGGGGTTGTGTAAAGAAGGGTCACTGGTTTCAAAATATTCACTCTGCTTTCTCTCCACAGATGTTGCCAGACCTGCTAAGTTTCTCCAGCAATTTCTGTTACTCCTTTTGCACTAAGGTTGCACCTGACCTTTCCTGAGATGTCCTGAAAATGCCTGGATTGGTAATGGAGTCCACCTGTGTGTGTTAGGGTTCACGGTGATGTGGGACTGCACATTCAAATGCTAAGAATCTGTATAGGTGTGTTAAAAGTACAAAGAGTTTGTACAAAAATGAATGTATATGTGGGAAAGTATGTGTTTTAATTCATCCTTGAAATCACAGGGTGAGTTAATAATTACTAACAGAAATAAAATGCATCATTTTTCACCCCAACATTCTATTAGCAATGTATAAAACTCAATGGAATAGAATGACTAGCAACATTTCCCAGTCCTAATGCAGATGGTGTCGGCATCTCACAGTCACACTGTTGAACAGCGCAGAGCCATTGTCTTGTCAAAACAATAACCTCAGGGTTTCTTGACACAAAACACTGGTGAACGTTTGGATTGCTAAACTATGCAACGTTTCACTGTATCCAGTTCCAGTATAATGTCTGCAAAGTGTTCACTTGTAACAGCCGATTCAACAGGGTGAAAGCAAAGGGTGAACTTGCATTTACGCAGCGCCTTTCATGACCTCAGAATGTTCCAAAGTAGTTTTTTTGGTTTTGTAAGCGGTTGAGATATTAATATTGGAGTAGGTGAGGACTGCAGGTGATGGAGATCAGAGCCAAGAGTGTGTTGCTGGAAAAGCACAGCCGGTCAGGCAGCATCCGAGGAGCAGGAGAATCGATGTTTCAGGCAACAGCCCTTCATCAGGAATGAGGCTTCTGAGCCAAGGGGATGGTGAGATAAATGACAGGGGGTTTGGGGCTGGGGGAGGGTAGCTGAGAGTGCGATAGGTGGATGGAGGTGGGACTGAGGGTGATCCTTCAGAGAGGAGGGTGGAGCAGATAGATGGGAAGGAAGGTCTCAATATTGGCCAAGTCACCAGGGAAAGCTTATTTGCTGTGCCTTTGAATAGAACCGTCAAATCTTATATCTCCACATTAGAAGGAAGATGGAACCTTGGTTTAATGTCTTATCTGAAAGAGGACACTTCAGTATTGCACTGGAGAGTTCACCAGGAATTTAATGTTTAAGTCTCTGAAGTGGCACTTCGGACAGCCTGATCCTCAGCTGAATTCATTACCCACTGAGCGTGTGCACGAAATTGTTGATATTTTCCAATCACCCTGTTCAGAGATGTTATTACACACCTCTGGAGCAGGTAGGAATTGATTTTGAACCTTTGGAGAGAGAGTGCCTGGATGTTGCCTGATCTCAAGGGCATTGGCTATAAGGGAAGGTTAAAAAGACTAGGATTGTTTTCACTGGGAAGACGGCAACTGAGAGGAGACCTGATAGAGGTCGACAAAATCATGAGGAGCACAGATAGAGTGGCTAGTCCGAGGCCTTTTTACCCAGGGTTGAAGTTTCAATTACAAGGGGGCACGAGTTCAAGGTGAGAGGGGGTAAGTTGAAGGGAGATGTGTGAGGGAAGTTTTTCACACACAGAGTGGGAGGGGCCTGGACCGCACTACCAGAGGAGGTGGTGGGAGCAGGGATGTTGGAGACATTTAAGAGGCATCTGGATGGTTATGTGAATAGGGAGGGAATAGAGGGATAGGGACTGAATAATGGCAGAAGGTTTGTCTTTTAGTTTAGTGAGGGCATGATGATCAGCACTGGCTTGGAGGGCTGTTCCTGTGCTGTACTTCTCTTTTGTTCTCTGTTCTTCTGGTCCAGAGGTAGAAACACTACCACTGCACCATTAGATCCCTTCCAAGATGCTGTATCGATACAGGCTCTTTCTTTCTTTAACTTTGGACAGACGCACTGCCAGGGTGTCTAGAACACATCAATTCTTTTCCATTCAATTCTAGATCCTTCAACTACAATCGTGCTCCAAAGCAGGCGTTTAGCCACCTCTTTTGAAGATATTAATCAACGGAATATTTAACTTCTTGTGTTGTTAATCTGTTCCACATATTCACTAATCAGTGGAAAGCGAATGTCTTCACTTCGCCAGAGGCTGGTTTAATTTTCAACCTTTTCTCGCTTCTCCAGCCAAATCCAATTTAATCAGCCGTCTCAAATCTCTGGCTCTCACCACACGGAACACCTGGATCAATGCTTCCCGCAAGGTTTTCCTTCTCCCAGTGAAAATAAATTCAGCTCCGCCAGTCAATTAACAAAGAAGTAAACTGTTGTGTCTCTTGTGGAAGCAGTTGGAATAGTGTAGATGTCACATTGCTTTGTGTATGGAAATTGTAGACATTTGAGGGTCACTTGTGTAAAGTTCCTTGTCGTGTAGGGCCATGAGATGTGGTTCCTGCCTTGTCACTTGCTCAGGAAGGTTTATACCTTTTATTATGAGTCTGGTGGATAACAAATCTCTTGGCACAAAGAGTCAGTTTTTCATCAGTTTGGACAAGTAGGATCCACTCACTGTCACTATTGGCACCTTGAGGTGCAAGAATATGAGGAGGGTTTGAAAGTGGTATAGCAGTTTTCAATAAAATTGACCATGTTCTGGTCAAGGTCTTGAAACTTCTTTTATTCTGTGTGCACGGTATGTTGGTGTTGCTGGCTGGACCCATCCTGAATTGCCCCTTGAGCTGAGGGGGCTGGCTAAGAGTCAGCCATATTGCTGCGGGTCAGGGGTCACGTGTGAGTCTCGTAAGCTGTCAGTCACAAACAGCGTGAGCTAGCAAAGCAGATACGTCAACTATTCAGAATCTAATTCAGCATTCTTGTTGTGTTTGAGCCCAAATTACATTTCCAACGATGTCTTCACAACGTCAGCAAGATTGCTTCCTTCCAACTCCAAGACTCTGATACTCCTTCAACTCACCTGCTGATGCAAGGCTTTTGTTCTCCCCAGATATGACAAACCCTTGCATGCACTTCAGTGATCTCATCCAGCAGGAACGCTGCTTCCTGAATATTCTATGATTCAATGTTAACCCGCTCCAAATCCCAGTCACCCATCACCCTATGCTTGCTGATCATAAAGTTCCTATAGTGTGGAAGCAGGCCATTCAGCTCATCAAGTCCACACTGACCCTCCAAAGAGCATGCCACCCAGACCCACTCCCCCATCCCTGTAACCCCGCATTTCCCATGGGTAACCCACCTAAACTGCATATCCTGAACACTATAGGTTAATGGAGAAAGTGAGGTCTGCAGATGCTGGAGATCAAAGTTGAAACTTTATTGCTGGAACAGCACAGCAGGTCAGGCAGCATCCAGGGAACAGGAGATTCGACGTTTCGGGCACAGGCCCTTCTTCAGGAATGAGCAGAGAGTGTTCAGCAGGAGAAGATAAAAGGTAGGGAGGAGGGACTTGGAGGAGGGGCGTTGGAAATGTGATAGGTGGAAAGAGGTCAAGGTGAGGGTGATAGGTCGGAGTAGGATGGAGGCGGAGAGGTCAAGAAGAAGACTGCAGGTCAGGAAGGCGGTGCCGGGCTGGAGGGATCCGGCTGAGACAAGGTGGGGGGAGGGGGGATGAAGAAACTGGTGAAGTCCAAGTTCATCCCCTGCGGTTGGAGGGTTCCCAGTCGGAAGATAAGACGCTCCTCCTCCGACCGTCGGGTTGTTGTGGTTTGGCGGTGGATGAGTCCAATGACCTGCATATCCTCGGTGGAGTGGGAGGGGGAGTTGAAATGCTGTGCTACAGGTTGGTTGGGTTGGTTCGTCCGGGTGGCCCAGAGGTGCTCTCTGAATCGCTCCGCAAGTAGGCGGCCTGTCTCCCCAATATAGAGGAGGCCACACCGGCTGCAGCGGATGCAGTAGATGATGTGGGTGGAGGTGCAGGTGAATCTGTGGCGGATATGGAAGTTTCCTTTGGGGCCTTGGAGAGAAGTGAGGGGGGAGGTGTGGGCGCAAGTGTTGCACCTCCTGCGGTTGCAAGGGAAGGTGCCGGGAGTGGAGGTTGGGTCGGTGGGGGGTGTGGATCTGACAAGGGAGTCGCGGAGGGAGTGGTCTCTACGGAAAGCTGATAGGGGAGGGGAGGGAAATATATCCTTGGTGCTGGGGTCTGTTTGGAGGTGGCGGAAGTGACTGTGGATGATGCGCTGTACATGGAGATTGGTGGGGTGGTGGGTGAGGACCAGTGGGGTTCTGTCCTGGTGGCGGTTGGAGGGGCGGGGCTCAAAGGCGGAGGAGCGGGAAGTGGAGGAGATGTGGTGGAGGGCACCGTCGACCACGTCGGGGGGGAAATGGCGGTCCTTGAAGAAGGAGGCCATCTGTGTTGTACGTATTTTGAACTGGTCCTCCTGGGAGCAGAAACGTATTTTGAACTGGTCCTCCTGGGAGCAGATACGTATTTTGAACTGGTCCTCCTGGGAGCAGAGACTCCCAGGAGGACCAGTTCAAAATACGTATCTGCTCCCAGGAGGACCAGTTCAAAATACGTTTCTGCTCCCAGGAGGACCAGTTCAAAATACGTACAACACAGATGGCCTCCTTCTTCAAGGACCGCCATTTCCCCCCCGACGTGGTCGACGGTGCCCTCCACCACATCTCCTCCACTTCCCGCTCCTCCGCCTTTGAGCCCCGCCCCTCCAACCGCCACCAGGACAGAACCCCACTGGTCCTCACCTACCACCCCACCAATCTCCATGTACAGCGCATCATCCACCGTCACTTCCGCCACCTCCAAACAGACCCCAGCACCAAGGATATATTTCCCTCCCCTCCCCTATCAGCTTTCCGTAGAGACCACTCCCTCCGCGACTCCCTTGTCAGATCCACACCCCCCAGCGACCCAACCTCCACTCCCGGCACCTTCCCTTGCAACCGCAGGAGGTGCAACACTTGCGCCCACACCTCCCCCCTCACTTCTCTCCAAGGCCCCAAAGGAAACTTCCATATCCGCCACAGATTCACCTGCACCTCCACCCACATCATCTACTGCATCCGCTGCAGCCGGTGTGGCCTCCTCTATATTGGGGAGACAGGCCGCCTACTTGCGGAGCGATTCAGAGAGCACCTCTGGGCCACCCGGACGAACCAACCCAACCAACCTGTAGCACAGCATTTCAACTCCCCCTCCCACTCCACCGAGGATATGCAGGTCATTGGACTCATCCACCGCCAAACCACAACAACCCGACGGTCGGAGGAGGAGCGTCTTATCTTCCGACTGGGAACCCTCCAACCGCAGGGGATGAACTTGGACTTCACCAGTTTCTTCATCCCCCCTCCCCCCACCTTGTCTCAGCCGGATCCCTCCAGCCCGGCACCGCCTTCCTGACCTGCAGTCTTCTTCTTGACCTCTCCGCCTCCATCCTACTCCGACCTATCACCCTCACCTTGACCTCTTTCCACCTATCACATTTCCAACGCCCCTCCTCCAAGTTCCTCCTCCCTACCTTTTATCTTCTCCTGCTGAACACTCTCTGCTCATTCCTGAAGAAGGGCCTGTGCCCGAAACGTCGAATCTCCTGTTCCCTGGATGCTGCCTGACCTGCTGTGCTGTTCCAGCAATAAAGTTTCACTATAGGTTAATGCTGAGCATGGCCAATCTACCTGCGGGAAGAAACCGGAGAACCCAGAGGAAACCCACACAGACACAGGGGGAATGTGCAAACCTCACACATACAGTCGCTGGAAGGTGAAATTGAACTGGGATTCCTGGCACTGTGAGGCAGCGGTGCTAACCACTGTACCACCATGCCACCTTGTGCTGCCTCTGATATTCACTGATTCTCCATTCAACAATTCAATTTCACAACCTTCATAATTGTTTCCAAATTCATCCATAGCCTTATCTCTCCATGTCGAATGGACTGTTTTCCAATTCTGTGTGGTTTTGAGATCTCTGTTCTCTTCCAAATTTGCCCTCCTGCAAACTTTAGGGTTTTAATCGGTCCATGGTCCTAAAATTCTAAAAGCCCCTCCCCAAACCAGCTCTACCTCTCTCTCTAATTTCACAACGACCCTCAAAGCCTACCAACTTCTCTTTTTTCATCTTGGTGCACACGCCTCCTGTGGTTCAGGGTCATAATTGGAATCTTTTTATTGATATTATTTTGGGGTGTTTTACCATGTGACGTGTGCAAGATAGCTACATGCTGTTATTGCATGTTGAATGATGGAAAGGTTTGAGGAAGGAATAGTTCATCTTATTTTCCGAGGTTTCTTATGATATGATCTAAAATAATAATAATACCGAGATAATCTTGCAATTGGCTAGTGCAGATTAGAAGATTGAAGGAATTTAACTGCATGATTCTCAAGACAGACCACTTATTAAATTTCAAATTTATTCAATTACAATTTAGGGCGGCACGGTGGCACAGTGTTTAGCACTGCTGCCTCACAGCACCAGAGACCTGGGTTCAATTTCCGACTCAGGCGACTGACTGTCTGGAGTTTGCACGTTCTCCCCGTGTCTGGGATTCCTCTGGGTGCTCCGGTTTCCTCCCACCGTCCAAAGATGAGCAGGTCAGGTGAATTGGCCATGCTAAATTGCCCGTAGTGTTAGGTAAAGGGGTAAATGTAGGGGAATGGGTGGGTTGCGCTTCGGCGGGTCGGTGTGGACTTGTTGGGCCGAAGGGCCTATTTCCACACTGTAAGTAATCTAATCTAATCTAATCTAATGAATGCAAAATGACTGAAGTGTTTGAGTTTGCTGAGACAGGTTTTATAGATCAGGGTCTGTGTTCAGAAACCTTTGAGTTAGTACTTTATGGGCTTGTTTTCAAACCTTGCGATCAGGGTAGCTTTATGCTCAACTCTTAATAAAGCAAAATAATTAAGATTTTTGCTTTCTTTGAGGATGGATACTTGGAAGTGAAGAGATCTTACAACACCTGCCTTTTATCAGATTGATCCTCAGTTTTTTCTGAGAGAAGACAGTCCAGGTTTATTTGATTGTCTGTATCAGCTGTAATTCCTCAGCTCTGGAATCATCCCTGTATTTTCTCCAGTACCTCTAGAACCTTTAACTTGCCTGGAGAACAGAAGTGGACACTCCACATGTGTTCAATGTCAAAGTCTAGCTTTCTGTGAATGAGAACAATAACCATTCCCTACACGGAAACAAAGTCGAAAAGGAACTAACTTGTCAATGGGGGTGGGCAGGATGCAAGAATGGACACAAAACCATTTTATTATCTTCCTCTATCACCTGTTGCCTTTTGGTGGAATACAAAACTGGGGCCCAGTTTAGAAATAAGGGGCCACCCATTTATCAGTAAGAGATATCGAGATTTCTTCTTTTGGAACATCTGAAGTCTTTGGAATTCTCTTCCCCAGACAGCAGAGGGGGTTGGGTCACTGATTATATTCAAGGCTCACTTTCATAGGTTTTTGACTAACAAGGAAATCAAGGGTTATGAAGGGACAGGTGGGAAAATGGAGTTAAGTCACCATAGTCCCCAAGGACTGCTCTCCCATTAGAGAGAGATGACTGGTGATGGCTTAACCCAAGGGTCAGCACACCTCAGTTAAGGGAAGAGGTTGAGAAGGAGGGACCTTAAATGGTAACCTCAGCTGATATGGGAACTGAACCTGGGTGGTTGATATCTCTCAGCATTGCAGACCAGCTGACCAGGCAACTGAACTAACCGACTACCAAGAAAACACTAGAGATAATATTTACTTTTACCATTTCTTCTTGCCTTATGACAGAGTAAATCACTATTTCTTTGATCTGACTCTCCTGTTCAATATGTCTGTGAGAAGGAGGGACAATGAAGGACCTTTATCAGAGAATAAATGCTAAATGATGTTGTAACGTGACTGAGTTATATAGCCCTTCAATTCTAGAAGCCTATAATTCCATAACCCCATAACTGTATTAGCCTTTAACTCCATAACCCTATAACTGTATAAGCCTATAAGTCCAAAACCTTACAACTGTATGAGCCTGTAAGCCTATAACTCTGTAACCCTCTAACCCCCTGGGTGGTGTGGTGGCTCAGTGGTTAGCACTGCAGCCTCACAGCACCAAGGACCCAGGTTTGATTCCAGCCTCAGGTGACTATCTGTGTGGAAGTTGCACATTCTCCCCGTGTCTATGTGAGTTTCTTCTCACAGTCCAAAGATGTACAGGTCAGGTGAATTGGCCATGCTAAAAATTGCCCATAGTGTTAGGTGCATTAGTCAGAAGGAAATTGGTCTGGGTAGGTTACTCTTCGGAGGGTCAGTGTGGACTTGTTGGGCTGAAGGGCCTGTTTCCACATTGTAGGGGAATCTAATCTAAAAACTGTATAAGTCTGTAACTCTGTAACTTTATAAAACTATAATCCTCTAACTCTATAAGCCTATAACATGATGACTGTATAATCCTATAAATCTATATCCCTGTAACTCTATCAGTCTATAACCTCATAACTCTTAGCTCTTTGTGTTCACTTTGCACAAGGAGTTCTGCACAAGTGTAAAGACTTCAAGAGGTCAGTTGTCAAGATTTACAGGAGAGAGATTTGCTTTCTTCACATCCCTGTCTGCTTGCGGCATAATTCCATACAAACCACACGAAACTGGCAACACATTAAACCACGTTCAAGAAGCATTTCACCATCATTTAACTGCCCTTAATCATGTCTAATAGCTTGTTTTTAAAAGTTCCATTCCTGTGTCTTTAACTTTATCATTAACGTGTGCACTTTCTTTCCTAATGTGCTGCCAAAATAACTTTTAAAGGGCTTTAAGGAGTTAGATTTTCCATCAATTGTCAATGAATGGCTGGGCAGTTTAGACACAGGCCTCAGATTATCGCAACACATGCCATGCTAATATGTGCTGTTGCAGAATTATCATCACTGAGTGTAGGCCTTCACTCTCAACTTGACTCATTACTGCAGGTATTTAGCCTGATCAGTCCAGTGCTGGGAACGTCCTGCACTGTCAAAGGGACTGTCTTCCGGCTGCTACGTTAAACCGGGGACACTTTGCCTTCTCGGATAAATGTAAAAAATTCTACGGCATTATTTTAAAGAACAACAAAAGAGTTCTCCTCAGTGTCCTGCCCAATATCCCTCAATAAACGTCACTAATACAGATTGTCTGGTCCTTATTATAATGCTGTTTGTGAGGGCTTGCTATGGAATGTATTTCTTATGTTGCAAGGAAACCGAACTTCAAAAATATCCTGAAGAGTGAGTGGATTTGAAGCGTTAACTCTGCTTTCTTCCACAGATGCTGCCAGACCTTCTGAGATTCTCCAGCGATTTCTGTTTTAGCTTCAGACCTTCAGCATCCACAGTGCTTTGATTTATTTTATTCAAGGCTATTTAAATGAATACAAAACACTTTGGGACATCCAGATGTTGTGAAAGGAACTATATTTTTGCAAATGTGCACTTTCCATAATAAATTGGACAGTGAGGCTCAGTATTAATGTTTAAACTAGAAGTGGAATAGTCCATTCAGCCCCTCAGATCTGCCCCACCATTCAATAAGATCAGTGCTGATCTAATAGTAGCCCCGAATCTGAGTTCTTGCCCATTCCTGATAAACTCAACAATGGGTCTGGGGAGGTTACACTTCGAAGGGTCAGTTTGGACTTATTGGGCCGAAGGGCCTGTTTCCCCACTGTAGGGAATCTAATCTAATGTTTGCCTTAAAAGTATTTGTGATGTGGAGCTACTGGGGTGGACGATGGCAGAATTCACACGACACCAGGTTATGGTCCAACAGGTTTATTTGAAATCACAAGCTTTTGGAGCTCTGCTTGCCTGACCTGCTGAAGGAGCAGCGCTCCAAAAGCTTGTGATTTCCAGTAAACCTGTTGGACTATAATCTGGTGTTGTGTGACTTCTGAGCTTAAAGCTATTCAAGGACTCTGCTTCCATCATTTTTTCAGGAAGAGGGTTCGAAGGACTCACAACTCTTTGAGAGTAAAAGAAAAGCCTAATCCCTGTTTTAAATGCATGTCCCCTGATTTTTACATAGTGAGCCCTTGTTCTAAATCTCTGACAACAGCAAACATCCTGTCCAACAGCAAACTACCCTGTGAAAGCCCTTCAGAGTCTTAAGCAAACACAAACAACATTGGAGAAACTCAGCAGGTCTGGCAGCATGTGTGGAGAGAGAAACAGAGTTAATGTTTTGAGTTCTGGTATCCCTCTAAACCCTTCCTATTCATATACTCAGATGCCTTTTAAATGTTGCAATTGTACCAGCCTCCACCACTTCTTCTGGCACTCATTCCACATACGTAACACCCTCTGCATGAAAAGGTTGCCTCTTAGTTATCTTTTATATCTTTTCCTTCTCACCCTAAACCTATGCCCTCTAGTTCTGGACTCCCCCACCCCAGGGAAAATACCTTGTCCATTTATCCTATCCATGCCCCTCATGATTTTATAAACCTCTATAAGGTCACCCCTCAGCCTTCGACGCTCCAGAGAAAATAGCCCCAGCCTATTCAACCTCCCCTATAGCTCAAATCCTCCAACCCTGGCAACATCCCTGTAAATCTTTTCTGAACCCTTTCAAATTTCATGACATCCTTCTGATAGGAAGGAGACCAGAATTGCACACAATATTCCAAAAATGGCCTAACCAATGTCCTGTACAGCCTCAGCATGACCTCCCAACTCCTGTACTCAATACTCTGACCAATAAAGGAAAGCATACCAAACGCCTTCTAACCTATCATATCCACCTGCAACTCTACTTTCAAGGAGCTATGAACCTGCGCTCCAAGGTCTCTTTGTTCAGCAAACTCCCTCAGACCATACAGTGTATAAGTCCTGCCCAGATTTGCCTTTCTAAAATGCAGCAACTGCCATTCCACAGCCCGCATTAGTCAGAGGGAAATGGACTTCTGGTTACTCTTCAGAAGTCAGTGTGAACTTGTTGGGCTGAAGGGCCTGTTTCCACACTGTAGAGAATCTAATCTTCTCTGTGCTTGTTTCTGATGTTTAGCATCTTCAATACTTTACCTTTAGCCTTCAGGATCTTGTTTGTTTCAGATTTGTCACCTCATACTCTTCTTGTCCTTAGTGGATGCAAGCCTTGGGTTTAGGGATAATTGAGACATTTGCTGTCAACACAAGCCATTTACTCCTTATTTACTCAATCTAAATACATCATGATTTTAAACAATTCTATCAAAAATCTATGCTTAGTCTCTTCTGTGTGAAGCAGAACCACCTCTTTCACTTTGGTGGCACAGTGGCACAGTGGTTAGCACTGCTGCCTCATAGTGCCAGGGACCTGGGTTCAATTCCTGCCTTGGGCAACTGTCTGTGTGGAGTTTGCACGTTTTTTTTTTAGATTAGATTACATTACAGTGTGGAAACAGGCCCTTCGGCCCCAACAAGTCCACACCGACCTGCCGAAGCGAAACCCACCCATACACCTACGTTTACCCCTTACCTAACACTACGGGCAATTTAGTATGGCCAATTCACCTGACCCTGCACATCTTTGTGATGGTGGGAGGAAACCGGAGCACCCGGAGGAAATCCACGCAGACACGGGGAGAACGTGCAAACTCCACACAGTCAGTCGCCTGAGGCGGGAATTGAACCCAGGTCTCTGGCGCTGTGAGGCAGCAGTGCTAACCACTGTGCCACCGTGCCGCCAAAGTGAAAGAGGTGGTTCTGCTTCACACAGAAGAGGCTAAGCATAGATTTTTGATAGAATTGTTTGCCCCATGTCTGTGTGGGTTTCCTCTGGGTGCTCCACTTTCCTCCCACAGTCCAAAGATGTTTAAGTTAGGTGAATTGGCCATGCTAAATTGCCCGTAGTGTTAGGTGTATTAGTCGGGGTGAATGTAGGGGAATGGGTCTGGGTGGGTTGCTTTTCGGAGGGTCGGTGTGGACCTGTTGGGCCGAAGGGCCTGTTTCCACACTGTAGGGAATCTAATCTTTCCAGGTAACCTCATAGAATCCCTACAGTGTGGAAGAAGGCCATTCAGCCCATTGAGTCCAGACCAAACCTCTGAAGAGCTTCCCACTCAAATCTACCCTGTCGCTGTAACCCTGTATTTGCCAAGACTAGCCCACCTGGCCTGCACATCCCTGAACATTATGGGGCAATTTAGCCTGGCCATTCCACCCTAACCTGCACATCTGTGGACTGTGGGGGGAAACTGGAGCACCCAGAGGAAACCCATGCAGGCACAGGGAGAACGTGCAAACTCCACAGTTACCCGAGGCTGGAATTGAACCCAGGTGCTGTGGGGCAGCAATGTTAACAACTGAGCCACTCTGCCACCCACCATCCTTCAAACCATTTTAGTTTATCCTTTCTGCCTCTTCTCCAAAGTCTTTGCTGCCTCTCTATAGGATGGTGCCAGCTTTGGATATAATATCTGCTGCAGGGGCTGAACTGGTCAGGTAGGGTGGTATGAGTTCCTGGCATTTGTATTTTGTATGTGGCTGTCTTTTATAAACACAGCAGGCTGTAGTAATGGTTTTTATTCACCTGGCTTGTCACATTCCAAACACCTCTATGGTCTCCCTGTTTATGCACACCTTAGTTTGACATTGCCGAGTTAACTCCATTGCTGACTTTATACCCAGGGATAGGGAGATGTGTGGGACAATGTACTTGCTAAAAAGCACCAATAGAGGAACATACAATGGCCCAATGTTGTGTGGAAGATTGAAAAATCTACAAAAAAGGACCATTATGCTCCCAAATCTATTTTCTGAAATCATTCAGAATAAAGACGATCTGAGGAAGAGTCACTTGACCTGAAACATTAACTGATTTCTCTCCACAGATGCTGCCAGATCTGCTGAGCTTTTCCAGCAATTTCTGTTTTTGTTTCTGATTTACACCATCTGCAGATCTTCTGGTTTTTAATAAAGGACGCTGTGTGTTTTACTGATATTCTGGGCTGGAGAATGCAAATTCCTAACATCTACTTCAATGGAAGTACAGCTGAATGAATAAACCTCTCTAAAACCATACAGGATTGAACCATACCCTGTCGAAGTCTTCCTGTGCTGTACGCAGTCTAAAAATCAAAATACAAATAACAGGACCTCACTGTTTGGCCCTACAATCCAGTAAATGTTGTGATAGCCATCCAACAGGCAGACATAAGAAAAGTTGTCATCTTCCATTCACTCCTATTGCACAGCTATGTGCAAAAGCAAACTGTTCATAAGTGGGTAGTGGTTAGTGGTTAGTGGTTAGTGGTCACTGTTCATAAACAGTGTGCATACATACAATGGGCAATGCTGAAACTTGCCAAGATAACCTTGCGATTAATCTATTCTTGATCACGTAGCTTGGTTAAAAGTAAAACCCAATCCCCTGGGTTTTACAAATTGGCCTGGGTAAGCACCACTTTAATCAGTGCTAGTATTTGGGATGGACCTGTATCATCAGCTTGACAAGCCACTGTTAAGTCATTCCGAGGGGCAAGATCAGGGCTTTTCACAGTCGGTGTGGTATTAACAAGAGATAGTCGGTTTACACGTCATTGTCAGAGCGCAGGCATTTTGGACAGAACCAATCTTCAGTGGAAAACAGCAACTTCAGAAGCAAGAAGGGGGAAAAAGATGGAAGGAATGCAGACAGGTGAGCTGGTCTGTGTGGAAGCCAGATACTGAGAAACAGAGGAGGAGGAATAGACCATTCAGTCCATCAATGCTACACTGCCGTTCTAGATCATGGCTCATCATCTACCTCAATACCATTTCCCCACATTGTCCTTATATCACTTGAAGTCACCTGAAATCCATCATTCTCAGTCTTAAATATACTCAAGGACTGACCTACATCAACTGATCACAGAGCCACACAGACTGCTCTCTGTGGAGGGGACAATTCCAAAGATTCACCATCTTCCGACAGAAAAAAATCATCATCTCAATCCTTAACCTCAATTCCCCACAACCCAAAGTTCAGATCAAAGCTCTGCTGTCCTGCTACATTCAGTTGTGAAGGGTGGTAGGTGACTAAACCGCACACTGGAGGAGGAGGTTCCACATCTACCACTAGCCTCAATGATGGGGAGCTCGGCACATCAGTGAATAAGACCAGGTTGTAGTATTTGTGAGCATCTTTCACCAGTAATTCTAAATGGATGATCCACTTTGGCCTCCTCCAGCATCACAGGTGCTAGTCTCCAATCAATACAATTCACTCCACGTGATACCAATAAATGGCTCATGGCTCCAGATGCTGCAAAAGCTATGGGCCCTGGCAACATTCTGGTAATGGTACTGAAGGCTTGTGTTCCACCATGAGCTGCACTCCGACACAAGCTGTTCTAGTCAGCTGCAATACTGAAATCCACCTGGCTATGTGGAAAATTGCCCAGGTATGTCCTATACACAAAATGTAAGACAAATCAAACCTAACTAATTATGACTGAATCAGTCTACTCTCCATCACCAATAAAGTGTTGGAAGGTGTCAACAATGTGATTAAGTGACACTTAGAGTCATAGAGGTGTACAGCATGAAAACAGACCCATCGGTCCAATTCGTCCATGCCCACCCTATATCCCAAATAAATCTAATCCTATTTGCCACTATTTGGCCCATATCCCTCTAAATACTTCCTATTATATACCCATCCAGATGACTTTTAAATGTTATAATTGTACCAGCCTCCACCACTTCCTCTGGCAGCTCATTCCATACACAGACCACCCTCTACATGAAAAAGTTGCCCCTTAGTTCCCTTTCAAATCTTTCCCCTCTCACCCTAAACCTATCTCTTCTAGTTTTGGACTCACCCACCCCTGGGGAAAATTCCTTGTTTATTTATCCTATCCATGCTCCTCATGATTCTATAAACCTCTATAATGTCACCCTTCAGCCTCCGACACTCCAGGGAAAACAATCCCCAGCCTCTCCCTATAGCTCAAACCCTCCAACCCCGGTAACATCCTTGTAAATCTTTTCTGAACCCTTGCAAAATTTCACAATGTCCTTCCTGTAGCTGGGAGACCAGAATTGCATGCAATACTACAAAAGTGGCTGAACCAATGTCCTGTCCAGCCGCAACATGACCTAATCGATAAAATAATCTGTTCACTGACTCTCAGTTTGGATTACATAAGGACCATTCAGCTCCTGATCTCATTACAGCCTTGATTCAAACACTGACTTCAAGAAGGGTAGTGAGGGTGGCTGTCCCAGTCATCAACACACTATTTGGCCAAGTGTGACATCAAAGAACTCCTACAAACCTGGAGTCAATGGGAATCATGAGGAAGACACTCCACTGGCTATTGACCATAAAGGAAGATGGCTGTGGTTGTTGGAGATCAATCATTTCAGCTCCAGGACATCTCTGCAGGAGTTGCTCAGGTTAGTGTCCTAGGCTCAACCATCTTTAGCTGCTTCGCAAAGACCATCCCACCATTGTCACAGCAGACATGGGGATTCTTGGAGATGGCTGCACAATAATCAGTAGCATTCATGACTGCTCAAACACTGAAGCAGTCCAACTCCAGATCCAGCATGATCCAGACAAGAATGAGGTTTGGGCTGATAGGTTACAAGTAGACAGGGGACGAAACGTTTGCAACAAAAATTTCCAGCTCGGCGAACAGAACCACAACAACAGGTTACAAGTAACATTTACACCATACAAACCCAGGGAGCACAATCTCCAACAGGAAAGAATCCAATCATTGCCCCTTGACATTCAAAGGCGTTACCACCACTGAATCCCCCCACTATCCATCTCATGGGATTTACCATTAATGAGAAACTAAACTACACTAGCTATCTCTATTTTCTCATTTTATTCACTCATGGGTTGTAGGCTTTGACCCTTGGCATTTATTGCCCGTCTCAAATTTTTCTTGAGAAGGCGGGCCTGGGCTGTCTTCTTGAACCACTGCAGTCATGTGGTGTAGCGAGACCCACAATGCTCTGCTGTTCATGCTCCCCACAAGGACTAATAGGATGGTCAAAAGAAGGAGCAATAACAGGGTAATTAAAGAAGGGAAGGTTGACAGGGAGGGAGTTCCAGCATTTTTAGTCAGAGACACTGAGGGAATGGTGATATAGAAGCTGTGAGATGTGGGTCTGAAAGTTGCAGCCATGATAAGTGTGTGAGGGTTGGATCAAAGGTCGAGTATATACGTGTCGGACATGTGTCCTGACTGCTGAAATTTGCACTGAGTGATGGACAAGGTTGGTGGAGCAGTTCGAGATACTGCATTTGATGATCCATGACCCCTCCTATGAGATTATTCTCAGAAGCAGACTTCTGAATTGACCTCTGTGGCCATCTGCTCAATTACCTTTGAAGTGGGAGATGGCACGGTGCAGGGTGACATTAGACACACGGGCACACAATATGGAGAGAGACAGCAAAGCAAACACAGTTACCTGTGTGGGGCCACCAGAATGGCCAGCACAATGCATTCACAGCCTAGTTGATTAGTTTAAGGCAGGTCAGGGAGAGAAGGACTTGTTGGGCCGAAGGGCCTATTTCCACACTGTAAGTAATCTAATCTAATCTTATCTAATCTAATACACATGAGTAGCGTATACTGCTCACCAAAGTGTCTGGGTCCAGCCAACACCTTTGATAGAAATGCTAACAGTCTGATACAGACTCAATATAAAGTGCTAATAGCCAGGGCTGCAGTAATCGTCCTTCTCAGGAAGACCGATTAGTGCCCATTACTACAGTAATGGACTTCCGCACAGACATTGAAACTGACAATGTCTGCGCTGAAACTGACAACGACTGTATTGAAATTAACAAAGGCTGCACTGGAACTGACAATGACTGCACCAAAACTATTAACGATTCTACAATTTTACAATAAACAAAGTCTATTACAGAGACAATAACCTCATCACTGACCGATTATTACAAAATGTATGAAAGTTTCTTGATACGTGATCCAGGTTGAGAGAAGACTCGTAGCTGACCACTGTGCTGTTGGTATCTTTCTCTCCCCGGAGCTTCGGTATTTCCTTGTACAATAAACTCTCTCATTGAACCCCAACTCTGACTCTGAGGCTGGTGATTTTCCCCACAACATGTTCTTTCTGAGGGTTTCTTGATCCCGTCACAGAAAGGTGTCCTCTCTCCTCTCCTTCAGTCTTGGCCTCCACTGTCACATTTGAGTAGATGGCAATGCCCTTTCTCTGGTCTGCTGCCAATGTTCAAGCTGCTTCCTGTTAGTCCATAAGAAATGGGATCTGGAGTAGGCCATTCAGCCCCTCAGGCCTGGTCTGCCATTCAATAGGATCATAGCTGATCCAACATCCCTCACAACATTTCCCTGCCCTTTCCCTGTAACCTCTTGTTTCCCCTTTTCCGAATCTGTTTGCCAGTCCGTTGAAGGACTGTTGCAGACAGATTGCAACTTCCCCTTCAAAAATATATAAACTGGCAATGCGCATTAGCTTTAAGTAGCACTAGCATTGCAGAAACTCAGAATCCCAGCTGAGTGTTGCAATCAATTGACTCTCCACTATCATAGAAACGGACACATGCACACACACATAGACAGACGCACACACAGACGCGCAGACACACCACCCTAGCACTGCCTCCAATACCTCTAGCTGTAATGGGTAATTTACATCTCACTGTCACCACATCCATTACCAAATGTTGAGCTAAATCCCTCCTTCCAAACATCCTTCATTATCCTGGATATTATCAGTCTGGGACTGGACTGGGAGCTTGGCTATTTCAAATCCTATTATCACTTTTAATCATTGAATAATTATCTTGCTCCATGCAAACCATGACTGAAATACTTTTTAGGATTTCAATGGCACTCATTAATACATGCTGGGTGTCTTAATGCCCTCTTTTGACCATCTTATGTTTCTTGTTTGGGACTTTAACATCAGCCCAGACCAATTGGGCTAATATGCACGTTTCTCAGCCACACGTTCTGTGCCATTCTCTTGCAATGCAATAAATAGCCACCAGATAGCAAAGAGCCATTGGGAGTGAGATATCCCCTTACAGTAAATGTGCTAACAATGGAGAACAATTGGGATGGGAAATTAATGGCAGCTGGATCAGAGAAGTTGGGAGCATGTTTAATTCTTACAGGGAACCCCTGGGAAAGCAAACATTTGCAGAAAAGAAGTAACAGATTGAGTTATTCCCAGGGCAGTGATTAAAACATGCTGAGGGGGTAAAATTAAATTTACTGGATAGAACCCTTTCAAAAGTCAAATTGTTGTTAAAAAAAATAGTTAACTTTAATTTTGCTTTTATTTTTCACCTCTTCCTTTCAAAAGAAGGATATTTTTCTTTATTCTTACACAGCGTTGGCAAGGACAGCATTTGATGGCCATCTCCACATGTCCTTGAATTGATTGGCTTGTTAAGTCCTTTCAGAGGGCAGTTAAAAGTCAACTATATTGCTGGTGGTCTGGAGTTACGTGTAAGCTAGATTGAGTAAGGATGGTAGGTATCTGTTCTTAAAGGACAGGAATGAATCTCTCCCATCAACTGAGGCATGGTGACCCTCAGGTTGAAGCACCACCAGCCACTTGTCTCTAATGAGAGAGCAGCCCTACCATCCAGTCAGACGATGGTGACTTTACCTTTATGACCATAGTGTCATAGAGATGTACAGCATGGAAACAGACCCTTTGGTCCAACTCGTCCATGCCGACCAGATATCCCAACCCAATCTAGTCCCACCTGCTAGAACTTGTCCCATATCCCTCCAAACCCTTCCTATTCATATACCCATCCAGATGCCTTCTAAATGTTGCAATTGTACCAGCCTCCACCACTTCCTCTGGCAGCTCATTCCATGCACGTACCACCCTCTGCATGAAAAGGTTGCCCCTTAGGTCTCTTTTATATCTTTGCCCTCTCATCCTAAACCTATGCCCTCTACTTCTGGACTCCCCCACCCCAGGGAAAAGACTTTGTCTGTTTACCCTATCCATGCCCCTCATGATTTTATAAACCTCTATAAGGTCACCCCTCAGCCTCCGACGCTCCAGGGAAAACAGCCCCAGCCTATTCAACCTCTCCTTATAGCTCAAATTCTCTAATCCTGGCAACATCCTTGTAGATCTTTTCTGAACCCTTTCAAGTTTCACAACATCCTTCTGATAGGAAGGAGACCAGATTGCATGCAATATTCCAAAAGCGGCCTAACCAATGTCCTGTACAGCCGCAACATGACCTCCCAACTCCTGTACTCAATACTCTGACCAATAAAGGAAAGCATACCAAACGCCTTCATCACTATCCTATCTACCTGCGACTCCATTTTCAAGGAGCTTAGAACCTGCACTCCAATGTCTCTTTGTTCAGCAACACTCCCTAGGATCTTACCATTAAGTGTCTAAATCCTGCTAAGGTTAGCTTTCCCAAAATGCAGCACCTCGCATTTGTCTAAATTAAACTCCATCCTCAGACCATTGGCTCATCTGATCAAGATCCACTTGTAATCTGAGGCAACCTTCTTTGCTGTCCACTACACCTCCAATTAGACCAGTGATGTTGCTATTATGCCACCAACTTTTCCACAAAAGGGCCACCCAATGTGGATCTAAAATGGATAGGACTGGGAACTTTCAATTTGGTGTTATGGTCCTGGCTGATGTTATTGCTGGACAAATCAGATCCCCGACTGAAATCAGGCTTGATAGATCTTTTTGCTTTGTTTTAGTGAGATGATCTTTCATTGAAACACAAACATACAATGCAGCATATTTGGGTTCGACAATAAAACAGAAGCTTGTTATAGAAAAGAAATGAAGGTGACATCCAATAAACCAAGGTATTTACACAAAACACAAGCTTAAAGATTTCAAAACATAGGGTGCAAATACAATCACATTCATCCCTGCAGTGTCATATTACAGCACTCAATCACCAGAGTGAGTGCCCTCCTCATTCCCAATAAGGTTTGACTTAGCTGCAGGGTTAATTCCGGTTGTGAGATCCTGATAGCTTCTTCCTTCATTTGTCCTATAATTGAGTTTAACCTTTCTCAGCTTTAAATACCCTCTTCTGGAATTTAACTAAACACTTCTAGTCTGGAACTTTAACTAAATTCTTTACATTAAGGTAATATATTTTGAACAATTTTAAACTATCTTCTCCCTTTCTCAGTTTACACATGCAACTTTGAGTAACAACCCTGTAGAACTGCCCAGAGTGAAACGAAAACAAAACTTTTTCTGGGTGCATCCCCTCAGCCCAAAAGAATTCACAAATCTTCTGTCTGAAAGTGTAGTGAACTACACTGTTTACTTTGTTCGTTGTGAAACTCTCCCAATGTAAATAATTTCTCATTAGCCTCCAAAACTCTCTGTTTCATAAAAGAGTCAAAAAGTGTGGTGCTGGAAAAACACAGCCGGTCAGGCAGCATCCGAGCAGCAGGAAAGTCAACATTTCGAGCATAAGCTCTTTGTCAGGAATTCCCAATTCAACACTCCACCATCTGCAGTCCTCACTTTCTCCTTGTTTCATAAAAGATATCACCATGGTTTTAGAAATATTGACAAGGTAATCATTAATCCACTTCAGATACAGAAAACTACATGCCACTAGTTTAAAATTTACAAGTTTAGAATTAAATTATAATAAAATATATAAATCATACTCCTTGTATCACAATGGTAAAAAGTTAGAAAAAGTGGAAGTCATGTACATAGATCCTTGAACTACCCAGTGTCTAATATTTCTGATCTTATTGTGCTGCCAAAGAATATCTAGAGAGCTGTAGTAACTCAGGGGCACTGTCACTGTGAAAGCTCCTAGTGCTGATTGGCTCACCTACACCTTGCAGAAATTTCTGCACATGGGCATTAACGTGAAACACTTTGCCAGTATGAAACATGGTGGTATGAAAATCTATGTGGAGTTTGCACATATTCCCCTTGTTTGCATGGGTTTCCTCTGGATGCTCTGGTTTTTTGATGTGCAGGTTAGGTGAATTGGCCATGCTAAATTCTCCATAATGTCCAGGGATGTGCAGGTTTGGTGGATTGGCCATGCTAAATTCTCCATAATGTCCAGGGATGTGCTGGTTAGGTGGATTGACATGCTAAATTCTCCATAATGTACAGGGAACTGCAGGTTAGGTGGATTGACCATGCTAAATTCCCTGTAATGTACAGGGAAGTGCAGGTTTGGTGGATTAGCCATGCTAAATTCCCCATAATGTCCAGGGATGTGCTGGTTAGGTGGATTGACATGCTAAATTCTCCATAATGTACAGGGAACTGCAGGTTAGGTGGATTGACCATGCTAAATTCCCTGTAATGTACAGAGAAGTGCAGGTTTGGTGGATTAGCCATGCTACGTTTTTCATGATATCCAGGGATGTGTAGGTTAGGTGTTTGGCCATGCTAAATTCCCTGTAATGTACAAGGAAGTGCAGGTTTGGTGGATTAGCCATGCTAAATTCCCCATAATGTCCAGGGATGTGCTGGTTAGGTGGATTGACATGCTAAATTCCATGTCCAAGGATGAGCAAGTTAGGTGGATTGGCCATGCTACATTCACAGTAATGTTCAGTGACGTGCAGGTTAGGTGGATTGACATGCTAAATTCCATGTCCAAGGATGAGCAAGTTAGGTGGATTGGCCATGCTACATTCACAGTAATGTTCAGGGACGTGCAGGTTAGGTGGATTGGCCATGCTACATTCACAGTAATGTCCAGGGACGTGCAGGTTAGGTGGATTGGCCATGCTAAATTGCCCTCAGTGTGCATGTTAGATGAGTATTCATGGTAAAATCTGCATGTGGGTTTCCGGGTTGGGGTAGGTCTGGGTAGAATGCTCTTCAAAGGATCGATGCTGAATGGCCTTTTTGTACTGCATGGGTTCTTTGATTCTACTTCTAGATTACTGTTCAATAACTTTGTACATGGTAACTTGTACACTCAATATTTTCACTGGTTAGGGATTCTGGAACCGGGGCATAGTCTGAGAATTAGGACCAGAGCGTTCAGGAGAGATGTTAGGAAGCACTTTGACACACAAAGGTTGGGAGAGGTTGGAACTCTGTCCCGCCAATGGCAGTGGATGCTCGATGAGTTATTCATTATAAATCTGTGATGGATAATTTTTTTGTCAAGCAAAGGTATTAAGGGACATGGGCCAAAGGCATTAGGTCACATGATCTCACTGAGTGGTGGAACAGGCTCGAGGGGCTGATGGCCTACTCCTGTTCCTATGTTCCTAATGTTCTTATGTTGCTATGATGGTGAGTTTTTAGGGCAGCATGATGTATAGTGTCCAATGTCTTCACAGAAAACACCAACACATGATTATAGCTTACCTCGATAGCCGCCGTTTGAACCTGTTTGGCACCAGGCTGGGTATACCTGGCACCAGCAGAGAGTCCCTGACCTCTGTCTCAGCTTCCACTGGGCTACCTACCATCATATCAAACCTTGGTTTACACGGCCGCCATGTCTCAGTCATTAGGGCTCATAGACATCCAACAACGCCCATCAGAAATTACTGGAGAAACTCAGCAACTCTGGCAGCATCTGTGGAGAGAGAGAAACAGAGACAATGTTTGAGGTCTGGTCACCCTTGTTCAGAAGCTGGGAAAAGGTGCTATTAATGCTGGAGGTCCTACTGCATTTGTAGGCCTTGTGACACCACATTTCAAATATCATGTGCAGTTTTGGTGTCTTTGTCTGAGGAAAGAGGTTCTGACTACAGAGGGGATACAGAAATGTTGGGGTGGTGAGGGAGCAGGGGGTGTTGGATCCAGGAGAGGTTCTGGAAGACTGGAGGTTGGCTAACATGGTGCCACTGTTTAAGAAGGGTGGTAAGGACAAACCAGGGAACTATAGACGAGTGAGCCTGACCTCGGTGGTGGGCAAGTTGTTGGAGGCAATCCTGAGGGACAAGATGAACATGTATTTGGAAAGGCAAGGACTGATTAGGGATAGTCAACATGGCTTTGTACGTGGGAAATCATGTCTCACAAACTTGATTGAGTTTTTTTGAAGAAGTAACAAAGAGGATCGATGAGGGCAGAGCGGTAGATGTGATCTATATGGACTTCAGTAAGGCGTTCGACAAGGTTCCCCATGGGAGACTGGTTAGCAAGGTTAGAATACAGGGAGAACTAGCCATTTGGATACAGAACTGGCTCAAAGGTAGAAGTTAGAGGGTGGTGGTGGAGGGTTGTTTTTCAGACTGGAGGCCTGTGACCAGTGGAGTGCCACAAGGATCGGTGCTGGGTCCTCTACTTTTTGTCATTTACATAAATGATTTGGATGTGATCACAAGAGATACAGTTAGTAAGTTTGCAGATGACACCAACATTGGAGGTGTAGTGGACAGTGAAGAAGGTTACCTCAGATTACAACAGGATCTTTATCAAATGGGCCAATGGGTTGAGAAGTGGCAGATGGGAGTTTAATTCAAATAAATGCAAGGTGCAGGACTTAGCAGGACTTATACACTTAATGGTAAGATCCTAGGGAGTGATGCTAAACAAAGAGATGTTGGAATGCAATGATGAACAGTGACAATGGTTTGCTCTTACAATGCAGGAGACTGGGATAAACTCTGAAGCTCACAGAGTCATAGAGTCATACAGCACAGAAACAGACCCTTTAGCCCAATTCATCCACGCCAACCAGATATCCCAGTCTGTCCTAGTCCCATTTTCCAGCACTTGACCTCTGAACCGCTATTCATATACCCATCCAGATGCCATTTAAATGTTGTAACAGTACTAGCCTCCACCACTTACTCGCGCAGCTCATTCCATACACACACACACCATCCTCTGTATGAAAACGTTGCCCCTCAGCTCCTTTTAAAATCTTTCTCCTCTCACCCTACACCCTAAAGTTATGCTGTCTAGTTTACTCCCCACCCTGGGGAAAAGCACCTTGTCTATTCACTCTATCCATGCCTCTTATGATTTTATAAACCCATATAAGGTAATTCCTCAGCCTCCGACGCTCCAGGGAAAACAGCCCCAGCCTGTAAAGCCTCTCCCTATAGCTCAAACCGTCCAACCCTGGCAACATCCTTGTAAATCTTTTCTGAACCCTTTCAAGTTTCACAACTCCCACTTGAAGGAACTTCAGTTTAATATCTCATCCAAAAGACTGGATGCCAATAGTGCAGTGACTGGGATAAACTCAGAAGCTCTCAGAGTCATAGAGCCATACAGCATGGAAACAGATCCTTTGGCCCAATTCATCCACGCCAATCAGATAACTCCCCCCCCCCCTGCTCTCCACACACACACAATGCTCAGAGCATCATCTGAATGTGGTTTCAACTCACAACCTGCTTTGGGCAAAGACTCACACCCCAACTTTCCAACCTGAGGAAGCTTTGTTTCGGGAGTGGATGCTGTAGTCTTTCACTGCCACCAGAACTCCTAGGCTCGAGCTTGATATCTCCCTGAAACCCCACCTCCCCCAATGCTAATCCCAGCCTGCAACTGGCAAACCCTGCACATCTGCATTGCATTCAGGAGAAATGTTAATAGAATTATCTGTATGTTTTCAAACCAAGAGAAAAATTAAGTGATGTTAATCAGTCCTGCCACATCAAGCAAAATAACTGAGGCTCAGTTGTGGTGCATGTGAGACCTTTTTATGCAAGATCCTGTATCAGGTGACAGGCTGTTGGCTCTTACCTCCCTCATCACCAAAATCTGAAAGCACCATTTAGAGTCTTGTTTCGTCAGATGAGACATGCAAAATAAGTGTTATAGAACAAGAATAGACATACAAATCAACGAAGAGAAAACAAACAATTCCACGGATCAAATTTACGCTGATGAGAATTGTGAGCTGCCTCCTGAAATTGTAGTTTATCTGCTGAATTGGCCAATGATTCAGGTCAGCTGTTGCTCAGGATTTGTTTTTACAGCGTGCAGAAATTCCACAAGCTATCACAATATTCTCCTAGTAAACCTAACTCATTCTGACTTTGTCATGCCTTTTTGGATAAAGGGCAAAAACATTACAAACTCTGGGAAAGTTAATGTACACATATCGGGTTCTCTGATGCAAAAGCCCAATGTTCCTTTAAACAGAACCAGGCAGATCAATTATATCACACCACTTGCTTAACCCTTTATGGGTCACACCAGTGCATTTTGCAATGAGTGTTTTCAGAAAGAAGTTTCTTTCCAACCTCCCCCTCCATATTCTAACTTGAATTCTTGTGGATCCCAGTGTTCTTTGGTGACTGTGTCCACGGTTTCCCAGGCTCTAATCCCTGTAACATCCTCAACCAAATCTCTCCACTTCCCTGTCCTCCTTTAAGATTCACAATGCAACATGTCTCCTTTGTATGTAGTGTTCGAGAAGGTGTGTCGACTTGCTATCAATGGATCAACTCTAATCACACATATAACAAACATACAGACAACAGGAGGAATACAGAGGAACCTCAATTATCCAGCATTCGATTATCCAGATATCAGATTATCCGGAAAGATCGCAAGGTCCCAATGCTTGGAAAAACTGTGTCATCCGACATTTGATTATCTGGAATTCAATTAACCGTACGAAATACTCTCCACCCGTGTCCTTCGAGTAAGCGAGATTCCTCTGTAGTTTCCTTTGCTCATTCCTCCTTCACCCCCAACACCTCCCCACACATCCACAGCACCTTCCCCTGCAATGGCAGAAGGTGTAACTCCTGGATATACCTTCCAGGTGAAGCAGTAACTTCCCTGTGCTTCATTCAATCCAATCTACTGCATTCGCTGCTCACAATGTGGTCTCCTCTACATTGGGAGATGAAACACAGGCTAGGCGACCATCTCACAGACACCTATTTATCGTCTGTAAAAAAAAGGCCCTGAACTTCCAGTTACCTGCCACTTGGATGCAGCACCGTGTTCCCTGGCCAACCCATCGGCCTCAGGCTTGTTGCAGTGTTCTGGCAAAGCTCAGCACAAGCTGGAAGTGCAGCACTTCATTTTCAGCTGGGGAACTCTACAGCCTTTAGGACTCAATATTGAGTTCAATAATTTTACAGGCTGAACACCTTCTTCCACATCCTTTATTCACTCGCACACCCCAGGCCCCATCACACCCATGAGTTGTTTTCAGCACAGCCTATCCATTTCCACCTATTTCTGGTGCCAATTGCTTTCTCCTGAGCAAACTACCAACCATCCCTTTGACTCCCTAACCCTTGTCATTCTCTCTCTCTCTGTCTGTGCTCCGTGTCCACCTACCCCTCCACCCCTTGTGCTAACCTCTCCTAGCCATTATTGGCTCTGTAGAAAGGTCACTGGATGCAAACGGTCTCTCCACAGCTGCTGCCAGAGCTGCTGAGTTTCTCCAGCAATTTCTGTTCTTGTTGAGAAAGGAATAGGCCAAATAACCCATCAGTTATTTAATAAGATCGTAGCAGAAGCAAGAAGAGACAGAGGTGACCTGACTGGGTAGATGCGAAAAGGATGTTGCCTCTTGTGGGAAAATCCTGAATGACGGGTCGTTGTTTAAAAATAATGGGTTGCCCACTCAAGACAGGAAACATTGTCTTCTTCCAGAGGGCTGTAAGTCTCTGGAATTCCCTTCCTCAAAAGGCAGTGAATGCGGAATCTTTTAATATTTTTGAGACAGAAGTAAATAGATTCTTGATGACTGAGGAGATGAACAATTATTGGGGATACGCAGGTGTGTGGAGTTGAGGTTAAAATCAGATCAGCCATGAACAAGGGTAACTCATCGCCAGATATTAACTCTGATTCTCCTCCACAGATTCTGCCAGGCCTGCTGAATTATCTCTAGCAATTTCAGACATGACCTTATTTGGTTCACTAATGTCCCTCCCCAGTCTGGCCTACATATGACCTCAGACCCACAGCAATGTACTTGACCATTAATTGTCCTCTGAACTGATATTCAATTCAAAGGCATTCAGGGCTGGGCTACAAATGCTGGCCTTACCAGCGATGTCTAGGTCCCATTTAAGAATAAATAGTCACCCACCTCAGTGTAGATCTGGAGTGGGATTTGAACCTGAGGCCCCAGAAGAATTACCATCACCCTCAGGTGACACTTTGTTTCAGACATGATCTTACTGAATGGCAGAGCAAGCTCGAAGGGCCAATGTTCCTTCCTTGTATGTTCATATGATTTTAAAAATCCACGTTCCTGCTTACCCCCGCTTACCCATCACTGCCTTTACCTACATACGATCAATCTACAGGACCCTTGCAGCACAGTGACATTGTGGAGGGGGGCGCTTCAAGATCCACCTGTTCCAAAGATGTGCCTCCATCTTTGGTCAATCCAAAATATCCAGAATCTATTCATATCTGCCCTTCAAAGTATTCAAAGGCCCTTCAAAATCTTACAATCATCAGCTTTTTTTTAAAATTCACCGAATGTTGGTTCAGCCAATATTTATTGCCCATCCCTAATTCCCCAGAGGGCAGTTAAGAGTCAACCTTTGGGTCTACAGTCAAACGGAGGTCAGACCAGGTACGGTTTTCCTTCCCTAAAGGACATTAGTGATTGTATTGGGTTTTTTTACAGCAGCCAGCCATGGTATTAATTCCAGATTTTTATTAAATTCACTTTCCACTATCTGCTGTGGTGGGCTTCGAACCCGTGTCCCCAACACCTTATGGGTTTAACAGTGCAGCAGCAATACCTCCTTCCCTGAGCTCCTTCACATTGTGGTGCAGATTCAGGTACACCATAGGGCCCTGTTAAGCATATTGCAACTCAGTTCCCATCTAAAAGAGGCGGGCTTTTAGATCTCCCATGTGGGAGTCCCATTTAAATCGATAACTAACAGAAACAGAGGTGGAATCGAACAGCAGGATTAGTGTTATGCCCGTGATATCATTCCCACTCCAATGCAGCTGCTCGGAGTCAGGCAAATGTGGACGAGTATAAAATCCCAACCTGATCTTTTGGCTATTGCCCAAGTGCTTGGCTTCTGTTTCGATTACAAAACCAAGCTGCAAAGAATATCCCATTGTGCATTCTGCGAAATCTCAAACAGTGATCGGCATTGGTTCTGCAGCACCTGTCAGCAAAAACAGACAAGTGGCTGTTTGAGGTGTGGACCCCTTCGTCGACCTTTCTCTAATTGGCTGAAAATTTCTATCATTTCCTGTTTTTGTTACAGATTTCAACCATCTGCAGTTTATTGCTCTTCTTGAACTAATAGAGCCTCTAGCCTAGAAATCGCTGCATGCAAATATTTAATAGCTTCATGCGACATTCCTTTAGCTTAACTGAGAAACTGAAGCAACAGATAGAGGAGGTTGTGTGGCAGCTCAACAGAGCTTTGCTTAAATCCCATCTGGAATACTGCACTCAGCACTTCTGGGCACTATACCTCAGGAAGGCAGTATTTGTCTTGGAGAGAATCCAACAGCAGATTCACCAGAATGATACAGGGGCAAGGCGGTTCCAATTATGAAGACAGGTTACATGGACTGGACTTATGTCCCACTTTTGCGTGCCTCCGACAAGCTGGATTGGAGCGGGAATGATATCATGGCATATAATGTTATTTTTTCTGCTCAATTCCACCTCTGTTCCTGTTACTTGACAATTTAAATGAGGCAAAAAGGTAAAAACAATGACTGCAGATGCTGGAAACCAGATTCTGGATCACTGGTGCTGGAAGAGCACAGCAGTTCAGGCAGCATCCGAGGAGCAGCAAAATCGACGTTTCGGGCAAAAGCCCTTCATCAGGAATAAAGGCAGAAAGCCTGAAGCGTGGAGAGATAAGCTAGAGGAGGGTGGGGGTGGGGAGAAAGTAGCATAGAGTACAATAGATGATTGGGGGAGGGGATGAAGGTGATAGGTCAGGGAGGAGAGGGTGGAGTGGATAGGTGGAAAAGGAGCTAGGCAGGTCAGACAAGTCCAGACAAGTCATGGGGACAGTGCTGAGCTGGAAGTTTGGAACTAGGGTGAGGTGGGGGAAGGGGAAATGAGGAAACTCATTAAATGAGAATTTAAATGAGGGTCCCACAACTGAAAACGACAAATGCTGGAGATCACACCGGGTCAGGCGGTATCCGTGGAGAGAAAGCAAGCGGACATTTCGAGTCTGGATGACTCTTCATCAGAGCTGACGTGAAATGTTGAGGAGACTAGCATCTGTCATAACTTGCTCCTACGTTTTGGGAGATTGAACGACCCAGCTGTTTTAGATGGGAACTGAGTTCAATATGCTTATCAGTGTCTTATGGTGTATGTCAACCTCTACCTCAATGTTAAGGAGCTCAGAGAAGGAGATAATGCCATGAGACTATTAATCCAGAGACCCTAGGTGATGCTCTAGCGACTAGGGTTCGAATCCCACTACTGCAGATGGTGGAATTTGAATTCAATAACAATCTGGAATTAAGAGTCTGATGGTGACCATAAATCGATTGTCAGGAAAAACTCATCTAGTTCACTCATGTCCTCTAGGGAAGGAAATCTGCCATCCTTCCCCGGTGACTCCAGACCAACACTGAGGTGGTTGACCATTTATTCTTGAATGGGACCTAGACATCGTTGGTAAGGCCAGCATTTGTAGCCCATCCCTGAGTGCCTTTGAACTGAATATCAGCTCAGAGAACAGTTAATGGTCAAGTACATTGCAGTGGGTCCTAGGTCACATGTAGGCCAGACTGGGGAGGGACGTTAGTGAACCAAATGAGTCTTGAGACAATAGTTTCTAGGACACCACTGTTGAGATATGTCTTCACTTTCAGAAGGACTAACTAAATCTGCTGCCTTGGTGGAATATGAACCTGTTTCCATAGAATATTAGCACAGGCCTCTCAGGGATTGGTTAGCTCAGTTGTTTGGATGACGTGTTTGTGATGCAGAGTGACGACAATGGAACAGATTCAATTCCCATACTGGCTGAGGTTACCATGGCGGGCTCAACCTCTCCCCTCACCCCGAGTGTGGTGACCCTCAGGCTAAACTCACCACCACCCTCAGGCGTCTGTCTGTGTGGAGTTTGCACATTCTCCCCGTGTCTGCGTGGGTTTCCTCCGGGTGCTCCAGTTTCCTCCCACAGTCCAAAGATGTGCAGGTTAGCGTGGATTGGCCACAGGAAATTGCCCATAGTGTCCAGGGATGTGCTGGCCGGGTGGATTAGCCATGGGAAATGCAGGTCACGGGGGTAGGGTAGGGAGTGAGTCTGGGTGGGATGATTTTCAGAGGGTCAGTGTGGACTCAATGGGCTGAATGGCCTGCTTCCATCCTGTAGGGATTCTATGATCTCCCCAAATAAAGAAGGTTAAAGAGTGATACAATTGAGGCATATAAAATGTGATAAGGTAAATAGGGAGCAATTATTTCCCCTCAGCTGAGGGTGCTTCCAAAACAAGGATTTGGAATTAAAACAATTTTAATTCTTAAAATTAGAATTCATTCAGCTGTGATGTCAGGTTGCACTTCCTCACACTAAAGGTAGTAGAAATCTGGAACTTACTCCCCAAGAGGAAAGCCGTTTACTCCTGATCTTCCCTTCGAATATCACGCAGAAGAGCTTTGTTATTTGGTTGATGAACTGACTGTGTATGTATGAACATCTTGGACAACTGCCCCAACAGAGGCCACTCAGCCCGTTGCTCTGTTGTAACCTGACTGATTCGTCTTTCATGAAGTTTTAATGAATTTTTAAAACATGCATTTGATTCCCTGTGAAAAGCTGTAGGAGATTCTACAGGAGACATGCAGGAGGCTGGAAGACCACAGCAAGCAAAGCGGCATTAGGAGGTGGAGAAGTCAACGTTTCGTGTGTAACCTTTTTACAGCACTGGGGGCGGGGGTGGGGAGAGCAACAGATGAAGAGCTAGAGGGGAGGAGGTGAGGTTTTGGGGTGGGGAGGGTTGCGGAATAGTGAGATTGTGACAGGTGAACTCTGTAGATGATTCTACATCCAGCAATGCTTCTGGTCAATGATTTCACATCCTAAACCTCCCCTGTTCAGAACCTAACCAAACCACAGCTGACATATTAATAGGACATCACAACTGCATGTAGTTCAGTGGAAGAGGAGTCCAGGAGCTAGTACCTGAATGGACCAAAGATCTGCTTTAAGCTTATCTTGTGCAGCCCTGTTTGATGCTCTCTGTTCAAATGAAGCAAATGCACCAATAACTATGGCCTTTTTATGATTGCAATTCTCTCTAAAGGCGACAGACTACACTGCTGAACTCTGAGCACATGAGTGCAGTAAGAATGCAGTGAAATTCGAACCTGGCTCCAGACCATTTCTGCTGAGATGGAGCGTAAATTTAAAGAGGTTCATGAATGTTCCTATGCAACCTCAGTGGAGACTTATCTTCAAAGGCTGTCTGTGGGCCATCATCGTCACTACTGGAGGAGTCAACACAAGTTTCTAAAAGGAAGCAAAACATCTTAAAAAGGTAGAAAGATAAACATGGACCAAGGACTGAGATGTTTCCCCTCATGGTCGAGTCCAGAACCAGAGGGCACAGTCTCAGGATACAAAGGCTCTGATTCCAGACTGAGATAGGGAGGAATTTCTTGTGAGTCATTGGAACTTCTTGAATTGAATTGAATTTATTGACACGTGTACCAAGGCACAGTGAAAAGCTTTGTCTTGCGAGCAATACAGGCAGATCACAGAGTTAAGTTGCATAGATAAATAAATAATAGGTAAACAGCAGCAAAAGCAAAAACATAGGTACAGGCGAATGCTAAGAGTTTGTGAGTCCATTCAGTATTCTAACGACAGTAGGGAAGAAACTGTTTCAAAACCGGCTGGTGCATGTGTTCAGGCTTCTGTACCTTCTCCCCAGTGGTAGAGGTTGTAGAAACACATTGCCAGGGTGGGAAGGATCTTTGAGAATGCTGGTGGTCTTTCCTTGACAGTGGGCCTGGTAGATGGATTCTATAGATGGGACGTTGGCCTTTGTGTTTGTCTGGGCCGAGTTCACCACTCTCTGTAACCGTCTCTGATCTTGAATAGTACAGTTGCCATACCAGGTAGTGATACATCCAGACAAAATGCTCTCGATGTCACATCTATAAAAGTTGGCAAGGGTATTTGCCATCATGCCAAATTTCCTCAGAGGAAGAAGAAACGTTGTTGGGCCTTTGTAACTAGTGCATCCACATGAAGAGTGCAAGAAAGCTTGTTATGGATGACTACATAGAGAGAGAGAGAGAGAGAGAGAGAATTGTGTGGATAGAGTCCTTGTGCATATTTAAGGTTGAGAGAGTTAGATTGCTGATCAGTCTGGGAGTCAAGGGTTATGGGGAAAGGGCACAAAATTGGAAGTCAGGATTGTCAAATCAGCCATGATCCTATTAAATGCCACCTCAGAATCGAGGGGCCGAATGGTTACACCTGTTCCTATTTCTTATAGTCTTATGGTCCTACAAAGCCATTGGTTTGATATTGGATCGGTGCAATAGTTTAAAGCATATAAAATGGAAATCTGTTGATTTGCACAATATGTTCACTATTGAGGGACATCAACATCTACTCATTGCTTTTTCACTCCTAAGTTTCCTCAAACTTTTAACTCTGTAGGATGTGGTCTCATGTTTAGACTCCCTGTACCCATAGTTATTTTCTTGTTACAAAAACAGAAATTGCTGGAAAATCTCAACAGGTCTGGCAGCATCTGTGGAGAGAAAGCAGTTAACGTTTCGGGTCCAGTGACCCTTATTCAGACCTGAGTTTCTGTTTTTGTTTGTGATATCCAACATCCACAGTCCAAGGGATTGTTTTTTCTTAGTTCTCGCTATTTGTTTAAGTTACAAAGCCTCGAAAATGTTCTTTTCGGCTGTAAGAGGATAAAAGTTGTCATTTTCTCCTCTCCTCTCTACATGCCTGAAGTAATAACATGGTTTCCCCTTATTCTGGTGTGAATGAAACGTTGTTATGATGATGGGAGAGGTGATGATGTGGAGCTGGTAGCGTGAAGCAGCTGATAGGGACACCAGAGTGGGAAACATTGCGGTTTCCTGTTAGTTATCGGTGATAAAAAGTGGTGTAGTGGTAATGTCTCTGGCTAATCCTTCACACTCATCCTCTGGGATAGGGACTGAAACTCCATTTAGACAAATAGAGACATTTGCATTCTATATAAGTGTATGCAACCTCCTGCTATTTAGATAATGTGCTTTCTTTTATGGTCTTTGCCAAAATAGATCATTTCACACTTTCCCACATTGTAGTCTATTTGCCAGATCTTTGCCCACTCATTTAACCCCTCGATAACCCAGCCAAAGTCTCCATCGCCGAAAGAGGTGGCAGAGGCAAGGAGACGCCACACCATCAGATGAACTACTCTCCGACAGAACCATTTCAGTGTCTAAGGAGTCATGAATGGTGCAGAGCATTGTACAATCATCGGCGAACATCCCCATTTCTCACCTTATGATGGATGGAAGGTCATTGATGAAGCAGCTGAAGATGGTTGGGCCTGAGACACTATCCTGAGGAACTCCTGCAGAGATTATCATAGGACTCCTACAATGTGGAAACAGACCCATCAGCACAACAGTCCACACCAACCCTCCAAAGAGTAATCCACCCAGACCGATTTCCCTACCCTATACAGAAGAACCTTGATTATCTAAACGAGATGGGCAGGCACTGTTTTGTTTGGATAATTGATTATTGATTTTACCTTAAACAAGGGTAACCGTGCTGATCGAATGCTGTGCTGTACCAAAGAATTTGTTTAAATCTATAATTTTAATGAATCTGCTATTTAAACAAACTAATATTTGCATTCTGCAAATAACAGGTTAAACTGAGATGGACTAAACCCTTACCATCACATAAATATATGAAATCCCACCATTAATCAAAGTCCCAGACAGCTTCTACGATTACAAGAGTATTTGTCAGTTTCCGGGAATTCAGTGTCGTGACAGAAAGACAGAAGCCCCGCCTCACACACGTTCACTTTCTCAGCCATTTTTTTTCATGAACAGCCCGGTAAAGTGATGGAAATACTGTAAAACACTTATTTTTGCAAAGGGCTGCGTAACTAACCCTTACCTAAAAATCATCCTGTCGCTGATGCTTGAGTTTCTCTGTTTCTGCCAGCATTTTCACATCTGCTTCAGTACCGGTAAATCAAATACACTTACCTCTTTGATGTAAAGTTTTTGCAGGACCTTGAAATCTTCTTCTTCTGAGACTCTGTATTTCCCCCTCACTAATGCACCTAACCCACACATCCCTGAACACTATGGACAACTTAGCATGGCCAATTCACCCTACCCTGTACATCTTTGGATTGTGTAAACAGGAATACCGGAAGGAAACCCACACAGACACAGGGAGAATGTGCAAACTCCACACAGTTGTTCAAGGCTGGAATTGAACCCAGGTCCTTGGTGCTTTGAGGCAGCAGTGCTGACCACTGATCCACCATGCCACCTGGAGCTGAGCTGAGATGTCCTGGAGCTGAGATGTCTGACCTCCAACAAACACGACCAACTTCTTATGTGCCAGGTATGACTCCAACCAGTGGAGAGTGCCCCCGATAGCCACTGATGCCAGTTTTGTTCAGGCTCCTCGATGCCACACTCAGTCAATTGTGATCTTGTGTCCCCTCCACTTCCTCTCAGACCTCTGCCCGTGACATCCTATGGTGTTCCAATGAAGCTCATTTGCAAATGCAGAAAGACTATCATAATTCCTTTAAGTCATTTCCGGGGTGGCACAATGCCACTGTGCCAATGCTGCATTATAGCGCTAGGGGTTTAACTCCACCCTCAGGCAATTATCTATGTGGAGTTAGCACATTCTCCCTGTGTCTGTGTGGGGTTTCCTCCGGGTGCTCCGGTTTCCTCCCACAGTCCAAAATTGTGCAGGTTAGGTGGATTGGCCATGGGAAATTGCCCCATCGAGTCCAGAGATATACAGGCTAGGTAGATTAGTCAGAGGAATTGCAGGGTTATAGGGTTAGAATAGAGTCGTGGGTCTGGTTGGGATACTGTTTTGAGAGCCAGTGTGGACTCGATGGGCTGAATGGCCTGCTTCCATACTGTAGGGGTTTTATGATTTGGATGCGAGCATAAGAGGTACAGTTAGTAAATTTGTAGATGACACCAAAATTGGAGGTGTAGTGGACAGCGAAGAGGGTTACCTCCAATTACAACAGGATCTGGACCAGATGGTCCAATGGGCTGAGAAGTAGCAGATGGAGTTTAATTCAGATAAATGCGAGGTGCTGCATTTTGGGAAAGCAAGTCTTAGCAGGACTCATACACTTAATGGTAAGTGTTGCTGAACAAAGAGACCTTGGAGTGCAGGTTCTTAACTCCTTGGAAGTGGAGTCACAGGTAGATAGGGTAGTGAAGAAGGCGTTTGGTATGCTTTCCTTTATTGGTCAGAGTATTGAGTACAGGAGTTGGGAGGTCATGTTGCAGCTGTACAGGACATTGATTAGGCCACTGTTGGAATATTGTGTGCAATTCTGATCTCCTTCCTATCGGAAAGATGTTATGAAACTTGGAAGGGTTCAGAAAAGATTTACAAGGATGTTGCCAGGGTTGGAGGATTTGAGCCATAGGGAAAGGCTGAACAGGCTGGGGCTGTTTTCCCTGGAGCGTCGGAGGCTGAGGGGTGACCTTATAGAGGTTTATAAAATCATGAGGGGCATGGATAGGATAAATAGACAAAGTCTTTTCCCTGGGGTGGGGGAGTCCAGAACTAGAGAGCATAGGTTTAGGGTGAGAGGGGAAAGATATACAAGAGACCTAAGGCAGAGGGTAGTACGTGTATGGAATGAGCTGCCAAAGGATGTGGTGGAGGCTGGTACAATTGCAACATTTAAGAGGCATCTGGATTGGTATATGAATAGGAAGGGTTTGGAGGGATATGGGCCAGGTGCTGGCAGATCGGACTAGATTGGTTGGCATGGACGGGTTGGACGGAAGGGTCTGTTTCCATGCTGTACATCTCTATGACTCTATGACTCTATAATCAGTCATGATCATAGTGAATGCTAGAACAGACTCCCCTACACACACACCCCAATACCAACACACACTCCCCTACACAAACACACTTACCCCAATACCAACACACACTTTTGTAAACCTCTATAAGGTCACCCCTCAGCCTTCGACGCTCCAGTGAAACAGCACCAAGAAATTTTTCAGTTTATGGATGAGACCAAAACTAGGGAACATTAACACAAGACAGTCACTGATAAATCCAGCAGGATGATCAGGAGAGAAAACATAGCTGAGAAAACAGTGAGAAAGTGCACTGTTACAGCATGGACTGGATGTGAAAAGGATCTTCTGCATTCTGTAAAAGGTGGATAAGCACTCCAGGGAGAGTAGTGCAAGTCTATGCTGTAAGTGTGAGACAAGGAAGGAGATTCAACTGGAGTAGAACTTCTGTTTCTTTATTCATTCATGGGATGAGGGTGTCACTGGCTAGTCCAGCATTTATTGCTCATCCCTAATTACCCAGAGGGCAGTTAAGAGTTAACCCTATTGCTGTGGGTCTGGAGTCACATGTAGGCCAGACCAGGGAAGGATGGCACAGGCCTGGAGGGCCAAAGGGCCTGTTCCTGCGCTATCTTGTTCTTTGGTGCCAGTTTCCTTCCCTAAAGGACATTAATGAACCAGATGGGTTTTTCCAATAATTGTTTCATGGTCCTCATTAGACACTTCATTCCAGATTTTTAAAAGTTGAATTCACATTCCACCATCTGCCACTGTGGGATTCGAATCTGGGTCCCTGGCCTCAGCATTAACAGTCCCTCTATTCCTGATGAATGGCTTTTGCCCGAAACGTCGCTATAACAAGCTGTTTTAGATTAGATTAGATTAAATTAGATTAGATTAGATTAGATTACTTACAGTGTGGAAACAGGCCCTTCGGCCCAACAAGTCCACACCGACCCGCCAAAGCGCAACCCACCCATTCCCCTACACTTACCCCTTTTACCTAACACTACGGGCAATTTAGCATGGCCAATTCACCTGACCTGCACATCTTTGGACTGTGGGAGGAAACCGGAGCACCCGGAGGAAACCCACGCAGACACGGGGAGAATGTGCAAACTCCACACAGTCAGTCGCCTGAGTCGGGAATTGAACCCGGGTCTCTGGCGCTGTGAGGCAGCAGTGCTAACCACTGTGCCACCGTGCCGCCCACTGTGCCACCGTGCCGCCCATCTTGTTGATGGTTGTAATTCAGTGATTTGGATAGGAGAGTTTGTTCTGCACTGGGTGGCGAAGCATGGAGCTGGGGGAGTAAATGAAAATATTACTGGACTCAGCTGTTAACCGACTGACCAGTCAGTGTCCATTATCAGGAGGGTTACAGGAAGCAGTCAGTTACAGTAAGAGTCCAGGAGCAAGTTACACTCATCGACACAGGGAGAATAAGCCTTTTTCAGAAAGTTACGATTAAGTTAGAAGGCTGACAAAAAATAATAGTCACAGTTAAGAAGACAATAAAAAAGCTATAAAGTAATGCAACTTTTCAATTAAGATTGAAAACATGTTTTCTTGGTCAGTGTAAAATTCTATTTTTTTCAAAATGCCTTTTATGTTATATTCTGGCTCCAGCATCCACCAGATTGAGACATATGGGAGCAAACACATTGACAACGGAGTCTGTGATTTAAACACTGCACACCGTGTCATTCTGAAACTCACTGTCCATACACACACCCGCCGACACAAACACACTTACCCCAATACCAACACACCCCTACACACACCCCAATACCAACACACACACCCCAATATCAACACACACACACCCCTACACACACACACCAATACCAACACACACACACCAATACCAACACACACACCCCAACACACACACACACACCCCAATACCAACACACACACACCCCTACACACACACACCAATACCAACACACACACCCCTACACACACACACCAATACCAACACACACACCCCAACACACACACACCAATACCAACACACACACACCTACACACACACAGCCCCAATACCAACGCACACTCCCCTACACACACACCCCACTACCAACATGCACTCCCCTACACACACACCTCAATACCAACACACTCCCCTACACAAACACACTTACTCCAATACTAACACACACTCTCCCACACACACACCCCAATACCAACACACACTCCCCTGCACACACACCCCAATACCAACACGCACTCCCCTACACACAAACCTCAATACCAACACACATTCCCCAACACAAACACACACCACTGATACCAACACACACTCCCCTACACACACACCCAATACCAATACGCACTCCCCTACACACACAAACCTCAATACCAACACACTCCCCTACACAAACACACTTACCCCAATACCAACACACTCCCCTACACAAACACACTTACCCCAATACCAACACACACTCCCCCACACACACACCCCACTACCAACACACACTCCCCTACACAAACACACTTACCTCCATACCAACACACACTCCTCTTCACAACACCCCAATACCAACACACCCTTCCCTACACACACACTCCAATACCAGCACACACTCCACTACACACACACCCAATACCAACACACACTCCCCTATACCAACACACACTCCCCAACACAAACACACACCCCCAATACCAACACACACACCCCTACACACAAACCTCAATACCAACACACATTCCTCAACACAAACACACACCACTGATACCAACACACACTCCCCTACACACTCACCAAACTACCAACATACACTCCCCTACACAAACACACTTACCCCTATATCAACACACACTCCCCCACACACACACCCCACTACCAACACACACTCCCCTACACAAACACACTTACCCCCATACCAACACACACTCCCCTACACACACACTCCAATACCAGCACACACTCCACTACACACACACCCCACTTACAACACACACTCCCCTACACACACACACCACTACCAACACACACTACCCCACACACACACCCCACTACCAACACACACTCCCCTGCACAAACACACTTACCCCAATTCCAACACACACACGCCCCCACACACACACCCCAATACCAACACACACTCCCCTACACACACACCCCAATACCAACACACACTCCCCTACACACACACCCCAATACCAATACACACTCCCCCACACACACACCCCACTATCAACACACACTCCCCTACACAAACACACTTTCCCCAATTCCAACACACACTACCCTGTACACATACAACACCAACACACACTCCCCTACACACACACCCCAACACAAACACACACTCCCCTACACACACACTCCAATACCAACACACTCTCCCCAATACCAACACACACTCCCCCATACACATTCCCCACTAGACAACCCACATTCCCCTACACAAACATACTTACCCCAAATCCAACACACACTACCCTGTACACACACCCCAACACAAACACAAACTTCCCTACACTCACACCCCAATACCAACACACACACCCCAATACCAACACACACTTCCCATACACATACACCCCAATACCAACACACACTCCCCTACACAAACACACTTACCCCCATACCAACACACACTCCTCTTCACAACACCCCAATACCAACACACACTCCCCTACACACACACTCCAATACCAGCACACACTCCCCAACACACACACCACAACACAAACACAAACTCCTCTACACTCACACCCCAATACCAACACACACCCCAATACCAACACACACTCCCCATACACATACACCCCAATACCAACACACACCCCTACACAAACACACTTACCCCCATACCAACACACACTCCCCACACACACACCCCAATACCAACACACACTCCCCATACACATACACCCCAATACCAACACACTCCCCTACACAAACACACTTACCCCCATACCAACACACACTCCCCACACACAAACCCCAATACCAACACACACTCCCCCACACACACACCCCAATACCAACACACACTCCCCCACACACACACCCCAATACCAACACACACTCCCCCCACACACACACAACACTACCAACACACACTCCCGCACACACACCCCACTACCAACACACACTCCCCTACACAAACACTCTTTCCCCAATTCCAACACACACTACCCTGTACACACAACACAACACCAACACACACTCCCCTACACATACCCCCCAACACAAACACACACTCCCCTACACACACACTCCAATACCAGCACACACTCCCCTACACACACCCCAATACCAATACACACTCCCCTACACACACACCCCAATACCAACACACACTCCCCCATACACACACCCCACTACCAACCCACATTCCCCTACACAAACACACTTACCCCAAATCCAACACACACTACCCTGTACACATAACCCAACACCAACACACACTCCCCTACACACACACCCCACTACCAACACACACTCCCCTACTCAACACACTTACCCTCATACCAACACACACTCCCCATACACATACACCTCAATACCAACACACACTCCCCTACACAAACACACTTACCCCCATACTAACATACACTCCTCTTCACAACACAACAATACCAACACACACTCCCCTACACACACACACCCCAATACCAGCACACACTCTCCTACACACAAACCCAATACCAACACACACTCCCCCACACACACACCCCACTACCAACACACACTCCCCCACACACGCACCCCACTGCCAACACACGCTCCCCTACACAAACACACTTACCCCCATACTAACATACACTCCTCTTCACAACACAACAATACCAACACACACTCCCCTACACACACACCCCAATACCAGCACACACTCTCCTACACACAAACCCAACACCAACACACACTCCCCCACACACACACCCCACTACCAACACACACTCCCTTACACACACACACCCCACTACCAACACACACTCCCCACACATACACCCCAATACCAACACACACTCCCCCACACACACACCCCAATACCAACACACATTCCCCATACACATACACCTCAATACCAACACACGCCCCTACACAAACACACGTACCCCAATACCAACACACACTCCCCCACACACACACCCCACTACCAACACACACTCCCCTACACAAACACACTTACCCCCATACTAACATACACTCCTCTTCACAACACAACAATACCAACACACACTCCCCCACACACACACCCCAATACCAACACACACTCCCCTACACAAACACACTTACCCCCATACCAACACACACTCCCCATACACATACACCCCAATACCAACACACACTCCCCTACACAAACACACTTACCCCCATACTAACATACACTCCTCTTCACAACACAATACCAACACACACTCCCCTACACACACCCCAATACCAGCACACACTCTCCTACACACAAACCCAATACCAACACACACTCCCCCACACACACACCCCACTACCAACACACACTCCCCCACACACACACCCCACTACCAACACACACTCCCCTACACAAACACACTTACCCCCATACTAACATACACTCCTCTTCACAACACAACAATACCAACACACACTCCCCTACACACACACACCCCAATACCAGCACACACTCTCCTACACACAAACCCAATACCAACACACACTCCCCCACACACACACCCCACTACCAACACACACTACCCACACACGCACCCCACTGCCAACACACACTCCCCTACACAAACACACTTACCCCCATACTAACATACACTCCTCTTCACAACACAACAATACCAACACACACTCCCCTACACACACACCCCAATACCAGCACACACTCTCCTACACACAAACCCAACACCAACACACACTCCCCTACACACACACCCCACTACCAACACACATTCCCTTACACACACACACCCCACTACCAACACACACTCCCCACACATACACCCCAATACCAACACACACTCCCCCACACACACACCCCAATACCAACACACACTCCCCATACACATACACCTCAATACCAACACACGCCCCTACACAAACACACGTACCCCAATACCAACACACACTCCCCCACACACACACCCCACTACCAACACACACTCCCCTACACAAACACACTTACCCCCATACCAACACACACTCCCCATACACATACACCCCAATACCAACACACACTCCCCTACACAAACACACTTACCCCCATACTAACATACACTCCTCTTCACAACACAATACCAACACACACTCCCCTACACACACCCCAATACCAGCACACACTCTCCTACACACAAACCCAATACCAACACACACTCCCCCACACACACACCCCACTACCAACACACACTCCCCCACACATGCACCCCACTACCAACACACACTCCCCTACACAAACACACTTACCCCCATACTAACATACACACCTCTTCACAACACAACAATACCAACACACACTCCCTTACACACACACCCCACTAACAACACACACTTCCCTACACACACACCCCAATACCAACACACACTCCCCTACACACACACCCCAATACCAACACACACTCCCCCACACACACACCCCAATACCAACACACACACCCCCACACACACCCCAATACCAACACACTCCCCCACACCCACACCCAATACAAACACACACTCCCCCACACACCCCCCAATACAAACACACACTCCCCCCCATACACACCCCACTACCAACACACACTCCCCTACACAAACACACTTCCCCCAATTCCAACACACACCACAACACCAACACACACTCCCCTGCACACACCCTCAACACAAACACACACTCCACTACACACATACTCCAATACCAGCACACACTCCCCTACACACACCCCAATACCAACACACACTCCCCTGCACACACCCCCAACACCAACACACACTCCCCTGCACACACCCCCAACACAAACACACACTCCCCTACACACATACTCCAATACCAGCACACATTCCCCTACACACACCCCAATATCAACACACACTCCCCTACCACACACACCCCAATACCAACACACACACCCCTACACACACACTCCAATACCAACACGTACTCCCCAACACAAATACACACTCCCAATACCAACGTGCACTCCCCTACACACACACTCCAATACCAACACGCACTCCCCTACACACAAACCCCAATACCAACACGCACTCCCCTACACACAAACCCCAATACCAACACGCACTCCCCTACACACAAACCCCAATACCAACACACACTCCCCTACACACAAACCCCAATACCAACACGCACTCCCCTACACACAAACCCCAATACCAACACGCACTCCCCTACACACAAACCCCAATACCAACACACACTCCCCTACACACAAACCCCAATACCAACACGCACTCCCCTACACATACACACTTGTCCAAATACCAACACACACACACTCCCCTACACATACACACTTGTCCAAATACCAACACACACACACTCCCATACACATACACACTTGTCCAAATACCAACACACACACACTCCTATACACATACACACTTGTCCAAATACCAACACACACACACTCCCCTACACATACACACTTGTCCAAATACCAACACACACACACTCCCCTACACATACACACTTGTCCAAATACCAACACACACACACTCCCATACACATACACACTTGTCCAAACACCAACACACACACACTCCCCTACACATACACACTTGTCCAAACACCAACACACACACTCCCCTACACATACACACTTGTCCAAACACCAACACACACACTCCCCTACACATACACACTTGTCCAAATACCAACACACACACACTCCCCTACACATACACACTTGTCCAAATACCAACACACACACACTCCCCTACACATACACACTTGTCCAAACACCAACACACACACACTCCCCTACACATACACACTTGTCCAAATACCAACACACACACACTCCCCTACACATACACACTTGTCCAAACACCAACACACACACACTCCCCTACACATACACACTTGTCCAAATACCAACACACACACACTCCCATACACATACACACTTGTCCAAACACCAACACACACACACTCCCCTACACATACACACTTGTCCAAACACCAACACACACACACCCCTACACATACACACTTGTCCAAACACCAACACACACACTCCCCTACACATACACACTTGTCCAAATAGCAACACACACTCCCCTACACATACACACTTGTCCAAATACCAAAACACACACTCCCATACACATACACACTTGTCCAAATACCAACACACACACTCCCCTACACATACACACTTGTCCAAATAGCAACACACACACTCCCCTACACATACGCACTTGTCCAAATACCAACACACACACTCCCATACACATACACACTTGCCCAAATAGCAACACACACACACTCCCCTACACAACATATTCCAATACCAACACACATTCCCCTACACAAAACACCCGAATACCAACACACACTCCCCTACACAACCCACCCCAATACCAACACACACTCCCCTATACACACACCTCAATACCAACACACACTGACCTACACGAACACATTCAGGCCAATACCACACACACTCACATACTTCACAGTTATGTACACATGCACACACTCTCTCTCTCACACATTTATGCACACACTCTCTCTCTCACACATTTACACACACACACATACAGACACAGATTTTTACACACACACACTGACATAATCTCACAAACACATTCTCGCTCACATACTCACACGCACACCAACTTATCCCTTTACCCCTTTTCCCCTTTCTCAACACATATCTCCTTCCCTTTATACTAAAACACTTACCCTGATACCTCACACCACCACACCATACAACAACACCCATCCTTCTCTCCTCTACACCCACAGTCTCTGAGCACCAGCGCACATACACTCCCCACCTGAACACACATATACACAATGACACACCAAAGCACATACACACCCCTATATCCCAATCCAAGTGCCAACACTAGATTCCCTATTCTGAGAAATGTGAGCACCATCCACTGACCCAAATAGCCTACAGCGTGGTGTCTGTGATCTGACCCCAGCAGGTTAGCTCCAGGGGACATCAGGAAGTGGTGGGGTGGATTCTGCTCTTTCCCTGTGTACTGTTGCCAGGAGTACAAAACACCAATCAAACTGCATGCAGAGGTGGCAGTGGGATGGTCGCCAATAGAGGAAAGACCAAGAAGAATTCGATTTGTGGATTTAACTCATATCCAAGGAGTGCCAAAGTGCAGAGCCTGTAGGGGAAAAAAAGCTTCTAACTTATTCAGTACTCCCCATGTGTTTAATCTCAAAGGACATGGCAGCAGATTTGTGTTTAGCCAAGGGAACATATTTTTGGCAAGATGCAATTCCTCACAAATAAAGTGCACAGCTTGCAGATTATTGCAGCTTAATGCAACTTCCTTCATAACAACATGACCTTTGCATTTGTAACAATCAGAAAAGGAAGGAATGTAGGATTGTGTCACACAATTAAATTAACAAGAACGAAGAACAAGTGGGAAGCCAAGGTACTCCTAATGGGACTCAAACAAGTTAGAATGCCCACCAACTGACCTCATTAGGATGATTTAGAACCACAGAGCCTGTCTCAGTGCAAACATTAACCAGTCAACTGAAGACTTTTTGTTCATTTTTGAGTTTTCTCTCTCACTTTAATTGGTTTATGCCTAATATTAGCAAAGTCCCATTTCAGAGAGGAAAGGGATAATGGGTAAGACTTTAATTGAGCTTTCCTACTCATGGCTGTGGAAGAGGACTTCCCCAAAACCTCAAGGTAGCGACCAGGACCATTCCCATCTGAGTGGAATGCTTTAATAATTGCTGGGCTGAAAAACTTGGAAAATAAACACTCTCTCCCTATGTAACCTATCCCACCCTGAGCAAGGAAGCTACAATCAGTGAGGTAGCTCTCCTAGAAGTATGCACTCAAGATCCAACAGGCATCGATTGGGATATCTGTACTCAGGTCAGTAATCAGGAAAGAGATCTAATCTCATGATTTAATAAGCACCATTGGAGAATCCAGTGAGTAACAATAAAACACACTTCCCATTGGACAATCCAGTGAGTAACAATGAAGCATATTTTCCATTGGACAATCCAGTGAGCAACAGTGAAGCCTTCTTCCCTATTGGAGAATCCAGTGAGTAACAATGAAACATACTTCCCATTGGGCAATGCCTGCCCCAGGGTGGGAAAGGATAGATTGGCAGGGAGTGTCCTCCAGTTTCTCCAGAATGATCCGGAGCTAAATAATTAAAAATAGTTCGTATTCCCTTGAGTGTAGAAGATTAAGAGGAGTGAGCCATTAAAACGATTGAAGGGGTTTTTAGACAACTGAGAGAGGAAAAGAGAAAATACCTCAGGAATTTCAATGAACTTGGGATTCTGATAACAGTCATATCAAACTCGAAACATGAACTGTGTTTCTGTCTCCATGGTTGCTGCCAGACTTGCTGAGTTTCTCCAGCATGCTCTGAGACTGTTTCTGGATTGGATATTTAGAGCAGCTTTTAGCTGGGAAGGACATGTTTACACACAGTGGGAGAAAGTGAGGACTGCAGATGCTGGAGATCAACTAAGAGAACGTGACGCTCGAAAAGTCAACTTTCCTGTTCCTCAGATGCTGCCTGTTGGGCTGTGCTTTTCCAGCACCACCCTTTTTGACTCTCATGTTTACACATAGTGCCTGGTTCACTAATCACTAGAGTACAGGATAGATCACGTCTGAATTAGGAAACAACACTTCAGCAGTGCAGTGGGGAAAGTGCTATATTTTCACAAGTAAGTGAATATTGTAATGTTGACAGCTAGCAGAGCTGTTGGTGCAACAATGAGCTGGACTGGTTACAGAGTTCAGTGTAAAATATTGTGTGGGCTGGTTGCCGGATAACTGAGAGTGTGCGTGCGTAGACTCAGTTAGATCGCCTGCATCAACTCCATTCAAAGCACAGAAAACTGGCGGAACTCACCAGGACAACTTTTATTTTCCCACTGAACCAGATGTTGATGTCGCCTCAGGTCAATAATAAGGTTGTTCCTGGATGTGAGGTATTAGCAATATATATAGACACACACACACGCGCACATACACACACATACACACACAAAACACACATACGTACACACACAAAACACACGCATGTACACACACAAAACACACACACACACAAAACACACGCACGTACGCACACAAAACACATGCGCACACACAATGCACACGCACACACATAACACACACAACACAAACCACACAAAATGCACAAACACAGCACACACACAACACACATGCACACACACGCGACACACGTACATACGCAACATACACACAACACACGCACACAATGCACACACACATCCACACAACACGCAACCCACACATCCACACAATGCACACACAACGCACACACACAACACTCAAAACACACACTCACAAACACACACAACACACACATACAACACACAGACACAAACACACACAACACACATGCAACACCCAACTCGGAAGATATACATGCTTGCACAGATATACACTTAATCATACTCGGGTACGCTGATACATGTGCAATTTGTAATATATTTGTATATGCATTCTTGAACACATACTCACAGGTAAGCATTAATACAGTTGTACACAAATACTGAATTGCCAGGGTGAGATGAGAGTAACAGTTGCTGACATCAAGACTGCATTCAATGTGTGACATCAAGGAGACCTAGAGACATTGGCATTGATGGGTATCAGGGGGCAACAATATCTGGTACACAGGAAGATGGTTGTTGTTGTTGCAAGTCAGTCATCTCAGCTCCAGGGTATCTCTGCAGGAGTTCCTCAGAATAGTGTCCCAGACCCAATCATCTTCAGCTGTTTCATACCTTCCCTCCATTGCAAGAACAGAAACTGAGACGTTCATCAATAATTATAATGTCCAATTCCATTTGGAAGCGAACAGAGTAGTCCATGCCCCACAAGGTGCAAGACTTGGATTACATTCACATTTGTACTGACATGGCGAGTATAACTTCCAACATCAAATTACCAAGCAATGACCATCTCCAACAAGGAGAATCTAATCATCTTTCACACACAACAGTCGTATCATTGCTGGAACCCTCGTCATAAGTGTCATGGAGGTCATGGGCAAGAAGCTGAACTGGGCTAGCTACATAAATGTAGTGGCTACAAGAAGAAGCCTGAGGCTGGGAATTCTGTGATAAGTCAATTTCTGACTCTCAAAGTCTGTTCAGCATCTACACTATGTCAGAGGTCCGATGGAATACTCTTCAATGCTTGGATGAGTTTAACTCCAACAGTATTTACAAAGCTTGACATCATGCAGGACAAAACAGCCTACTTGACCAGAACTGCATCCAGTACCTTACGTGTTCCTGACTTACAGCATTGGATCCCAGTAGCAGCTATGTGCGCAATCTATAGGATGCACAACTACTACTCACTGGGGCTTCTCCCACAGCACCTTCCAAACATGCAATCTCCTAGTCAAACCCGAACCCTAACCCGAACCCTAACCCAAATCCTAACCAAACTCTAACCCTATCGCACTGCTGCAACTCACTGGGGCTTCTTCCACAGCACCTTCCTAACTTGATCCTCGACTAGCAGCATGGACACTTGGGAACATCACCTCCTACAGGTTCTTCTCCAAGCCCTGTGTCATCCTGATTTGGTACCTGTTCCTCACTGTTGCTGGATCAAAATCCTTGAACAGCAGTTCAGGTGTAAGTTTGCTCGCTGAGCTGATAGATTTGTTCTCAGAAGTTTTGTCACATCATCAGTGAGCTTCTGATGAAGCGCTGGTGTTCTGTCCCGCTTTCTATTTATGGCCTTGGTCTGTTAAGGTGGGTGATATCATTTCCAGTTAACTTTCTCAGAGGTTGGTAATTGGGGTCCAAATCGATGTGTTTATTGATGGAGTTTCGGTTTGAATGCCAAGCCTCTAGGAATTCTCGCGCATGTGTCTGTTAAGCCTGTCCCAAGATGGATGTGTTGTCCTAGTTGAAGTGGTGTCCTGCTTTACCTGTGTGTAAGGATTCTAATGATCATGGGTCATGCCTTTTAGAAAGCGGGTCAGAACACCAGCACGTTACTGGAAACTCACTGATGAAGTTACCTAGTGTGGTGATGAAACGTCTGAGAACAAGCCCACCAGCTCAGCGAGCAAACTTACAACCACAACCTCAACTTGAGCTACAACTTCAGTCTTCTCAAACATTGAACGGCAGTGTGGGTGTACCATACCACTCGGACTGCAGGACTGCAATGTTGAACAGGATGGCTCATGACCACACCCCCCCCCTTGAATTTTAAAAAGTACAAAAATGAAGCACATGATGACATGCAAAAATGCATCCAAAGGTGCCTTACGCATACAACTGTACACAGATGTACTGACAGATGCACCTACATGTGCATACAGCTGAATAAGCTCTTACACATGGACACATGGTCCAAGAGCAGCTAGAGAGAAAGCCACATAAATTATTACATGGAACAGAGTTATTTCAGAGTGAATTATATGCCTGTGACCAGTGGAGTGCTACAAGGATCGGTGCTGGATCCACTACTTTTCATCATTTATATAAATGATTTGGATGTGAGCATAAGAGGTACAGTTAGTAAGTTTGCAGATGACACCAACATTGGAGGTGTAGTGGACAGCGAAGAAGGTTACCTCAGATTACAACAGGATCTTGATCAGATGGGCTAATGGGCTGAGAAGTGGCAGATGGAGTTTAATTTAAATAAATGTGAGGTGCTGCATTTTGGGAAACCAAACCTTAGCAGGACTTATACACTTAATGGTAAGGTCCTAGGGAGTGTTGCTGAACAAAGAGACCTTGGAGTGCAGGTTCATAGTTCCTTGAAAGTGGAGTCACAGGTAGATAGGATAGTGATGAAGGCGTTTGGTATGCTTTCCTTTATTGGTCAGAGTATTGAGTACAGGAGTTGGGAGGTCATGTTACGGCTGTACAGGACATTGGTTAGGCCACTGTTGGAATATTGCGTGCAATTCTGGTCTCCTTCCTATCGGAAAGATGTTGTGAAACTTGAAAGGATGTTGCCAGGGTTGGAGGGTTTGAGCTATAGGGAGAAGTTGAATAGGCTAGGGCTGTTTTCCCTGGAGCGTCGGAGGCTGAGGGGTGAACTTATAGAGGTTTATAAAATCATGAGGGGCATGGATAGGATAAATAGACAAGGTCTTTTCCCTGGGGTTGGGGAGTCCAAAACTAGAGGGCATAGGTTTAGGGTGAGAGGGGAAAGATATAAAAGAGACCTAAGGGGCAACTTTTTCACGCAGAGTGTGGTACGTGTATGGAATGAGCTGCCAGAGGAAGTGATGGAGACTGGTATAACTGCAACATTTAAAAGGCATTTGGATGGGTATATGAACAGGAAGGGTTTGGAGGGATATGGGCCGGGTGCTGGCAGGTAGGACTAGATTGGGTTGGAATATCTGGTCAGCATGGACAGGTTGGACCGAAGGGTCTGTTTCCGTGCTGTACATCTCTATGACTCTATGACTCTATCGATACATATTTTTCCCCTGTTCACCAGAGTCACAGTTCAGCACTCTGGCCATGACAGCAGATCAACCTCAACATGGAATGATATAGGACCCTTGCATTTGTCTTTGGAACTGAATCCAGAGAATGCAGGCTGCTACAGTAACCAGGGGATTATATCCATTGAACATTCATGTCATTAACCCAAGTGGCTCTGTTCAAAGATTCAGATCCAGAGTCTTAAATATTTATTGCATTGCTGGTTGGGGCAGCTTGCTGTTCACAAGTATTAACCGCCTTTTTAAATTCAATCATAGGATGTGGGTGTTGCTGGCTGGGCCCAACGTTTATTGCCCGTCCATAATTGCCACACAATGCCCTCAGGGAGGGCATCCAGGTTTTTGACCCAGTGACACTGAAGGAACAGCAATACATTTCCAAGTCAGGATGGTGAGTGGCCTGGAGGGGATCTTGCAGGAGGTAGGGTTCTATGTATCTAACCCCCTGGTCTTTCTAGATGGAAGTGGTCATGTGTTTGGAAGATGCTGTCTGTGGATCTTTAGTGAATTGCTGCAGTGCATCTTGTAGATAGTATACACTGCTGCTACTGAGCCATCGGTGGTGGAGGGAGTGGATGCTTTTGGATGTGGTACCAATCAAGTGGGCTGCTTTGTCCTGGTTATTCTATAATGTAATTGCACTTTCCAACCTGGCCCCTCCAGCCTTTGATTAGCTGAGGTCTGTCAAATTCAGTTTTTAAAAGAACAATCCAGCATGTGAAAATAATTCCTTATGTCTTTCTGTTCCCCTTCATTTCTTGTAATTTTCATTCAAAACACCCCAAAATCGTACAGATTCTAGAAAATGTAACTGGAATCTGTGCAATTGCTCCTTATAATTTAAATCTCAGAGTCCAAGTATTTTCCTTATAAACATACAATGCTCTTTCTCCAAGATCGAGAAAACATAATCAAGATGGCGACGGAGTAGAACCCCTGAGCTGGGGTTAATCCACTCCACCCACTGTTCTTTGCTGTCTTATTTTCTCTTCACTAAACTCTTGTTCTGATCTCAGATGACACCAGCAGCAGTGATGAACTCCAACATGCACACAAGTGGGCCCACAGTGAACTCGAGTAGGACCAGGGTAGATTTAAGTGGGTCCAGGGTGGACTTGAGTAGGCCTAGAGTGGATTTGAGTATGGGTTTTTGCCTGAAACATCAATTTTCCTGCCCCTCAGGTGCTGCCTGACCTGCTGTGCTTTTCCAACACCACTCTAATCTTGGCTCTAGTCTCCAGCATCTGTAGTACCCACTTCCACCAAATTGGATTTGAGTAGGCCTAGGGAGGATTTAAGTGGGCCCAAGGCAGACTCAAATGGGCCCAGGGTGGGCCTCATGGCAGCAGCGAGTGGGCCTCTAATTACTTTTCCTGGGCGAGCGTGGGACGTGGCATTGGAATCAGCAGCTACTACATCGATGGAGGTGACGTCAACCAGGTAGGCCCAGCGGTGAAAGATGGTGCTTCAGGATTGGTGACTTTATCATTGGTTTGATCTGGCACCTGCAACAGCAGAGCAGTGGTAGAAGGGCATCACAGTGACATCGATGAGATGGGCCTTGCAGCAAGAGACCCGACACTGATGTTGATGGGTTTCGAGCAGGCAGTGGCAGTGAGGTGGTGACAGAGGATACAGCAGCAAAGACAGCCACTGAGGCTCAGCCCAGCAGCAAAGACAGCCACTGAGGCTCAGCCCTGCAGCAAAGATGGCTGCTGAGGCTCAGCCCAGCAGCAAAGATGGCTGTTGAGGCTTGGCCCAGCAGCAAAGATGGCCACTGAGGCTCAGCCCAGCAGCAAAGATGGTCGCTAAGGCTCGGCAGTTTCAACATTTTAAACGGAGACAAGGTGGTGGAGGAGCGATAGCGGGGGTCAGTGATGATGAGCTCTTTCAGCTGTATCTTTCATTTTTTATCTTATTCTTAAAAGTATTCAAAATGGTGCTGGATCATGGTGACAGTGGAAAAGCTTTAGTGTTTTTCTCACTAAAATACACAAGATAATAAAATCATTCATTTATTTATTCATTCATCAGTAGATCCTTTGGCAGATATTGTGAGCAGAACTGTTCACATTGTTTCAGATGTGGTCTATCCATACATTGTACAGCTCTAACATGACTTCGATCCCCTTGTGTTCCTGACCTCTGCTCACCCTACTCTTTCCCCCAGTTTTAAAAGTCATCATTCCATTAGTTGATTGAGTTAGTTTCTGTTCCTGTTCATTACATTTTAATGATCTATGCACCTGGACCCTTAAGTCTCTTTGATCCTCTGCTGCTTCACGTCTTCTTACAGTGAGAGGACTTTTTAGATCCATAGTGAATGACCTGACATTTTCCTGTTCTGGAAGTTATTTGCTTGACTATTGCTGATTCACTAACTTCAGTAGCAATATCCCTTTGTAATCTTTTACACTTCCGTCGATATTGCTTACAAAGCTGCCTACTTTAACAGCTAAGAAATACATTGTTGATTGGAAACTGCTTTGAGAAATCTGTACGTGCCTTCATAAACCTGATCAACTAGAAGAGTTGCAGTGGGGGAGAGGAGACCTGAACTGAGTGTGGAATTTTTCATGCTGAACTCCAGATAGTTGAAACTTTATTGCTGGAACAGCACAGCAGGTCAGGCAGCATCCAGGGAACAGGAGATTCGACGATTCGGGCACAGGCCCTTCTTCAGGAATGAGCAGAGAGTGTTCAGCAGGAGAAGATAAAAGGTAGGGAGGAGGGACTTGGAGGAGGGGCGTTGGAAATGTGATAGGTGGAAAGAGGTCAAGGTGAGGGTGATAGGTCGGAGTAGGATGGAGGCGGAGAGGTCAAGAAGAAGACTGCAGGTCAGGAAGGCGGTGCCGGGCTGGAGGGATTCGGCTGAGATAAGGTGGGGGGAGGGGGGATGAAGAAACTGGTGAAGTCCAAGTTCATCCCCTGTGGTTGGAGGGTTCCCAGTCGGAAGATAAGACGCTCCTCCTCCGACCGTCGCGTTGTTGTGGTTTGGCGGTGGATGAGTCCAATGACCTGCATATCCTCGGTGGAGTGGGAGGGGGAGTTGAAATGCTGTGCTACAGGGTGGTTGGGTTGGTTCGTCCGGGTGGCCCAGAGGTGCTCTCTGAATCGCTCCGCAAGTAGGCGGCCTGTCTCCCCAATATAGAGGAGGCCACACCGGCTGCAGCGGATGCAGTAGATGATGTGGGTGGAGGTGCAGGTGAATCTGTGGCGGATATGGAAGTTTCCTTTGGGGCCTTGGAGAGAAGTGAGGGGGGAGGTGTGGGCGCAAGTGTTGCACCTCCTGCGGTTGCAAGGGAAGGTGCCGGGAGTGGAGGTTGGGTCGGTGGGGGGTGTGGATCTGACAAGGGAGTCGCGGAGGGAGTGGTCTCTACGGAAAGCTGATAGGGGAGGGGAGGGAAATATATCCTTGGTGCTGGGGTCTGTTTGGAGGTGGCGGAAGTGACGGCGGATGATGCGCTGTACATGGAGATTGGTGGGGTGGTAGGTGAGGACTAGTGGGGTTCTGTCCTGGTGGCGGTTGGAGGGGCGGGGCTCAAGGGCGGAGGAGCGGGAAGTGGAGGAGATGCGGTGGAGGGCACCGTCGACCACGTCGGGGGGAAATTGCGGTCCTTGAAGAAGGAGGCCATCTGTGTTGTACGTATTTTGAACTGGTCCTCCTGGGAGCAGATGCGGCGGAGACGAAGGAATTGGGAGAATGGGATGGCGTTTTTACAGGGGGCAGGATGGGAGGAGGTGTAGTCCAGGTAGCTGTGGGAGTCGGTTGGTTTGTAGTAGATGTCCGTGTTGATTCGGTCGCCTGAGATAGAAACAGAAAGGTCTAGGAAGGGGAGGGAGGAGTCCGAGACTGTCCAGGTGAATTTGAGGTCGGGGTGGATTGTTCCACATACCCTATGAAGAGGCAGGCACAGCTAACACCTTCCACCCCGACCTCAAATTCACCTGGACAGTCTCGGACTCCTCCCTCCCCTTCCTAGACCTTTCTGTTTCTATCTCAGGCGACCGAATCAACACGGACATCTACTACAAACCAACCGACTCCCACAGCTACCTGGACTACACCTCCTCCCATCCTGCCCCCTGTAAAAACGCCATCCCATTCTCCCAATTCCTTCGTCTCCGCCGCATCTGCTCCCAGGAGGACCAGTTCAAAATACGTACAACACAGATGGCCTCCTTCTTCAAGGACCGCAATTTCCCCCCGACGTGGTCGACGGTGCCCTCCACCGCATCTCCTCCACTTCCCACTCCTCCGCCCTTGAGCCCCGCCCCTCCAACCGCCACCAGGACAGAACCCCACTAGTCCTCACCTACCACCCCACCAATCTCCATGTACAGCGCATCATCCGCCGTCACTTCCGCCACCTCCAAACAGACCCCAGCACCAAGGATATATTTCCCTCCCCTCCCCTATCAGCTTTCCGTAGAGACCACTCCCTCCGCGACTCCCTTGTCAGATCCACACCCCCCACCGACCCAACCTCCACTCCCGGCACCTTCCCTTGCAACCGCAGGAGGTGCAACACTTGCGCCCACACCTCCCCCCTCACTTCTCTCCAAGGCCCCAAAGGAAACTTCCATATCCGCCACAGATTCACCTGCACCTCCACCCACATCATCTACTGCATCCGCTGCAGCCGGTGTGGCCTCCTCTATATTGGGGAGACAGGCCGCCTACTTGCGGAGCGATTCAGAGAGCACCTCTGGGCCACCCGGACGAACCAACCCAACCACCCTGTAGCACAGCATTTCAACTCCCCCTCCCACTCCACCGAGGATATGCAGGTCATTGGACTCATCCACCGCCAAACCACAACAACGCGACGGTCGGAGGAGGAGCGTCTTATCTTCCGACTGGGAACCCTCCAACCACAGGGGATGAACTTGGACTTCACCAGTTTCTTCATCCCCCCTCCCCCCACCTTGTCTCAGCCGAATCCCTCCAGCCCGGCACCGCCTTCCTGACCTGCAGTCTTCTTCTTGACCTCTCCGCCTCCATCCTACTCCGACCTATCACCCTCACCTTGACCTCTTTCCACCTATCACATTTCCAACGCCCCTCCTCCAAGTCCCTCCTTCCTACCTTTTATCTTCTCCTGCTGAACACTCTCTGCTCATTCCTGAAGAAGGGCCTGTGCCCGAAACGTTGAATCTCCTGTTCCCTGGATGCTGCCTGACCTGCTGTGCTGTTCCAGCAATAAAGTTTCAACTTTGATCTCCAGCATCTGCAGACCTCACTTTCTCCTTTGAACTCCAGATAGCCTAGCGCTGGCTGAAGGAAAAGCAGGATGTCTGCCTGGATCGTTTAGACTGGTTAAGTTCCAACAGTAGCTCCCAAATAATGATCTGTATCAACCTGCAACATGTCCTGACCTTAGATATGAATTTATACAGTGGGAGAAAGTGAGGACTGCAGATGCTGGAGATCAGAGACAAAACATGCACGCTGGAAAGGTACAGTAGGTTAGGCCGCATCCAAGGAGCAGGAGAGTCGACGTTTCGGGCACCATCATGAAGGGCTTATGCCCAAATATGTCAATTCTCCTGCTCCTCGGATGCTGCCTGACCTGCTGTGCTTTTCCAGCATCACACTTTTTGACATGGGTTCACACAGTGCCTTCCACATCATCGGGATTTCCCAAATCAACATAATGTTTACGGCTTTGAGGTATGTAGGGAAGAGATGTTGGAAATTCTGGAAAGGGTGAAAATAGATAAGTCCCCTGGGCCTGATGACATTTATCCTAGGATTCTCTGGGAAGCAAGGGAGGAGTTTGCAGAGCCATTGGTCTTGATTTTTATGTCCTCGTTGTCTACAGGAATAATGCCGGAAAACTGAAGGCTAGCAAATGTGATTCCCTTGTTCAAGAAGGGGAGTAGGGATAACCCTAGTAACTATAGGCCAGTGAGTCTCACTTCTGTTGTGGGCAAAATCTTAGAGAGAATTGTAAGGGATAGGATTTATGAACATCTGGATAGGAATAATGTGATCAAGGATAGTCAGCATGGTTTTGTGAAGGGCAGGTTGTGCCTCACAAACCTTATTGAATTCTTTGAGAAGGTGACTAAGGAGGTGGACGAGAGGAAAGCGGTAGATGTGGTGTATATGGATTTTAGTAAGGCATTTGATAAAATTCCCCATGGTAGGTTACTGCAACAAATACGGAGGTATGGCATTGAGGGTGAGTTGGAGGTTTGGATTAGGAATTGGCTGGCTGGAAGAAGACAGAGGGTAGTAGTTGATGGTAAAGGTTCATCTTGGAGTGCCGATACTAGCGATGTTCCGCAAGGATCTGTTTTGGGACCATTGTTGTTTGTCATTTTTATAAATGACTTGGAGGAGGGGCTAGAAGTTTGGGTGAGCAAGTTTGCGGATGATACGAAAGTCGGTGGAGTTGTTGACAGTGAGGAAGGATGTGTCAGGTTACAGCAGGATATAGATAAGTTGCAGAGCTGGGCAGAAAGGTGGCAAATGGAATTCAATGTAGGTAAGTGTGAGGTGATTCACTTTGGTAAGAGTAACAAAAAGATGGGGTACTGGGCTAATGGTCGGATACTTGGTAGTGTGGATGAGCAGAGGGATCTTGGTGTCCATGTACACAGATCTCTGAAAGTTGCCACCCAGGTAAATAGTGCTGTGAAGAAGGCATATGGCGTACTGGCTTTTATTGGTAGAGGAATTGAGTTCCGGAGTACTGAGGTCATGTTGTAGTTGTATAAGACTCTGGTGCGGCCGCATCTGGAGTATTGTGTGCAGTTTTGGTCGCCATACTATAGGAAGGATGTGGAGGCACTGGAACGGGTGCAGAGGAGGTTTACCAGGATGTTGCCTGGTATGGTAGGAAGATCGTATGAGGAAAGGCTGAGGCACTTGGGGCTGTTTTCATTGGAGAAAAGAAGGTTTAGGGGTGACTAGATAGAGGTGTACAAGATGATTAGGGGTTTAGATAGGGTTGACCATGAGAACCTTTTTCCACGTATGGAGTCAGCTATCACGAGGGGGCATAGCTTTAAATTAAGGGGTGTTAGGTATAGGACAGATGTTAGGGGTAGATTCTTTACTCAGCGAGTCGTGAGTTCATGGAATGCCCTGCCAGTAGCAGTGGTGGACTCTCCCTCTTTATGGGCATTTAAGCGGGCATTGGATAGGCATATGGAGAATAGTGGGCTAGTGTAGATTCGGTGGGCTTCAATCGGTGCAACATCGAGGGCCAAAGGGCCTGTACTGCGCTGTATTTTTCTATGTTCTATGTTCTATGTTTTAATGATGTTGATTAGGTGATTAATATTGGCCAAGGTGTCACATAAATATTTTCTATTCATCTTCAAAATCGGGTGTCTTTCCAGTTGCCTGAGAGAGGTAAGGTGCATTTTGGGAAAGCAAATCTTAGCAGGATTTATACACTTAATGGTAAGGTCCTAGGGAGTGTTGCTGAACAAAGAGACCTTGGAGTGCAGGTTCATAGCTCCTTGAAAGTAGAGTCACAGGTAGATAGGATAGTAAAGAAGGCATTTGGTATGCTTTCCTTTATTGGTCAGAGTACTGAGTACAGGAGTTGGGAGGTCATGTTGCGGCTGTACAGGACATTGGTTAAACCACTGTAGGAACATTGCATGCAATTCTGGTCTCCTTCCTATCGGAAAGATGTTGTGAAACTTGAAAGGGTTCAGAAAAGATTTACAAGGATGTGGCCAGAGTTGGAGGATTTGAGCTATAGGGAGAGGCTGAACAGGCTAGGGCTGTTTTCCCTGGAGCGTCGGAGGCTGAGGGGTGACCTTATAGAGGTTTATAAAATCGTGAGAGGCATGGTTAGGATAAATAGACAAAGTATTTTCCCTGGGGTCGGGGAGTCCAGAACTAGAGGGCATAGGTTTAGGGTGAGAGGGGAAAGGTATAAAAGAGACCTAAGGGGCAACTTTTTCACGCAGAGGGTGGTACGTGCATGGAATGAGCTGCCAGAGGAAATGGTGGAGGCTGGTACAATTGCAACATTTAAGAGGCATTTGGATGGGTATATGAATAGGAAGGGTTTGGAGGGATATGGGCCGGGTGCTGGCAGGTGGGACTAGATTGGGTTGGGATATCTGGTCGGCATGGACGGGATGGACTGAAGGGTCTGTTTCCATGCTGTACATCTCTATGACTCTAAGGTTGCCTCTTGGTGTGATGTCCCATTGAAAGTGCAGCACCAGACAGTCAGTGCTAGAATTTGTATTTCAGTCTCTGGACTTAGAGCTCCCTGATTCAACAACTGCCCAGCACACCTTTGGACAGTGCGATGTGAGCTTACACCAAGAACAAATACACTTTACATCGACAAATTCCACTGAGGTGGAGTCGTCAGCTCTGTTTTGGAGACTTTAGCGACAGGCTAGTTTCCACACACGAGGGAAAGATCAGAAAGAGAAAGGCCTGTAATTCAAAAAGGACTTGTTTCAAACTTTAGCTCATTGCAACAAAACTATCGTTTTGAAAAGCAGCATCAAAATGTGACACAGTTGTTTCATTTTACTGGCAGCCCTGTCTATGGTCGGAACTCCAATCTGAAAATTATCTTTATCATTCAGCAGCTGGTCGTATCAAAGTGTAGTTAAAACCTGTACACAGGACATCCCAAAGCAGAAGTCATGGTGACGGTACCCTCCCCCTCCCCTTCAATGCCTGGCTCCTCTCTGCTGTCTAGGTACAACCTCATCACCACACCTGGTTATCTGAAAACTAACAGTGTCACGTTGCTAAACAAACTGCCAAACTTCTGCAGAATCTTGTACGTTTCAATGAGATCAACCTTCGTTCTTCTGATCATCAGAGAATATGGACTCAATTTACTCAGGTCAATCCTCTAGCCCCAGGGACTCATTTAGTGAACCTTCACAGTACTGTCTCTAATATCCTTTCTCAAATGTAGAGACCAAAACTGTGCACACTATTCCAGCACACTGATGGTGTCCCAGAAACCCCAAACAATTATAGTAAGACTTCTTTGTCCCTGTACAACAATCCCCTGGTAATGGAGGACAACATACCACTGCCTTCCCAACTACTTTCTGCATCCTCAGGTTTCTTTCCTCAGAGAGTAGTAGGGACATGGAACACACTGCCTGCAATAGTAGTAGACTTACTCAGTTCAGGTCTCCTCTCCCCCACTGTAACCCTTCCAGTCAGTTTCCAAACCCTGTGATGGCCCAAATCAAATGCTGTTTGAAAATCCAAATATATTAAATCCATTAGCACTCCTTCATCAATTTTGTTATTAACATTCCAAGTTTGTCATAGAATGATATCATAGAATCTCTACAGTGTGGCCCATCGAGTCCACACTGCCCCATCCAGACCCACCCTTCTACCCTATCTCTGTAACCCCACATTTCCCAAGGCTAATCCATGTAGCCTGCACATCTGGCAAACATGTTCCATTCACAAATTCATGATGGTCACGCCCAATCAGATCACCTTTATCTGAGTGTCAACTTATCATGACTTTATAATAGATTCTAGCAATTTCCTTATGACTGATATAAGGCCAATCAGCCTGTCGGTCCTTGTTCTAGTCCCTTGATAATTTCTGAAATAGTGTGGTGACATTTGCAATCTTCCAAGAAGAGTTGGAGAATCAGTTTAGCTCAGTTGGCTGGTTTGTTGGTTTACAGTAGCAGTGTGATGTCAATAGCATGGGTTCAATCCCCACCACTGGTTTGAGGTTACCACAAGGACTCTCTTCCCTCACCTGAGGTCTGGTGGCCATCAAGTTAAATCACCACCAGTTGCTTCTCTCTAATGAGAGAGCAGCCCCCATGGCCTGGTAAGACAGTGGTGATACAATTTGATCAGAATCTATGGAATTTTGTAAGGTGATTACCAATGCATTGATTGTCCCTATAGCCATCTCCTTCAACACTCTAGGATGTAGAACATTACATTGTGGAGTCTAATAACTTATTGCCCTATAAATTTCTCCAAAACTACCTTCGAGCTAACATTAATTTCCTTTAACTCCTTATTCTCTCTAATCACTTGGATCTCTAATTTTATTAGATTTCTTGTACCTTCCTCTGTGAAAATATATACAAAGCCATCATTTTGCTTCTCTGCCACATCTTTATTCCCCATTATCAACTCTTTTCACTTTGTTTTTAATGGATTCACATTTCCCTTAGCCAAATATTTCCTATTTATGTTCATGTAGAAGCTTTTACTGTCCATTTTTATGTTTTTTTAACCAAATCGCATTCATATTCAGTTCTTCCTTTCCTTCTCAATTCCTTTATCCTCTTTTGGATTATTGTAAAACTTTCCAGTTGTCACATTTATTACTATTTATGGCAATTTTACAGGCTTTTTCTTTTAACCTAAAACGATCCTTAGCTTCCTTTATCAGTCAATGTTATAGAGTTATAGAATTATTATAGTGATGTATAATGTAGAAACAGATCCTTTGGTCTAACTTGTCCATGTCGACCAGATATCCTAAATTAATCCAGTCCCATTTGACAGCATTTGGCCCCTATCTCTCTAAACCCTTCCTATTCAGGTATCCATCCCGATGCCTTTCAAATGCTGTAATTGTACCAGCCCCCAACCATTTCCTCCGGCAGCTCATTCCATATATGCACCACCTTCTCTGTGAAAAAGTTGCCCGTAGGTCCCTTTTAAATCTTTCCCCTCTCACCTTAAACCTATGACCTCTACTATTGAACTCCCGTTTCCTGGGGGAAAGAAATCTTGACTATTCACCCAATCCATGCCCGTCACGGTTAAATCTCTAGAAGGTCACCCCTCAGCCTCCAACGCTCCAGAGAAAACAGCGCCAGCCTTTTTGATTTTTGCCACTTGAAGGAACGTGCAGTGCTGTTAAGTTTTTGTAGTTTCTAGACTTTTTCCAAAGACTATGTACCATCATGCTTTTTAAGGTATTTTTTCAATCCAGCTCAGCCAACATGCATCTCATGCTTTCATAACTTCCTTGTTCAAATTTAACACATTTGCTTTCGATTGAACTATCTCACATTCAAATATTAAGTGAAATTCTAGCATGTTGTGGTCACTCATCCCTAAATGTTCTTTAATAGGACAGTTATTATTTAGAGATTTTTCATTACATAATACAAGATCCAAAATAACCTGTCCTCCATTTGTTGGCTCTTCAGCGTGTTGTTCTAGAGCACCGTTCCTAACATATTCCAGAAACTTATCCTGCACAGCTTTAGTGGTCACATTGTTTGCCCAGTCTATTTGCGGAATGAAGTGTCCCATGCATTGCCCACGCTACCAGCTCCACTGATCTCTTGACTTATAACAAAGCCCACAATAACTATATTTGGTGGCCCACAAACACTAAAGTCTGCTGCCCCTGGCTGTTTCTTAGCTTCACCCAAACAGATTTCGAACATTGTTCTCCTGATCTGAGGTCAGAAGTCACATGACACCAGGTTATACTCCAACAGATTTATTTGAAATCACAAGTTTTCGGAGCCCTGCTCCTTCATCAGGTTCATTTGACAAAGGAGCAGCCATCCGAAAGCGTGTGATTTCAAATAAACCTGTTGGACTGTAACTTGGTATCATGTGACTTCTGATCTTGCCCAGCCCAGCCCAGCCCAGCCCAACACCAGCACCTCCACATCATGGCTACATCAATGGAGCGAAGGTGGGGCTTAGTGAAGAGTGTCAGGTTCCTAGGAGTGACAATCACCAACAATCTGTCCTGGACTCCCCACATTGATGTGACAGTTAAAAAGGTACAACAACGCCTCTTTTTTCCTCAGCACTTCACTAACTTCAAATAATGCTGACCTTGCTTTGCGCCCCTCCTGTGCTGATGTAAGCTTATATGCCTCACTCTCTCTAAGTACTCAATGATCTGTATGTCCTTGTTTGCTATGATCTGCCTGTACTGCTCACAAAACAAAGCTTTTCACTGTACTTAGGTACATGTGACTGCAATAAATCAGAATCTAAGAAAATTTGCCAACTTTTACAAATACACCATAGAAAGCATTCTATCTGTTTGCATCACAGCTTAGTATAGTAACTGCTCTGCCCTGGACCATAAGAAACTACAGAGAGTAGTGAACACAACCCAGTCCATCCCACAAACCAACCTTCCACCTATTGACTCCATCCACACTTCTCGCTGTCTCAGAAAGGCAGCCAACATCATCGAAGACCCTCCCTCCCTGAAAATAAACGCTTGTAACCTGTTCCTCCAGGCAAAGATAAAAAAGCTTAAACACCTGTACCACTGATTCAAGGGTGCCCCAAGCAAGGCACATCTCACCTTCAATGCATTATCTGAGCTGACATGGTACCTATTGTTAAAGTTCACTTGAGAATGTAATTTTTTTTAAAAAGTTCTGATTGGGTTGGGATATCTGCATGGGCAGGTTGGACCAAAGGGTCTGTTTCCATGCTGTACATCTCTATAACTCTACGACACTATTTACATATGAAAGAACTGAAACCAACATGGACATTCTAAAAGATGAGAGACTTACCAAACAATCCAGGTCTTTTTCAAGATATAATTTCAGTTGTGTCATGCTGCAAAACTTAGTGGTTGCTCTGTGGTTAGCACTGTTGCCTCACAGCAGCAGGGTTCCAGGTTTGATTCCAGCCTTGGGCGACTGTCTGTGTGGAGTTTGCACATTCTCCCTGTGCCTGTGTGGGTTTCCTCCAGGTGCTCATGTTTCCTCCCACATCCTGAAGATGTGCAGGTCAGGTGAATTGACAATGCTAAATTGTCCATAGTTGTTAGGTGGTTGAACCCAGGTCTCTGGCGCTGTGAGACAGCAATGCTAACCACCGTGCCACCTGTAATAACCTGGTGCTGTGTGACTTTTAACTTTGTCCACCCCAGTCCAACACCGGCATCTCTGAAACAGATTCAAGAACATCATCTTCCCTGCTGTTATTAGACTTCTGAATGGACCTCTCAAATTTTGAATCTAATGTTGATCTTACTCTTTGTGCACCTTTTCTGTAGCCGTAACTGTATTCCTTGGTCTGTTCAATCACCCTATGGTCTTTGTGTGGTATGCACAAGCACGCAAAACAAAACTTTTCACTGTACTGAGGTACATGGGACAATAATAAATGAAATCAAAATCAAATCATTTCTAGTGCTTTCTAGAAGTGGCAGCAGGTATGACAGGTCTGGCATTTAAAACGTTTCTGCCCATCTTCGACCATGTTTTGGTGGGAAGGGTTGCAGCAGAGAAGGTGACAAAAGGCAGCCTCATGCTTCCAGAATGTTCCAGAGCAGAAGTTCTTGAAGCAAGGATTGTACTGGTTGGACCTGGCAACCAAGTAAATCAGTTCATGTAAAAGTTGGTGAAACAGGTGCTCCCGAAATATGGAAGGACTATCGTTCTCTCAGATGATAAAGTTTATTACTTACTTAGAGATGGAGATGTTCCTGGGAAATGCACAGTGTGAATGTTGGATGTAGCTGAGAAACTGCCCATTCCATGAAGTAGCTTTTTGTCACAACCTGTAAATACCATATTTGTCAGAACTCATGCGACACCAGCTGTAAGTCCAAAAGGTTTATTTGAAATCACAAGCTTTTGGAGCATTGCTCCTTCATCAGGTGAAATGATGTCGAAGGGGCAGTGCTCTGAAAGCTTGTGATTTCAAATGAACCTGTTGGACTATAACCCAATGATGGTGTGATTTCTGACTTTGTCCATCCCAGTCCAACACTGGCCACTCTGCATCTTGGATACCCTTCTTTGAGCTAGTACAGTAAATTCAATGTTAAACACCCATTCGAAAAGAATATGAGGGATATGTACTAAATGCAGACTGAGCCAGCATCCTGTCAGGTAACAGAAGTAAGCATGGCCCAAACACTCCCGTTTAATTCAATAGTTGTTATTTCGTCTTTATCGTCTTAAAGTGGGATAGCAGGCACCTCGCCGTGACTGTTCCTGTCGAGGAGGGAGAAGGGCTTGTGTCTAAACTCGGCGCTGGAATTCAAGAGCAGCTGTTCTGTAACTAACAGCGCTGCAATTGTGTCAAACCTGTCATCACATGCATGCTGTTAATCAACAGACATCTGCTACTCATTTCGACTCCTTCCAAGCAACACACGTCTGTCTCAACTTTATTTTCGGTAAAGCCATCTTCTCCTTCCTACCTGCACCCACTGAAATGTCTGAAGCCTGGGGCGACCGGGGTGGGGGCAGGGGGGAGTGAGTTATTTGTGAAATGAAGCACTGACCCACTCTTGCACCAAAGGGATGAGAAGGTGTTCCGGCTGCTTCCAGGAGGTCACATTCCTGAGGTCAACCCTGAGGATATCAGTGCGGGCAGCTCAGCCTGACTTCCACTTGTGAATCAGGCTATCGGCTGCAGGGCACTGGTCTTCCCATTCGGATTGGGGTTAACGGAGGGAGGGAAGGAAAATTGGCTGCAGGTTGTCTGATGTCTGGAGGTTGTCTGCTGGTGGGCCGTATCGATTGCACTCATTTCTAGGCCTGTGGGTCAGATGGTCGCAACAGCAGGAGACAGTTGGAAACATCGAAATGCTGAAGTTTGAGGCTGGGGGACGGTGATGGATTAATGTCAGGGAGGATCCCAAAACTCACCCTGACAATGCACAGCGGCCTTGTTGTGGAGGCTACTCAGAGACTGAATCTAGGTCAGTCCTGACGTGCTAGCCACCTTCTCTCATCGATGAGGAAGTTAGGTCAAGAGGAGGGAAGGGGAAGAACTGAAGAATGAATACGAGAATAGGAGCAGGAGCAGACCATTTAGCCCATCACATCTGCTCCAATATTTAATACCATCATAGCTAGTGCAGCATGGTGGCTTAGTGGTTAGCACTGCTGCCTCACAGCGCCACAGACCTGGGTACAGTTCCCGCCTCAGGCGACTGTTTGTGTGGAGTTTGCACATTCTCTCCATGTTTGTGCGTGTTTCCTCCCATGTGCTCTGGTTTCCTCCCACAATCCAAAAATGTGCAGGTCAGGTGAATTGGCCATGCTAAATTGCCCAGAGTGTTAGGTGCATTAGTCAGAGGGAAATGGGTCTGGGTGGGTTACTCTTCAGAGGGTCGGTGTGGACTTGTTGGGCCGAAGGGCCTGTTTCCATACCATAGGAAATATAATCTAGCTGTGTGTTCAGCTCCACCTGCGTTCCCTGAGAGACCAACAATCTATTAAACCCAGCCTTAAATGTAGTCAACAGCAGATCACTGGCAATGGCTGAGTGGTATCATGAGACTATTAACTCAGGTATTATTCTAGGGACCTGGGTTCAACTCCTGCCATGGCAGATAGTGGAATTTGAGTTTCAATACAAGTCTGGAATTAAGGGTCTAATGGTGACAGGGTTAATTGCTGGGGAAAACCTGTCAGGTTCACTAATGTCCTTCAGGGAAGGAAATCTGCCATCCTCACCTGGTCTGGCCTACATATGACTCCAGTGGTTAACTCTTAAGTGCCCTCTGGGCAATCAGAGCTGGATAATAAATATTAGTGTGGCCCACGATGCACACATCCCAGGAATGAATTTTAAACAAAACTTCCACTGGAGTACAGCATTCCTTCTATTTATAATCCTTTGAGTGAAGGAATTTCTCCTCCTAAATGGTTGGCCTTATCCCAACTCTGTGCCCATGTGCTTTGAATTCCACATCCATCAGAAACCATCTCTCAGTGTCTAACTTTCAGAACTTGCATTGTCTCAGTGAGAACATTCTACCAATCTCCAGAGGACTCAGACTGAATCAGCTCAGATTTGCCGTCAATGTGAAGTGCTCCTTTCAATCAGTGATTATCCAGTGTACCTTTTCCCAAGGAGCTCTCAGAGAAAAGAATTACCCAAAGGATTCTTGTCCAGATGGTGTCTATGGACCACAGATTTGGGGAGTAATTTACCATCTCACCCCAGACACACCCCAAAGAGCTTCAATGGTATAAATCATAGAATCCCAATATGCCCTTCGGCCCAACAAGTCCACATCAACCCTCCAAAGAGTATCCCACCAAAACCTATTCCCCTACATATCCCCCTGACTAATACACATTCCTGAACACTATGGGCAATTTAGCATGGCCAATCTACCTAACCTGCACACCTTTGGACTGTGGGAGGAAACCCACACAGACACAGGGAGAATGTGCAAACTCCACACAGCCTGATGCTGGAATCAAACCCAGGGCCCTGGCATTGTGAGGCAGCAGTGCTAACCACTGAGCCACCATGTCACTGACTAATAAAAAGTAATGAAAGCATTTGGGGTCAGGGATTTAACTTGATAGCAGAGACACTAAGTTAGGCTTGTATAGAATTTGTATATATTAAGTTAGATAGCACTTCACAGTAAACTGTTCACCGTTCTATTAAAAGGATGTAGGGGCATTGCAGGAGGTGCAAAAAAAATTCCAGAATAATACCGGAATGTTCTTTCTACTGTAGAAAAGTGGACCAGGCTGCGATTACTTTGCCTCTGGATAAGGGGGGACAAGGAAGTAACCTAATGAAGATCTTTAAAATTATGACATGGTTTGGACATAGTGAAGATCTCTCCTTTGTAGAGAAAATAAATACCAGGGATCCAAAATACAAGGTAGTTACAAATAATGAATTGAGGAGAAATGTCTTTATTTAGAGAGCATGGAGACTGTGGAAGTTGCTACCACAGGAGTAGTTGAGACAAATGGTATAGGTGTGTTAAAGGGGAAATTAAACCAGCTTCTCTGGGAGAAAGGAATGTTCATGAAAGAATATGTTCATGGGCTGAGGTAAAGATGGATTGAAGGAACATGCCCACCATAAACCCGTGTTCGGCTGAACGGCCTGTATCCATGCTGCGACTTCTATACCATCATGAATATGTAATGGATTAATTTGAGCAGCTACGAAGATATTGATACAATGTACAACAACTAGATCCTAAATAAGATGAACGACCAGTTAGTCTGTCTTTGGTGCTGTTCAGTTGAAGAAAAAATGTTGATACTGAGGGATTTCTGGAGTCTCCTACGAGAGAGCGGAACAAACAATTTGGGCAAAGGTGGCAGATCAGACAAGGTGACACTCCCTCAGCGGCACACTGATCTGAACAGGCGCTTGTGGCTTTCCATAGTTATGTACAAAGCTACCTTTGAACTAGATATCAGGGGAGGACAGGATTGGTTGGTTTTCAATGGAAGAACACCTTCAGTTGCATTTTAATTAATGCTATTTCATTATCATCCATCCACTGTATTGTTTTCTAGGTAAATACACAGGTCCATTCAAGAGGAAGCTGGAGAAATGTGACAATACTGTGACTTTAAGAGGCTTATGTTGATAAGTTTCCTCCGGGTGCTCCAGTTTCCTCCCATAGTCCAAAGATGTGCAGGTCAGGTGAATTGGCCATACTAAATTGCCCGTAGTGTTAGATGCATTAGTCAGAGGGAAATAAGTCTGGGTGGGTTTCTCTTCGAAGGGTCGGTGTGGACTGGTAGGGCCGAAGGGCCCGTTTCCATTCTGTTGGGAATCTAATCTAAAAAATCTAATCTGAAGGATACTCACGAACAAGTAACCGGCAGCATAGATTAAGCAGGTTAAATGATCTTTAAATTCTAATAATTTAAGTGTTTAGGTTTTTAAAAAAGTATTGTAGTTCCATTCATCAAGGCCCCCAACCCTGGCCATCGTTGATGTCACTCCAGATTGGAACTGCAGGTCTATTGAGACTACTATAAAGGTCGTATTTTCTCATTCATGCCTCTCAGTCAGAAAACCGTGAGGTGAGGTCCCATTCAAAGGATGTGGACACCACAATAGCGGTGATGCAATGCCAGGGGATGGTTGGAGGTTCCCCGTTAAACAGAGGCTCTCTTAGTTTTCTGTGAAACAATCAAAGTCACTGTCTAAAGAAACTTTAACTCTGGTGTCACACTCAATATTTATCTCCCAACCATGATTAACGAAACAGCTTAGAACATCGTTGCTTGTGGGCCACCTTTGGAATGTTAGGACATAGAACAGTACAGGCCCTTCGGCCCTCGATGTGGGCTTTCCTGTCTGATCGGCCACCTTTGCCCAAATTGTTTGTTCCGCTCTCTCGTAGGAGACTCCAGAAATCCCTCAGTATCAACATTTATTCTTCAACTGAACAGCACCAAAGACAGACTAACTGGTCGTTCATCTTATTTAGGATCTAGCTGTGGTACATTGTATCAATATCTTCATAGTTGCTCTAATTAATCCATTACATATTCATGATGGTATAGAAATTAGCTGCTGTCCTTTCCGCACTACAACAGAGAAAATACTTTCAAAACTACTTAGTTAGCAGTAGAGCATTTAGCCACTGGGGTCATGAAGGTGCTATACAAATGTAAGTCTTCCTTTCTGTTTTTACATGTCCCTTGCTCAGTGATGATATAATGCATGACAAAGTAATTTAGATCAGATTCCCTACAGTGTGGAATTAGGCCCTTCAGCCCAACCAACCCTCCGGAGAGCAACCCACCCAGAACCATTTCCCTCCAACTGATGCACCTAACACTATGGGCAATTTAAGTATGGCCAATTCACCTGGCCTGCACGAGGGAACAGGAGCACCCAGAGGGGACACAGACGCAGGGAGAACGCGCAAACTCCACGCAGATAGTCACCCGAGGCTGGAATCGAACCTGGGTCCCTGGTGCTGTGAGGCAGCAGTGCTAACCACTGAGCCACCATGCCACCCCTTATTATTCCAGCTCTGTAGTGACTACCACAGTTGTACTATTTTTCTATTTTCTAACAGTTGCCTGATACTAGATGAAAAAAAGATGATTACATTACAAGGACAATATGGAAATATTCGTGATTTAATTTGTAATGCCTTCTCTGTCGACATGGAGGTAAAGGGGCTGATAAAACAAGATTACAGTTTGTATTTTCAACAGGGGAATGGGGAATGATTCTGACCTTTCACCCTCAATTGCAATATAACGAAATTTGAGTATTTTATTTGGAATGTTTATTTAGTCTTCTGCAGTAAGAATAGGACAAAGCCCTGGAATTCTATTCCACTCAAAGCCTCTTTAATTTCTTGTAAAGAATTGACTCAAAAATGTCTTTTTTAAAACCTCAGTCTGATGACTATCTTTTCCTGGTAAATCTTACAGGTACTAGATGGGGAAGCTGCGTGGAAGGCAAAATGTTCCAAATTGGGTTGGAGGGGACTGGAAGAGCTCTCATTGCCCATCGTAAAGTTGTTTTAAATCTCTCATCCTGTCAAATAGGCTGCTCTGGAGTGAGACTGACAGCTCATAAAGCTTTCACTGGCTCAAACCATCTGGACCTCCCAGTGAGAGGAGGCCACATTGTGGCAGCAGAAGGAAAAATTAATTTTATATTTGAGAGGAAGAGCAAGAGAGATTAAGAAGCCTATGATTAAAGGTAAATAAATAATTCACTTTGGTTTCTGATGAGACATTAACCTAAGGCCCCCCTCACAGGTGAATGCAAATGATGCTAACTACATTATATCGTTGAGAAGTGGGATTCTGGATTCATATTTATCCCTTAGAACTGATCAGCCGACTATTGTTCCTGTTTGTGGGATCTTGCTGTGCACAAATTGGATGCCGTGTTTCCCACATGCCTTTAGGATGTCCTGAGGTCGTGCTGTGTGACATGTCTTTCTCTCTGTTTAAGATTTCCTGCAAGTTGCTGCATCACGATTGAGCCTGCGAGATTTCAGATAATACAGATGCCTTTGGGAAGGCTTTAGATCAAGTCCTCCACCGTCCTGATCGCCAGAGACTGGACATATAAAGGTCATGTGTCAGTCACACAAACATATAAAATAGGAACAGGAATAGAACATGCAGTCCTTCAAATCTGTTTTACCATTCAATATGGTCACGGCTGATCATCCAAACCAGTATCATGATGTCACTTTCTCCCCATGTCCTTAAATACCTTAGTCCTAAGAATTAAAGTAGGTGGAATGAACTTCCAGAGGAAGTGATGGATGCGGGTACATTTACAACATTTAAAATCCATTTAGATAAGTACATGAATAAGGAATGTTTGGAGGGATATAGCAGGTAGGGCTAGTTTAGTTTGGGATTATGGTTGGCATGGACTTGTTAGGCCGAAGGGTCTGTTTCTGTGCTGCATGACTCCATGACTCTCTAACTATATAGTAGAACCCCTGTATCCACAGAACCGGTTTCCGCGGTTTCAGTTACCCGTGGTTTACCATGGCCTGAAAATATTACATGGAACATTTCAGAACCAGGGCCTGTGGGCTACCAGAGAGACAATTTTCCCATTTAAGTGATAGGGTTTGCTACTATCTGCAGCTTCAGGCTTTCACAGTAGGTCTTGGAACGTATCACCCACGGATAGGGGTGGGTGGGGCGGGGAATGACTGATTCTACATCTTTCTCGAGCCTTCAATGTTTTGGCCTGAATTGCTTTCTGTGACAGAGAATCTCACAGTCTCACCACTCAATGGGTGAAGAGGTTTCTCCCTAAGTCCTAAATGGCCTATCCTTAGGCTGTGACCCCTGGTTCTAGTCTCATGGTATTTGCGAACATCTACTCTGTTCAATCCTGTTAGAGTTTTATAGGTATCTATGAGATTTTCCCTCAACCTTCTAAACTGCAGTGGATATAATGCTAACTAATCCAAACTCTGCCCATATGTCAGTCCTGCCATCCCAGGAATCAGGCTGGCCGACCTTAATTTCACTCCCTCAACAGCCAGAACATCCGCCATCAGTTAGGGAAACCAAAATTGCACATAATGCTCCAGGGGTGGTCTCACCAAGGGCCTGTACAATTGCAGCGAGATGACCCTGCTCCTGTGGTCGAATCCTCTCACTATGACAGCCTGCTGTAGCCTCATGCTTAGTTTCAGTGACTGGTGCACAAGGACACCCAGGTCTCTTGGCACTTATTCCTTTTCCAATCTATCGCCACTCAGATAATAACCCATCTTCCTGTCCTTGTTACCATTTATCCACATTATACTGTATCTGCCATACATTTACCCATGTAAGTAACGTGTCCAAATCATACTCAAGGTTTTCTCTACTCTCTTCACAGCACATCGCCTTACTCAGCATTGTGCCATCTGCAAACCTGGAGTTATGAAACATAATTCCCTCATCTAAATCATTAATATAACATTGTGACTAGATGGGGTCCTGTCACTGAGCCCTGCGGTACCCTATTAGTCACAGCCTGCTACTTGGAAAAAGACCAGTTTGTTCCTACTTTTTTTGCCTGTTTGCCAACGAGTCAATGTCAGTGCACAAACCCCAATCCCATGTGCCTGCATTTTGAATTCTAAGCTCTTACATGGGACCTTATCGAAAGTCTTCTGAAAATCCAAGTAAATTACATCCACTGACTGCCCCTTATCAACTCTACCAGTTACATTCTCATAATAATTCCAGTGGATTCCAAAAGCATGGTTTCCCTTTCCTAAATCCACACCTACTCCATCTGATCTAGTCACCATCTTCTAAGTGCTCTGTTATTATATCTTTTATTATGCTAATCTAGCTGGCCTCACAGTTTTCTCCCTGTCTCCTTGTTTAAACAATGGGGTGACTTTACTACCCTTCAATCCACAGGAAATAGATTAGATTCCCTACAGTGTGGAAACAGGCCCTTAGGCTCAACCAGTCCACACCAACCCTCCGAAGAGTAACCCACCCAGACCCATTTCCCTCTGACTAATGCACCTAACACTACGGGCAATTTAGCATGACCAATTCACCCTAACCTGCACATCTTTGGATTGTGGGAGGAAACCAGAACACCCAGAGGAAACCCACACAGACACGGGGAGAATGTGCAAACTCCACACAGACAATTCTAGAGTCCATAGAATTTTGGAAGTTGATGACAAGAGCACCTGCTATTTCTAGGGTCAGTTCCCAGTATACTTTGGGATGAAGTTTATCAGGTCCGAGGGGTTTATCTGCTTTCAATCCCTTTAGTCTCCTGAATGCAGGTGCCCTATTAATATTAATTTCTTTCAATTCCTCTTTCCCATTAGATCGTATGTTCCACCATATTTTTAGGTGTCCACCTTTGTAATAAAACAAGTAAAGAATGTATTTCATTAGTCTGCCATCTCTTTGTTTCCCATTATAAATTCCTCTTTACTGACCATGGGAGACATCCGTCAGCCTTTACTAATCTTTACATACCAACAGAAGCTTTCACTACTGTTTTGTATGTTCCTTGCAAGCTTACTGTCAGACTTTATTTTCCCCTCTTAATTTACAACAAAAACAGAAGTTGCTGGAAAAGCTCTGCAGGTCTGGCAGCATCTGTGAAGAGAAATCAGAGTTAACCTTTCAGATCCAGTGACCCTTCCTCCGAACTGAAGGTAGCTGGGAAAATATCGTCTTTTTTATCCAGAAAATAGGGTGGGGGGGAGGTGGAACCCAAAGAGAAAAAGGTATGGTTGGACAGGCAAAGGAGTCAATAATGTTCAGGCTGGGAGTGTGAATAGCTGTTAACAGAGACTGTTAGTGGCTAATAATGGGTAGTGTGCAATGGCAGACTATGTGATAACAAGCTGAAAATGTGTTGCTGGAAAAGCGCAGCAGGTCAGGCAGCATCCAGGGAACAGGAGAATCAACGTTTCGGGCATAAGCCTGAAGAAGGGCTCATGCCCGAAACGTCGAATCTCCTGCTCCTTGGCTGCTGCCTGACCTGCTGCGCTTTTCCAGCAACACATTTTCAGCTCTGATCTCCAGCATCTGCAGTCCTCACTTTCTCCTATGTGATAACAAGGTCTGGTGTGTGTGGGGTTGGGGGTTAGGACATGGGAGAGCTCAGGCCTTAAAATTTTTGAACTTGATATTGAGTTCAGAGACCTGCAGGTCCCTAAGCAGAAAATGAGGTGCTTGTTTTTTTTCACTTTGTTTCATTTAGCTGGGATCTAAACTCGTCCCAGTCCTCAGGTCTGTTGCTTTTTCTTTGGCCAACCTGTCAGCCTTTTCCTTGGATTTAATACAATTCTTAATTTGTTTCCATTGTTAGCCATGGTCTGACCTGAGGAGAGTCAGGGGGCAGAGTTGAGTATGGTAGCTATTACGAGAGAGAGCCTGCTAGAAAAGCTAAAAGGTCTAAAAATCGATAAATCTCCTGGCCCTGTTGGGCTACATCCTAGAGTTCTGAGGGAGGCGGCTGAGGAAATAGCGCTGACTGTGATCTTTCAAAAATCACTGGAGTCAAGGAAAGTCCCAGATGATTGGAAAATCACTATTGTAACTGCCTTGTTCAAGAGAGGATCAAGACAAAAGATGGAAAATTATAGGCCATTTAGCCTAACTTCGGTTGTTAGTACCATTCTAGAAGCCATCATTAAGGATGAAATTTCTAAATTCGTGCAAGTGCAGGGTCTAATTAGAACAAGTCAGCATGGATTTTAGTAAGGAGAGGTCATGCCTGACAAACCTGTTAGAATTCTTTGAAGGGATAACAAGTAGGTTAGGCCAGGGAAACCCAGTGTATATTATCAACTTAGACTGTCAAAAGGCCTTTGATAAGGTGCCTCACGGGAGGCTGCTGAGTAAGGTGAGGGCCCATGGTGTTCGAGGTGAGCTCCTGGCATGGATTGAGGATTGAAGATTGGCTGTCTGACAGAAGGCAGGAGTTGGGATAAAAGGTTCTTTTTCGGAATGGCAGCTAATGACAAGCGGTGTCCTGCAGGGTTCAGTGCTGGGGCTGCAGCTGTTCACTTTATATATTAATGATCTGGATGAAAGGACTAGGGGCATTCTGGCGAAGTTTGCCGATGATACAAAGTTAGGTGAAGAGGCAGGTAGTTCTGAGGAGGTGGGGCGGCTGCTGAAAGATTTAGACAGTTTTGGAGAGTGGTCCAAGAAATGGCTGGTGAAATTCAATGTGAGCAAATGTGAGGTCTTGCACTTTAGAAAAAGGAAACATAGGCATGGACTATTTTCTAAATGGTGAGAAAATTCATAAAGCCAAAGTACAAAGGGATCTGGGAGTACTAGTCCAGGATTTTCTAAATGTTGACTTGCAGGTTGAGTCCGTGGATAAGAAAGCAAATGTAATGTTGTCACTTATCTCAAGAGGGTTGGAATGTAAAAGCAGCGATGTGCTACTGAGACTTTATAAAGCTCTGGTTAGGCCCCATTTAGAATGCTGTGTCCAATTTACTGCCCCACACGTCAGGAAGGACAAACTGGCACTGGAGCGTGTCCAGCGAAGATTCACACGGATGATCCCTGGAATGGTAGGCCTAACGTATGATGATTGGCTGATAATTTGGGATTGTATTCATTAGAGTTTAAAAGGTTAAGAGGAGATCTAATAAGAACTTACAAGATAATGTATGTATTAGAAAGGGTGGATGCTGGGAAGTTGCTTTTGTTAGGCAGGGATACTATGACCCGTGGGCACAGCCTTAGAATTAGAGGGGGCCAATTTAGAATGGAAATGAGGAGACATTTCTTCAGCCAGAGAGTGGTGTGCCTGTGGAATCCATTGCAATGGAGGCTGGCACATTAAATGTCTTCAAGACAGAGATTGATAAATTCTTAATCTCACAAGGAATTAAGGGATACGGGGAGAGTGCGGGTAAGTGGAGTTGAAATGCCCATCAGCCATGATTAAATGGCGGAGTGGACTTGATGGATCAAATAGCCTTGCTTCCACTCCTATGTCTTATGATCTTATGGACCTGCTTTATTTTTATAGTGTAGTGCTAGAAAAGCTCAGTAGGTCAGACAGCATCCGAGGAGCAGGAGAGTAGATGTTTCGGGCATAAGCCCTTCATCAGGAATGTGGAGGAAGGGGGAAAGGTGGCTGATCCCCTCTGACCTATCACTATTACCTCCCACCTGCATCTAGCTATCACCTTCCCAGCTACCATCCCCCCAGCCCCACCGTCCTATTTAATTCTCAGTCCCTTCCCCCTATCCCACTCCCACATTCCTGATGAAGGGCTTATGCCTAAAACGTTGACTCTCCTGCTCCTCAGATGCTGCCTGACCTGCTGTGCTTTTCCAGCTCCAAACCTTTCGACTCTGACTCTGCAGCATTTGCAATCCTCACTTTCTCTCGGTCACTGATTTGATATCCCCAGTCTACGTGCGGATTCAAGACGCCCATAATTACAGTCAAACCTTAATTAGTCGAACGTCCTTCCCAAGTGTTACTCCTGCATGTTTGGGAGTCTACGCACAACTCACCTTGAGGTTGCTAATCCCTACTTTTACAAGTTCTGCACCACCCCTGTGAGCATCGTGATGTATGGACCTAAACGGGAATTTTCTGGAAAAGTTCAACTTCCGAATGGGCCGTACATTAACTCCCCAGGATTCTTCTCTGACATTTGGCTCAAAGTGATAGCTCCATTTCTCTCTCCACAGATCCTTCCAGCTTCTCCAGCTGTGTCTGCTTTGGATTTCCAGCACCTGCAGTATTTCGCCCCGAGAGCGCTGCTGGCCTGTTGCTTGCTGATTCTGTCTCAGCTCTTGTTCTGTGGCACCTTGTCCTCCAGAGGGAGGAGGAAGAGTCAGTGATTGGGATTTGCGCAGTGTGCCTGCCATTACTGAGTAATGGAAGGTATGTGGACGCTGGAAGACCTGAGAATTGCTGAGTCAGCGAGGGGCTAGGAACGTCATGCAACAATGTTATGGATTGGTGAACCATAACCATGAGAAATAGGAACAGGAATAGACCATTCGGCCCCAAGTGATCAAGAATCTAATCTAAACTTACACAAGGGCTCCGCCCCCCCCCCCCCCCCCCCCATCCACCACCCCACCCCACACACCTCGCTGGCAAGGAGTTCCAAAGACTTATCATCCTCAGACAGAAGAGGTTCCTCCTCATCTCAGGCTTAGCCTGGCACCCCTTTATTCTGAGAGTGTGCCCTCTGGTCCGAGATTTGGTGTGTGAGCGATGGCTGTTGTGTAATGAGTGGGAGTTGGCACAGTGTGTTGGAGACGGTAGGTGAAGATTCATTCACTTACGGTGACCACTCGTTGATGGTAATTGAGTGTTTCCTGGCTGGCCTTTCAGAGGCAGTGTCTCGTCACTGGCCTCTGATAGCTATCTCCTCTCAATGCTGCGTCAGTGAAGATAGCAGGGCTCTCTGACTAGCTTCTTGTTTCCGTACACTATTCCTACTCAGGAGCATCTTCCTCAATCACTTCCTGAACCTGCAGCAGCCAGACAGTGTCTTGTCTTTACAGGGGCTGGCTTTAAGAAGTGCAGATTGGCTCTCGGCTCTGGACTGCATGTCATACCCCTGCAAACAAGGAGACAGTGTACTGTTTATGTGCTGTTTACATCAGCTATATCGCACATCGGTAACAATATCTCCTGACACCCACAAATCAGCCTCATTGAATTTCCAACCCCTCCTCCTGATAGTGTAAAGCAAGGAAACCTTTTATCATTTCATATGTAATACAATCCCTACGGTGTGGAAGCAGGCCATTCAGCCCATCAAGTCGACACCAACCCTCCAAAGGGCATCCCATCCAGTCCCACCCTGCAACCCTATAACCGGCATTTCCCATGGCTAATCCACCTAGCCTGTACATCCTGTACTCTCTGGGTAATTTAGTATGGCTAATTCACTTAATCCGCACACAGTCATAGAGTCAGAGAGATGTACAGCACAGAAACAGATCCTTTGATCCAGCTCATCCATGCTGACCAGATATCCCAACCCAATCTAGTCCCATTTGCCAGCATTTGGCCCATATCCCTCCAAACCCTACCTATTCATATACCCATCCAAATGCCTCTTAAATGTTCCATACACATACCACCCTCTGCGTGAAAAAGTTGCCCCTTAGGTCCCTTTTAAATCTTTCCCCTCTCACCCTAAACCTATGCCCTCTAGTTCTGGACTCCCCCACTCCAGGGAAGAGACTTTGTCTATTTACCCTATCTGTGCCCCTCATGGTTATATAAACCTCTATAAGGTCACCCCTCAGCCTCTGACGCTCCAGGGAAATCAGCCCCAGCCTGTTCAGCCTCTCCCTGTAGCTCAGATCCTCCAACCTGGCAACATCCTTGTAAATCGTTTCTGAACCCTTTCAAGTTTCACAACATCTTTCCGATAGGAAGGAGACCAGAATTGCATGCAATATTCCAACAGTGGCCTAACCAATGTCCTAAGCAGCCACAACATGACCTGCCAACTCCTGTATTCAGTCCAATAAAGGAAAGCATACTAAACACTTTCTTCACTATCCTATCTTTGAATTGTGGGAGGAAATCGGAGCACCCAGAGGAAAGCCACACAGACACAGGGAGAACGTGCAAACCCCAGACAGACAGTCACCCGAGGGTAGAATCAAACCCGGGACCCTAGCATTGTGAGGCAGTAGTGCTAACCACTGAGCCACCATGCCACACATTAATGAAAGTATACATGTTGTAATGTGTTGTGCCAATGTCATATACCCCTCCCTTCGCCTCTTAATATTGTGCAATTTGTAGCAAAGAAGGTCCTGTGTGTGGGCACAGCCAAGGGATCTATGTGGCACATCATTATCAAATCTCAGGCATTTGAATGTGCTGTAATAAATTTATTATAACACTGAGTTGGCTAATTCTGGCGTGCAAACAATTTCATTTGTCTGCAGGCATCTCTGCTTTGAATTCTAAGCTGTGGTGGAGCATTGACAGCTCCATACCAACACGAGGATTAATCCCTGGGCAGACTCATCAAGTCTGCATTCGTGTCTTTTTAAAAAGTGAGCAAACTTTGGTTTTGTTGAGAAAGGGCAAGGATTTCCTGACCCTACCTGTAGCCGTGGCACCTTCAGTGATCTCTGTTCAAAGCCAGGCATGTCCCGGCCAGGGAACTCCCTCACAATCTTACAACCAAAACATACAACCACAAACACTTCATTACATAAAATAAAACCTAACTTGCTGCCAACACTATGCAGTTAGATAGTGCCTTTAACAAAAGCAAACTCTCTAAGCCTCTGTAAGGGGGCCAGGGTAAAACTGAATATAATGCTGAGCCAGATGAAGAGATAAGAAGCTTGTCTGAGAGATCGGTTTTGCAGAGGGTCTTAAAGGGGAAAGGTGGAGAGGTGGAGGTGTGTAGCGAGGGCACTCTAAGACTCAGGTATACAAAGGCACAGCCACCAATGCTGGAATGATTAAAATTGGGGACACTCCCAGGTTTGGATCAGATACGAAAAAGAGTTTATCACTGGCAGCCCATATTTTCCTGATTTTCAATCTCCAAATTTAGCAACCTCTACCTGTAAGGGAACAAAAGGAACAGGCCTTTCAGTTCATCGAGCATGCTCTAACACATGATGCCTTTCTAAACTGAGAACCCTTTGCCTCTACGCAATCCTCTACTCCCCGCCTGTTCATATATCTGTTAAAATACCTTTTAAACGTTGCGATTGTATCCACCTCCACCACCCCCTCTGGCAGCACATTCCAGGCACTTACCAGCCTCTGTGTAAAAATCTTGATAGAGTCATAGAGATGTACAGCACGGAAACAGACCCTTCGGTCCAACCCGTTTATGCCGACCAGATATCCCAACGCAATCTAGTCCCATCTGCCAACACCCGGCCCATATCCCTCCAAACCCTTCCTATTCATATACCCATCCAAATGCCTCTTAAATGTTGCAATTGTACCAGCCTCCACCACATCCTCTGGCAGCTCATTCCATACACGTACCACCCTCTGCGTGAAAAAGTTGCCCCTTAGGTCTCTTTTATATCTTTCCCCTCTCACCCTAAACCTTACCTCTCACATCTCCTTTAAACTGTATCCCTACTACCTTAATCCTGTATCCCCTGAGTAATTGATATTTCTACCCTGGGAAAAAGACTCTGACAATCCATTCCATCCAAGCCGCTCATACTTCTGTAAACTTCTATCGCCCCTCATTCTTCAACATGCAAGTGAAAACAAACCAAGTTTGTCCAATCTCTCCCAATAGCCAATACCCTTCAAACCAGGCAACATCCTGGTAAACCGTCCCTGTACCCTCTCCAAAGCCTCCACATCCTTCTGGTAGTGAGGACCTGAACTGCACACAATATTCCAAATGCGGCCTGATTAAAGTTCTATACAGCTGCAACGAGACTTACCAACATTTACACTCTACACCCTGACCAATAAAGGCAAGTGTGCCACATACCTTCCCGACCACCTTACCCACTTGTGATGCCATTTCCAGGAAACTGTGGACCTGTACGCTGAGATCCCTCTGAATGTCGATGTTTCATTCATGAGATCTTCCAAAATGCACCACCTCGCATTTCTCCAGATTAAACTCCATCTGCCATTTTCCGCCCAAGTCTCCAGCCTATCTGAATCCTCGGGCAATTCTCCTCACTATCCACAGCTCCCCCAATCTTTGTGTCATGATGTCAATTGTGACTCAGTTGATTCACTGCTGAGTCAAATGGTAATGAATTCAAGTCCCACTCAAGAGTGTTAAGCATTGGGCTTGGCACTTCACTGCAGGGCTGAGTGAGTGCCACATTGCCAGAGCGAGTCTGTTGGAGGGATGTTAAACTGTAGCCCTTAAGAGCTTACATTGAAAAGCAGCAAGGCATATATTTTCTCAGCATAGGCAGCAGTGAATTTGAACAGCTTGAGGAAGATCAGTACTGGGTGGGGTCACTCACAGTCAGTTTGAGCAACATCAACAAAGCAGATTCACAGAATTGCTCCAGTGCAGAAGGCCATTTGGCCCAAGTTGTTTGTACTACCCCTACAAATGATCATTTCACTGACTGCCATTCTTCTTTCTCCCTGTGATCCTGCACTTGGTTCCTTTACAAAAAAATTCTCTTCTGAAAGCATCATGGATCAATGAAAATTTTCAAGATAGAGATCAATGGATTTTTAAAAATACAATTAAGTTTGAAGCTATTTAAGAGCAGTTGAAATTGGGGATACAGTGGTTTATAAGACACAAAAGGTAATTTAATAAAGTTGCATAAATGGCATTGGAAATTCAAGAGATTACCACATAAGAGTCATAAAATAAACAACAAAGGCTGATGATTCACCAATATAAAAGGTCAGTCACAATGTAGAGAGCAGACTGGGGTCCACACCACAGGAGTGGCTATTGGAGTGAGAGGGATGTAACAATGCTAGATGATGTGAAGAAACACAAACATAGAGGGACTTGCATCACCTGGAGTGTTCCTGGTTATCACCAATAATACCAAGGCACAAATCTACAAAATTAGGAAAGGGTGAGTCAAAGTGGAAGAAAAGTCTTTCTGATGGGTGAAGGTCTCCAGTGGGTTAGGGTCCTGAGAGGGTCAGGGTCTCCAATGGGTCAGGGACTTCAGTGCATGAGGGTCTCCAATGGGTTAGGGCCTTCTGTGAGTGAGGCTCTCCAGTGGGTGAGGGTCTCCAGTCGGACAGGGTCTCCAATGGGACAGGGTCTCCAATGGGGAAGGGTCTACATTGGGTCAGGGTCTACAGTGGGTCAGGGTCTTCAATGGGTCAGAGTCTACAGTGGGTCAAGGCCTACAGTGGGTCAGGGTCTCTGATGGGTCAGGGTCTCTGATGGGTCAGGGTCTCCGGTGGGTCAGGGTGTCTGCTGGGTCAGGGTCTCTGATGGGTCAGGGTCTACAGTGGGTCAGGGCCTACAGTGGGTCAGGGTCTACAGTGGGTCAGGGCCTACAATGGGTTAGGGTCTCTGGTGGGTCAGGGTCTCTGATGGGTCAGGGTCTCTGATGGGTCAGGGTCTACAGTGGGTCAGGGCCTACAGTGGGTCAGGGTCTACAGTGGGTCAGGGCCTACAGTGGGTCAGGGCCTACAGTGGGTCAGGGTCTCTGGTGGGTCAGGGTCTCTGGTGGGTCAGGGTCTCTGATGGGTCAGGGTCTCTGATGGGTGAGGAGCCACAGAGACATTATCAAGTTCCAATGCTTTCAAACAAATGGCAGGAGTTTTTGCACAGGGAACTGTGAGGCTGTGAATTCACTTTCAGTGTCATTGGCTAAGTCAGGAACTAATTCAACCTGTAAAAATGAGGTGGATAAAGTAAAAGGAGAAAACATAGGCACAGGTGTAGCCCATTCAGCCCCTCCAGCCTGTCCCGCCATTCAATGAGACCGTAGCTGATCTGTGACCTAACTCCATCGACCTGCCTTTTGTCCATATCCCTCCATACCTTTGCTCAAGAATAATTTATCTCTCTCAGATTTAAAACTGATCCAGGATCCACTGCCATTTGTGGGAAAGAATTCCAAATCTCTCCCATCCTTTGTGTGTAGAAGTGCTTCCTAACATCTCTCCTGAACGGTCTGGCCCTCATTCTCAGACTATGTCCCCTAGTTCTAGAATCACCAACCAGTGGAAATAGTTTATTTTTATCTATTGCCTTTTCCTGTTAATATCTTGAAGATTTCAACCAGATTACCCCTTAATCTTCTAAATTCTAGAGAAAACAGGCCTAACTTGTATAATCTCTCCTCATAGCTTAACCCCTGAAGTCCAGGTATCATTCTTGTAATCCTACATTATACTCTCTCTAAGGCCAATCTATCCTTTGGAAGGTGTAGTGCCCAGATCTGCTCCCAGTGGGGGCTAACTAGAGTTTTATCTACAGTCACACAGGAAAAGGGGTGGAAATGTGCCGTGATTGGAACCAGATGGATCTCTTTTTTGACTACGAGATCCTTGATTTGGGTTTGTTAATCTGGGTCAATCAGGAAGCCCTGGCTGATCAATATATGATATGAGGAGAGGACTGGTATCAGAGGCTTCCTTTGACTTATTTACAAAGTATCTGGACACTTTGACTAGAGGCTTTCTCCATTGACTTGACTGAGGACTGCTGAGACTATGAAAGCTTCCTAGTTTTGTTCTGTGCTAAACTGCAAGACAAGACAAGGCATAGCAGGGATTCTGTGAGCATCCAAATAGGCTCAATGTGAATAAATGCTTTGACGGCAATCAAGCAGGCTGGAGATACGTCCTGGTTCAGGCAATGAGCTTGGTGCAACATTGCAGTGATGTTTGCTGATGCAGCCTGAGTGCAGCATTGAAGAGCAGAAGCATACTATGAGTGGATCATAGTTGTACCATGAGGTTGGCAAATGTTGGAAGCCAATGTCCATCGATGTGGCATGTGCCTATGAGTATGCCCATGCAGTGTTGGTACCCAGTGTCCAACATGGAGACTGTTCACAGCCAGTAGGAAGCTGAAGTCACCAGGTACTCACTCTAACTTGCATGTTGATAATTCTTGGCATCCAGCTTGTTCACCGCTTTTGGTAAGAGAGGAACCTGAATATTAATGAGGCTAGTTGCAGCCTTAAGGTGTATAACAAGCTCTAATCTCCTTAATTTGTTACTTACTGCTGCCTAGCAAGGAATTTGCCTTGCCACTCGGCAGAAGTGTAGAAGATGCGGCACGATGCTCCCTTCATCACGATAGGCCTTAGCAGAATTCTTAGCCAAATTGGCACAAGTCTGACCATAACCCTTGTCCCTCAAACCCCAATAAAATTCCACCCATTATTTGGGAGGAACAGTCTGAACTTTCCTGAATTGATATTTTTCAAACATCTGTAACCCACAATGAGTACATACGATCAACTATAAACAGTCGAAAAGGAAATGCAATGTATTCCACTTTAAGCTCTCTCTTTTTTAAAAATCTTAGAGAGAAAAAATATATAAACAGGGAATCTAGAATCACCTCAGCCCGGGGGAGCTGGCTGGCCATAGCCAGTGTACTGTGCACGTGTAAACTTGGTGACAGGATACTGGCCTCTGTGCAGTTATAACAAAATGTGAAATGGAAATTTTTGTCAGAAAGAAAAAGGAAAGGGTAGGATCTAAATTTCACAATCTTAGGACATCCTAAAGTATTTGACAGCCAATGAAATTGATTTGAAATATTGTCATTGTTGCAAATGTAGCAACCAATTTGTGCACAACCAACTCCAAGAAACAATGTGATATGAGCAGATAATGCGTGTTCTTTTGATGGATAGATATTGGCCAGAACACAGACCTAGGAAGTGGGAGTACCAGTAAGCTAGTGGTTTCTTGGGTTGCTTTGTTAGGATCGATCTGACTCTGGCCTGACTATCTCCTTTGATTCATTTGTTAGATAAGAATCTCTTTATTTGTGCCTTAAAAATATTCCAGGATCCTGCCTCCTCTACTCTCTATGGAAGTGAGTTCCACAGACTCTCAGAGAACTCTCATCTCTGTCTTATTGTAACCTTAATTTTAAACTGTGTCTCCTGGTTCTAGTCTCTTCCACAAGAGGAAACATCGTTTCAGTATCCAATCTATCAGGTCTCTCAGGATCTTATATGTTTCACTAAGATCACCTCTCATTCATCTAAGCTCCAACAGATACAAGTGTAAACTGTCCAGCCATTCCTAGACACGAGAGAGAATGCAAGAAACATAGAAAATACTGGAGAAACTCAGTAGCTCTGACAGTATCTATGGAGAAAGAAACAGAGTTAATATTTCTGATATGAAATCTTCAGAACTGTCCCCTTCAATTCATCCAAATATCACCAGTGCAACGTTAGAATGATTTGGAGATACCGGTGTTGGATTGGGGTGGACAAATTAAAGATCACACAACACCAGGTTATAGTCCAACAGGTTTAATTGGAAGCACTAGCTGGAGCGCTGCTCCACAACCACCTGATGAAGGAGCGACACTCCGAAAGCTAGTGCATCCAATTAAACCTGTTGGACTATAACCTGGTGTTGTGTGATTTTTAACGTTAGAATGATTTAACATGCCAAGAAGCTAATTACTGTGCCGAATATAGCTAGCAAATGGTTCTCAATATTCCTAAAAAGAGATTTCTAATAATGTAAAACTGGTTGTTTTTGCAGTGTGATTGAAAGTCTTTACTTTTTAGGACAAATCCATTTTCAGCTGTTTAACTAAACTGCAACAAGGCACCATCGTTAAACATCGAGTCACAGAGATATACATCACAGAAACAGACCCTTCGGTCCCACTGGTCCATGCCGACCAGATATCCTAAATTAATCTAGTACCATTTGCCAGCACTTGGCCAATATCCCTCCAAACCCTTCCTATTCATATACCCATCCAGATGCCTTTTAAATGTTGTAATTGTACCAGCCTCCACCACTTCCTCTGGCAACTCATTCCATATACACACCGCCCTCTGCATGAAAACATTGCCCCTTAGATCCCTTTTCAATCTTTCCCCTCTCACGTTAAACCTATGCCCTATAGTGTTGGACTCCTCCACCCTGGGGAAAAGTCCTAGTCTATTATCCTATCGATGTGCCTCATGATTTTATAAATCTCTATAAGGTCACCCCCTCAGCCTCCGACGCTCCAGGGAAAACAGCCCCAGCCTGTTCAGCTCAAACCCTCCAACCCTGGCAACATCCTTGAAAATCTTTTCCGAACCCATTCAACATCCTCCCTATAGTATATCGAAGAAAACTTTTGCCTAACTTTCTTTCTCTCTTCCTGGCCTCTGTGTCTGCCTATCAGTTCACTCCCACACCCGCTACCTTCAGCATATCTATCAGTCCTGCCTTTTCCTCCCTATAATCAACTCTGAAGAAGAGTAACTCAGTTTCACTCTCCGCAGATGCTGCCAGACCTGCTGAGCTTCTCCAGCAATTTCTGATCCTCAGCCTCCACAGTTTGTTGTTTTTTTCACTTTTAAATTCCGTTTGTTTTACACGATCCACTTGAAAACGTTGCCTGGCAGCTCTGCTTCATGCAAAGTTGTGTGTTTGCTTCTCTGGAATTCCGAGGAAGCAGTGCAGTCATTGTCACAGTTTGTACCCAGATCACCCTAAGTGGAACTTTAACCTGTAGCATTTCAGAAGATTAGAAAGGGTAGAAGCGAAGATTGACCCACTGCAGAAATACATAGAAAATACAGCACAGAAGATTCCAGCATAACTGGTCTTTGATGCTTAGGCAAAAGTGAGGGCTGCAGATGCTGGAAACCAGAGTTTAGATCAGAGTGGTGCTGGAAAAGCACAGCAGGTCAGGCAGCATCTGAGGAGCAGGAAAATCGACGTTTCGGGCAAAAGGATGAAGGGCTCCAGCCCGAAACGTCAATTTTCCTGCTCCTCAGATGCTGCCTGACCTGCTGTGCTTTTCCAGCACCACTCTCATCTAGACTCTGGTCTTTGATGCTTGTCATGCTCCTCCAAACTTTTAATTTATTTCTATCAATATCTCCTTCCTTTTCTCTCTTCCTCATGTTCCATCCAGCTTGTTATATATGCATTAATACTCTTCCCTTCAATAAGGATGTTGCCAGGGTTGGAGGGTTTGAGCTATAGGGAGAGGCTGAATAGGCTGGGGGGATGGATAGGGTGAATAGACAAGGTCTTTTTCCCAGGGTCGGAGAGCCCATTACTAGAGGGTTTAAGGTGAGAGGGGAAAGATTTAAAAGGGACCTAAGGGGCAGTGTTTTCACGCAGAGGGTGTTGCATGTATGGAATGAGCTGCCAGAGGAAGTGGTGGAGGCTGGTACAATTACAACATTTAAAAGGCATCTGGATGAATACATGAATAGGAAGGGTTTAGTGGGATATGGGTCAAATGCTGGCAAATGGTACTAGATTAATTTAAGATATCTTGTCGGCATGGATGATTTGGACCGAAGGGTCTGTTTCTGTGCTGTACAGCTCGATGACTCTCCCTGCGTTAGTGAGTTTCATGTTCTCACAACTCTCTGGGTAAGGAATGTCTTTTGAATCCCTGATGGATTTATGGCCTTTAGTATTGAACCTCCGCATGAGTGGAAACATTTTAAAGGTTTCTATTAGGCCAGCATTTGTTTCTAGAGAGAAAAAAAGGCCCCAGTCCATTTGGTCTTCACGGATCGACATGACCCCTCAGTCCTGGTGGTGAACGCTGTCAACAGGAAGGTGGAAGCAAATGGAATGAAGGACGTTTTCATCCGGCTGATGAGCATGCATCTGACCTTCATGTACTTGTGGAAAAGTTTCACATCTGATCAACATTAGGCCCAGGAATCCATAGCAGCTCAGGAACATCGTAAAAAACAGTCATTAGGATATTTAAAGGAAGAAAAGAGACATTGAAGAAGTAGTAAATCTTATGCTGCAAAAACATAATCTATACTGTGCTATAGAGTACACTGGCAATGTGCAGCAACCTGGAGTTGGGAATGGAAACCATACTGGGCAGTAATTCCATATGAAAAATTATATGAGACATTTACCTGAGTCCTGAGACGTTTACATCACTCCCTGACAAACAGCATACGGTTTAATTATTCTAACCGACATTTCTTGTCTAAACCCAAACTTGGCAATCGAGATCGAAAACCAGAGGCTGGAACCACTTGGAAAAGAACGAGCAGGGAAATAAGGGAAGATTTGTCTGTATGCTGAGTCGTTAGGATCTGCAGTGCAATGCCTGAAAGGGTCAGTGAAACAGACTCAATCGTGACTTTCTAAAAGAAATCTAATGATTACTTGGGAAGGAAGAAATTGCAAGGCCATGGGGAAAGAGAACAGGAAAATCAACAATTGATCTCACGTCAGTTACCATTTGAGGCAAAGAGTTGCAAACATTGAGCATTCTTTGTATGTAAAAGTGTTTCCTAATTTCACTCCTGAAATGTCTGGCTCTAATATTTACACTACGCCCTCTAGTCCTACATTCCCCGAACAAAGGAAATAGTTTCTCTCTATCTACCCTATCTGTTCTTTTTAATATCTTGAAAACTTTCCAAAATTCTAAATTCCAGGGAATACAACCCCTTAATAATGCAATCTCTCATTCAATCCTTCCAACCCAGGTGTTGTTCTACACCACACTTCCTCCAAGATTAATATATCCTTCCGATGTGTGGTACAAAGCACTGCTAAGAGTGGAATAGAACAGTAATTTATTGTCACTTTTATTTTTACAGAAAATACAGTGAAAAACTTTTAAGTTGCCACACTCCAAATGTATTCTAATCAGGGCTCTGTACATCAGCAGCATAATTTGTGACCCCTGTTGTTCCAACCTGCACCAAGAGCAAAACTAAAGGAGAAAATAAAGGAGACTCTAAAGGGTGGCATGGTGACTCAGTGGTTAGCACAGCTGCCTCACAGTGCTCGGTACCCAGGTTCAAATCTAGCCTTGGGTGACTGTCTGTGTGGAGTTTGCACATTTGCCCCTTTCCACAGTCCAAAGATGTGTAGGTCAGGTGAATTGGCCATGCTAAATTGCCCATTGCATTAGTCAGAGGGAAATGGGTCTGAGTGGGTTACTCTATGGAGGGTCAGTATGGACTTGTTGGGCCAAAGGGCCTTTCTCCACGCTGTTGGAATCTAATCTAAAAAAATTAGTGATTTTTCGGTCATTATTTTTCACAAGGGCAGGAATGAAATGGGCAGCAGTTGTGATTCAGATATTTAACGTGGCCAATGGGATAACATGCTGAGCGAGAACAATATTTGAAAGCATTCTAATGGGACAGATCTGCAAAGAGCAAATCAAAGTTTTCTCCCCAGCTACGACTGCCTCAAAGTGTGAGCTGTGAGTTTTGACTTTGAGTCCTGGAGTGGGACTTGAATATACAACTGATGGCTCAAAAAGCAGAGAACTAGCTGTGGCACAGCTTGCAAACAACTGCACTTTTCACCAGGAAGAGCCCAGGGATGTTAACAGAGCTCAGACATGGCAGACACACTGGGGTTTTACAAAAGGCCGCTTAAGCAAAAAGCACAAGGGTAAAACTCCAAACCCATTCAGATCTTCAGAAGGCCTTTGACAAAGTTCCTCGAAGGGATGCTAATGAAGCTCAAGGCTAAGTAAATTAGCATTTAATTAAATTAGGGCATTCTGGCTAAGTTTACAGATGATACAAAGATAGGTAGAGGGGCAGGTCATATTGAGGAGGCAGAGAGGCTGCAGAAATGTTTAGACAGGTGAGGAGAGTGGGCAGAGAAGTGGCAGATGGAATACAATGTAGGAAAATGTGAGGTCATGCACTTTGGTAGGAAGAATAGAGGAATAGAAAGTTCAGAAATCTGGAGTGCAATGGGACTTGGGAGTTCTAGATCAGGTTTCTCTGAAGGTAAACTTTCAGGTTGAGTTGGTAGTTAGGAAGGCAAATACAATGTTGGCATTCATCTCAAGAGGACTAGAATATAAAAGCAGGATGTAATTCAAAGGCTTTAACAGGCCTTGGTCAGACCACATTTAGAGTATTGTTATTGTGAGCAATTTTGGGCCCCACATCGCAGAAAGGATGTACTGACCATGGAGTGGTTCTCGAGGAGGTTCGCAAAAATTATCCCAGGAATGGAAGGCTGAACACACGAGGAACGTTTGAGGGCCCTGGGACTATATTTGATGGAGTTTAGAAGGATGAGGGCAGATCTAATTGAAACTTACAGAATGCTGAATGGCCTGGACAGAGTGGAAGTTCGGAAGATATTTCCATTGGTAGAAGAGACTCAGATGCGAGAGCACAGCCTTAGAGTAAAGGGAAGACCCTTTAGATGGAGATAAGGAGAAACATCTTCAGCCAGAGAGTGGGGAATCTATGGGATTCATTGCAATGGAAGAGTATGAGATAGATAAGTTCTTGATTGCCAAGGGGTACAAAGGTTATGGGAGAAAGCAGGAGAATGGGGGTTGAAGAACCTATCAGCCATGATTGAATAGCAGAGCAGACTCAATGGGCCAAATGGACTAATTTCTGTTCCAATGATTTTATTGTCTTATGGTCAAAATTACCTGAGTTGAAAGTTGCTTTGACAACTGAATATAAATACCTGCCCAGAAATAGTCAGGAGGTGGTAATTGACAGGGATCTATGAAGCATTCCACATTTGATCATGATATGACTATAAGGAATAAGAACAAGGGTAGACCATTCAGCCCCTTGAGCCTCCTCCACCATTCAGTAGGATCCTTACAGATCTGATATTCCTCACGTACAGTTTCCTGTCCCTTCCCTGTAACCTTTGAATCCCCGGCTGATTAGGATTCTAAATCTATCTCTCAGCCTCTGCACAGCTCTCTCTCTGTGACAAGGAGTTCCAAAGGCTATCAACCCTCTGAGAGAAGAAATTCCTCTTCATCCCAGTCTGAAATTGGTGTCCCTTTTTCCTGAGACAGTGCCCTCTGATCCTAGGCCCTGCCATGGGGGAGAAACAGCCTCTGAGTATTCACACTGTCAAGCTCCTTAAGAATCCAATATGTTTCAATGAGAAAGAATCACCTCTCAGTTTTCTAAACTCCAGTGAGTAGAGCCCCAAATCTGTTTAATATTTGCTCATAAGACAATCCCTCCAAACCAGGGTTCATCCGAGTGAACCCTGTCTGAACTGCTTCCAAGGGAAGGATAGCGTTTCTTAAATAAAGGGACCAGAACTACTCACAGTGGTCCATATGTGGTCTCCTCAGCACCTTATACAGCTGCAGTAAGACATCCCTACTCTTATACTCCAACCCCCTTGAAATAAGGGCCAACATTTCTTTTGTGGACAATATGGAACAAGAATGTCTGTTAGACAATTTGTAGATGTTGCAATGTTTTGTGGCCAATCAATTGTCTATGACTCTATGACAATCAGAAGTTTAGTTGTACACTTGATCACATCGAATATTTTTGTAATGAACAAATGAAAATATTCAAAGAAAATGAAGATTATTGAACGTTTCAATGACACGTCTGCTGGGTTTATTCACGGCAATGCCCAGGCGATTGACCATTAAGGAACTAGGATATTCCTAAATGAGCAAGACAAGACTCATTGTGATGGAAACACCCAATGTTTCCCTGTTCACTTTTCTTCTGCGATGATCCTGCCCCCTTAACAAGGTTAAGTTGCTCTTGGGTTTTTATTTTCCAGTGGTTGTAAAAACACAGGTTCTGAAAAGTCTGGGTTTGGATGGGATTTAGGGCCAGTTTGATTATAGCTAACAGATACTTCCTCAGACAAAAGGCTTTCAAGTTTTGGAAAAAAAACCACTTGTACAATGAAAGGGGAGCGGCCAATTCTTCCAGCTCAGCTTTTCTCTGGTCTGGCTATTCACTGACAGCAGTCAGGCAGCTGTAAAAGCTGCTGGTTCCAAAGAAGCAGGTCCAAGCTGTTCCTCCCTCTCTCTGACATCTCTCCTGTAAGACACGGGGTTTGATTTTACCTTTTGTACCAAGGGGTGTTTATGGGGATTATTGCAAGTATTTGGAACAGCATCATTAAGTTGGGATGATCTGTTGGGTTTTCAGAGAGGTTAAGTTTCATTTGGTATTCTGTTCTCTTTTATTTATGTTTCATTTGGTAATTTTGTAAATAAATTTGGTTTTGTTTAAAACTAAGTGGTTTGACCAGCTGCATCACTCCTGGAATATCTGTATTACACCTGCTTAAAGGAACAAGCAAAGTCTGTGCTACTTTCTTCAAATGTTTTGCAGGTCCAGAAACTTGTGTTTTGCTTCTGAGAGCAGGGGAGGCTAAGAGGAGATTTGAGACTGGCATTTCAACTCACCAAGGTGTTTGATGTGATAAATCAGACAATTTCCAATAACCAAAGGATAGGGTGATCAGAAAGCATATTGTTGCAAAGGGAGAGGTAGGATTGTGCCTGATAGCTGGGGGTCTCTGGAACTTGAGTATAGCATTCCTACAGTGTGAATGCAGGCATTTGGCCAATCGAGTCTGCAGTGACCCTCCAAAGAGCATCCCATCCTATCCACACAACACCACATTAACCATGGCTAACCTACCTATCCTCCACATCTCTGGAGACACTATGTGGCAATTTAGCATGGCCAGTCCACCCTAACCTGTACATCTTTAGATTGTGGGAGGAAACCCACGCAGACACGGGGAGAATGTGCAAACTCCACACAGAGCGTCGCCTGAGGGTGGAATTGAACCCGGGTCCCTGGCGCTGTGAGGCAGCAGGGCTAACCACTGTAATGTAGCAACAATTAGACTTTTCACCAGTGGGAAAGATATCGTGGAGGGAGAGGAGAGAGGGACGGATTTTCCTACTCCTGGCATTTACAATCAGTTGTGATGGAGTTGGTTTATGCAGCATACAAAGCGATTCTGCTGTTGACTTGATTACTCATCGAAATATGGAACAGTTTTCCAGGGATCTGAGCTCTCACCTGTGCCCCTGTTTATGATATTGAACATTAGGAATTTTATGGGCAATCTGTTTAGCAGATGTTATGTCACCGACTATAATGGGGTACTCTGCAGTGGGGAATCAGTGCATCCAAACCGAGTGAAGTAGTGGGGAATTAAAGTGTCAGTGGTGTAATCTGTTTCCCATTTCATTGTGCTGTAAAAAATAAAGAAAGAGCCTTAATGGGACCATCCCACGATGCTGTTTCCTCAATCCATTCGCAAAGCCCCACCAGGTCTTTGAGGTGAACTGTTCACCGAACACAGACAGAGTCAGAACAAAGTGGCTTCCGCAACCACAGCAGCCAACAACAACACTGCGTATTTATGTAGCACCTTTACTGTGGTCTAACCTCCCAAAGTGCTCGTCAGGACCATGACCATGTGAGGAGAGGAATACAGGGGAGGTGGAGAAGTAAAGGGGAGGGGAGTTCAGAGCTTGGTGCTTTAGTAAGCTGTTAATGGGGACTGGGGAGGACCAAGGGACCCAGTGAAAGGAGCAAAAATGTCTCGGAGCGGTGAGGGGCTGGAGGAGATTTCAGGGATAGGGAGGGGTGAGCCATAAAGGGATTTGAAAGTAAGATTAGATTACTTACAGTGTGGAAACAGGCCCTTTGGCCCAACAAGTCCACACTGACCCTCCGAAGAGCAACCTACCCATACGTTTACCCCTTCACCTAACACTATGGGCAATTTAGCATGGCCAATTCACCTGACCTGGACATTTCTTGACTGTGGGAGGAAACCAGAGCACCTGGAGGAAACCCACACAGACACTGGGTGAATGTGCAAACTCCACACAGACAGTCACCCGAGGTAGGAATTGAACCCAGGTCTCTGGTGCTGTGAGGCAGCAGTGCTAACCACTGAGCCACCGTGCCACCCATTTTAAAATGAAGAGATTGTAAAGGGGAGCCAGCGTAATTCAGTGAGTACACGAAGGATGGGGGAATGTGGGGCTGGAGAGACTTACGTGGCCTCAAGTGGGTGACACTTAGAGAGCAGCTGGAACTGCTTTGAAATAGTGAAGGTATGATTGAGGGTTTCAGCTGCAGAGAAGCTGAGACTGGGCAGAGGTTGGGAAATGTTATAGGGCTGGAGATGGCATTTTCTGGTGCAAATACCAGACTGGAAGCTCACTCCAGAGCCAAATGGGATAACCAGGCTGTGAATAGACTGATTTAATCCCAGTCTGCAGCCTGACAGAGGGCTGGAGTCAGGAACTAAGGAACAGAACTTGGAATAGAGACACCAGAGAGAATGGCTTCTGAAATAACTGCACAGAGGGCAGGTACCCCGCTACCAAGTCACCCTTTATTTTCACGTGCACAGTCCATGGATTCTCAGCCGGCAGCTCAGAGCCAGTCCCTAAACTGAGGAGTCTCTCTGAACCTCCTGTTTATACAGAATCCACCACCAGGAAGATAGGAAAATACCCGGGTGGCCAGTGACAAACACTGCCCTTACAAGCCTGTTTTATTTTTTTTAAACCCCCACACTACCACCTAACTGCGGTAGTGCTTATTTTATCCCCAGCACCCATGGTGTGTGTGTGCAGGTGTGAGACACAGTGAGAGACACAAAGTGCACGAATCTTTATTCAAATTCCACCACCAGGAAGATAGGAAAACACCCGGGTGGCCAGTGACAAACACTGCCCTTCACATCAAAGGGCAGTGCTGTGTGATCAAAACAGTGAAGGGGAGGGTAGGGACTAAATCAAAATAGAGTTGGAGGGAGAATTAATGCACCCCACAAGCTCTTGTTTTTTTTTCTCTCTTTCTTTTAAACACCAGGGTGGCCAGTGACAAACACTCCCCTTCACCTCAAAGGGCAGTGCTCGTGTAGCACTTTTTTTTTCTTTTGTTTTTTTTTCTCTTTTTTTTTAACCCCCACACTACCACCTAAGTGCGGTAGTGCTTATTTTATCCCCAGCACCCATGGTGTGTGTGTGTGCAGGTGTGAGACACAGTGAAAGACACAAAGTGCACGAATCTTTATTCAAATTCCACCACCAGGAAGACAGGAAAACACCCGGGTGGCCAGTGACAAACACTGCCCTTCACATCAAAGGGCAGTGCTGTGTGTAGCTCCTGTTTATTTTTATTTTTTTTAATTTTTTTCCACCTAAGTGCGGTAGCGCTCCCATTTTTTTTTTTTGGACGCTCCCCTTTTTACCTTTTTTTTCCCTTTCTTTTTTTAACCCCCACACTACCACCTAAGTGCGGTAGTGCTTATTTTATCCCCAGCACCCATGGTGTGTGTGTGTATTGGTGTGAGACACAGTGGAAGACACAAAGTGCACGAATCTTTATTCAAATTGCACCACCAGGAAGATAGGAAAACACCCGGGTGGCCAGTGACAAACACTGCCCTTCACATCAAGGGACAGTGCTGTGTGTAGCTCCTGTTTATTTATTTTTTTTCTTTTATTTTTTTTATTTTTTTTTTCCTTTTCTTTTTTTCTTTTGACAAGCAGTGCCCTTCACATCAAGGGACAGTGCTGTGTGTAGCTCCTGTTTATTTATTTTTTTTCTTTTATTTTTTTTATTTTTTTTTTCCTTTTCTTTTTTTCTTTTGACAAGCAGTGCCCTTCCCATCAAAGGGCGACTGTGTTTATTTATTTTTTTTTCTATTTTAACCCCCACACTACCACCTAAGTGCGGTAGTGCTTATTTTATCCCCAGCACCCATGGTGTGTGTGTGCAGGTGTGAGACACAGTGGAAGACACAAAGTGCACCAATCTTTATTCAAATTGCACCACCAGGAAGATAGGAAAACACCCAGGTGGCCAGTGACAAACACTGCCCTTCACATCAAAGGGCAGTGCTGTGTGTAGCTCCTGTTTATATCTGTCAGCCAGGGCTCCCTGATTGGTCAAGCTCAACAACCACAATCAGGGAGAACACAGTCAATTGTTCCAATCGCTCCAGCTTCAGTGCTCCCAGGATTTCATCAGAGGAAGAGTTTGCTTATCCAGTCTGAAAATTTAACAACAGTGGAGGGGGTGAGAGAGGTAGAGCTGGAGGATGAATAAGAAAACTTTCACTGCATTTAAATAATGTCAATAGCCATAAAACAGAGAAGATTTAGAATGGAGTGTGTGTACCATCTATTGGATAATTAATTATAGAGTCATAGAGATATACAGCACAGTAACAGACCCTTCGGTCCAACTCGTCCATGCCGACCTGATATTCTAACCTAATCTAATCCCATTTGCCAGTATGTAGTCTGTATCCCTCTAAACCCTTCCTATTTATATACCCATCCAGATGCCTTTTAAATGAATCAGTGTTAGTGCTGTTAAAGGTCATCTCTTTATTTTACATTTCCACACAAAAGGAGGCCATTCAGCCCAACTGCTCCATGCTTCTCTCATGCTTTAGCTCACAATTCTTCTCGGTGTGTTCTAGCCATTGGCAATCTACAATGGTCTTCCAACTGCCTTATGGGTCACTGAGGCTAAAGAACAGGCCTGAATCCTCACCCTCACCACATGCATGACAGCCCATATCGGCAGGGGGAGGGGGGTATATGCCCTGGGTTATCGTAACCACGAGCATCAGCCATTAGCATCCGTGGGAGCTGCAGCTCAGCCAGTGTGGAGCTGGGAACAGGAGAAAGAGTCACCGACTGTGCGTGAGACTGAAGCTCTTCAGCTGTCATCTCATCAACATCTCATCGAAAACAGTCCTACCCATTAACTCTGATGTGTCTATGTCATGGGGGTATGAGAAAGTGAGTGAGATACGGCAGTAGTTTGTGCCAGGGGTCAAGTGCTCTACATAAGAAGTGGTGGAGGCTGGTACAATTACAACATTTAAAAGGCATCTGGATGGGGATATGAATAGGAAGGGTTTGGAGGGATATGGGATAAATGCTGGCAAATGGGACTAGATTATTTTAGGCATATCTGGTTGGTGCGGACAATTTATACCGAAGGGTTGTTTTTGTGCTGCACACACTCTGACTCGAAATGGTCCGCAGTTGGGAATGTTTGATCTAATCTCATTAACGTACCTTTTTATTACTGTCTCCTTCCCTCTAACTACACCCATCACTTTCACCTCAACCACTCTTTCTGCTTCTCCTCCCTCAGACCCTGACTCTCAGACAATTGTAGGAATATGACTCTCACAAATAACTCACGCTGATGTGAGATGTGCTCGAAAACGATTACCTTTCCCTCTCTGTTCCCGTTGCCTGTCTACTTTGAGAGGTGATAAATCTCATTGCGCTGCTGCAACTCCATTCTCTGACATTTGAAAACATCATTGCTTCTCACACAGTGCACAATTCCCGACCTTCTCTGGAAAACACTGTCCTTGTTCTGTCTTTCTTAAATGATTGAACCAACAGTTTCAATTTTTTAATCGTGAATCTTTTGAAGTGTGTTGTTGGGTGAGCATAATTTTCTCTGGCTCTCTCACTCTCCATCTATCCCAACATTTCATGTCTGTCTCCTTTTCTTTCAGACCATGTGCACCTTATAAAAGTGAAGATCATTATCACTAAAGGCCCACTCTCTGCTCATCTCCTCTTCTGTGTTGCTCATTTGCTTCCCAGAACTTAGAAAGGAAAACTGCAGGGCAATATTACATCCATGAGCTTCCAGCAGAAACAGCTACCATGCCAATGTGATACCAATCATCCCAGGGTGCTGCTTTGATCCTTAAATCTGGAATAAAACTCCAGAAACAGTAATGAGATGAATATACAAATTAAGAGTAAGAGTCAGCCATTTTGCCTTTGAGCCTGTTCCACCCCTCAGCAAGATTATAGTGGCTCTGATTGTAACCTCCAATCTGCAATCCCATCTGTCTTGGAGTAACCTTACAATCTTGCTTGTAAAGAATCTGTCTATCTGTTTCCACTGTCCAATCAGAAGGAGAGTTTCCAAGACTCCCAACCCAGTTAGCTGAATGCTTTCATCTCTGTTTAAATTTGGCAGATCGTTGATAATTAAAGAGTGATCCCTTGTTCTAGATTCTTCTGCAAGAGGGGACATCCCCTCCACCTGGCCAAAACTCCTCAAGATCTTCAATATTTCAATCAAATTGCTTCTTCTTGTAAAACCAAGCAGCTATAAGCCCAGTCTGACACAAACCCAGTCCAGGTAGTACTCTGGAAAACTTTCACTGAACTGCATTTAAATCCTTTCTTAAAAACAAGGTGACTAATTCCAAGCACAGATCTCCAGATGTGGTCTCACTAATGCCCTGTTTAACTGACACATAACCTCCCTACTCTTATATTCCATTCCCCCTCACACTAAACCGTAATATTCTCTGAGGACTTGCTGCACCTGCAGATTGACCTTCTGGGATTCAGGCACTCAGACACCCAGATCCCCCTGCATCTCAGAACTCTGTCACCTCTTGCCATTTAGATTTAATATGATTCTGTTTTATTCTTTCTGTCAGAATGAACCATTTCACATTTTCCCAAACAGTACTGTATTTGTCATATTGTTACAGACTAACTTAATATATTCATAATGGTAACCACCTTATGTCCTCTTTGCTATTTATTTTCCCATCTGACTTTGCGTTATCAACAAATGCAGTGACCATACCACCAGTCCCTTCGTACTGGTTATTTATATAAATCAGAAACAACTCCAGCACCAAAACTGATGGCTGAACCCTCATGACATCCTGACATCCTGAAAAAGATCCATTTATTCCTACTCTCTGCATCCAGCACTGGCTGGCAGTTGGATGGCTGATCCATCATCAAGCTAATCTTCTACACCACCTCGACAATGTGTGCTTTTACATTTCTCTATAAGCTGTGACGTGGCACCTTATCAAATTCCTTCTGGGTGTCTATGGAAAGCACACTTACTGGTTTCCCTGTACCCACAGCACACGTCACCTCCTCAGTGATCTCTGACGACTTGGTCAAACACAATTTCTCTCCCATAAAACAATGTCGTCCATGCCTGATCGCCATGAATTTATAACCTCTTTGATGTCCGTGAAGTTACTGCTTATTGGGAAAATTCATGCGGATCACCGATGTGTTTTTGGGGAAGGAAATCCTCCACGTTTACCTGGTCTGGCCCACGTGGGACTCCAGACCCAAAGCAATGTGATTGATCGGCCATTCTGTCCAATTGGCATTCACTGTTTATGAGCCTCCTCCTATCCCTCTTCATGACATGGAGGTGCCAGTGTTGGACTGAGGCAAACAAAATCAGAAGACACACGACGCCAGGTTATCATCCAACAGGTTTATTTAAAATCACAAGCTTTCATAGCATTGCTCCTTTGTCAGATGAAGTCTTTGACGAAAGCTTGTGATTCCAAATAAACCTGTTGGACTATAACCTCGTGTTATGTGACTTCTTACTCTATCCTCTTCATCTAAGCCTTCTGACATAAGCACCCAGATAAAGCCCATCAAAGGTCAACAGGTCAGGCAGCCTCTGCAGAGAGAAGGAGAGTTAACATTTCAGGTCAGTGATACTTTCATCAGTTTCTATCTCCAGCCATCCAGTCTGATCCTTTCCAGAATGAGCTGTCTCAATATCAGATTTCCTCAGAATTTCACTGTTCTTGAGCAAAGAGGAGGGAGATGGTAAAGTGGAGGGACAGGTTAAAGGATTGGAGTTCTGACAATTTCAGATGTCATGGTGGAGAGTACTGAACAAAGAGAGATTGGGAGAGATTATGAAGAGAGTTTTTAAAAAATTTAAATCATAGGATGTGGGCATCGCTGGCTGAGCCAGCACTTACTGTCCTTCTCTAATCTCCCAGAAAGCAGTCAACCACATTGCTGTGGGTCCAGACTCACAGGAAGGGCAGACAGGGTAAGACCAGCAGCTTCTTTCCCTAAAGGACATTAGATGGGTCTTTTTGACAATGGACTCATTGCCATCGTTAGACTTTAGATATTTATTGAATTCAAATTGCACCACCTGCTGTAGCAGGATTTGAACCTGGGTCCCTGGATTAACGACCCAGCAATAATACCACTGGACATCATCTCCTGCTAGAAAACATCTTGGTGGACGTCAAAAGTACTTGAAGTGGGGAGAGTCTCCAGTGGTGAGGATGGTGGAGCTGTGTGTGTGGGACTACCACAAAGAGAAGATGGAAGCGGAAACAAAGGTGGATTAACACTGCCTGTGGATACTTTATAAAACCAAAGCAGGAGGCTACGGCAGAGTAAAGTGTACGCCAAACACTTGCTTTTTACCAAAAATAAATTCATCTGTTTCCTATTTTTTACAAGCCACCTGCATAACATTGTTTTGTTTCAAAAATCTGAATTACATTAATCTCAAATATTTAGACCTTTCTACATAATATTTAATCTGCACCACATAATACAATTCACTTTCTTGTGATGTGACCGACAGATGTTTAACGCAGGAGTTATCATTGGCTGGGAGAAAATTCAGGAGTGCCATCCTGTGGATTTCAGGCCTGGTGCAGCTTTGTGTACAATGTCTTTGGAAATTCCAATCGCCTTCTCCCTGACCCTGAGCAGCCAGAGTGCTCATCGAGGTACAATCTCTCATGACAGGCTGCTACTTCATCCAGATTGTGTGCCACATGGTGAAGTGAGTGCTGGCTATTTACTCGCGAGCCAGGGCAAGATTAGACAAAAAGAGATCGGTTTATTTTCACTTGAACATCGAAGGATAAGGAGAAACATGATAGAAGTTTACAAAATGGTGAGAGGCGTGGAGAGAATGGAAAGTGGGAGTCTTTGTCCCCAGGAGTTGAAATGTCAATTATCAGAGGGCTTAGGTTTAAGGTAAAAGGGGGTAAGTTTAAAGGAGATGTGAGAGGCAGATTCTTTACACAGAGGGTGGTAAGTGCCTGGAATGTGGTGCCAGAGGAGGCGGTGGAGGTAGATACAATAGCAACATTTAAAAGGCATCTTGACAGATACATGAATAGGCAGGAATAGAGGGTGACGGAGTGTGTAACAGCAAAAGAATTTTAGTTCAGAAAGGCATCATGTGTTGGAACAGGCTTGGTGGGCCGAAGGGTCTGATCCTGTGCTGTAAGGCTCTTTGTTCTAAAATGGGTCTTCCATTGTTGACTGCAACCGGTGTGCACTTCCAACTCCCAGGTCTATTAGATAGGACTAGAAATCCCAATTGATTCACCCCTCATGTTGGTGTCAATTATTGCCCCTCATTGGAGATCGTAGCCCAGAGTAACACTGTACGTTTAAAGACTGACTTGCATTGATATAGTAGAACCGCTTACCATTAAATAAGTTCTTAAATGTTATAGTATGGGGAACCTGACAGCCAACTTACACATAGAAAGGTCCCAAATGTGACAGTGAGCAAATAATTGTATTGTTAGTGATGTGGATCGAAGGACAAATATTGATCAAGTCACCTGGTGAACTGTCCTGGTCTTTTTAAGGATGCTGGATTCACTTGAAAGAGTAAAAAGGCCATCATAGAGTCATACAGCACGGAAACAGACCCTTCAGTCCAACCCGTCCATGCTGACCAGATATCCCAACCTAATCCAGTCCCACCTACCAGCACTCGGCCCATATCCCTCTAAACCCTTCCTATTCATATACCCCTCCAGATGCCTTTTAAATGTTGCAATTGTACCAGCCTCCATCACTTCCTCTGGCAGTTCATTCCATACATGTACCACCCCCTGCGTGAAAAAGTTGCCCCTTAGGTCCCTTTTAAATCTGTCCCCTCTCACCTTAAACCTATGCCCTCTAGTTCTGAACTCCCCTATCCTGGGAAAAGACCTTGGCTCTTCACCCTACCCACGTCCTTTGTGATGTCATAAATTTATATAAGGTCATCCTTCAGCTTCCAGCGCTCCAGTGAGAACAGTCTCAGTTTATTCAGCCTCTCCCCATAACTGTAACCCTCCAATCCCAGCAACATCCTTGTAAATCTTTTCTGCACCCTTTCAAGTTTAACAGCATCCTTGATTTGGCAGGAAGACCAGAATTGTATGTTGGATTCCAAAAGTGGCCTAACCAATGCCTTAACAGCTGCAATATGACCTCCCAACTCCTACACTCCATGCACTGACAAGTAAAGGCAAGTGTACCAAACACCTTCGTATCAGTCAAAACATTTTATTGAAAAGGCGGCAGCAAAGGCAAAAGAGGTTTACAAGAATATATTGAGGAATGGAGAATTTCAGTGAATAAGACAGGGTTTCTCATTAGAGAAGGCTGAGAGAAGCTCTCATTGAAGTGTTCAAAAACATGGGAGATCTGAGCCGAGTAAGCAGGGCGAGACTGTTCCCACTCGTAAAAGGAGAGGGAAAGAGGAGAAACAGATTTACAGTCATTGGTAAAAGACGCCAAACTGTTACGAGGTAAGTCTTTTTCACGCAGTGAGTGGTTACTGTCTGAGGCAGCTGCAATTGAGGCTTTCAAATGGAATGAGGAAGTTATTTGAGAAGGATTACAGAAAGTGAGTCGTTCAGCAGGAGACCCAACAAAGACACATTTGTTTGATTAGCCGCCTATACTGTAACGATTCTGTGATCTGCAGCAGTGCAGCACTCCCTCATCACAGCCTGCATCCCTGACAATTGGAAAAGTTTGAGTTGAGCTCTCTCCCTTCACATTCAGAGGTAACAGTGCCACCTACTGAGCCACAGCTGACATTGCATGCACTATGTGTAACTCTGAGCATGCACTGCATTAGTTAACTCAACCACCCAGGGAGCGAGAGATGATGTTTTTAATGATTGCTGTGTTGAGTTGGAACTCCTTGCTGCTATACAACCCTCACACATAGAGTTATAGAGATATACAGTGTGGAAAAGACCCTTCGGTCCAACTCGTCCATACTGACCAGATATCCTACATTAATCGAATCCCATTTACCAGCTCTTGGTCCATATCCCTATAAGCCCTTCCTATTCATATACGCATCCAGATGCCAATTAAATGCTGTAATTGTACTAACCTCCATAACTTCCTCGGGCAGCTCATTTCGTACACGTACTCTGTGTGAAAAAGAGATGCAATACACTGAGGTCAAGCTGTTGGAGAGAGGATACTTCATCAGTAAGTTTGCAGGTGACCCGAGAATTGGCAGGATGGTAAATAGTCAGGAGGAAAGCCTGGGATTACAGGACAATATGGACTGGCTGGTCCGAGGGACTGAACATTGGCAGGTGGATCCTAACGCTCAAAATTGAGAGATCAAGCATTTTGGGAAGGTTAACAAGGAACTGTGGGACCGTAGGGAATACAACAAGTCATTGGGACTTTGGTGCAGCAGCTCAGAATCCCTACTGTGCAAATGGAGTCCAATCGGCCCATCAACTCCCTTTCAAAAAGCATCCCATCCAGACCTACCCCTACCCCCATCACCCTGCATTTCCCATGGCCAATCTACCCTAACCTGCACATATCTGGACTGGAGGAAACGGGAGCATCTAGAGGGAACTTACACAGACACGGGGAGATTGTGCAAACTCTACACTGACAGTCACCTGAGGGTGGAACTGAACCTTGGTCCCTGGGCATGGTGAGGCAGCAGTGCTAACCACTGAGCCACCATTGGGTGTTTAAGAAGGCCTACATTTGCTTTTATTGTTCAAAGTACTGAATACAGGAGCATGGAGCTTATGATGGATCTGTTTCTAATGTTAGTTAGGCCACAGCTGAAGTACTGTGTGCAGTTCTGGTCCCCACACTAACGGAAGGATGGGATTGCACTGGAGCGGGTGCAGAGGACATTCACCAGGATGTTACCTGGGATAGACTAAGTCAGCATTGAGGAGAGACTGGATAGGCTGGGGATGTTTTCCTTAGAGCTGAGAAGGGGGACCTGATTGAAGGGTTTAGACTGGAAATGAAGAATATTTCCCCTTGGAGAGGGTTTAATTGCAGGGGGCATCAGTTTAAGGTACAGTAAAGTTTAGAAGGGATTTAGGAAGAATCGTTTTAACCCAGAGAGGGATGGATGAAAAAGATGATAGAAGTAGGAACTAACACAACATTGAAGAAGAATTTCAATGGGTGGCTCAGTGGTCAGCACTGCTGCCTCAAGGCACCAGGAACCCAGGTTCAATTCCAGCCTTGGGCAACTGTCTGTGTGGAGTTTACACATTGTCCCTATGTCTGTTTGGCTTTCCTCCGGTTTCCTCCCACAGTCCAAAGATGTGCAGGTTAGGGTGAATTGACCATGTTAAATTGCCTGTAGTGTTCTGGGATATGTAGGTTAGGTGCATTAGTCAGTGGTAAATGTAGAGTAATAAGGGTAGGGGGATGGGTCTGGTTGGGATACTCTTCGGAGGGTAGGTGTGGACTTGTCGGGCTGAAGGGCCTGTTTCTACACTGTAGGGATTCTAATTCTAATTCTAAACTCTTGTGATGCCAAGGTGATAGGCCAAGTGCTGGAAAATGGGATTAGAGCCGATCACTGCTTGATGACCAGCATAGCTACACTGGGCCAAAGGGCCTCTCTCTCTGCTGTAAGATTCTATGACTCAGTCTGAAAGGAAAAAGCAGGTTAGCCCATTATCATGATCAATCTCTGCCATTCAGAGGCCAGTTCCTGATGAGTGAGCTGCTGTAGCCTGGGTAAGGGCACCCAGTAACACAGGGAAACATTGAGTATTTTACCAACTATGCAAGGTGACAAAGTAGCTAGGTGTCCCTCAGTAACAGTTTAAAACAGCAGAGAGGTGTAACAGGTCAGGCAGGCATCTGTGGAGAGATAGAACCTCGATTAACAGTGACCTTTTCACAGGTTCTGCAGCTACGATACGCAGTTAGAGAGATTCTCAGCACTTTGTTTGTAAACCATAGCTGCACACAAGCCATTGCCTGAGGAATCAGCTGGGCACTGACTGAGAAACCGGGGGGTCAGAACTAATCACGGAAACATCAGAGAAAATAATAGGCTTGCACATTTTACCAATTTTCTCCAAAAGAAAAGCATATCTCAAAGCACAAATGAATCCCATATAAACAAAACACACTGAAATACTGTGTGACTGAGTCTGATATTTCTGCCTGAGTGCACAGCTAACGTAACACACACTCCTATCCCTCGATTAAATTGCAAGGGTTTTATTTGATGATTTGCAGTCAGGAAAGTCTCAAGTTAAGAAATAATGTTAGGAGACAAAATGAAAAGCTTAAAGCCTTTAGCGGATTTTTGGTGTGTATTTTCTCGAGTGGTTAAGCAGTTTTGCCTGTACACCGGTAGCAATCTCTGCTCCATCATTACCATCTACCCTGCAGAGTGATGATTCCACATTTGTTTAAAGGTTTGGATGAATCAAGCAATTCAGAAGGAACTTCCTCGAGTGTGGTTAGAACTTAGAATTCACTATCCCATGGAAAATGTTTGTTATTTATTCTTTCACAGGATGTCACTGGGTGTCGGCTTGAAATAAAAATCCTGCAGTGCCATTTTAGATAGAGGTTAACAGCTAATCACATCGCTGCTGGTGTTTTTCTTATTAATTCATTCACAAGATATGGGCATTGCTGGCCAGACCAGCATTTATTGTCCATCCTTAGTTGCCCAGTTAAGTCACCCACATTGCTGTGGGTCTGGAGTCACATGTAGGCCTGACCCAGACAAGGATGGTAGATTTCCATTCCTAAAGAACATGAGTGAACCAGATGGGTTTTCCTCCAAAATTCAATGTTGGTTTCGTGGGCATCCGTAGATAGTTAATTCTAGATTTTTAGAGTATTTAAATTCCACCGTCTGCCAGGACATTACCTGTGTCTCTGAGCCCTCAGCAAGACCAGGTAAGGATGGGACATTTCCATTTCTGAAGTGTGTCAGTGAACCCAATGTGATTTTAGAACAATTTCATGGGTACAATTACTGAGACTAGCTTTCAATTCCAGATTTTTTTAAAAATGAATTGCACCAACAATAACCCTTTTCTCAAGTATGTTAAAATCATTCCTACTGCGTGTCCAACTGTTGGACTGGACTCAGTGATTGACTGGTTAAACCTAACTTGTTGTAAATCCCAGGTCCTCACCAGTTAGCTTCGTTACCTGCTTCTTGGAGAGAGGCAGGATCTAGGATACCAGCGTGACACCTTTACTTCAAAAGGGAAGGGGACAAAAACAGGCAACTATAGGCCAATTAACTTCATTTCTGTTATTGGGAAAATGTTACAATTTACACTAAGGTGTGTATTACAGAGCATTTAGCAATACATAATCAAGCAAAGTCACCATGAAGGGGAAATAATGCCGGACAAATTTAGTACAATTCTTTGATGAGGGAACAAGCAGGATAGATGAAGGGGAAGCAATGGATGTAATATATTTGGATTTTCAGAAAATGTTTGATAAGGTATTACACATTAGGCTACTTAATAAGATAAGAACCCGTGTTGTTGGGGTAGTAGATTGGAATGGATAGAGATGAACTAATATAAGACAGAGGGTTGAGATAAGGGGGACACTTTCAGGATAACAAAGCTGTAACTATTGATATGCCACAGGGATTAGTGCTGGCGCCACAATTATTTACAGTGTATATTCATGGATCAGGAAAATGAATGTACCGTAGCCAGTTTGCAGATGACCTAAAAGTAGATGGGAAAGCAAGTGCTGAGGATGACACAAAGAGTCTGCAGAAACATATAGACGGGTTTAAGCAAATGTGCAAAAACTTGACAGATGAAGTATAAGAAAATGTGAGGTCATGCACTTTGGCAGGAGGAATAGTGGAGCTGAAATGTTATTTAAATGGAGAAAGACTGTGAAAAGCTGTGGAACAGAGGGCTTTTGGGAGTCTTCATCCATGAGGCAAGTCTCAAGGAGCATCCTATTGGAGGAGAGAAATGGGCAGGCAATCTCAGGGTTCAGGCTTTGGAAGCTGAATGGATGGCTATCAATGGGGAAACAATTAAAACTGGGGATAGATAAGAGGCCAGATATGGCAGAGGGCACAAATCTTAGAGGATTGTAAAGTTATGCCATGGGATCTTCTACATTGGCATGGGGGAAATGACAGCACCTCGGTTTCATATGTAATCTGAGAGATAATATAGCACTTCTTCAATACTGGAGTATAGACCTAGACTTTTCAACAAACTCCTGGCTCGCAGGCCAGTGCACTACCATCTGAATCACAGATGACACTATATCATAAGTGACTTCACTATCATAGAACATAGAACATAGAACATAGAAAAGTACAGCACAGAACAGGCCCTTTGGCCCACGATGTTGTGCTGAGGTTTAATCCTAATGTAAAATATAATAACTTAACCTACGCACCCCTCAACTCATTGCTATCCACGTGCATGTCCAGCAATCGCTTAAATGTCCCCAATGACTCTGCTTCCACCACCACAGCTGGCAACACATTCCATGCATTCACAACTCTCTGTGTAAAGAACCTACCTCTGATGTCTTCTTTATACTTCCTCCTAATATCTTCAAACTAAGACTCCTCATATCAGTCAATCCTGCCCTGGGGAAAAGTCTGTGGCTATTGACTCTATCTATTCCTCTCATTATTTTGTACATCTCGATCAGGTCTCCTCTCTTCCTTCTTCTCTCCAGAGAGAAAAGTCCGAACCTATTCAACCTCTCTTCATAAGGCAAGTCCTCCAGTCCAGGCAGCATCCTGGTAAACCTTCTTTGCACCCTCTCCAAAGCCTCTGTACCAGAATTGGACACAATATTCCAAGTGTGGTCTCACCAGGGACTTGTAGAGCTGCAACAAAACCTTGCGGCTCTTAAACTCTATCCCCTTGTTGATGAAAGCCAAAACACCATATGCTTTCTTAACAATCCTATCCACTTGGGTGGCAACTTTGAGGGATCGATGTAGATTTTCTTTAGATTACTGATAGTGTGGAAACAGGCCCTTCGGCTCAATAAGTCCACACCAACCCTCCGAAGAGCAACCCACCCAGACGCATTCCCCTACATTTACCCCCTCATCTAACACTCTGGGCAATTTAGCATGGCCAACTCACCTAACCTTCACATTTTTGGACTGTGGGAGGAAACTGGAGCACCCGGAGGAAATCCACGCAGACACGGGGAGAATGTGCAGACTCCACACAGACAGTTGCCTGAGGTGGGAATTGAACCGGGTCTCTGGCGCAGTGAGGCAGCAGTGCTAACCACTGATCCACCGTGCCGCCCGTACTTGCACACCCAGATCCCTCTATTCCTCCACACTGCCAAGAATCCTGTCTTTAATCCTATATTCAGCATTCGAGTTCGACCTTCCAAAATGCATCACTTCGCATTTATCCAGGTTGAACTCCATCTGCCATTTCTCAGCCCAGCTCTGCATCCTGTCTATGTCGCGCTGCAGCCTGCAGTAGCCCTCTATACTATTGATGACACCTCCATCCTTTGTGTCATCTGCAAATTTACTCACCCACCCCTCAACCTCCTCATCCAAGTCATTTATAAAAACTACAAAGAGCAGAGGCCCAAGTACAGAGCCCTGCGGGATCCCACTCAACACTGACCTCCAGGCAGAATACTTTCCATCTACAACCACTCTCTGCCTTCTGTCAGCCAACCAATTCTGAATCCAGATAGCCAAATCTCCCTTTATCCCATACTTCCTGACTTCATGAATGAGCCTACCGTGGGGAACCCTATCAAATGTCTTGCTGAAGTTCATATACACCACAGCCACTGCTTGACAGTCGTCGACCTGTCTTGACACCTCCTCAAAGAACTCAATAAGATTTGTGAGGCATGACCTGCCCTTCACAAAGCCATGCTGACTGCCTTTAATCACACAATGCTTTGCCAAATAGTCATAAATCCTATCCCTCAGAATTCTTTCCAAAATTTTGCTAACCTATCCTTTCATCATTTAACACATCATCATTGTTTGGGAAAAAAAAAACAAATGTTCAGATGATGCATTCTTAGTTTACAATCTCATCCTTTGATTGATACAAGTATGCTAACATCCAAGACTTCGAAATGCCCAAATCTGTAAAAAGCTAACTGAGCCCAAAAAACCTGAAAACCAACAATGCACAGCTGGAAAATTTTATTTCATTCAATTTCAGATTTTTAAAATTGAGTTTTTTTGATTATGTTCTACAATTCAGTTAATTTTCTATGGAAACTGGAACCCGATAACTTTATGGTTAACGTGTAAAGAAACAGCTAATGTGGCATTATGATGGATCATGAACTTGTGTATGTGTGTGTTGTGTGTAGTGAGTGCAGAGTGTCTTAAGTCTGTGAGGGGGTGCATGTGTGAGTGTGGGGGTGTGTGTGTCGGTAAGGGTGTGTGTGGGTGTCTGTGTGCGCGTCTGTGTGTATCTGTGTCCGTGTGTATGTGAGAGTGTGTGTGTGTAGTGCAATGGTGATCACCTGTAATGTGACATGAACCCAAGGTCCCGGTTGACGCCCTCCCTATGGGTACCGAACTTAGCTATCAGCCTCTGTTCAGCCACTTTCCTCTGCTGCCTGTCCCGAAGTCCACCAAGGTCGAATGTCCTGGACCACTGAAGTGTTCCCCAACTGGGAGGGAACCCTCCTGTCTGTTGATTGTTGTGCGGTGCCCATTCATCCGTTGTCGTAGCCTTTGCTCAGTTTCCCCAATGTACCATGCCTCCAGGCATCCTTGCCTGCAACATATAAGATAGACAACTTTGGCTGAGTCACATGAATACCTGCCATGTACAAGGTGGGAGGTATCCCCACCCATAATGGTGGTATACGACAACAGATGAATGGGCACCGCACAACAATCAACAGACAGGAGGGTTCCCTCCCAGTTGGGGAACACTTCAGTGGTCCAGGACATTCAGCCTCAGAGCTTAGGGTGACCATCCTCCAAGGTGGACTTTGGGACAGGCAGCAGAGAAAAGTGGCTGAGCAGAGGCTGATAGCCAAGTTCGGTACCTATAGGGAGGGCCTCAACCGGGACCTTGGGTTCATTTCACATTACAGATCACCATTGCACTATACACACACACAGATACTCCTACACACACACACACACTCTCACGCACACACACAGGCACTCCTATACACACGGGCACACATACACACAGACGCGCACACAGACACCCGCACACACCCTTACAGACACACACACTCCCACACTCTCACATGCACCCCCTCACAGACTTAAGGCACTCTGCACTCACTACATACACACACATACACTTTCTCACACTCACAACCACCAACCCAGACAGACACTCACACACAGACAAAGACCCACATGCACACATATATTTTGTGGGGTGAATTTGTACTTGCAGAGTTACATTGTACTTTGCTCAAAAACTGCATGCATTCATATAGAACTCTGAGCTCAAAAAACTGCATGAATTTATGTAAAACTCCGTTATCTCACTTTTTAGATTAGAATCAATCTAAGCATCATGGCATAGACAGAGAACACAGGGGGCTAACACCTTCAACATATTGTCTAGCTATCACCATTGTTAACAACTAACCCGAGAATGCAACTTTTTTAAAAAAGGTTTTGTGATTTACACATGAAAGAAGTGAAACTATCATTGTATTCTAACAGATGAAAGGCTTAACAGACAATCAATTTTTTAATGTATAATTTCAGTTACATCACACTGTAAATATTTGCTATAAATTCTGTGTTACGATTGAGCCCTCCACTATCACCTGATGAAGGAGCATCGCTCCGAAAGCTAGTGTGCTTCCAATTAAACCTGTTGGACTATAACCTGGTGTTGTGTGATTTTTAACTTTGTGTGTGTGTGTGAGAGAGAGAGAGCGTGAGTGAGTGTGAAAGAGAAGGGCTTAATAAGTAACTTGTCAATCTTTCTGGAGCAATAAGATTTAAACCAGTAGAAATGACAGAGTAATTCTTGGTGTGATATTAGGAATTTGTTTGCATTGCGAGAGCTTTATGATAGAAGAAATTAAACATTGAAAACAGTTTGATTTCATTTCAGAAGAACTGGATATTTTTATTTTGTTGAAGGCTAAATCCCTGAGATTGGAAATCCTTTGCCTTCAGGTCGCAAAAGACCTAACTAAGGTTAGATATATGAATAGTTTCTGCAAGGGATAGGAGTAAGTTCTAAACAGTTAGGAAATATGTTACCTCAGCGCAGTTTTTGATTGAAAATTCAAGACCAGAGGTGCTTGGATAGAAATACGTATGGATTATTTGAAGCTAAGAAAATTTAAGATCTGTTATGTGACCAATCATGGAAATGATCAGAAAATTCTCAAAATGGGAATCACCAGGAATGGTTAAGTAAAACCAATCAGGTTAAGGGAATAAAGGGAATGCTCTTTAGTATTTGTGCAGTAAAAAGTGATGATGTTGGGAGAGATAGGATTTCAATTTGACCTGTTTTGAAATCCTTAAAAATTTGTTCTATGTAAATAATTTGGTGTGTTTGACTTTATCATCTTTTATACGTCATAAACTTTGGCTTCATCATTCAACATAAATCTGAAACATTATGTGCTTGTATTTCAGTGAAAGACCACTTCGCTAAATATAAAGTAACAAAGTATTATACATCAAGCTGGAAATGTGTTGCTGGAAAAGCGCAGCAGGTCAGGCAGCATCCAGGGAACAGGAGAATCGACGTTTCGGGCATAAGCCCTTCTTCAGGAATGAGGAAAGTTTGTCCTTTCCTGAAGAAGGGCTTATGCCCGAAACGTCGATTCTCCTGTTCCCTGGATGCTGCCTGACCTGCTGCGCTTTTCCAGCAACACATTTCCAGCTCTGATCTCCAGCATCTGCAGACCTCACTTTCTCCTATTATACATCAAGCCAAACTTCACACAAAGGTAGAATCATAGAGCTGTACAGTTTAGAAAACAGACACTTCGGTCCAACTTGTCTATGCCTAAATTATCCCATTTGCCAGCACTTGGCCCATATCTCTCTAAACCCTTCCCAAACATATATCCATCCAGAAGCCTTTTAAATGTTGTAATTGTACCAGCCTCCACCACTTCCTCTGGCAGCTCATTCCACACATGCACCATCCTCTGCATGAAAAGGTTGCCCCTTAGGTCCCTTATAAATATTTCCCCTCTCACCTTAAACCTATGCCCTCTAGTTTTGGACTCACCCATCCTGGGGGAAAAGACCTTGACTATTCACCCTATCCATGCCCCTCATGATTTTATAAACTTTTATAATGTCACCCCTCAGCCTTCGATGCTTCAAGGAAAACAGCCCCAGCCTATTCAGCCTCTCCCTATAGCTCAAACCCTCTAACCCTGGCAATGTCCTTGTAAATTGTTTCTGAACCTTTTCAAGTTAACAACACCTTTCCTATAAAGCAGGGAGACCAGAATTGAACACAATATTTCAAAAGGGGCCTAACCAATGCCTGTATACCTGCAATGTGACCTATACTCAATTCTCTGACTTATGAGGGCAAATATGGAGAAAGTGAGGTCTGCAGATGCTGGAGATCAGAGTCGAGAGTGTGGTGCTAGAAAAGCACAGCAGGTCAGGCAGCGTCTGAGGGGCAGGAGAATCGATGAAGGGCTTATGCCCGAAATGTCATTTCTCCTGCTCCTCGAATGCTGCCTGACCTGCTGTGCTTTTCCAGCACCACACTCATGAAGGCAAATGTACCAAACACCTTCTTCACTATCCTACCCGCTTGCCTGTGAATCCACTTTCAAAGGACTATGAACCTGCATTCCGAGGATACTTTGTTTGGTAACACTTCACTCTGACTTGTTCAGTAGTAAGGTCAGCTGGATTATAACAGGAAGTACACAGAGCGCTGGGGTATACTGCAACAAGTGATCATTTGGTTATGATGCCCCCTCTCCTGTGAAAATGTAAAGAACATTGCTCAACATTGGCTGGCAGTATTGAGCATGTGTTAGTTTTACTCGCTGCAACACACAAGTAATCTATCAAAGACAGGAGATGGGATTGATGCATATGCACAGCATGAGGGATTCGTTGCAGCAATTATGCTCATCCTATATTTTAAAATAATTATTAGCAGACCTGACCACCTTAAAGTAATGTGTAATCATAAGATTCTAGGTTGTACACATCACGCTGCGTATGGTGTTAGTGGCCAAAATGATAACTTTAAAGTCCATCTGAATTTATTAACATTAATAATATAATATCTAATCATAACACTGATGTTATTGTTCCTTATGAAAATATAAAATAGACTGGGGATTTTCATCCATGCGGCTATAGATGAATGTAGCTCCCAACAGTTTTTTGCTGGGACTCACCTCAATACGGCATTACAGCTGTCTCTGTGTTTGGCAAGATATAAAGCAAATCGCTTTGAAGATCTGTAAATGCAAACAGTTACAGCAAAACTTTCACAAAAAGCAATCTGACAAGGGCCAGGCAATTTCTTTTAGTGATGTTGATGATGAGATAAATATTGGCCAGTACAGCAGGTTTTACTCTCCTGCTTTTCTTAAACACTAATAGCGAGCAGGCAGGGTCTCGGTATTAGTTATCAACCAGAATATTTCAGTTGGAATAAGGGGTGGCATATTTAAGACACAAAAAAATTTCTTCTCTCAGTGGGTTTTGAATCTGGGGATTTCTTTACCACAGAGGGTTGGGTCATCAAGTACACTTGAAAAGGACAGATTTTTAATCAGGAAGGGAATGCAGGGTTATGGGGGAAAAGGCAGGAAAGTGGAGTTGAGGATGATCAGATCAGCCACGAGCTCGTTGAATGGCACAGCAGACTTGATGGGCTGAATGGCCTACTTCCGTTCCTATTTCTCATAGTCTAATTATGCCAATAGATTATTTCACGGATCACCAAAGTACTGAAAAATATTCAATATGTAAAAAAAGGAAATGATAAGCTAAATTATAGTCAGGTGTCAGCCTTCCAAGAGGAGGAGATCATGCAGATCATTTTTGCTACGTCAGCATGTTGTGTAGAAGTCTATTGCATCATTACAAAACAACTGCAACTTGAAAGGTGCTCCCTTGGTCTATTGTGCACATTCCTGCAAGCGCAGGAGTAATCTGAGGAAGGGTCACTGGACCCAAAATGTTAACTCTGATTTCTCTCCAACCTGATGCTACCAGACCTGCTGAGCTTTTCCAGCAATTCCTGCTTTAGTCTCAATTCAGCTTTGTCAAAGGCAACAGTTGATTTCTTTCTAGACCCTTCCTGGTTTTGAACACCACCAAGTTTCACTTGGTTAATGACATGCTCCATGTATTTAAAAGAAGACGGATCTCATTGTTAACCAGATCTTTCCAGATTTATCACTGCAAGGTGTATTCATTTTACATCACAAACGTGGGCTTCACTTGGGCAAACAATTCAATGTGTATCCACAGGTTGATGGCATTAGCTTTAATGGTCTTATCCACCATGTTTTGGTCTCCACAGATTCAATCTGTGATTTTTATAAGTGGCAGCATAATGAGAAGCTCGATCAAATATGTCTGCAAATCCAAGTTACTATGAGATGAATAACATAGATGTAATGAGGAAGTCAGATACAGATAAGATCTAAAAAAATAGAAGGATATGCTGATAAAGTTATTTGGAGAAGGACAGGAAGAGATTTGTATGGAACATAAAAGATCAGAATGGACCAATGGACTAAATAACTTATTTCTTCTCTGTATCCCTTTAATGCTAGGGGTGCATAATTCTTTGAAGTTTGTGTCATAGGTTGGTTAAGAAGGTATTTAACACACTTGCCTTAATTACTGCAACAATTCGGGTTCAATTCCCACCTCAGGCGACTGTCTGTGTGGAGTTTGCACATTCTCCCTGTGTCTGTGTGGGTTTCCTCCGGGTGCTCCGGTTTCTTCCCACAGTCCAAAGATATGCAGGTCAGGTGAATTGGCCATGCTAAATTGCCCGTAGTGTTAGGTAAGGGGTAAATGTAGGGGTATGGGTGGGTTCCGCTTCGGCGGGGCGGTGTGGACTTGTTGGGCCGAAGGGCCTGTTTCCACACTGTAAGTAATCTAATCTAATATAATCTAATCTAAGTAATCTAATCTAATCTAATCCGACCTTTGAGTATAAATGTTGGGAAGTCACATTGAGGTTGTACAGGACATTGTTGAGGCATTTTCTGGAATATTGTGTGCAGCTCTGGCCGCCCTGTTATGGGAAGATTATTATTAAGCTGGAGAGGGTTCAGAAAGGTTTTACTAGATGTTGTCAAGAATGGAGGGTTTGAGTTATAGAGGGAGGCTGGGACTTCTTTCAGTGGAGCGTAGGAGGTTGAGGAGTGACCTTATAGAAGTTTATAAAATGATAAAGAGTATAGATAAGGTGAATGGGAGGTATCTTTTCCATAAGGTGGGGGATTTCAAGATTTGGGGCATATTTCTAAGGTGGGAGGAGAGAAATTTAAAATGGACATGGGTCAATTTTCTTTTTACAGAGTGGTTCATGTGTGGAATGAACTTCCAGAGGAAGTGATGGATGCGGGTACAGTTCCAAATTTAAAAGACATTTGGATAAATTCATGAATAAGAAATGTTTGGAGGGATATGGGCCAAGCATAGGCAGGTGGGACTGGTTTAGTTTGGGATTATGGGTGACATGGACTGGTTGGACCGAAGGGTCTGTTTCTGTGCTGTAGGACCCTATGTTAAAAAAAATCATAACCCTTTCGTAATCCCCAACGTGATTAATTTCTCTGAATATAGTAGCATCTTAGTTTTAAAACAAAGAAAACTTCATAAAGAAACTTGAAGCAAGTTGGTCTAGTCTCATCAAAATGAAAAGTGTAATTGAATATGCCAGCTCCTGCTTGCTTTTTAACCTCATACAGTTTTAGCAAAAAAGGAACCAATGTCACGAAGTTCATATTCTTTGTTCAAATATTCAGGTCAAAAATAATCGCACAAATTTCTGTTTGCGCGTTTGCTATGTCCAGTATTCAGCTGTTACTCCTGCATTGAATTGGAATGAATAGTTAACCCTATCCAACTGCATTTCTAAGATTATGATATATCAGTTGTCTAGTTAACAAGTGAAGGATATAGTGCAACAGTATAACTGTCCAGTAGTTCAAAGTGCTGAGATCCTGTGTCATGATCTGCCAACATTAAAATAAAAATATTCAATTTCATGTTTTCAATCTCTTTCCACAAACTGACTTTAAGATGTGTAATTGTCCAATCAAGTGCTCCAGACACAAGGGCCATCTTCACACAAGCAACTCTCATATAGGAAGAGGGGAGCTTATTTAAGCTTAAGGAAGCAAGAATCAAACAGAGCGCTGGACGGTTTACAAGGTAGCAAGGAAGGAACTGAAGAATGGACTTATGAGAGCTAGAAAAGGGACTAAGGAAAACCCCCAAGGAGTTCTACACTTACATGAGGAACAAGAGGATGGTCAGAATGAGGGTAGGGCCGATCAGGGACAGTGGAGGGAACTTGTGCCTGGAGTCGGAGGTGGTAGGGGAGGTTCTTAATGAATACTTTGCTTCAGTATTCATTAGTGAGAGGGACCTTGTCATTTGTGAGGACAGTGTGAAACAGACTGATATGCTTGAACAGGTTGGTGTTAAGAAGGAGGGTGTGCTGGAAATTGTTAAAAAAAATCAGGATAGATAAGTCCCCTGGGCCAGACGGGATATATTATGGAAAGCAAGGGAAGAGATAGCTGCGCCTTTGGCGATAATCTTTGCCTCCTCACTGTCCACTGGAGTAGTACCACATGATTGGAGGGTGGCAAATGTTATTCTCATGTTCAAGAAAGGGAATAGGGATAACCCTGGGAATTACAGACCAGTCAGTCTTACATTGGTGGTAGGCAAATTATTGGAGAGGATTCTAAGAGACAGGATTTATGATTATTTAGAAAAGCATAGCTTGATTAGAGATAAACAGCATGGCTTTGTGAGGTGATGAAGAGTTTATGCTTGATACGTAAACTCTCCTGCTTCTCAGACGCTGCCTGACCTGCCATGCTTTTCCAGCGCCACACTTTCTGACTCTGATTGCCAGCATTTGCAGTCCTTACTTTCTCCATGGCTTTGTGAGGGGCAGGTCATGCCTCACAAGACTTATTGAATTCTTTGAGGATGTGACAAAACACATTGATGAAGGTCGAGCAGTGGATGTAGTGTACGTGGAATTGAGCAAGGCGTTTGATAAGGTTCACCATGGTAGGCTCATTCAGAAAGTAAGGAGGTATGGGATACAGGGAAATGTAGTTGTTTGGATATAGAATTGGCTGGAAGACAGAGGGTGGTAGTAGATTGAAAATATTCAGCCTGGAGCTCGGTGATCATTGGTGTTCCACAGGGATCTGTTCTTGAATGTCTGCTCTTTGTGATTTTTATAAATGACTTGAAGGGTGGGTTAGTAAGTGTGCCGATGACACAAAGGTTGGCGGAGTGATGGATAGTGTGGTGGGCTGTTGTTAGGTTGCAATGGGACATTGACAGGATGCAGAACTTGGCTGATAAGTGGCAGACTGAGTTCAACCTGGAAAAGTGATTCATTTTGGAAGGTCGTATTTGAACATAGAACACAGGATTAAAGGCAGGAACAGAGTGTGGAGGAACAGAGGGATCTTGGGGTCTATGTCTGGTGTGTTGGCTTTCATTAGCAGGAGGGATTAAGTTTAACAGCCACAAGGTTATGCTGCAGTTCTATAGAGCCTTGGTTAGCCCACATTTGGAATATTGTGTTCAGTTCTGGTTGTCTCCTTATGAGAAAAATGTGGTAGCTTTAGAGAGGGAGCAGAGGAGATTTATCAGGATGCTGCCTGGACTGGACGGCATGACTTATGAAGAAAGGTTGAGGGAGCTAGGGCTTTTCTCATTGGAGCAAAGAAGGATTAGAGGTGACTTGATAGAGATGTACAAGATGATGAGGCATAGATAGAGTGGATAGCCAGAGACTTTTTTTCAGGGCAGAAATGGCTCTCACACGGAGGCATAATTTTAAAGTGACTGAAGGAAGGTTTAGGCGAGATGACAGAGGTAGGCTCTTTACACAGAGTGGTGGGTGCATGGAATGCGCTGTCAGCATTAGTACTAGAGTCAAATACATTAAGGACATTTAAGCAACTCTCGGATCAGCCCATGGATGATAGTAAATGAAGGGTATGTAGGCTAGTTTGATCTTAGAGTAGGATAAAAGGTTGGCACAACATCGAGGGCCGAAGAGCTGTACTGTTCCATCTTCTATGTTCCAAATTACAGTCATGTAAGGGGCGCTTATCGATAGGGGTATCGAAACACCTGTAAACCACTTTCTCAAGGAGTTGTTGGGAAAGCTTAAAATCTTGAAAATCTTGGTGCTGCATTAAAAGTGAAACCAGGCCTCAATTTATTTGATCCAGAAACATGATGCAGTCAACAAATTCAGCTTTTCAAAACAGAATTTATAATAGTGTAGATATTGGAAAGCTGAAGCAAAGCCAGGAAACGTTGGAAACAATCACCAGGCTAGAGAGCATCTGTGTGTGTGTGTTTGGGGTTGGGGGGTTGGGGGGGAGGGGGGAGAGAGAAAGAGGCAGAGAGAGAGAGAGAGAGAAACTAGGGGAAAAAAATAACAGAGAAACATGAAAATCTGGCAAGTTCAAACTGCCCCAAGGAGTCTGACAAAGAACTTACACATGAGCTTTCTAAAAAGGAGGGGACAGTCTGCACAATTCAAGGATCAACTTGGTCCCCATTGGCTGAATGGATCTTTTGCTTCCTTCCTTGAGAGTTTGGAACCCAGAAACAGTTACAAAATAAAGGGAAAAGCAGCAGGTCTGACAGGGTCAGTGGGGAGAGAAATAGTTGACGCTATGCATCTGCAAATGACTTTTTCAGGAGATGTAACCAGTCATTTATATCAAAACATGGCCAAGGTTTCCTAAAGCAAGACCAACCTCCTGGTCTCTCTGTTTCTTGAGGACACTCCCTCAACCATGTGTCTTTTATTATTCCTTCATTTGTCTAGTTTATACAAAGGAGGACTTTAATGTTAACTATTACCTCATTTCTTTATTCTTCTTCTTATTCTATGAAGGTAGTGTTAAACTTATTCAACTTTGTTCCTTTTATTACTTTATACCTAACCCATTGTCATCCCAGGTACCTTTGTACCTTAGATGGTACTGTGTGTGGCAAGATTTTACACTTCTCACTGTACTCCTGTATGAGTACATGTGACAATAAAATCTAAATCTAAAATATCCTAAGATCTCACCAGGCTCACTATTAAATTTTGTGATAATGCAGGTGAAGCATCTGGGAATGGTTTTACTACATTAAATATATAATAGAAATGCACAATATTGTTGGGCATCAGTTTAGTTTTCATTGTTGTTAAAAATTAATTGCTTGTCACTTCCTTCCAGCTTAGAAGGCTTGAGGAAGAAATGCAGTTTATGATTCAAGTAAATTCTCCATACTTTTCTTGGTATGCTTATCACCAGGAGAGAACATAAAGATTTGTATGTTTTTGTGCAGCTCAGACTTGGGTAGAATGTATTTCTCTGTAGAATGTTTCCGGCCTCTCCATGTCCGTACTGAGCAGGGAAAATTAGAGCCCCAAACCAAGAGTTAGTCAGGCACCCCCTGTGCCAGTTGAGCTGGGGAACAGGATAATTATTGAGTCCAGGAATCAAATAACCTTCCAATTAAGAATAAATTGGATAGTTTTGACAAAACAAGCCAATTAGGAAGCACATTGTCAGCTTGCCAGAGTATGATTCACAGTAACAGCAGGAGAAAATTAGGGAAAATCATCTGGGATTCAGTAGAAACCTAACCGAAAGTCTTCTGATCCTGCCAAAGGTATGAGCTACCTTAGCCAATGGAGTACAATGAGACTCATTTTGTTTTATGTTGACCAAGGCAGGTGGGATCAACTTTATCAAACTCTTCCCACCAAAACAAACCACAATCACTAACTGATGGGGTTCAAAGGTGGCAGAAAAAAAATCCCCCGATATGAATGACAGTGATGAGGCTGCACTTCGAGAAGACGAGCCAATGGTCTGAGGAGAAGATTACCAACTGGCCAGACTGCATTGGGGTGGGAGGTTCCCATAGCTGATGAAGTCTGGGCAACAGTTAGATTTTCAACCACAACTTCTTGATGTCTGGTACAAATGACCAGAATTTCACAACTTGCCATGATAGGATTTGTCGTTAATCCAGCTCCACAGTACTGAGAGGTTGATGGACCTGCTGAAGAATCCACAACCAGGGAGCTTTAGGATAAAGCAACGTCATTTAAGATTGAGGGAAAATTCCATTGAAGTAGTTGTGGAATTCTCCACTCCTGATGCCTCAGTGGTTGGAAATATCCAAGGCTAGATCAACAGAATTTTTGGACAGTTGGGAATCAAGGAATCTGGTTGATCAGATAGGATAATGGAGCAGAGATTAGAGACATAACCATATTGAATGACAGAGCAGGTACAAGGGCCCAAATAACTCCTGATCTTATTTTGTTACACTCCTATTCTCAATCCCCACAGCAGTTTCCAATTCAACTTAAAATATTCATCAGCATTCACACTAATAGACAAATATTACTTCAGCAGACAGATGGAAGTGATTAATTATGTGAAAAGGAAATTGGATGTGAACCTGTTGAGTTACATAGATAAACTGAGAGAATGGGTCTGACTGAATTCCTCTGCAGAGTTGGCATAGGCTGTGAATTTTTATTTAGGAACATTGTACAACTTACATTTTGTACTTTGTATGTTAAGGAGGATGGCAACGCTTGAGTTTCATGTCAGAGTTGTCTTGTAAGCTGTCAAAAGTATGAAGATCTGTTTGTTTACATGTAAATTTTAATAAGGTTTTGCAAACTTTTCTTCAAAGTTGGTAGGTTAATACATTTCAATAAGGTATGAAAAACCTGTGGGGGTGGGTTAAAATCTGTAGTAAGAGATCCTGCAGTGCTGCTGAAAACTGAGTTTACAGAATTCTGAGGTTTGCTCTTAGGTTTATATAATAGTGAGTTATCTTGAGCTTGTTTTAGGTGTCTCAGGGTCAGATAGCAGCTGAAGGAAAACATTTAATGGATTCATTCAGAGGAAACTGTTTACGCTATACCAACCTGAGTAAGAAGCTTTAGTGCAGAGATAGTGATAAAACTTCCCTTACATTTGCTGTTTGTAGGGATATGCTGAGATAAAAGGAATAGTGCAAAGGTGAATATTTTTGCAGATATTTGTACTGAAAACTTCATAGCCTTTTTGTCTAATTTTTGTTTTCTTTATTCATTTGTGAGATGTGGGCATCGCTGGCTGGCCATCATTTATTGTCCATCCCTAGTTGCCCCTTAAGGAGGGTGGGGATGAGCTGCCTTTCTGAACCACTGCAGTCCACCTGCTGTGGGTTGACCCACAATGCCCTTAGGGAGGGAATTCCAGCAACAGAGAAGGAATGGTGATATATTCCCAAGTCAGGATGGTGAATGGCTTGGAGGGGAACTTGAAGGTGGTGGTGTTCTCATTTATCTGTTGCCCTTGTCCTTCTAGATGGAAGTGGTCATGGGTTTGGAAGGTGCTGTCTAAGGATCTTTGGTGATTTTCGGCAGTGCATCTTGCTACCGAGCGTCAGTGGATGCTTATAGATGTGGTGCCAATAAAGTGGGCTGCTTTGTCCTGGGATGGTGTCGGTGTCAAGCTTCTTGAGTGTTGTTGGAGCTGCACCCATCCAGGCAAGTGGGAAGTATTCCATCACACTCCTGACTTGTGCCTTGCAGATGGTGGATAGGCTTTGTGAAGTCACGTGGTGAGTTACTTGCTGCAGTATTCCTAGCTTCTGACCTGGTCTTGTAGCCGCTGCATTTATGTGGTGAGTCCAGTTGAGTTTCTAGTCAATGATAACCCCCAGGATGTTGATAGTGGGGTGGTGGGGTGGGGGGGGGGGGGGGTGTTCAGTGATGGTAACACTGTTGAAAGCCAAGAGGTGGTGGTTAGATTGTCTCTTATTCGTGATGATCATAGCCTGGCATTTGGGTGGCGCAGTCCAAGCCTGGATATTGTCCAAATCTTGTTACATTTGGACTTGGACTGCTTCATAATCTGAGGAGTCATGAATGGTACTGAACATTGGGGCTGTTTGCTGATGACTGCACACTTTTGACCTTATTATGGAGGGAAGGCCATTGACAAGCACTTGAAAATGATTGGACCGAGGACACTATCCTGAGGAACTCCTGCAGAGATGTCCTGGAACTGAGATGACTGACCTCCAACATCCAAGACCATCTTCCTACACATCAGGTACTCCAATCACCATAGAAGTTTGCCCTGATACCTATTGATTCCAGTTTTGCTAGAGTTTCTTGATATTGCTCTCGGTTGAATACAGCTTTGATGTCAAAAGCTGTCACTCTCACTTCACCTCACCTCTGGAATCCAGCTCTTCTATCCATGTTTGGACCAAAGCTGTAATGGGGTCAGGAGTTGAGTGGCCCTGGCGGAACATAAACTGGGCATCACTGAGTGGATGGTTCATTTTCCCCTTGTTGTTAAAAGTACACTGCAATGGATTCACAAACTTGTACAATAATCTTGTGTTGCCTCAATGGATCTTTGACCCTCTTCCATTTACCATCACCTTGACATCTGTCAACAATATCACCTCTCAAAGTATAACAGTTTTCACATGTTTGTCAATAATACAGATATGATTGAAATGGTAGTGAAATATCTCGCCACTGTTTCAAAATTGCTAAACTGCTTGTTTAACCACCAAGACTGCATAAGCAGAAATTTATGCAACTCAATACTGGAAAGACCAAAGCAAATGTCTGTTATGCCCAGCACAAACTTCACTAACTACTGATTCCCTCTCCCTGACAAATGCCAGAGATTAAACTACCTACAATTTTGGCAGGACATGCTTCCAATTACATACCCATATCATCATAAGGACTACCTATTTCCACATTAAGACTACCTGAGTCTGCTTCTCCAAAAACCTTCATCTATGCCTTTATTTCCTCTAGAACTGACAATTCATTCAAAAACCTAGTCAGTCTACTCTAGTCATTCAAACCTCTGCCGTGTTCAAACTTACACTAAGTTCGGTTCACTCCGTTTTTTGAGACATTGTTAATTGGGAGTCAATTTTAAAAGAGGGAGAAAGAGAGCTTCTTCAAGGAAGGCATCCTTGTAAGAGGATTCGCAGTAGGTTGAAATCTTTGAAGAGAAAATGAAGTCTGCAGATGCTGGAGATCAGAGATGGAAATGTGTTGCTGGAGAAGCGCAGCAGGTCAGGCAGCATCTAGGGAACAGGAGAATCGACGTTTCGGGCATTAGCCCTTCTTCAGGAATCTGAAGAAGGGCTAATGCCCGAAACGTCGATTCTCCTGTTCCCTAGATGCTGCCTGACCTGCTGCGCTTCTCCAGCAACACATTTCCATCTCTGATCTCCAGCATCTGCAGACCTCATTTTCTCTTCAGTCAATTTTAAAAGCTTCATCTTCAATAAAAAATGTCCATGGCCTTGAACCTTTCCACTTCTAATCTTTTTCTGCCTCCAATCCAAGATTCCTGTGCTCCCCTCATTCTGGTCACCAGCATCCTTAATTTTAATTGACCTACCACTGATCAGCATATTTGCAGCTGCCAGTTCCTAAGCTATGGAACTTTCTCCATAAAGCTCTGCAGCTTTTTAATCATCCTTTGAGGTTACTAAAATCCACTTTTGAGATCTCCTTGGATGTCATTGCATTGTTTTGGTTTGTAACATTCTTGGGAAGATTGCAGGACATTTTATTAAAAAGTACTAAAAATATTATTTAATGCTGCATCTTACATATAATAGACATTGTGTGTCTAAATTCAGCACATGGACTGCAGTGGTTCAAAAGAAAACTGCGCTCCATCTTCTCAAGGGGAATTAGTGACAGGCATTAAATGCCAGGTAAAAACAATAACTGCAGATGCTGGAAACCAGATTCTGGATCAGTGGTGCTGAAAGAGCACAGCAATTCAGGCAGCATCCGACGAGCAGCATTAAATGCCAGTCAGCAATATTCACATTCCACAACCGAACATTTGGAGGCAGTTTCTCAATTATATTTTATTAATGCTCACCATGTCAGATAGCAACACATGGTTTCCTTCACCACTACACTTTCTGTCCACTGTCAGTAACAGCATGTTTGGGATGTGAGAGCAAAATCAAAAACAGTAGAATACAGGACAACACCAGCTTAAAAGACTGTCAAATCAGGTATTTTATTTTCAAGTACATCACACAAGACATCTTAATATTTGATTTTCTCAAATTATTGTTATATTACATGTATATATTGTATTGTGTAGTTCTACTCACTGGAAGACAGTTGAAATGTTGATATTGAGCTTTTACAAGCTTAACATCTGAAATAAACAATTATTAGTTAACTTGGTGGTTTAATAACAAGGGGGAAACATAAAACATTTGGGCATGGACCTAATTAAGATAAAAACAATTTCTTTTCACTGCCTTTCCAGAAATAAGGAACAGAGAGAACAGATCTAGAAAACAGATAAAAGGTGAGATTAGAGTATGGTCTACAAATTGAACTGAAACAATCAAGTGCTCATAAAGCAAGTACATAAACACTTAAAGCAAATGAAAACAGAGCCACCACCCGCAATTTGTTGCTTGGTTGAGAGACATTTTTAAAGGGAACTGATTTAGGGACAAGTCCTTTTCACGAGTCCCACAGCCTTAGTCTTAAACAAACACATCACCTCTCAATTTATAGAGGCTCCCACGTGGCCTGCTGCTTGCTTTTCAGTGCAGCTCCCTGCTGAGCCAGACATAGATTGCTTTGTCGTGTATTGAGTACCACACACAAGACATTTTTATTAGAGGTTTTATTATCGAAAAATCCTGACAAAGTCGATGGTACACAACACAGGACACCACAGAGGTTGAAACGTAGAATAACTGAAGAGGAAGTTAGCCAAGCAGCACTGATCATTTGAGTGTCCACTAACACTGGCCAAACAACAACTCCTTCAGAATGGAGTAATATGGGGCCTACATTCAAAAAGGATAACAAAACAAATAGACATGATTTGGAGATGCCGGTGTTGGACTGGGATGTACAAAGTTAAAAATCACACAACACCAGGTTATAGTCCAACAGGTTTAATTGGAAGCACACTAGCTTTCGGAGCGACGTTCCTTCATCAGGTGATTGTGGAGGGCTCAATCGTAACACAGAATTTATAGCAAAAATTTGCAGTGTGATGTAACTGAAATTATACATTGAAAAATTGATTGTCTGTTAAGCCTGTTAGCGCGGATGAAATGATATCAGTCTGAGCCCAGAGTGCGGTTCAACAATAGGTAATGTTTATTGATACAGTAACACTGTCGGAGACCAACCGAGGTCCGAATCTCGGCTGTTCTGCTGTTCCCGCGCGCTGCTATAGATTATACACCTTTCTTTGTCAGGATGGGAGGATTTTGAGTATGAATGGGATGATAGTTCCCCATCATCACTGGAGCAGGTGCAAATGGTGGGTTTCCTGCCGTCCCAGGAGAGTTGCAGTGTACACACAATAGGGTGCTAATTGGATTATATAAACGGGTCCGGGTACTATCTGCTTGTCTCTCTCTGCAAGGGCTGGGGGCTAGCACCCCTCTTTGTTCCCTTGGGGTGCTGGTGTGTATTAGTCTGTTCGTTCTTGTCTGGTGGATGCCTGTCCTTTGTGTCAGGATGGTTCTGTATTGATGAAAATGGGTGTGTTTCAGTCAGTCTCTTGATTTGATTAGGAGATGGGTTTCCATATTAATTAGCTCCGGAGTTTCGGTCTATGAGTCATGGTTAGTGTCTGGCCTAGTGTGGATTTGATCTGTCCTCTGGCTCCCATCTCCCGGTCATGTGGGCGGACCGGCGACTGCTGAGTTCTGTGGGTTTAAGCTGCGGCTGCTGTTTTTAAAACACAAAATGAATTCCTATAGTTTTACCGATATAGGCATAGTCCCGTGGCAAATGCGGGGCAGCTCTGATGCCCGCTTGCAGTCCCCCCTTTCGGCAAGGGGTTGGACACGTCCATACCCCCAATGCCGATACCTTGAAAGTTGGTTCCTCGCCCGGTACATTCCGTCGGCCGTCATGCTGCAGTCATGGGGCCTTTGGATAGTCCTGGGAGATGGTCACATTAACTCGAGTCCCGTGAGCTCCTGGTGCCTGATCGCCCGCCAGGAGTCTATGGCGTGGAGCATGGTCTTTCTGGCCTTTCGTTTCTTGTGCTGACGGCATGAATGACATGCCACCAGGAGCCAGGCCAGAGCCAGCAATAACTGTATGCCTACAATGGTGTGCGAGATGATTCGGATCCAGGGATGTATATTTACGCTTAGGCCCCAATCCCACACCCTCTGTGCCCAGCCCTGGGACTGCAGAGCTGTCTCTGTGTCCTCCTCTAGGTCCTTCATATGTGATTGCAACTGGTGGTACAGTTTCACTGAGTGCCCTACCCGGATCCTAAGCTCCCGTAAGACCTCGGCCAAATGTGGGATGGGGGCTTGTTCGGGCTCCTGATATTCCCTGAGGGTGTCCCTGAATTTGTCGGTAGTTTGTACGGACTCGGGGTTCCGTCGTCGGACCTCTGAGATGTGAGCTTGCCCAATCATGACTCGGCGCCTGGGGGTGAAGCAGAACTCGTGCTGGGGAATCGGGCACTGCAGTCCATTATACCAAAATGAGGTTTCAAGAGTGGAAACACAATACTGTCCCCTTCCATCATACCCCGCCCTAGTGAAGTGGGGGCCCGTGGGTTCGATTTCCAGGGTGCAGCCCTGTGTCCGGTTGAACCCACATTCTGCTGTTTCACTCCTTCATGAGGGGTGAGGGCAGATGGTAATTGCCCCCCGCTGCTTGCAGCCAGTAAGCGGCACCCTGTACACAGCGCCGTTTCGAGATATGGCTGTGTGGTGAGCTAAACTTTATTTGAGGGAAACGTTTTCCCGTATGACTCCGATGTTCTCAATGTGAAACAGGGGAAATAGCCCAGACCTTGGGGTGACCATGGGGATCAGGAGGACAATCCCAACTCCTGTCGCCTCACTGACCTCATGGTCGGGAATCACTGGGTATACTCTGGTCATACCCTTCAGAGTCCGGCTGTTGAGCGGCCCAGAGCGCCTCGCGAGTGAGGCCAGTTTGGCGCTGTCGATCCAGTCGGGCACCTCCCCCCTTTGGACCTGGTCAAGATTATGCCGGATCTGGGCTACCATCCACAGGCCATACGCATGGCACAGCTGCCCCTCATGGATATGGGCCGTGTTTTCTCTTTCCCGGTCTATAAGGCGGTTAATGGTGTGGGCGTGTTTCCAGGAGTGCAATGCCATCGAGCTGGGTGTATGCTCCCTCTTCCCCCAGGCGTGCCTGGTCTGCCTGATCTGTGAGAGACCTCTGTAGCAGGTTCCTCATTACCCCTTTTAGTTGCTCGATCTTTTCGTTAAGGCCCTGAATGTCTAAGAAGTTTACTACGGATGTCCGCGTGTTGTGTCCTGTGAGATCATCGTTGACTATGTCCCGTCTGTGTCGTTTTGTGTGTGTGTGTGTGTGTGTGTTATGTATGTCGGTCCGGTAGTGGGTTGCCCCCATGGCGTCTATGGCACTCTCCATAATCTCCTTCCCCATCATGGCGTATAGGTTGCGTACCTGTGCTGTGCAATAGTCAGGTACCCGGATGCCCGATATATTGACCAGCACAGGTATGACCTCGTGTCGGACGTTGTCATAAAGGGCCTCTCCCTCATCCCACAATACCAGTTCCCCCACGGGCCCCGGTCCCAGGGAGGGGCACGGCAATATCTCGGGAGGCGTGGTCGGGGGTGGTGTGGTTGGGGCGGGTGGAAAGTACAAATACAAGGAGATTACCGCGGCATTGGTGGGCTCATAATACCCGCAAACAGACAGATCCCGTAAAGTAAAAGCATCAAAGGGCGGGGCAGCGGAGAGGTCCTCCGGCATGGCACACATTGTCCCGAACATGCAACCCCCCAAGTCCATCGCCTCAGCACGCCGGAGGCAGGTCGGCCACGGGTCGCGCTCCGACGTGCAGAATAAACAGAGTGTCTGTACGCCCGGGAGGACCTCCAGCCAGGGGGTGTCGATCTCGTCAGGCTTGGCCCTTGCAGGAATACAGATGGCGTCGGACGCGTTGAAGGCAACACCGTAGCGGTAGAAGTTGTCGTGTATCTCGGGGAAAGAAGGCATCAGTTGTAGGGCGAAGAGGAGAGCAGGGAGGAGAGCGGTGCACCGGTGAAGCATGATCTGTGGGAAGAAAGGGAGAAAGAGAGGGGCACCCTTACCAAGGGTGTAGGGTTAGTGTGTGTAGGAGCAGGCCTCCCCAGACCGGTCCGCCCGTCGCGCTGTAAGGAGAAAAAGGAGGCGGTTAGAGTCAAGTCAAAGGGGGGGGGGGCTGGTGTCTGTCAGATCGGGGCTTAAGGGAAGGGTTTAAGCTGGGACCAGTGTTTCCATCTGCCCTTTCCTTTCATGTCGACACAGGCGCAAGTGTCGCTGGTGAGGATGATTTCATGCAGTCCCAGCCACCAGGAGGGCGAAGCCGGGCCGGTCGGGGGCAGCCCTGACCAGGACTTTGTCCCCAACGCCGGGAAGGGGTTGGGCGGGCAGATGCGGTTGCAGTTTTGTCTGGTCCCTAATGTCCTGCTGGTCACGCGCAGTTTGTCTAAGGGCCCGCAGCTGCGCGTCCAGCTGCCTGATATAGCGCGTCATCCTGTCCCTCAGGAGGGTCATGTCTTCCCACCCGACCATGGCATTCTCTGGTAGTCGCATAGCCCTCCCCGTCATGAGCTCTAAGGGAGTGAGGCCAGTGGAGCGGCCTGGGGTGGCCCTTAAGCGCATCAGTATGCAGGGCAGAACGTCCACCCAGCCCTGCCCTGTTTCGGTGATCGCCCTCGCGATCGCCGCTTTGAGGGTCCGGATCATGCGCTCGACCATCCCGGAGCTCTGGGGATGGAACGGGACATGGAAGCGCTGTCTGATGCCTAGGAGGTGGCAGGCCAGTTTCATTGCGCGTCCGGTGAAGTGCATGCCCTGGTCCAAGTCAATCTGGAGGGGGACCCCCCAGCGCGGGAAGATGTCGAAGGCCAGCACTCTGGCCACGGTGGCGGATGTACAGTCCCGTGTAGGGAAGGCTTCTACCCAGCGCGTGAAATGGTCAACGATCACCAGGCAATACGTCTTGCCACAGCTGGAGGGTAGGGGGCCTGTGAAATCAACCTGGAGGTTCTCCCAGGGCCCCTTGGCCCATGGCTGGTGTGGCAGGGGAATGCGCAGGGGCCGCCCCGGGTTGTGCTGGGCGCAGACAACGCATCGGTGGCAGTGTTTGGCCACGTCATGGCCGAGGCCAGGCCACCACCAGTGTGTGTCTGTCTGGGGTAGGGGTTGTGAGTGTGAGAAAGTGTGTGTGTAGTGAGTGCAGAGTGTCTTAAGTCTGTGAGGGGGTGCATGTGGGGGAGTGTGTGTGTCTATACGGGTGTGTGTGGGTGTTTGTGTGCGTGGGTGTTTGTGTGCGTGTCTGTGTGTACCTGTGTCCGTGTGTATGTGAGAGTCTGTGTGTAGGAATATCAGTGTGTGTGTGTGTGTAGTGCAATGGTGATCACCTGTAATGTGACATGAACCCAAGGTCCCGGTTGAGGCACTCCGTTTGGGTACCGAACTTGACTATCAGCCTCTGCTCGGCCACTTTCCTCTGCTGCCTGTACCTGCCTGTACAAGGTGGTACATGGCAGGTACTCATGTGACTCAGCCAACATTGTCTATCTTATACGTTGCAGGCAAGGATGTCCGGAGGCATGGTACATTGGGGAAACCGAGCAAAGGCTACGACAACGGATGAATGAGCACCGCACAACAATCAACAGTCTGGAGGGTTCCCTCCCAGTTGGGGAACACTTCAGTGGTCCAGGACATTCAGCCTCGGAACTTAGGGTGACCATCCTCCAAGGTGGACTTTGGGACAGGCAGCAGAGGAAAGTGGCCGAGCAGAGGCTGATAGTCAAGTTCGGTACCCAAACGGAGGGCCTCAACCGGGACCTTGGGTTCATGTCACATTACAGGTGATCACCATTGCACTACACACACACACACACGGATATTCCTATACACACACACTCTCACATACACACGGACACAGGTACACACAGATGTGCACACAGACACCCACACACACCCTTATAGACACACACTCCCACACATGCATCCTCTCACAGACATAAGACACTCTGCACTCACTACACACACACACACACACACTTTCTCACACTCACAACCCCCACCCCAGACAGATAGACACACACAGACAAAGACCCACATGCACACACATATTTTGTGGGGTGAATTTGTACTTGCAGAGTTACATTGTACTTTGCTCAAAAACTGCATACATTCATGTAGAACTCTGAGCTCAAAAAACTGCATGAATTTATGTAAAACTCCATTATCTCACTTTTTAGATTAGAATCAATCTAAGCATCATGGCATAGACAGAGAACACAGGGGGCTAACACCTTCAACATATTGTCTAGCTATCACCATTGTTAACAGCTTACCCGAGTATGCAACTTTTAAAAAAGTGTTTTGTGATTTACACATGAAAGAAGTGAAACTATCACTGTTTTGTAACAGATGAAAGGCTTAACAGACAATCAATTTTTCAATGTATAATTTCAGTTACATCACACTGCAAATTTTTGCTATAAATTCTGTGTTACGATCGAGCCCTCCACAATCACCTGATGAAGGAGCGTCGCTCCGAAAGCTAGTGTGCTTAAACCTGTTGGACTATAACCTGGTGTTGTGTGATTTTTAACTTAAAACAAATAGACAACCAAAAATCTTGTCTTTGTTAAATAACGGAGTTGGTTACAAGACACAAAGCTGAAAATTATTTTTTGTTCTTGGGCAGAAGGTGACATAGGCAAGCCAGTACTTATCACATTTCCCCCAGGTCTTCTGAGAGCAAGAAGGGTTACCCATACGAATTGGAATCGCATGTAAGCTAGAATCAGTGAGAAAGAACAAGAACATTTGCATGCACCCATGACCATTAGGCCTCTGTTGAGAGCTAATGAAGTATTTCTAAATTGTTGCAGTATCAGAAGTTGCAGACAATGAGTTGCAGACAAATAGCAATGTGATAATAACTAGATGATGATATGATGATGTTGATTCAGGCATCAATAGTGGCCGTGATACCGGGGTTAACTCCCCCAGATCTTCCTAACAAGATTTATTATATCCATCTGAGAGGGAAGACTAGTTTCAGGTTTACACATTCATTTGAAAGACAGGTTCTCCAATAGTGCAGGACTCTCATAGTATCATGCTGGAGTGTTAATCTTGATTGTTATGCTCAATTCTAGAGTGGCGCTTGTGCCTGGTTCTGGTGATTTCCAACAAGTCACTGCCTACACTGGATAACAGCTTCCTTCCCTAAAGGATCATTTGTTTTGTTTTAAACAACAGTTTGCAGTTTTCCAGGCGCTAGCCCACACTTAGCAAATTCTTCCTGAATTCATGATCAGGCTTCAACTCTTTACTTCTAATCCTGTGTCACAGTCACCACCCTATCTATGCACGTGCCAGTTATCTATCTAATAGCAATCGGCATGAATTCATGAAGGAGCCTGGTTAACTTCCTTGATCTTCCTGAAGTGAGAAGCCAAGTGCAGTAGTTCCAATAACTTAGGAAGCAAAATACACAACATAGCATTTTATTAAGCTCCACATAAAAAGGCAATACATTAAAATCAGACCTTGCTAAATCCTTTGGATGTGTTAGATATTGGATGATGATTAGCCAATAAAAGCAAAATATAGGTAGTGTGCCTCACAACTGGTAATTTCAGTATAAAGTCAGTGACTGATTTCAGATCTTACTGATTTCTCAAGAAAACACAGAAACCTTAATTCAATGAATTAAGGATATATGAGAACATGATGATAAGTTCCTTTAGAATATATAATAGTAAAGAAAGCAAGGTATGTAAAAGTGGGCTGAGCTGGGCTAGGAGGAGTAAAGAGTTGCTCTGACCACATTGGGTGTGGAAAATCACAATGATTCAGCTCTCCACTACACTGATACAGCAACTCCCTTGGGCAAGCCAGTGAGATTCTCACTCATTTAACAACGCTCAAAATTCTTATATGGCTAACTGAACTATCTGATCTTCAGGTAGTTTTCAGATACTCAGATTTGGGGCACTGTCCCTGTTCTGCTGATGCTGAAAATCTGAAATAAAAATAATGATGGAAATAGTAATTAAAGGTTTTCCAACAGAATTAGTGGCAGTGAGGGAAGGAGAGGTACAAAATAGGGAATACTATGTGTGATAAGTTAAGGGTCAGTGATGGGAACAATGTTGTTTTGAATTTAAATGTGATCCACATCTGGGGGTTTTCCTGAAACATTAAAGATCCAAAAAATGTGAGGGGACTTGATGGTTTGGATGCTAATAGGTTCATAGAATTCCTACAGCGTGGAAGGGCCATTCAGCCCATCGAGTGTACACAAACCCTCTGAGGAGTATCCCACCCAGACCCACCGCCCTACCCTATCCCTGCATTTTACATGGCTAATACACCCATCCTGTACAGCCCTGGACAATTTAGCATGGCCAATCCGCTGGCCGTTTCCCATTTTGTGATAATCTCAAACTGGGTAACACGGTTTATGCATTAGGAGTCTCAGAAATAAAACTGCTTCAGACTAAAGTAATTTTTCCTCAGAGGATTGTCCATCTTGGAATTCTCTTCCCCAAAGAGATGCAGAACTAGCTCATTAAATACTTTCAAGACTGACTTAGACAGATAATTTTCCACCATTATAAAACATGGAATTTGACGTGTAATTCTATCAGACGATAAAAGGAAGTTTTAATTTCTTCTTAAGAAATTAATAGTCTCTACAGAGATCACAACACATATCTAATGAGAATTCAAACATTATGGCCAAAACCTCAGCAATTTCTACATTTGCCATTCTCAACAATGTAGGAGGCATCCCATTTGGAATAGTGACTATTCCACTTAGCATTATCAGTATTAGTAATTACAGTAGGGATTTCAGGGGAAACATGTTTACTCAGTGTGGTTAAAATGTGAAATGCTTTACCACATGGTGAAGTTGAAGTATATGAGATCTACTTAAGGAGAAGTGATAAACACCAATGGGAGAATAAACGGTTATACTGGTAGGGTCAGAGGAGGGTTGGGATTTATTTTTATCCTATTCAATATTTCTACTACAGTCCTCTACTTATTTTATATTAAAGGGATCATGGATGCATGAAAACCATTTACAACCACAACAATACTCTGTGCCTTTAAACAGTCGCCTTTCTGGTCTCCAGTTGAAGTGTATCCTTCTCCGGACTCCTAGAACTGGTCAATAGGTTGCCTGCAAAAAATGTCTGGGAGAAACTTGCTACAAAAAGATTATTACTTGAAGTACAATGATTATGGTATAAATATCAGCGACACTTTGTTTCCATAATTAAATGCAATAAGCTTCCAATATCCTTAAACGGCTGAATGATACCAGCTATTTCAGTAAACTTTAGGCAGTATTAAATCTTAGGGTAGCAGCTGAACTGACAGCCTTGTGATTCAAAAGTGGAAGAACTACAAACAATGCAAAAACCAAAGATGGAAATGTAGAGAAATTACTTTCATCTCTAAACCAAGACTAACAAATGTAATTTAATGTATGTTTGGCCCTCTCGCTTCACATGATTTTTTTCTGGTAACTCTTGGTTAGATTTCTATATCAAATATTGATTTTAATACTCAATAGAGATTACAAGAACTAATACTGTGAGTCAAATGCTCCGTGACAATTGTAAAGGCTGCTGCTAAAGTTGAATCAGGTTTTTGATGGAATTATTCACCATTTTCAAATCAACTCTAAACTATAGCCTAGACCATAAGCCACTGAAAACCACAGAAAGAAATTAACCAGTTGACTTTATTTGCACCTTTGTAGACACACCAACTACAATGTCAAAAAATTATGTTGCTTTAGGCTCATCTTGCCAAGCCAAATCACAATTGAACTGAAGAACTGTGCTGGAACACAAATTTTAACAGCCTAGCCTTCCACCTAGTCAAGCACCATTGGAAATCTATTGGCAGACCTTTCCCATCCCTAGGTCAAATTCCTGGAACTTCTTCCAAAGTTGTACCGCCACCATATGTACTTCAGTGGTTCAAGGTGGCTCAACATCACTTTCCCAAAAGCAGTTGGGGATGGTCAACACATCCTTGCCAGAAATGCCTACATCCCATGAATGAAAAAAAATGTTTCAGTGAACTATAGGAACAGATGTTAGGTATACATTTATATGTATTTTTATATTAATACATTTATATTAAAATACAGTAAAATTGACTTATTCACCTGGAAAGATTTTGCAGATTGCCTGCTAGTCTCATTAAAAAAAAAAGTATCAGCTTATTTCATAAACTTTTTATTAGAACTGGCACTTTTGATATACATATCTGTCAAACCCTTGGTAAACCTCCCAGAGGTCAACACACCAGCCACTTAAATAACATATATTGTTTCTATGAATTATCAACATTAGTATGCATTTATCTAGCATATTATACAATTATAATTAAATATTGCTCAAGTGCATTGTTCTAGCGCGTAACACAATATTACTCAAGTGCATTGTACTAGCATATAATACATAAATAAAATATTGTTCATGTGCATTATACTAGCATATAACAAAGTTATAATTAAATATTGCTCAAGTTAGGGACTATTCCATCTCTGAGGGCCTGGAGTTTGAGTCCAGTACAGAATTGATAAGATGAATCTCCCTTACTGCAGTATCTACAATGGTCCCATGTGAAATGAGTTGGGCAATTCATGCCCCTCATGAGCAGCAGTGGACACCAAAAGGGCCAATAATTAACATCGGTACTCTTACAGATGCATACAGAGGGACCAAAGTAGGAAGTAGATGCCATGCTGGTACAACATTAAGGATATTCTTCTAAAGTTTTGATAATTAATCTGTGCTTTCCTGACATGGGGTGAAAAGGGGAAAACTGTGTTGTCCTAACTAATATTTCTTGCATTGGCTGTAAACAGATAAAAGCATCTGTTCCATTCAACACGCAGAGAAGTTTATTTCAGACATATGGCAATTTCCCACTGTACAGTATAAATGAAAACATTGGTACTTAGTTAAATTCCTGATACCCGGTACAACATTATAGATCTGGTTAAATCCCTTTCCAAAGCAGTGCTGTGACTGCACAGTAAGCAACAATGATGATTTAAGGTAAATAAATATGATGAATCTTTGAAGTCGTCGACTATTGTTGGATTAATGGACAAGGAGGAAGTGAGGACTGCAGATGCTGGAGATCAGAGTCGAGAGTGTGGTGCTGGAAAAGCACAGCAGGTCAGGCAGCATTCAAGGAGCAGGAGAATCGACGTTTCGGGCATAAGCCCTTCATCAGGAATGATGCTCATTTCCAGCACCGCACTCTCGACTCTGGATTAATGGACAGCCAATATTCCCATTAAATTTCTGGACTAGTTGCAAAACTTAATTTTCAAACATGTCCTGATAATAAATCAGTGTCCATTTAATTACGAATAATTTCTTTATTAAAGTTATTCAATTTTGAAGTATAAAATGAAAAGTTCCATTAACCAACTCTAGGCCACAAGTTAGTCTTTTAACATTTCCATAATTATCCCCATTAAATGATTTTACCAGTTTATAACTGCTTAAAGGAAAAAAAACAGAGTGAAGAGGCACTCATTACCAAGAATATAACCAAAATTCTTACCAAGTTGAGAAATATTACAATGGAAAAAACTGGAATGAAATGCCATTTAGAATAAAACCATTTTAACCAAAATGGAATGATAGAATAATAAACAAAACACTCAATTAAATCACAAAATATACAAATAAATCATATACAAAATAAATAGTCTGCAAATCTACAAAGTCTTGACCATTGTTAATTATAAATGTCATTTAACTGACAATCTTATGAAACTTACACTTCATCCATAGATTTTTTTGTGCTTAATATATACACAGTTATGAATACTGTAGTCAGAATACTTCACCTCAGAGTCAGTTTTGTACAATATAATACAAATTGCAATTTACTTGCAAACTTGGTTGCTTCAACAATACGTAGTGATAGTCAGTTCTGCTGTAAGAACACTTGTACAATTATAGCTGTGTTTCTCACATGTGAAAAACCCTTTTTTTTTAAAACATTCTACCATTTATGGATTTGGCATATTTAATTGCTATGTAATGTAGCTATTCCTTCCAAAGAAGTTCTCCAGTCCCTATATAGGACTGTTATTCACAGTTTGCATACAAGTGTCGAAATCAATTACGTCAATGATGTGTTGTGCAAATGTTGAACTGAGTTTCCATATTCAAGTTACAATTTAAATGCCCAGCAACCCCAACTCTTTTGGGATTAAAATATGCAGCTATGTCCCATATAATGCAATAGGAAGTTAAAATATCAAACATGTACTAAATTAAGCAGGAGTAATGGAAGCATCCTCAAAATTTAGAAAATTCACCTTCAATGACCATCTTAAATCACATACCATAATTTTTTAAAAAATGTTTTACAGTGTCACAGTTAATCTCAGTAAGTCTTCATTAAAAAAATACACATTTCTTTTCTCAGCCACAAAGCAGCTATATACTTGCACTTTTTTCCAATATTTTACCATTCTCCTTTTGTGTAAGGAAAACAAAAAAAAAATCCCACAATAATAAAGGATAACAAGACACCTGTGCACAGAGGATCTGTCTGAATCTTGGCAGTTGTTTAATGTTCAGTTCACCCACCTCTGATCGTCTTCCTTCACCTTCTTGTGCCGAGGCACATTTCTTTGGTCTCATGACAGTGGACATATGTGCTTGCATGTGTGCATGCATACGGAATACAGGATTTGCTCTCTGAAACATTAGTGAGGACAAAATCCTGCAGGTATTCTATATCGTGCCTTCATTGTGCATGCTGTGATTTGATTTATGAGACACACAGTTCTGTTCATTTAGGAGGTTTGCCGTTTCATCAGGTAAATGATCATGCAGCTCATTTAAAGTCAATTCAATCTTAGTATTTTCACTGTCTGATGACTGTGGTGTTTTGTCCATTATGGATGCCATCAAGGCATTCTGATAATGTTGTCTTGTAATCTGCAAAATGAGAATATGCTAATTAAATACACAACCAGTTTTCACTTAAAATGGAAAAAGACCAATTCTTGCTCCTTGGGATATTGTATCAGTTAACAAAGAAAACTGCACTTTTCATTCAATCAAGGCTCAATTTTTTAAAATTTCCAAGAGAAGAGCAGCATTAAAACAAATAACAAAGAAAATTTAAAGCCCAAGAACAGGCCCTTCAGTCCTCCAAGCCTGAGCCGATCCAAATGTACTGTCTAAACCGGTCGGTCAATTCCTAAGCATCTGTATCCCTCTGCTCTCCACCTAGTCATGCATCTGTCCAGGCGCATCTTAAATGAATCTACCATGCCTGCCTCTACCACCTCTGCTGGCAACGTGTTCCAGATGCCCACCACCCTCTGTGTAAAGCACTTGCCACGTGTATCCCCCTTAAACTTTCCACCTCTTACCTTGAAAGCGTGACCTCTCGTTATTGAATCCTTCACTCTAGGAAAAAGCTCGTCTCTATCTACCCTGTCTATACCCTTCATGATTTTGTAAACCTCAATCAGGTCTCCCCTCAATCTCCTTGCTTCTAATGAAAACAATCCTAACCTACTCAATCTCTCTTCATAGCTAGCACCTTCCATACCAGGCAACATCCTCATTAACCTTCTCTGCACCGTCTCCGAAGCATCCACATCCTTTTGATAACATGGCGACCAGAACTGTACACAGTATCCTAAATGTGGCCGAACCAATGTCTTGTACAATTTTAACATGACTTGCCAGCTCTTATACTCAATACCCCGTCCGATGAAGGCAAGCATACTATATGCCTTCTTGACCACTCTATCCACCTGTGCAGCAACCTTCACGGTACAATTGACCTGAACTCCTAAATCTCTCTGCCCATCAACTTTTCCCAAAGCTCTTTCATTTACTGTATAATTCGCTCTAGAATTAGACTTGCCTAAATGCATCACCTCATATTTTTCTAGATTGAACTCCATCTACCATTTTCCCACCCAATTCTCCAGTGTATCTATATCCACCTGTACTCTTTGACAGTCCCTTATGCTTTCTGTTACTCCACCAATCTTTGTTCATCTGCAAACTTGCTGATCATACCAACAGTGCCCTCTTCCAGATCATTTATGTACATTACAAGCAACAGTGGCCCCAACACTGACCCCTGTGGAACACCACTGGTCACCTTTCTCCATTTTGAGAAACTCCCTTCAACTACTAATCTCTGTCTCCTGTTACTTAACCAGGTCTTTATCCACCTAGCTGGAACACCCTGCACACCATGTGATTTCACCTTCTCTATTAGTCTACCATGGGGAACCTTATCAAACACCTTACTAAAGTCCATGTATATGACATCAACAGCCCTTCCTTCATCTACCAACTTGGTCACTTCCTCAAAGAACTCTATTAAGTTGGTAAGGCACGACCTCCCCTGCACAAAACCATGTTGCCTATCACTGATAAGCCCATTCTTTTCTAAATATAAATAGATCCTATCCCTCAGTACCCTCTCCATCAACTTTCCCACCACCGACGTACTGGTCTGTAGTTACCTGGAATATCCCTACTACCCTTCTTGTACAGGGGGACAATATGAGCAACCTTTCAGTCCTCCGGCACTTCACCTGTATATAAGGATGCCACAAAGATATCTGTCAGGGCCCCAGCTACTTCCTCTCTCACTTCCCTCAGCAACCTGGCATTGATCTCTTCCAGTCCTGGGGATTTGTCCACCTTAATAACCTCTAGCCTACCCAAGACATCTTCCCTACTTCTGTCAACATGATCCAGACTAATTAAACTTCTATCTCTAATCTCAAGTTTCATCATGTTCCTCTCCTAAGTGAACACTGATGCAAAGTAATCATTCAGAATCTCACCCATTCTCTCAGGTTTGACACACAGCCTTCCTTCATTATCCTTGGTGGACCAATCCTTTCTCTAGTTACCCGCTTGCTTTTTATATAAGAATAAAATGCTTTGGGATTCTCCTTAATTCTGCTTGCTAAAGCTATTTCATGACCCCTTTTAGCCCGCTTGATTCCTCGTTTAAGACTTGTCCTACTCTTCCGATATTTCTACAGGGCCCGTTCTGTTTTTAATTAAAATGCTTTCATAAGTCTAAAGAAAATTAGTTATCTGGTATGTTATTTACATTAATTCTGTAAAATTACAGAACTTAAACTAAAAATTTCAACATTGCTAACATTATGAAAAGAACAGGCAATAACAAACTATTTTGTGTAGCAAATTGGGAAAAATATCAAATGCAAACTGCAGTTTAATGTGGATAAATGTATGGTTATCCACTTTGGTGGCAAGAACAGGAAGGCAGATTACTACCTAAATGGAATCAATTTAGGTAAAGGGGCATTACAGAGAGTTTTTGTACCCAGTCACTGAAGGTAAGCATGCAGGTACAGCAGGTAGTGAAGGCAGCTAAAAGCATGCTGGCCTTCATAACAAGAGGGATTGAGTATAGAAGCAAAGAGGTTCTTCTGCAGCTGTACAGGATCCTGGTGAGACCACACCTGGAGTACTGTGTGCAGTTCTGGTCTCCAAATTTGAGGAAAGACATTCTGGCTATTGAGGGAGTGCAGCGGAGGTTCACGAAGTCAATTCCTGGAATGGCGGGATTACCTTACACTGAAAGACTGGAGCAACTGGGCTTGTATACCCTTGAGTTTAGAAGACTGAGAGGGGATATGATTGAAACATATAAGATTGTTAAAGGATGGACACTCTGGAGGCAGGAAACATGTTTCTGCTGATGGGTGAGTGCCGAACCAGAGGACACAGCTTAAAAATACGGGGTAGACCATTTAGGACAGAGATGAGGAGAAACTTCTTCACCCAGACTGTGTTGGCTGTGTGGAATGCTCTGCCTCAGAGGGCAGTGGAGGCCCAGTCTCTGGATTAATTTAAGAAAGAGTTGGATAGAGCTCTCAAGAATTGTGGAATCAAGGGTTATGGAGATAAGGCAGGGACAGGATACTGATTAAGGATGATCAGCCATGATCATATTGAATGGTGGTGCAGGCTCGAAGGGCAGAATGGCCTACTCCTGCACCTATTGTATATTATGAAATAAAATCGGCCAATATAATGCAGAAGATTTACTACACTTAGAATAGAATCATAAAATCCCTACAATGTGTAAACAGGCCTTTTATCCCAATCCTCCGAAGACCCTCCCACCACCCACCCTATTACTCTACATTTACTACTGATTAATGCATGTTGTGGTTCTGTTCGCCGAGCTGGAAATTTTTGTTGCAAACGTTTCGTTGCACGACCAGCTATCCTTAGTAGCCACACACGCAGACGACAAGCAACATGAATTCGACTGGGACAACACTACCATTATAGGGCAAGCCAAACAAAGAACAGCCAGGGAATTCCTAGAAGCATGGCACTCATCCACAAACTCACATCGACCTGGACCCAATATACCGGCCACTACAGCGGACAGCTGAAACTGACAACCGGAAGCGGCAGGGACAGGCCACTATAAATGCCGGAGGAAACACCACAGAAGCGCTTCACAGGAGTCTCCCAAGCACTGAGGATGTCACCTAGACAGGGGACAAAACGTTTGCAACAAAAATTTCCAGCTCGGCGAACAGAACCACAACAACGAGCACCCGAGCTACAAATCTTCACCCAAACTTTGATTAATGCATCTACACATCCCTGAACACTATGGGCAATTTAGCATTGCCAATTCAGCTCGCCTGCACATCTTTGGATTGTGGGAGGAAACCAGAGCACCTGAAAGAAACTCATACAGACACGGGGAGAATGTACAAACTCCAGACAGACAGACAGACGCCCAAGGCTGGAACCGAACCCGGGTCCCTGGTGCTGTGAGGCAGCAGCGCTAACCACTGAGCCACTGTGTCCTTGTGGAGGTACTATGAAATATCTTTTTACAAACGTACAGTATTAATAACAAGATTTAAAAAAGCAACCTACTTCTGGTTCATCATATTAAACTGAGGTAAACATACTAATTGTAAAGTGTACTTCTAGTTTTGAACAAATTACATCAGTCAACCACCAACACTTTAGATATCGACAGAAATTGCTGGAAAAGCTCAGCAGGTCTGTAGGCATCTGTGGAGAGAAATCAGAGTTAACGTTTCAGGTCAAGTGACCCTTCCTCAGGGTCCCGAAACGTTAACTCTGATTTATCCCCTTAGATGCTTCAGACCTGCTGAGCTTTTCTAGCAATTTCTGTTTTGGTTTCTGATTTACAGCATCCGCAGTTCCTTCAATTTTTACTTTAGATATCTAACTTGACAACTAAAAGTTTTAACTATAAAACTACGGGAAAGCTAGACAGTGAAGGAATCATCGAACCTGTCTAGTTTGCAGAATGGGCAGCACCAGTCGTACTGACTGTGAAGCCTGATGGGCTTTTTCCCCTTAGTGAACAAACGGTAAACTACTTTTTGCAGCTGGATAAATGACCAATCCCTCACATACAGCTGGCACAAAGCTGCACATGAGCCATGCGTACTTGCAATTACAGTTAGGTGAGGATTCCCAGACGTATGCTACAATTCATATCCATATGGGCTTATACCTATATAAAGAGACAGCCATTTGGGGTATTGTCAGTCTGTGCAATCATTCAGCAGACGATGAAGAACATTTTACAAGGTCTACCCCAGGTGGCAATTTATCTAATTGATGTACTAATTACGGAAACCAATACAGAGCACTTAGAGAACTTGGACATAGTCCTTAACTATGTCTCCCAGGCAGGCATAAGCCTTAGAAAGGAAAACTGAGTTCCATGCACTCCAAGTGACCTACTTGGGCTACAGAGTCAACAAGGGGCAGCACGGTGGCTCAGTGGTTAGCACTGCTGCCTCATAGCACCAGGGTCCCAGAATCAATTTCAGCCTCTGGCGACTACCTGTGTGGAGTTTGCACATTCTCCCAGTGTCTGCGCGGGATTCCTCCGAGTGCTCCAGTTTCCTCACACAGTCCAAAGATGTGCAGGTCGGGTGAATTGGCCATGCTAAATTGCCCATAGTGTTAGGTGCATTAGTCTGAGGGGAAATGGGTCTGGGTGGGTTACTCTTCAGAGGGTCGGTGTGGACTTGTTGGGCCGAAGGGCCTGTTTCCACATTGTAGAGAATCTAAATCTAAAGATCGGGTTACACACGTTGGAAGATAAAGTGACGGCAGTCAAAGGTGCCCGACTCCAGTGTCTGTACCAGAGCTTAGATCTTCCCTTGGGCTGGTGAATTATTGTGGAGAGTTCATACCTAATCTGGCCCCCATCCTGCCACCTTTGCATCAACTCCTCAAAAAGGGTCAACCTTGGAAATGGGCACATAACCAAACCATGGCTTTCATGGAAGTAAAGAAACAGCTATCATCCTATAAGATGTTGTCACATTATGATCCCAAGTGAGATTTGGTATTGACATGTGCTGCCTCTCTGTATGATATCAGGGTGGAATTAGCTCGTAGGAGGCCCAATAGAATGGAATGCCCAAAAGCTATGAATTCAGGACTTTGGCTAATGCAGAGCAGAAGTACACACACATAGAAAAGCAAGGTTTGGTGGTCAAATTTGAAGTCAGGAGGCTTCACCAATACCTTTATAGACAAAAATGTATAATAATAACAGACCACAAATGCCTGCTAGGCCTACTTAAAGAGGACAAAGCAGCGCCATCCATAGTTTCAGGCTGAACTCAGCAGTGTGCTCTAATTGCAGGTTGGAACACCATCCGAGAGGCCAAGTAGCGAATGCTGATGCGTTGTGCTGCCTCTGGTAGACACACTGTCGGTGGTACTGCCACTGGAACAATCTATAATGGTATAAAATTTTCTGGACACACTCCCAGTCACAGATAACAATATCAGACATTGAACATAGAAGATCTGGGTCCTGGCAAAACTGAAACAGCTGGTGGTAATGGGGGTGAATAAAGGGCCGTCACAACCAGAATTGAAACCTTTCTGGACAGAGAGAGAACAGCATAATATTATGAGGATGACATATTATTATGGGGAGCAAGAGTGACTGTCCCTAGCAAAGGTTGCTGCCAGTTACTGGCTGAACTCCACCAGTGTCATCCAGGGGTCTCCAAAACTAAGATGTTAGAGAGAAGTTATGTGTGATGGCTAGGATTGGATGAAGATATAGCTGCGTTGGTGGGGTACTGGCCAGAGTGCCAACAAGGGCAAACATTACCACCAGCAACTCTCCCACATTCATCGGAATGGCCAGGGAAACCCTGAATGTGGTTACATATCAACTCTGCAGGTCCTTTCATGAGCTCAATGTTCTTAATCATTGTGGGTGCCAACTCCAACTGGTTGGATGTGCATAGAGGTCATTCGTCAAACATTATTATATATAAACCATACATATCTTTTACAATGCAGGGACTCCCAGAAGTACTGGCCACAAATAATGGGCCATCATTTTCCAGCAGGACATTGGAGTACTTCCTTACATCAAATAGCATTCAACGTACAAGGACAGTGCCAAGACATCTGGCCTCTGTGGACTTATTTCAATCTTTACCAACTCCATTAAACAATTGCAGATGGGTGTATCACTACTTTGAATATACTGTCAGAAAGGAAGAATCACTGACTTTCCTGCTCCTTGGATGTTGCCTGACCTGCTGTGCTTTTCCAGCAACACACACACAACTCTGATCTCCAGCATCTGCAGACCTCACTGTCTCCAAGAATCTCTGACGGCCTATCTACCATGAAAGAACCCATAGTGGAGAAGCTTAGCAAAGCTATTAAGTTGCCTTTGGCAAAGCTCCAAGTGCTGATGCTATTCCTGAAATCTTCAGAAGAAACTGATTATTCCTCAGCTTCTGCATTCTACACTGATGTTGGAAGGGGTAGGCAGTATCTCAGGATATGCTTGATGAAAGCATCTACCCAGAATTCACATGTGGTGAAAGAGGAAGATGATCCGCAATTGACCTGATCATTTCAGTCTGGAAGCTTCAAGAGAAATTCTATGAACAAAAGAGGCTGATAAATATTGTATTCTTTGATTGCACCAAGGCATTTGATCACATGAGCAGAGGTAGTTCATTTAAACTGAAGAAAATTAGACTGTCCTCCAAAGATATAGGTTGTGACCTCCTTTTTCTATGAATACATGGTAGATCAGGTCAACTATGACAGGGCAACATTGGAACCCTTTGAGATAAGTAGAGGGTTCAAACAGTTTTTTTGAGACCGGAACCTTTTGACATGTTCTTTGCTTGCTATCATAAACTTGCAGTCTAACTACTGAAGGTGGCCAATTATATACTAGAACAGAAAGCTATTCAGTGTTGTCCACCTGAGATCCAAGGCAAAAAGGCACCAAGTCCTAAAACGAAATTTGCTCTATACCAATGATGCCAGACTGAGGAAAATTTTCAGCTGCAAACAGACAGATTCACTCATGACTGTGAAGTTTAACTTGACCATCAACTTCAGGGAGACCAAGTTCATAGGCCAGGATACTGAAATTGTAAATGCTTCACATTTCTAGGTTCTAGCATCATCAGTAATTTGATACAATGTTAAACCACATGGGTAGTGCAAATGCAAGTTATTGGGATCAAGCGAAGAGCATCCAACTGTGAGTTTGCTTAGCCTGCATCCTCAGGGCCCTTCTCTACTCTGATCAGATTCCAGGCTCACCAGCTGTCTCCTTTGCGATGCAGAATGATGCCAACAGTGTGGGTTCAATTCCGACACTGGCTGAGGTTACCTTGAAAGACTCTCTTTTCAACCTCTCCACTCGCCTGATTGGTGGGGTTAAATCATCACCAGTTATCTCTGTCTCATGAGAGAGCAGACAGCCAAAGAAAAACAGCAACAGAAAGACAAGATTTGGCCAAATGAGTCTGTACTGGGGGTTCACGTGTCTGTATAAGTAGGAATGAAGCACATCGAACTGCTCGAAACAATTAATATGCATCATTAGGCTGTTAATCATAATCAAAATCAGGTGTTTTAACAGAAACAGCACTTAGTTCAGAGATGCTTGTGCAGACTAAATTCTCAGGCAACTTTGTGGATATAAAATGTGGTAACGTTTAACGTGGCAGTTAATTATCTAATCACAACAGGTATGGAACAAACAGAAAGCCACAGCCAGAAAAGAGTATCCAATTTAGAGAAAGATTATAAACAGCAGGGATCAGGCAGCATCTCAACTACCATTTTTCTCTAAGAAGTTCTGCACATTATTTTTCGATATTCCAGTTGATGATTTTCACTTTTCATCTATTTTCATGCTTTCTTCAAGTAGGGCATGAACCTGTAGCTTCTGGTTCAGGGGTCAGGAAGACACCACTATGTGAAAAAGGATGTCAGCTGCTTTTTGTTAAACCCTTTCAAGAACTGGTTCAAAGCTATTGTGCTCTTGGACTGACATCAATAATTTTGTTATTGTTTGGTTAATGATTACCTGTAAATAAATCTGCCATGGTTTGGTATGACTACAAATATTTCTATGAAGTAATAGAAGTATTATCCGTAAATAGCAAAATATATAATAAAAAAATCATTAAAATGATTTCATCAAATAAGTGAAGCTACACGGCAAAATCTTAAAATTTCATCCAAAATACATGCACAAAATGATCAGAGAGTCATAGAGTCATAGAGATGTACAGCATGGAAACAGACCCTTCGGTCCAATTCATCCATGCCAACCAGATATCCAAACCCAATCTAGCAGCTCATTCCTTACACATACCACCTTCTGCGTGAAAGGGTTGTCCATTAGGTCTCCTTTTATATCTTTCCCCTCTCATCCAAAACCTATGCCCTTTAGTTCTGGACTTCCCCACACCAGGGAAGAGACTTTGTCTCTTTATAAAAAAAATTTCCTATTACAATTTGCAATAGCTGTCCAAATTGGCAAGTTAGAGTCATAAAATCATACAGCAGGGTCCAAATTGTCTGCACTGACCAGAGAGCCTAAACTGATCTAGTCCCATTTGCCAGCATTTGGCCTATATACTCCTCTCTCCCCTTTCTATTCATGTACCCATCCAGATGCCTTTTAAATGTTGTAATTGTATGCACTTCCATCACCTCCTCTGGCAGCTTGTTCCATAAACACATCACCCTCTGCATGAAAAAGTTGTCCCTTAGGTTCCTTTTATATCTTTTCCCTCTCACCTTAAATCTATCCCCTGTAGTTTTGGGCTCCACTACCCTGGGAAAAAAGATCCTTCCTATTTACCTTATCTATGCCTAATCATGCTTTTATAAACCTCTATAAGCTCACCCTCAACCTGCTACACCCCAGTGAAACAAGTCCCAGGCCATTCAGCCTCTCCTTATAAATCAAACCCTCCATTCCTGGCAACATCCTGGTAAATCTTTCCTGAACCCTCTCCAATTTAATAATACCCTTCCTATAACAGGGCGACCAGAACGGCACACAGTACTCCAGAAATTCATCCAATGTCCTAAACAATCTGAATGTGACATTCCTACTCCTATACTCAAAGGTCTGAGAAATGAAGGCAAGCATGCTAAATGCCTTAACCACTGTCTACCTTTGACATGAATGTTTAAAGAATTGTGACTGAACTTCTAGGTCCCTTTGTTCTACAACACTACTCAGCAGTTGAAACTTTATTGCTGGAACAGTACAGCAGGTCAGGCAGCATCCAGGGAACAGGAGATTCTACGTTTCGGGCACAGGCCCTTCTTCAGGAATGAGCAGAGAGTGTTCAGCAGGAGAAGATAAAAGGTAGGGAGGAGGGACTTGGAGGAGGGGCGCTGGAAATGTGATAGGTGGAAAGAGGTCAAGGTGAGGGTGATAGGTCGGAGTAGGATGGAGGCGGAGAGGTCAAGAAGAAGACTGCAGGTCAGGAAGGCGGTGCCGGGCTGGAGGGATTCGGCTGAGACAAGGTGGGGGGAGGGGGGATGAAGAAACTGGTGAAGTCCAAGTTCATCCCCTGTGGTTGGAGGGTTCCCAGTCGGAAGATAAGACGCTCCTCCTCCGACCATCGGGTTGTTGTGGTTTGGCGGTGGATGAGTCCAATGACCTGCATATCCTCGGTGGAGTGGGAGGGGGAGTTGAAATGCTGTGCTACAGGGTGGTTGGGTTGGTTCGTCCGGGTGGCCCAGAGGTGCTCTCTGAATCGCTCCGCAAGTAGGCGGCCTGTCTCCCCAATATAGAGGAGGCCACACCGGCTGCAGCGGATGCAGTAGATGATGTGGGTGGAGGTGCAGGTGAATCTGTGGCGGATATGGAAGTTTCCTTTGGGGCCTTGGAGAGAAGTGAGGGGGGAGGTGTGGGCGCAAGTGTTGCACCTCCTGCGGTTGCAAGGGAAGGTGCCGGGAGTGGAGGTTGGGTCGGTGGGGGGTGTGGATCTGACAAGGGAGTCGCGGAGGGAGTGGTCTCTACGGAAAGCTGATAGGGGAGGGGAGGGAAATATATCCTTGGTGCTGGGGTCTGTTTGGAGGTGGCGGAAGTGACGGCGGATGATGCGCTGTACATGGAACACTACTCAGCACCCTACCATTAACTGTATAAGCACTACCCTTGTTTGTTGTACCAAAATGCAATAGTTCGCACTTACTCAAATTAAACTCCATCTGCCACACCTCAGCCAATTGACCCAATTGAAAAAGATCTCTTTGTAATTTTAGATAACCTTTTTCACTGTCAACTATACCACTAATTTTGGTGTCATCTGCAAACTTATCAACTATGCATCCCACATTCTCATCCAAATTGTTTATATAAACAAGAAACAAAAGTGGACCCAGTACTAATTCCTGTGGAACAATGCTGGTCACAGGCATCCAGCCTGAAAAACAACCCTCCATCACCACCTGCTGTCTCCTAATGTCAAGCCAGTTTTATATTCAAGTGGTAAGCTCCCCCTGAATCCCACATGATACAACTTTACTAGTTAGTCTACCATACACAACCTTGTTAAAGGCTTTACTTTAGTCCATGTAAACAATGCTCTGCCCTCATCGATCTTTTGGTTACTTTCTCAAAAAACGTCAATCAAGTTTGCAAAACATGATTTTCCTCGCACAAAACCAGCTGTCTATCCCTAATCATCCCTTGCCTCTTCAAATGCATGCAAACCCTTTCTTTAGAATCACCTCCAACAACTTACCCACCCATCAAGGTCACAGGTCCATAGTTCCCAGGCTTCTCCTCATAGCATTCCTTAAATAAATGCACAATATTAGCCACCTTCCAGTCCTCTGGCACTTTACCTGTGGTTTTAGATCACAGAAATATTTCTGCTAGGGGCCCTGCAATTTCTTCCCAAGCTTCCCACAATATCTTGGGATACATTTAGAACATAGATCAGTACAGCATAGTACAGCACACAGGCCCTTTGGCCCTCAGTTTTGTGCCGACCTTTTATTCTACTCTAAGATCAAACTAACCTATGTACCCTTCATTGTATTATCATCCATGTGCCTACCCAAGAGTTGCTTAAATGTCCTTAATGTATCTGATTCTACCACACCGCTGGCAGTGCATTCCATGCACCTACCATTGACTGTGTAAAGAACCTACTTCTGACATCTCCCTGAACCTTCCTCCAAATACCTTAAAATCATATGCCCTCATGATAGCCACTTCTGACTATTCACTTTATGCGTCTTATCATCTTATACATCTCTATCAAGTCACCTCTCAGCCTTCTTAGCTTCAATGAGAAAATCCCTACCTCCCTCAACCTTTCTTCATAAGACAAGCCCTCCATTCCAAGCAGCATTCCGAGAAATCTCCTTTGCATCCTCTAAAGCTTCCACATCCTTCCTATAATGAGGCGACCAGACCTGAACACAATATTGCTAGTGTGGTCTAATCAGGGCTCTACAGAGCTGCAGCATAACCTCATGGCTCTTAAACTCAATCTCCCTGCTAATGAAAGCCTCCTTAACAACCCTATCAACTTGGATGTCAACTTTGAGGGATCTATGTACGTGGACCCCAAGATCCCTCTACTCCTCCACACTGTCAAGAATCCTGCCTTTAATCATGAATTCTGCATTCAAATTCGACCTTCCAAAAGTCACCTTACACTTTTCCAAGTTGACCTCCATTTGCCACTTATCAGTCCAGTTCTGCATCCTGTCAATATCCCATTGCAACCTACAACAGCCCTCCACGCTATCCACAACTCCACCAACATTCATGTCATCGATAAACTTACTGACATCCTTCCACTTCCTCATCCAAGTCATTTATAAAAATCACAAAGAGCAGAGGTCCCAGAACAGATTCCTCTGGAACATCATTGGTCACCGAGCTCCAGGCTGAATATTGTCTATCTACTACCACCCTCGGTCTTCCAGCCAATTCTGTATCCGGACAGCCAAATTTCCCTGTATCCCATGCCTCTTTACTTTCTGAATGAGCCTACCATGGGGAACCTTGTCAAACGCCTTGCTAAAATCCATGTACACCACATTCAATGCTCTATCTTCATCAATGTGTTTTGTTACATCCTCAAAGAATTCGAGAAGGCTTGTGAGGCATGACCTGCCCCTCATAAAGCCATGCTGACTATCTCTGATCTTCAGCATGTGAAGTCCTCACTTTCTCCTATTTGATTAGAGTCAAGGAGCGTGGTGCTTGAAAAGCACAGCCAGTCAGGAGGCATCCAAGGAGCAGGAGAGTTGACGTTCTGGGTATAAGCTCTTCATCAGGAATCTGAATTCCTGATAAAGGGCTTATGCTGGAAACGTCGACTCTCCTGCTCTTCGGATGCTGCCTGACTGTCTGTGCTTTTCCAGCACCACACTCTTCGACTCTGTCTCTAATTAAACTATGGTTTTCCAAGTAATCATAAATCCTGTCTCCCAGAATCCTCTTTAATAATTTGTGCACCATAGACCTAAAACTGCTTCATCTGTAATTCCCAGGAATATCCCTATTCACTTTCTTGAACAATGGAATAATATTTGCTATGCTTCAATCATCTGGTACTACTCCAGTGGACAGTGAGGATGCAAAGATCATCGCCAAAGGTGCAGCAAACTTGCTGATAGTGCCAGATAGGTATGTCCCACTGAGGCAAGGAATGGATGGTGGAGTGAAGAAACCTTGAGTGACAAGGGATGTAGAACATCTAGTCAAGAGGAAGGAGTAAGCTTACTTAAGGCTGAGGAGGCAAGGATCAGACAGGGCCCTAGAGGGTTACAATGTGGCTAGAAAGGAACTGAAGAATGGAAAGAGAAAATGCTGGAAAAATCTCAGTAGGTCTGGCAGCATCTGTAAGGAGAGAAAAGAACTGATGTTTCGAGTCTAACAGACCCTTGTCACGGCTTTGACAAAGGGTCAGTTAGACTCGAAACCTCAGCTCTTTTCTCTCTTACAGATGCTGCCAGACCTGCTGAGATTTTCCAGCATTTTCTCTTTTGGTTTCAGATTCCAGCATCCGAAGTAATTTGTTTTTATTTAACTGAAGAATGGACTTAGGAGAGTTAGAAGGAGCAATCAAAAAGCTTTAGCTGGTAGGATTAAGGAAAACCCTAAGGCATTCTACACTTGTGAGGAGCAAGAGGATGGTCAGAGTGAGGGTATGGCCTATCAGGGATAGTGGAGGGAACTTGTGCCTGGAGTCGGAGGAGATAGGGGAGGTCCTTAATGAATACTTTGCTTCAGTATTCACTAGTGAGAGGGACCTTGTCATTTGGGAGGGATATGCTCGAACAGGCTGATATTAAGGAGGATGTGCTGAAAATTTTGAAAAACATAAGGATATACCCAAGGTTACTACAGGAAGCGAGGGAAGAGATTGCTGCACCACTGGCGATGGTCAGGTCCGGAGATTTTTCGACCTTTATGTTTTCTAAGACCTCCAGCACTTCCTCTTCTGTATTGTGAGTTGCTTTCAAAACATTAATATTTATTTCCCCAAGTTCTGTAGCCTCCATTTCTTTCTTCACAGAAAAAACTGATGGGAAACATTCATTTAGTCTCTCTCCTATCTCTTGAGGTTCAACACATAGACCACCTCATTGATCTTTAAGGGGTTCTATTCTCTCTTAATATACTTGTATACTCTTTGGATTATCCTTAACCTTATCTGCCAAGGCCATCTCATATCCCCTCTAGAAATCACAGTTTTGATAGTGAGAGCTAGTATCTACGTTGGGCATGAAAAAATTATCCTGATAAGTCCAAAACTAACAAATGACATAAACCACCTCACATTTAAAGTTGGTTGCAAGATCCTTTTTTTAAACAATCTGTTCAATCAGCATCAGAAAAAGGTACATCAGAATAGTGCACCACTATTCATGCTTAAGTTACATTCACCTACATGAATCCAAATATAGCTGATTCCAAATACATTTATATTGTAACAAGTTTACAAATTGGATTTTCACTGCTAGCAATTTTAAAGCATTGAATTCTGGGCTATTTCTTCCATATACTAATTAATGGGGCAGCTAATTTAAGACTGCAATAAAAATAACACTTCAGAGCGTAAGTAAGAGCTTTGCTATCTAAAAACTGATTCCATTCTAAAAGGTGTGAACGTTCACATACTTGAATTTGACTTAAACAAACCAATTAAATTTCAAAATTCAATTTAGTAAGCACCAACTTCAATATGTAAGGTAGACTTAAGCTGTGATTTTAACTGGGTCTAATTATTTGGGGAAAGTACATTGACTGTAAAAGCAGCATTGGATCTGTGGAATCATAGACTTTTAGCCCATTTTCAGTTACTGTGCCTATTCCATGAAACAGGATTTCAAAGAAATAATCAGACCTAATCTTACCTTTACAAATTGTAAGTCAGTCAGAGCCCGCACTGAATAGTCTGGAACATACATCTGGAGCAAAGAATTTAGCTGACTGTTGTTGCTCCCCATCTGCGATGTTATTGAATCAATACGATCACCTCGATTCAAAGAATCTGAATGATTTAAGCCACATGTTCGAGGTGGAGATCGGTTATCTGAGCAAGAGAAAAAAACGTTGGTAAGTTGAAATAGGCTAGTATTTTGACATGTACAATTATTCGTGCATTCAGAAGTAATACTTTGGGATTAGATATCAAATCTAATCTCCGAATTGTCTTGATGGGAGGTTATATTTAAAGGATTCAGTTTAGCAGACTTATAGGGTGACTTACTCTACACGTGTTTGCACAAAACTTTGCTATTTCAAGCTTGGTTGGTTATATCAAAGTTCACTGATAGCTATACCCAAGATAATAATACTTACATGAACTGTTTTACCCATTAATTTCGACAATTTTGAACCATTCTATCTTCCTAGAGAAGTAAAACACTGCTCTTGTATTTAATGTTAATAATCTCTGTTCGTCTGCTGCTGAAAGCCTCATCTATATTATTTGGTTCCAGGAACACAATTGGCTTAGCATATCAATACAGTGGCTACAAGAACAGGTCAGAAGCTAGGTATACTGCAGTGAGTAACTCACTTCCTGACTCACCAAAGCCTGCAACATCTAATAGGCACAAGTCAGGAGTGTGTGGAGTACTCTCCACTTGCCTGTATAAGTAGAATTAGTATAAGTGCAGCTCCAAAAATACTCAAAAAGCCTGATACTATTCAGAGTAAAGCAGTACACCCCTAATCTTCAACACTAACATTCAACAGCAGCAGTGTGTACTACCTACAAGACACACACAGCAAATTACCAAAGATCCTGAGATAGTACATTCCAAACCCAGAATCACTTCCATCTAGGAAGACAAGGGCATCAGTTACATGGGAACAATACATCACCTTCAAATTCCACTCCAAGCCACTCAACACCTTGACTTGGAAATATATTGCCATTTCTTCACTGTCACTAGGTCCAGGCCCTGGAATTTCCTCCCTAACTGTATTGTGGATTTACTTACAATACATGGATTGTAACGGTTCAAGAAGACAACTGGCAAAGTGCTGGCATACCAACTACATCCATGCCCCACAAGTGAGAGAAAAAAGATTTTTCATGTCCTCCTAACAATTTGCTTTCCTACCTTTTCCTTACAATAAGGAAACTAGAAAAACAGATGGATATTTACAACAATGATGGTTATAATGGTCACCACTACCTTATATTTCAGAATTAATAACTTAATTTAAGTACTACCAATAACCATGGTATCTTTCCTGATGTTAATAACTGGTGTTCCTCTGGCCCTAGTAGGCCCTGCAATATGAATATAATTCATTTCCAGTTGCAATAAGGGAATGCAAACTCATCAATTTGAGCTACATCATCAATTCAAAGCTAGATCCCTCAATAAAGCAGTGGTTTGACACATTATCTAACTTCAAAGGTTTACTACCAAAGTTAAAAACTTCTAAGTAGACAGCGTTCGTGAAGTTTGCTCCCATAAATTCAATGCATTTCTTAATTGGCTTCTTTCTTTAAATTCTAGAACAAAAAAAAATTCTTCAAGAAGCCGAACATCCCTGAATCATTGTTTATTTCAGTCACAAGCGTAATAATTTCATAAAAATGATGTGTATCATTTTCTGTTTCAAATCAGAAGTATTAGAAATAGTTAAGCCACCTGGAAGCGTGTGGACAATAGCAGTTGGACAAATCAAGTACAAAATATGAAATCGACGACAGTCAGTCCTTCATACTTAATTATCTTTTCTTTACTAACTTTAGGAAATAATCAGTATTGCATGACAAAGTACTACTGTGCAAAACTAGTGACAACATAAATTCTAGTAACTCTAACATGCCTATAGCAGTTTATTCCTGCCACTCAGTGGCGCTGTGTACAAACTACATTAGCTTGCTGTAGAATTTTGTTACCCCCATAAATTTGGGAGCGATAAGGAAACAATGGCAAAAAAACTTTTGCGAAACAGATAAACGTTAATAAAATAAATAGAAAACAGATTAAATAGGCGAGAAGGTTCAGAAGAAAATTGCAGTTAGGAAGTAAGATTGAACATTGGTCACTCTGCCATGAATCCTGGGAGGGTGAAGAAAACAAGAGTTACCCGTGGTAGTTGCCACACACATCAAAATAATGAGTTGAAACAAACACTGACAGATGCACAAGTTCCACCTCTTCGTGCAAAATTCTCATTCTCTGCTATCCTCTCAAGGCTCATCACTAGTTTCTCATTGAAATAAGTTCTTATGAAAGGAGGGAAGATAAGAAGTAGGAGTACGCAATTCAGCCCCTCATGCCGGCTTCACCATAGCTGATCTCATCTTGGTCTCAGCCTCACTTTCTTACCTGCTCTCCATAACTTTTTAACCCATCATTAACTAAAAATCTGTCTATCTCCTCCATAAATGTACTCAATGTTCCAGCATCCTCCATATTTTGGAGTAGTAAATTCCAGATTCATGATCCTAAGAGAAATATTTTCTCCTTAATTCCATTTTGAATCTGCTACCCTTTATCCTTCAATTATGACCTCATTCTATATTGCCCTTCCATGATGAAACATCCTCTCTACAGCTACTTTGTCAACCCCCTTTAGCATCTTATATATCTTAATTAGATCTCCTCTGAAATCAATCTAGTGGACTTCCTCTGAACTGCCTCCAATAGAATTAAATCTCTCCTCAAGTAAGGGCACTAAAGTTATATGCAATACTCTAGGTACAATCTCAATAATGCCTTCTACAGTTGCAACCTTCAGTAACGTCTCATTTTGTATGTTTTCATCTCCATCTGAACTCAGTTTATTAAAAAAACTCAATTTTACTGCCTCCCTGTATTTTCTTACCTCTTCCTTCAAAATAATGCTGCCATTTATTCACAAATCACTCTCAACCTGGTCAGCTCATGTGACACCACTGTTCTAATTATTCTGACTATGAGCAGTCCAGACAGTAGATAGGGATAAAAAATGAGTAAATATTTTTATGCAACAGGTTGTTAGGATCCAGGATTCGCTGCTTGAGAGTAGTAGAGCACAGATTAAATCATGGTCTTCAAAAGTAAATTGGATAACCACTTAAAGAGAAATGAAACGCTGGACAACAAAGCTGAGTTTCTCTACCTGTAGAAACATTGTATCTACCTGTATAGATACAATGCAGGGGGAAAAGGCCTGTTTCGGTAATAGCACTTCATATACCAATTTACAGGCATCCTTATAGTGCCTGATGTATCTACAAGCAGTTTTTGGAGACAGCCTTTTGCTTATATAGAAGTAGAATTTCTTCAGGAGATGTTCTAAGCCAATCATAAATAGCCAGTACAAGCACAGGGGCTGAATGCTGCCTGCCTCTGATGTTGGAATTTTAGATTGAAATAACTTAGTGACAACTAAATTTGAAAGGTACCAAAATCTGCCGTAAATAATAGAAGTGTCTATTTGCATCTGAATTGAGACAGCCTTTGCTCATTCAAAAGTGCAATGACAACGCAATTTGCACAAATGGATGACATTAACAACATGGAAAGTTTTCTTGAGAAATTTGGATGCTTTTTAAAGCTGTGAATTCTTGCAGGATGAAGTTCCTTGTTGATGCCGCATGAGATTTTGTTTAATGTCACACAACATTTTTCACACGACTTTATATGACCTCACACACAGATGGCTATAGAATCTTCGTTCTTTATACAGTCATCAAGTCCCTGTCAGTCATGATTACACTGACATTTTTAAGATGCCTAAATTATTTGGGTACGTGACATGACCTTTTCCCATTACATTGTTTTTTTTAATGAGTAAGCAACTGGTAATAATTTTGAAACAACTTTTCAATCCTTATATGGACTGTAGTGTAATATGTCCAGTGTTTAAACCTCAACATTTACTTTATTTTCATTGCATCCTGACTGAGCAATTAAAATGGCACCTGCAGTCAAATCTCCAACAAGGATTAAACAAAGATTTAATGCATTGAGTTACTAATGTATCAAATTTTCTGATGCTGATTTGTATCTTTCGATGGTAACTATGCATTTTACATCAGAGTTAAAACATTCAGCGTCTCAGATTCATACAGTAAACAAGGAGGCCATTCAACACATGAGCATGTGCTAACCCTCTACAAAGCAATCTATTTAGTCCCATTTAATTGCACTTTTCTCACAATCTACATTGCCTTTGTATTCTATGAATTAATTTTGAAACCCAAGATCCCACATGCTTTTTACAGAACCTACTCTATCTTTAAAGGTGTGGACCTATGCACCTCCACATTTCCCTTTTCTTGTTCTCCCTTCAAAATTGCATATATTACCTTTCTGCACTGAATGTCATCTGCCCATTCCACCAGCCTATCCATGTGCTTTTGAAGGCCTCTACCCTATTCAGAGTTTTGTTTGATTAAAATAATATGCAAATGACAAGGTGGGACCAAGTAGATAGACGTAGCAGGTACAAGGGAACAGTAATGTGACTTGAGTAAAAATTTAAAGAGCATCAGATGGAACAAATGAAGTTGATAAAGGAGGCTAACTAAAATGAATGCAGAAGCAAGGTGGGTTCTTTCCGATGTAGAAATTTCAAATTGCAGATGTTGACTCAACCAAGCACCTCTGCTGAAAATCTCTGACCCAAATTATTCAGTGTTTCAGAACGTGTGGCAGAGTTACAGATAATCTGAAACATCAAGGCAGAATGACTTATGGAGTGAGGGTCTCAAAGGATACTCACTCCTTAGGTTGGTAGTTGTTGAAAAGAAGACTGATTACCCAACAAGAAATGACAATGTTGGGATGTTGTTTGAAAGTAGGAGATAAACAGGGAAGATAAAGGGAACATAGTTTGACACAATATGACAAATAGGAACATAAGAATCTCTTCTGGGCCCTCAGGTCTTTACTCAATTAATAGCTTGCACATATGAAGAAGTAGGAATCTTCAAAGGCTTTAAGAACCATTTAGATTTTAAATGCAATAGCATACAAGTCTTTGGGCCAAGTACTGGAAAATGGGATTAGAATAGATGGATGTTTGATGACTAGCATGATGGGCCAAAGTGCCTCTTTCCATGCTGTCAAAACCCTATAACTAAGAGAGTTTTATATCCAAGTTTACCAACAACACTTAATTAGGAGACATAATAAGTTTTGTATATGAGAAAAGTGTTCCATTTTCATGACAGCTTACATTGACCATACTTCAGGGAGCTATACTCCCTTTACACTGTGAAGGAAAGATTTAATCTAACATCTTCAAAATGATAAAAGAACAAAAAAAAAACAAACAGTTTCTGGCAAAGAATCAAATATAAGAATAAAGATATTAAATTTAAATACAAATACTCATAAAGCACTTTCATGATACATCCCTTAAATAACTGCATAGAGGCCAGGCGCCAAGTCACCCTTTACCTACATGTACACAGCACAATAACTGTAGCCTGACACTCGTTTACTGTGTCCTATACCTGCACACACACAATGTGGGTGCTGGAGGAAAGAAAAGGACTACCACTATCAGGCAGTAGTGTGGGGAAAGAGGAAAAAAAAAGAGCAGGAGTATCTGACATCCTGTTCACTCAGAGTTGAAAAAAAGGACATTCAGAATCTCTTCAGTTCAGGGAGTGGTTCAGAGGTCAATAGACGGCACCCATCTCTGGACTCATAGCAGAAGCGGTAATGCAAAGATTAGAACAAACAGCCTTACCGCAAATTCAACCCAAACTCTGGGTCAGATATGTGGATGACACCTTTATAATCATTAAAAACACAGAAATAGAGAACACACATCGGATCATCAACGCCACACTCACAGGGATCCGATTCACTAGAGAGGAAGAAAAGGACAACCAACTCCCATTCCTAGATGTGATGGTACAGAGAACACCGAACGGAGAATTCACCACAAAGGTATACAGGAAAGCCACACACACAGACCAAGTCCTAAACTACGAAAGTAACCACTCCAACACACACAAAAGAAGTTGCATTAAGACACTATTCAAAAGGGCCACAACACACTGCAGCACACCAGAACTGTAAAAAGAGGAAGAAGAACACCTATACAATATATTTGCCAAAAACGGATACCCGCGAAATTTCATCAACAGATGCCTAAGGGAAAGACAACAGAATGAGGACATGCCGCAACCCAAAGGACTAGCCATGTTACCATATATCAAGAGCATTTCCGAACTGACAGCCAGACTACTGCGACCACTAGGACTCATAACAGCACACAAACCATCAGCCACTCTCAGACATCAACTCACCAGAACGAAGGACCCAATACCCAGCATGAGCAAAACCAATGTAGTGTACAAAATCCCATGCAAGGACTTCACAAAACACTACATAGGACAAACAGGAAGACAGCTAACGATCCGCATCCATGAACACCAACTAGCCACGAAACGACACGACCTGCTATCCTTAGTAGCCACACACGCAGATGACAAACAACATGAGTTCGACTGGGACAACACTACTATTATAGGCCAAGCCAAACAGAGAACAGCCAGGGAATTCCTAGAGGCATGGCACTCATCCACAGATTCAATCAATAAGCACATCAACCTGGACCCAATATACCGACCACTGCAGCGGATAGCTGGAACTGACAACCGGAAGCGGCAGATTTAAACCACTACAAATGCCGGAGGAAAGATCACAGAAGCGCTTCACAGGAGGGTCCCAAGCACTGAGGATGTCACCTAGACAGGGGACGAAACGTCTGCAACACAAATTTTCAGCTCAGCGAACAGAACCACAACAACGAGCACCCGAGCTACAAATCTTCTCACAAACTTTGAGTGCTTATTTTTCCCCAGCACTCATGTCGGGTGTGTGCACAGGTAAAGGACACAGTGAACAACAAATGCGTAAATCATTATTTATATTCCACCACCAGGAATGTTTTTTTTTGCTTTTCTTTCTTCACTGCTAACCCCCACACTACTGCCTAACTGCGGTAGTGCTTATTTTTTTCCCCAGCACCCATGTTGTGTGTGTGCAGGTGTGAGACACAGTGAGAGACACAAGGTGCACAAATGTTTATTCAATTTCCACCACCAGGAATATAGGAAAACACCCGAGTGGCCAGTGACAAGCATTGCCCTTCAAAAAAAGGGCAATGCTGTGTGATCAAACAGTGAAGGGGTGGGGTAGGGACTAAATCAAAATAGAGTTGGAGGGGGAAATAATGCACTCCACTTCCTGCAGTGCCCACCTCTCCCTGAACAACTCCAGGGTGTTGGTGGAGACCGCGTGCTCCTTCTCCAAGGACACCGGGCCCTAACGTAACCGCGGAAGAGGGGCAGGCAGTTGGCCCTAACACCACCAGGAAGTTTATTTTCTTTTTCTTTTTTTATCTTTTTAAAATATAATTTAACCCCCACACTACCACCTAACTGCGGTAGTGCTTATTTGATGTCCTCTTTTTTTTTTAAACCCCCACACTACCACCTAAGTGCGGTAGTGCTTATTTTTTCCCCTGCACCCATGGTGTGTGTATGCAGGTGTGAGACACAGTGAGAGACACAAGGTGCATGAATCTTTATTCAATTTCCACCACCAGGAAGATAGGAAAACACCCGAGTGGCCAGTGACAAACTCTGCCCTTCACATCAAAGGGCAGTGCTGTGTGATCAAAAACAGTGAAAGGGAGGGTAGGGACTAAATCAATATAGAGTTGGAACTCCTGTTTTACCACCAGGAATTTTATCTGTCATCCAGGGCTCCCTAATGGCTCAGGTTAACAACCCCAATCAAGGGTCTCAGTCAACAAGATCCACCTAGCTCCAATCACTACAATCCCAAAGCTCATGAAGTTCAGAAGTGTAACATAGAGAAATAAGAACTAGCACACAACATTCACATAACCAAATAATTTTTAAAAATGTTAGTTACAAGATTAATCTTGGTGCACCAGGAAACAACCTCTTTGCGATGCAATTGCCGTAATAGGAAATTTGATAATCAGAGAGAAAATATGACTTTTTGCAGTTCAGACTAAGAGTTCTGGATGCTAGATGATAGATTATCAACACACTTAAATTCAAAGATAGAACATAGAACATTACAGCTTGGTACAGGCCCTTCAGCCCTTGATGCTGAGCCGACCTGTGGAATCAATCTGATAACCATCTAACCTATACAATTCCATTTTCATCTATAGGTTTATTCAATGACCATTTAAATGCCCTTAAAGTTGGCCAGTCTACTACTGTTCCAGACAGTGTATTCCATGCCCCTATTATTCTAAGTAAAGAAACTACCTCTGACATCTGTCCTAATTGAGGCGTGACCTCAATTTAAAGCTATATCCCCTTGTGCTAGCCATCACCATCCGAGGAAAAAGGTTCTCACTATCCACCCTATCTAATCCTCTGATTATCTTCTATGCCTCAATTAAGTCACCTCTCAACCTGCTTCGCTCTAATGAAAATTAGCCTCAAGTCCCTCAGTATTTCTTCATAAGACATTCCCTCTATACCAGGCAACATCCCAATAAATCTCCTCTGAACCCTTTCCAAAGCCTCCACATCCTTCTTATAATGCAGTGACCAGAACTGTACGCAATACTCCAAGTCCGGCCACACCAGAGCTTTGTACAGCTGCAGCATGACCTTGTGGCTCCGAAACGCAATCCCTCAACTAATAAAAGCTAACACACCGTATGCCTTCTTAACAACCCTATCAACCTGGGTGGCAACTTTCAGGGATCTATGTACATGGACACAGAGATCTCTCTGCTCATCCACACTACCAAGAATCTTACCATTAGCCCAGTACTTTGTATTCCTGTTGCTCCTTCCAAAGTGAATCACCACACACTTTTCTGCATTAAACTCCATTTGCTACCTCTCAACCCAGCTCTGTAGCTTATCTATATTGCTCTGTAATCTGCAACGTCCTTCAGCAATATCCACAACTCCACCGACCTTAGAGTCATCCATAAATTAGTAAGCCACCCCTCTACACCCTCACCTAGGTCATTTATAAAAATGACAAACAGCAGTGGCCTCAAAACAGGTCCTTGAGGCACACCACTCGTAACTGAATACCAGGATGAACCACCACCCTCTGTCTTCTTTCAGCTCGTCAATTTCAGATCCCATCACTAAATCACCATCAATCCCATGCCTCTGTACTTTGTGCAATAGCCTACCATGGGGAATCTTATCAAGCGCCTTACTGAAATCCATATACAACGCATCAACTGCTTTACCCATATCCACCTGTTTGGTCACCATCTCAAAGAACTCAATAAGATGATCAGTTTTCATCCAATTCTGATAAAAGGTCATTGATGTGGAACATAATTCTCTTCCTCTCTCCACAAACTATAACTCAGAGTCATACACCACAGAAACAGGCCCTTTGGCCCACCATGACTATGCCAACCAAGCCACATCAATCCTATTTGTCTGAATAAACACCGAAAGAACTGCGGATGTTATAAATCAGAAACAAGAATAGAAATTGCTGGAAAAGTTCAGCAAGTCTGGCAGCATCTGTGGGGAGAAATCAGAGTTAATGTTTTGGGTCACGTGACCTTTCCTCAGATACTCCCATTTACCTGCACTTGGTCCATAGCCTACTATGCCCTGTCTTTTTAAGTATTAATCCTGATGCTTCTTAAATGTTAAGACATCATCCTCTCAGGCAGGGTGCTCCATGTTTCTAACACCCTCTGCATGACAAACATTTTCTTCAGACTTCCTCTAAACGAATCACTCATCTTAAACTTTGTTCCCTCTAATCTTACAGGCATCTGCCTTGGAGAAAAATCCTCATGATCTATCCTGTCAATGCCTCTCATAATTTTGTATACCTCTATCGGATCCCCCTCATCCTCCTTTGCACCAAGGAAACAAGCCCAGCTTCTCCAGTAAATCCACATAACTGTGATTCTTCATTCTTGGCAACATCCCTGGTGCAGAGGAGATTTACTATCTCCAGTGCAATCATCTCCTTCCAACAGTGTGATGACCAGAACTGCACACAGTATTCCATCTGTGGCCTGAACAATGTTTTATAAAGTTGCAACAAGATTTCCTTGCTCCTATATTCTATGCCCCAGCAAATGAAGGCAAGCATCTCTTATGGCTTCCTCACCACCTGTCTCCTGTGCTGACACCTTCAGCGATTTACAGACTTATACTCCAAATTCTCTTTGTTCCTCAGTACTCAGAGGCTGCTAGGCCTGAGTATTTACAATATCCAGTATTTTCTACTGCAGGTCATTCTGCTATAAGGTGTGTTTCATTAATGCGAATTTGTTATAACACGATTGACTTATTGGGAACACTAAGCAAAAGTGGGAATGCAGATGCTGGAAACCAGATTCTAGATTAGAGTGGTGCTGTAAAAGCACAGCAGGTCAGGCAGCATCCGAGGAGCAGGAAAAATCGACGTTTTGGGCAAAAGCCCTTAGATTAGATTACTTACAGTGTGGAAACAGGCCCTTCGGCCCAACAAGTTCACACCGACCTGCCGAAGCGCAACCCACCCATTCCCCTACATTTACCCCTTTACCTAACACAACGGGGCAATTTAACATGGCCAATTCACCTAACCTGCGCATCTTTGGACTGTGGGAGAAAACCGGAGTACCTGGAGGAAACCCACGCAGACACGGGGAGAATGTGCAACTCCACACAGTCAGTCGCCTGAGTCGGGAATTGAACCCGGGTCTCTGGCGCTGTGAGGCAGCAGTGCTAACCACTGTGCCACCGTGCCGCCCACTGTGCCACCGTGCTGCTCCCTTCATCAGGAACGGAGGCAAGGAGCCTCCAGAGTGGAGAGATTATCTGCCTGACCTGCTGTGCTTTTCCAGCACCACTGTAATCTTATTAGGAACACTGTTTCTAAAGCATGAAGTATGAAAGCATCAATTGGTTATAACATGATTCCGGCCCCATGAGTTTAAATGGTGCTGCTATTATGCAATTTTCATAAGCTGGGATTGCACAAGTACAGAACTACTGCGTTATACCAGAACTGACTGTTTTTAAGATTTCCAGCACCTGAATTATTTGTGTTTGTTTCAAGGGTAACATTTTCAAATTATTCCTGGATCCACATTCCAAAGGAGAAAGATTATTGGGCTTGGCATCTGGTTAAACAGGCAACAACAGTAAGAGGATTTTTATTTTTTGTTTTTTTTAATAGCAAGGTAAAAGTTTGACAAAAATGAAAGTACTTGCCCAAGAAAAAGTCAATAGATTGTGTGTTTAAGGAAGGAATGTGCCCTGATAAAACAGTAAAGAGTGCAAGGGGGAGAGAGAAAACTGAACAATAAAAATGGAAAGTCAGAAACAGAGGGCACATATGAATCAGTAACACTCATATATACATAGAGAAAGTGATTAATGGGCAAAAGCTATCTCAGGGAGCAAAATGAAGGAAAATGTTTCTCTTCCCATTTTTAGAAACTTATACTGTCTCAGCAGAAGGGGTTGCAACAGCCTAGTGATATTATAGCTATTATAGTACTATTATTCAAGAGACCCAGGTTTGAATCCTGTCATGGCAGATGGTGGAATTTGAATTCAATAATAATCTGGAATCAAGAGTCTAATGATGACCATGAATCCATTGTTGATTGTCAGAAAAATCCGTCTGGTTTTTCCCTAATATCCTTTAGGGAAGGAAACTGCCATCCTAACTGGTCTAGACTACATGTGATTCCAGACCTGGAGCAATGCCTCCATCCGGTGAATGTCCAAAAAAAGTTTTAAAAAATATTTCAAGTGTACTTCATTATGGATTCATCATGCATGCTTAAAATATAGCTGAAATAAAAACTGCAGCCAACTGCTAGCATTGTAGGAGTTAACAACCAAAAATGTGACTCTTGTGATCTAAGTACATATGTTATTATAGGATTGGAAAGCAAATAGTCTTTCCATCCCATATATGGAGCAACCTCTCCACATGTCATTTTATGTCAAATTCCAGTCACATTAATCTGAAATAGTCTGAAAATGGCCAACTTCTCCATGCATAAAATTAGCATGCATACACTATTTTAAAACTCTCAGACAGGACTTGATCATAACAATTTGTCATTGTCACTATTTTCTATAAAGACTGGCTAGTTTTATCTTAGCAGAAGGAAACAGAAAAAAAGCAAATTAGGTCATACAACTCTTCAATTGTAATATTCTGCTACTATTCCAGTAAAGATTAGTGAGATTAGTTTATCCATAATGTTGATGACTCAGGCAGGTTCCAAAACACCGGACATCACTACGGAAGCAACAGACAACTTAAGTACTGTGAAATCGAAAAATTCCCAAGACTTACAAATAACCTTTTGCTCCTGGATAAAACGCATTCCTCCTGCCCACTGAGACATTTCATTAATCGGGGAATGCAAAAAAACACTAACAGTATTTCTGGTTGAAATGAATTGATTACAAATACAACCAGTAACACCATTCTTTGGAAATTCTGGATAAATCCTTTGACGAAAAAGGTGGATTCCACAGCCATACTCATGACCAAAGCATCATTTTGTGCCAGCTTATTACAAGGAAACACAACAAGTTGGTCCTCAGCTAATCAGGCTGTCCAGAGGGATAAACACTGAAGAGTGGCATTCATTGTACAGTTGGGACAATGATAATGGCTCAGATCTTTCTTTATGAAATCACAAAAATGTGAGAGGGACCAGAACCTAAAAAGGTAAAACAAGAGATAGCTCGCTATTGAATGAAGCCATTCTTCAGAAACCATTGTTGATTTTGACATGTGGATAAATCTGGAGATTGGAACAGAAATTAACTTCACAACCAGTTGGTTTACTTTAATTTCTATGATGGTCCCTTAAACCTGGTCTCCAAATACAAGCCACTGTGTGTTTGGAGAAATTCATTTGATTCAAATTTTATTGAGTGCACCAGGTCCGAAATGAGCTCAGGGGCTACATGACCTACTGCTGCTCCTAACGTATGAAGATATAATGACAAGTAGACCCATTCAGCCCCTCAAATCTGCTCTGCCATTCAACACAATCAGGCCTGACCTGTTTGAAACCTCCAAACCACATTTCCACCTACTCTTGATAATCTTTCATCCGCTTGCTTAACAAGAAATTATTCTCTTAAAAAAAAAGGTAGTGAAGCTGCATAATTCTTTACTGCAGAAAGCTGTCAAGGTTGGGACATTAATATATTCAAGGCTAAGACAGATTTTTAATAAGTAAGACAATCAAGGGAAATGGGGGAAAAGTAGGAAGTGGATTTGAGGATTGTCGACAAAACAACCTTGATGGCCTGAATAGTTTGCTTGTACACCTATGTCTTATAGACCTTATGGATTAGATTAGATTCCCTACAGTGTGGAAACAGACCTTTCGATCCAACAAGTCCACACCGACCCTCCGAAGAGTAGCTCACTCAGACCCATTTCCCTCTTACTAATGCACCTAACACTAAGAGCAATTTAGCATAGCAAATTTACCTGACCTGCACATGTTTTGACTGTGGGAGGAGCACCCGGAGGAAATCCACACAGACACTGGGAGCATGTGCAAACGCCAAACAGACCGTCGCCCAAGGCTGGAATCGAACTCAGGTCCCTGGTGCTGTGAGGCAGCAGTGCTAACCACAGAGCAAGTAATTGGGAAATTGAATGTTTTCATGAGAATTGAATACAAAAGTAGGGAGGTTATGCTTCAGTTATACAGGACACTGGTGAGACCCCATAGAACATAGAAATGTACAGCACAGAACAGGCTCTTTGGCCCATGATGTTGTGCCGAGGTTTAACCCTAACGTAAAATATAATAACTTAACCTATGCACCCCTCAACTCACTGCTATCCATGTGCATGTCCAGCAGTCGCTTAAATGTCCACAATGACTCTGCTTCCACCACCACAGCTGGCATCTCATTCCATGCATTCACAACTCTCTGCGTAAAGAACCTATCTCTGACGTCTCCACTATACCTTTCACCTCATATCTTATATCTATGACCCCTCATACCAGTCAATCCTGGCTTGGGGAAACGTCTCTGGCTATTGACTATATCTATTCCACTCATTATCTTTTATACCTCGATCAGGTCTCCTCTCTTCCTCCATCTCGCCCAGAAAGAAAAGTCTGAGCTTATTCAACCTTTCTTCATAAGGCAAGCCCTCCAGCCCAGGCAGCATCCTGGTAAACCTTCTTTGCACCCTCTCCAAAGCCTCTATATTTTTCCTATAGTAGGGCGACCAGAACTGAACACAATATTCCAAGTGTGGTCTCACCAGGGACTAGCTGTAGCAAAACATCGCGGCTCTTAAACACTATCCCCCTGTTGATGAAAGCCAAAACACCATATGCTTTCTTAACAACCCTATCCACTTGGGTGGCAACTTTGAGGGATCTATGTACTTGCACACCCAGATCCCTCTGTTCCTCCACACTGCCAAGAATCCGGTCTTTAATCCTATATTCAGCATTCGAGTTCGACCTTCCAAAATGCAACACTTCGCATTTATCCAGGTTGAACTCCATCTGCCATTTCTCAGCCCAGCTCTGCATCCTGTCTATGTCGCGCTGCAGCCTGCAGTAGCCCTCAATATTATTGACAGCACCTCCAACCTTTGTGTCATCTGCAAATTTGCGAACCCACCCCTCAACCTCTTCATCCAAGTCATTTATTAAAAATTACAAAGAGCAGAGGCCCAAGTACAGAGAACTGCGGGACCCCACTCAACACTGACCTCTGGGCAGAATACTTTCCATCTACAACCACTCTCTGCCTTCTGTCAGCCAACCAATTCTGAATCCAGATAGCCAAATCTCCCTGTATCCCATACTTCCTGACTTTATGAATGAGCCTACCATGGGGAACCTTCTCAAATGCCTTGTTGAAGTCTATATATACCACATCCACTGCTTGACCTTCGTCGACCTGTCTTGATACCTCCTTAGAGAACTCAATAAGATTTGTGAGGCATGACCTGCCCCTCACAAAGCCATGCTGACTGCCTTTAATCACACTATGCTTTGCCAAATCATAAATCCTTTCCCTCAGAATTCTTTCCAAAACCTTGCTGACCACAGACATAAGGCTGACTGGTCTGTAATTGCCAGGAACTTCCCTATTATCCTTCTTGAAAAGAGGAACAACATTCGCTTCCTTCCAATCCTCCGGTACAACTTGCGTGGAGTGTGAGGAGGCAAATATCCTCACCAGTGGCTTAGCAACCTCCTTTCTCGCTTCCCGGAGCAGCGTAGGATAAATCTGGAGTACTCTGCACAGTGCTTGTCAGGAAGAAAGTGCTTTGGAGGCAGTTCAGTGAAGGTCTATGAGACTAATAGAGTCACAGTTTCAAACAACATAGAACCAGACCATTCAGTCCAACTCGTCTGCACCTTCCAGACAATCCAATCTGACCTAGAACCATTTGCCAGCATTTGGCCCAAATACCCCAAAACCCTACTTATTTGTATATCCCTCCAGATGCCTTTTAAATATTGTAATTATATCTATTTCCACCACTTCCTCTGGCAGCTCATTCCATACACAGACTTCCTTCTGCATGAAAAAGTTACCTCTCAGTTCCTTTTATGTAAGTAAAGACAGTTTTAGTATGGAAGGGCAAAATGTGTTGGCACAGGCTTGTGCTATATTGTTCTTTATTCTTAGCTAACTCTTTCCCCTCTCACCTTAAACCTAGGTCCTCTAGTTTTACACTCTCCAACCATTGGAAAAAGACCTTAGCTATTCACCCTACCCATGCCCCTTATGATTTTATAAACCTCTGTAAGGTCACCTCTCAGTTTCCGATGCTTTCGAGATAAAAGCCCCAGCCTATTCAGCCACTCCACTTCCACAACATCCTTGTAAATCTTTTCTGCATCTTCTCAAGTTTAATAACATCTGAGGGGTTGTTTTGAGAGAAAAGGTTGGACAGTCTAAGTTTGTATCTGCTGGAGTATAGAAGAGTAGGAGGTGGCTTAACTGAAACATTTAAGATCCTGAAGGATTTTGACAGGGTAAATGTGCAGAGGATATTTCCTCTTACGGGAGAATCTGGAAACAGGTCACAGTTTAAAAACCAGTGATCACCCATTGAAAACAAGAGAGGTGATTTTTTTTCCTCTCTGATTATCTTGAGTCTTTGGAACGTTTTTCCTGGAAAAACTATGAAAGCAGTGTCCTTGACTATTTTTAAGGCAGAGATAGATTCTTAAGATCTTTGGGGCGATTCCAGCCTTGGGTGACTGTCTGTGTGGAGTTTGCACATTCTTCCAGTGTCTGCGTGAGTTTCCTCTGGGTGCTCCAGTTTCCTCCCACAGTCTAAAGATGTGCAAGTCAGGTGAATTGGCCACGTTAAATTGCCCATAGTGGTAGGTGCATGAGTCAGAGGGAGGTGGGTTACTCTTTGGAGGGTCGGTGTGGACTGGTCGGCCGAAGGGCCTGTTTCCACACTGTAGGGAATCTAATCTAATCTAATCTAACCTACTTTCTGCACCTGCATACTTACCTTTTGTGATCCATGCACCAGAACCCCTTGCAACATTTCACCTTTAGATAATATGCTCCTTTTAAAATTCTTCTTGCTAAAATGGACACATTTTCCTGCATTATACCCACTTAGAAGATCTTTGCCAATTAAGCTTTTAATATCCCTCTCCAATGCCCTCAGGCTGTCTTCACAACTTTATTTTCTTACCTATCTTTGAGTCATCAGCAAATTCTTCAACTATGCCTTCCATTCTTTTATGCAAAGTAATTTTTATTAATTGCAAACAGCAGAGGTCCCAGCACTGGCCATGTCACACCACTTGTTACATCTTGTAAACCTGAAAAACCCCCATTTAGGCATACTTCCTAAGCTAATGCCAACGTGCTATCCTAACACCACGAACTTTCATTTTCCATAATGACCTTTGATACAGTACTTTATCAATGTCTCCTGGAAATCTAAATACAACACAGCAATCGGTTCTATCTTATCTACAGCTTCCGTTATCTCAAAGAACTACAATAGATTGGTAAAACATGATTTATTTTATACAAAACGATTTTGATACTAGCTGACTTGATACTACTTTGAACTTTTCTAAAAGCCCTGTTATAATTTCTTTACTAATAATGTTTAACATTTTCATAAGGTGCTAAGTTAATTGGCCTGTGGTTTTCTTCTTTCTGATCCCCTCTCATTTTAAACAAAGGCATTACATTTGCTAACGTTCCATCTAAAGAAACCCTCCCAGAATCATGCGTGTTTTGGAAAATTAAGCCAATGCATCAACTATCTCACTAGCCACTTCTTATGTGACCCTAGGATGAGGTCCACCAGAACCTGGTCATGTATTAGCCCATAGCTCCACTGTGGCCTACTCTTATGTTTTTTTTAATCTCAATTTGCAATGAATTGTGCAAGCTTGACAGGAAAGTAAAGACGATGAGTACAGTCAGCAGCCATGGAGAACAGCATTTTCCAGATTTCTAATTTTGCACTAAAAGCAAAAAAAACTAATTGCTATAAAAAGGAGCTTCCTTAAACACAGTACAATGTGGATTGAGAAGGTACTTCAACACAAACATGCACACATGGATGCATAACGGACACTCACATTATTAGGGATTCCAACTCATGAATTCAGCCACACAAAGTTTCAGTCCTTATGGCAATCTAGCCCTTAAGAAAATTGCGAATGTGCCTGAATATAATTACAACTCGGTGTATCATTGAACACAGCTCATCATTTCAATTAAAACTGGATAGATTTAAAACTGGAATCCAACAAATCGCTTGGGCACTTTGTAAACCAGATTTAACACTGTAACTGTAAATATTTCCTTACTTCTAAGAGACAGGACAGCTCTGGTTTCAATATTAAGAAAATATTAAGGGATCCTCTCTGTTTCATTGGTTAACTTACTCTTGGCATGTAGCAAACAAGTCAATACTTTTCACTGTATTTCAATACATGTGACAAGAATAAATCAAATCAAAAAACAATAGGACGAGAGAGATTCGGAGAGAGTGAAGACTACAGATGTTGGAGATCAGAGTTGAGACTGTGGTGCTGGAAAAGCACAGCAGGTCAGGCAGTGTCTGAGGAGCCGGAGAATCGCCACTTCAGGCAAGAGCCCTTCATCAGGATAAGGCTTGTGAGCTGAGAGGGTGTGGCTGTGGGAAGATAGTTGAGAGTGCAATAGGTAGGTGGAGGTGGGGGTAATGGTGATAGGTCGGAGAGGAAGGTGGAGCGGAGAGGAAGGTGGAGCGGATAGGTGGGGGGGGGGAGGGGAAATGAGGAAACTGGTGAAACCCCCATTGATGCCTGTAGTTGGAGGGCCCCAAGGTAGAAGATGAGGTGTTCATCCTCCAGGCGTTGGGTGGTTAGGGTGTGGCGACAGAGACGCCCAGGACCTGCATGCCCTTGGTGGAGTGAGAGGGGGAGTTGAAGTGTTTGGCCACGGGACAGTGTGGTTGGTTAATGCGGTTGTCCCGGAGATGTTCTCTGAGACACTCTACAAGTAGGCGTCCTATCTCTCCAATGTAGAGGAGACCGCATCAGGAGCAACAGATACAGTAAATGACATGTGTGGAAGTGCAGGTGAAACTCTTATGGATGTGGAAGGCTCCTTCAGGGCCCTGGACAGAGGTGAGGGGGGAGATGAGGGTTTTGAAATTCTGTGGTGGCCGGGGAAGGTGCCGGGAGGGTAGGGTGGGTTGGTAGGGGGCGTGGACCCGACAAGACAGTCGCGGAGGGAATGGTCTTAACGGAAAGTGGATGGGGTGGGGAAGGAAATATATCTCTAGTGGTGTAGTCCGTTTGTAGGTGGCGGAAATGACGGAGGATGGTGGGGTGGAAGGTGAGGACCATGGGGCTTCTGTCCTTGATGCAGTTGGAGGGGTGTAGTTTGAGAACGGAGGTGCGGGAAGTAGATGAGATGCACTGGAGGGCATCACCGACCACGTGGGAGGGGAAAATGTGGTCTTTGAAGAGGCCGCTATCTGGTGTGTTCTGTGGTGGAACTGGTCCTCCATGGAGCAGATGAGGTGGAGGAATTCGGAATAAGAGATAACATTTTTACTAGAGGCAGGATGGGAGGAGGTGAGTTTATAGAAGGTGTCCACGTTGAGTCGGTCACCGTTGACGAAGATGGAGGGGTCCAGGAAGGAGGTGGGAGGGGACTGAGATCGTGCAGGTGAATTTAAGGTCGGGGTGGAATGTGTTGGTGAAATTAATGAACTGTTTAACCTCCTCGTTGGAGCACGAGGTGACGCCGATACAATCATCAATGTAGCAGAGGAAAAGGTGGGGAATGGTGCCGGTGTAGCTGTGGATGGTGGACTGCTTCATGTAACCGACAAAGAGACAGGCATAGCTGGGGCCCATGCAGGTGCCCATGGCTACCCCTTCCGTCTGGAGGAAGTGGGAGGATTCAAAGGAGAAATTATTGATGGTGAGGACCAGTTCAGCCAAACGAATGAGTGTGTCAGCGGAGGGGTACTGGTGAGGACGCCAGGAGAGGTCGAATAGGACAAAAGACCCTGGAGGTTCCTGAAGGCAGCCAATTAAGAAAGATTAGATTAGATTAGATTAGATTAGATTACTTACAGTGTGGAAACAGGCCCTTCGGCCCAACAAGTCCACACCGACCCGCCGAAGCGCAACCCACCCATACCCCTACATTTACCCCTTTAACCTAACACTACGGGCAATTTAGCATGGCCAATTCACCTGACCTGCACATCTTTGGACTGTGGGAGGAAACCGGAGCACCCGGAGGAAACCCACGCAGACACGTGGAGAATGTGCAAACTCCAAACAGTCAGTCGCCTGAGTTGGGAATTGAACCCGGGTCTCTGGCGCTGTGAGGCAGCAGTGCTAACCACTGTGCCACCGTGCCACCCGCAAAAGCTTGAGGGGGTCTTTCTGATTAAGGATGGTAATCTTAATTAGGTTCCTCAAAGGGCTCATCATTGCAGCCTGCTGGAAGGGCAGTGGCAGCCTTCACAGCGTGCGTGATGCATGGTCATCAGCAAGAGTGGCAGCAACACTTTGAATGCACCTTCAATGCTAGGGTAGCAGCTTTTTCACAGCAGTGTAAGTATTAGCAGAGTCATCAATCTCCCTGGAGCCTACAATGACATGCCTGCCTGTAGATTTCCTTTGTGAATTAGTGCTGAAAAATAGCTTTACACCCTCAAAAGATTTACAGCTTAGACGTCCTAATGTGAGGCTGCCTTCAATGTATTTTCCAGCACCTGACATAACAAAGCATCCAGTGTGTCATTAGTAGTAACTCTTGGGGTCTGGATAAGTAAAGACAAGTTTATTAGTATCCTTAAATGGGTTACCACCATTGCCAGAAAAGTTACCTTCAAACCTGCTGCTTTGCCTCCAGGTGGGAATGCATGGTAAAGCCAACCTACCACAAATCTTTAATAAAACTCAAGGATTGCAGATGTTAGAAATCTGAAACAAAAAACAGAAATTGCTGGACAAACTCAGCAGGTCTGACAGGTTCTGTGGAGAGAAAACAGTTCATGTTTCCAGTTCTGGAAAAAGTTTCAGAACTGGCTAAAGAAGGGTCACAGGAGACGAATCGTTAACTTGCTTTTCTCTTTACAGATGCTGCCAGATCTGCTGAGTTTCTCCAGCAATTTCTGTGTTTTGTTTGTTCCACCACACAACTTTCCGAATTTCCTCAAGCATGTGCCTCCAAAGCCACCTCTGCAGGCCTGGAAAATTTCAGCTCGGTGCAGCCATTTCTCTCCATAGTACTCTTATTCTAGGTAAAGCACAGCAGGTCAGGCAGCATCCAGGGAACAGGAGAATCGACATTTCGGGCATAAGCCCTTCTTCAGGAATGAGGAAAGTTTGTCCAGCAGGCTAAGATAAAAGGTAGGGAGGAGGGACATGGAGGAGGGGCGCTGGAAATGTGATAGGTGGAAAGAGGTCAAGGTGAGGGTGATAGGTCAGACTGGGGTGGGGGCAGAGAGGTCGGGAAGAAGATTGCAGGTTAGGAAGGCGGTGCTGAATTCGATGGATTTGACTGAGACAGGGTGGGGGGAGGGGAAATGAGGAAACTGGTGAAATCCGAGTTCATCCCTTGTGGTTGGAGGGTTCCTAGGCGGAAGATGAGGCGTTCTTCCTCCAACCGTCGTTTTGTTGTGGTCTGACGATGGAGGAGTCCAAAGACCTGTATATCCTTGGTGGAGTGGGAGGGGGAATTGAAATGCTGAGCTACAGGGTGGTTGGGTTGGTTGGTCCGGGTGTCCCAGAGGTGTTCTCTGAAACGCTCCGCAAGTAGCCGGACCACTTGCGGAGCGTTTCAGAGAACACCTCTGGGACACCCGGACCAACCAACCCAACCACCCTGTAGCTCAGCATTTCAATTCCCCCTCCCACTCCACCAAGGATATGCAGGTCTTTGGACTCCTCCATCGTCAGACCACAACAAAACGACGGTTGGAGGAAGAACGCCCCATCTTCCGCCTAGGAACTCTCCAACCACAAGGGATGAACTCGGATTTCACCAGTTTCCTCATTTCCCCTCCCCCCACCCTGTCTCAGTCAAATCCATCGAATTCAGCACCGCCTTCCTAACCTGCAATCTTCTTCCCGACCTCTCCGCCCCCACCCCAGTCTGACCTTTCACCCTCACCTTGACCTCTTTCCACCTATCACATTTCCGACACCCATCCCCCATGTCCCTCCTCCCTACCTTTTATCTTAGCCTGCTGGACAAACTTTCCTCATTCCTGAAGAAGGGCTTATGCCCGAAACGTCGATTCTCCTGTTCCCTGGATGCTGCCTGACCTGCTGCGCTTTTCCAGCAACACATTTCCAGCTCTGATCTCCAGCATCTGCAGACCTCACTTTCTCCTCTTATTCTAGGTATGCAGCATACGTTTTGAACAAATGAAACATGGAGAAATTGTAAAAGCTGAAGGATCAATGGCTGGGAACTCTATGATTAGATTGTAACTTTAGGATTCTTTATACCACATATGTTCTGCAACAGGTTTCTTGCAATAATTAATTGTATTTTGGACTTATAGAAAAGATTTGAATATTAAGGTGGATTAAATTTGGTCATTTATTCAGATGCCAACTACAAATTTAACAAGCAGAGCAAGGACATATTGGTATAAATTTACCTGGTGAACCAGCCAGTGATTCAGTTCTGCTGACAGCAAAGGTACGAGACAGAGACAAAGGAACTATATGGGAAATGAAAAATTAAACAAAGAGAAATTAAAATTAATAGCGGAAAAATAATTGACATATTTGTATGCATTAATTAAGGCAAGAAAACTCTGGTAAAGTCAGCATTAATAAATCATAAATTATATAGAATATATTGTCTTACAAATCTCTTACAATCTCACAATATCATCTATTGACCTAACTGGAAAGTTTTAGGACAAGTTACCATCTCAATCTTGTTCAATATAAATTCAAGTGATTAAAGTAAGTCATTTTTAAAAGTAAACATTTTCTCATTTTCTCCACTCTCGTACTGAAAAAGTGACCGGTTTGGTAGGGTACTGTTTCACAGGTCATCTCCAACAAGGCTGAGAATGGGGTCCATTAGAACCCAATAACCACAGCCCAGGTTTATACAGGGCCCACAGTGCTTGGGTCAATAGCTGGGCAAGGAGAACAACCAGGGCTGTGATCTCTTCCCCTGCTCTCCTACAAACTGGCAGATTTAATGTGCAAAACCAGACAGTGACTATCAATAGGTTAGTTACTCCACAGGATAAAATATCAAGTTGAACAAATGAACATTCTAGCAAATTTCAGCATCAGATATATTGCTGATCTGAGCTCAGGTGGCATAGTACAGTTTAAGGACCAGCACTTGGATTATTCAGGCCTAAATGGCTCAACACCACTTTTGGGTGTGGGAATCACTGGTTAAGCTAACAATTATTGCTCATCCCTACTTGTTCCGGAGGAGAGAATAAGCTGATGTGCTGAACCATTACCATCCTTGAAGTGCAAGGAAACCCACAGTGCCATTAAGAGTAGCATTCCAAGACTTTGACCCAGCAATAGTGAAGGAACAATGTTTTACTTCCAAGTAAGGATGGTGTGTGGCTTGAAGGGAAATTTGCAGGTAGTGGCAATCCCAAGCATCTGTGTCTCTTGACTTTCAAAGTAATGGAGGTCACAGATTTAGATGCTGCTATCAAAGAAGCTCGGTGAGCACCTTGTGGATGATGCACACTGCTGCCACTATGTGTCAGTAGTGAAGGAAATGAACATTGAACAGATGCCAATGAACCAGGCTGCTTTGACCTGAAGAATGTTGAACTTCTTCAGTGCTTTTGAAGCAACACCCAAGCAGATAAGGTAATTTTAAAAAGTCCTTTTGAACATACGGTGGCACGGTGGCTAGCACTGCTGCCTCACAGCGCCAGAGACCCGGGTTCAATTCCCGCCTCAGGCGACTGACTGTGTGGAGTTTGCACATTCTCCCCGTGTCTGCGTGGGTTTCCTCCGGGTGCTCCGGTTTCCTCCCACAATCCAAAGATGTGCAGGTTAGGTGAATTGGCCATGCTAAATTGCCCGTAGTGTTAGGTAAGGGGTAAATGTAGGGGTATGGGTGGGTTGCGCTTCGGCGGGTCGGTGTGGACGTGTTGGGCCGAAGGGCCTGTTTCCACACTAATCTAATCTAATCTAATCTATAACTCTTCTTAATATTGCTATGTGTCAGTTTCAAAATTGTGTCACAGATCTTAAAAGCTTATAATTAAACAAGTCTTGGAAAAAGGCAATATCTGTAGTGCATAACAACACCAAGACTACAAAGAGAACAAAGATTAGATAAATCAAAAACAGTGAATTGAGAAGCTATGAAAAAACTGATTACAAACTAACAAAAATCTATTATTAGAAATATCAAAACTACAGTTAAATGTACCAACTTCTAAGCCTGCTTAATAGTGTCCTGATGATAGATCAGAATTGGTAATGATCGAGTCATAGAGATATACAGGATGGAAACAGACCCTTTGGTCCAATTTGTCCAATGCTGACCAGACATCCTACTTTAATCTAGTCCCATTTGCCAACAATTGGCCCATATTCCTCTAAACCCTTCCTATTCATATAACCATCCAAATGTCTTTTAAATGTTATGATATGGAGATGCTGGTGTTGGACTGGGGTGTACAAAGTTACAATTCACGCAACATCAGGTTATAATCCAACAGGTTTAATTGGAATCACTAGCTTTCGGAATGCTGCTCCTTCATCAGGTGATTGTGGAATATAAGATTGTAAGACACAGAATTTATAGCATAATTCTGTGTCTTATAATCTTATACCCCACAACCACCTGATGAAGGAGCAGCCCTCCAAAAGCTAGTGCTTCCAATTAAACCTGTTAGACTATAGCCTGGTGCTGCATGATTTGTAACTTTTAAATGTTGTAATTTATCTGCCTCCACCACTTCCTCTGGCAGCTCATTGCATACACTCACCACATTCTGCATGAAAACGTTGCCCTTAGGTGCCTTTTAAATCTTTCCTCTCTCACCCTAAACCTATGATCTCTAGTTTTGGACATTCCTACCCCAGGGAAAAGGCCTTGTCTATTTATCCTATCCATGCCCCTCATGATTCTATAAACCTCCAATGCTCCAGGGAAAACAGCCCCAGGCTATTCAGCCTCTCCCTATAGCTCAAACCTTCCAACCCTTTCAAGTTTCACAATATCTTTCCTATAGGAGAGCACCCAGAATTGCACAGAGTATTCTAAAAGCAGCCTAACCAATATCCTGTACGGCTGCAACATGACCTCCCAACCCCCCTATATTCAACGCTCTGATCAATAAAGGAAAGCATACCAAACACCTTTTTCATTATCCTATCTACCTGTGAGTTCATTCTCAAGGAACTATGAACCTGGTCTCTGTTCAGCAACACTCCCTAGGAGCTTACCATTAAGTGTATAAGTCCTGTCCAAAATGTATTTCAAAATGCAGTACCTCACATTTATTGAAATTAAACTCCATCTGCCATCCCTCGGCCCATTGGCCCATCTGATCAAGATCCAATTATACCCTGAGGTAACTTCCATTGCTGCCCACCACACTTCCAATTTTGGCATCATCTGCAAACTTACTAATTATACCTTCTATGTTCACATCCAAATCATTTATGTAAATAATGGAAACCACTGGACTCACCACCGATCCTTGTGGCACACCACTGGTCACAGGTCTCCAATCTGAAAAGCAACCCTCCACCACCATTCTCTGTCTTCTATCTTCGAGCCAGTTCTGTATCCAATTCGCTAGTTCTCCATGTATTCCATGTGATCTAACCTTGCTAACCAGTCTACCAAGAGGGACCTTGTCGAATGTCTTACTGAAGTCCATATAGATCACATCCATTGCTCTTCCCTCATCAATCCTCTTTGTTACTTCTTCAAAAAACTCAATCAAGTTAGTGAGACATGATTTCTTATGCAGAAAGCCATGTTGACTCTCCCTCATCAGTCCTTGCCTTTCCAAATACATGTAAATTCTGTCCCTCAGGATTCCCTCAAACAACTTGCCCACCACTGACGTCAGGCTCACCGGTCTATAGTTCCCTGGCTTTTCCTTGCCACTTTTCTTAAACAGTGGCACCAAATTAGCCAACCTCCAGACTTCCAGCGCCTCGCCTGAGACTATCAATGATAAAGACATCTCAGCGAGGGGCCTAGCAATCATTCCCCTAGTTTCCCACAGAGTTCTACAGCACACCTGATCAGGTCCTGGAGATTTATCCACCTTTATGCGTTTTAAAACATCCAGATTCTCCTCCTCTGCAATGTGGACACTTTTGATTAAGTAATTATTTGATTTGATTTGATTTGATTTATTACTGTCACGTACCTAGGTACAGTTAAAAATTTTGTTTTGTATGCATGACAGGCAGATCACCAGATTTGGGGCGGCATGGTGGCACAGTGGTTAGCACTGCTGCCTCACAGCGCCAGAGACCCGAGTTCAATTCCCGCCTCAGGCGACTGTGTGGAGTTTGCACGTTCTCCCCGTGTCTGCGTGGGTTTCCTCCCGGTGCTCCGGTTTCCTCCCACAGTCCAAATATGTGCAGGTCAGGTGAATTGGCCATGCTAAATTGCCCGTAGTGTTAGGTAAGGGGTAAATGTAGGGGAATGGGTGGGTTGCGCTTTGGCGGGTCGGTGTGGACTTGTTGGGCCGAAGGGCCTGTTTCCACACTGTAAGTAATCTAATCTAAAAAAGAATCACAAAGTGCATAAGGACAATAGAACAGAGCAAGAAATGCAATGTCACTGCAGCTTAGAAGGTGCAGAAAGAGCAAGGTCAACATTAGATTTCAAGTTTGAGAGGTCCATTCAGAAGTCTAATAACAGTGGGGGGAAAAGATTAGATTAGATTACTTTACAGTGTGGAAACAGGCCCTTCGGCCCAACAAGTCCACACCGACCCGCCGAAGCGTAACCCACCCATACCCCTACATTTACCCCTTACCTAACACTACGGGCAATTTAGCATGGCCAATTCACCTGACCTGCACATCTTTGGACTGTGGGAGGAAACCGGAGCACCCGGAGGAAACCCACGCAGACACGGGTAGAACGTGCAAACTCCACACAGTCAGTCGCCTGAGACGGGAATTGAACCCGGATCTCTGGCGCTGCGAGGCAGCAGTGCTAACCACTGTGCCACCGTGCCGCCCACAAGATGTTCTTGAATCTTTTGTTATATGTGTTTAAGCTTTTGTGTCTTCTGCCGGACTGAACAGGTTGGAAGAGATTATAACCAGGGTGGGAAGGGCCTTTGATTATATTGGCTGCCTTCCCAACGTAGTGGGAAGTTGAGACGGCGTCAATGCATTATGGTCTGAGCTGTGTTTACAACTCTCTGTAGTTTCTTACAGAGATGGGCAGAGCAATTGCCATACCAAATAGTGATGCACCTAGATAGAATGCTTTCTGTGGTGCATTTATAAAAATTGGTAAGTGTCTTTACGGACATGCTGAATTTCCTTAGCTACCTGTGGTGCTTTCACGGCCATTGCATCAATGTGGGTGGAACAGAACAGATTGCTGGTGATCGTCACTCCTACAAACTTGATGCTCTTGACCATCTCCACTTCAGTCCCATTGATATAGATAAAGCGTGCCCTTCACCTTGTTTCCTGAAATCAATGACCAGCTCTTTCATTTTGCTGACATTGAGAGAGAGATTATCATCTTTACACCATTCCACCAAGCACACTCTCTCTTCCCTGTATTGTGTCTCATCATTGTTCGAGATCCAGCCTACAACAATGGTGTCGTCAGCAAACTTGTAGATGGAGTTAAAATTTGGCTACACAGTCAGGAGTGTATAGAGAGCATAGTAAGGGGCTTTATAGGATGCCGGTGTTGAGGATTATCGTGCAGGAGGTGCTGTTGCCTATTCTTACTGATTGCAGTCTGTGAGTCAGTAAGTCGAGAATGCAGTTGCAGAGAGCGAAGCAGAGACCCAGCTCTCAGAGTTTGGAGATTAGTTTGGTTGGAATTATAGAGCTGGAGGAAGAGCTGTTGTCAGTGAGTCAACTGCTTTTGTTAATTCGAGTCAACTGCTTTTGTTAATTCACGTCAACCTCATTAAATTTACTCCTTTTACAACAGAAGTTCATTTTGATCTGGCAGAAACCAGTCCACAAGGTAAAGGATCCTTTCTAAATAAACCTTGTTGAGACTAACTCAGGGGGCACATCATAACCAAGGGAGTAAATTCAAATAGAGGAGATCTAATTGAGGTATAGAAGATGCTAAAGGGGATTCACAATGAACACCTAAAAAGGATCTTTCCCCTTGTGGTGTAATTTAGAACAAGAGGTCATAACTTCAGGCTAAGGGATGGGAGACTGAGATGATTTCAGTCATGATGGTATTAAATGGCATGAGGAGCTGAATTGTCTGCTCCTGCTGCTAGCTCTTATGTGATGTTCCTCACCTACTTGAGGTATTCCATCTGGAAGTGTAAAAAACTGGGGAACATCACAGACAGTATAGTTGTAACAATTGATAACAGGCTATAGTTAGTTTGTTGAACACTGGTTTCAAACCCCTTAGTTTGTGAAAGGCGCTATTAAAATAATTTCTAAAAATATCCCCAAGACCTTGAACGTCTCTAATATAACAAACTGTGTTAATTTACATGGGCCTACTCCAAGGAATACCAAGGGTAATTCAATTTTCTCGATGTTGAAAATAGTAGCAAGCAATGTCAAACTTCAAAACGATTCAGAGGTGAGTTTTATTTTAAATAATTACATTCCACAGGTTTTTCAATTTTCTTTCTTAAAAACCACCAGATGTATAATTATTTTAAATGCTCTGAATTCATATTCAACATCATTGTTCAAGCTTGATGTAGTATTTTTCAAAATGCTCTAACCTGCACTCAGGTGTATTCTTAGTTTTCCCTTGCATTTTTTTCTCTTTTAAGAAAGTTTGAACAAAAAGCTTTTAAAGCAATAGTGGGATTTTAACAAGCTTTTTAATTATAAAAGCAAAATACTGTGGATGCTAGAAATCTGAAATGAAAACAAGAAATGGTGGAAAGACTCAGGAAATCAGGCAGCATCTTAGGAGGGAACAAAGTTAACGTAAAGCCAGAAAATCAAAACATTCAAGTGAATGATCTTTAATCTAAAACAGTGTAGTAGGTCTAAAATCTCACAGTTAACCTCCATTAAAAGTAGTTACGTCTCATTTCACATAAGTAAATTGAAGGAATAATGGGCAGAAAATTCAACTTCACAATGGGTGAAAAATTAGCAGAGGATTAGTAGGAAAAGATTTCATGCTTGTGTGTCTAAGTTCGGTGCAGTAAGTTCGACTTTCGCACATGCATGCAGTTACAAGGGAATGTTATATACATTCATATATTAGTGCACATACATAAAGTATGGGACTGTTTTGATGAATTAAGGTAACCCTAATTATTTATTCCCAAGGATCTTCTGTTTTTATTACTTAAGATGCAAAGGGGGGGAAAACACTAATATACAATTCTATCCTTAAAATATCCACTAGAGGGCTGTCAAATGTAATGCTGAACCACCACAAACTCCTAAACGGCACCTTAAAATGGAAATTACAATGCACTTAAAGTGGTGATAAAAATACAAATTTTTCCTGAAGACATTTAAATGTCATGTTTTATATATCAAAGGACTAGATTGCCACTTTAGCTTTCACATAGCCGATAGAATGAGCAAATTGGATATTCCAAACATTGTTAGATATTCCATGTTTTACATGATCCATATATATTAATTCTTCCCCTTTGACCTGACCCTCAGCCAGTAAATTTCAGACCCCATTTCTACCCTAATTGCTGCATTTTATTCTATACTTACACATTTTTGAAAAGCTAACTGCATTCATCCAGATTAGTTTGCAATCTTGTATATTCAAAGATATCTTGGAATATGTAATAACTCCAGAAGACCAATTGGAGTGGAACATGCTTTATTATTAAACACCAAAATAGAGCCAGTACTCGTGGCAGACATAGGCCAGCCTCAGACCAGACACACAGTTCCGCAGACACATCCCTGGGTTCAATGGGTTTAAATATGATTTGGATGGAAGGGTCTGTTTCCGGGCTATACAGCTCTATGACTACTAATGTGCCACAACATCCCTTCTCGGTCTGTTTTTGTTTTGAAAGTTATCTGGTTATGGTCTAATAAATGTCTCACAGTTCACCTTCCCAAACAGCTTTGTGCCATCTGTAAACTTGGAGATTTTACAATTAGTTCTCTCATCTAGATAGTTTCTAATCAACCTGTTCAGGAGATGTTATTATACACTTCTGGAGTAGGGGGGATTTGAACCAGGGCCTCCAAGTCCAGGGATAGGGACACTAACACTTCACCACAAGAACCCTTGGGTCTGCTACTCTTTTAATACGTGGATCTGCATTGTAGATTTTTTTTCCCTAATCAACTTGCTTAGAGATGTTGTTACACATCTATGCAGCGGAGGAACTTTAACCCAGGTCTAATGGTTCAGAGGTAGAGATATTACCATTGTGCCACAAGAGTCCTAGGGTCTATTTTACTTTGTTCCCATATGGGTCTGCTCAGGTGATGAACTCCATCTGACCAGGCCATTGCCTGTTACTAAGGAAACTTGTACTCAATCAGCTCCTTAGGGAGACTATTTAATGTTTCTCCACGGGCTTTGGAGTGGTTATCTCTGAATAAAAATCCATTTTCTCAAGGAAATTTATTTTGAAAAGTTTTTTTCGAATCTACACTTCAATTTATGCTGCTCAGATCCTGCAAAAATTCTTGAAATTCAACTAATATAAATTATTTTTCTTTCGAAATTCAATTAGAAGAGTTTTCCTACAGCAATTTAGGACAAAATAAATTTCATTCTTGTGACACTGTATTTATAGGATCAAAGCCATACACTTCCTAGATCTTAAGAAGCCCCACCCACAGACAGAATGGTGCAGCTGCATATGTGATGACAAATTCAGTAACACACAATACACACACACACACACACACACTCCGGATCAACAGAGACAAGATGTACAAACCAAGAAGAGCATCATTGCCCAAGGACATCTGATGAGCTGAACTCCTCGCGAATTGTGACAGGCAATTCTCCTGCTCCCGGACACTCTGCAGAACTCTCAACCACTGAGCTACAATCGAAGATGGGATAGTTCCACGATACGTACCTGGATAATTAGCCAGGATATGTCGAGACAAGGAAAGACCTAGTCTCTCCTGAATAAATACAGAACTGATACCATAATAACCCCTTCATCCCGCTAAATCCTGACTTCGCCAGACTAGCTCCCCAACAGCTGACTATTATAATCGATCACTCCGCCTGATCTGACCTGCCTCAACCACTTGCACCCTATCCATTTGTTACTCTCGTCACTCACCCTACCCACTTATCCCACAAATCTTCCTGCTCTGTTTATTCAAGCAGTTATGATCCCAGCTGATGTTACAATGGACAAGCCAGGTCCAAGAATGAAATCTAGCTTGATAGATTTTTTTTTAAGGGATTTAACATGGCAGTCTTTCACAGAAACGATACCCAAAACTGCAGATAGGGTTTAATGTTAGGGTTAGAAATAACCATAAATACGAACTCTCAGCCTATTCAAAGAATTAAAAACACAAATAAAATCTATTTAAATAGAAACCAATTTGAAATATTTCAATTCTTTTGCAAAACTAAATCCCATCTACTCCTTAACATCACAACTTTACAATTAACCAAATCCAGAGAAACTTTTCTGTCCAATCTGCAGATTTGACTCATCTACTTCTTCTTAGCTCCTGCCCTGAATACTGCAAAGACTTTTATTTGAATATTTGACCAACCGAGACCCAGCCTTTTAGAAAGCAGCAGAGTTTGAACCAAACACTGCTGGTCTAGAGGTTTCACAAACTAAACTATTTCATTGGGGTAACATTCCCTTAACTGTTCTGAACAATCTCCTTTTCTCGGAGACTAGCTGCATTGAATTTCAGTCAGGTTCTAACTTGAATCCAAAAGCATTTAAACTAAATTTTAACTACATTTTAAAAACTTGCTCACCCTACATTCTGCTACAGCTAATGGCATAATGTTTTCACCCTGTTGTAAACTCCACCAATATAAACAAACTTCTTTAAACATTTCAGCAGTTCTTACAGTCATCCGGTCTTTTTAACACATACTGGCTTTAAAGTCTTCATGGAAAGGCTATTTGAACTAATTTTTAAACTTTTCATGAAAACAGACCAACACCCATGTGCCACAGGTTTAAAATTTAATCTCTTAAAAATATATATTAAGATATAAATAAATCACACAGTGTCATAGCCTATCATCATAAAGCATTCACCTATTCACTAAAACTAACACTGAATATTTAAATCTATCTTCAGACAGAAACTGCCATAAAAGGGGGCCTGTCCAGTTTTGCCCCTAACATTCTAGTGCTGTAATGGAACTCTCCAACTGAAGGTTTGGTCCACTTGGCAGAAGAAGCTGGGTTCTGAAGGGTAGGCAAGAAACGTGGTGCAGCATTGAAACTGGGCAAGAGTTGAAGTGTAGCTGATCCAGGTTACAGCATTATAACTTTGATCAGATCAGAAATGTAACATCTTTATCTGAAACTTTTTTTTAATCCACCAATGTTGCCACACTATATTTGGTTATTTTGTACTTTGTTTAGATTTCCAAAATCCATAGTATTTTGCTTTTGTTTTGCACATTATACCTATTCACTTGTAGATTGTTAGATCTCATAATGCAAATCACACTGATCTGGATAATAGTCATGATTTGAAGATGCCAGTGTTGGACTTGGGTGTACAAAGTTAAAAATCACACAACAGGTTATAGTCCAACAGGTTTACTTGGAAGCTCACTAGCTTTTGGAGCGGCACTCCTTCATCAGGTGATTGACACAATCACCTGATGAAGGAGCGGTGTTCCGAAAGCTAGTGTGCTTCCAATTAAACCTGTTGGACTATAACCTGTTGGACTATAACCTGTTGTGAGATTTTTAACTTTGATCTGGATAATATTTAGTTTTACAATATAGTTAATGAGTATGACAGCTTTACTAACTGTAGTATCAGATACACCAACTCAGATTAAAAACATGTCTAGTAGCCTAGTACATTATTTAAAGCATAGGTTGGAATAGATTATTTTAAACTTTAACATGTAATTTTCAATAAACCAGCTAATTATTCAGTGGATCCAAAAACTTCACTATTTATTTTCATTTTATGTTGTATATGAATCTCTATAACTAGGCTAACTCTAACCAATTAAGATTCGTACCTGGAGAAGATGTAAGAGCCATCATGCCATAATAAGAGAAAGCACCAGCTTCAAACTTCATTACTTCCTTTCCAGCTTCCACCTCCACTTTCCCCTAGTCACAAAAGAACAATTAACATGATTAAACCATCATTCAATAAACACAGACTAATTCTTCATGCATGCATATCAATTATACTAAACATGCTGCCTGACTCAATTTCAACAATCTAAAAATGACTTCAACTTAAATTGTAGGATTCTGAAACATTGTAAAGTCAATTTCTACAAAATATTCTCTGAATGTTACTGTGAATTAAGTAGAGGACATTTAGTAAACACAAGCTGCTACAAATAAAAATTAAAGGGCTTCAAATTAAGAATAACAACATTCAAGTGCTAGGTGTAAGTTTATGATTTTGCAATTTTTAAGAATCAAGGAAGTGAACTATTTCCCTTTCAAGACCATAATCCTGATGCTACTAAAATAGTGCTGCAGTCCACTTGGTGTTGATTCACTCATGTTCTTCGGGGGAGTAACAATGCCTCGATCAGGTGACAATGAAGGAATGGCAATATAGGTCTAAATCTTCGAGGAGAAAGTGAGGTCTGCAGATGCTGGAGATCAAAGTTGAAACTTTATTGCTGGAACAGCACAGCAGGTCAGGCAGCATCCAGGGAACAGGAGATTCGACGTTTCGGGCACAGGCCCTTCTTCAGGCCCTGTGCCCGAAACGTCGAATCTCCTGTTCCCTGGATGCTGCCTGACCTGCTGTGCTGTTCCAGCAATAAAGTTTCAACCTCAATATAGGTCTAAATCAGGATGATTCATGCCTTAGAGAAGAACTTGCAAGTGCTAGTACTCCCATGTATCTGTCACCCTTGACCTTCTTAGAAGTAAAAGTTGTAGTTATGGGTATCAAGAACAGATTCTTCCCTACTGTTATCAGACGTTTGAATGAACCTCTCATATATTGGAGTTGATCTTTCTCTGTAGCTATATCACTGTATTCTGCATTCTGATCTATTACATTGAGGTACTTAAGGTATGACTTGCTGGATAGCATGCAAAACAATAATTTTTGCTATATCTCAGTACATGTTACAATAATAAATCAAATCAAAACAAAAAGGTGTTGTTCAAGGAGCCTCTTTAGGTTGCTACAGTATAGTTTGTAGAAGGTTTACATGTAAACTACTGCCGCTATAGACCAGCGGTGGACGGAGTGAGTGTTTAAGGTCATAGATCAAGGTTTATCAAGGATTGTATTGAGCTCCTTCAGTGTTGTTGAGTTTGCGCTCATCCAGGTGAATGTAGAGTGTTCCATCACACCCCTAACTTAGGCTTTACATATGATGGGAAAAAGACTGGGGAAAGAGAGGAGTTTAATTTCTCTAATTTCTGACCTACTCTTATAGTCACAGTATTTATATTGGTGGCCTTATTCAGTTTCTGGTCAATAGTAACCTCAAGGATGTGGTTAGCGGGTTTGAAGTCCTATAGAATATCAAGTAGAGTTGGTGAGGTAATTTCTCATGTTCAAGACTGGCAATTTTATTGCTTGAGCGTTATCTGCAATTTATCAATGCAATCCTTAATGTTGTTTTGGTTTTTCAGCATGCAGGCAGAGAATTAATAGTGTCTGATGAGTTGCGAATCGTACCGAACACTACAATCATTAAGAAATATGCCCATTTCTTTCCTCTTGTGATGGGCAGAAGATAATTAAGCGTGTAACTCAAGGTAGTTGGACCTAGAATCCTACCTTTAGGGATCCTGCAGAAATGTTCTGAGGTTGATGTAAGTGATCTTCAGAAACCAGTCTTTTTGCAAAGTGCCACTACAACCACCATTGACTGGAATTGACTTAGTCAAATCCCTTGACCCCAATCCCTTCAGTTTTATCACGGTTCTCAATGTCATAATCAATCAACTGCAGTCTTGATGACAAGTGCAATCACCACCTTATGGTGGCATACCATTTGAGGGAATAAATGGAGATGTGTGAAATGAAATACACTGGTGCTCTACTATAAAGCAGCCCTCTGTAGTGCAGAACTTGCAGAGTGCATACATTGCGACCCCCAAAATTGTTAAGCAAATGCGACCAAAAGGCTAAACCTACCCACTTCCCCCCGAACAAACTACAAACAGTGTTACCCAATTTAAAAGTGGGCGGCACGGTGGCTAGCACTGCTGCCTCACAGCGCCGGAGACCCGGGTTCAATTCCCGCCTCAGGCGACTAACTGTGTGGAGTTTGCACGTTCTCCCCGTGTCTGCGTGGGTTTCCTCCGGGTGCTCCGGTTTCCTCCCACAGTCCAAAGATGTGCAGGTCAGGTGAATTGGCCACGCTAAATTGCCCGTAGTGTTAGGTAAGGGGTAAATGTAGGGGTATGGGTGGGTTCCGCTTCGGCGAGTCGGTGTGGACTTGTTGGGCCGAAGGGCCTGTTTCCACACTGTAATGTAATCTTAAAAGCAGCCTTTCAATTGCTACATACGACCATAAAAATAGCAGCAGTAGGCCATTCGGCGCCCTCAAATCTGTTTTACAGTTCAATAGGATTGTGATTGATCTCACTGTGTTGGAATTCCACTTTCTCATCTATTCCTGATTCTCCTACCGAAGGATCTAGCTATCTCTTCTTTAAACATATTCAATGACCCCCTTATTGTAGTAGAAAGTTCCAAAGTCTCACAGACAGCAGAGAGAAAAAATCCCCTGTCCTAAAAGGCAACCCCTAATTTTAGTTGATTGGAGAGGAGGTGAAAGCCTAGAGGCATTATTGCGAGACCATTAATCCAGAAACTCAGCTAATACTCTGGGGACCCAGGTTCAAACTTCTCCATGGCAAATGATAGAAATTTCAATACAATAAAAGATAACTAGAATTAATCTACTGATGATCAGAAAACCATTGCGGATTGTCGGAAAAACCCATCTGGCTTACTATTGTCCTTCAGGGAAGCAGTCTGCCATTTGGCCTATATGTGACTCTAGAGCCATAGCAAAATGGTTGACTCACAAATGCCCTCTAAAATGGCTGAGCAAGCTATTCAGTTATATCAATCAATATAAAGTCTCAACAAAGAAATGAAACCGGACAGACCACCTGGCACTGGCCTAGGATACAGAAAAGACAATGGCATAAATAGCCCTTTCAACCCTGCAAAGTCCTCCTTACAAATATCTGGGGGCTAGTGCCAAAATTGGGAGAACTATCTAATATACCAGTCCAGCAACAACCTGACACTGTCTGTCAGGTAGGATTCTGAGAGCATGACTATGCCCCAAGCACCACCAGCACCATCCCTAGATATGACCTGTCCCACTAGCAAGACAGCAGAGGTGGAGGCACAGTGTATATAGTAACAGGGATTTGCCCTAGGATTCCTCAACATTGAATTGACACCCCATGAAGTCTCATGGTTTCAGGTAAACATGGGCAAGGAAACCTCCTGTTGATTATCATGTATTCTCCCTGACGTGAAGTAGTTGTCATCGTCCATCTTGAACAACACTTGGGGGAAGAACAGAGCGACAAGAACTTAAAACATACTCTGGATGGGGGAATTTCAATGTCCACCACCAACAGTGGTTTGGCAGCAGCACTACTGATTGAGCAGGTTGGGTTCTAAAGGACATTGCTGCTAAACTGGTTCTGCAGGTGGTGAGGGAGTCAACAAGAGGGAGAAACATACTTGACCTCATCCTCATTAATGTGTCAGCTGCAGATACATCGGTCCACAACAGTACCGATAAGAGCGACTACCACACAATCCTTGTGGAGATGATGTCCCGCTTTCACATTGAGAATACCCTCCATTGTTCTGTGTGGCACTATCACCATGCCAAATGGAAGAGACTTCAAACAGATCTAGCAACTCAAGACTGAGCATCCATGAGGCACTATGGGCTATCAACAGCAGCAGAACTGTACTCCAGCACAATCTGCAACCCCACTGCCTGGTATATCCCCCACTCAACCATTACCATCAAGCCAGACGATCATCCCTGATTCAATGGAGAATTCAGAAAGGCATGTCAGGAGCGGCACCAGACATACCAAAAAAACAAATGAGTTATCAACCGAGTTAAGCTACGAAACAGGACGACCTGCATGTCAAATTGAACCATCGGCAAGTGATAAAGCTAAGTGAACAGACAACCAGCAGATCTAATCTAAGCTCTACAGCTCTCCAACCCTGCAACTTCAAGTCATGAATGGTGGTGGACAATCATACAACGCACTGGAGGCGGAGGCTCCACAAATATCGCCATCCTCAATGATGGAAGAGCCCAACACATCAGTGCAAAAGACTAGGATGAAACATTTTCAACAATCTTCAGCCAGGAATGCCAAGTGGATGATCTATCTTGGCCTCAAGTGGTCTCCAGCATTATCGATACCAGCCTTCACTCCACATGCTATCAAGAAATGGCTGGAGGCACCTGATATTACAAAAAGCTATGGACTCTGACAACTGTAGTGAAGACTTGTTCTCCAGAACTTGCTGCTCCCCTAGCCAAGCTCTTTCAGTACAGTTTCAACACTGGTATTTTCCCTGTCATTGTGGGAAAATTGCCTGGGCATGCCCTATACACAAAAAAGCAGGATAAAGCCAACTAAGGCAATTACTGCCCCAATCTACTCTCTATCAACGGTAAAGTGATGGAGTGTGTTAATGATATTGCTATCAAGCAGCTCCTGCACAGCAATAATCTACTCATTTTGCCCATTTTGGATTCTGCAAGATCCATTCAGCTTGTGGCCTCATTACAGCCTTGGTTCAAACATGGACAAAAGAGCTAAATTCCAGAGGGGAGGTGAGAGTGGCAGCCCTTGACATCAAGGCTGCATTCAACCAAGTGTGGCATCAAAGAGCCTTCGCAAAACTGGAATCATTGAATATCAGGGGGTAAACTCTCCAATGGTTAGAACCATACCCAACACATATGATGACTGTCATGGCTGTTGGCGGCCAGTCATTGCAGGTCCAGAACATCGCTGCAGGAATTCTTCATGGTCGTGTCCATGACCCAACCATCTTCAGCTGCTCCATGAATAACCTTCCCTCCATTATAAGGCTGGAAGTGGGAATGTTCGCTGCTGATTGCACAATGTTCAGCACCATTCACAATTCCTCAGACACTGAAGCAGCCCATGTGCAAATACAACAAGATCTGGACAATCTCTAGGCTTGCGCTGAAAATGTGTTGCTGGAAAAGCACAGCAGGTCAGGTAGCATCCAGGGAACAGGAGAATCGACGTTTCGGGCATAAGCCCTTCTTCAGGATTCCTGAAGAAGGGCTTATGCCCGAAACGTCGATTCTCCTGTTCCCTGGATGCTGCCTGACCTGCTGTGCTTTTCCAGCAATACATTTTCAGCTCTGATCTCCAGCATCTGCAGACCTCACTTTCTCCTCAATCTCTAGGCTTGGGCTGACAAATGGCAAGAAACATTCACAAATGCCAGGGAATGACCATCTTCAATGAGAGACCATCTAACCACCGCCCCTTGACATTCACTGCCATCACTGAATACCCCCATTATCAACATCCTTGGGATTACCACTGACCAGGACCCAACTGGACTAGTCATGTAAACACAACAGATACAAGAAGTGGTCATAGGTGAGGAATACTGAATTGAATTGAATTGAATTGAATTGAATTGTTGTCACGTGTACCAAGGCACAGTGAAAAGCTTTGTCTTGCAAGCAATACAGGCAGATCACAGAGTTAAGTAGCATAGATAAGTAAATAATAGGTAAACAATGGCAAAAACAGGGCGAATGCTAAGAGCTTGAGAGTCCATTCAGTATTTAACAATAGTAAGGTAGAAACCGTTTTGAAACCTGCTGGTGCATGTTTTCAGGTTTCTGTACCTTCTCCCCGATGGTAGAGGTTGAATGGATCATTGAGAATGCTGGCGGCCTTTCCTTGACAGCAGGCCTGGTGGATGGATTCTATAGATGGGAGGTTGGCCTTAGTGATTGTCTGGGCCGAGTTCACCACTCTCTATAACCATCTCCAAACATGAATGGTACAGTTGCCATACCAGGTAGTGATACATCCAGACAGAATGCTCTCGATGGCGCAGCTATACTGTGGACTGTAACTCACTTCCTGACTCCCCAAAGCCTGTCCACCATCTGCAAGGCACAAGTCAGGATTGTGATTGAATACTGCCCACTTGCTTGGATGGATGCAGCTCCAACAACACTCAAGAAGCTTGACACCATCCAGGACAAAGCAGGTCATTTGATTGGCACCACATTCACAAGCATCCACTCACTGCACCACTGACACACAGTAGCAGAATTGTGTACCATCTACAAGATGCAATGCAGAAATTCACCAATGATCCTAAGACAGTACTCTCCAAACACACGACCACTTCCATCTTGATTGCCAAGGAGAGCATATACAGAGGAACCTCAATTGTCTGGCATTTGATTAACTGAATTTTGGATGATCCGAACAAGATCGCAAGGTCCCAATGCGTGGCTAACTATGTTATCTTGCACCGATTAATTAGCAGCCGTTTAACCAAACGAAATACTCCCTGCCCACGTCCTTTGGATAATCAAGGTTCCTCTGTATGTGGGAACACCACCAACTTTTAGTTCCCCTCCAAGCCACTCACCATCCTGACTTGGAAATGTATGGATGTAGGTTTGCTCGCTGAGCTCGAAGGTTCATTTTCAGACATTTTGTCACCATACTAGGTAAACATCATCAGTGAGCCTCTGGAGAAGCACTGGTGCATGGCCAGCTTTCTATTTGTGTGTTTAGGTTTCCTTGGATTGGTGACATCATTTCCAGTGATGTCATTTCCTGTTTTTCTCAGGGGGGACTCACTGATTATGTTACCGAGTATGGTGAGGAAACGTCCAAAAACGAACCTTCCAGCTCAGCGAGCAAACCTCCATCCAGAACCTGAACCTGAGCAACAAATCTTCTCAAAACTCGCTTAGAAATCTATCTCTGCTCCTGTCACTGTGTCAAAATCCTGGAATTACTTCTCTAAGGGCATTATGGATCAACCCTCTGCAGAGGTCCAAGAAAGCAGCTCACCAACACCTTTCTCAAGGGCAACTAGGGACAGGCAATAAATGCTGGCCCAGTCAGTGACACCCAGGTCTCATAAGTGAATATAAAAAAAAAATGCACCCTCATTCTGGATTCATCCATGAGATGGAACATCTTTTCCATGTCCAGCCATCAAGACCACACAGAATCTTATACATTTCAATCAAGTCATCCCTCAGTATTCTAAATTCCAGTGAAAACAAGACCAATCTATCCGTCCTATCTTCATAAGACAACCCACTTGCTTCAAGTATCAATTCAATAAACCTCCTAAAAATTTCTTCCAAACCATTTACAACCTTTCTTAAATATTAAGACCAAAACTATATGCAGTATTCAAGATGTGGTCTCACCTATGCCTTATTTTTATTAAAGCATCTATTTCATACATTTATTTTGGAGGAAGAAACAGAAAAACTATACAGATATGCATACAAATTGGTCAAGGCAATTGGGTGATCAAAACCAAGTGCTTCGTAGCAGCCATGAAATAACATGCTCTCACAAAGTGTCAAGATGTGGACCCTCTGGAATGAAATATTTATGGATATGCGCCATATTTCATAGAGTCCATGGTGCATTTGAGCAGCTTTCCTGACAATAATACTGCAAACTTTAGAAAGTACAAATTCAATAATCTGCAAAGCCAAATATAGCTGTCAAGAAATGTAGCAAATAGGGACCAGACATGCATAGATTCATGGCTGAGAGACGTATATTTAAATCTTTATACTGAAGGATAGTGTCATAGGACCAATCATCTTCAGCTGCCTCATCTTAAGGTCAGATGTGGGGATGTTTTCTGATAATTGCATGTTCAGCACCATTTGTGATTCCTCAGATACTGTGCAGCCCATATCCAAATACACCAGGACTAGAAGATTCAGGCTAGGTTAATGCACAGCAAGTAAAATCCACGCTACAGAAGTGTCAGGCAGTGACAATCTCCATTTAGGAAGAATCCGACCATTGCCCTTTGACATTCAATGGCATTAAGCATTACCGAATTTCCCACTGTCAAAACTCTAGAAAGTACTGACCAGGAACTGAATGGGACTAGCCATATGAATACTGTAACTACAAAAAAGATTAGAGGTTGGGAATTCTGTGGTGAGTGACTCACCTCTTCAAAACCTGTCCACATCTACAAGGCACAAGCCAGGAAATAATCTCTGCTTGCCTGGATGAGTGCAGCTCCATTAACACTCAAGAAGTTTGACACCATCTAACAGAAAGTTGCCCTCTTGAACATTGCATCAGCCTTCCACATTCATTCCCCCTCCACTACTGACACAAAGTAGCAGCATATGTACTATCTACAGGATGTACTACAGAGTTCACCAGGGCTTCTCAAGACAGCACCTTCCAACCCATGAATGTAACATCACAAAGGACAATACAGTATAGACATAGGGAAACCATACGTGCAAGTTCCCCTCCAAGTCAGTATCCTGGCGTGGACCTGTAACATTGTTTCTTCACTGTCACTGGATCAAAATTGGGGAACTCTCCTAACAGCATTGAGTGTAGCTACATCACATGACATGCACCAGTTAAAGGCAGCAGTTCACCACCACCTTCTCAAGGGTAATTATGGATGTGCAAATATAAATATTTAGACCAGGGATGATGACATACTTCAGTAAATTATGATCAAAGTTTAGACTTTATGCAAAATTGAAGCCTGTGGTATTGAAGAAACAGCAGATACATAGGCACAAAGTTGGTTAAGTAAGAGAAAGCAACAAATATTGAAGAAACATATTTCTTCCAACTGAAGGGAAGCACATAATACTGATCCCTAGCGACTGGTATTAGAAACACTGATGTTTTTGATTAATATTAATGGCATAGTTAAACTCAGAACATTCTTTCAAAGTTTGCAAATGACTCAGCTCTGTGACATAGTAAACAATGACGATAGCAATAAATTTTAAGAAAAGACTGGTGAAATGGTAAATGCAATTTAACTCAAACATTTTGGCAAAAAGGATGAGGAGCAATACACAAGGATTATGGTAGTAATGATTATGAAAGTTTCAGAATTCATCATCAATACTCCATCAAAGTGATGGTAGTTCTGGAAATCCACATGTACAGAACACAGCAGCAATCCAGAAGTTGCTATCAGCGATTTCATGTTTCTCCAGAGAGTGCACTGTTTAGGTAACCTGCCATCCTGCAATCAATGGGAATGTGCTCTCCTTTACAGTGGGGAGACAAAACGCAGAGTGACGACCACTCTACGGAGCACCTACGTTGTTCCTAACCCTGAGCTTCCTGTTGTCTGCCACTTCAACACATCACCATGATCCCTGGTCAACATCTCCGTCTCAGGCTTGCTGCACTGCTCCATCAAAGGTCAGCATAAGCTGGAAAAACAGTGCTTGCAGACTGTGCAGGCTTCAGAACTCATTTTAGAGTTCAATAATTTTAGGTAAAAACCGAAAGAACTGCAAGTGCTGCAAATCAAAAACAAAAACAGAAATTGCTGGAAAAGCTCAGCAGGTCTAGCAGCATCTGTGAAGAGAAATCAGAGTTAATGTTAACTGTGAGGAAGGGTCACTAGACCTAATATTGATTTCTCTTCACAGATGCTGCTAGATCTGCTGAGCTTTTCCAACAATTTCAGTTTTTATTTCAATCATTTTAAGTTCTGAGTACCTTCTGCCATGTTTTTACCCCAACTTTGTCATCATACAGGTTGCTACCACAACCATCCCATTGTCCAAATGATCCCAGTTAGCAGCTATTGACTCCCCTAAGCTGACCTTAACCCATTCATTTATGGGTCCAACTGGTGTTCTCTCTCTCTGGGCTTGATCTCCATCTATTCGTTGCTCCTCCCCCCTCCCCTTCTCTAGCATATACACTAACCTTTACCTAGCTACAATCTGAAGGAGGGTCACTGGATGCAAAACATTAATTCTGCTTTCTCTCCACAGATGCTGCCAGACTTGCTGAGATTTTCCCAGCAATTTATGCTTCAGTCTGATTTCCAGCATCTGCAGTTTTTTGGTTTTATTTGTAAACAAATTATGTAATTTTAAAGCGAGCCCACATCTTTGAAGGTAGGCAGAGATGTCAAGAGGGTTATTCAAACACATGATCTTGGCATTTTTTTTTGTAAAGGCACAGAATGCACAAGTTTATACTAACCCTTTATTAAACATTGGTTAGGTTTCAGCTAATATTCAATCCTGAGTAACGTATTTTAGGAAGGATGTTAAGTTCTTAAGAGATGGTGTAGGTGAGATTTACCAGATTAGTAACAGGGATAAGGAGTTGAAGTCATTTGAAGACAACTGACTATGCTCCTTGGAGCAAGAGAAGCCTTTCTTTGGTGGGGCAAGAGAGACAAGGTTGAAGTGGTGACCAAAATCATGAATTAATGTAAAAGAGTACACTAGCAGAAATGATTTCCAATGACAATAGAGTCTATAAATAGATAAAAGAATTAGCGACAACTTGAGGAAATATATTTTCACATTGCAAGTTCCTGTGTTTTGAAATCCATTCTGAAAGGTTGGTGGAAGCTGTTTCAACAGTAAAATTCAAGAAGAAATTGCCGACACATACTGAGAGTTCTTCTCCTAATCAATTCTTACCAATTGCCTGACAGCATCTGTGGAGAGAGAAACAGACTTAACATTCATGTTGGTATGACTTCTTCAGAACCAAAAAGTCATAACAGACATGAAATTCTCTCTCCAAAGACTCTGCCAGACTTGCTGAGTTTCTTCAGCATTGTGTTCATTTTAGGTTTCAAAGATCTGGATTATTTTGCTTTTTTGTGAAACGAATAGCCTCTTACTTCTATTCAAATTATAGTACCTTCTGAATTGGATTAGAAGGCATTACTTATATGCCGATGCATGATCAAAATTTAACATGTCAGTTATAACCCACTATATTGTAATTTTGCATATCTCACATAATAATGTCCTACATAACATCACTCAGGCTATGACAATAAGAAAACGTGGTGCTCCGGCTGTAACATATAATTCAGAAACATTTCACTACAGTGAACATTAACTGCAATCGTATACCTATGAATAGATTTCTACAACATACTATGCTTTTACAGAATTCTTAGGGTTAAAAACACACCTGTAAAACAAGGATAAAATAGTCTACAGGTTTGTTCCGATAGAAGAGGTAATGTTCTGGGGCTTTTTTATTTCTTTCATCAAACTTCATTTCCTGAATAACATTAGGATGTTTGAGCAGCCTCAGTAAGATCTTCTCTGACATCTGTGTAGGGCTGAATGGCTCCACTTCTGAAATCATGAACAGAAACATCAGTATATTCAAGCGACCCAAGCCTTCTATTAGAATCAACAATGACTGTCACTAAAGTTCAGGTAGAATAAAAATAGCCAAAACAAAATGCTTAAAACTGATCTCATGGCACCTATTCAAATCCATAGGCCCTGCCACAAAGACTTCTTTTTGAGAAATAATTTAGTTTTTATAGTTTTAAAATGAAGTTGAATCACTATTTTGGTGTTGTAAGAGTCAGGCAATGTGATAAGTAAGAGTCTGCTTTCAAATTAGCACTTTATTTATTGATGGACCACAGGTTTTTCTTTAACCCTCTCGAGAGATGTGGGAATTGCTGGCAAAGCCAACTTTTGTTACAGATCCTTAATTGCCCTAGACCAAATGGCTTGTTCAACCATTCATAGTCATACAGTTTCACAGCATGAAGAGGCACCGTTCGGCCCATCAAGTCCATTTTGATCATCAAGGAGGAGAAAGTGAGGACTGCAGATGCTGGAAATCAGAGCTGAAAATGTGTTGCTGGAAAAGCGCAGCAGGTCAGGCAGCATCCAAGGACCAGGAGAATCAACGTTTCGAGCATAAGCCCTTCTTCAGGAAAGAAGGGCTTATGCCCGAAATGTCGATTCTCCTGGTCCTTGGATGCTGCCTGACCTGCTGCGCTTTTCCAGCAACACATTTTCAGCTCATTTTGATCATCAATCAACTATCTACTTTAATCCCATTTCCAGCACTCCACTTGTAGCCTCATAGTTCAAGTGTTCACCTAAATACTTAAATGACAAAACCAAATTTCATCACCACACACAGCTCAGGATTATATACTATTTTCCAATGTCCTGCCTGTCTATTTCATCCTGTAGTTTAAGGTTATCTCCCTCACTATTTGCCAAGACACCAATTGCCATGTTATTTGCAAACTTATAGTCAAATCTCAAATTCATGTCTAGACCATTAACGTACACTACAAACAGCAAGGCACGTAGCAACAAAGCTTATGGTATGCCACTGGACACAGGCTTCCAGTCAAAAATAACCTTTGACCATCATCCTCTGTCTCTTGTCACTAATCTAATTTTAGATCCAATATGCTAAACTGCCCTGAATCCCTTGGGTTCTTACCTTCTCGACCAGTCTCCCATGCAACAGTTTAACAAGAGTTTGCCTGAAATCCAATGTAGTTACATCATTTAGAACATAGAAAAATACAGCACAGAACAGGTCCTTTGGCCCACAATGTTGTGCCGAGGTTTAACCCTAATGTAAAATATAATAACTTAACCTATGCACCCCTCAACTCACTGCTATCCATGTGCATGTCCAGCAGTCGCTTAAATGTCCCCAATGATTCTGCTTCCACCACCACAGCTGGCAACGCATTCCATGCATTCACAACTCTGTGTAAAGAACCTACCTCTGATATCTCCTTTATACCTTCCTCCTAATATCTTCAAACTATGACTCCTCGTACTGGTCCTGCCCTGGGGAAAAGTCTCTGACTCTATCTATTCCACTCATGATCGTGTATACCACATGTTTTGTTTACACAGCTAGTCATCTCAAAAAACTCAATGAATCTGTCAAACTTGATTCATGCTGGCCATCCTCAAGTCATCTTTTCTCTCCAAGTGGAGATTAATTCTATCCCTGCAATCTCCTCTCTTAACTCACATAGCAGGCTGGGATACATGTCATTTAGGCATGGGGATGTATCCAGTTTTAAGCCTGCTAAAATGCTAATACCTCCTCCACTTCAATTGCAGTTTGTTCAAGTATATCACAGTATTCCCCTTCCTGATTTCTATACTTGCATTGTCCTTCTCTACAATGAATACAGATACAAAGTGTTAATTTGAAACCCCATCTGCATCTTCCAGCTCCACACAAACATCGCCACTTTGGTCCATCATGGGTCTTACTCTTTTCCTGGTTTGCTCTTGCCCCGAATATACTCATGAAATGCCTTTAGACTACTCTTTATTTTACCCACCAGTGTTTTGTCTAGCTCTCTCTTTACTTTCCTATTAGTCATAGAGATGTACAGCACAGAAACTGACCCTTCAGTCCAACTCATCCATGCTGACCAGATATCCCAACTTAATCTAGTCCCACCTGCCACACCTGGCCCATATCCCTCCAAACCCTTCCTATTCATATACCCATCCGGATGCCTTTTAAATGTTGCAATTGTACTAACCTCCACCACTTCCTCCGACAGCCCATTCCACACACGCAACAGCCTCTACGTGAAAAAGTTGCCCCTTAGGTCTCTTTTATATCTTTCCCCTCTCACCCTAAACCAATGCCCTCTACTTCTGGACTCCCCCATCCCAAGGAAAAAGACTTCTATTTACCCTATCCATGCTCATGATTTTGTAAACCTCTATAAGGTAACCCCTCAGCCTCCGATGCTCCAGGGAAAACAGCCTCAGCCTGTTCAACCTCTCCCTATACTCAAATCCTCCAACCCTGGCAACATCCTTGTAATTCTTTTCTGAACCCTTTCAGATTTCACAACATCTTTCCGATAAGGAGAGCAGAACCGCATGCAATATTTCAAAAGTGGCCTAACCAATGTCCTGTACAGCTGCAACATGACCCTCCAACTCCTGTACTCAACACTCTTGACCAATAAAGGAAAGAATACCAAACGCCTTCTTCACTATCCTATCTACCTGCGACTCCATTTCAAAGAGCTATAAACCTGCACTCCAAGGTCTCTTTGTTCAGCAACACTCCCTAGGACCTTACCATTAAGTGTAAAAGTCCTGCTAAGATTTGCTTTCCCAAAATACAGCACCTCGCATTTTTTGAATTAAATTCCATCTGCCACCTCTCAACCCATTGGTCCATCTGATCAGGATCCCATTGTATTCAGAGGTAACCTTCTTTGCTGTACACTACACCTCTAATTTTGGTGTCATCTGCAAACTTACTAACTGTACCTCTTATGCTCACATCCAAATATTTTATATAAATGATGAAAAGTAGTGGACCCAGCAGCAATCCTTGTGGCATTCCACTGGTCATAGGTCTCCAATCTGAAAAACAACTCTCCACTACCATCCTCTTCTACCTTTGAGCCAGTTCTGTATTCAAATGGCTAGTTCTCCCTGTATTCCATGAGATCTAACCTTGCTAACCAGTCTCCCATGGGGAAACCTTGTCGAACGTCTTACTGAAGTCCATATAGACCATGTCTATCACTTTGCCCTCATCAATCCTCTGTTACTTCTTCAAAAAACTCAATCAAGTTTGTCAGACATGATCTCCCACGCACAAAGCCATGTTGACTATCCCTAATCAGTCCTTGCCTTTCCAAATACATGTACATCCTGTCCCTCAGGATTCCCTCCAACAACTTGCCCACCACCAACATCAGGCTCACTGGTTTATAGTTTCCTGGCTTGTCCTTACCACCTTTCTTAAATAGTGGCACCAAGTTAGCCAACCTCCAGGCTTCTGACACCTCACCTGTGACTATCAATGATACAAATATTTCAGCAAGAGGCCCAGCAATCACTTTCCTAGCTTCCCAAAGTGTTCTAGGGTAGACCTGATCAGGTCCTGGGGATTTATTCACTTTTATGTCTTTCAAAACATCCAGCTTTTCCTCCTCTGTAATCTGGACATTTTGCAAGATGTCACCATTTATTTCTCCACATTCTATATCTTCCATGTTCTTTTCCACAGTAAACACTCATACAAAATACTCGTGTCGTATCTCCCCCATCTCTTATGGCTCCACACAGAGGGTGCCTTGCTGATCTTTGATGGGCCCTATTCTCTCCCTAGTTACCCTTTTGTCCTTAATGTATTTGTAAAAACCCTTTGGGAAATCACCTTAACTCTATTTGCCAAAGTTATCTCATGTCCTCTTTTTGCCCTCCTTATTTCTTTCTCAAGTATACTCCTACTGCCTTTATACTCTTCTAAGGATTCACTTGATCTATCCTGTCTATAACTGACATACGCTTCCTGCTTTTTCTTAAGCAAACCCTCAATTTCTTTAGTCATCCAGCAATCTCATCCCTCCCAGCCTTTTCTTTCACCCTAACAGGAATACTGTATATCATCTCTGCATATTGTTTTTTAATTAACCGCTGCAGTTAGAACATAGAAGAATACAGCGCAGTACAGGCCCTTTGGCCCTCGATGTTGCGCCAATCCAAGCCCACCTAACCTACACTAGCCCACTATCCTCCATATGCCTATCCAATGCCCGCTTAAATGCCCATAAAGAGGGAGAGTCCACCACTGCTACTGGCAGGGCATTCCATGAACTCACGACTCGCTGAGTAAAGAACCTACCCCTAACATCTGTCCTATACCTACCACCCCTTAATTTAAAGCTATGCTTAATTTAGAGAAAAGTAGTTTTTCTCTACTTCGATGCCTTTTGTTGTTTTGAGCCCTGAGTATCTACCATAAGTTTCCCTTTTTTAGCTCGTTCAATTCTGTATATTTCTCAACATCCAGACTTGTGGACTTGTTGGTTCACTTGTACCTTTCACCTTTACAGCAACATCTTGCATTCTCACTATTTCCTTCTTAAAATATTCTAACTGCCCTAATGTAAATTTTCCTCCAAGTAGCTACATCCAGTCCACTCAGTTAAATACTGTTTTATATTGAAATTGATCTTCATCCAACTCAGAACCTGGTCAATCTTTGTCCTTTCCACAATTACCCTAAATTTTATTGATTTATGGTCACTTTCAGCAAAATGCTCATCCTCTGATACTTCTACCACTTGCTGCCTTCTTTCTCTAAAGTTAGCTGCAGCATCACCCTACTCTGTAGAGCTGTGTACGGCTTAAATGTTCTCCTGGATACATTTTTAAGAATTTCACCTCCCTTTCACACAGTTTTTTTAATTATTATTATCGCAGTTTATATTAAATTGAAATCTTCTACTATTACCACATTATTTTTACATTTCTCTGAAATTTACTACGCTCTTTCGCTGACTGTTTGGGTCTATTAGTACACTGTCAACAATATGATTGCCTCCTTTCTGTTTTTGAGTTTTAGCCATATGGCCTCAATTGAGAAACTTTTCTAAAATGTAATCCACAAAGGTGTAGTAATTGAATACTTGATTAATATTGAGACACTGCCTCATTTATACACCTCTCTGTCTTGCTCCAGTTGTTCCCTCCCTCAATCATGTCTCCGTGAACAGCAAAAATATATCACCCTAAGTTAATCAGCACCAGCATCTCATATACCTTATTTGCAAGACTTCTTGCATTAAAGTAAACGTTCCTGGTCTTACTATGCTCCCTTGTGTCTTAACTTAACTATATATGCTTGACTCTCTAGACTGACTTCATTCTCTTCTTTATTTATCCCTGCATTATTGTATCACCTCTCTGCATCTCATCTCTTTGCCAAATCAATTCAAACCCCCTCCAACAGGGGCAAATCGAGGATCTCAGTCCCATGTTGGCTCAGTTGCAACCAGAACTTGCACAGGTCCACCGTCCTCTGAAACGAATCAAGTGATCCATGAATCTAAAGCTCTTCCCATCTTCAAGTGGATATTCACCTGCTCTCTTTGCACTCTCCCTCTTCAGAATGCCCTGTCGCTGTTCAGTTATATCCTTGCCCTAGGCAACACACCATCCCGGAGTTATATTGGTATTTGCAGAAATGCTTGTTTGCACCCTTCATTACTGAGTCTCTTATCACTATTGCTCTTCCTTTCTTTCTCCTCCTTCTTTGTGCAGCTGAACACTGGCTGCACTCATAGCATTTCACTCATAGCATTTTCCAACTCTCTTGAGTGAGATGCACTCTGGGGCTTTCCTGACTACCTACCTACTTGCCTGCCTCCCATCTTCTGATTGGTGGTCACATGTTCCTTCCCTGACTGCACATCCTGAAGCTGTCAGGGATGAGCATGTCTAAAAACATGGTTTTCCGATAACCCAGCCTTTTGGATGCATTGAAGTGCATCCAGCCAATGCTCAAGCTCCAGCCTTGCCTCTGTCTCTCTCATTCACAGCCCCAGAATACTCCCTCACAGTTCCGGAAGGCAAGTGAAAGGCCTCCAGGTCTTGGCCTGTCTTTATTCAAAACCCCTGAATATGCTCCACACAGGTCCAACCCTTCTTCGGTTCCCTTCTTTGAGCAGATAGGACCCATTGCTATGGATCTGGAGTCACATGCAAGTCAGGTAAGGATGGCAGATTTATTTCCCTGAAGGACATTAGTGAACCATACATATTTTTATAACATTTAGCAGTTACATGGTCACATCTTTAGATGAGCTTTTAGATTCTGATATTTACTGAATTCAAATTTAACCACCTTCCACTGTTGGATTCAAATCATTAGCTTGGGTGCTCTGGATTACTAGTCTAATAACATTACCACTGTTCCACCTACCCCCTCCCCCGAAGAATTTTAAGTCCTGAGAAAAATCATACTGTACTCAAGCATAACTGTTTTCTTTCTCCATAGATACTGCCAGAGCTGCTGAGTTTCTCCAGCATTCATCAAGTTTTTTCAAATTCTTTGCTTCGTAAGGATTAACCGTCACCGACTGCCATCTAATATTTCTCCAAGCTACCCATACATTTCCATATGGTGTGTGTTGATTCAATTGCAACAGCCAAGTACACAGCAATCTACATTGGACATTCACATGCATCACAGCGTGACACATGCACAAATGTCATTGCTGCAAAATGACATTTAACGGCAATCCCAGCCAATACTTCATTCCTTAACACAGGGTTAAAAAAATGTTAGCTGCAATACCTACATATAAATAACTTATTATCTGAGCAGTCACAAGAAAGCTATTTGAAATCACTGTGAAACTGAAATGCTAAAAGAACAATTTAATCTGTCCAGATAAAATTGGACAGCTGACAATTAACTCTCAGCTCATATTATAACATGAGCTGTAACATTTCTTTCCAGCAAGTTGTAGCAGTGTTCACAATAAAACCAATTTACAGAAGTGAAACACAAAAATTACTACATTAAGACATTGCTTAAATACATTTAGATAGCACCTTAAGTTAAATATGTCACAATTCAAACAATGAATTACTGGGTTCACTGAGTAAATTGAAATGCTGTTGTCGTTGTTACACTCATTAAAAATGTTGTGGAACTTTGCTGTTACCAGATTTTTATCATAATGCAGACTCTACCAAAGCTCATGTTGAATACTGTAAAGAGTACTTCTTTTTTGATCCAACCAGGTTCATTGTCTGTATCAGGAAACTGAAAACTGAATACAAATGAGGTGGTACAGTATGATCAGTCATTGTCCATAAATCTGGGAATGCTGTCTCAATTATGTGAGCAGCAATAAGCTTCCTTTTGATGCTTATAAAAATATTAACAGTAAATGAGTTTGGGCAGTATAACCTAGTCAAGTACATTGCACAACCAATGAACTGACAGCCTCACTTAGGCCACAGTGAAGGTCAGGGTCATACTGTTGCTGCATAGGATTCTTTTTGTACTCTATGCAGGAAGTACTGTTCCAATTTCTTATCAAGCAGAGTGTTGTACTAAGTTTCAGAAAATTATGCAAGGCTTTAAATTTATTCACCGTGGAGACTTCAGGGAGGAGTTGCTAACTCAGTTTAGGAAGTAGGTAATTTATTTTTAAAAGTTAATTCCCTAGTTTCTGGAGTGCAGGCATCACTAGCAGGGCATTTATTATTCATTGTTAATTTCCTGGAGATATATAGTGCACTGTGATCTTGAATCACTGTTGTCATATGATGAAGGTGTTCCTATAGTCCTATTAGATAGAGAATTTAGTTGTTTTATATAACTTGCGAGGGCACTTTAGAGAGTGATCAAGTGTCACCGCATATAGATAGGCCAGGTTAGATAGAGATGGCAGATTCCCTTTCTTAAACACAAAAATATCAGTGAATCTATTGGGTTTTTAAGACACTTCAGAAGTTCACTGTTGTTTTTATTTTTCCAGAGTTCTTTACTAATTGAATTCAAACTCTCAAAATGTCATCGTAGTAAATTTGAACTATTTCCCTTCAACCTGTATTTCCTTCCAGATCACGATCAGAAAAAAATATAATTTGCCCTCAACAACAGCATTGAAGTAGTTTTACATTACTGCAGGAATAATTTGTGCTATCCTTTGGGTGGGAATGTTTTTAATGTTATACAGTATATATAGAAATAATCTAATTTCCCAAACATAATCTTCACCTTGCAATACAAAAATTCACACCCCAAATTGTACATTTTAAATGGAAGCTGTAATGTACATATACAATCAGGGGAAGAGAGCAATCCCAACTACTGGCAACCAAGAAGAAAGTCAATTTTTAAGTTCATCCTTAATATCCTATGAAAGCATTTAATGGACATTTAAAATCAGTGGGGAAAGAAAAAGCAATAACCTATGTTGCTTATAAATTCTTTTCTGCTGGATTACAACAAGACTAATGTACATTTGCAAGGCATCTTTAATGTAGAGCATATTCCAAGGTTTGTCCTAATTAGGTGCAGAAATCTGAATTTTGAGCCAGACTGGAGATGGTTAGGAGGAGTAGGCTGAAGAGATACATTTAATAATGTTTTTAAAAGATAAAAGAGTGGGGTGAAAATTTTTAGCGAGGAAACTGCAAAGTATACAAACCAGCCAGCCAATTTCAGAAATAATGAGGCAAGCATCAAGATCAAGATTATAGTCACTGAAGACAATTTAATGTGTTGCGGTGGTTAAGTCAGAATGGCAATACAGATCAATGAGGTTTTTGCACACACAGGATTTAGTGCAGGGTGAGGTAAATGTGGAACAACTTTGTATAAGCAGGAATTCATGGACAGTAAAGCAAAGTAATGGATTACTCTAGGACCCAAATACTATTTGTGGACTGGAGCTGACCACAATTGGTTCTTGCTCAACTAGAGAGAGAGGCTAGTTGTTTAATGAGTCCCTGGTAAATGGCGAGGTTAAGTTTTTACACTGTATATGAACTGGTGATAAAGTTAATCAAAATATGAAGAACAGCTTACACAAGTAAATAATAACTAAAAAATGGGGTGGCAATTGCCTAGTGTTATCATCACTGAAGTGTTAATCCTAGAGATCCAGGTTCAAATCCTGCCATGACAGATGGTGGAATTTGAATTAATTAAACATCTGGAACCATTTTCATCAGTTGGAAAAACACACCTAATTCACTAATGTCCCTTAGGGAAGGAAACTGCCATTCTTACCTGGTCTGGCCTACATGTGATTCCAGACCCACAGCAATGTGGTTGACACTTAACTGCCCTGTTGGCAATTAGGAATGGGCAATAAATGCTGACTTATCCACAGGTGCCACATCCTATTACTAAATCAAAAAAAAATGAAGACTCAATCAGGATGGCTGTTCAGGTAATGTGTCTAGGCTACAGCATTTGGGAGCTCCTGGATACCATTACAATCCATGACAAATAGGTGCACACTATATCAGAGTGTCATAGAGTCATACAGCATGGAAACAGACCCTTTAGTCCAACTCATTCACGCCAACCAAATATCCTAAACTACTGATCCACACGGATTTGGTCCATATCCCTCTAAACTCCTCCTATTCATGTATCCATCCAGATGCCTTTTTAATGTTTTAACTGCACCTGCCTTCATCGCCTCTTCTGGCAGCAAGTTCCATACAAGTACAACCCTCCGCATGAAAAAGCTGCCCCTCAGGTCACTTTTAAATATTTCCCCTCTCACCTTAAATCTATGCCCTCTACTTTTGGACACCCCTGCCCTGGGAAAAAGACCTTGACTATTCACCCACTCATGATTTTATAAACCTCTACACGGTCATCCTCAGCCTCTGACACTCAAGAGGGAAGAAAGCCTATTCAGCCTCTCCCATAGATCAAACTGTCCAATCCTGGCAACATCTTTATAAATAATTTCTGAACCCTTTCAAGTTTAACAACATAATTCCCATAGCAGGGAGAATAGACTTGAATGCAGTATTCTAAAAGCAGCCTTACCAATGTCCTGTACAGTCACAACATAACATCCCAACTCCTTTACATAATGCATTGACCAATGAAGGTATCAAGTTTTTAAGTGTTTAAGCAGCTTCTGCTCAGAGTTTGAGCTGAGGACCAAATTACACACCCTGTGATGCACCTGGGAAGGGAACTGTTATCTGGATTTTTGGTACCAGGAGAAAAAGTTACATGATTTGGGATAGGGTTTTCGGATTTGATCAGTCACTAGAGACAAGGTTTGAGCTACATAAAGGAACACAGAAAGCAGGAGTGCTGCCTCTGCAATGTCCAGAAGGTTTGAGGTTCCCTCAGCCTGTATGGATGAGAGTAGGGGTCACAAGTAAGGGATAGACCAGATCTAAAAGTTGAAGTTCCAAATTGGAGAAAGGCCAACTTTGACAGTATTAGGCAAGGAATTTCAAAAGCTGATTGGGAGCAGATGTTCGCAGGTAAAGGGACGGTTGGAAAATGGGAAGCCTTCAAAAATGAGATAATGAGAATCCAGAGAAAGTATATTCCTGTTAGGGTGAAAGGAAAGGCTGGTAGGTATAGGGAATGCTGGATGACTAAAGAAATTGAGGGTTGGTTTAAGAAAAAGAAGGAAGCACATGTCAGGTATAGACAGGATAGATCGAGTGAATCCTTAGAAGAGTATAAAGGCATAAGGAGTATAATTAAGAGGGAAATCAGGAGGCACAAAGGGGACATGAGATAGTTTTGGCAAATAGGGTTAAGGAGAATCCAAAGGGATTTTACAAATACATTAAGGACAAAAGGCTAACTAGGGAGAGAATAGGGCCACTCAAAGATCAGCAAGGCGTCCTTCGTGTGGAGCCACAGAAAATGGGGAAGATATTAAACGAGTATTTTACATCAGTATTTAGTGTGGAAAAGTATATGGAAGATATAGACTGTAGGGAAATAGATGGTGAAAACTTGCAAAATGTCCATATTACAGAGGAGGAAATACTGGATGTCTTGAAACACAATGGTGGATAAATCCCCAGATCCTGATCAGGTGTACCCTAGAACTCTGCGGGAAGCTAGGGAAGTGATTGCTGGGCCTCTTGCTGAGATACTTGTATCATCGATAGTCTAAGGCGAAGTGCCAGAAGACTGGAGGTTGGCTAACATGGTGCCACTGTTTAAGAAAGGTGCTAATGCCAAGCCAGGGAACTAAAGACTAGTGAGCCTGACGTCGGTGGTGGGCAAGTTGTTGGAGGGAATCCTGAGGGACAAGATGTCCATGTATTTGGAAAGGCAAGGACTCATTAGGGATAGTCAACATGGCTTTGTACTTGGGAAATCATGTCTCACAAACTTGATTGAGTTTTTTTGAAGAAGTAACAAAGAGGATTGATGAGGGCAGAGTGGTAGATGTGATCTATATGGACTTCAATAAAGCGTTCGACAAGGTTCCCCAGGGGAATATGTTTGGCAAGGTTAGATCTCACGGAATACAGGGAGAACTAGCCATTTGGATACAGAACTGGCTCAAAGGTAGAAGACAGAGGGTGGTAGTGGAGGGTTGTTTTTCGGACTGGAGGCCTGTGACCAGTGGAGTGCCACAGGGATCGTTGCTGGGTCCACTACTTTTTGTCATTTACATAAATGATTTGGATGCAAGCATAAGAGACACAGTTAGTAAGTTTGCAGATGACACCAAAATTGGAGGTGTAGTGGACAGCGAAGAGCGTTACCTCCGATTACAACAGGATCTTGATCAGATGGGCCAATTCATATAAATGCGAGGTGCTGCATTTTGGTAAAGTAAATCTTAGCAGGACTTATACACTTAATGGTAAGGTCCTAGGGAGTGTTGCTGAACAAAGAGACCTTGGAGTGCAGGTTCATAGCTCCTTGAGAGTGGAGTCGCAGGTAGATAGGATAGTGAAGGCGGTGTTTGGTATGCTTTCCTTTATTGGTCAGAGTATTGAGTACAGGATTTGGGAGGTCATGTTGCGGCTGTCCAGGACATTGGTTAGGCCACTGTTGGAATATTGTGTGCAATTCTGGACTCCTTCCTATTGGAAAGATGTTGTGAAACTTGGAAGGGTTCAGAAAAGATATACAAGGATGTTGCCAGGGTTGGAGGATTTGAGTTATAGGGAGAAGCTGAACAGGCTGGGGCTGTTTTCCCTGGAGCGTTGGGGGCTGAGGGGTGACCTTATAGAGGTTTACAAGATTATGAGGGGCATGGATAGGGTAAATAGACAAAGTCTTTTCCTTGGGGTCAGGGAGTCCAGAACTAGAGGGCATAGGTTTCGGGTGAGAGGGGAAAGATATAAAAGAGACCTAAGGAGCAACCTTTTCACGCAGGGGGTGATACATGTAGGAATGAGCTGCCAGAGGAAGTAGTGGAGGCTAGTACAACTGCAACATTTAAGAGGCATTTGGATGGGTATATGAATAGGAAGGGTTTGGAGGGATATGGGCCGGGTGCTGCAGGTGGGACTAGATTGGGTTGAGATATCTGGTTGGCATGGATGGGTTGGACTGAAAGGTCTGTTTCCATGCTGTACATCTCTATGACTCTAAGTGAAACGTGCAAACTCGCCATGCCACTGGAAGCCATTCAAGTGGAGGAAGCTATAGGAATGAAGCAATAGTAGTTGAGGAGATTGACACTGCTCTTAACGAGGAGTAAATGTCCAAACAGACGTGTTGCCTGCCCTGTGGCAGGACATGGGAAATCTGCTCAGGGTCAGAAAGGAAACTACAGTATGAGGTGAAGTAGTCATGCTCCAGATTGTTACTACAGACGAACCTCGATTATCCAGAATTTGATTAACCAAACGAAATACTCCCCGCCAATGTCCTTCGGATAATTGAGATTCCTCTGTAATGACATTGTGAGAACTAAGAAAGAGGTTCTGCATACAGAGTATCATGAGCAAGGTATTAAATTGGTAACAGAACATGAAAGATTACCATCGCTGATTACCTGAGTCTTGTGCAAAGAAGGTGGGGGTGAGGTGCTCTTTGGAGGGTCCGTGCAGTCAATGGACCATATGGCCTCTTTCTGCACTGTTAGGATTCGATGATTTTATGTGACAAGAGGAGTACTGAAGGGTCAGTGCTGGGGCCTCAACATTTTACAATTTAAATCAATATCTTAGGTGAGGCGAGCAAAGGTATAGCAGCTTAGTCCCGTTGACTGCGTTTGGTCCATATCCCTTTTAACCTTTCCTATTCATATATCCATCCAGATTCTTTTAAAATGCTGTAATTGTACCTACCAGTACCACTTCTTCTGGCAGCTCATCTCATACACATACCAAGCTCTGTGAAAATACTACCCTTTTTAAATGTGTTCCCTCTCATCGACTTATTTTCTCTAGGTTTGGACTATTCCATTCTTGGAAAAAGACTTTGGCTAGCCCCTCTACAAACCTATTATAAACATCTACAAGGTCACCCCTCAGCCTCCAACACACTAGGAATAAAAGTCCCAGCGCAGCCTCTCCTTGTACCTTAAACCCTCCAGTCCCAGTGACATCCTTGTATTTTTTATTTCTGCATCCTTTCTAGTTTAACGTCATTCCTAGAGCAGGGTGACCAGAACTGTTTACAGTATTCTAAAAGTGGTCTCACCAATGTCTATTTACAGTCGTAACATGATTTCCCAACTTCCATACTCAATGCTTTGACTAATAAAGGCAAGCGTGCCAAACACCACCTTCACCACCCTACCTGCAATGCTGCTTTTAAGGAACAATGAACCTGCATTTCAGGTCCCTCTGTACAATAACACACTCCAAGGTCCTACCACTAACTGTGTAGGTCTTGCCTTGGTTTGTCTTACCAAACTGTGGCATCTCTTGTTTATCTAGATTAAAATCCATCTGCTGTTCTTGGCCCATCTGATAAAAATCTTGTTACATACTCTTAGATAACCTTCTTCACAGTCTACTATACTACCAATTTTGGTGTCACCTGCAGACTTACTAACCATACCTCCTATATTCTTATCCAAATAGTTGATACAAATGATGAACAACAGTCGACCCTGAACCAATCCTGCGGCACACTGTTGGTCACAGGCTTCCAGTTTGAATAATGATCTCTACCACCACCCTCTATTTAAGCCAATTTTGTATGCAACTGACTCTTACTGGATACCATGTGATCTAACCTTGCTAATCAATCTACCATGAGGGATCTTGCTAAAGGCCTTTTTAAAGTCCACATAGACAACATGTACTGCTCTTAGTAAAGACTTCAAAACACTCAACCTAACTTGCAAGTCACAATTTCCCATGCACAAAACCATGCTGACTATCTCTAATCAGTTCTTGCCTTTACAAATACATGTAAATCCTCTCTCAGAATACCCTCCAACAACTTACTCACCACTGACATCAGACTCAGCGGTATATTGTTCCTTGGTTTTTCCCATGTTGTGAAGACATAAGAAAATTGCAACAGTTATAATAGGTTGATTGAGTGGGCAAAAATCTGACAGATGGAACACAATGTAGGAAAACATGAAATTGGTCACTTTGGTAGAAAGAATTTAAAAAAGTAAAAGTATTACTTAAATGGTGAACAACTCAGAACTCTGAGGTACAGAGGGATTTGGGTGATCTGATGCACGAGTTATGAAAATTCAGCAGGCAATAATCTAGCTGACTAACAGAATGCTAATTTTTATTAGGAGAGAAAACAAACCCAAAAATAAGGAGGTTATGCTTCAGTTATCCAAGGCACAGGTAAGGTCACATACCGGAAACTCTACAATTTTGGCCTCCTTATTTAAGGAAAGATGCATTCTCATTGGAGGCAGTCGGAGAAGGTTGACTATATTGACACCTGGATTGGGCAGAAGTAGGTACTGCAGATGCTGGAGATTAGCATCAAGATTAGAGTGGTGCTAGAAAAGCACAGTAGTTCAGGCAGCATCCAAGGAGTACGAAAATCAATGTTTCGGGTAAAAGCCCTTCATCAGGAATGAGGCTGGGATCCTCTGGGTGGAGAGATAAATGGGAGGGGGTGGGGCTGGGGAAAAGGTAGCTGAGAGTGCAACAGGTGAATGGAGATGGGGGTAAAGGTGATAGGTCGGAGAGGAAGGTGGAGCGGATAGATGGGAAGGAAGATTGACAGGTGGGACAGGTCATGAGGATGGTGCTGAGCTGGAAGGTTGGAACTGGGGTAAGGTTGGGGGGGAGAGGGGGAAGAAATGAGGAAACTGGTGATGTCCACATTGATGCCATGGGGCTGAAGGGTCCCGAGGCAGAAGATGAGGCTTTCTTCCTCCAGGCGCCGGATGGTGAGTGAGTGGCGATGGAGGCGGCCCAGGACACTTTTGCCCGAAACGTTGATTTTCCTGTTCCTTGGATGTTGCCTGACCTGTTGTGCTTTTCCATCACCACTTTAATCGAGGTTCAGGACTGTCATGTCCTCGGCAGAGTGGGAGGAGGAGTTGAAATGTTTGGCCACGGGGCGGTGGGGTTGATTGATGCGAGTGTCCCAGAAGCACTCTGCGAGAAGGTGTCCATTCAATGTAGGGGAGACCACATCAGGAGCAACTGATACAATAAATGACATGAGGGTGTGCAGGTGAAACTTTGATGGATGTGGAAGGCTCCTTTAGGGCCTGGATGGAGGTGAGGGGGGTGGTGTGGGCACAAGGTTTTGCAATTCCTGCAGTGGCAGGGGAAGGTGCCAGGAGGGAAGGTGGGTTGTTGAGGGGACGTGAACCTGACCAGGTAGTCGCAGAGGCAGCAGTCTTCACAGAAAGCAGATAAAGGGTGGGGAGGGAAATATATCCCTGGTGGTGGGTCCGTTTGTAGGTGGCGGAAATGTCAGCGGACGACACCTGGAATGAGCAGTTGACTTACAAGGATTGTTAGGACAGGCTGAGCTTGTTTCCATTGTAGTTTAGAAGAGCAAGGGGTGACTTGATTGAAATAAAAAAGATCCTGGATGGTCTTGACAAGATGGACATGGAAAGAAGTTTCCTCTTGTGGGTCAGTCCAGGACTAAGTGGAACTATTTTAAAATTAAGCGCTGCCCTTTCAGGACAGGGAGGAGAAGAATTTTGTTCTCTCAGAGGTTTTGCAGGACTCAGTGCCAGGACCCTTGCTCTTTGTGGTGCCCATGAATGATTTGGACTTTCATGGAGAGGATATAATCAAGTAGATTACAGATGACACAAAGATAATAAACAGTGAGGACGTAGTCCATTGGTGGACAGCAATGGACTGCTCAATGGCAAATTGAATACAACCTCGGAAAATGTGAGGTAATATGCTTGGAAGCAAGGCTAATAAAGCAAGGATTACACTAAATGGTCAGACTCTGGAAAGTATTGAAGATCAGAGGGACCTTTGTGTGCATATCCACAGACCCCAAAGTAGCAGAGAAAGCAGATAAGGTGGTTAAGGCAGCACACTTGATTCTTGCCTTTATTAGGTGAGGCATAGAATACAAGAGCAGTGAGGTTATGCTGCAAGTGTATGAAACACTGCTTAGGTCATAACTGGAGTACTATGTGCAGTTCTGGTCATCACATTTTATCAAAAATATGATGGCACGAGACAATGTAAGAGGGGTTTTATCAACTTTCATGCACTGTAGGGTGGAGCTATGAGGAAAGACTACAGGTCATTTTCCCTGGAGCAGCGAAAGTTGAGAGAGAACCTCAAAGGTGTATAAAGATTATAAGAGGCATAGGTAGGGTGAAAAGGAAGGAACATTTTCCAACCATAGAGAAGTCAATAATCAGGGAGGCACAGATTTGAAGGTAAGACGTAGCAGACTAGGAGGAAAGTGATTGGTTTTTCCATACGGGTGATGGTGCCAATCTAGTACTCTTTGCTTGAAAGAGTAATTCAATCAGTAACTTACTTGACATTTAAGTAATATTCAGGTATTCACTTGTCCTGCCACAGCTCCCAGCACAATGGCTAAAGAACTGGAAAACAGGATTAGTGTAATTAAATCTCTGTTGATTGGTACAGGTATGATGGATTAAGCAGCCTCCATTAATGCTGTAAATATCTAGCCTAGATATTTAAAGGCTCCCGAAGTCAAATTTCTATGTGTCAATTTGCCTTTTGTTTTAACATGTAGTGCTCAAATTCTGTAGAAGCTCGCCAAAGAAAATGGACATGCACCATAAAGGTGTCTGCCACATTTCCCTTGTGATACCAGTACAACATTATGTTTAGTTTTAATCAGAATAAACAAACTATTTTCAGGGATACAGATCTAACAGAAATACCATACACACTCTGCAGCATTTAACACAACACACTTGTTAAATTTCCAAAACTTCCCTCAACGTCACCAGCTTCTTTACATGGTTTTAATAATACCAGGCTTTGAGAAAAATTCCACCCTACAAAAAGTGCAGCATTCTATACAACTGATTTTACAACAAACTACAGGGAATGTAAAAGAGCCATGATCCTCAAGGTCATTTTTTCCTGCAATTAATGAACACACATTAACATCGTGATCACTCAATTTCTCTTTAAAACCACGAGCCACTAGTCTAGCTTTAGCCTTAGTTTCATCAGGAAGCACTTTTACTGTGCATATCCATCTGCATGATAAGGCTGGCTGTTCCCTATCTGGTACCTCGACATACAGAAAATTGTTTCCAACTCTCCAACTCTTTTGTTTCTATCTCCTAATTTTTCTTGGAGCCACTAAAACTTTTCAATTTAAGGACTTTACTTCTCAGTTTCTTCCACCGACCTGATTCTTGTCAAACTCCATTTGCTCTCTTATTCTGGACTACTCTACAAGATTTCCCATATCTGTGATCAAAATTCCTTTCACAAGTTCACAATCCCTTCCTAAAGCTACGTTCACTCCGCTCCATTTTCAGAAATGCTTTCTCGCCTTCCAGATCCTATTTTTTATCATTTTGCCAATCCATGGATCTTACCTCCTGTCCCTCATTGTGCATGTTCATATTTCCTGGTTTCTTTCTCTACTCTTCCTATAATAGTAACATTCTTCCATTTATTGGCCCTTTCTGTCAAACATATATTACTTAAAAGCCAACTTTCAGCAGTTGTCTATTGAAGTAAATAGCCTTGTCCTATGGTTCTGTGTCACTTTGTTCAACCAGCCCTTCATCTCTAAAACTTCATGAATGTTCTTTTCTCAGCAAACTGAGTATTCAAGTGCTCAGAAAAAGATAATTATAGTACCTTCCCAATCGGGGGAATGATTACTCATGGCTCAAGGAATTACTGGCTTTCTGCTACAATACAACAGACGTGGGCTGTAGCTCGCAACAATCTGCAGTCAGTTCTTCATATGGACTGGCCATGCCAAAGCAGATTTTGCAATTTGATTGGTCCACTAAGATGTAATGAACCATCTCATCTATTACTGGGGGATTTCTTCAACACATTACATTAATAAAAAGGACTTTTTTGTTGCCATGTTCACAGCCAGAATGTTCCTAAGTTCATCATTGGTAAACTTATCACCAATTTTCAATTCAGAATTTAACTTGTATTCCCAATTTCCTCGTTATCTATTTCTCCATCACTTTGCACACTGTTACTCATTTCACTTTACTACACATTTGTGGAGACCACTTAGATCTAGTTGCCATGTAAACAAAGGGAAGATGAAAATGTGTTTTTTTTCCTTATCCCATTCCAGGTCCACTCCTACAACTTCATTAAAATCTCTTCCTAATGAAGGACTCATTATGGATAGCGATGATATCCTGCTTTATGTTTGAACATATAAAAAGGGTCAGCAGTAAATACGACAGAAGCTTGGAGTACATATCATTTCTCAGTCCTGATCTTTTAAGAAGACTTTTTAATTCTCTCATGGGATGTGGGTATCACTGGTTGGCCAGCATTTATATTGCTCGTCCTTTGATACCCTTGAGGTGGTGGTGGTGAGCTGCTTTCTTTAACTACTACTGTCCATGTATTGGAGATCGACACACAATGGCATTAAGGAGGGAATTCCAGGATTGTGACCCAGCAACAGTGAAAGCATAGCAACTTATTTCCAAGTCAGGTTGGTGATAGCTTCAAAGGGAACTTGCAGGGGGTGTTACCATGTATCTGCTGCCCTTGCCCTTCCAGATGGAAGTGATTGTGGATTTGGAAGGTGTTGTCTGAGAATCTTTGGCGAATTTCAGCAGTGCATCTTGCAGATAGCACAATCTGCTGCTACTGAGTGTTGGTGGTGGAGGGAGTGAATGCTGGTAAATGTAGGGCCAATCAAGTGGGCTACTCTGTTCTGGATGGTGCCAAGTTTTGAGTGTTGTTGGAGCTGCATTCATCCAGGCAAAGAGACCTTGGAGTGCAAGTTCATAGCGCCTTGAAAGTGGAGTCGCAGGTAGATAGGACAGTGAAGGCAGTATGTTTTCCTTTATTGGTCAGAGTTTTGAGTACAGGATTTGGGAGGTCATGTTGCAGCTGTACAGGACATTGGTTAGACCACTTTGGGAATATTGCATGCAGTTCTGGTGTCTGTCCTATCGGAAAGATGTTGTGCAACTTGGAAGGGTTCAGAAAAGATTTACAAGGATGTTGCCAGGGTTGGAGGATTTGAGCTATAGGGAGAGGCTGAATAGGTAAGGCTGTTTTCCCTGGAGCATCGGAGGCTGAAGGGTGACCTTATAAAGGTCTATAAGATCATGAGGGGCATGGATAGGATAAATAGACAAAGTCTTTTCACTGGGGTGGGGGAGTCCAGAACTAGAGGGCATAGGTTTAGGGTGAGAGGAGAAAAGATATAAAAGAGACCTAAGGGGCAACATTTTCACTCAGAGGGTGGTACGTGCATGGAATGAGCTGCCAGAGGAAGTGGTGGAGTATGGTACAATTGCAACATTTAAAAGGCATTTGGATGGGCATATGAATAGGAAGGGATTGGAGGGATATGGGCCAGGTGTTGGCAGGTGGGACTAAATTGGGTTGAGATATCTGGTCGGCATGGACAGGTTGGACCGAAGAGTCTGTTTCTGTGCTGTACATCTTGATGACTCTAAGTGGGGAGTATTCTGTCACACTTCTGACTTGTGCCTTGAAGATGGTGGACAAGCTTTGGTGAATCAGAAAGTGAGTTACTTTTAACCTGTGAAAAGATGGATGGGTAAACTGCCAATGCATTTTCAAGATAATTGGCCTCTTCTACTTGAAGAAGGGCTTATGCCCGAAACATCGATTCTCCTGTTCCCTGGATGCTGCCTGACCTGCTGCGTTTTTCCAGCAACACATTTTCAGCTCTGATCTCCAGCATCTGCAGACCTCACTTTCTCCTCTTCTACTTTAAACTTCTCTCCCTTGATTTCAAATATTTTGATTAGAGAAATTTATTTAATATTTTGATTAGAGAAATTAAGTCTTCTTAAAAAATCGCAATAACATCCAGTTTGCATAAGGAGTAAATCCACTGACTTCCCAAAAATATGTGCCAAATTCAGTTTCATGTAAGCCTAAGCATTGATGGTCTGGTCAACTGTAAGGATATTTCATTTGACACTACATCTGTGTTGATAATGTAGCTTCCCCCAGTTATTCTACAGAGAATCATCACTCCTTTTAGTGTTTTCAGCTCTTTGTCATCCCCAAACCCGATGCAGGTAAATTCTCAAATTCCTGAACATTCTTTTAAATACTGAGGACCAAGGTAATCTAATTTAACATTTTAAACATTCACTCTGCACACAGTGAATGTGCATCCAGTGTCCAATGCAATTGAATGAGTCTATGATTAAAATATTCAACACTGAAGGTTCGTGTAATCAGTACGAAATATTACTGCAACTTTCTGCCTGATCAGTATCTTCTCCCAAATTTTCCATGTCATGTATGATTTCAAAAACTTTGTTATTCTATATTAGGACAAGTCATTGCATAAAGGTACTGAGTATAATTGAAAACATCCACAGGTATTTCTGAGGTTTATTCTTCTGTTACAGTTCCCCAATTTCTGTAGTCAGTTACATTTGCCCATAATCTGGCTATCCTCACACTTCTTTTAGTTATAATTCTCCTTTCATATTGACCCTTTTGGCCTATATATAGACAACCTCATTTTGACGCCACCCCTTTTTAAAATTCATTCATGGGATATGGGCGTGAATTGACCTGAATAAGGTGGTAGTGAACTGCTCTCTTAACCACTGCAGTCCTTTCGGTGAAGGAACACCTACAGTGCACTTAGGAACCACGTTCCAGGATATTGACTCTGCAACACTGAAGGAATAGCAATCTAGTTACAAGTTCCATCCATCTGAATCTCAAGTTACTGCTGAAGGTCCCATTTGAACCACAAAGACCGCTGTGAACGAGCTTTTGTTTTGTAGATTGCTGGTATTTGTTCCAAAACCATGTCTATTTCTGAAAATCTAACCCCAGTTAATACTGGAGTGTATCACCAGTTTAGCACAGTCCAAAACTTTAAAAACGTTAAGTTAGTAATCTCCAAAAAGATTTTATTTAGTCTTGAATTGTTAAATTCTATTATATATTCTTCTTTGGAATAACCATCCAGATGTCTATATTTTATCAAAGTCTGACCATGTCACATAGTTTTAGTAAGTTGTCTTTATAAATTACATCCATAAAAGTTAATACATTATCCAAACATTACTCAGTGTTCTCTTCTTGAGTCCCCAGTTCTGAGAATACTTTACACTTGATCCTTCTCTCGGAGAAAGTAGCAATGCTAAGGCCATAGATTGCATTTTCTTTTGTCAGGACTAACCCACATAAATATATCTACTTCACTTTTCCATTGGTCATAAGGTTCAGTCTAAAGTAACATCAATGGAAAGTTGAAAAACTGATACTTTACATCTGGTTGTAGACATTTTTCTCGAAAGTAACTCCAAGTTTAATGTTTTGCATGGAAAGATCTTAGTTTCCAATCTTCACCATTAGGCAACCATCCTCAGCCCCCAATTTAAACTCTAATCCAAGCTATTCAGTGAAACAGAATAAAGGTATCTCTTTGTGTGGATAGAGTTTATTGACTACTCAGTCTTGCAGCACCTTCCATTTACCAATCCCACCTATTGCCCTCCCCTTGCTTTATTCTACTTTTCAATTAAATCAATTAGCCCCACTCACCTACTTGCTATATGAACAATTTAAAGAGGAAAGAGAACAGTGAATTAATGTTCACTCGAATATATTTTTGCAATTGATGCCATGAACTTGCCTGTTGCTAGGAAACGATGTGTTGCTAGTAGTAGCTGTGGCGAAATCTTCACCTTCATTTCATTATCTGTCGGTTTGAAGGCTGAAAAATCCTGTTTCCTTTCCCTGTGTGTAATTTTCTTTTTGGTTCGGTTATCAGCTTAAAAATGTGAAAAATATTTTGAAGAAGGGAAATGGATGGAAATTAAAAATACCTTAATTAGCACAGCATCAAAAATATCAAACAGATCCTAAAATCACAAAGCTAAGAAACTGTTTTCGAAGATGTGACTGTTTTTGTCTGAAAACAACCTTCTGCTATGCCCAACAACATAAACTTTTAGTAATTATTACCACATCCTCAAACTCTTTACAGCCTAACTTGCTGGCTTCGATTTGAAACATATCTTGCATTGTCTTTGCGGCCTCAACTGACAAAAGGCAAGATAGGATCAAATAAGCTTTTTCTCACTTTATATTTTTGGTTCTTAGATATGAAGATACCCAGATGTATTCACTTTCAGAGTTCAAAGCCTTTAAGATTTGTACTACCTCATGACAAATCAATAACTACCTCAAGATTTACAAAGAAAATTTCCCTAAAACATAATATTTTATCAGCATTGGCACATTAAAATACACAGGTCCTTGATCTCCAAACATACTTAAGATGTACACGTGTCTTCAACATTTCCTTTTCATTTGAAGCTTTCGAGTTGAAGAGTTATATGTTTTTATAGTACTCTGCAGCTGAAGCTGTTCCAGTTTTTTTTCCAATTAGCTTTGGTAGTCTGTCAAATGCTTTAGTTATATCCTTGTCTATTGCTCATGATACAGGTTGCAGTCAGAAAGGAAACTGCAAGGAGCTAAAGTCTGCAATGGGGCATAGACAACAGTATGTTAGCCTTGATCACATAAGGGATGGGGTTTGTTTTTATTCCCATGGGCTTTAACGGCTAGGCCAGCATTTACTGCCCACTCCTAGTTGGCCTTGAGAAGGTGGGAGTGAGTTGTCAAATGGCCTACTTCTGCTCCTATTTCTTATGCTATGTAATGTAGCAAGGGCATAGCTCACTACAGATACATGTAGGACTTTACTTACGATCAATGAGTCTCCTCCAAATTGAGTCACAATTTGCTAAAATTATTTAATTCAGAGGCCCCTTCATTTCAACTTTTACTGCAAGTATACTTCAGAACAATATTCAATTTCCAGGCTTTTTCCAGTTGATGTTGTTCTATCTTCAAATATGATCAAACAGCAGAAAAGAAGTATAAACAAAAGTAGGACTTTTGACTCATCTGGCTCCATCATTCAAGTGGATCATAACAGACCATCTTCCTCTATTGTTCATCTCTGTATTTCTTAATTCCCTTTCTACCTATAAACCTACTGGCTTCTCTCATTAACTGAGCATATGCACCCCTCTATTCACAGAATACCAAAGCTTGACAATCCTTTGAAGGAAATGAAGAAATTTCTCATCTCATTAAGAACAAGAGTAGGCCATTCAACTCCTCAAGCCGACGACACCGCTCAATAGACAAATATGACTTCCTTTAGGCATGGAGATCAAAATGCATACTGAACCTCAGGCATGGTCTCACAAGTGCTCTCTACAATTTTATTAAGATTTCTTTTACCTTCTAATCCCCCTTCAGAAGTAAACATCCCATTTGCCAAACAGCTTGCCATATAAGCATATCAACATGGAAATGCTTCTGAACATCGGTTTCCTAGAACTTCAACATTCAAAAGCTTATTTTTCTACCAGATACACAGTTTCACCTGCTTTGTTCTTAGCCATTCACTCAAACTGCACATCAATCTACTGCCAATCTGTGTCGTCCACACTGATTATGTTTCCATTTAACAATGTGCCAGTTGAACGCAGCATACATAGGTTTATTCTCCTAATCGGTCATTGGTATAGGGAATCCTGAGGGACAGGATGTTGATGTATTTGGAAAGGCAAGGATTGATTAGGGATAGTCAACATGGCTTTGTGTATGGGAAATCATATCTCACAAACCTGATTGAGTTTTTTGAAGAAGTAACAAAGAGGTTTGATAAGGGCAGAGCGGTAGATGTGATCTATATGGACTTCAGTAAGGTGTTTGACATGGATCCCCATGGGAGACTGGTTAGCAAGGTTAGAACTCATGGAATACAGGGAGAACTAGCCATTTAGATACAGAACTGGCTCAAAGGTAGAAGACAGAGGGTGGTGGTGGAGAGTTGTTTTTTCAGACTGGAGGCTTGTGACCAGTGGAGTAACAAGAATCGGTGCTGGGTCCTCTACTTTTTGTCATTTATATAAATGATTTGGATGTGAGCATAAGAGGTATAGTTAGTAAGTTTACAGATGACACCAAAATTGGAGGTGTAGTGGACAGCGAAGAAGGTTACCTCAATTACAACAAGATCTTGATCAGATGGGCCAATGGGCTGAGAAGTGGCAGATGGAATTTAATTTAGACAAATGTGAGGTGCTGCATTTTGGGAAAGCAAATCTTAGCAGGACTTATTCAATTAATGGTAAGGTCCTAGGGAGTGTTGCTGAACAAAGAGACCTTGGAGTGCAGGTTCAGAGCTCCTTGAAAGTGGAGTCGCAGATAGATAGGATAGTGAAGGCGTTTGGTATGCTTTCCTTTATCAGTCAGAGTATTGAGTACAGGAGTTGGGCGGTCATGCTACAGCTGTACAGGACGTTGGTTAGACCACTGTTGGAATATGGTGTGCAATTCTGGTCTCCGTCCTATCGGAAAAATGTTGTGAAACCTGAAAGGGTTCAGAAAAGATTTACAAGGATGTTGCCAGGGTTGGAGGATTTGAGCTATAGGGAGAGGTTGAATAGGCTAGGGCTGTTTTCCCTGGAGCATCGGAGCGACCTTAGAGAGGTTTATAAAATCATGAGGGGCACAGATAAGATAAATAGACAAAGTCTTTTCCCTGGGGTGGGGGAGTCCAAAACTAGACGGCATAGATTTAGGGTGAGAGGGGAAAGATATAAAAGAGACCTAAGGGGCAACTGTTTCACTTAGAGGGTGGTACGCGTATGGAATGAGCTGCCAGAGGAAGTGGTGGGGACTGTACAATTGCAACAGTTAAAATGCATCTGGATGGGTATATGAATAGGAAGAGTTTGACAATAGACAATAGATGCAGGAGTAGGCCATTCTGCCCTTCAAGCCAGCCACCATTCATTATGATCATGGCTGATCATCCTCAATCAGTATCCTGTTCCTGCCTTATCCCCATAGCCTTGATTCCACTATCCTTAATAGCTCTATCCAACTCTTTCTTTAAAGTATCCAGAGACTTGGCCTCCACAGCTTTCTGGGGCAGAGCATTCCATACACTCACCACTCTCTGGGTGAAGAAGTTTCTCCTCAACACTGTTCTAAGTGGCCTACCCCTTATTTTTAAACTGTGTCCTCTGGCTTGGGACTCACCCATCAGCGGAAACATGCTTCCTGCCTCCAGAGTGTCCAATCCTTTAATAATCTTATACATCTCAATCAGATCCCCTCTCAGCCTTCTAAACTCAAGCGTATACAAGGCCAGCCGCTCCAATCTTTCAGCGTACGATAGTCCTGCCATTCCTGGAATTGACCTCATGAACCTACGCTGCACTCCCTCAATAGCCAGAATGTCTTTCCTCAAATTTGGAGACCAGAACTGCACACAATATTCCAGATGAGGTCTCACCAGGGCCCTGTACAGCTGCAGAAGAACCTCTTTGCTTCGAGACTCAATTCCTCTTGTTATGAAGGCCAGCATGCTAATAGCTTTCTTCACTGCCTGCTGTACCTGCATGCTTGCTTTCATTGACTGATATACAAGAACACCTAGATCTCATTGTACTGCCCCTTTACCTAACTTGACACCATTTAGGTAGTAATCTGCCTTCCTGTTCTTGCCACCAAAGTGGATATAACCACACATTTATCCACATTAAACTGCATCTGCCATACATCCGTTCACTCACCTAGCCTGTCCAGGTCACCCTGTATTCTCCTAACATCCTCCTCACATTTCACCCCGACAGCTTTGTGTCATCAGCAAAATTGCTAATATTACTTTTAATACCTTCATCTATATCATTAATGTATATTGTAAAAAGCTGCCGTCCCAGCACTGATCCCTGCGGCACACCATTGGTCACCGCCTGCCATTCCGAAAGGGAGCTGTTTGTCACTACTCTTTGTTTCCTGTCAGCCAACCAATTTTCAATCCATGTCAGTATTTTGCCCCTAATACCATGTGCCCTAACTTTGCTCACTAACCTCCTATGTGGGACTTTATCAAAGGCTTTCTGAAAGTCCAGGTATACTACATCCACTGCATCTCCCTTGTCCATCTTCAGAGTTACATCCTCAAAAAATTCCAGAAGATTAGTCAAGCATAATTTCCCCTTCATAAATCCATGCTGACTCTGACCTATCCTGTTACTGCTATCCAGATCTGTTGTAATTTCATCCTTTATAATTGACTCCAGCATTTTTCCCACCACTGAGGTGAGACTAACTGGTCTATAATTCTCTGTTTTCTCTCTCCCTCCTTTCTTAAAAAGTGGGACAACATTAGCCACCCTCCAATCTGCAGGAACGGATCGTGAATCTATAGAACATTGGAAAATGATCACCAATGCATCCAGGATTTCTAGAACCACCTCCTTCAGTACCCTGGCATGCAGACCATCAGGTCCTGGGGACTTATCAGCCTTCAGACCTAACAGTCTCTCCAACACCATTTCCTGCCTAATATAAATTCTCTTCAGTTCAGGTCCTTCAGCCACTATTACATCTGGGAGATTGCTCGTGTCTTCCCCAGTAAAGACAATTCAACTCTTCTGCCATTTCTTTGTTCCTCGTAATAAATTCACCCGTTTCTGTCTTCAAGAGGCCAATTTTAGTCTTAACCATTTTTTTTTCTTTTCACATACTTAAAAAAGCCTTTACTATCCTCCTTTATATTTTTGGCCAGTTTACCTTCGTACCTTATTTTTTCTTTTATTATTTCCTTTTTAGTTCTCCTCTGCTGTTCTTTAAAAGCTTCCCAGTCCTCCGATTTCCCACTCATCTTTGCTATGTTATACTTTTTCCCTTTTGTCTTTTTATGGTCCTTAACTTCCCTCATCAGCCACAGCCACCCCCGCCTCCCCTTAGGATCTTTCTTCCTTTTTGGAATGAACTGATCCTGCACCTTCTGCATTATACCCAGAAATACCTGCCATTGTTGCTCCACTGCCATCCCTGCTAGGGTATTGCACCATTGAACTTTGGCCAGCTCCTCCCTCATAGCTCCATAACTCCCCTTATTCAACTGAAATATTGTGTTGTCACGACCGATTGTACCCTCTCCCTTTCAAACTGCAGATTAAAGCTTATTGTATTGTGGTCACTACCTCCTAATGGCTCCTTTACTTCCAGGTCCCTGATCAAATCCGGTTCGTTGCACAACACCAGATCCAGAATTGCTTTCTCCCTGGTAGGCTCCAGCACAAGCTATTCTAAGAATCCATCTCGGAGGCACTCCCTTTCTTGGGGTCCAGTGCCATCCTGATTCTCCCAGTTTACCTGCATGTTGAAATCCCCAATAACAACTGTAGTAAAATCTTTGCGACTGGCCAATTTCAGCTCCTTATTCAACTTACACACTACATCCAGGCTACTGGTTGAGGGCCTGTAGATAACTCCCATTGGGGTCTTGCTACCCATAGAATTTCTCAGCCTATACATACTGACTCTAAATCCCCTGATTCTAGTCACCCCCTACGCAAGGGACTGTATATCATTCCTTATCAACAGGGCCACCCCACCCCCTCTGTCAGTCAGTCTGTCCTTACGATAGCATGCATAGCCTTGAATATTCATTTCCCAGGCCTTGTCCACTTGAAGCCACGTCTCAGTTATCCACACAACATCGTAACTGCCAATTTCCAAATGAGCCTCAAGCTCATCCACCTTATTTCTAATTCTTCGTGCATTCATATATAATATTGTTAATTTGTTACTCCCCTCACCCTTCCTATCAATCCCTATTTCACTTGACACATGATCCTTTTTTGAGTTTTCTGCTCCATTGATTCCATTGTCTTTCTTGACTTCTCTTGTTCTAACTTTCCCTTTAACTTCCTTCTTAAACTTCCAGTTTGTCCCCTCCTCCACACTTTAGTTTAAACGCAGTTGTGTTGCAGTGGCAAACCTACCTGCCAGAATGCTGGTCCCCCACCTATTAAGGTGCAACCCATCCCTCTTGTATAATTTATCCTTACCACTAAACATACCCCAGTGATCCAAGAATTTAAATCCTTGCCTCCTGCACCAGTTCCTCAGCCACACATTCAAATCCATTATCTCCCTGTTTGGAGGGATATGGGCCGGGAACTGGCAGGTGGGACTAGATTGGGTTGGGATATCTGGTCAGCATGGATGGGTTAGACCAAAGGGTCTGTTTACGTGCTGTACATCTCTATGACTCTATAGGTTGTAGGTGGCCAACAACCAAATTTTATCCTTGAAGTATCCTATTACTTACAACCAGCCAGCTCAAAAATACTCCATTTTTGCTACTGCTTTCTGTCCATTAATCTATGATCAACAATTAATTACGATAAAGATGTATTATACATGTATGGTTTATTGCATGTTGCTCCAGGACAGGTCAGCTTTTTGGACCTTTAGGTAGAACAGCAATAAACATGGACAAGTCTCAAGACTACATAAGTTCCTAAAAGATGTGAAATCTGGTTTTACTTCTTGCCACTTAACTTCTTCCTGACTGGGCAAGAACAAAATGCCTCTGTTGACCCAGTTCTTTATGTACAGCTAAGAGTCAAGTGTTTCAAAAGTCAGAATCTTATATTTGGTTCAGATACATAAAATTTTCTGACAAAATGCACCAATTTTCTCAAACAGGACTTGAAACTAGTCAGTATCTAATTTTTTGGAGCTGGTAATAAATGTGTCAAAACCAGTCAATAATTAGTCTATCTACAGTCTCCATATTCAAGGCAATGACAAATTATTCTGATGGAATGTTTAATACAGAAGGTTCTTAATTCAAAGTGGTCACATAAAATAATCTTTGAAAAATTGTCGTATCGTCAGTTTAAGGTCAATACACCTTGAATTCATTCAACAACTGATTTTAAAAACTCAGCCTCTTCCCTTTTCTTCTTTTTGAATTTGAATTATCCAGCAGTATCTGGAATTTTGGGGCAATTTGTTTTCGCCAGTTCAAGTACTTATTTTTTTCCCACCTTAACCAGCCAAAGTATCTTATTAAATTGTAAATTGGAGTTTCATAACTTTCAGATTTGCCAACTGATTGATTCACAGCAAGACTGAAGCAGTAAACTCTGCTTTCATAAGAGATTTTAATAGTTCTGCAGTGAAATCAGTCCTAACTAATGCAAACACCCTTTTAACCAATTATTATTATTCAGATCAGAGATAGCTGATTTGCCACACAGTTCAGAGTGTTGAAATTAGAAGTGGGAAACCTCTTGTGAAACAGTGGTAGTAGCCTTTCCTCTGAGCCCAGAGACGTGGGTTCAAGACCCACAGTCTCCAGAAATGTGTAATAACATCTCTGAACAAGTTAATTAGGAAACATCTCTGGGTTAAATATCTTAAAGCACTTTTTCCCATCTTCTTTGATGCAACCTTTGTTTTCTTTTGCTTTTTGGGCAGAGATCATATATTGCTCTAACTGCAGAAATGTTGAACAGATATACATAAGGAACATTAGAAAAGGTGGCAAGTTGTAGCACAACATTTTTCATCACAAGAACTTTATCCAAGTGTTAAACACACATTTTCCCAAATAGGCTTTCCCGAACCTTGATATGTATGGACTTAAAATAATCAACTCATCTGCTTTGCACAACTATAATTTTCATGTGCAGCAGTTATAGTGTTTTTACTGCAATTTGTAAGATGTTTGCACAAACAGAGCTAGTTGAATATTGTATATTGCATTTACCCTCAAGTCAGCCTCCTTAAAAAGGAACATTGATCCAATTATTAATTTATGCGCAGGTTTTGCAAAATTCTGTTCAATAGAAGTACAGCACAACACTCACTATATAAATCGGTTTCATCCAAGATTTCTGATTTGATAATTTCTTCAATTACATCCTCTAGAGTGACGACACCTAGCACCTCGTAAAATGGATCCCCCTCACCTTCATTGTTCACTCTCTGTACTATTGCCAGGTGGGATTTACCTGCAAAGGTGGAAAAAAGAAGTAAATTTGAAGGTGAGTCTTGAGGCATGATAAATCAAAGCACACACACTTGAAGAACCAAGGTTACTGCTTCAACAGATAGAAACCTGCTCTTGCTTAAATTTACAAATATTAATATTCAATAATTCAATTACCTAAAAAACCATAGATGTCCATATGAACAAAGAGAGCAGTCACCCCCCACCAATATTATAATATTGTAAAATAATTAAATAACAAATTAATTTCAAACTATTTTTGATCTGTTCCTACTGTGAAGGCATAATAAAATGTGAACCATAGCATATGCATACCTGCAGTCTAATCATATCCAAATACAAAAATGCTTTTGCAAAAATTCATCAAAACAGCTCAATGCATTGGCAGAATATTGGGAAGCAGGCGTATACAGAACAGTTAACAGGTTAAAAGTGGGGTTGGGCGGCACGGTGGCACAGTGGTTAGCACTGCTGCCTCACAGCGCCAGAGACCCGGGTTCAATTCCCGACTCAGGTGACTGACTGTGTGGAGTTTGCACATTCTCCCCGTGTCTGCGTGGGTTTCCTCCGGGTGCTCCGGTTTCCTCCCACAGTCCAAAGATGTGTGGGTCAGGTGAATTGGCCATGCTAAATTGCCCGTAATGTTAGGTTAAAGGGTTAAATGTAGGGGTATGAGTGGGTTGCGCTTCGGTGGGTCGGTGTGGACTTGTTGGGCCGAAGGGCCTGTTTCCACACTGTAAGTAATCTAAGCAATCTAATCTAAGCAATATGATAAAACTCTTTAAGCTCTTTAACAAATGCTTCCAAGTGTCAGAGTACATCCAATGATCCTAAGGAAAGTAGGGAAATAACCAGTGATATTTCAGACAGGTTCAATTAAGAATGATTATGCTCTGAGAGAATTACAACATTTAAGAGGCATTTGGATGGGTATATGAATAGGAAGGGTTTGGAGGGATATGGGCCGGGTGCTGGCAGGTGGGACTAGATTGGGTTGGGATATCTGGTCGGCATGGACAGGTTGGACCGAAGGGTCTGTTTCCATGCTGTACATCTCTATGACTGGAGCATTTAATATAATATTGCATCATATTCAGATGGACAGAACGTGCCTATTTACAGATCAGTTAGTTTAATATGGGCAACAGGCCATTTTGAAATAGTATTATGCTTGACAAACCTTATACAAGTTCTTTAAGCAGGTGACAGATATAATGGGAGATGAAATGGAATGAATGTGAAATATATTTGAAATGGTATTTTAACAGAAGCAGAAAAAGGTAGCAACACAGATCAAAACTAATGGAACAGATGTAAACACTGTTGCTTAGAATAACTGGAAGCACAGTACAGAGTCTTGGTACCACTCCTGTTCAATGTGCATATCAATAGTTTAAATTTTGGATGAAGAATATCTCATCCAGAGTTGCAAGTGATGCTAAAATAACAAGAAATATAAGGAATTCTGATGATCAAAGGAGCTGAAAGATATCATCAATATGATGATGAAAGAGCTGAAAAACAGCAAGTAGAATTCAAAGTTATACATAATTTAGTGCACTTTTGTAAAAGAAATTATAAATTGAATGGACAGGGTGAGGAAGTTATGTGACATGGTACATGTGGATTTGGAAATTCAAATTTATAAGACATTAAGGAGATATTGTTACAAAATATAGAATGCAAGGCTTTATAACAAAAGGGACGGAAGATTTTTTTAAAATCAAGGTTTAGAGTCATAGAGCATGGAATCAGGCCCTTCGGTCCAACTTGTCCTTGCCGACCAGGTTTCTCAAACTAAAATTAGTTCCATTTTTCTGCATTTGGCCCATATCCCTCTAAACCTTTCTTATTCATGAACCTAGGGGAGAGTGAGGACTGCAGATGCTGGAGATCAGAGCTTAAAAATGTGTTGCTGGAAAAGCGCAGCAGGTCAAGCAGCATCAAAGGAACAGGAGAATCGACGTTCCGGGCATAAGTCCTTCTTTGGGAATGAGGAGGGTGTGCCAAGCAGGCTAAGATAAAAGGTAGGGAGGAGGGACTTGGGGGAGGGGCGCTGGGAATACGATAGATGGAAGGAGGTTAAGGTGAGGGTGATAGGCTGAAGAGGGGATGGGGACGGAGAGGTCGGGAAGAAGATTGCAGGTCAAGAAGGTGGTGCTGAGTCTGAGGGTTGGGAATGAGTAAAGGTGGGGGGAGGGGAAATGAGAAAGCTGGAGAAATCTGCATTCATCCCTTGTGGTTGGAGGGTACCTAGGCAGAAGATGAGACGCTCTTCCTCCAGGCGTCGTGTTGTCATGGTCTGGCGATGGAGGAGGCCAAGGACCTGCATGTCCTTGGCGGAGTGGGAGAGGGAGATCCACACCCCCCACCAACCCAACCTCCACTCCCGGCACCTTCCCCTGCAACTGCAAGAAATGCAAAACTTGCGCCCACACCTCCCCCCTCTTCCCTCCAAGGCCACAAGGGATCCTTCCATATCCGTCAGAAATTCACCTGCATCTCCACACACATCATTTACTGCATCCGCTGCACCCGATGTAGCCTCCTATACACTGGGGAGACAGGCCGCCTACCTGCGAAACGGTTCAGAGAACACCTCTGGGACACCCGCACCAACCAACCCAACCGCCCCATGGCTGAACACTTTAACTCCCCCTCCCCACATTTTTAAGCTATTCATGTACCTGTCCAATGGTCCTTTAAATGTTACAACAGTACCTGCATCTACTACTTTCTCTGACAGTTCATTCCACATGCAAACCACCTTGCGTTAAAAAAAAAATTGCCCTTCAGATCCCCTTTTAAATTTTTCCTCCCTCACCCTAAAAATACCCCCCCTAGTTTTAAATTCCCCCATTCTAGGGAAGAGACCCTTGTTATTCACCTTAGCACAAACATAAGACTGCAGATGGAGTTTTGCATGCAGTTTTAGCCGCTACACTGGAGCAAAGATATTAAGGCAATTGAGAGGATACTGTACAGTTTCAATGAGATGATGCCTGCTAAGAAGAACCCAAACACAAAAACAGGCTTGTACATGTGGAATTGTTTTCATTATAGATTAATGTTGTTTTCAGAAATCTTAAAATTAAGAAAAGCAGGATAGAGTAGAGTAGATGCATGATTCCAATAACAATTTAAATTGACATTGCAGATAAAACATAATAAAGCTTTCCAAGGAACTTCACAATGAAAGAGTGATATTAGTTCAGGTGCTCAAAAGCTTGATCAAATAGATAGATTTTAAGAAGTGTCTAAGAGGAAGACAGTTAGGTAGACTAACAGAGAGAAGTAGGGAGCGAATTCCAGGGCAATTGAAGGCACAGTCACCTTTGGAAAAGCAATTAAAATTGTGGATGTACAAGAGGCCAAATTCAGAGCTGCGTAGGTATCTCAGTAGCTGTGGCACTGAAGGATATTACAGAGATTGTTAGGGTGAGGTCACTAAAGAGATGACAACAATTTATAACCAAGACACTGGGGAGGTGATGATCTAGAGGTATTATCATCGGGCTCTTAATCCAAGTAATGTACTGGGGATCCCGGTTTGAATCCTGCCAAGGCAAATGGTGGAATTTGAGTTCAATAAAAATCTGGAATTAAAGACTCTTGATGATGAACACTAATGTCCACTTCAGGGCAGGAATCTGCCATCCTTACCTGCTCTAGCCTACATGTGACTCCAGACTCTTAACTGCCCTCTGGGCAATTAGGGATGAGCAATAACTGCTGGTTCACCCAGCATCGCTGTCATTCTATGAATTAATAATTTTTAAAAGACATTGCTTGACTAGGGGTTAGCAAACAAAAGGATGATAAGGGAGCATTTTTAGGAGTAGCAGTTCTGTATGACCTCAAGTATGCTGTTGACCAGCAAGAAGTACATTGTGATGGTCAATTCCAGGCACAACAAAGGCACTGTTTCAGCTGCAGATGAGCCAATAGCAATAAAGTTGTGGTGAAAATGGTAGCTTGTTATGATATGAATGAGATCAAAAGCTCATCTCAAGCTCAAACATGACAAAATTCTGAACAGACTCTCAAGTAGCTACAGGATGAAGCTGGCAGTGAAGATTAAAAGCATAGGCTTCAGACTTGCCAGTATTTAAATGTAAGAAATACCTTCTTCTGCAGTACACAATGTCAAAAAGGAGTCTGATAAATTTAGCAATGATGAGGAATTGAAAGAGGTGGCGGTTCAAGTCGTGTTATAAGGTAGTCATCAATGTAAGTGAAAGCGTGTGCTGTGCTTATGGATGATATCAGGTTGGTGAACTAGTGGATAAGAAATTAGAGTGGGCCAACAGCAGATTTCTTGAGAGAATTCCAGATCTAACAGCGCAAAAGCAGGAAAAGAAGTTGATGCAAGTCATTTTTTGGCATGATTAGATATCATTGAAGAGGGCTGGATGCAGGCAGTCTCACCAAGCAGGATGACAGGCTTGCAAGAGAATGGCATAATACTTTATGTAAAAGAATGAAATAGATAAGGAAGGAAAGTTTACTTACTAGAATGTCATGTTTGGCATTGAAATGTAATTATAAGTGCTGATTTGGTACCACAGTAGGGACATAAACCTGATTAGAGGGTTTTCCAGTAATTGAAATATGTTAAATGGCAAAATGTGAGAGATGGTTTTCCTTTTACAAAGATGAAGGAGAGAATGTGGGAGATAAACATCAACAAGAACTGTTCAGAGCAAAATGTCAATTTCTGTGCTATTCGTTTAATGAGATTGAACTCAATTATCACTGATTGACAGAACTAAAACTGTTTCATTGCTAAAAGTAGAATAAATTGCCTGGATTAAACATCAGTTTATGGGTTAATTCAGACTGCTTACATTTTAGAAATATTTGGTGCTCTGTTTATTGGTTCAATTCCTTCATTTAACAAGCAAATAAATGACAAGTCAACATTAATTACCACATCAGTAAATGTTTAAATTGAAGCTTTATTGGAACATTGTGTAATTAGAATAAAGCTTCTGAAATTTTCTGGTAAATCTCACAGGATATTCATTATCTGCAAAGGATTGGATACAATGTTTTAAAAATCCAGTTTCCAAAAACAGTCCACTTACATCAATGAATGGAACATTTTGAGATGCACATTGTCTAAATTTTAAAAAAACTTATAATCCAGTATAAAAAGCACAACAATTTGACAGTTACCCTATATCTTGACTACTTACAAATGCTTTTACTACTTCATATTATTAATTATCACTCTGCAATGCAACATGAGCCCACCCACTTTCTTCTGAGAGTGGAATGAATTATAAATACCGGTCATGACAACATACATGTGTTGAAGGCATGTTAAGCTACCCACATGTGTCACTTATCAGAGGATGCAAACTGAACAGAAATAGGAGTTTAATTGAAAATATAGCAAAATTACAATTGATACAGCATCCATTGCTTTCCACAAATGGAGTTTTTATAAAAATGATAAGCTCATGCCACAAATTTGCACTTTTTTAGGGGACCCCAATTGGTTTGACACAGCCAATAAGTTGAAGTACAATGAATGTTACGTAGAAATGATGGCAGTCAATCTGCACACAAATCCCCACTGCGAGCAAAATGACACTAATCATTAGTAGCATTATAGCATTAATCAAGGGATGAATGTTTGCCAAGAATGCAGAAAAAAATTCCTTGATCTTCTGTGACTTTGGTTTGTTTACCTCCGGCTAAACAGACAGACCAGCTCTTGATTATCTTCTCATCTAAAAACCTCCACCCCCAATAATGCAACTTGCTCTTGTATACACTGTAATGTAATCTAATCTAATCTAATCTAATACCATTGAAATAGCAAACCTGATTACTTATGTACTCAAGGTGAGGAGTGGCAATACCATTGAGATTACTAAACATGGTAAATTTGTTTTCAAATACTGTTCACTTAATTATGTAAGTAATTGAAAATATACATTTTCACATAAGAGTTATCTGGTATTTTTATGATGAGTACTTTAGCTGTTGGGTTTCTCTTGACAAGTTGCTAAAGACATCTCAGATAGGGATACATAGTTTCACATGGTGATCTGATTGTTGTGCTGGCATTTGGTATATGCAATGCTATGGGAGATACTGGATATCTTCTTTAACCAAAATCAAGCGTTGTTAATTATATTTTCATATTTAACTCCATAATTATGGTGCTTAGAGATTTTGTTGTGGTTCTGTTCGCCAAGCTGGGAATTTGTGTCGCAGACATTTCGTCCCCGTCTAGGTGACATCCTCAGTGCTTGGGAGCCTCCTGTGAAGCGCTTCTGTGGTGTTTCCTCCGGCATTTATAGTGATTTGTATCTGCCACTTCCGGTTGTCAGTTCCAGCTGTTCATTGCAGTGGCCGGTATATTGGGTCCAGGTCGATGTGCTTATTGATTGAATCTGTGGATGAATGCCATGCCTCTAGGAATTCCCTGGCTGTTCTCTGTTTGGCTTGTCCTATAATAGTAGTATTGTCCCAGTCGAACTCATGTTGCTTGTCATCTGAGTGTGTGGCTACTAAGGATAGCTGGTCGTGTCGTTTCGTGGCTAGTTGGTGTTCATGGATGTGGATCATTAGCTGTCTTCCTGTTTGTCCTATGTAGTGTTTTGTGCAGTCCTTGCATGGGATTTTGTACATTACATTGGTTTTGCTCATGCTGGGTATTGGGTCTTTCGTTCTGGTGAGTTGTTGTCTGAGAGTGGCTGTTGGTTTGTGTGCTGTTATGAGTCCTAGTGGTCGCAGTAGTTTGGCTGTCAGTTCGGAAATGCTCTTGATGTATGGTAGTGTGGCTAGTCCTTTGGGCTGTGGCATGCCCTCGTTCCGTTGTCTGGGCCCAATATACCGACCACTGCAGCGGACAGCTAGAACTGACAACCGGAAGCAGCAGATACAAATCGCTATAAATGCTGGAGGAAACATCACAGAAGCGCTTCACAGGAGGCTCCCAAGCACTGAGGATGTCACCTAGACAAGGGATGAAACGTCTGCAACACAAATTCCCAGCTCGGCGAACAGAACCACAACAACGAGCACCTGAGCTACAAATCTTCTCACAAACTTTGAGCTTAGAGATTTTATTAAAATTCTGCCACTTTTTATTTAAAACATTTTATAAAAGGAAAAAAAAAAGTGCTAGCCACAAACTACACTTTGTGATAATTAAGCATAGCCTCATAAAGTGTTCTTGAACACATCATATTGCAAAATCAGCTTAGGTTCAGCAATAGGGCTTCAAATTGAATATTCAGCAAGTTAAATTAACTATACACACCAGTGTAACATTTTTGCACTCTGCAGCCAACACATAGCACGATCAACTTTTCAGAATAATCAGAAACACATTAAGCTATATTTGGGCAGTCCAAACTTTACAATGCCATATTATCAAGAGGAAAAACACAATTCATATTTTGGTCTTAACTGGCATTTACACTTGGCTTCTTAACTAGGATTGTTAGGAAAAATATATACTCAAAATACAGATGTCCAAGAGCATAACTATAAAATTTGTTTGCAAAGGAGTAAGATTATAAAATGCTATTTCCTTGCTTCAAAACTAAAATAGCAATAAGGAAGATCATGAAATAGAAATCTTATTTAAGACCACATATTACTTTTTATTATTCAGAACCTCTAACATTAAATGTTACAGAGCTTGGTGAACTTACAAATGATCATTATACAATACCACCTATAACGAAGAAGAGGTCACAACCTTGAAATCTGTGAACATGAAAAGGTTGTTTCAAACCATAAGTTGGCATAACAAATTTTAATAAATATATCTGGTTTTGACCACATGACTTGTGAAATAATTCAGTAGCTCTCAATGTCAGAAAGTCAGTTAATAACTACACTAGATATTAGTTAAGCCAAAGTCTTCAATATCAGGATTATGATTTGCAGCAAAATGAACACCAAATGGCTTGTACACTTATAATGCATAAGTGTAATAATTTTAAGTATTAAAGCAGAAATAGACTATTTGAATGAAAAATATATACTCTTAATTCACATTCAGATGAAACTTAAAAGGTAAAGCACATTATAAAGCATCCATAAATATTATCAATAATACTGCTGTTAAAAGCCAATGCTTGTCATTATTCTATTGATTTCAAAGCTATCCCGAGAAGTAAAAGTGGATTTGTGGAATATAAAACTTATATAACTGGTCTGAAACATCACGATTGGACAATACATAATAATAATTAATTAATTAACTTTATACCTTTTCTTTAATGATGTAGATTGTGGCAAATTATCAAAATGCAAGTCTTTAAAAGTCATATTGTGCCATTTTATTGCAAAGCTCAACAATTTGATCCAAACACCTTAATTATTTGGAACTAAATTGGATTTGTCCACTTTCTAAAATGTGTTTTTATCCCAATGTCTTTGGAATCCAGCTGACAACCAAAAAATAAAACACATTACATTGCTAAATTCTCACAATTAGAAATCATGGAATACATACCTTCATGTCACGCAAAACATTCACAACATTTGTTTCTCACAAGAACAGAGATGCACAACTAAGCCATGTACATTTTCAATATGAACACTGAGCCAATATAACGAAAACAAGAACAGTCTGTAGGCTACTTCTCTGTCAGCGCTGACTCAACATTATGACAAGTACACAATACTTCCTGAAGGCCTTATCCTGTCTGCCTGTATCTACAAAGGTGAATAAAGTGCTGCTTTATTAAGAGTTACCTCTCACTCACTAGACTTTAGACCAATCCACATCCAGATAACTTGCTCACATTTTGTTGGCAGGGACAAAGACTACCAGAGCATTGAAGACAACCATAACCTTCTAAAACAATTCATAAAATTCCAAATAAAACAATATCTAATATTTTCAAAAAAGGTCATTCACTTTGCTTCCCCCAAAGATAACTTTGCCTTTAAAACTATTTCTGATTCTGAATCCAAATTTTTGAAAAGATTTGTTCATGTGGTCATCTCTGGCTGAGCTAGCATTTAGCTTTGAGTCACATGTAGGTGAACCCAGGTAAAGATGGCAGATTTCCTTCCCAAAAGGACATTCATGAACCAAGCATGTTTCTCTATGACAATCAATAGACTTACATGATCAACATAGGCCAAGTTTTTACACGTTATGAAGGTGCCAGTGTTGGACTGGGCTATAACCTGGTGTTCGGTGAGTTTTTAAGAAGAGTCATACAGCACCGAAACAGCCCCTTCGGTCCAACCAATCCATGCCTAACATAATCCCAAACTAAACTAGTCCCATCTGCCTGCTTCTGACCCATATCCCTCCAAACCTTTCCTATTCATGTATCCATCCAAAAGTCTTTTAAGTGCTGTAATTATACCTGCATCCACCAGTTCCTCAGGAAGTTCATTCCACACATAAACCACCCTGTGTAAAAACTGTGCCTCATGCCTTTTTTAAATCCCTCTCCTCTCACTTTAAAAACATGTCCCCTTGTCTTAAAATTCCCCATCCTAGGAAAAAGTCAACTATCATCAACTCTACCTACAGTATACCTTTCATTGTTTCATAAAGTTCTATCAGGTCACCTCTCAACCTCCTACATGTCAGTGAGAAAAGTCCCAGCCTATCCAGCCTTTCTTTATAACTTCAACCTTCCATACCCGGCAATAACCTGGGTAAATCTCTTCTGAACCCTCTCTAGCTTGCTAATATCCTTCCTATAACTGGGCAACCAGAAGTGGACACAGTATTCTGGAAGAAGCCTCACCAATGTCCTGTACAACCTCAACATAATGTCCCAACTTCTATACTCAAAAGACTCAGCAATGAAGGTAAGCGTATCAAACGCCTTTTATCCATCCTGTCTTGATTTTTATTAACTTTACATTTCACCATTAGCTATTCAAACCTACTGCACAAAATAGTAGCCTGGGATTCAGGGTCACTAGTCCAATGACATTAACTCTCCAATAACATTAACCCCTCCTCCAACCCAAAAAAAGTGAATAGATTCCTCTTTGGGTCATAGCCTTTGTATCAAATTTTGTTTAAATCAATCCATATAGGGAGAGGCTGAATAGGCTGGGGCTATTTCCCTGAAGCTTCAGAGGGAGATCTTTTCAAGGCTTTAGCAGACTTTCTGATGTTCTGAAACCACTTCACTGTTTTTCCTTTGTTTTAAGTTATAGCATCAATTGTCATTAATCACAACCAGCATACTGCATACAGTTCTCAAATCCACATTATTGGAGGCATGTGTTTAGTCTGGAGAGGTGCAGAGATTTACCAGGATGCTCTCTGGACTGGAGAGCTTTAATTATGAAGAGAGATTGGATGGATTGGGTTTTGTCCCCCCTTGAAGTAGAGAAGTCGGAGGAGGGGTGAGTAGGGAACATGGCTGAAATGTCTAAAATTATGAGGGCATAAACAAGCTGGAGGAAAAAAGATCTATTGGTGGAGAGATCAATAACAAGGGGGCACAGATTTAAGTAGTACGAGGTTGAGAGGGGATGAGAGGAACTTTGTCTTGCATCTAGAGGAAAGTAGGAATCTGAAACACACTGCCTGCAGAGAAAGTAGAGACAGAAATATTGAAATATTGAAATGGTGCCTTGGTACTCATGACAATAAATTCAATTCAATTCAATGTCAAGGCATACAAAGCTAGTGCTAGAAAATGGGATTCGAATAGTTAGGTGGCTGTTTTTGATTGGTGCAGAATCGATGGGACAGAGGACCTTTTTCTGTATTTCTATGACGCTAAGCCATCCCACAAGGTAGTACGATTTGGAGTACAGGATATGCTTCATTTTCTTTCATTCCCTGCCACCACTCTGCCTCATCATTAAGGCATCAAGACTGGAAGCAAGATGGACAATTTGCAATATACTGAATGACTGGTAACAAGCTTCTCAATTATCCTGGTCAACATAACTAAGCTGTAGGACAGTTTCAGAGCATCTTATAATCGTTTTCATTGTTGCTCCCTGAAATATCGGCCATTTGACAATTGGGAAAACAGGATGGTTGGGGAAACTGTCCAAATGGTCGAAAACAGTCCATCAAACTTGATTTTACAAAAGTTTTACCCGGATGTTGAGGATCAGCTTCACAGATTTCAACAGCCTTCCAATAGATCTGAAAAATATATTGGAGCCAGTGGTAATGGATCTTCCCTAGTATTCTTTTGGTCTACATTCACAGTTCAGGTCTCACTGAAATGCAGGAATTTGGTAACAACTACGTTGTACACCTTGGACCTTTGTTCACATGGAAATCCTTGTTGCAAAATATTCACTACTATAATTTGTCAAAGGCTGATTTGGCACATCTGATCCCATGTTGGAGCTTTTTGTCCATGGTGGCTTTTTGAAAGAGGTGGCTGTCAAGGGATGAAAATGCTGAACATTATTCCTTGGAGTTTAGAAGGATTAGGGATGATATTACTGGAATGTATAAAGTTCTAAGGGGGCTTCACAGGGTAGGCGTTTACATGATGTTTCCACTAATGGGGGAGTCTTGAAATAGGGAAGCAGTTACAGAATAATGGAAGATTTATTTAAAATTGAAGTGTGAAGGATTTTCTTCTCCCAGAAGTTCATACATGAATGGAATTCTCTACCACAGCAGTTATGGATATATAATTAATGGAGGTATTTAAAGAGGAGGTAGAATATCACGGAATTGTTGGATACAAGGAACTGGTATGAATAAGGAGCTGAGGCCTGGGCAGATCACTATGATCTTATTAAACAATGGAGCAGGTTTGAGATGACAAATGGCCTATTCCTACTTCTTATGTTCTACCATATTCCTGAGGCATTCTTCTAACATGTGTGGAAGGAAGAATATTTGGCTTACTAGATGTAGACTAATACGCTTTGTTTTAGCAACACTCAACACAGGCTAGCTTTTTTGTGCACACAATTAAGAGATTAAGAATGATGTACAAATAAGGGCACAAAGATATTCCAATGATTCACAAACTTTAAGTCGTTTAAGATTCTGAAGTTATATCAGACTCAAAATGTCAACTGTATCTCCTCCACAGATGCTGCCAGACCTGTTGGGTTTCTCCAGCATTTTTTGTTTTCGAAGTCAGATTAACTTTGGCACGGAGTCATAAGTTTAAAGACTTTTCCATTTATACGGTATTTAATTCTTGACCTTCAAGGAGATGAATAGCAATTATTAGGTCAATTATAAAAGTTGTCTGGATCATTGTAGAGCACGTCCAAATTTTGAAGGTGTCAGTTTCAAATCACCCACTCAAGGTAGTGGCAGTATATCATCCTGACATAATTGTTTGGTGAATAGTAACCACAAGTGGAGATGTTGCAAATCACCAGGCAGTTACGTGGGAGGAAGATAGAAGAAAAGGAAAGTTAATCTAAAAGTTCAAAGGTGGCAAACATTTTCCTTCAATAAAAATACTTTTACAATTCAGTATAGGAATTTGAATGCCTAAACTTATCGAGAAAAGAATGCTGAGAGTATAATCTTGAACCTTTTCCTTGCATTCCATTAAATCAAACAAGAGAAGGACATTTGTAAATTTGAGACAGTTTCTCTTCAAGTTCTCTCAATAAAAATACAGTGAGAAAATACTTCTTGTGTCACAGATAACAAAATGATTAATTATTTGCAGTTGAATGTGAAATTTTATTACAGAGAAAATGAAAATGTTCCCCATAGCTGGTGGTAACAGAGATTGGAAGATACTGGGAAACATGATTATTTTAATGTTATAAAAATTATTATTGAAGATGCAATCAAGTAGAGATATTCTTAAAAATGCATATATAATGATGCTGTGCTTTCATAACATACTGTGTTACCCTGTGATTTCCCATGTACATAGCTGCTAAGATTCTAGATGTCAAAAGCTTAACATTTTAAATTAGTTCAACAGGTCCAAATTTGTGACCAAACTTACTCAATACACAATTTAATAGTCATCAAAAAAAAATTCACATCTGGTTTCCCAAGAATACAATTGGCATTTTAAAATTCCCGTGAATGCTGTACGACTGAAGTTAAATCTTTCCCATTCACAGCTTGCGATCATTTGGAATGAATTTTCCAAAGCAACTTTAAAACCACAGAGGCTAATATTAGAGTTCAAATGAACTTTCCATTACAGCGATATTCTCACCAAAGCAACAACTGCTTAATCTGATAATTTTAGAGCAAGTCACTTGAATATAGATGGGGCATAGTTTAAATACCAGCCAGTCTGCACTGATGGATCGATTGAGACTAGTTAGACTTCCACCAAATTTAGTTAGCTATATAAGCAAAATAGTCATTTTCCCATAATTTATATACTCAACATACATTTCTTGATGTTTAAGGAATGTCTAATCAAAACAGTAGACAACTATAAATACAGCCTAAAGTTTCCATTCCTCTTACACAGACTCTTTCCAAATGTAGTCTTCTGCATTAGCAGTTTTAACATTTTGAAATATCTGACAATATTCCCACAGACACTATTGAGCATCCTTTCCTGGCTTCCATATAAAGTCTTCTGGCAATCGTTGTCAGTCGCTAGCACACAGGTTTCCCAGTGCATCAGTAAATAACATTTCGGACTTAAATCCAGAGACAAAAACCAATCCACATCAAGAAAATCTCATGTCTCAAGTACAGTCGTACTTTAAAAAAAAAGTCATCACAATTCCAAACATCGTTTTTTTTACAAAGAAATCTATACCCCTTTGCAAATGAATTTTGATACCATAAATATTTTTGCATTGTTTTTTAAACCAGGGACTTATGGAGATAGAACAGTCAATATATACTGATGGGGATAACTATCCTTTTGCAGCAGCACAAAAATTAGTCAATTAGTCAGAATTGATTTAAACGTTCTGGTACCATACCTTATCACAATAACAATGTTGCTATGAGCATTGGGAACCTACAACATTACAGCAATATTAAAGGCACATCACTGCATAAAGTACCAAAGAACGTCAAATTGACCTTTTCGCAAATTATTAAACCAAGACAAAGAACATGGATTTTGGAAAAAAAAACTGATTTAAGAACTAAGAGGTAGCACACTTATCTTGACATATGATCTCTAGTTTGATTTGTTTTATTGTCACATGTACCCAAGTACAGTGAACAGCTTTGTTTATGAGCAGTACAGGCAGATCATTGTAACGAAGGACGTACAGATCATAAGGTCAAAATAAATTTGGGCAGAGGCATACAGGTTACACCGCAGGGTGTGCTAGGAAATAACAACATTAACAAAAGCAGCATTATCTGAAGTTAGAGAGTAAAAGAACATTATTAGTAATTTTTACAGATTCAGAACTTAAATTTAAAAGTGTAGAAAAGTTAAAAGAAATGTAAGAGTTAGATCTGCTGCAGGGAGCTCGCAAGGAATTCCATGGTGTCAGTGCCATCTTGTCTTGTCTCAAAAAAGCAGTAATTCCAAAGTTTATAGGACAATACAGCACAGTACAGGCCCTTCAGTCCTTGATGTTGTGCTGACGTTTTATCCTACTCTAAGATCAAACTGACCCACATACCCTTCATTGTACTATCATCCATGTGCTATCCACGAGTCGCTGAAATGTCCCTACCCTACCTGAATCAACTACCACCGTTGGCAGTGCATTGCACACACCCACCATTTCTGACATCTTCCCAAACTTCCTCCAATTACTTAAAAAAATTATGCTCCCTCATAATAGTAATTTCCGCCCTAGGAAAAAGTCTCTGGCTATTGACTCTATCCAAGCCACTCACCATCTTGTACACCTCTCAACCCCCTTGCCTTCGCTCCAATGAGAAAAGCCCTCGCTCACTCAACTTTTCGTTATATGATATGCCCTCCAATTCAGGCAGCATCCTGATAAATCTCCTCTGCACCCTCTCTAAAGTTTCCACATTCTTCTGACAGTGAGGTGACCAGAACTGAACTCAATATTCCAAGTATGGTCTAACCAGGGCTCTCTCGAGCTGCAGCATAACCTTGTGGTTCTTAACCTCAATTCCCCTGCTAATGAAACCAACACACCATAGGCCTTCTTAGCAACCCTATCAACTTGGGTGCTAACTATCTGTGGACATGGACCCAAGATCCCTCTGTTCCTTCACACTGCCAAGAATCCTACCTTTAACCCTGAATTCTGCATTCAAATTCGACCTTCCAAAGTGAATCACTTCAAACTTTTGAGGTTGAACTCTATCAGCCACTTATCAGCCCAGCACTGCATCTTGTGAATGTCACATTGCAACCTACAACAGCTCTTCACACTATCCACCACTCCACCAACTTTCATGTCATCGGCAAACTTACTAATCCATTCTTCCACTTCCTCAACCAAGTCATTTATAAAAATCACAAAGAGCACAGGTCCCCGAACTGATCCCTACAGAGCACCACTGGTCACGAAGCTCCAGGCTGAATACTATCTATCTACTACCACCCTCTGTCTTCTATGGGTCAGCCAATTCTGTATCCAGACAGCCAAAGTTCCCTCTATCCCATGCCTCCTTATTTTCTGAATGAGTCTACCTTAGGGAACCATGTCAAATGCCTTGCTAAAATCCATGTACACCACATCCACCGCTCTACCTTCAATGTGTTTTGTCACATCCTCAAAGAGTTAAGTAAAATTTGAGAGTTATGACTAGCCCCTCACAAAGCCATGCTGACTATCTCTAATCAAGCTATAGTTTTCCAAGTAGTCATAAATCCTGTTTCTCAAACCTCTCCAATAATTTGCCCACCACAGATGAAAGACTGATTGGTCTATAGTTCCCAGGATTATCCCTAGTCCCTTTCTTGAACAAGGGAATTACATTTGGCTCCTTCCAATTATCTGGCACTACTCCAGTGCACAGTGAGGACGCAAAGATCGTTGCCATAGGGGCAGCAATCTCTTCCCTCACTTCCTATAGTAACCTTGGGCATATCCTGTCTGGCCCAGAGGACTTCTCTATCTTTATGTTTTTCAAAATTTTCAGCACATCCTCCTCCTTAACATCAATCTGTTTGAGCATATCAGTCTGTTTCATGCTATTCTCAGAAACATCCCTCTCAATAGTGAATACTGAAGCAAAGTATTCATTAAGAACCTCCGCTACCTCCTCTGACTCCAGGCACACAAGTTCCCTCCATTATCCCTGATCAGCCCTACCCTCACTCTGGCCATCCTCTTGTTCCTCACATAAGTGTAGAATGTCTTAGGGTTTTCATTACTCCTACCCGCTAAAGTTTTTTTATGCCATCTTCTAGCTTTCCTCAGTCCATTCTTCAGTTCCCTCCTGGCTACCTTGTAATCCTCCAGAACCCTGTCTGATTCTTGTCTCCTCAACCTTAAGCAAGCTTCCTTCTTCCTCGTGACATGTTCCACATCCCTGTTACCCACGGTTCTTTCAACCTACCATCCCTTCCCTGCCTCACTGGTCAAACCTGCCCAGCACTATCAGCAAGTACTCGCTAAACAGCCTCCATATTTCTATCATGCATTTACCTGAGAATATCTGTTCCCAATTTAGGTGCCCCAGTTCAGTTGCATTATGAAGTATTGCAGAAGGTCTGCAAATAATGTCAATAAACCACACTTGTGGTTGGCACACAACTAAAAACACTCCAATGCAGTGAGTAAAACAGTCAGTGGAGAATGCAAACAGGGCAAGCAAAGTCTTTGGTAGTGTCCCTCCTTCTAGTCCAGTGTTCTGGGCTCAAGTCACACAAAGGTATGCTATAAAATGCCAGAACAGGTATTAAAGAAGATTAGGGAAAAAAAATTGCATTATTGACAGAAATCGCCAGCAGATCCAATAATCTCATTGTACACCCCTTTAATAGAGGAGAGAAAATTGGGGGTAGGGGGATTAAATTTATTAAATTTTAAAAAATCTGAACCCATCCACCAAGAATGCACTCACCTTTAGTTTTAATGGAAGTCATTGAAAGGCAAGTACCAAACACATTCAAGGTGGCTCAGTCAAGGAGATTTGAACAAATCGTAATAAAAACATTTTCAGTTCTCGTATTTCAGGCACACAAACTTGCTTATATAAAAGACACAAAGACTTTTCTAAGAGATTTGAAGACAATCCTAAGCTCTGTACAGCTTGCTTCAAACGAATGCAAGGTAACTATGCTAGACTATGTTTTAGTCTTTGTAAATGTAATAGAAGTAAATGAGTCTCTAACATACTTTACAGTATTTTAGCTTGGCAATCTCCATTTTGATGGGGGTAAAACAGGGTTTACAACTTTACTATCAAGCTGGCAGAGAGAGTTTGCCACATCCCAGGTTTATGATGCAGAGTGACGTCAATTCCCACACCAGCTGAGCTTATAAAAGACTTTCCTTCTTAGCCTCGCCTCTCGTCTCGGGTGTGGTGACCCTCAGGTTAAGTAACCATCAATTGCTTCTCTCTCATGAGAGAGCAGTCCTACAATCTGGTAAGACTATGGCAACTTTACCTTTACAAGCTAAATAATTTTTGTTTTTTTCCACACATTCCTATTTTCTCTTTTCCTAATCTCATCCATTAATGGAAGCATCTAGTAAGTTCAGAACTCCAAGAAATTTAACCAGATTCACTTTGAAGCCAACTCTTACTGCAATTACATTACAAGATATGCGAAATGGTTTGAAACAAACAGCCTGGTGTAATGAAGACCATGCAGAATCTAAATAATTATCTGGAAATTAAAATGGGGGCCAATTATTTATCATATATCTAAATAAGTCACACAGTATGTTAGTGTTTGGATTAAATAGCTGGGTTCCCCACAAATAAAAACATGATAAACAGTAGGATAAGTATGTCAAATAGCATTCTAAATCTTCCTTACCATTCAATAAAATTTTAATTTATCTGATCTTGTCACCAAATCCACACTCCTGCCTGTACCCTATAACTCGAAAGCCAAAAGTTCAAAACTGTCAATCTCATCCACTCATCACAGGCATACACTCCCTCACACTTGCACGCACACTAACTTGTATGCTCTCACATGCTCCCTCTCAAGCGCAGACATGCTCTCAAGAATGCACCAGTGTGCGCACACACCCACACTCTCCCTCACACGCGCACTCTTTCTTTCTCTCACACACACAAATCTATAGGGTGAATTTGCATTTGCAGAAACATTTTATTTTGTTCAAAAAGGACACCATCTGTAGACACTAAGTCAACTTAGTATTTTATAAATTTGTATTTTGGAAATAAAAGCAGTCTAACAGATACAAACAGACTTGAAACATGGCCTCACACCTGAAATACATTGTCTGACCAATGGTGTCACCTTTATTCTGATAAAACCTGAAGTTATCTTAAGGCAGTGACTTAAAAGAAATTTGGGATTTATATATTAATCAACCAAAACTTGCACCTCCATTCTAACTGATTAAAGACTTAATAGGTTTGTTCAATACATTCACATAAGTTGTATGACGCTTTGATCGTTTATTTATAAATTCTGTGTCTGATGCATTCTCTCACTAGCTGCCTGTGGAAGGAATGGGGATTCCAAAAAAACCTGTTGGACTATAACCCAGTATTGAGATTTTTGACTTCATTCACTTAAACCACTACTTATTAATAATACATTAAATTAAACTGGGATATCATTTCCAAGTGAAGGTGGTTTTTAATTTTGGTGTACCGTGTCAGAAATAAACAAAATTATTTAAATTTGAGTTGAAAACCTTTGTCAAACTCTCCACATTAGTAATAATGGTATCTATTTTTGAATAAAAAGTATCTCCAGATTTTTCCTTTTAAAATATGTGGACATTGTCCATCTTTTCCACCCCATTCCCAGAAAAATCCTGTTCAGAGTAAACTATTGCACTTCAAAGGGAAGTTAGGATTGTACAGTTTCCTAAAAATGTAGAAACTACAGTACAAATGAAAATATGAAACTGAGGGACTACTTGCCTTTTTGACAATGCAAAGTAAAGACAGCATTTTGATTGAGCTAAATTATTATTTGGATCTTTTCATCTCAAACTGACAAACAAATCTTTGAACACAAAAGTACATCAGTAAATGCGCTCCCAATTCAATACCTATGATAACACAAAAGTAAAAAAGAAAATACAATCTCCCTATGAAGCACAGATTAGAGAAACACAAAACAGCTTCACGTAACACAACAAAATCATCTTCATACCAACTTAAATTCAATTCAGTTGTAATGCCTTCCAAAAATATGCAGTGAAACCCAGTGAAATGTAAGTCACCTAAATGACTTTGACAATAGGCTGCTCTTTCAGTAGAAGTGTATGACTGATGGTGAATTTAACAAGCCATTATGTGGAGTACATAGAGTTGCCCATACTGATACAATCCAATCAAAATAGTTTTCTACTTCTTGCAAGTTCATTTTATTGGAAGGAAAAGTTGAAGAAATTCTTGACTTTTGATTTCAGAAGATGCTGTGCTGCAATTATATAGAGCCTTGATGAATCTTCATATGGAATTTTGGACACTTTATTTAAGCAGGGAAGTGCGGTGCTTGCATTCAAGATTCAATAGGTTAATCCCTGGGATGGCAGGCATCTTTAATAAGGAGACAGTAGGGAATTCAGAGTTTCAAAGCATGAGGGATGTCCTCAATGGAAAGTAACAACATTTTCACTGGGTGACAAAGTGTAAAATCATCGAGGCAATCCCAGGATAAGAGGAAAGCTACTCAAGACAGATGAGGACAAAACTCTCCACTCAGAGGGTGGTGAATCCTTGCTATCCCGGAAGCTCAGTCAATAGATTTCTGTGGACACTAATGATATCAAAGGATATGGTGGTAGAGTAGACAAGTGACATTGAGGTAGATGATAAGTCATGATCTAAGTGAAAGGCAGAGCAGGCATGCCAAATAACTTACTATTGTTCCTGCATTCCTCCATATAGCTGTAGCTAAGAGATATACAATGATATTAGTCAAAACTAAATCTTTTCGAAGAACTTCAGTTGGCTACTGGACTCAAATTTCAATGAAGGTATTCAAAATATATTTCCTGCCCTTTAAAACCTAATTATAAGAGTCATAGAGATGTACAGCATGAAATCAGACTCTTCGGTCCAACCCGTCCATGCCGACCAGATATCCCAACCTTGTCAAATGCCTTACTGGAGTCCATATAGGTCACATCTACCACTCTGCCCTCATCAATCCTCTTTGCTGCTTCTTCAAAAAAAACTCAATCAAGTTTGAGAGACATGATTTCCCATGCACAAATGTTGACTATCCCTAATCAGTCCTTGCCATTCCAAATACATGTACATCCTGTCCCTCAGGATTCCCTCCAACAACTTGCCCACCACCGATGTCAGGCTCACTGGTCTATAATTGCCTGACTTGTCCTTTAACACCTTTCTTAAACAGTGACACCACGTTAGCCAACTCCACTCTTCTGACACCTCACCTATGACTATTGATGATACAAATATCTCAGCAAGAGGCCCAGCAATTACTTCCCTAGCTTCCCACAGAGTTCTCGGGTACACCTGATCAGGTCCTGGAGATTTATCCACTTTTATGCGTTTCAAGACATCCAGCACTTCCTCCTCTGAAGTATGGACATTTTTCAAGATGTCACCATCTATTTCCCCACATTCTATATCCTTCATGCCCTGTTCCACAATAAATACTGATGCAAAATACTCGTTTAATATCTCTCCCATTTTCTGCAGCTCCACACAAAAACCTCCTTGCTAATCTTTGAGAGGCCCTATACTCTCCCTAGTTACCCTTTTGTCCTTAATATATTTGGAGAACCCTTTGGATTCTCCTTCACCCTACTTGCCAAAGCTACCTCATATCCCCTTTTTGCCCTCCTGATTTCCCTCTTAGGTATACTCCTACTGCCTTTATACACTTCTCAGGATTCACTTGATCTATCCTGTCTACACCTGACATATGCTTCCTTCTTTTTCTTAACCTAACCCTCAATTTCTTTAGTCATCCAGCATTCCCTAAACCTACCAGCTTTTCCTTTCACCCTAACAGGAATATACTTTCTCTACAATACAATCCCAATAAGGAGATCATCCTTTTCTTATTTCTTAGTTCCACCCAAATAACTTCCCTGGATGTATTTCTGGGAATATCCTCCCTCAGTACGGCTGTAATGTTACCCCTTATCAAAACTGCCACTTCACCATCTGGGTTGTTCGGTACTGGAATTGGGCCTCCCGGGAGCAGATGCGGTGAAAGCGAAGGAATTGGGAATATGGGATGGCGTTTTTACAGGGGGCAGGGTGGGAAGAGATGTAATCTAGGTAGCTGTGGGAGTCAGTCGGTTTATAGTATACGTCCGTGTTGAGTCGGTCGTCCGAGATAGAGATGGAGAGGTCTAGAAAGGGGAAGGAGGAGTCTGAGACAGTCCAGGTGAATTTGAGGTTGGAGTGGAAGGTGTTAGTAAAGTGGATCAACTGTTCAACCTCCTCGTGGGAGCACGAGGTAGCGTCGATACAGTCATCAATGTAGCTGAGGAAAAGGTGGGGGTTGGTGCCAGCGTAGCTGGGGAAGATGGACCCGCCCTCGATCTCTTCATAGCCAACTGCCGCCGTGACATTGACCGCCTCAACCTCTCCACCCCTCTCACCCACTCCAACCTCTCACCCTCGGAACGTGCAGCCCTCCACTCCCTCCGCTCCAACACCAACCTCACCATCAAACCGGCAGACAAGGTAGGCGCGGTGGTAGTTTGGCGCACCGATCTTTATATTGCTGAGGCTAAACGCCAGCTCGCGGACACTTCCTCCTACTGCCCCCTTGACCATGACCCCACCTCCCACCACCAAATCATCATCTCCCAGACCATCCATAAACTCATCACCTCAGGGGATCTCACATCCACCGCCTCCAACCTCATAGTCCCACAACCCCGCACCACCCGTTTCTACCTCCTGCCCAAAATCCACAAACCTGACTGCCCCGGCCGACCCATTATCTCAGCCTGCTCCTGCCCCACCAAACTCATTTCTGCATACCTTGACACGGTCCTGTCTCCCTTAGTCCAAGAACTCCCCACCTACGTTCGGGACACCACCCACGCCCTCCACCTCCTCCATGATTTTCGCTTCCCCGGCCCCCAATGCCTTATCTTCACCATGGACATCCAGTCCCTATACACCTCCATTTCCCCATCACGAAGGACTCTAAGCCCTCCGCTTCTTCCTTTCCTGCCGAACCGACCAGTACCCTTCCACTGACACCCTCCTTCGACGGACTGAACTGGTCCTCACTCTTAACAATTTCTCCTTCCAATCCTCCCACTTCCTCCAAACCAAAGGAGTAGCCTTGGGCACCCACATGGGCCCCAGCTATGCCTGCCTCTTCGTTGGATATGTGGAACAGTCCATCTTCCGCAGCTACGAGGAGGTTGAACATTTCATCCACTTTACTAACACCTTCCACCCCGACCTCAAATTTACCTGGACTGTCTCAGACTCCTCCCTCCCTTTCCTAGACCTCTCCATCTCTATCTCGGACGACCAACTCAACACGGACGTTTACTATAAACCGACTGACTCCCATAGCTACCTAGATTACATCTCTTCCCACCCTGCCCCCTGTAAAAACGCCATCCCATATTCCCAATTCCTTCGCTTTCACCGCATCTGCTCCCGGGAGGCCCAATTCCAGTACCGAACAACCCAGATGGCCTCCTTCTTCAAAGACCGCAATTTCCCCTCAGACGTGATTGACGATGCTCACCACCGCATCTCCTCCACTTCCCACTCCTCTGCCCTTGAACCCTGCCCCTCCAATCGCCATCAGGACAGAACCCCACTAGTCTTCACCTACCACCCCATCAACCTCCAGATACATCGGATCATCCTTCGTCATTTCCAAACTGACCCCACCCCCAAGGATACATTTCCCTCCCCACCCCTATCAGCCTCCACAACTCCCTTGTCAGATTCACACCCCCCACCAACCCAACCTCTACTCCCGGCATCTTCCCCTGCAACCGCAAGGAATGCATAACTTGCGCCCACACCTCCCCCCTCACTTCCCTCCAAGGCCCCAAGGGATCCTTCAATATCCATCAGAAATTCACCTGCACCTCCACACACATCATTTACTGCATCCGCTGCACCCAATGTGGCCTCCTATACGGGAGACAGGCCGCCTACTTGCGGAACGTTTCAGAGAACACCTCTGGGACACCCGCACCAACCAACCTTACTGCCCCGTGGCTGAACACTTTAACTCCCCCTCCCACTCCGCCAAGGACATGCAGGTCCTTGGCCTCCTCCATCGCCAGACCATGGCAACATGACGCCTGGAGGAAGAGCACCTCATCTTCTGCCTAGGAACCCTCCAACCACAAGGGATGAATGCAGATTTCTCCAGCTTCCTCATTTCCCCTCCCCCCACCTTTTCTCAGTCCCAACCCTCAGACTCTTGACCTGCAATCTTCTTCCCGACCTCTCCGCCCCCACTCCCTCTCCGGCCTATCACCCTCACCTTAACCTCCTTCCACCTATTGCATTCCCTTCTCCCTACCTTTTATCTTAGCCTGCTTGGCACACCTTCCTCATTCCCAAAGAAGTGCTTATGCCCGAAACGTCGATTCTCCTTCTCCTTTGATGCTGCCTGACCTGCTGCGCTTTTCCAGCAACACATTTTTATGCAATGGATATAAACCCTGTCTAACATTTCCTCATAAGTTCAGCCAAGTAAACCTTTTCTGAACTGCTTCTAAACCAGTTAGAGGAAACTCAATCATCCGAAGGACACGGCCGGGCAGTATTTCATTCTGTTAACTGAATGCCAGATAATTGATGCCGGATAACGTGGTTAGCCACACATCAGGACCTTGCAATCTTGTTCAGATCACCCGAAATTTGGTTAATCAAATGCAGGATAATCAAGATTCCTCTGTATCTATTTTCCTAAATTAGGTGACCATAACTGTCCACAGTACTCCAAATGCAGTCCACTAAGGCCCTGTACCTCTTTCATACCACTTCTCTTATTAGTTGTTTTGCAAAAAAAAGCCAACATTCTATTTGCTTCCCTAATCAATTGTAGCACTTGCATACCAACTGTAAAGATTCATGTAACACAACATACAAATCACTGTTCCATATACCTCTGAGGTGTTGCTCCATTCATTAATATAATAGCTTTTTCACCCTTCTTGCAAAAGTGGACAAGTTCATAGTTCCTGAAGAAGGGCTTATGCCCGAAACGGCGATTCTCCTGTTCCTTGGATGCTGCCTGACCTGCTGCACTTTTCCAGCAACACATTTTCAGCTCAAGTTCATAGTTTCCCAAACGTACTCCATCTACCAATAGTAACACTTTGTAAGCTCTTCATGACCTCATTAAAAATCACAACACCAGGTTATAGTCCAACAGGATTATTTGGAAGCACTAGCTTTCAGAGCGCCACTCCTTCAGCAGGTGGTTGTGGAGGACACAATTGTAAGACAGAATTTATAGCAAATGTTTACAGTGCGATGTAACTGAAATTATACATTGAAAAGTACCTTGATTGTTTGTGGAGCCTTTCATCTGTTAGAATGACCATGATCGTTTCACTTCTTTCATGACCTCAACAGCTTACTTTCCTACCAACGATTGTGTCACCAGCACTTTTAGCTACTGCATAATTTGTTCTTTCATCCAAATCAGTGATACAGATGTAAATAGTTGAGGGCTCCAGCGCAGATACCCGAGGCACACCGCTAACAACAGTTTTCAACCCTGGAAATTACACATTTAGCTCTATTCACAGCTTTTAGTTAATCAATCCATGTTAATACACCAAAAGCTATATTTTGATGTTGCACTTTAGTGAATGCCTTTTGGAAACCTACATTGACTACCTCTACAGGTTTCCCCTTATCGATCTTGCTTGTTACTTCTTCAAAAGGACTCTACTAACTTGGTCAAACATGTCTCTCCCTTCACAAACCCATGGTGACACTGTCTGACTGTATTACGATTTTCAAAATGTCCCATGATTGCCACCGTAACAATATATTCTAACATTTCCACTATTACAGATATTAAACCGTCTGGCTGATAGCTCCCTGATTTTGGTCTTTGCTCTTTTGATTGATATTATATGACACAGAGACTGGGCATTTCGGTGGAGTTAAATTTCAGATTAGCCATGATGTCACTGGATTGTGAAATAGTAAACGGACTGACCTTTTAACCTAAGACCCTAATAGGCTTTATCGCACAGTTTACAGCACAGAATGTGATTAGAATCATTTAGCCATATTTTCATTTGTTGGCAGTGAAGAGACAAGTGTGGACCATTCCTGGAGAACATCTTTGCACCTTGACACCTTTGGAATGTGCTCCAATTTTCCAACAGAGAGGAAAAGAAAATAGGGAAGTCAATTAACAACCTATTAAGCTTTGAACAGTATGCTCTCAGGCCAGGGAGAGTGGGAATGGAATTTGATTGTGAATTTGATGAACCTGAACAATCGAGTGCACTCTAATATAAAGCTAGTAGCTTCAATATTTTTAAATGGTGGGAAGTTTTGGGACTTGGCAGCCACAGACCTGATCATGGCCATCACCTGCTTTTGCAATTTTTACTCTATAGAATTGGCCTAGAACAGTTAAGGTTAGAATCTGGAAATTATTCAGGTACAAGTTCCCAACTCTATTTGAAAATTCAAAGCATGGCTTCTCTCTGTTGATTCTTTTCTAGGCTAACCTAAAATGAACCCTACTACCCGCTCTCTTCATAGTCCTATTAAGTTTATTGCTTGAACTCTATTTTCTCATCCCTTAGTAATCATGCTTTTTGCCTCAACTGCTCGCTTTATAAAAACAGTCAGAGTTTCACTTCTCTCCACTTCTCTAAGGAGCGTTAATTCCTTAGAGAACCACCACTTTCTCAAGGGCAACAAATCCCAGGGAAGAGAAAAAAAGCATTTTTCTTACTCTGTTATTAGAACTTTATGTTTTTTAAAAAATCTCCACTTAGCTTTCTCTGCTCCAAAGAAAATAATCCCAGTACCTCAAGTCATTCTCCCACATAATGTTCAATCTGAATGAGCTTGTGCTGTGGCCTTTCCATAGTTTTTATTCTTCTGTCAGCAACATTAGCAAGTCCACATTTATTACTCAATCAGAGAAAACATTCTAATGAGATAGCGTCAGTGGATCACCTGTTTTGAAATTATTTCTGTATTTTCTGGGGCATTAGTATTAGCAACAGCTGGAGCCAAATATCGCCCAGCAGAAATAATTATTGCATAAAATTTACATGATTTGAATGTTTCTGCAAACAACAAGTATCTAGGATGAACACAAATGCATGAAGTGCATCCAAGTGGATTCCTTAAACTTACAAAGTTTAAACAGCACAAAATAGATCATTCGGCCCAACCAGTCCAAACCATTTATGCGTTATCCAAGCCTCCTCACCTCTTTCCATTAGCATAGCCTTTTATTCCCTTGCCCCTCATGTTTAATTGAGCAGCCCTTAAATGTAACTAAACTATTCTCTACTACTCCCTGTGGTAGCACATTCCACATTTTCTCAAAAAGTAAAGAATATAAATTCCTCCTCAAGTCTCTATTGGATTTCTTGGCAACTATCTTGCCTCGATACCCTCTCCCTTTATTCCGCCCAATGAAAGTCATCTCCATAGAAAATACCAGTGCAGACTAATTATTTAACATTTTTGCCCTTTTGTTATCAACGTCAGTGATGTTAACTTGACTATCCCCCACCGATGTAATTTGCTCAACCTGACTTTTGTTCTTATTTACGTGCCTGCAAAATTTAATTTTCTTTCATATTTCTTCATAATTTAGTTGTTCTTCTTTGCCTTCATTTTTAAAACTTCTTTGATAGTCTTTTCATATTCACCATTGCTATCCTTTCTTCTGCTATGCACTCAGTATATCCGCGCTTAGTGCGTGTTTCATTCCCAAACTTCCAAATATTACCATGTGCTTTTCACTATCTATGGTGTTGCATCCATTAGCTGAGTTGGCTGGACAGCTGGGTCCAATTCCCACACCAGTTGAGGTTATTCACGAAGGACTCTCCTTCTCAACCTCTCCTCTCACCTGAGGTGTGTTGGCCCGCAGGTTAAATCACCACTAGTCATCTCTCTCTAATGAGAAAGCAGCCATCTGATAAGTGTGTGGCAGCAGTATTTTAGCATTATATCATTCAATTTGTTCTTCTTTTGCGGAAATCATTTTCCTTGTCCCTGCTGTATAGAATTTTAAATGCTTCCTAGTGTGCAATATGACAGCTAATTTTGGAATCCATTTTATTTTATCCAAGTTCTATTCTAAGCCCCCTCAAAAAATAGATTTTCCTCTAATCTTATTACCCTAGTTTTGGTCATGCTTATGTCATTCACAATTATTTTAAAGCATATTATATTTTTGCCATTGATATCTAGACATTTTCTAATTTTTACTACTTTTATCCACTTTATCGCATATCAGATTCAGCAAAATCTCTTTTGTTGGGCTGCTTCCATATCAAGTTCGAAAAAAATGGTACTATTCACAGCGACAGAACGTTATTTCCCCAACTACTTCTCCTGATCATTAATTTTAGATTCATCTGTGTCTACTACCTTAAAAGAAATTGGACTACTTCAAATTACAGGGCATAATAATTCCCATAACAACTTTTGCTGTATGGTCCTGAAATATTTAATTTCAAAATTTTTCTTTAGCTTCTGTTATGAAGGTGTGGCGGTGTATTGCACCTTTAAGAGAGTTGAAAAGCTAGCAAGGACTGACAAAGCAGAGAGAGTCCTGAACAAGGTAACAATATAACATTTGGTTGAAAAACAATTGCAACAGATGGGTTGCCATGAAACAAAAACAAATTCAAATTCAGCCAGTTGAAATTATGCCCCAAGATACCAAAATCCAATCAAATTTGGATTTAGTATTTTGATTATATTAAAACCAATGAAACAATCCGATGTTTGGGGGTACAAATTTGAACAGTTAGGGGGTGAACTGCCAAAGACCAACAAATGTAGACTGCTAGGTGAAGAGCTCCCTGAAAGGTACCTGTCTGTGGGGAGTTTGTACGGCAGAACATAGAGGCCGATCTGGAAAGAATCTACAGAGGAAACTCTGCAAAGGAGAATCAGCAAAACTGACTAGTTTTGAAACATGATTTTTCTTTTTGTAAATCTTAATCAGGATTTTTTTTAAAATTAGACTAGTATTGTAGAGTGGGAGGTTAAAAAAAGGTTTTACAAGAGAGGCATTGTAAGTAGTTGTTGGTTTTAATATTCTCTGTTGGACTTAGAGAATAAAGTTGTTAATTTTTACTTTAAATAGTGACTTTTGGGATAGTTCTTTCCCTCTTGAATTTTAACAGATTACAGCATGGGGTGAATCTTTTCTGTGTGTATGTTTAAATTAGCAGAGGGGTTTACCCAGTGTCGTGACACTTCTCTCCTATTTTCTTCACCACATAAGGAAATGTGACAAAGAGGAAGACAGTGGAATACTATCTGCTAGCAGCAAAGGAAGATACAAGAAGCAGCAAATCTTTGATCTGTCGCTGTCCGACATGGAAAAAATGTTAAATATAATAACGCAGGTGAGATGATCACCATAGGGCAGGGAATTCACAAGCACGGTACAGATGATTGCTCAATTAGGAAAGGAAGAAAATGTATGTTAACTACATGAGCGCAGTATCTTTTAACCAAAGGCATCAAAGCAGACAGGTGGATATAAAAAGTTAGTCCCAGATCAGTTATGATATCTTATGGAATAGCAACCAAAGATTCAAAAGGTTAATTTGCTCAGACTTCTTTTGCTCTAATATTCCGACAGTAGTTGCAGGGAAACTAGTAACGTGAGAACAGTTGCTTCTGCAATCAGTGTTGCCCCCAAGTTGCCTCATAAGATCATATTGTTCATATAGTGAACAATAAGACTCAGATTTACCAAAGAAGCTATCAACAGTTTAGCAAGAGTGCTCATGGCATTATAATAATGTAAATACCCAAACTAATGTTCTAAGCATATGCATTCAAATCCCACCTACGCAGTGGTGGAATTTAAATTTAATTAAATTTGGAATGTAAAGCTAGGTCTCACTGATGACACTGTGAAACTAGTATTGATTGTCATAAAAACCCAACTGATTTAGTAACACCCTTTAGGGAAGGAAACCTGAAGTCCTGAACTAGTTCAAACTCTCAGTAGTGTCAACTCTCAACTACCCACTCGAATGGTAGCAAGTCATTCTTTCAAGGACAATTAGAAATGAGCAATAAATACTGGTCTTGTCAGCAATACCAACATTGCGTGAAAGAATCAAGAGAAAATGATCCTTAAAAAGATAACAGCTGCAGCATTATGTACAGTGCATGTATGGCATTGTGAAACAAATGTATCTGCCCATCTATTTTCTCAAAAGTCTGGAATATCTCCACATCCTTTTCTTTAAATTTTAGTAGGGCCTCCGCAAATTTAAAGATTGCTTTAATGAGTTTCAAATTATGACGCAGATTCTTCACATTAGCCCATGCATGGTTTTTAGGGTATTAGCTATCAACTGTCCTGATGAAATAGCGTGCACCTAAGCAGGGATGGGTCTAATATCTTCAAAGATGAGGAAACCATAAATTATTTTAAACACACAGTTATATAGACAGAAACCAAGAGAGTAGGAAAATCAAGTTTTAGATATATGAAAGAGGTTTAAAAAGGTAAAGCAAAGTTCAAAAATTATTTTAATCAGCAGCTTCTGTCTACCCAAATAACTGAAACCTTTCATCAAGGTGCCAATGTAGTAAATCTCTTCGGCATCTTCTTTATACAAGGCACAATATAATTTTACCTTTTCTTAAGGCTCTTGAAATTTTATTAGGGGCTCCTTTTTTTTGATTTTTGCTAATCCTTAATAGATGATGCAGTTGTATAGTAACAATACTCTTTTGTGTTGACATAAGACACATTTGAAAAACAGAACCAGAATTAAGCAATATCTTCAATAATAACCACTTCTCTATCAATTTAAAGGTACAACACACTAGGAAAGTATTAATTTCTTAGACACCACAGTTTAAAAACAGGCATTTAAACAAGATAATATGCAGAAAGTAGCAAAAGCTTTCCCCCCACCTCCACCCCCACAATAACCAACATACTGCTATACAGAAAAAGCCATGGATCTTGATACACTTTCCACAGTCCAGCAAGGTCACAGCTAATCTGCTTCCATCGCAAACATGGAATGCCAGCTTATTTTAACCAAGTAGTTACTACCCTTTTGACTGCATTGCAAATCTCAGTCTCAGATTTAAATCTACCAATGAGTACAGTGTTCATTAAAATAGAAGCATCTACTATATTTTCCTTACGTAGTGACTACTGAACACATGCAGCTTTAAGCAAGAGATTCCACATGCATTTGCAAGGAATTTCTTTTATTCACTCATTCACAAGATGTGGGAATCACTTATCTATTGTATTTATTGCCCTTGTGAAGGTGATGAGGTGCCTTTTTGAACCGCTGCTGTCTGTAAGACCTAGGAGGAAGTTCTTGGATTTTGACCCAGCGATGCTGAACAAATGATGATACAGTTCCAAGTCAGGATGGTGTGTGACTTGGAATAGAACTTGCAGGTGACAGAGTTCCCATGTATTTGCTACTCATCTTTCTAGCTGCCAGAGGATGTAGTTTTCAGGGCACCAACTTTGGAATCTTGTGTGCATTACCTTAATGTACCTCACTGATTTCAAGATTTTTTTTAGCTCCTAGTTAGCTAGCTGAGTACTCCTTTGTTAACTTGTTTTACCATGTGAAGAAGTTTTTTTTAAAAAATAACTGGATCAGAAAATCCTTCCAAAATAGTTAACTAATCCAGTACATGTCAGAAAGTAGAGAACCTTTGGAATGCTAACGCAACATTTTTTAATAACTGTGCTGGGTTACACAGACTATCTAAACATTGAAGGTCATTCACTTCTTTTTGGTTCAAGGTAATCAAGAATTGAGTTAAGATTAGAAAACCGAGAGACTGCTAGATTTTAGTGCAGTTAAAAGGAGAACTAACTGTGGTCAGAAGCAAGTAAAGATTCTAGAAAGGAATTTTTTCCAGAGCAGCAATTGGAATTAAATTACTTAGGTAGAAAAGTTCAGTTTGACAAACTTCTAAACTGGAATTGCTTTGTTAATATCTGCAGACTATTAGAAGTTGTGAAAATCTAAGCTCTTAGTTTTGAAAGTATTCATGTAAGACAACTTCACAGGTCAGAGGAAAGAACCAGGAAGAATCAGTTAATTTAAGCTTAAAGGTCTGATACAGAGGGATCATTTGCCCAGATGAGGCTGTGTAAAATAATGGCGCTGGAAGATAGGATGAAACTTTATTTTGGAGTGTTTTTAATATCTTTAAAACTGCACTCTTTTTTGTTCTGTTTTTGCCTTTGTTCTATTATTAAAGAAACTCTGAAGCCTCATGTGACTATGTTTCAGTGAAGGATCACTATGTTGACTAAGAAAATCACAATCATCAAACCTTCAGAGATAACAGTTCTGAAGAACAGTAATCTCAGACTTGACACATTAACATTGTTTCTCTCTTCACAGATGCTGCCAGACCTGCTGAGTTTCTCTAACATTTTCTGTTTTTAAGCCAGATTTCATTCTGTGGTCTGAATTGTCAAGTAGTGTCATATCTGGGATTCACGACAGCTACTAGTGACATCTTCAAAAAACTAACACATTTGTCAAATCAATTTTCCTTCTGTAAAACTATAAGTGCATTGTTAAAATTTCTGAATAAATACATTTGAGAACTTTCTTGATGACTGACATTAGGTTAACTGGCCTGCAGTTCAGAGTTTTCTCTCCCTCCTTCTATGAGTAGTGATGTTATCTTTGCTAACTTCTATTTCACTGTTCCAAGATCTAGGCAACTTTGGAAACTCAGTTACCACATCCATTATGTCTGCAGTGATTTTTTTTCAAACCCTAGAATCTAGGCCATCAGATGTTGGGGATTTGTTGGATGAAAGTTGAAGTCCCCACTACTTTTTCACTACCTTTGTTACAAGCTATAAGATATTTGGAGGTATTAAAAAGATGATAAGAGTAAAAAGAGTTTCATAGACTGAATCAAGGGCCTGTCACCAAGTGTTTTTATTTAGTATGTAGATAAATAATCCCAAATAGGACCTGAAAAGGTGATATAATTTAATTAAATTGATGCAACCAAATTATGGCAAAGATAAAGAATGTAGGATCTTGACAAGAGCAGTTTATTGATATTTATCAAATAATAAGTTAACGCCCATTAGAATAAAATAACTCTTAAGATACACCAATCATAAAGCATATTAGCACAAGTAAACATGTCTAATAAACAAATAAAATCTATTTCATTGAATAGCACAGAAGAGAAAATTGTTTAGGTAAGTACCAAACTTGATGCATAAAACCTAAGCTATACAGCAGGTAAATAACTGCATTTCTTCTTGGGCATTCACTGGAAACAGTACATAGAAGTAATGGAAAATTGCAAATGAACAGTAATTTGAGACATGAAGGTTTTTCCACTCGACCTGCTGAAATTCTTCAAAAGTGCTGAGAAAAGGCAAATATTGACAAAGTGTATTTATTAGTTTAAGGGGACACATTTTAAAATCATTTTTAAAAATGTCAGAATAGAAAAAACTCTGGGGGGAGGGGGGTATGGAGAGAGGAGTTAGGATGTGGAACTACCAGCCATGAACCACTAAGAGCACAAGTGTTCTTAAAAAGGAATTTAGATCAATCTTGAACCAGAGGAACATGAACATGAAGCAGATGACAGCAAAGGACTAGGTGACCGTTGCGAAGAAATCGCTGCAGTTTTTCTGACCAAAAAAATCTTATCACCTGAAAGCCATTAAACTTTTACGGCTAATGAGTTAAAACGTCCGTAATTAGAATACAAATGCAGTTTCATTGGGAGGTTATGACGGTTGGGAAAAGAAGGGTATAAAGCGAATACGAGAGAGAGACAGGAAAAAAAAAGAAAGGAAGAGAAGGGGAAAGATAAGAAGACTAATACAGTAATCTTTTATAATCTTTCCAGCATCCCCAGTTCTTTGTTTTTCTTAATCTTTTATAAAAGTGTTGTTTATCAAATACAGTTATTGAGGCACCACCTTTGAAAATGGTATACTTATAGGTTATACTACATATAGCTTGCAGTTACTAAAATTCTCATTACATTTGTAGCAAGACTGCAGGGGGTAAGCCAGCTGAAACCTGGACCCACATTCCCATGCAGCTTTTTCAGATGGTAAATGCCCAACCGGTACTTCATTCATTATTCTTACAATAAGGGCTCTTGCAAAAATCTACCTCTTCCTAATACCATAAAACAAATGTGATTTCTGAATTGCATGGACTCCCTTTACTCTTAATTGTAGATGTATAGCAAGGTCAAATTAATAGTAGTGCTCATTATAATCTCAATAACTTCCCAGTTTACCATCCTAAGCAACAGAGAAAGAACCACAAATAGAACAGTAGAATGTGTGCAGTCAAGTGGTTTTGCTGCTGCAGCTTCACAGCACTTGAGATTAATTAAGACTTAACATTTAATATTCCGAGGTACATTTGCCAGCCTAGCCGTATCAGATTATATGGCAGGGGAACTTTCAGCAATTGTCCTTCAGGCTTCCATGACTTTGCTCTTTTATGGAAGACAGGTCTTGCTTCCAAATGGATTATCATTGTCGTGAGACTGTTACGGAATACATGGTGTGTACATAGGAAACCTGATAGACAACTTTTAATGGATTCTTATTACAATAAGGACTTTATACAAGGCATTTATATAGCAGAGTAAAAATGTACAAGAATCCATCATCATGTTAGCTTTCAACAAATCCAGAAGTATCAGGTGAACTAACCCCGTAATGGAGAATTTTGAGAACCATAAATGCAAAGCTTTTTTTCCTTGCCATATACATGTTTTTCAAATTAGTCATTTACTGTATCTCAATATGTTACTTTCTGAAAGAAATGTAAAATGCATTTGAATGAAGTAATCCTAACAGCTTCTACTAGTTCCCTAGTAGTAGTAGAGAACCTAATTCATAGATAAATATTCATTCAAAAGGAACAAGAGCAAGCAGCTATCCCACTGAGCCTGCTGTAAAGTATGCTGAAGGCAGAGTTGGAACTCATTTTAGAAGAAATATTCTCTTATGTGCAAACAGGATCTGAACACATCCACATAATGGGCCAAATAAGTTACGTAATGTAATTTTGTGTAACAACTTGATATATTGACATGATCACAACCTTCACGGAGTAGGTTGTCCCTCAAGAGTGTCCCAGGAAGAAAAATACTTCATCATCATCGGAGGATGAGGTTCAAAAGATCAGGAGGCTTTTATTTCCAGGCTACCAGATATATTTAAATATTAGGGCCATGTGCAATCTTATTTTACAAATCTTGTCTTGTAATGCTAGAAATTGAAAGAGCACATGCACAGTAACAAACACTTACACAAATTGCATACCAGTCTTTGTGTTAGTTAATAATAACATACCATGCAGCTTAGGGCTTTTATATCGAACTGAAGTGTTCCAACCTTGGAAGCTGCAAATATTGTCCTTTATAATTATGAAGATCTGCCTTACCGACTACAAATGCATTTGTACAGTGCAATAAAATAGCTGCAAGTTTGTGAGAGGGCCCAAAAAGGGCAAGCAATAAATATGGAACAGGCAATATTTTATGCCATGCAATTTTGGGCCATCTACCCGAGACATAGTACTGTCGGGTAGTCTTACCTTTGCAATTATTTCTTTAAGTCTGCCATCCTCTTGCACATCTGTTCCCATGATTTGCAGACAGTGTATGCAGCGTTGAGCCTGGTCACCAGCTGCTGCCAAAAATGGTACACCACTGTCTTCTGGGGAGGTTATCCTGAAGTGTTAAAAAGGGGAACCATATCATACATCCATTTTTTTCAGCATCAAACAATGGATTGGGTGTCATATCTCTCCATTATTTGCCCACAGAAATCTGTTTTGTGCTAAATTTTGTGTAAATATCTAAAATGTATCCTGAACCTGTAAAGTTTGAAATAATAAGTCTCGATATGCAATGTTGCACTTTCAAAAGCATCTATTTCTTTTAAGTAGACACATCACATTGCCTAGCACCATGCCCAGGCCAAAAAGTGACCAAACAGCTATGAATTAATCGTCAGTTGAGACAACCAAGACAAATCAGCATGGTCAGCTCACTGGTCGACAGGCTAATGTTTGGCAGAAATGTATAATGTCAGTCTAGTGCGGCAAAACAATCTTCCAAACTATTCTCATATAAAACGTATCAAGCTTTCAGGCACAGTCGTGGCAATACTGGGGGCAAGATTACATTTTTGCAACATTATACATCAAAATATGTACTTAATGTACATATAAAATGACTGCATGTTCAACTGAGACTCGCTCACCAGTTGCTTCTCAAAATCAGGAAATACAGACCAGTAAAAGTCCAACACATTCATCCATTGCTACAGATAAAATAAATTGAACTGAACTTTACAGTCTTGACAATTATCCATCATTTAACACTGCAAAGTAATACAACTTCAAATTTGTTCACAACCTTAGTTTGAATAAATAATGGCAAAATGTTCTTCAGTTCACATAAAACCTATTTCAGAGAGTTGGAAAAACTAACTATAATTTTGATTAAGCAAAATGATATATGTCATGAGGCAAAGCTAGTTACACTGGACCCATATGAAATATCGGAACAAACTTGAGTTATTAGAAATGTCACTGTGGAACTACCTTTCAACTCACTCATTTTTAATTCATGGCAGCAACAGTGAGCAAGTTTAGTTTACCTTGCAGGTGAGAAAAAACAGTCGACTCATTAAAACTGAGCTCTGTACTGAGGGCTCATGGTCCAGCACCTGCTCTAGTTTCTAGTCATAATTTATAAAATAAGCTTTGTATGAAAATAAACAATGGCAAGAACTTCCATTGAATCATTTAATCTAGTATAACTTTTTTTCTGAATTCAGTTGTAGAATGAGATAAGTAGTCAATGTTACTTAACCATCTCTCACGTGAGAGTGGTTGCAACGCATTTGACTGTTCAGTTGAGCATCATTGCTAACGTGAGAAAAACAGGTGGCATTTAATTCAAAACATCTCTCAGATTAAAAATATAACCATACTATATTTTCAATGATGTTTCTGCAAATACATAGTTGGACAGCAAACATCCAGTAATTGTGTTCAAACATTTCACAACATATAACACAACCTTTGGAACTACTGGTGCCAAATACTGTTTACTTAGCTTCGTATAGGAACATACAAGAATTGGCCATTCAGAATCCGAGTTTACTAAACCATTCAATTGCTACTTTGTATCTTAACTTAATCTGCACTTGACACTTCCACCTAAAAATCCATCAAATTCACATTTAAAAGTTTCAACTGAACTAGCTGCAACAGATTCAGCTTTGAATTTTTTGTAACCTCTGCATAACAAAGCTAAGTTCTGAGGATGGGTCACCAGATCCACAATATAAAGTTAATAAAGTGGGTTCTCTTCACAGATATTGCCAGACTTGCTGAGCTTTTCAAGCAACTTTTATTTTTATTTCTAATTTACTGACTGAATTAGAAGCGTTTGCACCCAAAACAAATAATGGAATAGCTTTTATGTACTGTATACAAATCTCAATGGATTAATAGTAAAAGATCTAAATGTCAGCTTAGCTCAGTTGGTAGCCCTGACCCCTCTTGGTCAAAGGATGGGTTTTAGACCCAATGTTTAACATGAGCAATCAATTTAAGTTCACTCCCACTGAATGAGTGTCACATTATCTAGCACCGATGTGCACTAATTGCATTCTATAGTGATGAGATGCAATAAAGCACTACATAACTGCAAGTATTTTCAGATGCAGTAAGCATTAAAAATTTTCAAAGAGAACACATCAAGAATCTACAAAATTCTTTTATGATCCCTTCCCAATATTCCATTATCCATTACAGATGTCTTCTCAGAAATTAAAGGGATATTTTTAACATCTGCTTCTAAAATGTGTTATTGTGTTGACTGTATTTGCCAGAGTTCATAAAGGTTATAAGACCATGAGACATAGAAGCCATTCATTCCATATAGTCTTCTCCATCATTCAATGATGTGAACGTGCCAGGGTCAGACTGGGGTGGACAAAGTCAGAAATCACATGACACCAGGTTATAGCCCAACAGGTTTACTTAGAATCATAAGCTTTTGGAGCGTATCCCCTTTGTTAAGTGAGGGAGACAAACCAAATGATTAAAATAACACAGAACAAAAACAGAAGCTGCTGGAAAGCCAACAGGTCCGGCAGCATCTACATAGAAAAACCAGAGGAAGAGTCACTGGACCTGATACGTTATCTCTGATTTTTCTTCACAGATGCCGCCAGACCTGTTGAGCTTTTCCAGGAGCTTCTGTTTTTGTTCCATGTTATTCCGGTCATTTGGTTTGTCTCTAGTGCCATCTTACTTTTTTTTATATAATTATCTCTCTGCCTCATTTAATTAGATTATAAGTCATCCCTTTGCTTGTTATTCAGTTATTGACACATTACTCTCAGTCTAACAGCCTGCATCACCTGCAGAGACTTATTATTCGACACTCCACTTGCACCATTTGTACGATTTTTTGATCTCTCTGCCCATAAATTCAGCATTGCTTGTGCTTCCCTCTCACTTTGCCTGAGGAAGAAGCAATGGTCCAAAAGTATAAGTGTTCAAATAAACCTGTTGGGCTCTAACCTGGTGTTGTGTGATTTCTGACATCATTCAATGAGATCACAAATGACAGGATAATCCTGAACTCCCACTTTCCGGCCTTTTCCCCACAACAGTGATTAAACTTACTGATTAAAACTCTATCTCAGCCTTGAATATATTAAATGATCCAACCTCAACAATCTTCCACAGTAAAAAATTCCACAGACTCTATATATTCAGAGAAGAAATTCCTTCTCATCTCTACCTGAAATGGGTGACCCTTTATTCTGAGATTATGCTCACTGGCCTTAGGGTCTCCCACAAGGGGAAACAACCTTTTCATGTTGACTCAGTGAACTTCCATGAGAATTTGTACGTGTCTCATTCTTCTAAATTCAGTCGTTGCAATTCCAATCCACACAAAAGTCCTCAGAAAATAATTCCTTTACAACTGGTATCAGCCTGGTGACCCTTCTCCGGACAGGTTCTAATTACAGTATATCTTTCTTTAGATAGAGTAATTAAGTTATAGAGATGTACAGCCTGGAAAACAGACCCTTCAGTCCAAGTGGTCCATGCCAACCAGCTAAACTAAATTAATCTCGTCCCATTTGCCAGCATTTGGCCCATATCTCTGCAAACCCTTCCTATTCATAAAACCATCCTGGTCCCTTTTAAATCTTGAGGTCCTTCTCATCTTAAACCTATGTCTTCAAGTTTTAGCCTCCACACCTCAGGGAAAAGACCTTGTCTATTCACCCTATCGAAGCCCTTCGTGATTTTAGAAACCTCTATAAGGTCACCCCTAAGCTTCCAACACTCCAGAAAAAATAGCCCCACCCTATTCAGCCTCTCCCATTAGTGCTAACCCTCCAACCCTCGCAACATCTTTTTCTGAACCCTTCCAATTTTCACAACATCCTTCCTATAGCAGGGAAACCAGAATTGCATGCAGTATTCCAAAAGTGGCCTAACTAATGTCCTGTACAGCTGCAACATAGAGTCATAGAGATGTACATAGAGAAACAGAACTTTTGGTCCAACTAGTCTATGTCAACCAGATATCCTAATCGAGTCCCATTTGTCAGCATCTGGCCCATATATCCCTCCAAACCCTTCTTATTCATATACCCATCCAGATGCCTTTTAAATGCAGTAATTGTACCAGTCTCCACCACTTCCTCTAGCAGCTTATTTCATACACGCACCACCCTCTCCATGAAAACGTTGCCCCTTAGGTCCCTTTTATATCTTTCCCCTCTCACCCTAAACCTATGACATCTACTTCTAGACTCTCCCACCCCAGGGAAAAGGCTTTGTCTATTTATCCTATGTATGCTCCTCATGATTTTGTAAAACTCTATAAGTGCACCCTCAGCCTCCGACACTCCAGGAAAACAGCCCCAGTCTGTACAGCCTCTCCCTAAAGCTCAAATCCTCCAATACTGGCAACATCCTTGTAAATCTTTTCTGAACCCTTTCAAATTTCACAAGATCCTTCCAATAAGGAGGAGGCCAAAATTGCACACAATATTCCAAAAGTAACCTAACCAATGCCCTGGACAGCTGCAACATGACCTCCCAACTCCTGTGCTCAATATTCTGACCAATAAAGAAAAACATACCTAACACCTTCTTCACTATCCTATCTACCTGCGACTCTTCTTTCAAGGAGCTATGAACCTGCACTCCTAGGTCTCTTTGTTCAGCAACACTCCCTAGGATTTTACCATTAAGTGTACAAGTCCTGCCCTGATTTGCTTTTCAAAAATGTAACACCTCACATTTATCTAAATTAAACTCCATCTGCCATTCCTCAGCTCACTAGCCCATCTGATCAAGATCCCATTGTATTCAGGGGTAACCTTCTTCGCTGTCCACTACACCTCCAATTTTGGTGTCATCTGCAAACTTAATAAAAATACTAGTTCAGGCAGCATCCGAGGAGCAGCGCCTCGGATGCTGCCTGAACTGCTGTGCTCTTCCAGCATCACTAATCCAAAATCTGGTTTCCTGCATCTGCAGTCATTGTTTTTACGTTAATAAATATACCTCCTATGTTCATATTCAAATCATTTATATAAATGACAAAAAGTAGTGGACCCAGCATTGATCCTTGTGGCACTCCACTGGTCACGGGCTTCCAGTCTGAAAAGCAACCCTCCACCACCACCCCGTCTTTTACTTTCGAGCCAGTTCTGTATCCAAATGGCGAGTTCTCCCTGTATTCGATGAGATCTAACCTCGCTCACCAGTCTCCCATGAGGAACCTTGTCGAACGCCTTACTGCAGTCCATACAGATCACGTCCTCTGCTCTGCCCTCATCAACTCTTTTTGTTGCTTCTTCAAAAAACTCAATCAAGTTCTTCTGACCTCCCTAATCCAAGATGAAGGATAGAAGGAAAGATTGTGGCTGTCAGAGCTGCTCCTTTTTTGAGATATTTTCAGATTTGGAGCTGATTTCCTCAAATTCTAGCAGTAATTACTGTTTTATAACCTGTTGCACTGTTTTGGAACTTTGGGCAAAAAAAATCATTAAAACAATGGCACTTTAAAAAGGAGGGAGACAGACAAAGGCACTGACCACAAGGGAAGTCAATGAAACAGAAAAATAAACCTGCACTGCTATCTGGCCCAGCAGAGAATCTGCATAGCTGACCTATTCTGCTGCTTGATTGCAAGTCTCCCTGAACATCAAAGTTCAACTAAGGGGCCCAAAACTGTGTGCAGGATTTCAGCTATGGTCTGACAAAGGCCTTGCATAGTTTCGGCAATATCTTGCTCCTTTCTTATACCATTGCTTGGAAATAAAGGCCAACGTTGCATTTGCCTTCCCTGATATCCAGTGAACTTGGATGCTAGCTTTTTTTGATTCGTGGACAAGGACTCCCATCTCCCTCTGTTCCGTATCTTTTTGCAGTCTTTCTCCATTTAAATAACATACAGGTTCTTTATTTTTCTTGCCAACGCACATAACTTCACATTTTCCCACATTATATTTCAGTTGCCAGCTTTTGCCCACTTGGTTAACCTGCTTCTATCCCTCTGCAGACTTTTTGCATCATCCTTAACACTTACTTTCCCGCCTATATTTGTGTCGTTGTCTCTGCTCTGTAGTTATCAAGCCAGTTCTAAATTCAACAGGACAATAATATAAAAGCAAAGCAGATGCTGGCAATCTGAAATAAAAACACAATGTAGTTAATAAACTCAGTTGGTTTGGCACCAGTGGAGAGAGAAACAGAGAAAATGCTTAGAATCTCAACTTCAAATACTCCTAACCCTCCTTCGAAGTGAAACAGCAATTTGCAGGCAATCTATTAAATTTAGTATACCATACTCTTTGCTGACAATGCGATTGCCTCCACATCATCATCTACTATTTCATGGAACATCTCTATTTAACCTGGATACAGGACCCCATGCTCCTGGTTGTTTGTCACTTCAATTCGCCACTTTGCTCACATTTTGACTTTGTTCTCTAGACTTCTATAGCATTTCAAACTAGAGAAACAGCATCATCTTTCAACTTCACACTGAACCTTTTTGGACTCAAAATGGAGTTCAACAGCTTTGGAATTAAAAATCTATTGGATCAGATTTTGTGTCTTTCTTTATCCATCACTTTACTTTGAACATCTGCGATGTAAGTATTCATGCCTCATCTGTTCAGATCTTATGTTTCTTCACTTTACCCATTACTACTTCCTTTGACTGATTTAACCACAAGAACTTTAATTTTCTTATATTTGCTGTCTGCTACCATATCACAGACCTTTCTCTTGTTCTTCTACTATCCCAACTGCCACATGCTTAAAACCTATTACATTCCTATCTTTCCTCAGTAGTCATGATTTGGAGATGCCGGTGTTGGACTGGGATGTACAAAGTTAAAAATCACATAACACCAGGTTATAGTCCAACAGGTTTAATTGGAAGCACACTAGCTTTCGGAGCGACGCTCCTTCATCAGGTGATAGTGGCGGGCTCAATCGTAACACAGAATTTATAGCAAAAATTTACAGTGTGATGTAACTGAAATTATACATTGAAAAATTGATTGTCTGTTAAGCCTTTCATCTGTTAGAATACAGTGATAGTTTCACTTCTTTCATGTGTAAATCACAAAACTTTTTTTTAAAGTTGCATTCTCGGGTTAGCTGTTAACAATGGTGATAGCTAGACAATATGTTGAAGGTGTTAGCCCCGTGTTCTCTGTCTATGCTTAGATTGTTTAGATTGATTCTAATCTAAAAAGTGAGATAACAGAATTTTACATAAATTCATGCAGTGTTTTGAGCTCAGAGTTCTACATGAATGCATGCAGTTTTTCAGCAAAGTACAATGTAACTCTGCAAGTACAAATTCACCCCACAAAATGTGTGTGTGCATGTGGGTCTTTGTCTGTGTGTGTGTGTGTGTGTGAGAGAGAGTATGAGTGTGTGTGTGTGTGTGTGTGTGTGTGTGTGTGTGTGTATGGGGTGAGTGTCTTAAGTCTGTGAGGGAGTGCATGTGAGAGTGTGGGAGTGTGTGTGTCTATAAGGGTGCGTGTTGGTGTCTGTGTGTGCATCTGTGTGTACCTGTGTCCGTGTGTATTAAGAGTGCGTGTGTGTGTAGGAATATCTGTGTGTGTGTGTAGTGCAATGGTGATCACCTGTAATATGACATGAACCCAAGGTCTCGGTTGAGGCCCTCCCTATGGGTACCGAAATTAGCTATCAGCCTCTGCTCGGCCACTTTCCTCTGCTGCCTGTCCCAGAGTCCACCTTGGAGGATGGTCACCCTAAGGTCCGAGGCTGAATGTCCTGGACCACTGAAGTGTTCCCCAACTGGGAGGGAACCCTCCTGTCTGTTGATTGTTGTGCGGTGCCCATTCATCCGTTGTCGTAGCCTTTGCTCAGTTTCCCCAATGTACCATGCCTCCAGGCATCCTTGCCTTCACTGTATTCTAAGAGATGAAAGGCTTAACAGACAATCAATTTTTCAATGTATAATTTCAGTTACATCACACTAAATTTTTGCTATAAATTCTGTGTTACGATCGAGCCCTCCACTATCATCTGATGAAGGAGCGTCAGTCCGAAAGCTAGTGTGCTTCCAATTAAACCTGTTGGACTATAACCTGGTGATGTGTGATTTTTAACTATCTTTCCTCAGTTCTGATAGAAGGTTAACTTTGCTACTCTCCACAGACATTTCTGACCTGCTGAGTAATTTCAGTATTTTCTATTTTTAAGTACAAAATCAAGCCAGTTATCAAGGATGAAAGCAAACCAGAATTAAAAACTAAAATGGATTTTGCTGAGATTCTTAAAACTGTAATGAACTACATTTCTCAGCCCATTCGCCCTGAAGGATAAAGATGCTAGAAGTAGTGGCCTAGATTTTGCTGCACAAGTACCATGCAAGATGGTTAGCGTACACCACTATTAGTGAACAAATGTCTGCTGTATGCATATGTAGATTTTTAGATGATGACATTACAGTGTGGAAACAGGCCCTTAGGCCCAACAAGTCCACACCGACCCGCCGAAGCGCAACCCACCCATACCCCTACCCCTATATTTACACTTACCCCTTACCTAACACTACAGGCAATTTAGTATGGCCAATTCACCTGACCTGCACATCTTTGGACTATGGGAGGAAACCGGAGCACCCGGAGGAAACCCATGCAGACATGGGGAGAACGTGCAAACTCCACACAGTCAGTCGCCTGAGGCGGGAATTGAACCCAGGTCTCTGGCGCTGTGAGGCAGCAGTGCTAACCACTGTGCCACCGCGCCGCCCATAGTTTAGTATTTTCTGCGGATCCACAAAAGGCCGCCTTGCTGATCATCGAAGGGCCTTATTCTCTCCCTAGTTACCCTTTTGTCCTCAATGTATTTGTAAAAACCCTTTGGATTCTCCTTAATTCTATTTACCAAAGCTATCTCATATCCCCTTTCTGCCCTCTTGATTTCCCTCTTAAATATACTTCTACTGCCCTTATTCTCTTCTAATGATTCACTCAATCTATCCTGTCTATACCTGACATATGCTTCCTTCTTTTTCTTAACCAAACCCTCAATTTCTGTACAGTACAGTAGGCACATTTCAAAAGTAAACAATAAAAAAATGAAAAAAAATGCAGAGATCTCAATTTTACCAACTAATAAATCATAGCATTGATGATCTCATTGGACCTTGACTTATGCTTGTTAGTTCAGTCCTGTCTGACCTTTGCTGGAGCCTCATTGATGACCTAATTTGCATTTGTAAACATCCCCACACACATTAATTTGACTATGTTGATCAAACTTGACCTTGTCAAGGGTTCTGTCCCCAAAACTGCTCCATCATACTATTTACTCCACCTTTAAATCCATACTTAAAATCATCAGGCACTGGCAACACCTTTAGTAATCAGTGATTGGTATTTTATGTGTCTGTTTGAACAGAATGGTTGCAGGAACAAAATTAGTTTATCTCTACGTACTGTACAAGACTGTATAGGCAATCAATATTTTAAAAAATAAAGGTATATTTGAGATGCACACTTTTTTCTCATCATTCCTCAGGTTCATCAAAGCCACTAAACAATGGTTGACAAGATGGTCTTCCCGCTCCCTGGCTGATGCCATCTATTTGAGGTTGGTGATCAGCTAACATAAATCAAAACTATCTCACTCCAGATAAGAACCTCCAAAATTGAGTTGTGCTTTTCAGTAAATGTACTCAACCTTTAAATTGTTGCAAAACAATGACTGCAAAGACACCAGATGCTGTCCAGTAGTTTTGCCAATATGAATATTCATAAGATCTTCATCAGTGAATACTGACAGCATATTCAACCTTGAAAGGAACTATGCTCATGAAAGTGTTTTTTTTTTTAAGTATCACTAACCTACATGCTAATATCACCTCAAAAAACTTGTAACAAACATTTAAGGAACGGTTAAGTTTTTGTTTTAAAAATCAACCTTAATTACTAAGATTCAGAAAGAAAAGGTTTATTTCCTCACCTTAACTTTCTCTTCACAATGTGGAAAACCATCTATTGATGTTAAACCACACAAAGCTGAAAGTTCTGTAATGATATAAAGTTTGGTTAGGCTAATGACAAATTATAAGGCAGGAAGCAATTATCTGAATTATGTAGAGGGACATGAGTTAATCAAGTTTTGTGAAGGGACAAGTGAATGGATCGAGGTGCATATTTTGGTTGTGACTATATGAAGTATCATGGTTAAGTGGATTGTATGGTGTGGGTTAGCAACAAAGGTTGCAGCATATCTTTATGAGAAGCACAGGATGAGCTGGATACAGGGTGTAGGTTGGCACCAAGGTTGCAAGGGGCCAACTGGTAACATAGGAATTGACAAGTATAGAGCATGGGGAGTAGGTGGGAGTAGTAAGGAATATGCCTGCTCCTCTTCAGCTTTTACTGATATGATTTTTAAGAAATAGAATCCATAAAAAGATCTCTGATGACAGAAACATTGGCTAATCATCGACTCTAATTGCACTGAAGGTCAAAAGAAACATTTAAATGTTAATCAGGAGACACTTGATTTTGAAAAAGAATTGAAGAATAGAATCCCTAGAGTGAAGACAGAGGCCATTTGGTGCATCAAGTCTGCACTGACCCTCCAAAGAGCAACCCAACCATTCCTGGAACCCGGCATGAAGTTTTCACCTTGGTAACCCAACTAACCTGCACATCCCTGGAAACTACAGGATACCTTGTTTCAATCCATCTCTCATTTGCACATCTTTGGACTGTGAGAGGAAATGGAAACATCCCAAGGAAACCCATGCAGATATGGAGACTGTGTGTAGCAGCTGTGAGGCAGCAATTCTATCTATCCATGTAAATGATGTAGCAAGTTTCAATTTTTAAATTTCTGTCATAAAACTTAATGTTGTCATTTAAGGAAACTAATGTAGATTTTTCTGAAAATATGTAAAATGTGGCTTTGCTCTTTTGTGACAATAATCGATATAGGTTTGCTCGCTGAGCTGGAAGGTTCATTTTCAGACATTTCGTCACCATACTAGGTAATATCTTCAGTGAGTCTCCGGATGACACACTGCTGATGGTTCCTGCTGTCTATTTATATGTTTGGGTTTCTTTGGGTTGGTGATGGCATTTCCTGTGGTGATGTCATTTCCTGTTCTTTTTCTCAGAGGGTGGTAAATGGGGTCCAAGTCAATGTGTTTGTTGATAGAGTTCCGGTTGGAATGCCATATTTCTAAGAATTCTCGTGCACGTCTCTGTTTGGCTTGTCCTGGGATGGATGTGTTGTCCTAGGATGGATGTTTTGTACAAAGGTGGTGTCCTTCCTAATCTGTATGTAAGGATACTAGGGATTTTTGGGAGGAAGCCTCTCTAAAACTTCATTCAAGCAGCAGAGAACTCAAGCTCTTAGCTCAAGCAGCCTGCAAAAATCCATTCAACTATCGAAAGCAAAATTAAAGTCTTCTGTGTCTGTGAGAGTCCAACCCTGTAAAGAGTTGAAAAATGTGGCACTGGAAAAAGCATAGCAGGTCAGGCAGCATCTGAGGAGCAGGAGAGTCGACATTTCAGGCATAAGCTCTTCATCAGGGATGTGGAGGGAGAAGAAAGCTAAGAGATAAATAGGAAGTTGGGCTCGGGGGGTGTGGAACATGTAGGTGAGATGGCGATAGGTGGCTGCAAGTCAGAGGTGATTGTGATAGGTCGGTACGGAGGGTGGAATGGATGGCTGGGAAGGAAGATGGACAGGTAAGTGAGGTCAAGAGGGTAGTGCTGAGTTGGACTGGGATGAGGTGGGAGGTAGGGAGATATAGAAACTGGTTAAATCAATGTTGATGCCATGAGGTTGTAAGTTCCCAAGGTAGAAGATAAGGTGTTCTTCCTCCAGTTGGTGGGTGGCTTTGATTTGGTGGTGGAGGGGGGTCAGGATTGCATTTCCTTGGGGGAGTTGGTGGTTGGCCACAGGGCAGTGGGGTTGTTTGTTGCATGCAGACAAGAGATATTCCCTGAACCACTCAGCAAGTTGGCTCTCGGTCTCCCCAATGTAGAGAAGACCACATTGAGAGCAACAGATGCAATAAATGAGGAAGGAGAATGTGCAGAAATTCTCTTCCGGATTTGAAATGATCCTTTAGGACCTTGAATGGAGGTGAGGCAGAGGGTGTGTGGGTGCAGGTTTTGCATTTCTTGTGGTGGCTGGGGAGGATGTTGGTTGTAGAGGGTGATTGGTGGGGAGCATGGACCTAATGAAGGAGTCACAGAGGGAATGGTCACCACAGAATGCAGATATGGGTGGGGAGGGAAATAAATGTTTGGTGATGGAATCTGACTGTAGTGGCAAAAATGGCAGAGGATAATGCTCTGGAGATTTGTGGGGTGGAATGTGAGGACCATGGGGCTTCTATCCTTGTTGCAGTTGGGTGGGGGAGGTTGGGATTCAAAGACGGAGGTGTGGGAAATAGAGGAGATGCAATTGAGGACATTGTTGATCATGTGCGAGGAGAAATTGTGATCCTTGAAATAGAAGGACATCAGAATGAGTTAACTAATTGGGGCTGCTAATCTGGTCTAATCAGGGAGTCCTGGCTGACAGAAAAAAAAGTAGTATCAGGGATTCTGATAGTTGAATCTGAAGAGACAATAGTAGAGAGTGTGGTGCTGGAAAAGCACAGATCAGGCAGCATCCAAGGAGCAGGAGAATCGATGGGCTTTAGGACTTTTCCTGATGAAGGACTTTTGCCCAAAATGTCAATTCTTCTGCTCCTTGGATGCTGCCTGACCTGCTGTGCTTTTCCAGCACCACATTCACGAATCTGATCTCCAGCATCTGCAGTCCTCACTTTCTCCTCTGAAGAGACAGTACTAAAGTTAAGGACTGTCATTTGTAAATAAAGTGTGACGGGATACCAGCCTCTGAAGAGTTATTTTAGTAGCAACAAGAGTAAAGCATGTTCTTGAAGAAATCTGCTTATAACAGTCATCTATGAATTGGGAGTAAGCATTTCTTACATCGTGCCTGTTTGGGAAGCTTGATTCAACACTGCTGTCGAGGACTGAGTCCAGAATGTGGAAATAATAATTTTTTTTCCCAGGCAAGTCATATTGTGGCAGCTGAAAAGCAAAGAGTAATTCTTTTGTCTGTTTGTGGAGCTGCAGCCTTTTCTGTTATTAGGAGCCTAACTTTCCCTGAGCCACCAGATACTAAAACCTTTCAAGAATTGATAAATATGGTTAAGGAATATTATGACCTAAGCCACCTCTATTCTGAAATGCTATCATTTTTACTCAGGAATTCGAAAACCAGAGGAATCCATGTTCAGGTTTTTGATGAGATTAAGACTACTGGTAGAAGCACATGACTTTGGTTTAACCCTTAATGACAGGCTTAGAGAGAGTTTGGTACATCAGGTTAAGGATGTAAATAGGCAAAAATTCCGACTCGTGGAAGTCCAACTGGATTTCAAACAGGTGCTACAATTGGCTTTATCATTGGAAAATGCAAGTGGAGCATATGAGTTGCAGGGTATTCCAATGGAAGTGAACATCCTCACCAATCTGACTGAGCTTAGGGATCACCACTCAAGTGCAGGCAATTGCACAGTCTCACTCAGGACATATCCTGAACAGAGGGACACTGGGTCAGCTTTGCAACAACCAATTCAGAATCATTCAATAACTGTCTGGTTAAATGGTCATCGGTTCTAATGAGGTCAATACCGGCATGACTGTATAAGTAATCGTGGAACCAGAGTCATGGAGATATAAAGCATGAAAATACACCCTTCGGTCCAACTCACCCATGTCAACCAGACAGCCTAAACTAATCTAGTCCCATTTGTCAGCACTTGGCCCATATCCCTCTAAACCCTTCCTTTTCAGGTACGCATCCAGATGTTTTTTAAATGTAATTATACCAGCCTCTCGTTATCTCATTTTTGAAGGCTTCCCATTTTCCAGCTGTCCCTTTACCTGTGAACATCTGCACCCAATCAACGTTTGAAAGTTCTTGTCTATTAATGTCAAAATTGGCCTTCCTCCAATTTAGAACTTCAACTTTCAGATTCAGTCTTTCCTTTTCCATCACTATTTTAAAACAAATAGAACTATAGTCGCTGGCCCCAAAGTACACCCAACTGACACCTCAGTCACTTGCCATGTCTTATTTCCCAAGAGTAGGTCAGGTTTTGCAGCTTCTCTAATAGGTACATCCACATACTGAATCAGAAAATGTTCATACAGACACTTAAATTCCTCTCCATCCAAACCCTTAACACTATGGCAGTCCCGGTCTATGTTTGGAAAGTTAAGATCACGTACATTACCACCCTATTTTTCATACAGATAACTAAAATCTCCTTACAAATTTGTTTCTCAATTTTCCGCTGACTATTTTGGGGGGATCTATGGTTTGATACCAATAAGGTAATTATCCCTTTCTTATTTCTCAGTTCCACCCAAATGACTCCCCCAGACATATTTCCAGGAATATCCTCTAAGTATAGTGTAATGCTATCCCTTATCAAAAACGCCACTCCCCCTCCTATTTTGCCCCCCCTTTCTATCCTTCCCATAGCATTTGTATCCTGAAACATTAAGCTGTCAGTCCTGTCCATCGCTGAGCCACGTCTCCGTAATTGCTATTACATCCCAGTCCCATGTTCCTAACCATGCCGAATTCTCTGTTAGGCCTCTTGCATTGAAATAAATACAGTTTACAGTTTCGCTCTGGACTCCAACCCTTACATTTGCGCAAGACCTCAGCTAGGCTTAGAACCAATACCAGGGAACCTTGACAGATTAAGGGCACCACTTTGATTTCAGTCTCTTATGAAAAGCAGCTGGTTCAGTTACCAGTGATTGTAATAAAAGACTTGGGCTTAAGCTTGATGGGGTGAAATTGGTTGCAAGAGATTCACCTAGATTGGCTCAACGTTTTTCAATTAGAAAATAGCTCCCTTAGTGAAGTCTAAATTAAATATCTCAAAGTCTGTTGTAAAATCTGGGGACTATCAGAGGACCCAACTCCAGCTTGCATGTTCATCAGGAAGCAATTCCACAAAGCTCACCCAGTGCCATTTCTCTTACAGACAAAAGTAGAGATGGAAATCAGGAAGCTAGAAAGTAAAGGAATCATGAAACCAGTCCAATCTGTGGAACAGGCAATACCAGTGATAGAGATTTTGAAGCCTGAAGGGTCAGTTCACATTTGTGGGGATATTAAATAAATGTAAATAGCAGCTAGATAAATAACCATTCCCTTAAATAGAGGATTTATACGCGAAGCTGGCAGGGGGCTTGTCCTTCACTAAGCTGGACATGAGTCACGCTTGCTTGCAATTGCATTCACACAAGGCTTCCCAAAAATATGCTACAATAAATACTCATAAGGGCTTGTACCAGTAGAGAGAAAGTAGCATAGAGAAAGTAGCATAGAGTACAATAAGTGAGTGGGGGAGGAGATGAAGGTGATAGGTCAGGGAGGAGAGGGTGGAGTGGATAGGTGGAAAAGGAGCTCGGCAGGTCGGACAAGTCCGGACAGGTCAAGGGGACAGTGCGGGCTGGAAGTTTGAAACTAGGATGAGGTGGGGGAAGGGGAAATGAGGAAGCTGTTGAAGTCCACATTAATGCCCTGGGGTTGAAGTGTTCCGAGGTGGAAGATGAGGCGTTCTTCCTCCAGGCATCTGGTGGTGAGGGAGCGGCGGTGAAGGAGGCCCAGGACCTCCATGTCCTCGGCAGAGTGGGTGGGAGAGTTGAAATGTTGGGCCACGGGGCGGTTTGGTTGATTGGTGCAGGTGTCTCGGAAATGTTCCCTAAAGCGCTCTGCTAGGAGGCGCCCAGTCTCCCCAATGTAGAGGAGACCGCATCGGGAGCAACGGATACAATAAATGGTATTAGTGGATGTGCAGGTATAGCTTCAGTCCACATTCAGTGGTGTATTCTAATACTAAGTGCTTACAATTACAAATTACAACGCCACCCAGGAGGCAGAGGAGCAAATGCTGGTGCTCTTCCCATTAGCAGATACACCACTGGTAGTATCCCTGATGGAACAGTCTGTAATATTATTACATTTTCTGGGCATGCTCCCAGTCACAGCTGACAATATCAGGCTTTGGATGCAGAAAGATCTAGTCCTGGAAAAACTGACCCAACTGGTGGTGATGGGGGAAAACTAAAGGGTCATCACAACTAGAACTGAAAATGTTTTGGATGCAGATAAATCAGCTTATGCTAGAGGTCAGCATATTGTTATCGGGAGCAAGAGTGATTGTCCCGAGAAAAGGTCGCCACCAACTACGGGCTGAAGTTCTCCAGGGCAATCCAGGGGTTTCCAAATTGAAGGTGGTGCCAAGAAGTTATGTCTGGTGGCAGGATTGGATGCAGACATAGCTGCATTGTTGTGGCAGTGCCCAGAGTGCCAACAAGGACAGAAGTTACTGCCAGCAACTCCCCTTTCTCTGTGGGAATGGCTGGATGAACCTTGGACTTGGTGCATGTCGACAATGCAGGCCCTTTCATGGGCTCAAGGTTCTTAGTCATTTTAGATGCCCAAAGTGGTTGGACGTACATGGAGCCCATTTGCCAAATGTGTGAACAACCGAAAAACTGCGTGCATCTTTTTCAATACTCTGTCACACAGAAGTGTTGATGACAGATAACGGGCCCTCATTTAAGCAGCAAGAAATTTGGATATTTCCTAAAGTGAAATGGGACTCGACATATAAAAACAGCTCCTTATCACGCACCATGCAATGGCCTGGCAGAAAGAGCAGTCCAAGCTTTGAAGAAACTGGCTGAAAATGTGTTGCTGGAAAAGCGCAGCAAGTCAGGCAGCATCCAAGGAGCAGGAGAATCGACGTTTCGGGCATGAGCCCTTCTTCAGGAATGAGGAAAGTGTGTCCAGCAGGCTAAGATAAAAGGTAGGGAGGAGGGACTTGGGGGAGGGGTGTTGGAAATGCGATAGGTGGAAGGAGGTCAAGGTGACGGTGATAGGCCGGAGTGGAGGTGGGGACGGAGAGGTCAGGAAGAAGATTGCAGGTTAGGAAGGCAGTGCTGAGTTCGAGGGATTTGACTGAGACAAGGTGGGGGGAGGGGAAATGAGGAAACTGGAGAAATCTGAGTTCATCCCTTGTGGTTGGAGGGTTCCTAGGCGGAAGATGAGGCGCTCTTCCTCCAGCCATCATGTTGCTATGGTCTGGCGATGGATAATTTAATAGTAAACAGTTTTATGTCATAAAGATTTGCATGTAACCACATCACAAAGCATCTCAAATTGAGTGAATTGCTTGAGGTACATTCACTGTGTTAAAGACAAATATGCAACTGTTCAGCTATGAGTCACTAGTCTATGCAAAGTGTTCTGGGCAATGGTTTTTTAAGCATTGTAAATCAGTTTCTTTTAAAAAAAACTTTGTTCCAAATAATGCAGTTATCTTGTGCCAATCTAACACTGTTTAAATTTAATGGAATAATAATATTGAGGATTTTGAAGTCTTCAAATTCTGTTCAAGTCCAAATACCCCATGTGTCTACACAATACAGGAGATACAATATGATTGCATCACTTAATAAAGCAAAGAGCGAAATTGAAAACCTCAGCAGCAGGCCTCAACGGGAAAAAATGTTTGACCTTGATCCATCTTAGATAATAAGAGGTGAAGTGCAATCAAAAATCATGGAAAACTGGTTTAAGACCAACAAACTTCAATTTATATACTGACTACAAATATCCATAAATAATAAAAATTCCAAGGCTAAATGTTCATGTTTTTCAATTAGTCAATGGATGGTAAAACCCTTGGAAATGCTTCCTCAAATGTATACTAAAAACATTTAAATTATCGGCCAGGGAAGCCACACTGTTCTAATACCTGCGGGTTTTCCCTGGCTAAGCCTGCATTTTTCCATGATGCACATTTTCCACATTCAGAAAGAATCAGCACATGCACTAAGTCTCAAACATGTGTTTTCACATTTTACTTTTTTTAAAAAAGGATTTAAGATTCCAAAAATATTTCTCTCCCATTGCTACTCCGTCTCCAACAACTAGGAGCTATAAAGGTCCCAAAACTCTTCAGTCTTTCCCAGATTTTCCAGTTATCATTGTGGGATTCTTAGAAAGCTGCACATTAGTGGATGAGTGCAACACCTCTAAGACAGACATTTAAGTGATGTTTTCTCAAAAACAAATAGGAGGTAGACAATATTAAGTATGAAAATAAGCTTAAAGTGTGCTCATTAATACTTTAAATGTTAAATGTTATGTAAGATTTGGAGTCCCTTCCAAATTTCACCTTAACCACTTTTTTCATATTATTGAATAAAGGCCTAATATAAAATAAAAGACTGGTGAAAAGTAATCTTTAACTAAAGATTTGCACTAAAAATGGCAGGATTTTGCAAGTTATAATGAGTCGGAAGTCTACTGCAGTTAGTGTAAAGTAGTTCTTGCTGCATATCAAGTTCAGTATTATTCACTGTGCAAAAAAAAATTCTTAAAATGTCTGTATCAAACACCACAGAGGATTTTTCATGAATAGGGCCAAGACATTAAAATCAAAGAGTCAGTTCACATGGAGAAACACCAGAAGGATAAATGCAGTAGGGACCAAATAATTGGTCCCCAGATATACGTGTAGCTACTAGCATTACCCAATGATTGATGTTGGAAGCTGTCATTTTTGATATGATGTGCAACAATTTGAACATGTGCATGTAAGATCATCATATTTTAGGCCACAGCACTTTAAGATCAATGACAAAAGATGTCAGGATATTGCCTAATCAGTCTATTACAGATTCAAGCCATTCAAACTAATTCAATATTTGCAAATGGAAAGGCTCATTCATAGCTCATTCCTGAAGAAGGGCCTGTGCCCGAAACGTCGAATCTCCTGTTCCCTGGATGCTGCCTGACCTGCTGTGCTGTTCCAGCAATAAAGTTTCAACTTTGATCTCCAGCATCTGCAGACCTCACTTTCTCCTCATTCATAGCATCCTATTGTTTAAGCTATTCCAAAATTTTGCCCTCCATTACTCTATTGAAAGCACAATCCACATATTGTGAAGAATTTTACTTTCCTCAATTGAATCAGTCTGTTTACTCAACATTCATAAATTAACAGATTAAAATGACTTTTTATACATCCTAAACAAACCTAGATGCTTTCCTTCTTGCAGAAAGGATAAAACAATTCCAGATCCCTTACTCTAAGCATTAATAATAGATGGATTCTAATTTGAGGTAGTGTAATTTGTGAAAAAGATTTTAAAATCGGAGAATGAAAATTTACTCAAAATAGCAAAATTAGCAATGAAGGAGCAATGAAGTTACACAGATATTTATAAGCATAAGTGGAAATAACAGCATTAAAAAGCTAATTAAATTCTGAATTTTAAGTATAGAAGCATTAAATAAAGCAGAAGTGATGGTGAATCTGTACAAAATACTGAGTGAGCCACAAGTGTAAACTTTGTGCAAGAAACTTTGGAAAGGGTACATAGCCAGATTATTGCATGCAATGTGGGATTAAATTATATGAAAAGGTTTACAGAAGCACAAAAGGTCCAAGCAGGATTTAACACAAATGTTAAAAACTTAGAAAAGGTTTGGCAGGATAAATAAAGGGTTTTTTTCTGAAAGATGAATAAGCAACAGAAGAATAAATTTTTAATCAGTCCTAAGGGATGAGTAAGCAAAGAAAAATGTGATATCTGCTGCACATAATGAACAATTTGAATCTCAGATGTTAAGTTAATTTGGCCAGATGGTTGAAGTAATAAAGAACTGCAAGGGCAATAAACAATAGCTCCCTTTCCAAAATTGAAAAAAAATGAAAAAATAGAAAAGGAAGTTTCCTAATTGTTCATTCCTTGGTGCTTATAATTTTTATTCCAGGACAAACTGTATTGCACCTAAATTTTTATTTTGACGTAAGTTTGACATTTACACAGGTGCTAAAGAAACACTACGCAACATTCTTCTGTTTCCATTTAAGGCACAGAAATGCAAAGACAGAAGACCTCACATGAAGAGTGCAAACAAAGGATCAAGATGTTGACATTAACACAGAAAGCAAGCAGCTGTCAACTGTGGAATCCCATCTGCTAATCAGTGACACTAATTGGAGAGAACAGCATGTTTCATCACTGAGAAGTTCTTAATCAAAACTATTGACACTTGTCATCAAGGCTTGCATAAAAAATCTATTTGGGTATTATATTAGAACTGGCACTGGAGGGTGGTCAATCTCCATGGATACATAATTGTATATATTTGGATTTTCAAAAAGCTTTTGACATGATAAGTTACTACATGATTAGTTACTATATGATACAGCCCTGTAAGATTGAAGGGAAATATCTGCGCTGGATGGGTAACTGGTTGCCGTCTCAGAGACACTGTTTTATTCCCCATGTGTAAAGAAATTCCATTTGCTATGGCTTTGCTTTTTAAGCCTATGTACCTGAACCTCCAAATCTCCCTTATGACCAATTTAGACTTTTTTTCCATCTGACATGCTTGTAGCAAAATTTGTGGGAGTAAACAATTTTTTCAATTTTTGCTTAGTTTATAATTCAAGCACAATTCCTATTTTGGTCATGCTTCATTCAAGTCCTATCTTTAACTTTCTGCCTCAATCATGGAATAATATACTACAGACAAGGCACTTCAGCCCATCGAGTCTGTATGACCAAAGAAACTACTACCTTCACTAACCTCACTTTCCCACACTAGCACGTCAATGTTAGAAACTTCAATTGCTCATCCAAGTACCCTCCCAGGCAGCGCGTTCCCTCAAATTCCCTCTTACCCTCCTGCCTTTCACTTTCAAATTATGTCCCCGTGTTTCTGACTTTTCAGCAAAGGGAAACAACTGGTTTATATTCATTCTGTGCACTCCCCTCAATCTCAAAGACCTCAATCAGTGACCCCTCAAACTTTCTCCACTCTGAGCTTACCCAGCCTCTTGTGAACCAACATAATGGTTCAGGTTACTAGAGCTCTAAACCACCCTAGTGTTTTCACTGTATTTCAGGCAGATTTTATTGCATCAAATGTCCTCCTGGTATTTTGTTATACTATCATGTTGAACTATTTAAGCTAATTATTTCTATCTAGGCAACAAGAAGCTTTTCAGTTCAGCAGATCTCACTTCCAAATGTCAAGTATTTCCCTGCTGATAAATATTTTCTGAAAAGCAATATAAATGCCATTCACACACATCTCTATCCACCATCAAATCAATGTAATACTTTCAAAGTTGAAAAATCATGCGGATTCTTTCCAAAGATGCGCAGGTTAGATGAATTGGCCGTGCCAAATTGCCCATACTGCTCAGGGATGTGTAGGTGCGTTAGTCAGCGGTAAATATAGGATAGGGGAATGGGTCTGGGTAGGTTACTCTTAAAAAGGTTGATGTGAACTTGTTGGGCTGAAGGACTTGTTTCCACACTGTAGAGATTCTATGATTCTAAATCTACTTATACTTTTCCAAGTTCTCATTTAACACTCGTGTATAACCCAGGTCAATGCTTTTACTGATTATTAATGAAACTCACCAGTTCATACTTGGTTTGTTTTATTTTACATTAATGATACACAACATGTTATCCAATCTTCCAATAACCATCACGGGGTTTATACAATAATCCCAGGTTTGTGTCCGTTCCAGTACCTTTATTCTGCTCACAGTAATTCCACCTAGTCAACTAAAATAATCCACAATAGTCCAGATGGTTTCATCAATTGCATCTCACCTTAAATGCCCAATATCTACCATTGGTTGTCCACCGTTCCATTCTCATGGTATCACATACCCAGGCAAATTGGAAAAAACTCTATACTGTTTGGATTAACTATTAAACAGACTTTTCCAAAATCCCAGTACTTGCGTAACTAATGAAGTTAAATTTAAAAAGATTTCATTCTCGCTTTAAAAAAATTGAGTGTACATTCTGCATAAATATTGCCTGATACACATAAGCTTGATTTTCAAGAGAAATGAATGTGGCCATGAACACCCAATGCCAGGAACAATGATGCAAACTCCATCAAAACATTTATTGACCACTTACAAAAGAAATAAAATGCCATTATTTCTCTATTAGCTCAGTCAAATTATACTTTTGACAATATAAACTTCCATTTTTTTAAAGAAAACATTATAAGCAAGACACATTAAAAATCTACTAAGATTAATCAGATTTGCTGTTCATCACTCTCGGTGAAGGAGCACAATAAGTCCCAAGTTGGTGTTTTATAACTTATTATATCGCTGCAATTAAGCAGTTTATCACAACATTGATACGTCTGGAGTATACACTAAATAGCAAAATAATATATTCTGCTCAAAGTACATCAAGTTAAAAAGTGAATGACATCAAAATCAAATGCCACTTTATCAGTGTGGCTTACAATTAAAATGTACTTATAAACACAAACATCATGTTATTAATGACAGCCACAGTGCAAATATTGAGTGCAAATTAACCTATTAATGGATACTCAATAAATGCGCAGTGTACCAAGTTTTCCTATGTTTTTAGAAACAAGCCAGATGAAGAATATAGGTGTTGTGTATGAACAACTGGCTTGCTTGTTTGTAATAATGAAAGCAACTTTTGGCTGCTAAAGGGATTTCAGATATCTAACTGCTTTGAAGCTAATCTCAATTCTAAGAACCACAGCTGCATATGATCATAATAGAGGACTTAACACAAGGTTAGAGTAAATTAGAGTTTAAATGCTCAACTTATTTCCATTACTTGATCCTTACTTAAATTTGTACAAAAATTTACATAAACTCAAACAGTACAAGCATAAAAATTTAGATCATAGAACATTTGTGGAAAATCAGTTCGTATTGAATGATTCAATAAATTGTCTTGTATGATAGCTTTAATTTCAGCTCTCAGTTGAATCAAAATACTGCACAACTTTGAATATTTTCAAGAACAGTCAAAAACCTTAGCTACCTAAAAGTAGGAGATTACAGAGTTGCTTTTCCTAAGTTATCACTCTCTGGTATTGATATGCATTTCAAAATAACTTTTCAACACAAACATCTCTGTTCCGAGCTGGAGTGTACCATTCACCGCTGGGAAGTCAATTTGAGCCATTTGATGAACACAATATATGATCACAACTCATTCAACTTGTAACTGGTTTGCTTCAGACTCCAAAACCTATACATTGTTACTTCCGTGTACAGTTGGGTAGGATTTGAATGCACAACTTGAATATCGGTTTTGGGGAAAAAAACACTAAAGACAATTCAATAGCAAACGACACAGGAAATTTCTGAAATTTTCTGATAAGAGTGTGGGAGAGAGAGAAAACTACTGGTTATGACAAAAAAAGTTCTCAATAAGAACTATACCTTTAAAGTGAAATTTATTTAACAAGAAACAGTATTCAACCAAGTTGACATTTTTCTGTCTCAGTACACAATTTTCCACTTTAAAGTCCAATTTTAATGAAATGTCAGCATTTGTGGATTTAATTTAAAAAGTCTAGAGGCCATGTCCTTCTTTTTCCAAGTTCCTAAGTATAACGGTAGACATTTGGAAATCTTATTAACTCACCTGTGGAAAGTACACAGTAATCCAAAATAAATGCCATTCTTCTGAATTTGATGAGTGTCTGGTGAATATTTTTAGATATTACATTTCTCCTACATTATCAGAGAGGGCATGGCCTAGTGGTCCAGGTGATTGTCTGGTGACAATATGTAAATCCTGTAAAAATTTGGAATTAAGGGTCTGAAAACAACATGAAAATATTGTCGGTTGCCAAGAAAAACCCATCTGGTTTACTAATGTCCTTGAGGGAAGGAAGCTGCTGTCCTCACCTAGTCTGGTCTAGACTCCAGACCCACAGCTGTGTAGTCCCCCTTTAACCTCCTTCTGGGTGATTCGAAATGAGCAATAAAAACTGGCCCAGCCAGTGGCATCCAAACCCAGTGAATGAATAAATGACAAAAACTTTGAACTGGGTTGAAATGTAATAGTTTAGAAGCTGGCAATAGGAGGACAATTAGGTCAAATGCAATAATATAGTAGTATACAAGCACAAATATTTTCCACATTTCAACATCCTGATACCAATTCACAAAATGACTTTTCAAGTGACAATGATTTAAGTGCACCAAATTAAATACTGTTTGATGCGCTGATTTATGACAGAACATCTAAATTTCAGTGATGGTGCAGCATCTCACTTGTTTATTTCAAAAACTTTTGAAACTGAAAGCTAATTTAAACTAAAGAATTAAGTGAGCTGTAATTTCAAAAACAGATACAGTTCACACTGTACATGGGAAACCAATAGCAATCAAAGGACCTTACATGCAATCTGGCAGTAATTCATTGGACACATTTTTCTAGGCTTCTCTATGACTAAAGGCATTGGAATTTTTGAAAAAGAAATAGGCAAAGATATTTTAAATACATTAACTGATCCATCTGAAGCTGAAGCATGGAAGTGCAAGAATGCAATGACTGAACCACATGGGTGAGCACTAGTTGAAGAGTTAATTGATAATCAACACTTTGTGCGGTAGTATATTAATTCATCTAGTATTAGTTACATAGAACATAGAAAGTACAGCACAGAACAGGCCCTTTAGCCCACAATGCTGTGCCGAGATTTAATCTTAATGTAAAATATAGTAACTTAACCTATGCACCCCACAACTCACTGCTATCCATGTGCATGTCCAGCAGTCGCTTAAATGTCCCCAATGATTCTGCTTCCACCACCACAGCTGGCAACGCATTCCATGCATTCACAACTCTTTGCGTAAAGAACCTACCTCTGACATCTCCTTTATATCTTCCTCCTAATTTCTTCAAACTATGGCTTCTCGTATCAGTTACTAGTTGGTCTTAATTTATCATATTTCTAAAATCTGTCACTTTCTCTAGAATCTGTTCCCATACCATATAATAATGGAGATAGGAGACTAATACTGGGCCATTGAGTCTGCCAGCTCTCTGCAAAGCAATCCAGTTATAATATATCTCAAGTATCCAGCCAACTTTCATTTGAAATCAGAGTCTGATTCCACCAGCCTCATAAGCAGAAAGTTTCAGGTGATTAGAACTTACTGTGTAAAAAATTCTGACTCCAACACACCTCAACCTTGTGCAAAACCTTAAAATGTGTCCATGTCCTTGACAATCACTGATAGAAAAAACATTTCCTTGTCTATACAGTATCTCTCTCTATCAAATCTTTCACCAATTTGCTTTGCTCCAAAAATAACAACCTCTATTTTCACCAAATCTAACCTGAGAGCTAAAATTGCCCACCCCAGAATCATTCTAAAATTATGAGGACCAGAACTGGAAGCAATTTTTTTTTTTAAGTATGGTGACCAGAACTGGAAACCGAGCAGAGCATTATAAGATCGAGGACAATCTGCACAAACTGTGTCAGGATTGACAGCAGTGTGTGCAAAAGTGAACTGCATAATATGGTGCTACCCACATATTGCAAGAAAAAATATATTAAGTCCTAGTGAAAGTATTAATGGCTTAAAATACATCCATGTATGGGATTTCTTTTTCCAAATAAGGTACTAACAACATCCAGCAGCTACAATAGTTGTAGAACATGCTGATATTTCTGATGTAGAAAGAAAAGTTCAAGTATTTCTATGACAACATTTCTTTAAAAAAAATCATTAGAAGGTACAGCCGCCATTTCTCAGAACAAATTCTTACTCCAGACTATATTATCCTGACAACAACAGCTGATTAACCTCAGGAAAGGACCTGCTTTTTCATGAATGACCATACCCATCATTAGGTACTTTTTCTCTTGTATAGTAAATCATACTAGAATAACCAGACTGCAGAGAATCAAGAAGACTAATAAGAACATGGCTTTGTCAAGAAACAACACTGGAACAGACGATCTAAGACAGACGATGGCAATGGTTTGGGCAGGTTTCAAGAATGAAAATAATTACAATACCTTTTGTGGCCCTGCACACAGACGTACATGGACCAGGAAGCCGTGGAAGACCAAGGAAGTGCTGGTCAGGCAACGACAAGAGAGACCTGTCACAGAAAGGGAAACAGATAACTGAAGTGTCCAAACTAGTGCAGAACTGACTACAATGGAGTAGATTCATCCAACTCCATTCTGGCTGCTGAGCTGACAGACAGGAACATATTGCTGATGTCAGTAGTAGCAGCTGTGGTAGTGAACCATAGTTGAGTTTTAATTCAATTAATATCTAACCAGGACATCTGAATAATATTATCTCAATCAAAAAAAGTTCAAGTGTTTCTATGACTTTTTTTTTAAAACTTGAGAGCAACCATGTCTCACAGCAACAACTTCTTACACTTGGCTGCAATATCTTGACAGTATGAGCAGGAAAACCCTGGGAAAGGACCTGCTTTATCATGCATGACTTATATCCATAATTAGATCATTTTTCTCTTATATAGTAAACCATAAAGTACCAGAATGCAAGGATACAAGAATGCTATAAATTAAAGCACTGAAGATATAATTTGAAATCATTTATTCTGAGATAATTATCCCAACCAATGATAGTATTTTAAAGTAATGAAGCCCAACATGCTAGAAATAATTAGAATACTTGCGTCAATAAATCCTGCCTCGACCCTGTTAGACAACAGAAATAAATTAATAGCTAAACAATGTTGTCTTAGCAGAATATGCAGTTAGTTCACTTATCCAAGTGACTCATGTACTCAGTCTATCCAATTTGTTGGAAGTTTATCAAAAAGCAAACTCTTCATGCTACACGAGGATCATCTTTCTTCTATTCACAGTACAGGTTATTGATTTGGATGAGGGAACAAAATGTTTGCAGATGATACCAAGTTAGGGTGGGAGGGTGAACTGTGACAAGGATGCAGAAATCCTTCAGCATGATCTGGACAGGTTGGGTGAGTGAGCAAATCAATGGCAGATGCAGTATAATTTGGATAAATGGGAGGTTATTCATTTTAGAAGCAAAACAAGACGGCATAAAACTACTTGAATAGCTATAAATTGGGAGAGGAGTGTGTCGATTGCCGATTGTCCTTGTGCACCAGTCATTTAAGGTAAGCTTGCATGTGCAGCAGGCAATAAAGACGACAAATAGTATGTTGGCCTTCATTGTGAGAGGTATAGAAGCAGGGATGTGTTATTGCAGTTACACAGGGCCTTGGTCAGACCACACCTAGAATATTATTTGCAGCTTTCTCCTTTTCTGAGGAAGGATGCACTTGCTCTCATGGAGGGAGTACAGCAAAGGTCTACCAGGCTGATTCGGGGAATGGCAGGATTGACGTATGAGGAGAGATTGACAAGGTTAGGATTGCTTTCGCTGGAGTCCAGATGAATGAAGGGGATCTTGGAGACTTATAAAATTCTAGCAGGACTAGATAGGGTAGTTGCAGGGAGCACGTTCTCGATGTTGGCGTGTCCACTACCAGGGATCACAGTCTGTGGATTCAGCGTAGACCATTTAGGTCAGAGATGAGACATTTCTTCACCCAAAGAGTGGTGAGCCTGTGAAATTCATTACCACAAGAAGTAGTTGATGCCAAAATATTAATTGTATTCAGGAGACAGCTAGATATAACACTTGAGGAGAATGGGACTAAAGGTTATGGGGAGAAAGCAGGATTAGGCTATTGAGTTGGACGATCAGCCATGATCGTGATGAATGGTAGGGCAGGCATGAAGGGCTGAATGGCCTTCTCCTATCTTCTATGTTTCTATGTTCTGTACTGTCAAAGACCACTGATATGATTACATCAATTCAATCTGGCTTGTTCAATACAAATACTAACAGCTCAATCTTTGTTGATTTAGCATGCTTTCTAATTTTCCACTCAAAACCCTACAACCTTTTGGACTCAACATCGAGTTCAATAATTTTAGGGCCTGAGTACTTTCCTCCCCATGTCCTTACCCCAACCCCTACACACTAGAGCTTGTCATCACATGGGCTGCTAGGACATACAACCGATTGTCAGCTACTAGCGGTCCCCATTAGCAGCTAGTCATTCTCCCGGGCTAACCTTGATCCATTCTTTTATCTGCTCAACAGTGTTTCTCTCTCTCTCTCTCTCTCTGAGCTCCACCACCACCTATCATTTATTCTTTCCCCCATCCATTCTCTAGCATATACACAAACCTTTTCCTAGCTAGAATCAGTTCTGAAGGGTCACTGGACTTAAAAAGTTAACTCTACTTTCTCTCCACAGAAGCTGCCAGACCAGCTGAGATTTTCTAGCAATTTCTGTTTGTTGTGATCCTTACCTAGTCTGCCCTACATGTGACTCCAGACTCACAGCAATGTGGCTGACTCTTTAATGTTCTCTGGGCAAAAATGTTGGACAGGTCAGTGATGTCCACATTCCACAAATGAATAAAAAAAAATGGAGAAAATTCAAACAGTATGAGACCAGTCATCCTAGTTGTGGTTTTACACTAAGTGAATTGAACATTATGTTATGAATCTTTACTGAAGTCTTCTGCACTATAATTAATGATTAACCAAATATATGAACATATCAACGGCACACCCATCTCTGGACTCATAGCAGAAGCGGTAACGCAAAGATTAGAACAAACAGTCATACCGCAAATTCAACCCAAACTCTGGGTCAGATATGTGGATGACACCTTTATAATCATTAAAAACACAGAAATAGAGAACACACACCGGATCATCAACTCCACACTCACAGGAATCAGATTCACTAGAGAGGAAGAAAAGGACAACCAACTCCCATTCCTAGATGTGATGGTACAGAGAACACCGAACGGAGAATTTACCACAAAGGTATACAGGAAAGCCACACACACAGACCAAGTCCTGAACTACAAAAGCAACCACCCCAACACACACAAAAGAAGTTGCATCAAAACACTGTTCAAAAGGGCCACAACACACTGCAGCACAATAGAACTGCAAAAAGAGGAAGAACACCTCTACAATGTATTCACCAAAAACTGATACCCCCGCAATTTCATCAACAGATGCCTAAGGGAAAGACAACGGAATGAGGACATGCCACAACCCAAAGGACTAGCCACTTTACCATACATCAAGAACATTTCTGAACTGACAGTCAGACTACTACGACCACTAGGACTCATAACAGCACACAAACCAACAGCCACTCTCAGACAACTCACCAGGACGAAGGACCCAACACCCAGCATGAGCAAAACCAACGTAGTATACAAAATCCCGTGCAAGGACTTCACAAAACACTACATAGGACAAACAGGAAGACAGCTAACGATCCACATCCATGAACACCAGCTAGCCACAAAACGACACGACCAGCTATCCTTAGTAGCCACACACGCAGATGACAAGCAACATGAGTTTGACTGGGACAACACTACTCTTATAGGACAAGCCAAACAGAGAACAGCCAGGGAATTCCTAGAGGCATGGCACTCATCTACTGATTCAATCAACAAGCACATCGATCTGGACCCAATATACCGGCCCCTGCAGCGGACAGCTGGAACTGACAACCAGAAGCGGCAGATTCAAACCACTACAAATGCCGGAGGAAAGATCACAGAAGCGCTTCACAGGAGGCTCCCAAGCACTGAGGATGTCACCTAGACAGGGGACAAAACGTCTGCAACACAAATTCCCAGCTCGGCAAACAGAACCACAACAACGAGCACCCAAGCTACAAATCTTCGCACAGATGTTTTAGATTGCAATTATACCACTCCAAAAAGAGCAGAACAACACAACAGTATTTACCACTTGACAAAAACTCTACCAGGTAAGCTTTTGTATTACTGGACACCACTTTGCAAATGAGTTTAGCAATAATCTAGAATTACAATCACCCTGAGCTGACACGAGCTGAAAGAAGCAACTCGAGCATCATCAGAACTGTTGTACAAGCAATGCAACACTTGATTTGCTATTCAGAGTTTCTATTTCAACTCATTTTATATCTACATCAGCAGACTGAAGTGGTGTCAATCCATAATCACATTAATGACACAGGCTCATTAAATCAATGATAAATCATAGGCGAGTCCAAACTCATGATTCATCCTGAGCAGTAATGAAGAAAACATTAGGAACAAGTCTAAGGAAAAAAAGCATAAAGCTCAAATACCTTAACTAGTTCAAAAGTCATGGAGGCCATACATATGCAAATACAAATTTTAATATTTCAATTTAACTAATATTAATACCTTTAATTTCAATTCAATCTAAATAATTTAGATCTGTATATCACCTTAACCAGTTGCTTAAAAGCAAAGTGTACAGCTGAGGTTAGAAAGATTTATTACACAACACATAGACACAAAAGATCTTTTTGGTTTGTGTGGATTAAAACAAAGTTTCATTTTTCCAGAATCATCAAGTTTGAATTCCAACAGTCAGTCAATTTGACATACACAGGCTATTAATCCAGAGACACAAGTAATATTCTGGGGACCCAAGTTCAAATCAATGCAATAAAAAAATCTGGGATCAAGAGTCTAACAATGAACATGAAACCATTACCAATTGGAGAAAAAAGCCCCATCTCGTTCACTAATATCCTTTTGAGTTATAGAGATGGACAGCAAGGAAACAGACCCTTCAGTCTAACTTGTCCATACTGACCAGATATCCTAAATTAATCTAGTTCCATTTGCCAGCATTTGGACTTTAGGGAAGGAAATCTACTGTCCTTACCCAGTCTGGCCTACAAGGCTCAACTGCACTCTGGGCAATTAGGGATAGGCAATAAATACTGTGAATGAATTTTTTAAATATACACACACATATTACAAATGCATGTGTCTCAGCTACTTTCTTAATTAATTTTAGTGCACAAGCTACTTTCTAAGTACTCATGTGCAATAGTGTAAACCAACCACCAATAATCTGAGGAAGCATCACTCAACCCATAACATGAACTGGTTTTTCTCCTCAGATGCTGCCAGACCTGCTGAATTTTTCCAGCAATTTCTGTTTTTGTTATCAATATTTACACGAAGTTCCTCAAAAACTTACAAGCAGCATATATTTCATTAGCATTGACATTACATTCAATTTGCTGGATAGGAGCCAGGAATCTGTTTTGCTGTTTTTAAGATTCTTGAAAACGGGAAATGAAAATAGACAAAAAAGACTTGGAAGTGGTGTGTGGTGGGAATAAACGGGATTATAATTGATCTACACTTATTATTTTAATATTACATTATTTAAAATTCAAAACAGCATTCTGCAGACTATCCAGCAACTTGCACTTTGAAAGTGATATGTTACATGAAGGGTATGGTCAAAGTGCCTGAAGAGGGAGAAATGGATCAAGAAATAAGCCCAGCTGTTAAAATGGAGCAACTCAAGTTACAGCAGTATTAGATGGCAAACCTCATTACCAAAGCTTATGAGGAACACTCCAAGGTGAAGCAGGCCAATGATAGTAGAATTCAATTGCACAAGGGATGATCAACAAGTGCCATGACCCTCTTATTTGGGGAGTGAAGGCATTTCATTAAAAATTAATATTGGCATAAAATGCAACAATTCAGGAAGGTGCAATTTGACAATATACATCAGCAGTGTCTAAGTGTGACAGCGAGTGGTTGATAAACTAGCAATCCAACATCACTGAGAACACTTAAGATCTAGCATTCCATGTAAAGCAACTCAGGAGGAAAAGATTAGTCAAGCCTGAGCAGTTTTTCTTGTTAATATGGCTATCCAGAGAACAACTAAGCAGATATCAATCTGAATACATTTCACGACAAGGTACCTAAACAGGTCAATTGGCAAAGAGTGACTGCAATTGAACCGCATAGGCCAGAAATGTCGTGGGTTCAATTTTGATCAATTTTCAGTTATTTTTAAACAGGATGACAAGAGGGTACAATCAATACATCCCAATTAAGGAAGGGTGGGGAAAAAAATCCCGATCAAGATTATTCATATTGGTGACTATTCAGTAAATCTTTGTCAGAGTGCCTGTAGGAGAGCTGGGGAGAATTGCAACAGGCTTTTTAAAAATTCTTTCTCCCCTGCAACTTGGGCTCAGAAAGCCACGCAAAGATGTGTAGCCATTTAGCAGAGACTGCTCTAGTATTCAATTAGATCATAGTTGATCTATACATTAACTTTAATTACCTGCAATTGCTCTATGACTCATACCACTTGAGTACAGTACAAAATGGTCAGCCCACTGGACCATCCTAGAGCATGGACCAAACTGGTACATACTGGAGCATCAATCTACATGGTCAGAAAAGTGGTGATGGCTTTCTGCAATATGGCTCTATGAATGCTAGTACATAGAGGCAAATGAATAAAAATTGCACTTTTGCAAATTTGTAACATGGAAAACAATAACATTATCATCTGTTTGTTGCATTCATTTGTCTACCTTAGAAGATACGATAATTTTGTTGTTGGAATTGAAATGCATTCATATCAGTTAATGTGGTTTAGCAATAACTTTTCTTTAAGTTCGGACTACAAATAACTTGCAAATGTTTGGGGGGAAAATTTCTCCACTCAGGCTCCAGTGCATGTATCCTTTTTTAATTCGTCTTCCAATTTCTGAATTTTAGTATTTTAAATTCTCTAATCAAGAATGTAAAATACGTTACTTTCTAAATAAAGCAGAACCACATGGTGACTCCGGTGTTCTTCCAAACAAATGCACATTCTCCTCGTGTCTGCGTGGGATACCTCCGGGTGCTCCGGTTTCCTCCCACAGTCTAAAAATGTGCAGGTCAGATGAATTGGCCATGCTAAAAATTGCCCATAGTGTTAGGTGCATTAGTCAGAGGGAACTGGGTCTGGGTGGGTTACTCTTCAGAGGGTTTGTATGGACTGGTTGGGCTGAAGGGCCTGTTTCCACACTGTAGGGAATCTAATCTAATCTAAAATGAGACAAACCTTACCTCTTTAGCAATTTGGGTATAAGCAAGTTTTGAGAAGATTTGTAGCTCAGGTTGAGGTTCTGGATGTAAGTTTGCTCGCTGAGTTGAAAGGTTCATGTTCATTTTCATATGAACCTTTCAGCTCTGCGAGCAAACTTACATCGAGAATTTGGATATTGTTCCAAGTTGTATAATTTATTGTTCTTTCAAAATGAAAAAGGGTTCTTTTATTAGCATTTTACATCCAAAACCCAACAATGATTCTTTTCTAAGAGTATAGGTGCCTCATTTTTCATTACAAACTGATCAAGTTCTTTGTCTAATGGTTCAGGATCTTTCCACAATCTACCTGAATTCTGTTTTAGCCTGTAGAAACTAGAAATAGTACATAATTAAATTACCATTATAAGCAGTGTCTTTAACCCATTAATAACTGCAACGTACTCTGTTCATTATGCTGAGCCATTTAATCGAAAAACAAAATCAAAATCCAGTTAATTTATTCTCTGAATATTAAAGATGCAAGATATAGATTAAGCATCATCTCTACATACTCAGGGTTGAGCCAAATTACACACATCTAACAAAGGTGGTGGCCTCTGCAACACTGTCGTCAAGCAGTACCAGGTACACATACAAACAGCAATCTGGTCCAACCAAAGGTATGAAGTGTGAGAAAGGGCCATGAGAATAAGACCTATTGCGCATTTTCTAATTTTTTGCTTCAAAGCTGTTTTCCTGGACTGACATCAGTGTGAAGTAAAAGACTATAGAGCTCTACTAACAAGCTTAAACTACCTGACCTAAATTAGGGCTTTTGCCCGAAGCATAGATTTTCCTGCTCCTCAGATGCTGCCTGACCTGCTGTGCTTTTCATCTTTCACCTGCTCTAACAATGTGAATGCAAGATTTTTCTGGACAAGTACTGCCACTCCCCTACTTTTAGGTGGGTTTCCTGCAACAAAGCAATATCACCCTTTCCCTCTTGAGGCTAGAAAGCACTTTTTTCCTTTTAACAGGCAAATGACTTCCCTTGATGTTCCAGTTGCACCATTTAATAAGACACTTAGCCAGAGACCCTTGAAACCCCGGGAGGGAGAACCCTGCTTACATAGCACTGAGCACAAGTAAATGAAGACTCAAGAGTCGAAGAATTATCTATCATAAATACAAACAACTATTACTACCAAAAAACTACAAAGAAAACCAACTATAAAACCTTGAACTGAATGCTCTCCTCCCCCCCCCCCCCCCCCCCCCGCCCATAGGGGGCACTCACCCTACCCATCCCCTCCTTCAAGCCCAGACTGTGCCCCAGCCTTAGGCAAAAAAAAAGATGACCCTTAAATCAACAGAAAAAAGACAGACAGTCAGGATGAGCACTCCACCCATCCCTGGCTTCATGTCACCCCTACTTGAGACTAAAAGAAAAACAGAACAAACAAAAAAAAAAGGGGATGGGGAGAGAGACAACAAAGAACATTCACAAAATTTCCCATTATAAATTCCAGTTATTAAAAAAGGAACAACATATTCCAATCATTTTTCCCCAAAAAAGAAATTATTAGGGAGAAAGAAAGGGAAACATGGGTAAAGAAGGAAATGAGATCGAACATTACCCATATTCTTCAGGCCAGTCCGTCTATTTTAAAGTGTCTACAAAGTTTTTAGCTTTATCCGCTGAGTCAAACGTATAAACTGAGTCCTCGTAGCTGAAATGGAGCACCGCGACGTACCTCATGGAGTACTGGATGCCCAGGTTCGTCAGCCTGTTTTTAACTTCAGCGAAGGACTTCCTCTTTAGAATTAAAGCTGCAGAGAAATCCAGGAAAAACATGATTTTTGACCCCTTGTACAGCAGTGCCTGCAGATCTTTTCCCAGTAATCTGGAGGCTTCTATCACTTTTTGCTTATCATCATGAGTGAAAGTGCACTAGGACCGGGCAGGGGCGCTACACCAGCCCTGACCTGTGCACTGTAATCCGATAAGGCCTTTCAATCTGCAGCCTGCTGGATTCGATCTGAAGGCCCAAAAACTTCGGCTGCCAGCTTTCAAAGAACTTGACTGGCTGCTAACCTTCCTCACCTTCCAGGAGCCCAATAATTCAAAGATTTATCCTCCGACCTTTATTTTCGAGGTTGTTGATACGGTCTCGCAGGACCCACACCTCACGCTCCAGGACTTGGATCAGACTGTATGAAGTCTTGGTTTGACACTCCATCTCACCCAGCCACTCCCTAAGGCCCTGAATTTTCTGCAGCATGGATGCAATGGGTTGGAACTGGGCACGAATTTCCCCATGTATGTCCTCAATCGCAGCCCCAACCCTTAAGGTAAATCTTTCCATCGCTGCAGCCAATTCCTGAGAGTCTGCCAGGTCCCCGGGGGTGGGGGGAAGGGTTTCAGGAAAGGCTGCTGCAGTCTCTGGTGTGGTAGGTGCTGTAGGGGAGTGACCTCCCTGCTGCTGTTTCCCTTTGGCATCCTTCCCACTCCCAAATATTAACAAATATGCGTTCTGTAAGGTTTTAAACTAATAATTCTTCCACATAAGTTGGCCATGGACGGCAAAAATCACCAGTATGCCTTGGCTGTTAGGCAGAGTCGCCCACAGCAGTTGTACAGAATGATCGCCATCTTGCCAAGTCTTGGCTTTTCTTTAAGGAGAACAATCTCAACTTAATCAATCCATCCAGGTGAATGAAGTTCCTCACCCTGCAATCAATATGGTAAATATTTTCTGCTTTCACATCCTTCACAAAGTGTGGTGCCTTGAAATGAACATGATTAATATTTGGGGTTAAGACAAACCAATATTTAATATAGATTTATCCTGCCTTTTTTTTAAACTGTCTCTGTTAAGAAAGTTCAGGATTCTGATACCTTATTGACCACTTTCTCAACCTGTGCTGCCTGTTAGAATGATTTTTGCATGTAAAACTTCAAGTCCCTTTACTCCTTTTAATTGCTTCTCCTTGTACTTCCTGCCATATTGTTTTTCTTCATTTCTCTGCATTAAATTTCATCTGCCAGATGTCCAACCATTCCACCAGCCTGTCTATAGCTTCTTGAAGTTACCATTATTGTCTTCACAATTCATAAAACTTCTAACCAGAATTTTTTATTCACTCATGGGTCATGGGCATCTTTGGCTGGGCCAGCATTTATTGTCCATTCAGAGTTGTCCATGAGCAGATGGTGACTTGCCTTCTTGAACTGCTGCACTTATCCAAATAAATAATTAACAATGTCACACAGGATAGTCACAATGAATAGATCCTAGAAAGTGTAAAACACAGTCTTGTCTTACCACTTGGACTTTGTGGAGAAAGTGAGGACTGCAGATGCTGGAGATCAGAGCTGAAAATGTGTTGCTGGAAAAGCGCAGCATCCAAGGAACAGGAGAATCGACGTTTTGGGCATAGGCCCTTCTTCAGGAAGGGCATTCCTGAAGAAGGACTTATGCCCGAAACGTCGATTCTCCTGTTCCTTAGATGCGACTTGGACTTTGTGTTGCACACAAGTCTGAAAACACAGCCATTATTGACACTGTTTCTGGTGTCTACTTTATTGATTCTCGACATTTCTTTTCTTTTTATGTTGAATTCCTCTCCTCTACTTCTTCAACTTTGCTCCACTCTTAATTTCAGAGTGCAACCGATAGGGATGAATGTTAAGAAATAATGCCTTTTTCACTTCCTCTTACTAATATTTTGCCCAACACCCTCACTGCCACAGTATCTTCCTACATTCCAAGAAGAAAATTGGTGTAAGGTAAGGTGAGTGGGATTCAAAACAAATGGAGGCCCATAGAGATATCATCTGAATCTTGTTCATAATCCCAGATAGTGAAATCAAGGAGAGCTGCGAGATCACGAAAAGCAATAACAAATAAGGAGTCATCCAAAACATTCTCAGGTGATGTCAGATTCCATGCTCCCAAAATGCCAGCAGCTATCAAATTCCATGCTCCCAAAATGCCAACAGCTATCACGTCTATAAGGACCAGGATATGAAGGCATTTTTTTTGTCCTTTGTTAGGTTCTCACCTATTGCCTTGCATTGTATACCACATTGTTCTCCAGTTATTCCTAGTGTCAGGACATCAGTGGTTATGGAGCACTGCTTTGGTGATATCAGCCATAGGTAACCAGTTAGAAAAAGGAGGCAGATGTAGACATAACATTGACGGGTTTGAAATATTAATGTGAGAACTGGAGTAACTAGATGTTTGGTGAAAGTCTTGAGTAAGAGGAAGTACTGCTGAGGGTGTGTAGAGATTCTGGTTTGCAATCAGTGATTTGCTGATTCGGATCACCCCCAGTTCCCTGGTTCTGACACTGGACTTATTTAGGAAATGTGAAATGAAGAAGGCAGTAGACAGGTGTTTCAGGGCAAACGAGACACTGCATTCATTTAACTGTAAAAAGATAAGTATAACACAAGGAGTAAAAGGTAAATGCAATACAACAGTGAAATTGACACAATTCTACAGAGGACAGTAATTAGATATACTATTAAACTGAAAACAGGTTAAACACTATTAGAACAATTAGAACAAAGTATGACACTTTGATCTTTTGCTATAAATTCTGTGCCCCACGAGCAACCTGATGAAGGAGCAGCGCTCTGAAAGTTTGTACTTCCAAGTAAACCTGTTGGACTATAACCTGGTGCTGTGAGATTTTTAACTATTAGAACTAAACAGCCGAATATTATCACAGAAACAATTATTAGGCTTCCTATTCTTGGGGTTCCCTGCATTGTCACCATCCACCTTCTGCTCCCAACTCGCTAGATTGGAAACTTTGGGTTCTTGGGAAATAAGCTCACCACTGCGGAAAATTTGTGATTTTGAAGTACAGGTGGCTGTTCTTGCTTGCCATACCCGGTGCCTTGCTAAAGACTTCAAACGATGTAGACCTTCAGTCTTGGTTGGATGCAGTAGGATGCACAGTGGATTTATCAGCTGAGTACTTAGTTCTTCTTGCTTTCTGGTGGTTTTTGTGAGCTCGGTTTCATCTCAGGATGTGCCTGAGGCCTTGTGGTGTTGGTTGCCGTTGGCTCCCCAGTAAGGAACAAGCCTGTGTCAGTAGGTTTCAGGATTGCCATCAGGATCCCTCTTCCAAAGATACCTGTGCAGATAGTTCTTAAAGGAGAATCACACTGGGATTGCTCTTCCTAAGCTGGTTATGGGGATCGTTCTCAGGGCAGTAGCTATTTGGGATCCTTCTCCTGATGGTAGCTGCAGGGATAACTCTCTCAGGTTAGATCAGGGCCTGCAGGCCTGTTATCTTTGTGCCACATCTGCGTTTGCCATTGTGTTACTGGTGTCCCCTTTTGAGGTCAATTGGCTTCCTGATAATCAAAATACATTCACACCTATTCTAAAGTAAGTGGAATGTCTGGTATCACTGTGCATGAAGATTAATTACGGTTGAATGCCTGGTATCTGCCAAGGCCCCATTCAGTCTGGACTGTTGCGGTTTAGGCCTGGTTGATTGTTCTTTTAGAGTCAAGATATGAATTGGAATTTTGGCCTGAACAATGGTTTTAGGTAGCTATCTCTATGACTGTGTATTTTCCCAGAGCATAGCCCAGTTGCCTTTTTTAATTTTAAAAGTTAATTTAAAAAGGTCCAAGTCTTTGGGTCAGTATTTCAGAATAGGGAAATATTTACTCAATCCCCCTACATGTGCAATGCACTGAGCCATGCAAGGGATTGTTGTATTGGAATAGCAGAAACCATATTAAAATGCATCTATGTGAGATAATTAGACGTCATATGGCACTGTCCCCACGTCATCATTCCTGTTCCTGGGTGTGAAGACTTCCTGACCACCTGTTTCTACTCTATTCTGAGGGTGGTTTTTAAGACCCTCTTAGCCCTTGCTCCTCCCTACAAAATTACATATTCTCTTCTGTCCTTCTGCACCAACAATGCCCCCAGCAAGCATCACAGACTATGGAACTTTCTCTCTGCTTTCTATTTCTTTATAGTGAAATGCTGGTTTGCAACAACTGAATGACCAAATGGTGGACCAAGAGGGTAGAAGAGTGTTTCTAAATGCCAATTGAATTTGAACCAAGCTTTCAAAAATATATCATGACCTGCTTCTTAAATTGGGCACAAATGAGGTAGTCTAAAAAAGTCAAAGCTTTGAAGTTTGTAGACAACCTAAGTGCACAACATGGTGGCTGAAAGATATTTTAAGAAATTCAATCAATGCCTCCTTAAGTTACATATAATGCAGTCTTACTTCATTGTTACAAGTGCTGAGGCTGAAATAGACAGATTTTTAATCAGTAAGAGAATCGAGGGCGTTGGAGAAAAGACAGAAAATTGAAATTGTGGATTATCAAATCAACCATGACCTCACTGAATGGCAGAGCAGACTCAATGGCTGAATGGCCTTCGGTTACTCCTATGTATTATGGTGCCCAAATTGTCTTGCTTATTCATATTACAACAATGGCTGCACTACAAAAGTAACTAAATAAATTAAATGTGAAGTCACTTTTTGGATATATTGAGGATTATTGATGCTGTGTACAAGTTGCCTACAGCAACTGATGTTTTGTATGACAAATAAAAATGAAATATTCTGATCCATTTATTCTAAGTTCTTTGCTTAGCAATTCCAGCAGGCAAGCTCGAGAGACTTTCTGTCTAGCACACAAATTAATAATAAAGTTTATGAATTTCAGTGCTGGTGTGATGCTAGGTAAATAATGTACGTTGCAAAACCTAGTGGGTGTATCAAACAATGTGTCCCTTTGGTTATTTGAAAGAGGCAGAATGTTGACGCTACTCAGCCAGCCTGCATTTGCAAAACTTTGCAGAGTGCCCAAACATGAGGCTCCTTGATTAGACAACATGAACAGCTAGTTTGTGTTAAAAATTGCACTAATAACCAATGTAAGATGATCAAGCTTACCTATATTGGTCAGTACATTGAATAAAAGAGTTGGGAGGTCACTTAGCAGGACATTGGTTGAGCTAATTTTGGGATACTGCGTTCAATTTTGGTCTTCCTGCTATTGGAAAGATGTTGTTAAATTTGAAAGGATTCAGAAAAGATTTACAAGGATGTTGCCAGTGTTCGAGGGTTTAAGCTATGAGAGAGACTGACTAGGCTGGGACTATTTTCTTGGAGCATGGAGGCTGAGGGGTGATCTGAAGGAAGTTTATTAAATCATGAGGGGCATGGATAGGGTAAATAGACTAGGTCTTTTCCCCAGGATAAGGGAGTCCAAAACTAGAGGGCATATATTAGGGTAAGAGGGCAAAGATTTAAAAGAGACCCAAGGGGCAACATTTTCATGCAGAGGGTGGTGTGTGTATCGAATGAGCTACCAGAGGAAGTGGAGAAGGCTGGCACAATTACATTTAAAATGCATCTGAATGGGTATATGAATAGGAAGGGTTTTAAGGGATATGGACCAATGCTGGCAATTGGGACTAGATTAATTTATCATATCTGGTTACCATGGATGAGTTGAACTAAAGGGTCTGTTTCCATTCTGTACACCTCTACGACTGGGCTCACTCACATGCTAGACGCCTAAATTCACTTACAGGGACAAGTACGTTACAAGCAACAACAACATATGATTATGCGTAGCCCCTTTTTCAACCAAACAATATCTTGGGAAATGGCCATGTTCTTTTACATGGCAAAGCCTTGATTTAAGGGGCATACACACGGTAAGTACTTCACACAGAGGGTGGTGGGTATTTGGAACGCATTGCCAGCAGAGGTGGTAGAGGCAGGCACGGTAGATTCATTTAAGATGCATCCGGACAGATGCATGACTAGGTGGGGAGCAGAGGGATACAGATGCTTAGGAATTGACCGACCAGTTTAGACAGTACATTTGGATCGGCTCAGGCTTGGAGGGCCGAAGGGCCTGTTCCTGGGCTGTAAATTTTCTTTGTTCTTTGTTCTAAAAAAAACCTTGGCAGTTAACTTGGTTAAATAAGAGTCCATTTGCCATCCAATCAGCCCTCTTTGCACATGCAGTGTAAGTTGCTACTCTGAGTGTTTTGGCATTCTTGCAATTCTACTTTGATAAGGTCAAGGTTAAAAACATCGGCAGCAGCGCACTTTTTCCTGCAATTTCAGAAGATGGTCAAGCAGCTTTTCCATAAAACATAAGAACTAGGAGGAGTAGGCAGTCTGGTATTTGAGCCTGCGCCTCCATTCAATGAGATCATGGCTGATCTTTTCATGGACTCCGATCCACTTACCCGCGCTCTCACCATATCTCTTAATTCCTTTATTGTTCAAAGAATATCTACCTTAGCTTTACTGAAGTAGCATCAACTACTTCACTGGGCAAGTTCCTTCGTAATTCAGTCCAATAGGTGCTCCCTCTAATCTTGAGGCTATGCCTTCTTGTCCTAGCTTCAACTGCCAGTGGAAACATCTAATCTACTTCCATCTTCTCCTCTGGACCCCTCCATTACCTAACTCATCTAACCTACAAAATAAAAATGGACATTTCTGTTGTCTAATCATATTACCCCATAACAAACTATTGGAATGATTTTGACAGACATAAAATTCACAAAAGAAGGAGAAGAATAACAACAGACTCCCATTCCTAGACGTGACAGTTGAAGGTACAGTTAATAGAGAGCTTCAAACCAGCATCTACAGAAAAACAACATACATGGAACAAATACGTAACTTCAGAAGCAATCATCCCAACACCCACAAATGGAGCTGCATCAAGACATTATTTCAACAAGCTTCATCATACTGCAGCATCCAAGAACTACAAAAAGCAGAAGAAAAATATCTATACAAGGTTTTCATGAAAAACGGATACCCAATAAACACAGGGTAAAATCAAGGACTGCAGATGCTGGAAACCAGAGTCTAGATTAAAGTGGTGCTGAAAAAGCACAGCAGGTCAGGCAGCATCCGAGGAACAGGAAAATCGACGTTTCGGGCAAAAGCCCTTCATCAGGAATAGAGTCATCAGGAATAGATGAAGGGCTTTTGCCCGAAACGTCGATTTTCCTGCTCCTCGGATGCTCCTGACCTGCTGTGCTTTTCCAGCACCACTCTAATCTAGACCCAATGATCACAATCTGCCAATTCCTCAGAAACAAACACAGACAAGCAGGCACAAAACAACCAAAAACTACAGCCACATTATTTTATATCAAAGACATATCAGAAATGATTTCCAGACTACTCATACCCCTTGGCATCATGATAGCCCACAAACCTACCAACACACTGAAACTAAAGGATCCATTAGATACTACCAGCAAATCTAACGTCATTTACAAAATACCATGCAAGAACTGTAAAAAAAACACTACAGCTGACAAACAAGCAGGAAACTTGCCACCAGGATACACGAACACCAACAAGCCACCAAAAGACATGACACACTATCACTAGTTTCCATACATACAAAGGAGGACACCAGTTTAACTGGGACAACACACACATTCTATGCCAGGCGAAACAAAGACATGCATGAGAATTCTTAGAGGCATGGCATTCTAACACGTCCTATCTACCTTCCCTTGAAAAGAAGGACTGGAAATGACATCACCCACCTTAAGAAACCAAGACCTATAAATAGAGAGGCAGGACATACCACCAGCACTTCACCGGAGACTCTTACTGATGTTACCTCATAGGGTGACGAAACATCTGAAAACAAATCTTTCAGCTCAGCTAGCTAACTTACATACTTAAACTATTGACATTACAGTAATAAACCCACCAGCTTAGTTGAAATAGTTGGGGCAGCATGGTGGCTCAGTGGTTAGCACTGCTGCCTCACAATGCCAGGTACCCGGGATCGATTCCAGCCTCGGGTGACTGTCTGTGTGGAGTGTGCACATCCTCCCAGCATCTGCATGGGTATCCTCTGGGTGCTCTGGTTTTCTCCCATAGTCCAAAGATGTGCAGGTCAGGTGAACTGACCATGCTAAATTGTCCATAGTGTTAGGTCCATTAGTCAGGGGTAAATGTAGGGGAATGCATCTGGGTGGGTTACTCTTCGGAAGGTCAGTGTGGACTAGTTGGGCCAATGGCTTGTTCCCACATTGTATGGAATCTAATCTAAATACATAAAATTCATCATTTCAACCACTGCAGAAATATTTTGCATTGTATTTTGCATTGTAAATCTGCTCAAAGTGAATAAAATGGGAAAAAATGTGCAACTTGCATTTACTGCTAAGCTACAAGAACAGAGTTGTTTCCTGCATTCGTGACTAATTATTAGCGTCAAGCATAAAATGAACAGATGTCAAAGGAAAACTGACAGCTAAAACCTAATAAGGAAATCAGAAACTTCAAAACCAATCAGGTTTAGATTACCTTCAGTGGAGACACTATTTTTTTCCCCTTTCTACCTTTCACTTCTATATTAATTCCTTTACCTGGTATTCAGATCTATCAATCTCTCCTCTAAAATGACAAAATTAGTTAGGCAATTATTCCCTTAGCTGGTGTTCTCATTACATAAACATGCATGCTTGCTGTTAATGAAAATTGTCTTTGCCCCAGAATCAACTCATAATCACCCTAGGGCAAAGCAGCAAATAAAATCAAATGTCAACACCTGGAACAATCTTCACAGTAGAATTGCAAAGTCATGAAGGTCTGTCAGCGCAACATCCATTATCTGTTTGGAAATTTTCAAGTGCTTCATAGCAGATGTCAGGTGCTTCCAAACTGCAGGTACCTGCACATTTTTGAGCTTTTAACTTGAAAAAAACCAGTCACTTCCCAAGGTCTTGCATGTCAAACTATAAACACCAATGCTTATGCTTCTGGTGATCTAACCAGTGATCAATTACAGCATAGATGCAGAGCCATCAACTGATCATCATTAGAAAGATAGATGGACTTCCACTTGTATAGTGCTTTTTCGCAACCTCATATCCCAAAACACTTTACAGTATGTGACAATTACAGATAACCGGCTTTTTCTGTAATTTGTTAAGAGCTAATTATTGGCCAAGACATCAGACGTACCTCCCTTGCTCAAAATGGTGACACAGAATCATATACATCTACCTAAGATGGCAGACAGGGGTTTGGTATAATATGAGGAGAAAGTGAGGTCTGCAGATCCTGGAGATCAGAGCTGAAAATGTGTTGCTGGAAAAGCGCAGCAAGTCAGGCAGTATCCAGGGAACAGGAGAATCGACATTTCGGGCATAAGCCCTTCTTCAGGAATGAGGAAAGTGTGTCCAGCAGGCTAAAATAAAAGGTAGGGAGGAGGGACGTCGGAAATGCGATAGGTGGAAAGAGGTCAAGGTGAGGGTGATAGGTCAGACTGGGGTGGGGGCGGAGAGGTCAGGAAGAAGATTGCAGGTTAGGAAGGCGGTGCTGAATTCGATGGATTTGACTGAGACAAGGTGGGGGGAGGGGAAATGAGGGAACTGGTGAAATCCGAGTTCATCCCTTGTGGTTGGAGGGTTCCTAGGCGGAAGATGAGGCGCTCTTCCTCCAACTGTCGTGTTGTTGTGGTCTGGCGATGGAGGAGTCCAAAGACCTGCATATCCTTGGTGGAGTGGGAGGGGGAGTTGAAGCGTTGAGCCACAGGGTGTTGGGTTGGTTGGTCCGGGTGTCCCAGAGGTGTTCTCTGAAACGCTCCGCAAGTAGGCGCCTGTCTCCCCAATATAGAGGAGGCCACATCGGGTGCAGAGGATGCAATAGATGACTTGTGTGGAGGTGCAGGTGAACTTGTGGCGGATATGGAAGTTTCCTTTGGGGCCTTGGAGGGAGGTGAGGGGGGAGGTGTGGGCGCAAGTCTTGCACCTCCTGCGGTTGCAGGGGAAGGTGCCGGGAGTGGATGTTGGGTTGGTGGGGGGTGTGGATCTGACGAGGGAGTCACGGAGGGAGTGGTCTTTACCGAATGCTGATAGGGGAGGGGAGGGAAATATATCCTTGGTGGTGGGGTCCGTTTGGAGGTGGCGGAAATGACGGCGGGTGATACGCTGTACATGGAGATTGGTGGGGTGGTAGGTGAGGACCAGTGGGGTTCTGTCCTGGTGGCGGTTGGAGGGGCGGGGCTCAAGGGCAGAGGAGCAGGAAGTGGAAGAGATGCGGTGAAGGGCATCGTCGACCACGTTGGGGGGGAAATTGCGGTCCTTGAAGAAGGAGGCCATCTGGCTTGTACGTTTTTGGAACTGGTCCTCCTGGGAGCAGATGCAGCGGAGACAAAGGAATTGGGAGAATGGGATGGCGTTTTTACAGGGAGCAGGGTGGGAGGAGGTGTAGTCCAGGTAGCTGTGGGAGTCGGTCAGTTTGTAGTAGATGTCCGTGTTGATTCGGTCGCCTGAGATAGAAATAGAAAGGTCGAGGAAGGGGAGGGAGGAATCTGAGGCTGTCCAGGTGAATTTGAGGTCGGGGTGGAAGGTTTTGGTGAAGTGGACGAACTGTTCAACCTCCTCGTGGGAGCACGAGGCGGCGCCAATACAGTCATCGATGTAGCGGAGGAAAAGGTGGGGGGTGGGGCCAGTGTAGTTGCGGAAGATGGACTGTTCCACATATCCTACGAAGAGGCAGGCACAGCTGGGGCCCATGCGGGTGCCCATGGCTACTCCTTTCGTTTGGAGAAAGTGGGAGGATTGGAAAGAGAAGTTGTTCAGGGTGAGGACCAGTTCAGTCAGTCGAAGGAGGGTGTCAGTGGAAGGGTACTGGTTGGTATGGCGGGAAAGGAAGAAGCTGAGGGCTTTGAGTCCTTCGGTATAATATCTCAACCAAAAGACAGCAGTCCTAACTGTGCTGCCTCAGCACTTCAGTGAATAGTTACGGCTAGAGTTTTGTGCTTGAGTCCTAAAAGGGGACTTGACTCATAGGTGAGATTGCTACCAACTGACCTGACATGGCACAAAAGAAAAAGTAATAATGCTAAAGGAGTTTCTCAAGTTAGGGTCCAAATGTTGACATTCAAGAACCTCACACACATATATTTCAAATGATAATTTTCCAACTTTATTGAAAGATGCATTGTGTAATGGCACTGAAGGGTGACAAACGTGGTTCCTCTCTTCAAAATGTAGGGGCAATATTACTATGGCACAAAAGCACTCTAACAAATATGTTATGTATTTTTAAACCGACTTGTTCAAAGATGTTATTACACACCTCCAAAGCAGGTGGGATTTAAACTTTGGTCTCATGGCTCACAGATAGGGATGCCAGTCTCAAATTCTCTTTTCTTTCCCACCTTACAAAAAGTAACATTTTATTGCACATCTCAACAAATGCAGCACTTACTTTTCAAACAACAAACTTTCCTGTTTTTCAATCCAATTATATCAGTCCGACATTCATTTCAGTTTTTTGGCCCCCAGAAAATGAAAATGTGGCCTCTTATATTCCTCTACACTTAAAGAAAGCAGTACATACAACACAAACAAAATATGAGCAATTCACCTGCATTCATTCCTTATACAGTATTAGAACAGCTTATGGCCATTAACTTTTCAAATTGTGAAGGAACTTCAGTAAAATCAAATTCTTGATAAAATGTTGGCTATTATATAATCCTTTCATGCAATGTGCCCAGTTTTTACATTTAATGGTTGAATCCATAATATCCATCAGAACAATCTTGTATTTCAAGTCTTAGATTTGCCTACTATTGCTAGGGGACTATGATCAGAATACATGTCTCTTTGTAACCATGACAAACAAAAATGTCAAATATTGAGGAGGCCAATAATAATCTCAAAATCTCCTTCCCTACTATAGAATATTCCTCTGAAAGTGATTTAATTTCTTATTAATGTATTACACGGATTTCTCTCTTCCTGATTCATCACCTTACAATAGGCAATGGTAAAATTGCCATCATTTTACCAGAAGAAAGTGAGGACTGCAGATGCTGGAGATCAGAGCTGAAAATGTGTTGCTGGAAAAGCGCAGCAGGTCAGGCAGCATCCAAGGAACAGGAGAATCGACGTTTCGGGTATAAGCCCTTCTTCAGGAATGAGGAAAGTGTGTCCAGCAGGCTAAGATAAAAGGTAGGCATGGTGCTGCTCTCTCATTAAATCACGGTGGCTCAGTGGTTAGCACTGCTGCCTCACAGCACCAGGGTCCCAAGTTCGATTCCAGCCTCGGGTGACTGCCTGTATGGAGTTTGCATGTTCTCCCAGTCTGCGTGGGTTTCCTCCAGGTGCTCTGGTTCCCTCCCACAGTCCAAAGATGTGCAGGCCAGGTGAATTGGCCATGCTAAATTGTCTCGCAGTGTTAGGTGCATTAGTCAGAAGGAAATGGGTCAATGTGGACTTGTAGGGCCGAAGGGCCCACACTGTAGGGAATCTAATCTAATCTAAATTCACTCTCAGTAAGATGTATTAATAAACCAGATTACTATAGTTGCTCTCACTAGTATCCTTACATGCAGATGAGGAAGGACACCACTTCGACTGGGACAACACATGCATCCTGGGGCAAGCGAAACAGAGACATGCATGAGAATTCCTAGAAGCATGGCATTCCAACTGGGACTCTTATCAACAAACACATTGACGTGGACCCCATTTATCACCCGCTGAGAAAAATAACAGGAAATGATATCACCAACCCAAGGAAACCTAAACACAAAGAGAAAGTCTACCACTAATACCAGTGCTTCACTGGAGGCACACTGATTATGTTTCCTCATTCCTGAAGAAGGGCTCATGCCCGAAATGTCGATTCCCCTGCTCCTTGGATGCTGCCTGACCTGCTGCGCTTTTCCAGCAACACATTTTCAACACTGATGATGTTACCTAGTATGGTGGTGAAACATCTGAAAACGAACTTTTCAGCTCTGAGCAAATTTATATCCAGAACCTCAACCTGAGCTACAAATCTTCTCAAAACTCAGTTAGTGTGGTGTATATGGATTTCAGTAAAGCATTTGAAAAGGTGCCCCACGGTAGGCTATTGCACAAAAACAGAGGCATGAGATTAAGGGTGAATTAGCGGTTTGGATCAGAAATTGGCTAGCTGACAGACGACAGAGGGTAGTGGTTGATGGGAGTTATGAGTGGTGTGCCACAAAAATCTGATTTGGGGTCACTGTGGTTGGTCATTTTTATAAATGATCTAGATGAGGGCAAAGAAGGATGGGTTAGTAAATTTGGAATGGCACTAAGGTCGGTGGAGTTGTGGATAGTGCTGAAGGATGTTGCAGGTTATAGAGGGATGTAGATAAACTGCAGAGCTGGGCTGAGAGGTGGCAAATGGATTTTAATGTGAAAAGTGTGAGGTGATTCACTTTGGAAGGAGCAACAGGAAAGCAGAGTACTGGGCTAATGGCAAAATTCTTGGTAGTGTAGATGAGTAGAGAGAGCTGAGTGTCCATGTACAGAGATCCCTGAAAGTTGCCACCCAGGTTGATAGGGTTTTAATAGGGCATATAGCTTTTAATCAGTACAGGGATTGTTTAGAGCCACAAGGTCATACTGCAGTTCTGCAAATCTCTGCAATGGCCATACTTACGAGTATTGTGTGCAGTTCTGGTCATTGCATTATAAGAAGAACGTGGAAGTTTTGAAAGGGTTCAGAGGAGATTTGCTAGGATGTTGCCTGGTCTTATGAGGAAAGGCTGAGGGACTTGAGGCTGTTTCCGTTAGAGAAGAGGAGGTTGAGAGGTGACTTAATTGAGAAATACAAGGAATATCTCAAAGGGTTAGATAGGTTGAACAGTGAGAGCATTTTTCCTTGGATGGTGATGACTAGCACGAGCTTTAAATTGAGGGGTGATGGATATAGGACAGATGTCAGAGAGTAACAGGGGCATGGAATGCACTGTCTGCAACAGTAGTAAGACTTGTGAACCTTAAGGGCATTTAAATGGTCACTGGATAAACATATGGATGAAAATGGAAGAGTGTAGAATAGATGGGCTTCAGATTGGTTTCACAGGTCAGTGCAACATCAAGGGCCAAAGGGCCTGTACTGCACTGTAATGTTCTATGTAAGTTTCCCATTGAAATGAATGGGTTCACATGCGGTTTTGGGCTTCCGTGGTAGGTCTTGGAATGTATCCCCCACGAGTACTGGGGGGTCAACTGTATTAATTATGAAGCATTAAGGAAAGTGGTAGCTACACAGAAGACCCCACTAATTTACAGATCAAGTTGCTCTGATCATGTAATGAAGAAATAAGAAATTAACAAATTAATGAATGGATATGGATTGCTTATGTGAATGGGCCAAAATTTGGCAGATGGTGTTTCACATGGGTAAGCATGAGTTTTGGTCAGAAGAATAAAAAGGAAATTTATCTAAAAGGAGAGAAACTTAAAAATGCTTGGGTGCAAAAGGGTCTGAGCATCCTTATGCATTAATCAAGGAAGCTAACACACAGGTACATCAGGTAATAAAGGAAGACAAATTAAATTTTGGCTTTTATCACTGAAGAAATGGAATATACAAGTAAGCCATTGTGCAAGCCATTGGTGAGATCACATCTGCAATACTGCTTTTGGTCCCCTTGAGAAAGGATATAATTGCATTGAAGGCTGTTTTGAGAAGTTCATTAGATTAATTCCAGAGATGAAAGGTTTAGTTTATTAGGAGAGATTGAGCAGTTTTAGTCTATACTCTTAAGAGTTTAGAAAAATGAGAGGTGATCTAACTTAACAAAATGGTAAAGGGGATTGACAAAGTAGATGTACAGAGGATGTTACCGTTGTGGGGCAATCTAGAATGAGCTCATGGTTTTAGGCTAAGGAGTGCAAATTAAAATAGAGATTAGGAGGAATTATCTTTCTCAACCAGTTGTGAATCTGGGGAGTTTATTACCCCATAGTGCAGTAGATACCAGGATCGTGAATAAATTTGAGACAGATTATAATTAGTATGTGGTTTAGGGTTATGTGGAATAGGCAGGAAATTGGGGTTGAGACAGAGATGAGTCCAACCATGACTGTACTGAATGGTGGAGCAGGCCTGAGGGTCGAATTGCCTACTCCTGCTCTTAGTTCTCTTATATTTTCATGTTAAATGTACTCTCTGCAACACTGTGGAAACAGTGGAAACAGACCAAACAGTAAATTTACAATGGAAATTGGATAAATACTTAGCTTTGCATTATCTTTGCCTTCATGAAAAACAGTGGAGTGAAATTATCTGGACAGTTTCACTAAACAGCCAGCATATGCACAATAGTCTGAATCCTTGTGTGATTCCATGAATCTGCTTGATCTGACATCCTAATTGCTCTTGACATCGAATGTCCTTCAGATCTTTAATAACATACTTTTATCTTTTTGAAGATAAATAATTCACTGTGGTTGCCATTATAATTTCTAGCTGTTACTTGGATTTTTGTCTATACATCAACCATACAATCATAGAATTTTACAGTACAAAAGGATGCCATTTACCCAATCGTGCCTGTAACCAAGTCAAAATATTAATAGATGGCATGATTATTTGCTTGTGCTTTTGTAAAATTCCTCATGGGTTTTTTTTAAGGCAACAGACAAGTAATCTCATCAGGAATTTGCTGAACAGAACTGAATATGCTAAGAATTAAACATAATAATCACTAACCTCTGTCAAGTCTTGGCTGAGGCTTTGACCTACTTGCATTGACAATGGTAGCTTTGGGCTTTAAATTTTATTATGTAGGTAAAGGAAGAACTAGTGCATGAATCTTGCTTACACTATTCATTTAGCTGTTTACCATGCATACTGATGCATTTCAAATATCTCTGGCTTTGTAATGTGATAGGAGCTGCATATTTAAAAATTAATGGGGCCTGGTTAAGAAACAATATGGCATGAAATGGAAAAATAATATTTTAGCCCTTAAACCACACTGATTCCATAAAGGAAGGCACAATTTGTTCTCAATCCACTTTTCTCTGGATAAAAACTTTTGTGTAATTAAGTTCCAAAAAAGGTTAAACTCCTAAAGTATTTATCTGACATGTTGTTGTTGTTCTTTTTCATTATTCAATCCTTTCCTACTACCTTAAGCAAAACTAATGCCTTCTCTCCAGAGGACAGCAGTTTCTCAGAGTGATATATTAGACTATGCTTATGTTTTCATTCATAGGATAAGAACTTTGTTGTCTAGACCAGCGACTATCGCCCTCAAAAGAACCACCTTCTTGAATCACCCTAGTCCATAATTTCCTCGGACATTATCTCAATTAGTTGTAAAATAGTTATGGAAAAGAACAATAGACGTCATCTAAAAGTTAAAGTTCAAATTGGAGGTAGGCTAATTTTGACAGTATTAGGTAAGAAATTTCACAAGTTGATGGGGGGGGGGGGGCAGATATTTGTTGGCAAAGGGATGACTGGAAAGTGGGAAGTCTTCAAAAATGAGATAACAGGAGTCCACAGACTGTATGTTCCTGTTAGGGTGACAGGCAAGGTTGGTAGGTGTAGGGATAACTACAGAAATTGAGGTTATGGTCAAGTAAAAGAAGGAAGTGTACGTCAGGTATAGACATCAGGTATCAAGTGTATCCCTAGAAGAGTATAAAGGCAGTATCAGTGCACATAACAGGGAAATCAGGAGAGCAAAAAGACGACATGAGATAGCTTTGGTAAATGTGGTTAAGGAAATTCCAAAGAGATTCAATAAATACATTAAGGACAGAGTAACTAGGGAGAGAATATAGCTCCTTAAAGATCAGTATGACTGCCTATGTGTGGAATTACAGGAGATGAGTGAGATACTAAACAAGTTAGCAGGTTTTGAGAAGATTTGTAGCTCAGTTTGAGGTTCTGGACTGAAGTTTGCTCGCTGAGCTGGAAGGTTCAGTTTCAGACCTTTCATCACTATACTAGGTAACATCAGTGAGCCTCCAGATGAAGAACTGGTGGTATGGCCCGATTTTTATTTATGCATTTAGGTTTCCTTGGGTTGTTGACATCATTTCCTGTGGTAATGTCATTTCCTGTTCTTCTTCTCAGGGGGTGGTAAATGGGATCCAAGTCAATGTGTTTGTTGATAGAGTTTCGGTTGGAATGCCTTGCTTCTAGGAATTCTCATGTCTCTCTGTTTGGCTTGTCCTAGGATGCATGTGTTGTCCCAGTCAAAGTGGTGTCCCTCCTCATCTGTATGTAAAGATACAAGTGAGAGTGGGTCATGTATTTTTTGTGGCTGGTTGATGTTCATGTATCCTGGTGGCTGCTTTTCTGCCTGTTTGTCCAATGTAGTGTTTGTTACAGTTCTTGCAAAGTATTTTGTGAATGATATTAGTTTTGCTTGTTGTCTGTATGGAGTCCTTCAAGTTCATTAGCTGCTGTTTTAGTGTGTTGGTGGGTTTGTGGGCTACCATGACGCCAAGAGGTCGGAGTAGTCTGGCAGTTATTTCTGAGTTGGCTTTGATGTAGGGGAGAGTGGCTAGGGTTTCTGGTTTGTCTGCGTGTTTGGGTTTGTTGTGAGAAATCGGTGGACTGTGTTCGTTGGGTACCCGTTCTTTTTGAATATACTGACTTTTCTCTGCTCTTCGTAATTCCTCTGTGCTGCAGTGTGTGGTGACTCGTTGAAATAATTTTCTAATGCAGCTTCGTTTGTGGATATTGGGATGATTGCTTCTGTAGTTCAGTATTTGGTCCGTATGTGTTGTTTTCCTGTCGACGGTGGTTTGAAGTTACCCATTGGCTGTTTGCTCTACTGCAACATCTCAGAATGGCAGTTTGTTGTTGTTTTCCTCCTCTTTAGTGAATTTTATGCCACCTTTATCATCACGAAACAAAACGAATTAGAGGAAACCTTTAAGACCATCAATAATCCTCTTACTGGCATAAAGTTCACTATTATTTTAGTATTTTGTGTCAGTATTTACAGTGCAGAAGGATATGGAAGAGAATTTGAGGGGGGGGGGGGGGGAGAAGTGACATCTTGAAAAATGTCCATATTAGAGAGGTGATTGTGCTGGACATCTTAAAATACATGAAGGTGGATAAATCTCGGGGACCTAATTGGGTATACCCTAGAACTTTGTGGGAAGCTAAGCAAGTGATTGCTGGGCCCCTTACTGAGATATCTATATTATTGATAACCAAGCATGAGGTGCCAGAAGACTGGATGTTGGCTAACGTAGTTCCGCTATTTAAGAAAGCCCATAAGGAAAATCCAGGGAACTACTGTGAGCCAGACATCAGTGGTGGGCAAGTTGGAGAGGATTCTGAGGGACAGGATTCACATGTATTTGGAAAGGCAAGGACTGATTAGGGATAGTCAACAGAGCTTTATAGTATCTCACTTGATTGAGTTTTTGAAGAAGTGATGAGGATTGATGAAGGCAGAGTGGTGGACACTGTCTATATGGACTTCAGTAAGGCATTCAACAAGGTTCCACATGATAGACTGGTTAACAAGGTTACACCACATGCAGTATAGGGACAATTAGCTATTTGGATACAAAATTGACTTGAAGATCGGAGATGGAATGTTGCTTTTTGACTGGAGGCCTGTGACTAGTGGTTTGCACAAGGCTTAGTGCTGGTCCACTGCTTTTTGACATAAATCATTTGGACGTGAATATAGGACAAAGTCAAAAATCACATGACACTGGGTTATTGTCCAAAAGGTTTGTTTGAAACCGCAATTAGCCTGCTGGACTATAACCCTGTGTTATGTGATTTTTGTCTTTGTTCACCCATCCAACACTGGCACTTCCACATCATGAATAGGAGGCATGGATAGTAAGTTTGCAGATGACACAAAAATAGGTGGTGTAGCAGACAGCGAAGATTACTTCAGATTACAACAGGATCTTGATCAGATGGGTCAAGCAGTGGCAGATGGAGGTTAATCTAGATAAATTTGAGGCGCTACATTTTGGTAGGACAAATCAGGACAGGACTTATACATTTAATGGTAAGATCCTGGGGGAGTGTTGCTGAACAAAAGAGACCTTTGATTGCAAGTTCAATGTTGCTTGAAAGTGGAGTTGCAGGTACATAGCGAAGCGAAGACGGCATTTGATACACTTGCCTTTATTGGTCAGAATATTGAGAATAGGAGTTGGATAGGACATTGGTTAGGCTACTTTCGGAATACTGCATTCAATTCTGATCTCCCTGCTACAGGAAGGATGATGATAGTGGAGGAAGGGAAAGGAAGGGAGGAGGAGTAGAGAGCGAGAGAACGAGAGCGCGAGCGAGAGAGCGAGGAGAGCGAGATGTGGGGAGCGAGAGAGCGTGGGGAGCGAGAGAGCGTGGGGAACGAGAGAGCGTGGGGAGCGAGAGAGCGTGGGGAGCGAGAGAGCGAGAAAGAGCGAGAAAGGAGCGAGAGAAAGAGAGGAGCGAGAGAGAGAGTGTGTGGGGAGAGCGAGAGAGCGAGAGAGGAGAGAGAGAGGAGCGAGAGAGAGAGAGGAGCGAGAGAGAGAGAGGAGCGAGAGAGAGAGAGAGAGAGAGGAGCGAGAGAGAGAAGCGATGAGCGAAGCGAGCGAGAGCGAGAGAGAGAGCGCGAGAGAGAAGAGCGCGAGAGAGAGAGCGCGAGAGAGAGCGCGAGAGAGAGAGCGCGGAGAGAGAGAGCGCAAGGAGAGAGAGAGCGCGAGAGAGAGAGAGCGAGAGAGAGAGCGAGAGAGAGAGCGAGAGAGAGAGCGAGAGAGAGAGAGCGAGCGACGAGAGCGAGCGAGAGAGCGAGAGAGAGAGCGAGCGAGCGGAGCGAGAGAGGAGCGAGAGAGAGCGAGAGAGAGCGGAGCGAGAGAGAGAGCGAGAGAGAGCGGAGCGAGAGAGAGCGAGAGAGGAGAGGAGCGAGAGAGAGAGAGAGAGCGAGGAGAGAGAGGAAGGAGCGAGAGAGAGAGAGAGAGAGAGAGAGAGAGAGAGCGAGAGAGAGCGAGCGAAGCGAGCGAGCGAGCGAGCGAAGCGAAAGCGAGCGAGCGAGAGAGCGAGAGAGAGCGAGAGAGCGAGAGAGCGAGAGAGCGAGAGAGCGAGAGAGCGAGAAGCGAGAGAGCGTGGGGAGCGAGAGAGCGGAGAAAGAGCGAGAAAGGAGAGAGAAAGAGAGGAGCGAGAGAGAGAGAGAGAGTGTGGGGGAGAGCAAGAGAGCGAGCGAGAGAGAGGAGCGAGCGAGAGAGAGAGAGGAGCGAGAGAGAGAGAGGAGCGAGAGAGAGAGAGGAGCGAGAGAGAGAGAGGAGCGAGAGAGGAGCGAGAGAGGAGCGAGAGAGGAGCGAGAGAGGAGCGAGAGAGGAGCGAGAGAGGAGCGAAGAGAGGAGCGAGAGAGAGCGAGAGAGGAGCGAGAGAGGAGCGCGAGAGGAGCGCGAGAGACACGAGAGAGCGCGAGAGAGGCAGAGAGAGCGCGAGAGAGCGCGAGAGAGCGCGAGAGAGCGCAGAGAGAGCGCGAGAGCAGCGAGAGAGAGCGAGAGAGAGCGAGAGAGAGCGAGAGAGAGCGAGAGAGAGCGAGAGAGAGCGAGAGAGAGCGAGAGAGAGCGAGAGAGAGCGAGGAGCGAGAGAGCGAGAAAGGAGAGAGAAAGAGAGGAAGCGAGCGAGGAGAGAGAGTGTGGGGGAGAGCAAGAGACGAGCGAGCGAGAGAGAGAGGAGCGAGCGAGAGAGAGGAGCAGAGCGAGCGAGAGAGAGGAGCGAGAGAGAGAGAGGAGCGAGAGAGAGACGAGGAGCGAGAGAGAGAGGAGCGAGAGAGAGAGAGGATGCGAGAGAGAGAGAGAGAGAGAGTGTGTGGGGGGAGCGAGAGAGAGAGCGGGGGAGCGAGACGAGAGAGAGAGAAGAGCGAGAGACGAGAGCAGAGGAGAGGGAGCGAGAGAGAGAGAGAGAGCGAGCCGAGAGTGCAGAGAGGGAGAG